>NC_140987.1:75012462-76238363 GCF_052327205.1 Somniosus microcephalus | reverse complement strand
GTCTCTCTCTTCTCCTTCCCCCTCTCTCTCTCTCTCTCTCTCCTTCCCCCTCTCTCTCTCTCTCTCTCTCTCCTTCCCCCTCTCTCTCCTTCCCCCTCTCTCTCTCTCCTTCCCTCTCTCTCCTTCCCTCTCTCTCCTTCCCCCTCTCTCTCTCTCTCCTTCCCCCTCTCTCTCTCTCTCCTTCCCCCTCTCTCTCTCTCTCCTTCCCCCTCTCTCTCTCCTTCCCCCTCTCTCTCTCTCTCTCCTTCCCCCTCTCTCTCTCTCTCTCTCTCTCTCTCGCTCCTTCCCCCTCTCTCTCTCTCTCCTTCCCCCTTTCTCTCTCTCTCTCCTTCCCCCTCTCTCTCTCTCTCTCTCTCTCCTTCCCCCTCTCTCTCTCTCTCCTTCCCCTCTCTCTCTCTCTCTCTCCTTCCCCCTCTCTCTCTCTCTCTCTCTCTCCTTCCCCCTCTCTCTCCTTCCCCCTCTCTCTCTCCTTCCCTCTCTCTCCTTCCCCCTTTCTCTCTCTCTCTCTCTCTCTCCTCCCCCCTCTCTCTCTCCTTCCCCCTCTCTCTTTCCCTCTCTCTCTTTCCCCCTCTCTCTTTCCTTCCCACACAGACAGACAGACTCATTTATATATATATTAAAATTATTTCTACTTTTTTCATAACATGCCCTCGAAAAACCCTCGGCACCGCTGGGCACTCCAGCTAGTTGGCTATAAAGCGCTTTGGGATGTCTGGTGGTCGTGAAAGGCACTATAGAAATGCAAGTCTTTCTTTTTATGTAAACTGTCTATGTAAACAATTTTAATGGGATTCTGTATGTAAGTACTTTGTAATGGAGAATTTCCCATGTAAACAGTTTCTGTCACAGTATCATATATTGGGATCACTGGTTAGGTCCATAGTTGTTTATTGGGTTCACTGGTTAGGTCCATAGGCCTAGAAATTCGGTGGCGCCCCACCCCGGAAGGAGTCGCAAGCGCTCGCCGGAAATTCAGTTTGAGCGCCCCAAACGGAAGCGCGGCGCTACTCAAGGCGCCCCGCATCCGTCTTGGGGCGCTGCAACTGAAGTTCACAGCGCAACGTGCCGCAGTGCCACATGCTGCGGCATGGCGTGCTGCGGTACTGCAGGCCTTCCGCCCCTTAATGGGGAGGGGCCTGCTGCAGCGCGATCTAAGATCGCGAGTGCCGGCAAAAGAGCCCGGCACCGAGGAGAAGTGCTGGGCTCTTGGGAGACAGCCGGCACAATGCGGGGGCGGGGGGGGGGGGGCTGCTCAGGAGGCCGGGGACGGCTGCGCGAAGAGGTGCTGGCAGGCGGCCAGCAAAAGAAATGGCCGCCCCGCACCTCAGCGCCTCTGCCGCCGCAGGTAGATCCCTCTGAACCGGTCGCAAATTGCAACCAGCGTTACAGCAGGGGGCGCTACCAAATTTCACGATCGGGGCGGTAGCGGGGCGCTGCGCACACTGATGACGTCATCGGTCGCAGCGCTAACGGCTAGTGCCGCCATTAGCACCCCGCTAAATTTCGCGGGAGGCGTGGCCAGTGGCGCTAAACCCACTAATTGCCCTCTTTGGGTGCTAACTGGTGGCGCAGCTCACCGAATTTCTAGGTCATAGTTTTAAAATATTGGGATCTTACAGTTGCTCCTTGCTATCTTTAAGCAAACATGTAGTATTGTGAGTTTTGGGATCATGCAGTGAATCATACTTGAAGCAGACTTTCAGTAAGTGGGTAATTTCTGTTCAATCGCCCTTGCACCCGCATCATTTAGTAAGCGTTGGTTAGTTTGGTGAAACATTTGCTGGTTCCAAACATTTGTAATTCATGCGGATGTGGTTCCTGAAAATGAAGTGCTAAGATTTTGTTAGGCAAGATTATTACTGAAATTTGATTGCAAAGCAATGCGATCTGCCCAGTCAGGAGACTGCTTTTAACAATTTAACTTATTAGTAAGGACACTTACCAGTAAACACAAATGTTAAAATATTTGGGTAGGTATCTATTAAAATAAACAAACGAGAAACTGGAATAATTTTGTTTCTGGTGTTGGGCACCAAAGCACCATATTTAGTGATGCATACTGTAATTCAATGACAGAGGAAGGGACGACCTTGGATCTGGACTGGAGGTGATGGAGATTGAACAGTTTCCTGTTCTGTAAATTAGCTCCACTCCAGCGGGGAGCTTACTGAGTGTGAGATGGAGCATTGCAGCCAGGAAGATTGAGAAGAGCGTTGGTGCGATGACAAAACCTTGCTTGACCCTGGTCCGTACATGAATTGGGTCTGTGGTGGATCCATTGGTCAGGATCACGGCTTGCATGTCGTTGTGAAGCAGGCAGAGGATGGTGACAAACTTTTGATTGAGGGCAGCCGAATTTGAGGAGGACACTCCATAATCCCTCATGGTTGACAGTGTCAAAGAAGGCCATGTACAGCGGTTGGCATTGTTCCCTGCATTTCTCTTGTAATTGGCGCGTGGTGAAGATCATGTCCATTGTGCCCCTTAGTGGACGGAATCCACATTGCGACTCTGGGAGGAGCTCTTCAGCCACTGGGAGAAGGCAATTGAAGAGGATTCTTGCGATGACTTTCCCTGCGTCTGTGCACACTCTGAGGTCGAACTCCAAACCATCGTTAACACCTTCACCGAAGCATATGAGAGCATGGGCCTTACACGAAACATCCGTAAGACAAAGGTCCTCTACCAACCTGCCCCCGCCACACAGTACTGCCCCCCGATTATCAAAATCCATGACAAGGCCTTGGACAACGTGGACCACTTTCCATACCTCGGGAGCCTACTGTCAACAAGGGCAGACATCGATGACGAAGTCCAACACAGCCTTCAGTGTGCCAGTGCAGCCTTCGGTCGCCTGAGGAAGAGAGTGTTTGAAGACCAGGACCTCAAACCCGGCACCAAGCTCATGGTCTACAGAGCAGTAGTAATACCCGCCTTCCTGTATGCCTCAGACATGGACCATGGACAGCAGGCACCTCAAAGCACTGGAGAGGTAC
Source organism: Somniosus microcephalus (assembly GCF_052327205.1). Taxonomy (NCBI): domain Eukaryota; kingdom Metazoa; phylum Chordata; class Chondrichthyes; order Squaliformes; family Somniosidae; genus Somniosus; species Somniosus microcephalus. The sequence continues at coordinate 76,235,367 of NC_140987.1, read as the reverse complement.
CACCAATGCTGCCTCCGCAAGATCCTGCAAATCCATTGGCAAGATAGGCGCACCAACATCAGTGTTCTCGCTCAGGCCAGCATCGAAGCTTTGACCATGCTCGATCAGCTCCAATGGACTGGTCACATCGTCCACATGCCCGATACGAGACTCCCAAAACAAGCGCTCTAGAGTCATAGAGTTTTACAGCACAGAAAGAGGCCCTTCGGCCCATCGTGTCTGCGCCGCCCATCCATCCCTGTCCAGTCTAATCCCATTTTCCAGCATTTGGTCCATAGCCTTGTATGCAATGGCATTTCAAGTGCTCATCCAAATGCTTCTTGAATGTTGTGAGGGTTCCTGCCTCTACCACCCTTTCAGGCATTGAGTTCCACATTCCAACCACCCTCTGGGTGAAAAAGTTCCTCCTCAAATCCCCTCTAAATCTCCTGCCCCTTACCCTGAATCTATGCCCCCTTGTTATTGACCCCCCCACTAAGGGGAAAAGTTCCTCTTTATCTACCCTATCTATGCCCCTCATCATTTTGTACACCTCAATCAGGTCCCCCCTCAGCCTTCTCTGCTCCAAGGAAAACAACCCCAGCCTGTCCAGCCTCTCTTCATAGCTGAGGCGCTCCATCCCAGGTAACATCCTGGTGAATCTTCTCTGCACCCTCTCCAAAGCAATCACATCCTTCCTATAGTGAGGCGACCAGAACTGCACACAGTACTCCAGCTGTGGCCTCACCAGCGTTTTGTACAGCTCCATCATAACCTCCCTGCTCTTATATTCTATGCCTCGGCTAATGAAGGCAAGTATCCCATATGCCTTTTTAACCACCCTATCTACCTGTTCCGCTGCCTTCAGGGATCTATGTACATGTACACCAAGGTCCCTCTGACCCTCTGTACTTCCTAGAGTCCTACCACTCATTGTGTATTCCCTTGCCTTATTTGTCCGTCCAAAATGCATCACCTCGCACTTTTCAGGGTTAAATTCCATTTGCCACTTTTCCGCCCATCTGACCAACCCGTTTATATCGTCCTGTAGCCAGAGGCTTTCCTCCTCGCAATTTACCACCCCACCAATTTTCGTGTCATCTGCGAACTTACTGATCATACCTTTTACATTCTCATCCAAATCATTTATGTAGATCACGAACAACAAGGGACCCAGCACCGATCCCTGAGGTACCCCACTGGACACAGGCTTCCAGTCACAAAAGCAACCTTCAACCATCACCCTCTGCCTCCTGCCACTCAGCCAGTTTAGGATCCAACGCGCCAAGGCACCCTGGATCCCATGGGCTCTTACCTTCTTAACCAGTCTCCTATGCGGGACTTTGTCAAAAGCTTTACTGAAGTCCATGTAAACCACATCCACAGCATTTCCCTCATCCACCCCACTAGTCACCCCCTCGAAAAATTCGATCAGATTTGTCAGACATGATTTACCCTTGACAAAGCCATGCTGACTATCCCCGATTAATCCTTGCCTCTCCAAGTGGAGATTAATTTTGTCCCTCAGAATTTTTTCCAATAATTTCCCCACCACAGATGTTAGACTCACTGGCCTGTAATTCCCTGGTTTATCCCTGCTACCCTTCTTGAATAATGGTACTACGTTAGCTGTTCTCCAGTCCTCTGGTACATCCCCTGTGGCCAGAGAGGTTCTGAAAATTAGTGTCAGAGCCCCTGCAATCTCCTCCTTTGCCTCCCACAGCAGCCTGGGATACATCTCGTCCGGGCCTGGGGATTTATCCACTTTTTGGCCTGCTAAAACCGCTAGCACCTCCTCCCTCTCGATGCTAATATGTTCAAGTATGTCACAGTCCCCTTGCCCGATTTCTATGTCTGCATCGTCTTTCTCCATAGTGAACACAGATGCAAAAAATTCATTTAAAACCCCGTCTACATCCTCTGGCTCTACACACAGATTGCCACTTTGGTCCCTAATGGGCCCTACCCTTTCCCTGGTTATCCTCTTGCCCTTAATATACTTATAAAACATCTTAGGATTTTCCTTTATTTTGCTCGCCAGTGTTATTTCATGGCCCCTCCTCGCCCTCCTAATTTCTTTTTTAAGTATGCCCCTGCACTTTTTATACTCCTCTAGGGCTTCCTCCGTCTTTAGTCTTTTGTAACTGCCAAAAGCCCCCCTTTTATTTCTAATGCATTTTTGTATATCCCTTGTCATCCAAGGTTCCCTTTGCTTGTTGGTCCCACCCTTGACCTTTACAGGAACATGTTGGCGTTGTACTCTCTCAATTTCCCTTCTGAAAGTCTCCCATTGTTTTGATGTGGATTTTCCTATAAGCAGCTGCTCCCAGTCCACTTTGGCCAGATCCTGCCTTATCATATTAAAATCGGCCTTCCCCCAATTTAGAACCCTTATTTCCGGGCCGTCTTTGTCTTTTTCCATGACCACCTTAAATCTCACCGAATTATGGTCACTGTCGCCAAAATGCTCCCCTACTGACACTTCCACCACTTGCCCGGCTACATTCCCCAGAATTAGGTCCAGTACCGCCCCCTCTCTTGTAGGACTTTCTGCATGTTGGCTCAAAAAGCTCTCCTGGATGCACTTTAAGAATTCTGCACCCTCTAAGCCTTTCACACTCTGACTGTCCCAATTTATATTGGGGAAGTTGAAATCCCCCACTATTATTACCCTATTATTTTCGCACTTTTCTGAGATTTGCCTACATATCTGTTCCTCTATCTCCCCCTGACTGTTTGGGGGCCTATAGTACACTCCCAGCAAAGTGCTTGCCCCCTTTTTGTTTTTAAGTTCTACCCATATGGCCTCATTAGAGGAACCCGCTAATATATCATCCCTCCTTACAGCAGTAATTGACTCCTTAATTAATATTGCAACACCCCCTCCCCTTTTACACCCCCCTCTGTCTCACCTGAAGATTCTATACCCCGGAATATTGAGCTGCCAGTCCTGACCCTCCCTCAACCGTGTCTCCGTGATAGCAACAATATCGTACTCCCATGTGTTCAACAACAACTTCAGTTCATCCACCTTATTTGCAAGACTCCTTGCATTAAAATAAATGCCTTCCAGCCCTGCCATATTCTCTTTTGCCTTCACATATTTGCTCTGCCTTCCCAGCTGACTTGTTTTTCCCTCTGTATTTGGCCATAAATCACCCCCTACTATAGCTCCACTCTGTAGCCCAACCCCCTGCCAAGTTAGTTTAAACCCTCCCCAGCAGTGCTAGCAAACCTCCCCGCAAGGATATTGGTTCCCCTCTGGTTCAGGTGTAAACCGTCCGACTTGTACAAGTCCCACCTTTCCCAGAAGCAGACCCAGTGATCCAGGAAACTAAAGCCCTCCCCCCTGCACCATCCCTTTAGCCACGCATTCATCTGTTCTATCTTCCTATTCCTATACTTACTAGCACGTGGCACCGGGAGTAATCCAGAGATTACAACCTTTGAGGTCCTGCTCCTTAATCCTTCACCTAGCTCCCTAAATTCTTGCTGCAGGACCTCATCCCTCTTTTTACCTATGTCGTTGGTACCAATGTGGACCACGACCACTGGCTGTTCACCCTCCCCCTCCAGAATGCCCTGCAGCTGCTCAGTGACATCCTTGACCCTGGCACCAGGGAGGCAACAAACCATCCTGGATTCACGTCTACGGCCACAGAAACGCCTATCTGTTCCCCTTACTATAGAATCCCCTACCACTATTGCTCTCCCACTCTTTTTCCCCCCTTCCTGGGCAGCAGGAGCACCCCCAGTGCCAGGAAGTTGGCTGCTGCTGCCTTCCCCTGGTGAGTCATCCCCCTCAACAGTATCCAAAGCGGTATACTTGTTTGAAAGGGGGATGTCCGCAGGGGTTCCCTGCACTACCTGCCTGCCTTTGTTGCTCCGCCTGATGGTCACCCCCTGTGCTGCCCTACCCTGAGGCGTGCACAACTCGCTAAATGTGTTATCCACGAGCCTTTCAGCATCGCGCACGCTCCAAAATTCATCCACCCGCAGCTCGAGCGCCACAATGCGGTCTACAAGTAGCTGCAGCTGGATGCATTTCCCGCACACATGGTCGCCAGGGACACTGGCAGCATCCCTGACTTCCCACATAGAGCAGGAGGAGCAGAGCATGGGTCTGAACTCTCCTGCCATGACTTACTCCTTTAATTACTTAAAAAAATTTATTCAATACCCCAGTTACAGGTATGCTCTAGGGCGCTTTATTTACCAACTATCCCCACTACACCACAGAAATTTAACACCACAGAATTCAAGCTTGTATTGAAAAAAGAGAAATACTCACCAACCAATCACCTACCTGCTCCCTGGTGACGTCACACACTGATTACTTTTTACCTCTCTCCTCGCTCTACTTGGAGCTCCGACACAGCAAGAGAGCCCCAGGTGGGCAGAGGAAACGCTTCAAGGGCACCCTCAAAGCCTCCTTGAAAAAGTGCAACATCCCCACCGACACCTGGGAATCCCTGGCCCAAGACCATACAAAGTGGAGGAGAAGCATCCGGGAAGGCGCCGAATACCTCGAGTCTCTACGCCGGGAGCAAGCGGAAACCAAGCGCAAACAGCAGAAGTAGCGCACGTCAACCCAAGCACCCCACCCACCTGCCCCTTCAACCACCATCTGCCCCACCTGTGACAGAGACTGTAGGTCCCGCATTGGACTCATCAGTCACCTGAGAACTCATTTTTAATGTGGAAGCAAGTCATCCTCGGTTCCGAGGGACTGCTTAAGAAGAGAAGAAGAAGATTTAGTGATGGATTACCCTGTACAGTGTAAGGTTGACAAATTATACTCTACATACTTAACCCTTCGATCGCTGGTCAAATCCAGGGAAAAGACTATCTCCTGGGACAGACCTTTTAAGCTGTCTCCATGGCACTGAAACAAGTAATAAAACTACAGAAATAAAGCTGTCCGACATTGGGGCTTGCTTTGTAGTTGTAACATTAAAATTGAAGCTTTTGGGAGCAGGAAAAGACTTTTAAATTCAAATTCCCTTTTCATGGAATAGCCACACCCGCCCAAGTTTTTCCCAAGTTATTAGTACCAAGTCTAACCTTGTCTTTCTACCCTAACCTTTCTAGTTTAACCTGTTGTCTTCTGCTTCCTCCCTGCTCCCACTGCTTAGTTTGGAGGTAGTACACTGATGTAACTTCTTTCTAGGATGACACCTCAGTGCCGTACTGAGGGGAGTGCTACATTGTCGGTGGTGCCGTCTTTCATATGCTCATTAAGCCGAGACCCTATCTGCCTATACAGGTGCTTGTTAAAGGTGGCATCACACTATTCTGTGAAGAGTAGGTTAGTTCTCCCAATGTTCTGGCCAACATTCACCCCCAATTCAACACTGCCAAGACAGATTAAAGGATCATTCATCCCATTTGCTATTTGTGACTACACTTCAAAAGTAATTAATTGGCGGTGAAGTGTTCTGGGATATCCTGAAAATGTGAAAGATGCTATATCAATGCAGATCTTTCTTCTCTCAATCCTATGTAGGAGGGGGAGTTTGAGTTGAGTACTTGTCCTAGTGGTCATAGACAGAGGGGCTAAGCCAGAAAAGTGCTAAATATTGCCAGTACTGCTGATCAACTGGTAAGAGAAAACATTCATTTGACCGATTCTCTGTGTCTTCTCGGGATGTGGACACCATTGGTAAGGCTACGTTCATCGACGAGTCCTCGTTTTCCTGAGAAGGTGGTGGGCCCTCTCCTTGAACTGCTACAGTCCTTGTGGTGATGTGCTCACACAATGGTATTAGATAGGCAATTCCAGGATCCTGACCCGGCAACAACAAATGAATGGCGATATATGTCCAACAGGGTGGTGTGTGACTTAGGTGGTGATGTTCGCATGACATTGCTGTTCTTGTCCTTTTTGGTGGTAGAGGTCACAGCAGAGGAGGTGTCTAGCGAGGAACAAAGTCAAGTAATGGACATAGATTAAGCATATTCTTACATTGCAACAATAATCTGATTAATTAAAGTCTGCTCATAAAGAAATATAGCGCCTTTCTCAACCTCAGGACATCCCAAAGCGCTTTACAATCAATGAAGTACTTTTAAAGTGTAATCACTGTTGTAATGTAGGAACCATAAATATACATATAAATTTTCAAGTACAATTTTATGCATTTTAATTGGATGAAAAAGACTGAAGTCGATTATAGTCAAACCTGGGCCTTGTCTGCAATTTGTAACTATATGGGGGGTGGTGTTTGGTACTTGCCATTTGTCAACCACAAGAAATTATTTTATTTGATGATAACCATTTGGGCCCTTTAGTAACGTTAGGCTGGATTTTGGCAATTTCTCTCTCTTGCCCAGCCAACACAATTTTGTACAGTTAAGGGTGGGGACTTCTCACAATTCAGTTACAAGTGCAAATGCACGGGTAACTCACCAGCCATGATACTTGGGAAACTATCACCTGGGCTGTCGGAGCTGTAATTCAATAAGAATGTTCTGTATCTAGAAAAAAAAATAACCCATTTATTTCAAGATGTCCTCAGCTGTAACTGTCCCATACAGCGGTCACTTCTCCATTGTGCATCTATTCATGTCCCATGGGGGTCATTTTAACTTTCAGTGATGATGGAAAACCAGCAGTAGCCTGTTCCTTTGAAGTCAATGGAAAGGAAAATCGAGCGGGGTGTAAAACGGGCAGCCAGTCCAATATTATCTGCTTTACGCCATTGCCCAAAGTTAGAATTACCCCCAAAATGGGAATCGCAATCCAAATTCAGAAACACTGAATAGTTTTTCAGTGCTTCGAGGGTAAATTGACAGAAGGTGCTTTCTTTACCCAGCTGACAGTGAGGGGATAGCAAAATACTGCAGATGCTGGAAATCTGAAATAACAACAGAAAATGCTGGAAAAACTCAGCATGGAGAGAAATTAGAGTCGACGTTTTGGGTCTAACCCTTTTTCAAAACAGTGAGGGGAGCTTGGTATTGAAGTAGCTTTGCTTATAGTTACAATGCTGTCATTCTATAGGTGCTTCATGTACTGTACCTGCCCTACCCACTGGCAGGCTTGGGAATTACTTTACCTTATTTATTAATCCTTCAAATGAAAACTCTGCTAACGTGAGTCTGACTGCTGTCTACGATGAAGGGATTTAACTACTTTTTAACTATATGAACTTCTTTCTTTCTCTCTCTCTTATCAACAGGGGAGCTATTGACCCAATCCAGGCCGGAAGGAGTGACTGAGGTCATCTGCCCCAAAAATGGGAGTGAGTGTGTGGACGTGGCTCTGGTTTATCCCCCGACCCCTACTGTGACCAGTCCCTGCTGGAAGTGAGCAGAGGGCCATCCTGCTAGTCCTCATCAGAAACGATACCTTTAAAATTCTGTTCAAATATTAGGCAGACAAGAAGGTTTTGGCAAGAATAAGGTAAGGGAGGGTGTGTGTGTGTGTGCTTAAAATTATGGTTTTGTAGTGTTGTCCAATTACCCTTCAATATTCTGTGTAGCACCCCCTGTGGATATTGAGTCTAAATCACAAACAAAATGGATTTGGGTTTTTAATTGAGCGGATCTTCCAATCGAAACACAATCCGATGATTTGATTTTTCATGCACCAGCTGGCAGATGAAGTTGAGAACAAGCGAACACAAGAAAAAGGACAGGGAAAGACCAGCTGGCCTATCAAGCACCATGACAGCCCCCTTATCCATCAGTCATTCAATTTCCTTGGAGAGGCAAGATAAAAGAGAAAAGAGCCAATTTAGGAAAATAAAAATTCTGACGTTCCTCTTTGACCCCCCCACCCCCCCAGAGGTGATCAAAATAAGCTCCAGCGGTCCACAGTTACTTGTGACGCTAGTCCCCGTCAGCCCACCCATCTTCTAAAACTTAAGATGTGTTCCACTTGCAGGAACATGTCCAGCTCCCTTTTGAACATTTGCAGCGAGTCCATAATCGCTGCAAATAATGGCAACTTGTGGTCATGAATCCCTGTGAACAGAAGTACTTCCTGCCATCCAAGCTAACTTTCTGCTTTAGTAACTTTTACTGCTGCCACTAGTCCTCCCCTATCTACCTAGCCCAAATAACCGTTCCACTCGATCAGAACTAATGCCTTCATTATTTTAAAGAGGTCAATCATATTCCTCAACGTCTACCTTTTCAAGGTCAGAGGTCATGGTTCTATAAGCTTTTTTTTAAATATTCATTCACAGGATGTGGGCATTGCTGGAAAGGCTAGAAGGTGGTGGTGGTGGTGAGCTGCCTTCTTGAACTGCTGTAGTCTGTGTGGTGAAGGTACTTCCACAGTGCTGTTAGGTAGGGAGTTCCAGGATTTTGACTCAGCGATGATGAAGGAACAGTGATATATTTCCAAGTCAGAATGGTGTGTGACTTGGAGGGGAACTTGGAAGTGGTGGTGATCCCATGCACCTGCTGTCCTTGTCCTTCTAGATGGTGAAGGTTGCGGCATTGAAAGGTGCTTTCTTGATGGCTTAAGGCCTTTAAATTAGAGACCAATCGAATGGTCCTCCTCAAGGCCTCAATATCCCCCACCATGGAGGTGACCAAAACTAGAAACTGTATTCTACATATTGCCTCACTAAGGCCCTGTACAAGGATAGGATTTTGCTTGGGAATCATAGTATCATACAGAACGAGAAAGGATTAATTAGCAATCTTGTTGTACGAGGCCCCTTGGGTCGGAGCGATCATAATATGATCGAATTCTTCATTAAGATGGAGAATGAAGTAGTTTACTCAGAGACTAGGGTCCTCAATTTAAATAAAGGAAACTACGATGGTCTGAGGAGCGAGTTGGGTAGGATTGATTGGGGAATGGCACTCAAAGGGTTGACGGTGGATAGGCAATGGCAAACATTCAAAGACCGAATGGATGAGCTACAGAATTTGTTCATCCCAGTTTGGCATAAAAATAAAACAAAAAAGGTGACTCAACCATGGCTAACAAGGGAAATTAGGGATAGCATAAGATCCAAGGAGAGGACATATAAATTGGCCAGAAAAAGCAATAATCCTGAGGATTGGGAGCAGTTTAGGATTCAACAAAGGAGGACAAAGGGATTAATTAAGAAAGGGAAAATAGAATATGAGAGTAAGCTTGCAGGGAACATAAAAACTGACTCAAAGCTTTTATAGATATGTGAAGAGAAAAAGATTGGTGAAGTCAAGCGTAGGTTCCTTGCAGTCAGAATCAGGGGAATTTATAATGGGGAACAAAGAAATGGCAGGCCAACTAAATACATATTTTGGTTCTGTCTTCACAAAGGAGGACACAAATAACCTCCCAGAGATGCCGAGGAACATAGGGTCTGATGAAAGGGTGGAACTGAAAGAAATCAGTATTTGTAGGGAAATGGTGTTAGGAAAATTGATGGGACTGAAGGCCGATAAATCCCCAGGGCCTGATAATCTACATCCCAGGGTACTTAAGGAAGTGGCCCTAGAAATAGTAGATGCATTGCTGGTCATCTTCCAGAACTCGATAGACTCTGGAACAGTACCCATGGATTGGAGGGTAGCGAATGTTACCCCACTATTCAAAAAAGGTGGTAGAGAAAAAGCGGGGAATTACAGACCGGTAAGCCTGACGTCGGTAGTGGGGAAAATGCTAGAGTCCATTATAAAAGATGTAATAGCAGAGCACTTGGAAAGCAGTGACAGGATCGGACAAAGTCAACATGGATTTACAAAAGGTAAATCATGCTTGACTAACCTACTGGAATTTTTTGAGGATGTAACTGGTAAAATAGATAAGGGAGAACCAGTGGATGTGGTGCATTTGGACTTTCAGAAGGCTTTCGATAAGGTCCCGCATAAGAGATTAGCGTGCAAAATTAAGGCACATGGGATTGGGGGCAAGGTATTGACTTGGATAGAGAACTGGTTGGCGGACAGAAAGCAAAGAGTTGGAATAAACGGGTCGTTTTCCGAGTGGCAGGCAGTGACTAGTGGGGTACCGCAAGGATCGGTTCTAGGACCCCAGCTGTTCACAATATATATTAATGATCTGGACGAGGGAATTGGATGTAATATCTCCAAATTTGCAGACGACACAAAGTTGGGTGGGAGGGTATGCTGTGAGGAGGATGTCGTGAAACTCCAGTACGATTTGGACAGGTTGGGTGATTGGGCAGAAACATGGCAAATGCACTATAATGTGGATAAATGTGAGGTTATCCACTTTGGTGGCAAAAACAGGAAGGCAGATTATTATTTGAATTGCAATAGATTGGGAGAAGGGGAAGTGCATAGAGACCTGGGTGTTCTTGTGCACCAGTCGCTGAAGGTAAGCATGCAGGTGCAGCAGGCGGTTAAGAAGGCAAATGGTATGTTGGCCTTCGTAGCAAGAGGGTTCGAGTACAGGAACAAGGATGTCTTGCTACAGTTGTACAGGGCCTTGGTGAGACTGCACCTTGAGTATTGTGTGCAGTTTTGGTCGCCTTACCTGAGGAGGGACGTTCTTGCCATGGAAGGAGTGCAGCGAAGATTCACCAGGCTGATACCTGGGATGGCAGGAATGACGTATGAGGAGAGATTGTGTCGATTGGGCTTATACTCACTGGAGTTTAGAAGATTGAGAGGGGATCTCATCGAAACCTATAAAATTCTGTCAGGCCTGGACAGACTAGATGCAGGAAGGATGTTTCTGATGGCCGGGTAGTCCAGAACCAGGGGTCATAGTCTAAGGATAAGGGGTAAGCCATTTCGGACTGAAATGAGGAGGAATTTCTTCACCCAGAGAGTGGTGAACCTGTGGAATTCTCTGCCACAGAGGGCGGTGGAGGCCAGTTCATTAAATATATTCAAGAAAGAGTTGGATATATTTCTTAAGGCTAAAGGGATCAAGGGATATGGGGAGAAGGCAGGGACAGGGTACTGAATTTGGATGATCAGCCATGATCTCATTGAATGGCGGAGCAGGCTCGAAGGGCCGAATGGCCTACTCCTGCTCCTATCTTCTATGTTTCTATGAGACCAATTGGCCCATTGTACCTGTGCCGGCTCTCTGAAAGAGCTATCCAATTAGTCCCACTCTTTTCCCCAAAATCCTGCAAATTTTTCCTTTTCAAGTATATATTCAATTCTCCTTTTGAAAGTTGCTGTTGAATCTACTTCCACCACCCTTTTGGGCAGTGCATTCCAGATTCTCATAACTTGCTGCGTAAAAAGAAATCTCCTTAGCCCCCCTCCCGCCCTCTGGTTCTTTTGCCAATTATTTGAAATCTGTTTTTGCAAGATTTTTAATGAATCCATCTTCAAGCAGATGTTTTCAATTGATGCTTGTACTGATTTAATCTCCTCAGTTTGATCACTGTTCATTCTTGGACTGGATATAAGAAATGCACAGTAATGGAGCACAAATGCCTCAGGTCACACTGGTCCATTGGCATCAGGAAACGTGGATACCAATGTTGAAGGACACTGGCATTGTTCTAGTGCCATGCCAGGGACCCAATACCCCAATTTAGTGAAGCTGGCTACATGAGAACCGCACAACGGACCAGAAAAGGTAGATAAGGGAAATGTAGTAGATATTTGGATTTCCAAAAAGTCTTTGATAAGGTACTGCATAGTAGGCTCATGACTAAGGTCAGAACATGTGGAGTCAGGGGCCAAGTAGCAGAATGGATAGCAAGATGGCTGGAAAACAGAGAGTAGGAGTTAATGGTAGTTACACAGATTGGCAAATGATAGAAGTGGTGTTCCACAAGGATCGGTGCTGGAACCACTGTTGTTCATCATTTACATAAATGATTTGGACACGGGAATCAGAAGTACAATTTTAAAATTTGCGGTTGACATCAAATTGGGGGTGTAGCTAATACAGAGGAGGCCTGCGACAAAATATAGGAAGACATTAATAGACTGGGTGCGTTATTGGAAAATGAACTTCAATATCGATAAGTGTGAGGTAGTACATTTTGGTAGGAAGAATGAGACCACATATTCCTTGGAAAATAAGTGTCTAAATGGGGTAGATGAACAGAGGGATCTGAGGATACAGATACACAAATCACTAAAAGTAGAAACAGGTTAATAAGGCAATTTTTTAAAAAAGCAAACAAAGCACTGGGGTTCATTTCTAGAGGGACAGAATTGAAAAGCAGAAAGGTTATGTTAAACTTGTATAGAACCTTGGTTAGACCACACTTAGAGTACTGTGAACAGTTCTGGTCTCCATATTATAAAAAGGATATAGAGGCACTGGAGAAGGTGCAAAAAAAACTAGAATGATACTAGAACCGAGAGGTTATACCTATCTGGAAAGACTGAACAGGCCTTCTATTTTCTGTAGAAAATAGAAGACTGAGGGGTGACCCGATAGAGGACTTTAAGATTATGAAAAGGTTTGATTAGGTAAATGTAGAGAAGATGTTTCCACTTGCGGGCAAGACCAGAACAAGGGGCCATCAATATAAGATAGTCATTAATAAATCCAACAGGGAATTCAGGAGAAACTTCTTTACCCGGAGAGTGGTTAGAATGTAGAACTCGCTACCACATGGAGCAGTTGAGATGAATAGCATAGATACATTTAAGGGAAGCTAGATAAGCACAAGAGGGAGAAAGGACAAAAAGGATATGTTGATGGAGTTAGATGAAGAAGGGTGGGAGGAGGCTCATGTGGAGCACAAACACCGGCATGAATCTGTTGGGCAGAATGGCCTGTTTCTGTGCTGCAAATACCTTGTAACTGAAATACATCAGGAATCAACACCACATATTGAAACATAAGAAAATCAACTCCTATTAAGAAGATGGAGGCAAACTTGAACTCGCGCTTGCCCCAACAATTGGGATCTGTTTGCATTCTAACAGGAATTGCATTCTTAACTTCTAGTTTTATATTTAATTGTCCTAGCTACACATCCTAATGCCCAGTTGGCATTCAATAGCCTCACAACACTGGTCATGGTTCTTCAATGACTCCTGAATTATAAACCCCCTACCCAGCAGCCTTTCATCTGCAACTTTACATTGTGCATTCATGCCTGGAATTACCCCAAGCCCAAATGCTTTACACTACACTTGTCTATATTAAAAAGACCTATGCCACATATGGGTCCATTCCTCCAATGCATCTAGGTTCACCTGCAGATTATTTTCTTTCATCCAAGATCTTAACATATCTTTGTGTCATATGCAAACTTGTGGACCGCCACCCCAATGCTTTCATCCAGGTCAATGATAAAAGCGGTGAAGACCAACACCGACCCTTGTGGGACTCTTCTAGTGACTAGTCCTCACCCAGAGCTGCTATCAATAGTAACTCCCTTCTATCTACGCGAATACAGTCAATTCACTATCCAACCCTCAAGACACAACCTTGCTTATTGGGCTTTTGTGCAACACTTCATCAAAGGCTTTTTGAAAATCTAGATGCAGACTATCAACCAGGCTTTCATCATTGCCAACTTCGTAACCTCCTCAAAGAATTTGATTGAGTTGGTGAGACAGGATCTTCTCTTCCAGAAGCCATACTGTGATTCCTTGATAACCCCTTGCTTCTTCAAGATGATCATACAATGCATCTCTAATAATTCCTTCTAGCAATTTGCCCATAACTGAAATTAAACTAACAGGCCTATAAGTTTCCTGGTTCTGACACACTGCCCTTTATACACCTGAGTACCATGTGGAAGTATCTCCAGTCCATGGGAACATTCCCAGAACTCAGTGAACTGTTCAGTACGAGTCAATGATTTCCATAACAGGCCCCCCCATTTCTCTCAGCTTGTTACAGGTTTGCTGGGTACCCTATTGCAATGTAAATGTCGAGGTTCTGTAGACTTTGGTGCAGGGCTGATGAGACTGGTTCTGCATGTCGGTGGATGTGATGACCACTGTAGGTTATTCCACTGGGGAATGCCTTGGTTTTTTTTGGACTGTGATAACGTTACTTTGTCATGTTCCGACTGATGGAAATATAATTTGATTCGTTTTTATATTTTGGTTTTGTGTCCATATAAGACTGCGCTCTGGGCTGAAGCTGTGGTCTTCCCCACAGTAGGTCTTGTACCACTGTTATATTGTCATCTGCTCTATAGACTGGCTCTTAGCTCTGTCTCAAAGTCTTTAAAGAGGCACCGTAATAGCTCATGAGAATTATTGGTGTTAGCGTGAGACGGTACCACAGTCTAACCATGTGGATAGATAATAATTATTCTTGGTTTGAGTGTGATTTTAGGATCTGTTCGTTTATTCAGTAAGCACACTTATCAGCCTCATGACTGGATCAATATCATAGACTTTGCACCTGTGGACATATTGGGTGTGACTGTGGGCTTGGAGTTTGAGCTTAGCCTGTCGGTGGTGCCTTGATGACACATAATGTTTTCATACTGACTGAATTCACTGCTGTGTCATTGTAAACTCCACTATGTACGAACGTGCAAATGTATCTTGCAGGAAATGTTATTATAAACTGTGTGTACAGAGTACACAATGACCAGCAGTGATGTGATGTGCAAATATCATGTCCGGTGCTACAAGTTACCTTTTTAAAGTTTATTTTCAATTTAAAATTAAACAGAACATATGAAAACCTATCTAGCAAAGTCCATGCTGCAACATTTGGTGTTTGAAGCTATAGCCTTTTTCAGAATCCCACATTCCCAAAGACCTTTGCTTGACTCAAACTCGACAGTATTGTGCTTTCGATGGTTACATCCAAATCATTTAGCCAAAGTTTAATAAATGCTATGCTCAGTTGATAGAAAGTGTAAGCAGGTTGGTGGTCCAACATAGAAACATAGAAGATAGAAGCAGGAGTAGGCCATTCGGCCCCTCGAGCCTGCTCCACCATTCAACGAGATCATGGCTGATCGTCCAAATTCAGTACCCTGTCCCTGCTTTCTCCCCATATCCCTTGATCCCTTTAGCCTTAAGAAATATATCGAACTCCTTCTTGAATATATTTAATGAATTGGCCTGAACTGCCTTTTGTGGTAGAGAATTCCACAGGTTCACCACTCTCTGGGTGAAGAAATTCCTCCTCATCTCTGTCCTAAATGGCTTACCCATTATCTTTAGACTCTGACCCCTGGTTCTGGACTCCCCCACCATCGGGAACATCCTTCCTGCATCTAGTCTGTCTAGTCCTGTTAGAATTTTATAAGTTTCAATGAGATCCCCTCTCATTCTTCTAAACTCCAGTGAGTATAAGCCCAATCGACCCAATCTCTCCTCATACGTCATTCCTGCCATCCCAGGTATCAGTCTGGTGAATCTTCGCTGCACTCCCTCCATGGCAAGAACATCCTTCCTCAGATAAGGCGACCAAAACTGCGCACAATACTCAAGGTGTGGTCTCACCAAGGCCCTGTACAACTGCAGCAAGACATCCTTGCTCCTGTACTCGTATCCTCTCGCTATGAAGGCCAACAACCTTCTTAACCACCTGCTGCACCTGCATGCTTACCTTCAGCGACTGGTGCACAAGGACACCCAGGTCTCGTTGCACTTCCCCTTCTCCCAATCTATTGCCGTTCAGATAATAATCTGCCTTCCTGTTTTTGCCACCACAGTGGATAACCTCGCATTTATCCACATTGGGCAGATGCAGTATAATCACCCAACCTGTCCAAATTATACTGGAGTTTCTCGGCATCCTCCTCACAGCACACACGCCCACCCAGCTTTGTGTCATCTGCAAACTTGTTATACCTCGCAGTGTGTCACAGACTAGGAAGGGTACAAGTTCCTTCGTAGCAGGTGTGCCCAAGCTTCTGTCTTCATGGGCTATGTGGATTTGTACCATTAAACTTTCATATAAAGCTTAAATCCCTGTTCCTATTAATTTGCAGATATTTCATGTTACTGATGCCTGGTGCTGTGATTGAGGATTTATTCACCAATCAGGCAACAGCACCAAGAACAGCCCTTTCCAAACTTCCAGACCCATGGGGCTACAGGACAGGCCAGTGAATAAGGAATATGAGTGCAAAGAGGGCTGGCTCACCAGGGCTCACATGGCCCACAGGCTGCACATTGGACATCCCTGCTTTATAAGACTGACCGAAACAAAAAGGGGAGAAGCAAACTGTAAGAACAGAAATGCAAACTACTGTTACAAAGCCATGACCTGTAAACAGTGCCCAGGCCAATATTTATCCCTCAACCAACATCACTGAAACAAATCATAGAATCACACAGCACAGGAGGACTGAAATAAAAACAGAAAATGCTGGAAATACTCAGCAGGTCAGGCAGCATCTGTGGAGAGAGAAACAGAGTTAATGTTTCAGGTCAATGACCCTTCGTCAGAACTGAAAAAGTTGGAGCTGGAACAGGTTTTTAAGCAAGTGTAGGAGCAGGGAAAGGGGGGAGGGGAGGAAAGAACAAAAGGGAAGGTCTGTGATGGGAGGAAAGATATATAGCTGTGAAAGCAAGTTTTGGTAGATATCTGATCAAACACGAGAAGGGAAACAGAAAGCAATGAATATGAACAAGGTAAAAGAGACAAATGGAAATCCCATCGGAGAGAAGAAACAGAAACATGGAAAAATAGGAGCAGGAGTAGGCCATTCAGCCCTTTGAGCCTGCTCCGTCATTCAATATGATCATGGCTGATCCTCTATCTCAATACTATATTCCCGCTCTCTCCCCATACCCTTTGATGCCTTTTGTGTCTAGAAATCTATCTATCTCCTTCTTAAATATATTCAGTGACTTGGCCTCCACAGCCTTCTGTGGTAGAGAATTCCACAGGTTCACCACCCTCTGAGTGAAGAAATTTCTCCTCAGTCCTAAATGTCCTACCCCGTATCCTGAGACTGTGACCCCTTGTTCTAGACCCCCCAGCCAGGGGAAACATCCTCCCTGCATCCAGTCTGTCTAGCCCTGTCAGAATTTTATACGTTTCAATGAGATCCCCCCTCATTCTTCTAAACTGTAGTGAATACAGGCCTAGTCGACCCAATCTCTCCTCATACGACAGTCCTGCCATCCCAGGAATCAGTCTGGTGAACTTTCACTGCACTCCCTCTATGGCAAGTGTATCCTTTCTTAGGTAAGGAGACCAAAACTGCACACAGTACTCCAGGTGTGGTCTCACCAAGGCCCTGTACAACTGTAGTAAGACATCCTTGCTTCTGTACTCAAATCTTCTTGCAATGAATGCCAACATACCATTTGCCTTCCTAACTGCTTGCTGCACCTGCATGTTTGCTTTCAGTGACTGGTGTACAAGGACACCCAGGTCCCTTTGTACATCAGCATTTTCCAATCTATCACTATTTAAATAATTCTCTTTCTGTTTTTCCTGCGGAAGTGGATAACTTCACACTTATCCACGTTATCCTGCATCTGCCATGTATTTGCCCACTCACTCAACTTGTCTAAATCACCTTGAAGCTTCTTTGCATCCTCCTCACAACTCAATCCCACCTAGTTTTGTGTCATCAGCAAACTTGGAAATATTACATTTGGTTCCCTCATCCAAATCATTGATATATATTGTGAATAGCTGGGGCCCAAGCACTAATCCCTGCGGTACCCCACTAGTCACCGCCTGCCACCCCGAAAAAGACCCATTCATTCCTACTCTCTGTTTCCTGTCTGTTAACCAATTTTCAATCCATGCCAGTATATTACCCCCAATCCCATGTGCTTTAATTTTGCACACTAACCTCTTATGTGGGACTTTATCAAAGGCCTTCTGAAAATCCAAATACACCACATCCACTGGTTCTCCCTTATCTATTCTACCAGTTACGTCCTCAAAAAACTCCAGTAGGATTATCAAACACGATTTCCCTTTCATAAATCCATGTTGACTTTGTCTAATCCCACTGATATTTTCTAAGTGTCCCGTTATCACATCCTTTATAATAGATTCTAGCATTTTCCCTACTACTGATGTTAGGCTAACCGGTCTGTAGTTCCCTGTTTTCTCTCCCTCCTTTTTGAAATAGTGGGGTTACATTTACCACCCTCCAATCTGCAGGAACTGTTCCATAATCAATAGAATTTTGGAAGATGACAACCAATGCATCCACTATTTCCATGGCTACCTCTTTTAGTATAGGATGCAGCTTATCAGGCCATGGGGATTTATCGGCTTTCAGTCCCATTAATTTCTCCAGCGCTATTTTTTTACTAATACTAATTTCCATTAATTCCCCCTTCTCACTAGACCCTTGGTTCCCTAGCATTTCTGGGAAGTAATTTGTGTCCTCTTCCGTGAAGACAGAACCAAAGTATTTGTTTAATTGCTCTGCCATTTCCTTGTTCCCCATTTATAAATTCTCCCATTTCTGACTGTAAGGGACCTACATTTGTCTTCACTAATCTTTTTCTTTTTACATACATAAGAGCAGAACTTCTTTAAGGTGGGCATTCCTAGAAGAGAACTGGCAGTGAATTAAACACTAATACAAAAGCAAAATACTGCGGATGCTGGAAATCTGAAATAAAAACAGAAAATGCTGGAAATACTCAGCAGGTCAAGCAGCATCTGTGGAGAGAGAAACAGAGTTAACGTTTCAGGTGATTTGGCCCATTGTGCCTCTGCCGGCTCTTTGAAAGAGCTATCCAATTAGTCCCACACCGCTGGTCTTTCCCTAATACCCTGCCAATGTTTCCTTTTCAAGTATATTGCTTAACTGGTTATTTTTCTCATGTGGGATCTTGCTGAGTTCATATTGGCTGTCGCTGCCTAAATTACAACAGTGACTGCACTTCAAAATACTTCATTAGGTGTGAAGTACTTTGGAACACCCTAAAGATGCAGAAGGTGCTATGTAAAAGCAAGTTTGTTCTTTTTGTCCCTATTTTCAAGGTTGCAATGTCCCACTTACTCGAGTTAGGTAGACAGATACTCCAAGGTCTCTCTACCACAGCTGTGCATCAGAAAGCTGCTCCTGTGGAAAGGGTTTTTACTTGCCCTGAAATTCTTTAAACTCCCAGCCAAGCGGATGCATTCTGGTGAGAACACTCCTCATTTTAGTATAAACTCGGGGAGAAATTGGGTATCGCCCCTTTTGGGGCGCAATTATCGGCCGGGCGCAAAGTTTAGCGCCTGACACTAATTATCACCTCCGACTGCAAACTTGGCTTCTATCGCCCCTGGAGGTGATTGGAGCACTAGATCAGGCGCTACACACCTCTCTTAAGGTGCTAACGCCGAAAGTGAGGCACTACCTCAGAGCGCTGGCGAAGCTCATGTGATGTCAGTCAGCAATGGAACACAGACACACTGGCGCCGGCCAGTTCTTAAAGGGGAGGGTCGATCTTGCTCTCCATCCACACCCTGCTCATTGCAGCCTTGAATCTTGGCCTGGAGAGACCTGTACATCAATTCTGCTGGAAAGAACAATGGAGAGACCCAGGGAAAGAGCTCAGAGTGCAGCCCCCATAGTCTTTTCTAAATCGATGCAAGGAAGGTCAAATCAAAATGAACCTGCAAAGTGCTGCTCAGTACTCAGCCCCTTCACACAGCGTAGAATCTCTCCAGAAGTCTCTCTCTCTCTCTCTCTCTCAATGCGTGGTGCAAAAATGTCGCTGACAAAAAAAGGCAGGAAACAGTCGCCTTTAAATAGCGCTCCACCAGTCCCTTCCCGACTGCAAAACGCTCCCCTCAACCTGTTGTTGCTAGCGGCAGGCAGTAAGGCGGGGGGGGGGGAATCTCAAAATCTGGTCCGGGGCGTTGCACACTCAACGGACATCACGATCTGCGGGTGCAGGAGATCATGGCGGTAGTGTTTAGCGCCGCTGCAAAATGTCTGGTCAATTTCACGAGTGGCACAAACATCGCTAGATGCTTTGTGCCCCATTAAACAGGAGGCACCAAGCAACCAAATTTCCCGCCCTCAATGTTTTAAAGGTATGTGGAGTTTTCTACATTTGAAATACTGCTGAGGAAACTGTGCTCGAGATAAATGAGCCCCTACTGGACAGACATGTAAATGCTGTTTATCAACTTTTTCCACCGTGTTTGATTACTTGAGATGACATTTGTACAGCAGACTTAATATTGGTGCGAAGTGGTTAGCAATGTTAAAGGTTTCATATTGTGTAAATCCAGAGTTGAAGCCTGACCAGACATTGGAGCAAGGCTCCTTCCTCTAGTCTCACACTGGTATAAGTCAGAGGAGGTAGTGATCAAACTGTACCGTGATCTGGTCAGACTGAACCTTGAACACTGCATCCAGTTCTGGTCACTGAGACACTCCAGCACGGGGGGCAGTGCAAAGAAGAGTTGCTTGAATTGGACCTCTGGATAGGGTAGTGGTGGCAAAACTCTGGAATCATTTAAGAACCAATTGGATACGACAGTGAGGGGACTTTAGGATCTTTCTGGATGGATGAACTAAGATGTCTGAATGGCCTTCCTCTTCCATAATTATTTTGTGGTGTTGGGTTGGAAACTATTTGGACCAATGCTACATTATTGGTGTAAATGCAGCCCATGAACCATTCTCCTGTATTAGACTCAAGGTCTATGTTAAGGCTTTTCATTTTTTTTGTTCTTTTAATTAGGTTGATGTTGAGCTGAAGCATTTGTGACCAGTCGCGGAATGTCCATTTTCCTTGGATATGTGGAAGGAAAGAGCTGACCCATGAACGCTCTTCAACATGTATTCAGAGCAGCTCCGTGATGGGCACAGGACATTGGAGATATTGCACCTGACTGAACGGCTGATTGCCTGCACAAAGCATAGAGAGAGGCTTTCTCGTCCACTCCAAGCTGTCCGCCTTTGGATGTGGAGCAAGGGATTTTTGTCATTTGAAACTAAGTTGACCCGACACACCTATTCTTCCAATGAATAGTGCAGACAAAGAGTTCCACCACTTATGTTTGGAACGAGTGGCTTCTCAGGGATTTTCTTTTGCAGTGTTTTACTAAAGCCATACTTTCAGTGTTGTCTAAAGTGCTATAGGAATAAAATGCCAAACATGATAGTTCTGTTCTTGAGTGTGGGGCACAGTTCATACGGAGTCTGCGCAAGCACATCAGCACCATTTTGTTCTTTAAACTGACTGAAAGGTTTAATTTACAGCTTTCTGCTTCATTTCAAGAAACATGTTTGTGCAATACTCGGTGTGACAAAGCAATCCTATTCATGGTGTGTTTCCTTCATCTTTCTCTTGAATCACATTTGAGAGAGGCCCCCAATTGATCCTGATCTATCTGTCAGGTCTCCCTATGGCCGAAGGATTGGGTTAAACCTGCAAAGCCCCATCATTTCTACATATTTGTTATGGGGTATTCATTAAAATAGGATCCTGGGGAACAAGTGCTGTTTGGAAGATATATTTTTTATCTCAAAAGACGCATACAAAATCTACATTTTTCTTTCAGCCCATCTGCAGTTCTCCACCCTATCGATGTACCAGTTTTTGCATGTTCTACCCAACTCAGTGGTAGCACTCTCATCCCTGAGTCAGAAGGTTCTGGGTTCAAGCCCCACTCCAGAGACTTGAGCACATAATCCAGGCTGACACTTCAGTACAGTACTGAGGGAGTGCTGCACTGTCAGAGTTTCTGTCTTTTGGATGAGATGTTAAACTGAGGCCCTGTCTGCTCGCTCAGGTAAATAGAAAAGATCCCACAGCCCTATTTGAAGAAGAGCAGGGGAGTTCTCCTCGTATCCTGGACAACATTTTTCCCTT
The DNA here is from genome assembly GCF_052327205.1 of Somniosus microcephalus. Classification (NCBI taxonomy): domain Eukaryota; kingdom Metazoa; phylum Chordata; class Chondrichthyes; order Squaliformes; family Somniosidae; genus Somniosus; species Somniosus microcephalus. The sequence goes on along the minus strand of NC_140987.1, from coordinate 76,213,773 downwards.
AACCAACATCACCTAAAAAAAAAAGCTATTAACTTGTCATTCGTCCAATTGCTGTTTGTGGGACCTTGCTGTGTGAAAAATGTTGGTCGAGTTTGCCTACAAAACAGTGACTACATTCAGAAAGTAATCCGTTGAATGTGAAGCGCGTTGGAACATCCTGAGAGCATGATAAGGCAATATATAAATACAAGTTCTTTCTGCTACAAAGGACATTTCAAAGTTGTGCATCTTCAAAACAAAAGTGTTTTTCTTTAAGTGAATGAAAATCAGTGCAGCTTACAAATATCTTATTTTTTGTGTGTTGCTAATAGAAAGTGTATTGCGATGGAACTGAAACATTTGCACATCAAGTCACCTTGGATAATTGACACTTATTAAAAGGATCAATGGAAAATTTTCTTGCTTCCATTTTATGTCCCCTTGTACACAACCGAACAATGTTCAGAGATTGAATAGTGTTAAAAAGTTTGTCTGTGCTGTAAAAAGTAGTTTTGGTGAACATTTTTAAAATATTTGTTCTCAGGATGTGGTGACACTGGCAAGGCCACGGTTATTGCCCATCCCTACTTGCTCTGAAGGCATTGCTTTTACAACTGAGGTAATAAGAATAAAAGCGGATGGACCACCTAGCATTGACTTAGGCACCGGATTCAGACACAGCAAAGTCACACTCCGCCCAGTCGACCCTGCAAAGTCCTCCTCACTAACTTCTGGGGATTTGTGCCAAAATTCAGAGCGCTGTCCCACAGACTAGTCAAGCAACAGCCTGACATAGTCATACTCACAGAATCATACCTTTCAGCCAATGTCCCAGACTCCTCCATCACCATCTCTGGGTATGTCCTGTCCCACCGACAGGACAGACTCACCAGGGGTGGCAGCACAGTGGTATACAGTCGGGAAGGAGTGGCCCTGGGAGGCCTCAACATTGACTTCGGACCCCATGAAGTCTCATGGCATCAGGTCAAACATGGGCAAGGAAACCCCCTGCTGATTACCACCTACCGCCCTCCCTCAGCTGATGAATCAGTACTCCTCCATGTTGAACACCACTTGGAAGAAGCACTGAGGGTAGCAAGGGCACAGAATGTACTCTGGGTGGGGGACTTCAATGTCCATCACCAAGAGTGGCTTGGTAGCAACAATACTGACCGAGCTGGCTGGGTCCTGAAGGACATAGCTGACAGCCTGGGTCTGTGGCAGGTGGTGAGAGAACCAACATGAGGGAAAAACCTACTTGACCTTATCCTCACCAATCTACCTGTCGCAGATGCATCTGTCCATTACAGTATTGGTAGTAGTGACCACTGCACAGTCATTGTAGAGACGAGTCCCGTCATCACACTGAGGACACTCTCAATCGTGTGGTGTGGCACTACCACTGTGCTAAATGGGATAGATTCAGAACAGGGGCTCCGTGAACATTCCCACCCTCAATGATGGCGGAGCCCACACGAGTGCAAAAGACAAGGCTGAAGCGTTTGCAACCATCTTCAGCCAGCTGAGTGGATGATCCATCTCGGCCTCCTCCTGAGATCTCCACCGCCATAGAAGCCAGATTTCAGCTAATTCGATTAATTCCCCGTGATATCAAGAAACGGCCGAGTGCACTGGGTACAGCAAAGGCTATGGGCTCTGACAACATCCCGGCTATAGTGCTGAAGACTTGTGCTCCAGAACTAGCCGCACCTCTAGCCAAGCTGTTCCAGTACAGCTACAACACTGGCATCTATCCAACAAAGTAGAAAATTGCCCAGGTATGTCCTGTCCACAAAAAGCAGGAAAATCCAATCGCCCAATCAGTCAACTCTCAATCACCAGCAAAGTAATGGAAGGTGTCATCGACAGTGCTATCAAGTGGCACTTACTCGCCAATAACTTGCTCACCGATGCTCAGTTTGGTTTCCGTCAGGACCACTCGTCTACAGACCTCATTACAGCCTTGGTCCAAACATGAACAAAAGAGCTGAATTTCAGAGGTGTGGTGAGAGTGACTGCCCTTTGCATCAAGGCAGCATTTGACCAAGTGTGGCATCAAGGAGCCCTAGTAAAATTGAAGTCAATGGGAATCAGGAGGTAAACTCTCCACTGGCTGGAGTCATACCTAGAGGATCCCACAGTACAACCTGAAGGATCAAACCTTCCTTGCAAACAGTGGACAACCATCAACTGTCTCAGAACTGGTCATGGTAGATGCTGCCACCTTCTCCATAGATGGAAGATTAAAGCATTCCCATCATGCGACTGTGGTGCTCCTAATCAGACCCTGGAGCACATTATTGTGCACTGCCCTCAGAGGAAATTTGCAGGCAGACTACAAGATATCCATACTGTTACTCCGGAAGCTTTGGCCTGGATATCCAACTTCGATATTGACATTTGATTTGCTTTGCTACTACCATACGAAAAAAGAAGATACCTGACAGAAAGGAAGGTGGTTGTTGGAGGATAATCATCTCAGACCCAAGACATCGCTGCAGGAGTTCCTCAGGGCAGTGTCCTAGGCCCAAACATCTTCAGCTGCTTCATCAATGACCTCCCCTCCAACATAAGGTCAGAAGTGAGGATGTTTGCTGATGATTGCACAGTGTTCAGTTCCATTTGCAGCTCCTCCGATAACGAAGCAGTCCGTGCTCACATGCAGCAAGACCTGGACAACATTCAGGCTTGGGCTGATAAGTGGCAAGTAATATTCGTGCCAGGCAATAAACATCTTTAACAAGAGAAAGTCTTAACTACCTCCTTACCATTCATGGCATTACCATTGTCGAATCCCCCAACATCAACATCCTGGGGGGTCACCAATGACCAGAAACTCAACTGGACCAGCCACAAAGTACTGTGGCAACAAGAGCAGGTCAGAGGCTGGGTATTCTGCAGCAAGTGTCTCACCTCCTGACTCTCCAAAGCCTTTCCACCATCTACAAGGCACAAGTCAGGAGTGTGGTGGAACACTCTCCACTTGCCTAAATAAGTGCAGCTCCAACAACACTCAAGAAGCTCGACACCATCCAGGACAAAGCAGCCTGCTTGATTGGCACCCCATCCTCCACCTTAAACATTCACTCCCTCCACCACCGGCGTACCGTGGCTGCAGTGTGTACCATCTACAAGATGCACTGCAGCAACTCGCCAAGGCTTCTTCGGCAGAGGGGTCTGGGTGGAGAGCGAGGGAGGGTCTGGATGGAGAGCGAGGGAGGGTCTGGGTGGAGAGCGAGGGAGGGTCTGGGTGGAGAGCGAGGGAGGGTCTGGATGGAGAGCGAGGGAGGGTCTGGGTGGAGAGCGAGGGAGGGTCTGGATGGAGAGCGAGGGAGGGTCTGGGTGGAGAGGGAGGGTCTGGGTGGAGAGCGAGGGAGGGTCTGGGTGGAGAGCGAGGGAGGGTCTGGATGGAGAGCGAGGGAGGGTCTGGGTGAAGAGCGAGGGAGGGTCTGGGTGGAGAGCGAGGGAGGGTCTGGGTGGAGAGCGAGGGAGGGTCTGGATGGAGAGCGAGGGAGGGTCTGGATGGAGAGCGAGTGTCTGGCACCTCTTGTGTGAATCACCATTCTCAGCAACCACTCTGAGGAAGTCAAAGTACCGCTCGCAACTGTTGGACAACGTAGAAGCTTCACCAAATTGCGCTGTGTCTGAGAAATTCATGGCTGATTTCCAAACTTTATTAAAGGAAATGCAAAGTTTCGCGCTGAATTATGGTTGACGTTTGGTTAAGTAAATATTAATGTGAAGTGCTTTTACCTATATTGTGTGTAAGGAGTTTTCTACTCTCCATCCAGACCCTCCCCTGCTCTCCATCCAGACCCTCCCCTGCTCTCCATCCAGACCCTCCTTTGCTCTCCATCCAGACCCATCACCGCTCTCCATCCAGACTCGCCTCCTAGTCTCCATCAAAATATTTATGTGGCTGGTCCAGTTAAGTTTCTGGTCAATGGTGACCCCCAGGATGTTGATGATGGGGGTTTCAGTGATGGTTGAATGGCAAGGGGCAGTGTTTAGACTCTCGCTTGTTGGAGATAGTCATTGCCTGGCACTTCTGTGGTGCGAATGTTACCTGCCACTTATCAGCCCAAGCCTGAACGTTGTCCAGGTATTGTTGCATACGGACATGGACTGCTTCATTATCTGAGGAGTTGTGAATGGCGCTGAACACTGTGCAGTCATCAGCGAACATCCCCATTTCTGACCCTATGTTGGAGGGAAGGTCATTGATGAAGCAGCTGAAGATGGTTGGGCCTAGGACACTGCCCTGAGGAACTCCTGCAGTGATGTCCTGGGGCTGTGATGATTGACCTTCCACCACCACAACCATCTTCCTTTGTGCTAGGTATGACTCCAGCGAGTGGAGAGTTTCCCCCCGATTCCCATTGACTTCAGTTTTACTGGGGCTCCTTGATGCCACACTCGGTCAAAAGCTGCCTTGATGTCAAGGGCAGTCACTCTCACCTCACCTCTGGAATTCAGCTTCTTTGTCCATGTTTAGACCAAGGCTGTAATGAGGTCGGCAGCCGAGTGGTCTTGGCGGAACCCAAACTGGGCATCGGTGAGCAGGTTATTGGTGAGTAAGTGCAGCTTGATAGCACTGCCGATGACACCTTCCATCACTTTGCTGATGATTGAGAGTAGACTGATGGGGCTGTAATTGGCCGGATTGGATTTGTCCTTTTTGTGGAGAGGATACACCTGGGCAGTTTTCCACTTTGTCGGTAGATGCTAGTGTTGTATCTGTATTGGAATAGCTTGGCTAGAGGCGTGGATAGTTCTGGAGCACAAGTCTTCAGCACGATAACCGGGATGTTGTCAGGGCCCATAGCCTTTGCTGTATCCAGTGAGCTCAGCTGTTTCTTGATATCACTTGGAGTGAATCGAATTGGCTGAAGACTGGCTTCTGTGATGGTGGGGTCCTCAGGAGGAGGCTGATATGGATCATCCATCGGCACTTCTGGTTGAAGATGGTTGCAAACGCTTCAGACTTGTCTTTTGCACTCACGTTCTGGGCTTCACCATCATTGAGGATGGGGATATTCTTGGAGCTTCTTCCTCCCGTTAGTTGTTTAATGGTCCACCACCATTCACGGGAGCAGAAGGATCCGGAAGCTGCTTAAAGTGACCTGAAACAGGCAACGCGAGCATAGGACTGTGGGGAAGCTGAAACAAATAAAGAGAATAACAAGGAGAGTGAGGAAAACCTCAATCTTGATGGGAAAATTCTTCATGTGTCATGACCAATGTTACCCCTAAGGTGCGCGGTGACGCATCAATCGTGAGGTCCCACGCAAGCCGTTCACCATCTGCTGCTGCTGCCAGAGATACCACGCATGTGCGGCCGCACAGCAAATTTAAAGGGCCCGCGCACGGAATAAAAATTAGAGGGAACATTGATCATGACTGTTACTACTGATGACAAGGCCCTCAGTCATTTGTCGTGACACATCACATTTGTCCTTGAGAAGGTAGAGCTGTAGAATATTAGCAGAAAATTCTGTTAAAATGTGAACTTTGCATTGTGAATGATTATGTACTAGGAACATAGGAACAGGAGTAGACCATTCAGCCCCATTCAATGAGATCATGGCTGCTCTGCGATCCAACTCCATATACCCGCCTTTGGCCCATATCCCTAAATACCTTTGGTTAACAAAATGCTATCAATCCCAGATTTAACATTAACAATTGATCTAGCATCAAATGCCATTTCCGGAAGAGAGTTCCAAACTTCTACCACCCTTTGTGTGTAGAAGTGTTTCCTAATTTCACTCCTGGAAGGTCTGGCTCTAATTTTTAGACTGTGCCCCCAGTCCTAGAATCCCCACCCAGTGGAAATAGTTTCTCTCTATCTACCCTATCAGTTCCCCTTAATATCCTGAAAACTTCGATCAGATCACCCCTTAACCTTCTAAACTCTAGGGAATACAACCCTAATTTGTGTAATCTCTCCTTGTAACTTAACCCTTGAAGTCCGGTAAACCTACGCTGCACTCACTCAAAGGCCAATATATCCTTCCTAAGGTGTGGTGCCCAGAACTGCTCACAGTAGTCCAGGTGTGGTCTAACCAGGGTTTTGTATAGCTGTAGCATAACTTCTACCCCCTTGTATTCTAGTCCTCTAGGTATAATGGCCAGCATTCCATTGGCCTTTTTGATTACTTTCTGTACCTGTTCATGATATTTTAATGATCTATGTACCTGGACCCCCCAAGTCTCTTTGGACATCCACTGTTTTTAGCTTTTCACCATTTAGAAAGTACTTTGGATCAGCCTGTTACTAACATTCACTCCACCTGTTGACATTCAGCTTATTAGCACAGCATGATTGAATTTGACTTTTCCAAACAGCACAGGCATTTATACTGAAGACCTGACCAACAGTCCTGAGCACCAAGGTATTTATAGGTTGTGATCAATGTGCCCGTTAAGCTACGCGGTGCACGGCCGCGCAGCGGTCTGGCGGTCCCGCGCAGGCTGCTTGCCGATTTCACAATAGAAAAACCGCGCATGCACGGAAATTTGAATGGGCCGCGCAGCCCTTTAAAGGGGCCGTGCACCCAAAAAAAATTACAGGGAATATTGGTTGTGATGTGTTGTGATGTGTCAAAAGGCCTCATTCTGAACTGAGCAGAGGACTTGGCTACTGCTACTTTCAGTTTAAGACCACTTTGCCTCATCAGATTTCAATTATTTGTGGAAAACCTGTACGGTGGCGGGCACCGCAACGTGAGATATGCCCGCGCCCATTCAAAAAGTGCAGGCAGCACGTCAACTTGGTGCTGCCTGCCAATTACCATAATAGGAGCACACAGCCTAGTAATGGAGGGAAGGTGTGGGACAAATGTTTAAAGGGGAATTGGGGTTGTGTTCACTGGTACCGCAGGCAGATGATTCGGTCCCGGATATCCCGGCCAAAAAGGGGCTGTCTGGGTTGCCTCCTTCCTTCTGCTTCCTCCTCTTCTGCTTCCTCCATTTCTGCTTCCTCCTCGCTCTGCAAGCAGCTTGTCCCCTTTGCTGCCTCTGCTCTATCTTCATGTGATGCTGCAGCCCAAGGGGGACTGCAACTACAGCCCCCAGGACTGGGAGCAAGTGGTCTTCTCAGAGGCCTTCCTTAAAGAGCCAATGCCCTGCAAACATCCAGCAGCACTCCCTGCACACTTTAACAGTATTGTACCAAGCCACTACTCCAATAAAATGTAAAGAAACCAGTCCAAAAGCAAAAATCTAAACTTACCTGAATGTTTTGTGTATCCCTCTGTTGTACTGTTGCACGTACGTTCTTCCGTGCGTGGTTTGGAGAGGGCGGTAGTAAGAGCAGCGACGTCCAAAATCACAGATCGTACATCAATTCAGGCGTTGCATGCTGATTGACCTCACGATCTGGATCATTTAAATATGTGCAGCGAGCGCGGGCAATGGCAGCCTTACCGATCTGCCCAAAATGGCGGCCACCACGTTACCCGCCGGAAGCGGGTGGAAGAGAGGCAGCCGCCATTTTTCCTTCTAAACTGGCCTTAACGGCCGGCACTAAAGGTTCCAATTTCGCAGCCATTGTTTCTGAGTTTATGCTCCTACAAAGTGCCTTAGGACATTTTCCTATATTAAAGGTGCTATATAAATGCAAGTTGTTGTTGCGTTTATAAGACATACTTAGTATGGCATGAGCTACTTAAGTGAATTGCAAATAAATGTAGAAAATGATGGGAATACACAGGAAGGAGCAAATTTAACTCGGACGATCGGACAACAGAACACACGGGCAGACCCACCGAAGGGGTGCAGAGGGAGGCCTGGTCCATTTTAATGCCCGGGTCATTTAAATGCAACTGACGAGCTAACCGGCCCAAACAGGTGTCCAAAGGCAGCTTATCAAGTTCAGGCCAGCGCAATATTGGGCATCCCAGATACATCGGGCAAGGGGCGGGGGGGGGGTGTGGGGAGGGAATCGGGAGGGCCTCGAGAGCAAGGAAGGGGCGGGATCTTGGGCAACAGTGGCCAAAGTTTCTTTGTGTGGCCCAGAGGTGCACTTCTACCCCTCCTGGCCCCACAAAACAGTTTTCAACTTAGCTTTTGATGCCTCCACTGGGCATCTGGCAGCTTCTATGGAGCGGAGCATCCACACACCAAGTCAACTGTTAAAATGGCTTCAGGGTCCTATTTAAGTGAAAGGACCCTGATTTGCATAATCCTTATCCTTTACTCTTGATGTCAGCTGTGGTTCAGTTGGTTGCACCCTCACCTCTGAGTCAGAAGGTTGTGGGTTCAAGTTCCTCTCCACTTGAGCACAAAAATCTAGGTTAACACTCCAGTGCAGTACTGAGGGAGTGCTGCACTGTCAGAGGTGCCGTCTTTCGGATGAGACGTTAAACCGAGGCCCTGTCTGCTCTCTCAGGTGGACGTAAAAGGTCCCATGGCACTATTTCGAAGAAGAGCAGGGGAGTTATCCCCGGTGTCCTGGCCAATAGTTATCCCTCAACCAACATCACTAAAACACATTGCTGTTTGTGGGAGCTTGCTGTGCGCAAATTGGCTGTCGCGTTTCCTACATTACAACAGTATATATGCTTCAAAAAGTACTTCATTGGCTGTAAAGTGCTTTGGGATGTCCAGTGGCCATGAAAGGTGCTATATAAATGCAAGTCTTTCTTTCCTGATAGAGGCACGTGGACTCGAGAGATAGAGAGATGTCCAATTAATAACATTCATTAATAAACACACGAATACAACCCATTACATGCAGTGTTCATGAGGTCAATGGTAATTAAACTTATGAACAAAGAACTCATCGGGGATTCACAAGCTGAGCACTCAGACCACTCACAATAGCCCTATACAAGACTAGGTAGAGTTGCTACAGTATACCAGCATGTTCTACCTTTATACAGTTCAGTACGTAAGCACGTCAGCAGTCACATAGATAACGTCCCTTTCTCGCGCATGTGCATTGTGGCTTAATCTGCTTATTCTTCTCCAGGCATTTCACACGCTTGGGCGGTCAAGCTGGCCTTGAATGATCAGCACTTTCTCCATTATACTTCTGTATCCATAGCAGCCTCCCCTTAACTTTCTTAAACTTAAATCATGTGATACAATTTTCATCCAAGAGCTTATTGTCTACAAAAATACAGTTAATTACTGCACAGGCTGTCTTATCTTGCTCAGGCTGTCAGTCTCTGCACAGAATTATCTTTCATATCCTCTTTCTCTCGCCTGTCTACACATTCATTATAACCCCCTATACCAATTAACCCATTATGCTCTCTGCTCATGTCAAGCTATCTTAACCCTAAAATCTACACATGAAGCTCCTGCCTGAGCCAAGTGAACACCTCAGCCACCCGGGGTGGAAACAGCATGGTAAGTGTACTGCTTGGATATTAATTCCTGAGTATCTGAAAGGAGGAAAGACTGCTTACTATTTCAGGTAAAGGTACTTTGCTGAAGCCAACAAAATGTCCCAACCTGAACCTCATGGCCCGGCAAATCACTCCTTCAATACCATCAAAGCACGAGACCGACCCTGGTTCAATGTGGAGTGTGGAAGGGTGAGCCAGGAGCAGCAGCTTAGAATGAGACGCCAATCTAATGAAGCTAAAACACAGGGCTAACTACATGCAAAACACCAAAAGCAGCGGACTATAGACAGAGCTAAGTGATCCCACAATCTCTGTAGTCCTCTCTCATTCAGTCAAAAATGGTGGAAAACTAATCAGGCAATTAATTCTCAACCATAGTAGAGCCCAGCAAAGACTAAAGTGTTTGTAAGCATCTTCAGTCAAATGTGCTGAACGGATGATCCATCTCAGCCTCCTTCCAAGGTCCCCGCCATATTTCTGTGCTGACAATATCCCTGCTGTACTGCTGAAGACCTTTACACCAGAATGAGCCATTACCCTCCTCAAGCTGTTGCAGCGCAGCTATGACTCTAGCATTTACCCAACAATGTGAAAAATTGTCTAAATATGTCCTATTCATAAATCTAAGCTGGCTTCCTCCAAATATTCAGCAAAGTGACGGAAGACAGAAGGAACTTGCATTTATAGAGCGCTTTTCACAACCACAACAGTCCAAAGCACTTCACAGCCAATGAAGTACTTTTTAAGTGTTGTCACTGCTGTCGTGTAGGAAATGCAACAGCCAATTTGCGCACTGCAAGGTCCCGCAAACATCAATGAGCGAATAACGTGTTTCGTTAGTTATGTTAGTTGAGGACACCAGGCAGAATTGCCTTGTTCCTCTCCGAATGGTGCCATCAGTTTTTTTACATCCATTTGAGAGGGCAAGAGGGGCCTCAGTTTAATGCCTCATCCAAAAAGCGGCACCTCTGACAGTGCAGCACTCCCTCAGTACTGCAGTGCAAGTGACAGCCTGGATTATGAGCTCAGGACTCTGGAGTGGGACTTGAACCCATGAACTTCTGACACTGATGTGACAGTGATGCCACTGAGCCAAGGCTGAAAAGAAGTCACCAACAGAGCCATCAAGTAATATCTGCTCACTGGTGCTCACTTTGGGTTCTGCCAGAACCACTTGGCTCATCACAGGCTTGATCCTGACATGGATGCAAGAGGTTAGGTGGGAGTAACTGCCCGTGGTTGCTTTAGACCGAGTATGGCACCAAGGAGTGCTAGCAAAACTGAGATCAATGGGAAAATCTTCCAGTGGCTGGGGTCATATCTGGCACATGGTCATGGTTGTTGAAGTCCAGCATGTTCCTCAGGGCAGCACCCTCTTCCCTACTTTCCCTATCTTCAGTTGCACAAATGAACCAAAACAGGGCTGTCCTCTAGCCTTATGTCCCCTCCCACACCCTTCTGTCTTCTAACTCTGGCCTTCCATGCATCCCTCCTTCCCATTGCCCCACTATTGGTGGCAAAACCTCTCGAATTCTCTCCTTACACCTCTCCACTTCACTCCGTCTTTAAAAACCTTCTCAGGACGCATTTCTTTTTGGACCAAGCTTTGGTCATTGTTAGATCCGTGGTTCAGTGGATAAATAATTACACGGATGCTGTACATAAACAAATAACAGGTCTTTACTGGAGGAGGGTCATCTCTAGACTGGGGTACAGAGGCATGCGCACAGCTTATATACCGGTGTGGTCACTGCCGGTACTACAGTATACAGGAGCTGTAAAAAGTAGTTCTGACTTAAAGCACATACACTACAATTCCTCCCTTTTTAGATTAATAATACCCCCTTAATATTCAAATAACAATTACATTTTTACATGCACATTCAATAACAAAAGTCCATTTATAGATTCAGTCTTTGGGGCGGCTTCCTGACCCTTTCGGGATAGCGCCTTTCCGGAGGTTCTTGTTCTTGGTGCAGAGGCGATTCTGACCCCTTTTCATCGGGTAGTTCATCGGGTTCCACTGCTACTGGGTCTGAAGTAGATGCTACCGGTATGTCGGGTTCATCCCCAGGTACTCGAGACATGGGGTTGACGCCTTCCTGTGACGCTAAGATCTGATCGACGTGGCGTCTCACAATGTTCTCCCCGACATCCACTGTGTACATTAATGGCCCCTGCCTTGTACATATCGTTCCGGGTTGCCACTTCTCTGTTCGATAGTCACGGGCCAAGACTGGTTGCCCTACATTGAAGCTCCTTGTCGGCTTCTCGTTGATGTGCTGGAATTGTTTGTCCTCAACATGTCTTCGCACATTTGGTCTGAGCAAGTCCAGACGAGATCTCAACCTTCGGTTAAAGAACATCATGGCCGGGGTCTGGTTGGTAACTGCATGTGTCGCGTTTCGGTAGGCTAATAAGAAATTGTCCATCTTATGCTGTAGTGGAATTTCCTCGTCACACATGGCCTTTATCGCCTTCTTAAAGGTTTGTACGAACCTCTCAGCCAATCCATTGGTGGCTGGATGATACGGGGCGGATGTGTTATGCCTTACCCCATTCCTTTTCATGAATTTTTGGATCTCGTCGGACACAAACTGTGGTCCATTATCAGAGCAGATCTGCTCTGGCAAACCGTTTCTGGCAAATATGGTCCGTAGGACTGCAATCGTTTTCTCTGTAGTGGTTGAAGACATCTTTATCACCTCAGGCCACTTTGAATGAGCATCCACTGCTATTAAGAACATTGAGTCCATGAATGGACCAGCAAAATCAATGTACACCCATTGCCATGGAGAGGAGGGCCACTCCCATGGGTGTAGAGGGGCATGTGGTGGTGCATTTTGGACCTTCTGGCATCCTAAGCAGCTCTTAGTTAGGTCTTCGATTTGTTGATCGATTCCTGGCCACCACACATAAGCCCTAGCAAGGCTTTTCATTTTCACTCCCCCCAGATGACCTTCATGTAGCTCCTTTAGCGCTCTCTCCCTTAACTTGGGTGGAATCACCACTCTGTATCCACACATCACTGTCCCCTGGCATACTGACAGCCGTTCTCTTCTGGATGAGAATGCTGGCAACAGTGAGTCGCCATGTGTTGGCCATCCCCTCACCGTCAATTCATATACCCGTGACAGCGTCGGATCATTGCGGGTCTCCTTCTCTATATCCGCGTTTGTTACTGGCAATCGTTCAATTATCGACGAAAAATATATCTCGATAGGGTCCACTGCTGGTGCTTCCTCCACTGTAGGCAGTGGCAGGCGTGATAGCCCATCAGCGTTCCCATGCTGTTTCGTGCCTTTATATTCTATTTCATATTGATTCGCCCCTAGAAACAGGGACCATCTTTGTAACCGCTGTGCAGTCATTACTGGCACGCCCTTCTTAGGATTAAAGATGGAGACAAATGGTTGGTGGTCAGTCAGCAAGGTGAACTTCTGCCCATGCAGATAATGGTTGAATTTTTTTACTCCCCATACTAGGCTGAGGGCCTCCCTGTCAATCTGGGCGTAGTTGCGCTCGGCTGAGGTTAGTGACCGAGACGCAAAGGCTACTGGCCTCTCCAACCCGTCTGGGAATTTGTGCGACAGCACCGCTCCAATGCCATAGGGTGATGCATCACATGCCAAACGAATTGGTAGTGCTGGGTTGAAATGGGCCAACACCTCTTTTGACGTGATCAATTCTTTTACACTTCTGGAAAGCTCGTCTACGTTCGTCATCCCACTTCCATGGTACCCCTCTTTGCAGTAGGGTGTTCAGCGGGTGTAATACCGTAGACAAATTTGTTAAGAACTTGTGGTAATAGTTTACCAGCCCGAGGAACGACCTCAGTTGTGACACATTTTCCGGTGCTGGAGCCTTGACTACTGCCTCAATCTTGTCAGGGGACTTATGTAACCCCTCTTAATCGATGACGTGGCCGCAATACGAGATCTGTTTCTGGAAAAACTCGCACTTGTGGCGATTAGCTCGTAGCCCATATTCCTTTAATCTGGCGAGCACCTTCTCCAAGTTAGCGAGGTGATCACCGTCATTTTCGCCCGTGACCAAGATGGCGTCCAAATAACACTGGGTCCCTGGAATCCCTTGCAGGACCTGATCCATCGCCCTTTGCCAGATAGCCGGAGCTGAGGCTACTCCAAACACCAGCCGATTGTATTGATAGAGACCTTTATGGGTGTTGATCGTAAGGTAATGTTTTGAAGCTTCTTCTACCTCCATTTGCAAGTACGCCTGGGCTAGATCAATTTTGGTGAAGCGTTTACCACCAGATAGCGAGGCGAAAATATCCTCAATTCGTGGAAGTGGATATTGCACCGTGTGAAGGACTGGGTTCACTGTCACCTTAAAATCCCCACAGATGCGGACCTTCTTTGGTTCCCCAGGCGTATTACTCAACGACCTCTTCATTACAGGAACGATGGGTGTAGCCCACTCGCTCCAGTCCACTTTGGACAGTACTCCTGAACGTTCCAACCCTTCCAGCTCTGCTTCAACCGCTGGTCTGATCGCATAAGGCACTGGTCTGGCCTTCAGAAACATTGGGCTTGCATTATCCTCTATTTTAATTGTTGCTGTTATTCCTTTTAGTGTTCCTAGTCCCTCCTGGAACACTTCTTTTGCGTCAGTTAGCATTTTTGACAGTCGTCCAGGTGTGACGTCGTCATCCTTTTTGTCCTCCACCTTCAGTGCCTGTATGGAATGCCAATCTAAATGTATCTTCCAGATCCATTCACGTCCAAGCAGTGGTGGTCCTCCATTTGGCAATACATATATATCCATTTTAGGTATTTCCTGACCTTTATATGTCACTTTCACCCTTATTTTTCCTTTGGGGTAGACTTTTTGCCCCAACTACGTCTTCAAGACAATCTCTGTAGCTTTCAAGGGTATGTGTGAAAATAGCCGCTTGTAGTCTCTTTGATTTATGACTGTTAGAGCTGACCCTGTGTCCAATTCCATTTCCACTTGGACTCCGTCTATCTTGAGTGTAACCCAGATAGTCTGGTGATCCTCCATTTCGGTTACATTATATAGTTTCAGACAACCCAGCTCCTTGAGTCTGTGTCACTTTTCTGTTCGTCTGAACCACTGTCCATCACCTGGTGTACCTTTTTGTACTTCTCCTGTGGAGATTTCTTACTGTTGGTTTTCTTCCCAGACCTGCAGACTCTTGCTATGTGTCCTGCTTTCCCACACTGTCTGCACACTTGGTCCTTGAACCAACAATCTTTCTGGTCATGTGTTGTTCTGCCACAGCGATAGCACTTCCCTGTTCCATAGGTCATTTCGTTGGTGCCATATTCTTGCGGTCTCCGTTGTATCTCTGCAGCGCCCCTTGCGGCTGCTTCGTGTGATACTGCCATACTGAAAGCTTTGTCCAGCATAAGGTCCTTTTCTGATAGAAGCTGTTTCTGGGTTCCTTCACTTTGTAGCCCACACACAAACTTGTCCCTTAACGTGTCTGCTAGTCCCGCTCCAAACTGGCAGTATTTCGATAGCTTGCGCAGTTCCGTTAGGTACTCAGCATTGCTTTCGTCTTTGTGTTGGTTCCTTTTATGGAACTTAAATCGTTCTGCTATCAGCAGCGGTGTGGGGTTTAAGTGGTCCTGTAGGATTTCTACTATGCTTTCAAAATTCTTGTTTACCGGCTTCTCTGGGGTTATTAGATTTTGCAGTAACCCATAAGTTTTTGCACCCATGGAATTTAACAGAACCAGTGCTTTATTAGCATCTGGCACTTCATTCGCCCTGCAGTACACCTCAATACGTTCCACATATGTCGCCCAATCTTCGACTTCATTGTCGAACGTAGAGATACTGCCACTCTTCGGCATCCTTGGTTGTGCGCTAACTATCCCCAATGGCACCTCCTGCGCTTCCCCTTCTTCTCCGCTGGCACAAAATGGCATCTCCCGCGCTTTCCTTCCTTCCCGCGCTCGCCCGTCTTCTCCGCTGTGGCTTCGCAAAATGGCATCTCCCGCGCTCTTCATTCTTCTCCGCGGCTCAATGGCGCCTCCCGCGCTCTCCCTGCTTCTCCATGGCTCAATGGCGTCTCCCGCGCTCTCCCTGCTTCTCCGCGGCTCAATGGCATCTCCCCTTGCTTCCCCCCGCGGACCCTTATCAGCCCGTGATCCCTGGCTGTGCTCTGCGCGTTCTTCTCTTGATATTTGTCGACGCTGCTCAGTCTAGAACCCGGCTGTTTCTTACCCTCTCTCTCTCCGGTTTGCAGTATTTTTCCTTGACGCCGCTCGGTGATCAACCCCCGGCTGTGCCCTGCTCTCTTCACCCTCTTTCTTACCCCGTCGACGCTGCCCAGCTCTCTCCCTCTGCCATCGGTCGGCTCCAGCCGCCGCTGCTCGGGAAAGGGTCTGCTCTGGACCTGTCGTCGGTCTCTTACTGCTCGTTGTGGCTGGGGAACCAAGCCCGGCTCTCCACAGCCTCCCCAGTGAAGTTGGATCTCTGCCTGACTGCTGGGCGGTTGCTCGCGGTCGATGCCCGTGTTCCTTGACTCGACTATTTTTAAAAAATGTTTATGTTGCAGGTAGATTCGCATCAACACTCGTCGCCACTGTTAGATCCGTGGTTCAGTGGATAAATAATTACACGGATGCTGTACATAAACCAATAACAGGTCTTTACTGGAGGAGGGTCATCTCTAGACTGGGGTACAGAGGCATGCGCACAGCTTATATACCGGTGTGGTCACTGCCGGTACTACAGTATACAGGAGCTGTAAAAAGTAGTTCTGACTTAAAGCACATACATTACAGTCATCTCTCCTAACTCTCACACCATGGCTTGTATGACCGAAGGTTTATTCCTTTCCATCTATTTATTTTCTCTCCCCTCTGTAAATCACCTGGGAATGCTTTCCATGTTAAAAGCGCTATATAAACAAGAGTTGATGTCAAACCTGACATGCGGCTCACCCCCAGTCCTGCCAATATGGCACCCAAACACACGTAATTCAATTCTATTTGTGCTTATACTTCTCATTTGCTGGTTGGCCTTGTAATATATGTGGGTTTGAAAAGGGCTGTTCTTAGCGCATTGCCTCATTATTGGATAAATCTCAAATCAAAACACCGAGAACTATTAGTATCAGCAACTTGAGTTAGCTGCAAAAGAATGGGAACAGGGGTTTAAACTGTATATGCAGCCCTTGCACAAAGGAATAAGTCTCATTCAACTTGCAGTTAATGTTGGCAACTCTGGTAGACGTATTCTGGGCAGTTGCATCACGTGACTTACCATAGCCAGTGATCAGTCATTTCCAGGTACTTGCCAGTTCAGGGCCGTTTATCAAAAGGAGTGATTTGTATATTCCGTTTTTTTTTTACTCCTTCCTCTTCGGTAATTACCAACCAAGGGCATAGCTGCTGGCACAGGTAAAATGGGCCGAATAGCATCCTTCTGTGCTGTAAGATGCTATGATTCTGTTCTATGATTCTATTGGGGGAAACGCTGGGGGATGGGACTAATTGGATAGCTCTTTCAAAGAGCCTGCACACAGACAACGGGCCGAATGGCCTCCTTCTGTACTGTAAGATTCTATGATCTACTTTACAATCCGCTGTGATGGAGAAGATGAGCGTCGTGCCCTGCTCAGATGGTGACATCCATCAAGTCTGACACCTGAGCTCGCGATCTCACTATGGAGAGCGCAGAGTCCCACAGTGCAGAGCAGCAAAGAAAAGTCCCTACCTGTACAACAGCTCATGCGGTGAATAAACTGAGCAAATCTTCCCTGCTAGGGGTGGCGCATGCATTGTCAGGCACAGAGGAGGCCGATGGTCAGTGTGAACTTCAGTAAGAGAGCTCAGCTTTAACTTTAATTATTCCCTTGATTTGGTTTGGCCAAAAAGTCCAACTAATTTGCAGAGGTGGCGAGGAATGAAAAAGAAACTTAAAAAAATCCCCAGCTCTGCAGCAACAGAGACTGAGTATGGCTGTCTTCAATTCCACGCTCATTTTAATGGATCTCCCCTGAAATAAGGCCATTAAAAAAAGCCAAGCACAAGGGTTTATTTCTAGACAGATAGAATTGATAAGTAGAGAAGTTATGCTAAACTTGTTTCGAACTTTGGTTAGACCACACTTGGAGTACTGTGTACAGTGCTGGTGTTATAAAAAGGATATAGAGGCACTGGAGAGGGTGCAAAAAAGATTTACAAGGATGATACCAGAAATGCAAGGTTATACCTATCAGGAAAGGATGAACAGGCTGGGTCTCTTTTCTCTTGAAAAGAGAAGGCTGAGGGGTGACCTGATAGAGGTCTTTAAATTTATGAAAGGTTTTGATAGAGTAGACACAGAGAGAGTGTTTCAACTTGTGAAGAACAGCAAAACTAGAGGCCATCAATATAAGATAGTCACCAAGAAATCAAATAGGGAATTCAGAAGAAACTTCTTTACCCAGAGAATGGTGAGAATGTGGAACTCGCTACCACAGGGAGCAGTTGAGGCGAATAGTATAGATGCATTTAAGGGGAAGCTAGATAAGCATATGAGAGAGAAGGGAATAGAGGGTTATGCTGATAGAGTTAGATGAGGAAGGATGGGAGGTGGCTTGAGTGGAGCATAAATGCCAGCATGGACTGGTTGGGCCGAATGGCCTGTTTCTGTGCTGTATGTTCGATGTAATTCTATGAACGTAGCGGGCAGATCAGCAGAAAATCTCCCGGAAGTTTAATCTCCAACTCCTGGAGACTCCAGAACAACCGGGGAGGTTTGAAAACCCTACACGCAGCCGGTGCACTGAGTAAATTAAATGAAACTCCTAACACACAAGGGCCTAGAAATTCAGTTGTTTGCGCCAGCCGCTAGCGCCTTAGGAGGAGGAGATGTGGGGCGCTAGGCGGCTAGCGGCCGGGCGCAGCGCGATCTGCGCCTCTCCCCAACTTCAGTAAAGATTTAGCGGCGGCGCAAAGCCTTTGCGCGCGCTCAGCTGCGCGCGCAGATCCTGACGTCATTTCATCCTGCAACGCCCTTTGTGCGCCCCAAACCGGAAATTCAGTGGCGCCGGCCTATTGTGCGCCTGACGCCCCTAGCGACTGGTAGAGGGGAACGGTTCCCAGTCGCTGCGGGGCGCGGGGGGCGCAAATTAAAGGGCACTCCTCCTGCAGTAGAAAAGGCAGCCATTTTGCAAAACTCCTTCTTTGTGAGAGATGGATCTTTGCAGAGAGACAAAGGTAGAGAGCTTTCTGGTTTGGCTCAACACTCGCACAGGTACTTGTGGCTTCAGGCCACAGCTTTGCACTTGTCTTTAACTTCAGGGCCATATCATTGATTGGAAACATATAATGGGGGCTGCAATGGGTGCAAACGTTGGCCTTCTCCATTGCATTCAAAGGGCTCAGAGACGCCGTGAGAGAGTGGCAGTCATGGCCAGACGGAGAGGGGGCAACAGGCGTCGGCAAAGGAGGCCTTACCCACCCAGGGTATACCGCCAGCAGTTCTCATATCTGAACATGTCTGACGAGCAGTGTGTTCGGAGGCTGCGATTCCGAAGGGTGGTGGTCACTGAGATCTGCCACCTGCTTCGCGGAGATCTGCAGCCACATCTGAGGAGCAGGACGTCTCTGTTGGTGGCAGTGAAGGTGACGGTGTCTCTCAACTTCTATGCCACCGGCTCCTTCCAATCCACTACTGGGGACATTTCGAACATCTCCCAGTTTGCCGTACATTGCTGCATCCGCCAGGTGACCAATGCCCTTTTCAGAAGGAGACGTCAGTTCATCTCCTTCTCCATGGCCCTTGTCAAGCAGCAACAGCGTGCAATGGGCTTTGCAGCATTAGCGGGCTTCCCCATGGTGCAGGGCGCCATTGACTGCACGCATGTGGCTTTGCGGGCACCTCTAGAGAATGCCGAGGATTACCGCAACCGGAAGGGCTACCATTCGCTCAACGTGCAGTTGGTGTGTGACCACAGGCAGCTCATCCTAGCTGTCAATGCCCGCTTTCCAGGCAGCAGCCACGATGCCTTCATCCTGCGCCAGACTTCTGTGGCAGACATGTTCCAGGCCCAGCCTCACCCACGAGGATGGCTTCTCGGGGACAAAGGCTATCCTTTGTGCACCTGGCTGATGACCCCGCTCCGTGCGCCCAGCACCCCTGCTGAAGAGGGATACAATGACAGCCATCAAGCAACCAGGAACATCATTGAGCAAACAATCGGCGTCCTGAAGCAACGGTTCCGCTGTCTGGATCGTTCCGGAGGAGCCCTACAGTACTCGCCTGAGCGAGTCTCCCATTTCGTGGTCGTGTGCTGCATGCTGCACAACCTGGCTATCCGCAGGACTCAGCCACTGCCACCAGACATTGGAGGACCACCAGAGGAGGAGGAGGAGGACCAGCACAGGAGAGAGGCAGAAAGTGCAAGGGCCGCCCGTCGGCGGCTCATTGCACGTCGGTTCTAGGCCCCCTCTCAGGGAATGGCTTGTGGCACAAGATGAATGTAGCCGCTCCACAAGCCCTCAGCCGAGCAGGGCAACCAGGACTTCCAAAAGAAAGCATGGACAGTGCGATTTAAGAACATTTATTACTTTGATACCTCTGCCCTTCCCACATAACAAACTAATGGAGAGAAGCCCCCCCAAAAAACACAAATCGACCAGTCTCGGCCTTTCAAAGAACACAAATCGACCAGTCTCGGCCTTTACAAGTGAAACAAAACATTTGGGCACACCTTCTACTTTTTGTCCTGCGAGGGTGGTGCCTTTCGCATCCGTGACTGGCCCCTGCCCGCCCTGCAGCTCCTCCTCAATGGGACCCCAGTGGCTGCAGCAAGGCTGGGGGAAGGCTGCTGAGGGTCAGATGGCGAGACGGCAGATGCCCTTGGGGGTCGACCTGGACCAGCACTGGCCCTGGAGGGGCCGGCTGCTGACTGCTCCAACTCTGCTTGTGCGGCAGCAGTCTGTCCAGCAGCTGGTGGCAGCTGCAATGGAGGAGTGGCAGTGTCGGCTGCAGGAATGCTGCCAACCTGACAGATCACAGGTACTCCCTGGTCGCCTGAGACAGTGGCACTCGCACGGGCCAGCACTGCAGCATGCGCAGCAATCTGCTGAAGCACAGACTGCTGGGCTGCTGCGGCGCGGCGAGTGCCCTGGCAATGCCTGGCCGATCCAGCGAGGGTGGCAGCAGTTAGTGCCCGTGTGGCCCTGGTCTGTGTCCACATGACACCAGCCAGTGAATGGACGGCACGACTGAGCACTTGGCTAGAAGCCGCCTGTGCTGCCCCGAATTCCTGCACACTCCTTGACAGTGACTCTATGGAGTCAGGCATCCTTGCCACTGCAGCCATGAGCTCAGTGTGCCTGCGCTCAGCCTAGGCGGCCATTTCCTCTAGGAGCCGCACCTCCTCTGCGCTCACCGTCGCAGGACTGGAGGCCGCACTCACCCTCCGGGGAGAAGGCCACCGAGCTTCCCCACCCCTCCCGCGTTGCTGCAGACTGCTGGGCCCCGGAGCATCACTCTCCTCCGACCCTTCCCCCCGGCTCCCCTCCAGGGAAGACGTGTCCCCATCATCGCCATGGGCTGGCTCGGCTGAGGGTGGCACTGATGGTCCGGCTTCCTCTTCCTCTTCCTCCTCCTCGCCCTCCGATTCACTCACAGTGCCAGGTTGAGGGCCCGCCTCCTCACCTGGAGATTCACCATCTGAAAGCAGGGAGGCACAAGAGTTGCTTTAGAGTGAGGACAGGGCGGCAGCGAGGGAGGCATGAGTGCTGCTATGCACTGCATTGGTCCGACAGTGGCAAAGGATGCTGTTCTGAGGCGCAAGTGGAAAGAGAGAGGTCAAAAAGGTGATGCCCTTACCATTGGGACCCAGAACAGGGTCGGCATCTCCACTGGCGACGGGGCCAATCAGCCGGCCTGACATAATGCGCTCCACACGCTGGTCCAGGTCGGAGAGCTCTTTGAGGTCAGGATGGCCTCCCCCGGTCTCACGCTGCTGCCTTCGGTTGTGCGCCACCTTGGCCTGCAAGGGAAAGGACGGCCTCTAAGTACAGTGTGAAGCCCTGATCTTGGCTGTACTGCCTCCCATGGTCGAATAGCTTGTACAGTGTGTAAAGTGCTGAATGTGCAAGTGATTTTCATGACAGTCTCATAGCTACTGGATGAGGGCTGGGCATTAGGGCTTTCAGGTCCCTTTGCCCATAAACTGAGGTGCACATGCAGGGATGAGGAGGACACTGGAAAGGGTACTCACCCTGACAACCCGAGTGAGGTCGTTGAACTTTTTCCGGCATTGCACAGGAGTCCTGGCAACCACACTGTTGGAGGTCACCCTGTTTGACACCTCCCTCCAGGCTTTCCGATAGGCGCTGGGCAGCGGCCTCCTGCCACCTTCAGGGAACAGAACATGGCGCCTGCGCTCCACTGCGCCAACCAGCACCCTCAGGTCACTGTCGCTGAAGCGCTGCGCTCTCTCCCTGGCCTTCTCCATAGTCCTGGGCGTTGTACAGATCAAGCAGCAGTGGTCAGGCCTTGCTTCAGGGCTGCAGTGTGCAGGGCGTGGCAGGCAAACAAATCCACCCTCCCCCTTTAAGAGCTCACCGGCGCCAGAGTGTCTGCCGTCAATCAGCAACTCGCCACACCTGCGCTGCGCCCGCCCTCGGGGGTATCGCCCCGGGCCGCCGGCTTAGCGCCTAATGATAGTCGTGCATCGCCTGTTTTAGCGCAGCAGCAACCTCTTGGGGCGATGCCACTGAATATCGGCGAAGGTGGCGCGAAGTTGCGCCGGGCGCAAATTTTAGCGGCCGCCCGGCTGTAGCGCCCCAAACGTGGCTATACTGAATTTCTAGGCCAAGGTATCAAAGAGCAAAGGGGCCATATGACCTGCTCTGCCTCCTCTCATCTGTACAATGATTATATTGCACTGAACCTGCAAGTTAGAACGACTTTGAACTCTGTCCTGGCATGTGTGCATCTTTTTTTCTCTTCCCCCATTCCCCCTCCCCCCCACAAATATGGACAGAATGCCCAGTAACCAACGTAAAGTGCATTCCTAAATTATCCCACAGCATTTAAAATGTAAACTCAGTCATAACTGATAAAACAAGCCTTCATTGTGCACTTCACTTTTAATTAAATTAATGTTTGTCAAAAGGGTCATGGAGTTTTTGGCTGGAGTTGACTTGTCACAATTGTAACACGTTGCAGCAAGCGAGTGATTCAGAAAGTTGCTGCCATGGCGACCATAACAAACCAGAGTAAGGCCGGCGTGAATCATGCTTTCTGAAAGTCCCACACACTGTGAATGAGTGCACAGTTTGGAGGAATGCTCTTGTCAGACTCAGGCTGCATATCCAGGAAATCTGAGCCTATACTGTAGCACACGAGAGTTTGTGTACGTCGATTGTATGACTTGAAATGTAGGCATTTGGCAGTTTCATATATATGTATATATTTTAATTAGCTTGAGATGCCAATCTCTTCAGGAGCTGAAGGACACATTGGAGTGGGGGTTGACACTTCTATAAAATGGCTGCCTGATGCAGGCGAAGTTGTGGATTACTTTCCCAGAAGAAGAAACTCTTCATACCTGCAGAGGTAAGGATAGAAAACCAGGGTTGCTCTGTGTATGTTAATGCAAGGATAAGCAAACCGTGTCATCTATTGTCATAGAAACCACCAGTTGCTCTGGGAAAATCTGTCCTAAACTGGTCACTACAGTTCAGTAAATTACCATTTCAGCCCCGGCTCTTTCGTCTCATTTAAAGCATTTAACAACAACTTGTATATATATATAGCTCCTTTAATGTAGTAAAATGTCCCAAGGAGCTTCACAGGAATGTTATAAGACAAAAAAATTGACGTTTAAAACTCCTTTGCTTAGACCTTCGTTTAACTCCTTACTCTGGGCTTGTCCCTAATAAATCACTACCAACGCTGTGTCAGCTTTTAATTGAATTAATGAGGCATTAGAAGTTTGGCTTAGGTTTTATCACCATTTGAAGCTTATCTTATTTCTATAGCAACAAACAATTTTATTGATTGCACTGCCTGAAAGGGAGGTGGAAGCAGATTCAATAGTAACTTTCAAAAGGGAATTGGATATATACTTGAAAAGGAAAAATTTGCAGGGCTATGGGAAAAGAGTGGGGGAGTGGGACTAATTGGATAGCTCTTGCGGAGAGCTGGCACAGGCACGATGGGCCAAATGGCCTCTTTCTGCACTGTAAGATTCTGTGGCTGCAATTTTGCTGACCTTGGCAAGTCCGTGGTAGGCGATGTCGGTGGCGGGTGCCGGCCCCGCTGCTGGCTCCATCCCGCTGTCTGAAATTACTTTCCGTTGGTGGGGCTTGTTAAGCCCTGTCCAGTATGTTTCCCAGCCAATTAGTGGAAACGGGTCTGGGGCCGTCATTTGATGACGCGTCATCAGCCGATTTTCTTAAAGGGACCATGTCCAAATTTATTTTGACATTTGTGCTGTCCATGTTCTACAGCGTTGAGGTGCTGCAAACACTGACAGTGACTGCACAAAGGTGCAGAGCAGTAGGTCCCGCATTGGACCCTGTTAACGGGGCTAAACTCGGTTCCGAGGGACTGCCTAAGAGAGAAGGCTGCACCCAGGCTCTCCCACGACTCCCTCCATAGCGCGCAAGGAGGCCCTCTTTCCTTCCCATGGGTGGAAGAGACCTCCCCAGGAGATCAACACAGCCTGGTTGCACATTGCACAGGAGGGCACAAGCAGGGATGTGGTCAGGAGGACCTGGGTGCAGTGCCACAAAGGTTTCAATGATCTCAATAGATCACGAAACATTAGTACAAAGCCACACTCAACCTCATCCTGCTGTGCCTCTCATCACATCCCCATCACTCTGCCTTCCCTACCCTACTCCTGCACATCCTCACTTACACCAACTTACCTTGGACCTCCACCCATCCCTCTCTATCTATATTATTACATCCCCATCTCACTAACCACCCCTCACATTCACCCTCATCCTAGTGCAATCATACCAACTAACAACACACAAGGGTAGGCACTTGGGTATTTTATGCAATGTCCATGTAAAGTTTCTGTGAATGTGGTGTCAAACACTGAAACCTTTATTTTTCAACACTTTGCATTCTTGGACAGATTTGTGTGCACCTTTGGAAGTGGCTTAGTGAGTTGCAGTGAATGGTGAGACATAATGGTACCCCCCCCCCGCAATGGTGATGAGTGTGAAAGGAATGGCTTGGGCATTGTAGGGATGCTTTATGGTGTTGGTGTGGGGTAGTGCCAATCTGGCACATCATGTGGCAGCCAGGGTGTACAGCATCAAGTGAAGTAAATCTGGCCATGGTGAGGCCACCCTGGCCTCCCGGGCAGCAATGTGGTTGGGTGCTGATGCCCTCTGTCCTATGCAGCATCAGTTGATTGTGGAGAAGATTGGTGTTGTTGTCGGTGCTGCTGGTGTTGGGGCTGATTGTGGTAGGATTCTGGGGACCAAGGTGAGAGAGTATAAAGGGGTGATGGAATAGATGGCAGGTGAAGTAGAGATGACAGACGTGATCTGTCAATGGTGAGAGAGGTAATGAGGTCAGACTGGATGGAGACTTGTGTAAAGACTTGCAGCATGGTGAATCTGTTGTGGAAATGCAGTGAGGAAGAACTTGTGGCTGAGGGAAGATATCTGAGGGTAGAGAAGTTATACTGAGCCTTTATAAAGCGCTGGTTAGGTCACAACTGGAGTACTGCATCCAGTTCTGGTCACCACACTTTAGGAAGGATGTGAAGGCACTTGAGAAGGTGCAGAGGAGATTTACCAGAATGGTTCCAGGGATGAGGGATCTTATCTACAAGGACAGGTTGCAGAAGCTGGATTTGTTTTCATTAGAGCAAAGAAGGTTGCGGGGTGATTTGATAGAGGTGTACAAGATTATGACGGGTTTGGATAGGTTAGACGGGGAAAGGCTGTTCCCACTAGTTGATGGTACAAGGACTAGGGGACACAGATTTAAGGTTTGGGGCAAGAGATACAGGGGGGACGAGAGGAAAACTTTTTTACGCAGCGAGTGGTGAGGGCCTGGAACTCGCTGCCGACAGAAGTGGTGGAAGCAGAGACACTCGATGTTTTCAAGGGGAGACTGGACAGGCACTTGAGGGGAATAAACTACGGGGATCGAGCAGGGGAATGGGACTGACTGAATTGCTCTACAGACAGCCAGCACTGCCTCGATGGGCCAAATGGTCTCCTTCTGTGCCGTTATGACTCTGTAAGGTGGGAGCTTTTACTTGACATTTGAAGCTGTCAACTCATCAGCTGATTCAATGGCCATTGACCTCCTGCCTGAGCTTCACAGACGTGTTCTAGCAACAGCGTGAAATCCATGGGCGAGCTGTCAAATTCAAAAGGTAAGTTAAAAACCATTGTTAAGTGGCTGCAAACAAGCCACTAATCAATTAAATTGGCTCCCCCACCACTGCCTGTTGGGTCTGCTCAGCGCTGGCAGACCAGACATCGGGAAAGGCAAGTGTGCACAATCAATTCACATTTAACTGCCGACCTGCCACTGATCCCGTCCGCTGAGCACTGGCAAAATTCTGGCTTATGATTCTAATATAAAAGCAAGTTCACAGCTTTAGTGGTCAAGGCCTGATCAGGAGGTTGTGGGTCTGTGCCCCAGGTCTGCCTGTCGCAAATGTTTTTGGTCGATTTTCATCGGGGTTCAGTGGGCTGCGACATGGAGTGCCATAGAGTCATAACATGGCACAACCAGAGCCCTCCAATCTGAAGGGGATCTGAATGGCCCATTTTAGTTCATCCATCCAGAGAGACTCTAACGTCCCTCCAGTGTATCATCCACTTGCTTCTTAAATCTTCTTCTTATCGTGTCCACGGACAGTCTATACATAGCCCAGCCAGAACTGGACACATTTTTGCGCCTTGTTGTTGAATTCGGCAAGATCTGCAACAGTGCAGGGTTCCTCTAACGATGGGCATTGCAGGAGATGTTGCATAGTCTGTGCCTCAGTTCCACATTCACAAGTTGTCGGGCTGGTTGAATATCCCCATTTGCTTAGTGACACCTTTGAGCAACCTACACCGGTCCTAAGTCTGTTAAGGCACTTCCAGGTTGCCCAGTTGCAATTAGCTCCTGGGGGAAGGCTTTCATCAAGTAAAATTTCCATCGCTGGGGGTTGTTCAAGACTGGCGAGCCGGTCTTTCCACAAGGCGATGCGGGCTTCAGATGAGGTTGATTGTAATGGAACAACACTGTTCATGAAGCTCTTTCTTGACTTTAGGCAGCTAGGTGTAGGTGTATGACAATGCAGAGGGTGTCTCTCATCTGATGTTTGACGGAGTCGTTCTTTCTTGCTGGCTACTGTTCTTCTTATATCAGGGGGAGCGATACCCGCCAGGATATATAGGCTGTTGGTGTTTGTTGGTTTTAAGCAACCTGTGATAAATCGGCAGCTTGCATTCAGAACGGCATCCATCTTCTTGGCATGAGTAGACCTTTCCCATGCAGGGCAGGCGTATTCGGCAGTGGAATAGCAAAGAGCAAGTGCACTGGTTCGCAATGTTTTCGGGCTTGTTAAATGACTCGAGTGTTTTTATCTCCACTATTCTATCTGTATGTTACTATCTGGAAGTCCTGATAGAAAGTTACTATTGGATCAGTCTATTGAATTTACTGATATCAGTCCAAAAATTACCTTTGAACCTGTGTCCTCTAGTTCTACTCCCACAGTTTAATTTAAAGTAATATTCTGGGTCAACTTTTTCTATACCCTTAACATTCTTATATCCCCCAGTAAGATTACCTCACAGACACCCCTTTTCAACAACAACAACTTGCATTTATATAAAAGTGAGAAAAATGTCCCAAGGTGCTACACAGAGGTGTAATCAAAAAAATGGATGCTGAGCCAATGGAGGAGATATTAAGCTTGGTCAACAAGGTGGGTTTTAAAGGAGGTGAGGGAGGTGGAAAGGCAGAGAAGTTTAAAGAGATAATTCCAGAGCGTGTGGGCTTAGGCGGCTGAAGGCACAGCTGCCAATGGTGGGGCAAAGGGGATGCCCAAGAGACCAGAGTCAGAGGAACTGACAGTTGGGGGAGGGAGTTGTAGGGCTGGAGGAGGTTACAGAGATAAGGAGGGGCAAGGCCCAAGGAAGATAAACACAAGGATGAGAATTTTAAATTTGAGGTGTTGGAAGACTGGGAGCTAATGCAGCAAGCACAGGAAAGAAGGGTGAACAGGGCTTGGCGCAGGATAGGATATGGGCAGTAGAGTTTTGGATAAGTTGAAGTTTACACAGGGTGAAGGATGGGAGGTTTGAAATAGTCAAGTCTGGAGGTGACAAAGACATTGATGAGGCTTTCGGCAGCAGATGAGCTGAGACGGGGGCGGAGTCGAGCGATGTTACAGAGGTAGAAGTAGGTGGAAGTAGACAGTAGCTGGGGAGGAAGATGGAATCGATCGCAAGGGTACAGAGTTTGTGACAAGGGTCGAAGACGATGGCTTCAGTCTTGCTACATTACAACAGTGACTACACTTCAAATGTACTTCATTGGCTGTAAAGCACTTTGGGACATCCTGAGGTTGTGAAAGGTGCTATGTAAATGCAAGTATTTCTGTCTTTCCCAATGTTTAACGTGAGGGAATTGTAGCTCGTCCAAGACTGGATTTCAGACAAGCAGTCTGACAGCACAGAGGTAGTGGAGGGGTCAAGAGGTGGTGCAGAGGTAGAGCTAGATGTTGTCAGTATACAGGTGGAAGGTGACCCCGACCCCCAATATTAATGTGAAGGTGGCTTCCGAGCAGCGGGGGGGGTTGAATTGTGTGGGCGAAACCCGGAAGTAAACTCAGTGGGTCGGAATCAGCAATCTCAACTCAATTGAACCAATTAATTTTGACTTCCGGGTTTCATGTCTCCAGGCTGCGCAGCGGGCATGATGCACACCTGCACGACGTGATCTCAGCTGCATTTAAGGGCCAATGTAGAAATGGATATTGGAGGTGTTCAGGGTAGCTGGTGGACATAGAGCAAGGGCAGCACTCAGATTCAATGATGGATTGCTGGAATGACTGCTGAGTGCAGTCAGGAGCAGGAGGGACATACTTTTCCCCAGCAATGGGAGGAAGAAACCTGCGGCTCTCACCAAGAAGGCATGGTTGGAGGTAGCTGAGGAGGTGAGCAGCAGGAACATTGTTCCCTGGTCATGACTGCAATGTAGAAAGCGATTTAATGACCTAACCAGGTCAGGAAAAGTGAGTACATTTGCTGATTCAACTACACGCTTTAAGCCCCCACCTTTCACTCTGTCTTGCTAAGTGTTCTCCATCACATCACTCCTCACACCCACTCAACTTTCAGTACCACCCTGCCTTCACTTTCTATGCACTTCATCACTTCCCCATTTATTCATCCACCTTTGCCACTCACCCCAATCCTTATGCAATGTGATGCATAGACACCCTCACCAAATGCACTGCATCCATCAGGCGAATACCTCTCCTACACTTACTCACAAATCTGTTTCTTCGCCCCTTGTAGAAGAGAGCACAAAACGCAAGGGAGAGGGACAGGACTAGGGGTGGGCCGCCACAAATAGTCCAGCTCATTGATACAGAGCAGGACCCCCTGGAGATAAGTGGCGCCTCTGCGTCCCTCTCAGTCAGAGATGGAGAGAGAGGGGGCTCGCAGATAGCTGGTGACAAAATTACAAATATCTCTGACACACACGCTGACTTCATTTCATCAATCACTGAACTATGCGAAGACTGAGTATGGTGATTGTCAAGACTGTGATTTTGCCACGACTAAATCATCTCCCTTTCTTTTGTCTTCCAAGGCCTTCATATGTACAGCAAGTGTTGCAGGACATCCATGAGGACAATTCCTCATAGGACCTCATTCCTTCTGAGGGTGCACCGTCGCAGGACGTACAGCCATGCACCAGCGCAGATATTTGCACTTCGGTGGGTCCACTTAGAGAGTTAGTTAGGTTATCACCTGGTAATTCACACCTCACAAGTAAGCACGAGCAGACACTGATGGCAGGGACAGCTGTGGAGAGTCCACGTCGGGGGTGCAATCCTCTCCAAGCTTTGCTCAGCAGGACACAGATGCTGAACCCCAGGGACTATCACTGAGAAGGAGAATTCTAGAGGTGCATCAGCGACTTAGCCAGGTACTGACGGACGTGCCACGCACATTCTCCACAATAGTGGAGAGGATGGAGGAGCCCAACTCAATCGCTAGTGGATTGGTGGCGCAGGGAATGCGAGAATGTCTGCCATGGAGAGAGTGGCCAACTCCATGGGGCTTCAAGTACGGCTCTCAAATGAGTCCATGCAAGCCACAATCACAGCTGTGCAGGAGATGACTGCCGCCTTAAACAGGATGACAGATACCATATCCATGGCCTTACAATGCGTCACTGATCTTCACCAAGCTGGGCTGCAGCAGAGTGGTAGGAGTGGTGTGGCGTTGGCCCAGGAGAGGGATGGTGGCAAAAGGGAATATGGAAGTGGGAATTCCACTCAAAGCAGTCCCACTTCTCACCCGTTTTCCCCCCTCCCCTCAGCCAGTCCTGCCCCTGCACAGGTGCAGGTGGAGGAGTCTTTGGAGGGGTCGTCAGGGGCTCCAAAACCCAGAGGTTATAGGCCAAAAGCATCTCAGCAGTCAGAGCAGGGATCTGAGTAGCCTGCCTCTACCTCTGTTCAAGCCACACAGGATGCATCACATAGAAGTGGTCGGAGTTCTCTGCGCTCCTCCAATTCTGGCACCATGCACATCCCTGATTTTAATCCCTCCACCATTGGCAGCTGTGCTTTCAGCTGCCTTGGCCCTAAGCTCTGGAGTTCCCTCGCAAAACCTCTCCACCTCTCTCTCCTCCTTTAAGATGCTCCTTAAAACCTAACTCTTTGACCAAGCTTTTGGTCATCTGTTCTGATATTGTTGTATGAACGCATTCAAGCATAGAATCAGGCAGACAGGCTTCTAACTGCGATGTTCTCTTTATTCTCTAAAATGGCTGACTGCTGCTTTTTCGGGTAATTCCCATAATGCAATGCACATTACCGTATTTACTGGTGTTAAACTCGCACATTACATTACCGTATTGACTGGTGTCAAACTCGCAATCAATACACGACATCCCCCTTTTCCTTGGAAACAAACTTGCAGTTTACAAACAGTTGCTTACAATAACACTGCATAACTTATTTGGTTTATAAACTTTTTACAAACTTGTGTCTTACCACACAACTAAATAATTCCCAGGTTTAAACATTTAACATCACCCATGCAGTTCTCACACAGCTTATGTTGTGACATAATCAGACAGTCTTTGGGGTTTTCTTTTAACCCTTTGAGGTCTGGCTGTATTGGGTATGTCTGACATGTTGGTGTCAGTGGGTATTGCCTGTGTCACAGTGGTATGTGTGTCAGGGTCTACTATACTGTCCTCAGTCCCTTGTGTTTCCTCCTGCTCATGGAGTGTCTCCTTTGGTCCATTGGTTCTGTATTTCTTCACAAACGTAGTGTTTCTTGAGTAGCGTGCTCCTTCTGGAGATTCCACTACTACTTGACTCCCTGTTTTACTCAAAACTTTGTGTGGTGTGGCATTAAAAGGAGTGGTGAACTTGTCCACTTTGTCCTGCCGTACCAGCACCGTGTCGCCAACTTCCACCTCTGAGTATTGTGTTCTCCGCTGTTCATCTGCGTACAGTTTGGACTTGCCTTTTTGTTCTGCGTCCCAGTCACGTACTTCCATGTCTACACGTGACTCTGTGATGTCTAGCAGCTTTCCTCTCATTTTCCGTTTAAAGAGCAGCTCTGCCGGGCTCTTTCCTGTTGTGGCATGGTCAATGCTCCTGTACAGAGTCACATATTTTCTAAGTTCACGTTTCCAATCTAGTCCTTCTGACTGAGCAATTCTGATTCTCTTCATCAGCGATGCATTCTGGCGCTCGACTTCTCCGTTAGCCTGAGCCCATTTTGCTGTCGTTTTCAGGTGTTTGATCCCGTTGTTTTCACAGTATTCTTCGAATAATTCAGATCTGAATTGGGGACCATTATCAGATTTGCAGGTGATTGGCAAACCATGACGGCTGAAGATTGACTCTAAACTATCAATAACCTTCTCTGTTGTTGTGGAGGTCATGATGTCATATTCATAGTAGCAACTATAATAATCAACTACCACAAGAATGGAGTGGTTGGATGGCAAGGGTCCCAGTAAGTCTATAGCTACATCCTGCCAGGGGCCCTCCGGTAATGGTGTTGGTCTCAACGGTTCAGGTGGGTCGGGTCTGGCTACTATCTGACAGCCGTGGCACGCTTTACAGTGTTTTTCAGCTGCCTTGTCCATGTCAGGCCACCAAACCTTGGTTCTGAGATGTTGCTTTGTTCCAACTATTCCCAAGTGTCCTTCATGTGCTAACACCAGGGCTCGTGCGTGTAACACTGTGGGTAGTACGATGCGTGTTCCCCGAAGAACTAGGTACCCCACTACGCACAGCTTGTTTGCAATTGCTGCATAAGCTTTACTGTTCTCAAAATGTCCGTTTGTGATTGCCTTCCGTACCTCAATCAGCTCTGGGTTGGTAGCAGAGGCTTCCTCCACCTCTCTAGTAGTGAGTGCTTTTGGTTTCACACTCACAGCTACAAATCTCACGTATTCATCTGAGCCATGAGAATGTCTCTCCTGTTTTGCTGTCTCCCCCAGCAATCGTGACAGTGGGTCTGCAATGTTTTGCTTGCCTGTAATGTGTATCACCTTGAAATCGTACGGCTGTAATCTAAGTACCCATCTCTCTATACGGGCACAGGGTTTAGAGTGTGGGCCGTATATCACTTGTAATGGCTTATGGTCAGTTACCAAGTTAAATTTTCGGCCATACACATATGGATGCAGCCTCTCACAAGCCCATACAAGAGCTAAGGCCTCTCTCTCTGTTTGAGAGTATTTCCTCTCACAGTCTGTTAAACTATGACTTATATAGCATATTGGCACCTCTTGTCCCTGTTGGTCCTGAACTAGTACTGTGCCTAAACCTACAGGACTGGCATCTGCTATCACCTTGGTTGGTGCGTTCTTATCAAAATATGCTAAAGTGCCGGCTCTGGCCAACTCTTCCTTCAGTGCACTGAATGACTGTCTCTGTTGTGATCCAAATTTAAATGGTGTGTCCTTTCTCGTCAGGTGTCGCAGTGGCTCTGATAGCGTTTCAAACTGCGGGATGAATCTGCTACTGTACCAAACGAGTCCCAAGAAACTGCTCACCTCTGTAGCATTCTCTGGTTCCCGAGCTTCTGCCACCGCTCGCACTCTCTCTGCTGTTGGTCCGATGTCCTTTTCAGACAACAGGATTCCCATGAAAATCAATCGGTCCATGTTGAATTGGCACTTCTCTGAGTTTAGTGTCAGTCCACTTTCCATTAGTCTGGTCATGACAGTGTGCAGGCGTCTGTCGTGCGTTTCCTGGTCGTGTGCATGCACGATAATGTCGTCTGAGATGTTTTCAACACCCTCTATTCCAGCTAAGGCATTAGCTATCTCGTGCTGATATTGCTCACTAGCTGAAGATACATCGAATATCAGCCTCTTGTACCTGTATACTCTGTTATGTACTGCAAACATTGTGATTTCTCATGACCCAGGGGTCAGTTCTAGCTGGTGATAACCCCATTTCAGGTCTAGCTTACTAAACACCGTCGAGCCGTTCATACCTTGGAGTATCTCATCAACGGTGGGGATTGGATATTGTTCCCTCACTATTGCCTGGTTTGCTCATCTCATGTCTAGGCATAATCTTACATCCTTATCCGCTTTTGGTACAATAACCACAGGATTTACCCATGGAGTGGGACCAGTTACAGGTTCGATAATATCCATGTCCCTCAATTGTTTTATTTTGGCCTCCACTGCCCCCCTTAAGTTGAATGGTATACGCCTGAGTGGCTGGGCCACAGGCTTCACTTGTGGGTCGATATACAAACTGATCTGTTTTGTCGTCAGCCTTCCTACTCCCTGGAACACCTTTGGATACTGCTGTTCTAGTAGCTGTCTTACATCTGCCACAGCTGAGACATCTGCGCCTATTTTTAAAACTCCCAGTTTCATGGCTCTCTCCCTTCCTAGCAACGGCTCTCCATGGCCTTTAACCACAATGAACTCTGCCTGCTCAGTTCTCTTACCTATTGTAATCCCACATGTGAATACACCTTTAACTGACAGTTGTCGGCTAGAAGCATAAGAGAATAACTTTCTCTGTCTTAGGGACATGTGACTGACACTTAATGTGTTCTGACTTTAATCCTTCCCATGTATTCTCATCTATCACATTATTAGCTGCACCCGAATCAATTAACATTCTCAGGTTTACTCCCCCCACACAAAAGGTAAGTCTCTCTGTCATGTTATTTCCAGTAACAGCAAATGCACAGTTATTTTGTTCCTCTACATTGTTCACACTGTGTTTCTTTGTACCCTTTGTGCAGCATACTTTGGAGAAATGATCCTTTCCCTTGCACTTATGACACGTTTGTCTGTGTACTGGGCATTTCGGATCTCTGCCCATGTGGTCTGTGTGTCCACATCTGTAACATTTCCTTTCGTTCCTATCGCCATTTCCCTTTGGTTTATCTGTCGAGCTTTTTGCATAATACCCTCTTTTCTGTGTAACACGACGAACAGTATCTGTCTCCGCCTTCTCTGTACATGACATGGCTGACATCTGCTCCTCGACGTTTTCACATTGTGAGGCCAATTGTAATGTGCGGGCGAGCGTTAGACCATGCCCTTCCTCTAGCAATTTCCTCCGCACATAGGCTGATGTGCACCTACTCAGGATAGTGTCTCTTATTTGATTATCCGCAACCCCCCCAAAAGTACAGTCTTTAGCAGCTTGCTGCAAGCGAGTAGCAAATTGTTGCACAGTCTCACCTGCCTTCTGGGACAGCTTATGAAAAGTCTGTCTAGCAACTGCTGCGTTGACCTGGGGCACGAAGTAGTGATTCAAAGCGCTAACCGCCGCCGTGTAGTCTGCTGGCTCTCCTGTGTCCGGCAGAGTTGAAAAGATATCCTGGACACCTGGTCCTGCTAGGTGTAGAAGTAGAGCTCTTCTCCTCTGCTTTGTGGCAGCTGTAGAGGTACCGTCGATAATGAGTCCTTTGCCGTCGGCATAAAGCTCAAAAGACGTTAAACACCTCGTCCATCTTGGACCCAATATGGCTGGCTCGGCGAAGCAAGCAAAATTTTGAATGCCGGTCTTCTCCATCCTAGCTAACTAAAACTTGGGCAACCAACTATTTAAAATGATTCCGTTCGTTATCCTCATCGCCAATGTTGTCTGAATGCATTCAAGCATAGAATCAGGCAGACAGGCTTCTAACTGCGATGTTCTCTTTATTCTCTAAAAATGGCTGACTGCTGCTTTTTCAGGTAATTCCCATAATGCAATGCACATTACATTACCGTATTTACTGGTTAAACTCGCACATTACATTACCGTATTGACTGGTGTCAAACTCGAAATCAATACATGACAGATATCTCTTCTGAAATTTCAACAATAACAACTTGCATTTATATAGCACCTTTAACATTGCAAAACATCCCAAGGTGCTTAAGAGCTTTTTCGATAAAAACATTTTGACACTGAGCCACAGAAGGAACTATCAGGACAGGTCTTCTTCTAGGAGGCTGCAGATACCTGCCCCCACTTGATGTGACCTCAGTCTGTGGAAGCATCGCTCTTCCAAGAAGTCAAGGAAGCTGAGCCTCTGTCTGTAAATCCTGTGACATGGGTAGTGCCTCCTGCAACCTCGGCCCCTCTCCTGTGCACCTCTCTCCTGAGCACCTCTCCTCTGTGCACCTCTCCACTGTGCACCTCTCCCCTGTGCACCTCTCCCCTGTGCACCTCTCCTCTGTGCACCTCTCCACTGTGCACCTCTCCCCTGTGCACCTCTCCTCTGTGCACCTCTCTCCTGAGCACCTCTCCTCTGTGCACCTCTCCTCTGTGCACCTCTCTCCTGAGCACCTCTCCTCTGTGCACCTCTCCTCTGTGCACCTCTCCCCTGTGCACCTCTCCCCTGTGCACCTCTCCCCTGTGCACCTCTCTCCAGTGAATGCGCTGATCCCACCACAGCACTTTGTCGCTGGTGGATGGTGATGGTCTTCCTCTTCTAATGTGCTGTCAAACATTTCCAACACACCTTCCATCCTGTTCTTGGCAGTTTGAAAGCCTTCAAAGTTGAAAAAAGCTGTATCCACACAAGTACTCTCTGCCAGATGGAACTGAGATACCAGCTGCAATAATTGAGCTTTTATTCAGATAAGACAATGATAAGTTTAAATACCACTTGAACTGCGGCTCAATCTCCCCTCTGTTTCACTGGTCAGTTTCCCAAGCTCCGGGAAACCTGTGCTGCACATGTTAAATTTAGAGCAAAGTTGACATCAATTTCCACAGAACACATTAACGTCTCCAAAGAATGTTAATTGCACCAATAACTACCCTTTCACCTTGAATGATTAAATCCCCAACTTTGGCGAGTAGGTTTCACGCCAGCATCCAAATGCTCCTCTGTTATACCCAGAAATGGACGCATTGGAGCCGGGTTGCTGTCCCCATCAAGAATTCCTTAATTTTAACCCCTGACCCACCTGTTCATGGGGGTTAAAACCCCCCGCTGCAATGTCTGTGGATGATGTTGACAAGGGGCAGCATGTATATGAGGAAGAGGAGGGATCAGAGGGTAGGTCCTTGGGGGACTCCAGAGTTGACGTGCAGTGGTGGGAAAAGAAGCCATTACTGGAGATGCACAGGCTACAATCAGATAGGCAAGAATGGAACCATGTGAAGATTTTAGCAGTAACAGCATGTTCAAGACTTTGGAGAGGAAAGGGGTATTGGAGATGGGGTGGTAATTTGCAAGGACAGGGGGATCATGGGTGGGTTCTTTGATGATGATGACAGCGTTGAGAGGGAGGGGGGGCAGGACCTGAGGAGAGGCAACTATTACAATGTCAGCTAGCATGGGGGCCAGGAAAGGAAGTTTGGTACAGTTTAATGAGAATGGGGTCATGGGAGCAGGAGATGGGTCTTTTTTTTAAAGTCATTCATGGGATGTGGGTGTAGCTGGCAAGGCCAGCATTTATTGCCCATCCCTAATTACCCTTGAGAAGGTGGTGGTTAGCCGCCTTCTTGAACCGCTGCAGTCTGTGTGGTGAAGGCTCTCCCACAATGCTGTTAGGGAGGGAGCAATGTTCCCTCTTGAAGGTACCGTGCAGGCCATTCACAAGCTCTCAAATACTGCGTGGGCAGTAGCCGCGCAAAAACTTTAAAGGTACCGCGTATTGAAAAAACTGGGCGTGCACAACAACGAAATTTTAGAGGGAACATTGATGGGGATTTTGACCCAGCGACGATGAAGGAACGCTAATATATTTCCAAGTCAGGATGGTGTGTGACATGGAAGGGAACTTGGAGGTGGTGGTGTTCCCATGCGCCTGCTGCCCTTGTCCTTCTAGGTGGTAGAGGTCAGGGGTTTGGAAGGTGCTATTGAGAAGCCTTGGTGAGTTGCTGCAGTTCATCTTGTAGATGGTATACACTGCAGGCACGGTGGGCTGGTGGCAGTGTTCCCTCTAAGCTGCGTGTCTGCGCAGCTCTCTGCCTGGTCCCGCGCAGCCCGGGTCTGACTTTTCCAATGTTAAGTTTCGCATATGTGCGAAATTGTGAATGGGCCATGCACCCAAAAAAAAATTAGGAGGAACATTGGCCGGCGGTGGAGAGAATTATTGTTCAAGACGGTAGACAAGGTGCCAATCAAGCGGGTTGCTTTGTCCTGGATGGTGTTGAGCTTTTTGAGTGTTGTTGGAGCTGCACTCATCCAGGCAAGTGGAGAGTTTTCCATCACACTCCTTACTTGTGCCTCGTAGATGGTGGAAAGGCTTTGGGGAGTCAGGAGGTGAGACAATCGCCGCAGAATAACCAGCCTTTGACCTGCTCTTGTAGCCACAATATTTATGTGGCTGGTCCAGTTAAGTTTCTGGTCAATGGTGAACCCCAGGATGTTGATGGTGGGGGATTCGACGATGGTAATGCCATTGAATGTCATGGGGAGGTGGTTAGATTTTCTCTTTTTGGAGATAGTCATTGCCTGGCACTTGTGTGATGCGAATGTTACTTGCCACTTATCAGCCCAAGCCTGAATGTTGTCCCGGGCTTGCTGCATGCGGGAAAAGACTGCTTCATTATCAGAGGAGTTGTGAATGTAACTGAGCACTGTGCAATCATCAGCGAACATCCCCACTTTTGACCTTATGATGGAGTGAAGGTCATTGATGAAGCAACTGAAGATGGTTGGGCCTAGGA
Organism: Somniosus microcephalus; assembly: GCF_052327205.1. Taxonomy (NCBI): domain Eukaryota; kingdom Metazoa; phylum Chordata; class Chondrichthyes; order Squaliformes; family Somniosidae; genus Somniosus; species Somniosus microcephalus. The sequence continues at coordinate 76,176,105 of NC_140987.1, read as the reverse complement.
TGCTGCCCTGAGAAACTCCTGCATCCTGGGGCTGAGATGATTGGCCTCCAACAACTACCTTCCTTTGTGCTAGGTATGACTCCAGCCAGTGGAAAGTCTTTCCCCGATTCCCACTGGCTTCAATTTTACTAGGGCTCCTTGGTGTCACACTCATGGACAAGATGAGCGTGCATAGGGAATGAGGTGAGATAGGAGATAAAATAGAGAAAGGGATCAGGGCTAGGGCGGGGTGGTAGTTTATCGGTGCACAAGAGGAGGTGGGAGGAGGCAGTAGAGGCAGCTGAATGGATGGTCTCAATCTTAATGACGAAGTCCATGAGTTCCTTGCACTTGTTGGAGGTGAGGGTGGAGAGGGGTTTAAGGAGATGGCTTGTAGTGGAGAACATAGAAACACAGGAGGCCCTCGAGCCTGTTCCACCATTCAATGAGATCATGGCCGATCTGTGACCTAACTCCATATGCCCACCTTTGGCCCATATTCTTTAATGCCTTTGGTTAACAAAAAGCTATCAATCTCGGATTTAAAATTAACAATTGATCTAGCATTAATTGCTGTCTGCAGAAGAGAGTTCCAAACTTCTACCACCCTTTGTGTGTAGAAGTGTTTCCTAATTTCACCCCTGAAAGGTCTGGCTCTAATTTTTAGATTATGCCTCTAGTCCTAGAATCCCCAACCAGCAGAAATAGTTTCTCTCTCTCTATCCTATCCGTTCCCCTTAATATCCTGAAAACTTCGATTAGATCACCCCTTAACCTTCTAAATTATAGGGAATACAACCCTAACTTGTGTAATCTCTCCTCGTAACTTAACCCTTGAAGTCCGGGTATCATTCTCGTAAACCTACGCCGCACTCCGTCCAAGGCCAATATATCCTTCCTACGGTGTGGTGCCCAGAACTGCTCACAGTACTCCAGGTGTGGTCTGACCAGGGTTTTGTATAGCTGCAGCATAACTTCTACCCCTTGTATTCTAGTCCTCCAGATATAAAGGCCAGCATTCCATTAGCCGTTTTGATTATTTTCTGTACCTGTTCATGACATTTTAATGATCTATGTACCTAGACCCCCAGGTCTTTTTGGACCTTCACTGTTTTTAGTTTTTCACCGTTTAGAAAGTACCCTGTTCTATCCTTTTTTAGGTCCATAGTGGATAACCTTGCCTAAACTGAAATCCATTTGCCACAGTTTTGCCCATTCACTGAATCTATTGCTATCCCTTTGTAATTTTATGCTTCCAGCTACACAGCCTACAATGCCGCTTATCTTTGTGTCATCGGCAAATTTGGATATATGACTTTCTATGCCATCATCTAAGTTGTTAACACTGTGAATAGTTGAGGCCCCAACCCAGATCCCTGTGGGACACCACTAGTCACATCCTGCCAATTAGAGTACCTACCAATTATCCCTACTCTCTGCCTCCTGCCACTCAGCCAATTTCCTAACCAGGTCAATAATTTGCCTTCAATTCCATGGGCTTCTGCCTTAGTTAACAGTCTCTTATGTGGGACTTTATCAACTGTCTTCTGGAAGTCCATATAAATGATATCCATAGATATGCCCCTGTCCACTGCTTTAGTCACCTCCTCATAAAATTCAATCAGGTTTGTCAGGCTTTCACAGATCCATGCTGGCTCTCTCTGATCAATTGAAAATTTTCGAGGTGTTCAGTCACCCTACCCTTAATTTCCCAACAACAGATGTTAGGCTAACTGGTCTATAATCCCCTGGTTTCCTGCTCTCTTCATTCTTAAATCGCGGAGTGACATGCGCAATGTTCCAATCTAAAGGAACGGTTCCTGAATCAAGAGGTTGGAAGATTATAGTTAGGGCATCTTCAATGTGCTCACCTACTTCCTTTAAATCCCTGGGATGGAAACCATCTGGTCCGGGGGAAGCCGGGAGTCTTCATTGCTTTTTAGGGTGATCCTGAAGTAGGGGGCAGCTGTGACAGAGGAGAGCAGAGCCCGATAGTGCCTGATGTGGTCCAGCCAGATCTGGTGATGGATGGGTAAACGAATTATGTGCCAGATACACTTAAGTCTGTGCGCTTTGAATTTGAGGGAGTAAAGATGGGGTCATACCAAGGGGAATGATTGGGTGGGAGAGAGAAAAGGTTTTACTGGGGATCAGGGCATCAAAGGTGGTAATGAGGGTGTTTTTGAGAAAATCGACAGCTGCAGACGTATTGTGGTTAATGGAGAACCAAAGGCTAGTTGGGAGTCTGAAAGTATAGTTGAGAGTAGGTCAACAGGTTCGAGGCTTTTACTCCCTGTGAGGATGGGAACAGGGACTGCGGGGAGGATGAGCAACCTGGCCACAGCACCGTGGAGCGGGGGGCCATTCAAGTGGGGGGGAGTTAAAAGAAATGTTGTAGTGGTAGGGGATAGTATCGTTAGGGGGATAGATAGAGTTCTTTGCAGCCGAGAGCGAGAGTCCCGAAGGCTGTGTTGCCTGCCCGGTGCCAGGGTTAAGGACATCTCCTCTGGACTGGAGAGAAACTTGGAGTGGGAGGGGGAGGATCCAGTTGTCGTGGTCCATGTTGGTACCAACGACATAGATAGGACAAGGAAGGAGGTTCTGCTGAGGGAGTTTGAGCAGCTAGGGGCCAAATTAAAAAGCAGAACCACAAGGGTAATAATCTCTGGATTATTACCTGAGCCACGAGCGAATTTGGCTAGGACAAATAAAATTAGAGAGTTAAATGCGTGGCTCAGAGACTGGTGTGGGAGAAATGGGTTTTGCTTCCTGGGACACTGGCACCAGTACTGGGGCAGGAGGGAGCTGTTCCGTTGGGACAGGCTTCACTTGGCCAGTGCTGGGACTAGAGTCCTGGCGGATCATATAACTAGGACTGTAGAGAGGGCTTTAAACTAACTAGTGGGGGGGAGGTTCCTAGAGAGCAAATAATAAAAATGACAACAGAGAAGGTCATAGACTTAGGTAACAGTGGGGAAATTAAAAACCAGAGCGTGTCAGGAAGGGGCAGAAGGTATGGAGTAAAAGGTAAAGTAATAAAAAGGGCAAAAGCAGGAACTAAGTGTCACAAAACATATTTGAAAGTTCTCTATCTGAATGCACGTAGCATTCATAACAAAATAGACGAGTTAATGGCACAAATAACTACATATGGGTATGATCTTGTGGCCATTACAGAAACATGGCTGCAGGGTGACAATGCCTGGGAATTAAACATACCAGGTTATTTAACGATCAGGAAGGACAGGCAGGAAGGAAGGGGAGGTGGGGTGGCTATGTTAATAAAGGAAGGAATCACTGTAATACAGAGAAATGATATTGGGTCAAAAGATCAGGATAATGAAACAGTTTGGGTGGAGGTAAGGAATAATAAGGGGAAAAAAACACTAGTGGGCGTAGTCTATAGGCCTCCGAACAGTGGCAACTCTGTTGGACGGAGTATCAATCAGGAAATAGTTGAGGCTTGTAATAAGGGAATATCTATAATTATGGGGGATTTTAACTATCATATTTATTGGACAAATCAAATTGGGCTGGGCTGCCTTGAGGATGAGTTAATTGAGTGTATTAGGGATGGGTTTCTTGAGCAGTATGTAACTGAACCGACCAGGGGGCAAGCAACCTTAGATCTGGTCCTGTGTAACGAGACAGGATTAATTAAAAATGTCCTAGTAAAGGATCCCCTTGGAATGAGTGACCATAACATGGTTGAATTCCATATTCAATTAGAGGGTGAAAAGGTTGGATCTCAAACAAGCGTGCTAAGCTTGAATAAAGGAGGCTATGAAGGTATGAGAGCGGAATTGAGTAGAGTGGATTGGGAAAATAGATTAAAGGGTAAGACGATACATGATCAGTGGTGTACATTTAAGGAGTTATTTTACAACTTCCAAAAAATATATATTCCACTGAGAAGAAAAGGGTGTAAAAGAAATGACAGCCATCCGTGGCTAAGTAAAGAAATTAAGGATAGTATTCGACTAAAAAGAAGGGCATATAAGGTAGCCAAATCTAGTGGGAGGATAGAGGACTGGGAAAACTTTAAAAGACAGCAAAAAATAACAAAAAGATTGATTAAGAAAGGGAAGATAGATTATGAAAGTAAATTAGCAAAAAATATAAAAACAGATAGTAAGAGTTTTTATAGTTATATAAAAAGAAAAAGGGTGGCTAAAGTAAATGTTGGTCCCTTAGAGGATGAGACCGGGAAATTAATGGTGGGAAATATGGAGATGGCAAAAACACTGAATGAATATTTTATATCAGTCTTTACAGTAGAAGACACTAAGAATATCCCAACACTGGACAAACAGGGGGCTAAAGGGGGGTGGGGAGGAGCTAAACACGATCAAAATCACTAAGGAAGTGGTACTCGGTAAAATAATGGGACTCAAGGTGGATAAATCACCTGGACCTGATGGCTTACATCCTAGGGTCTTGAGGGAAGTGGCGGTAGGGATTGTGGATGCATTGGTAATAATTTTCCAAAACTCCCTGGACTCGGCAAAGGTCCCGGCAGACTGGAAAACTGCTAATCACAGAAATCACAGAAACCTCACAGTACAGATAGAGGCCATTTCGGCCCATCGAGCCTGCACCGACACATATCCCACCCGATCCCCGTAACCCCTACACATATCCCACCCTATCCCCATAACCCCACGTATTTAATCCCCCTAACACTAAGGGTCAATTTTTATCATAGCCAATCAACCTAACCCCGCACATCTTTGGACTGTGGGAGGAAACCGGAGCACCCGGAGAAAACCCACGCAAACACGGGGAGAATGTGCAAACTCCACACAGACAGTCACCTGAGGCCGGATTCGAACCCGGGTCCCTTATTTAAAAAGGGCAGTAGACAGAAGGCTGGAAACTATAGACCGGTTAGCTTAACATCTGTGGTAGGTAAAATTTTGGAGTCCATTATTAAGGAGACAGTAACAGGACATTTGGATAATCATAATTTAATAGGACAAAGTCAGCATGGTTTTATGAAGGGGAAGTCATGTTTGACAAATTTGCTGGAGTTCTTTGAGGAAGTAACATATAGGGTGGATAAAGGGGAACCAGTGGACGTAGTGTATTTAGACTTCCAAAAGGCATTTGACAAGGTGCCACACAAAAGATTATTGCTTAAGATAAAAAATCGCGGGATTGGGGGTGATATTCTGGCATGGATAGAGGATTGGCTATCTAACAGAAGGCAGAGAGTTGGGATAAATGGTTCATTCTCAGACTGGCAATCAGTAACTACTGGTGTTCCGCAGGGGTCAGTGCTGGGTCCCCAACTCTTTACAATCTATATTAACGATTTGGATGAGGGGACCGAGTGTAACATATCAAAGTTTGCAGATGATACTAAGATGGGAGGGAAAGTAGTGAGTGAGGAGGACATAAAAAACCTGCAAGAGGACATAGACAGGCTAAGTAAGTGGGCAGAGATTTGGCAGATGGAATATAATACTGGAAAGTGTGAGGTTATGCACTTTGGCAGGAATAATCGTAGAGCAAGTTATTATCTTAATGGCAAGAAACTGGAAAGTACTGAAGTACAAAGGGATCTGGGGGTCCTGGTGCACAAAACTCAAAAGATTAGTATGCAGGTGCAGCAAGTGATTAAGAAGGCCAATGGAATGTTGGCTTTCATTGCTAGGGGGATAGAATATAAAAATAGGGAGGTATTGCTTCAGTTGTACAAGGTATTGGTGAGGCCGCACCTGGAATACTGCGTACAGTTTTGGTGTCCATACTTAAGAAAGGACATACTTGCTCTCGAGTCAGTACAAAGAAGGTTCACTCGGTTAATCCCGGGGATGAGGGGATGGACATATGAGGAGAGGTTGAGTAGATTGGGACTCTACTCATTGGAGTTCAGAAGAATGAGAGGCGATCTTATTGAAACATATAAGATTGTGAAGGGGTTGGATCGGGTGGATGCGGGGAGGATGTTCCCGATGATGGGTGAAACTAGAATTAGGGGGCATAGTCTTAGAATAAGGGGCTGCTCTTTCAAAACTGAGATGAGGAGGAACTACTTCACTCAGAGGGTGGTAGGTCCATGGAATATGCTGCCCCAAAAAGCTGTAGAAGCTACATCATTACATAAATTTAAAACAGAAATAGACAGTTTCCTAGAAGTAAAGGGAATTAAAGGTTACGGGGAGTGGGCAGGAATTTGGACATGAGTCTAGGTTCGGATCGGTCATGGCCCTGTGGGTAGCGGAGTGGGCCCAGGGGCCGTGTAGCCTGATCCTGCTCCTATTTCGTGTGTTCTGTTAGATTCAGGAGATGGTTCTGTGATAGTGGATTGGCGGTTAGGATTAGATCAGCCATGATCTTATTGAATGGCGGAGCAGGCTCGAGGGGCCGATTGGCCTACTCCTGCTCCTATTTCTTATGTTCTTATGTTCTTATGTAGGTGTGGATGTAGAATGAAGTAGGGTTGGAAGGGGGTTGCTGCTCGCAGAAGCTGTGGGTTTATTCAAGGCGGCTTCAAACTTGTGACAGTGGCAGAAGTGTTGGAATGCAGAGAAGATGTGATGGGCTGGGGTAGAGATTGGGGCAAGCAAAGTACCGAAGAGGGGAGCAATTAAAGTTGGCATAACTGGGTGACAGGAAAGGGAATGGGCAGGAAAGGTCTCAAGTGGTGTTAAGCAAAAGAAAAGAGATGGATGTAATGGGCTTGGGTTCGGAGCGGCAGCCAAATACACGTGACTGCACACACAGGGAATTTGGGTTACGACCTAGAGCGCTATCACTGAGCCAAGGCTGACGCCTCAAAGCCCCGCTGCAGAGACTTGAACACATAATCTACGCTGACACTCCAGTGCAGTACTGAGGGAGTGCTGCACTATCGGAATTGCCGTCTTTGGGATGAAATGTTAAACTGAGGCCCTGTCTGCCCTCTCAGTTGGCTGTAAAAGATCCTATGGCAGTATTCAAAGAAGAGCAGGTGATTGTCCCAGTGTCCTGGCCAATATTTATCCCTCAACCAACATCACCTAAAAAATGATGACCTGGTCGTTTATTTCATTGCTGTTTGTGGGAGTTTGCTGTGTGAAAATTGTCTGCCGCATTTCCCTACATTACAACAGTGACTGCACTTCAGAAGTACTTCATTTGCTGTGAAGCACTTTTGGATGTCCTGAGGTTATGAACAACGCCAAGTAAAGGCTAGTCCTTTCCTTACAAAGGCATGGCAGAGATTAGAAGAGGGATTTCCTGTTTGTAAATGCAGGACCTTCTCCCTTACTCTAGGTGGCGTGTATCGCATCGAACAAAAATTGTTACACACAGTACCTTAATGCAACAAAGATGTCACAATATCTAGGCAACCAACTGTCAGCCCCCAGGTGTCAAACTTCACTCGATCAACAACCTCACCAAATACTAAAGCACTCCACGAAACTAGGCTCACAAATTCAACAGATTTCTCTTTCTCCTCTCTCAGCTTAAACCAGGCTGAAAGGCCCGAGAATCTCCAGTCTTTCTCCCCTGACACTGGGGATCGGCCTCATGGCTTTTTTTCTGTACTGCACTGCCTCCAGCATCTCCCTCATTTCTTGGTGACCAGAACCGGACACAGTGCTCAAGGTGCGGTCTGTCCAGAGCACTGTACAGTTGGATCACTAACTCGATAGCAAAATACTGCAGATGCTGGAAATCCAAAAGAACAACAGAAAACTCAGCAGGCCAGGGCAGCATCCATGGAGAGAGAAATAGAGTTAATGTTTCAGGTCGATGACCTTTTCCTGCTTTTTTCCAGTTCTGACGAAAGGTCATCGACCTGAAACGTTAACTCTGTTTCTCTCTCCACGGATGCTGCCCTGGCCTGCTGAGTTTTTCCAGCGTTTTCTGGATCACTAACTCCTCTGACTTGCACTCTACTGTTTTACAGTGTCGTTCAGCATCCTATTGGCTTTGTTGATTGCTGCTCTGCACTGGTTGGGCACGTTTCCTTGGACTCCTGGGTCTCTTTCACTCTGCAGCGGGGGGGGGCATGTTTCCTTGGACTCCTGGGTCTCTTTCACTCTGCACTGGTTGGGCACGTTTCCTTGGACTCCTGGGTCTCTTTCACTCTGCAGGGGGGGGGCACGTTTCCTTGGACTCCTGGGTCTCTTTCACTCTGTACTGGTTGGGCACGTTTCCTTGGACTCCTGGGTCTCTTTCACTCTGCAGGGGGGGGGGCACGTTTCCTTGGACTCCTGGGTCTCTTTCACTCTGTAGGGGGGGCACGTTTCCTTGGACTCCTGGGTCTCTTTCACTCTGCAGGGGGGGGGCACGTTTCCTTGGACTCCTGGGTCTCTTTCACTCTGCAGGGGGGGGCACGTTTCCTTGGACTCCTGGGTCTCTTTCACTCTGCAGGGGGGGCACGTTTCCTTGGACTCCTGGGTCTCTCACTCTGCAGGGGGGGGCACGTTTCCTTGGGCTCCTGGGTCTCTTTCACTCTGCAGGGGGGGGCACGTTTCCTTGGGCTCCTGGGTCTCTTTCACTCTGCAGGGGGGGGCACGTTTCCTTGGACTCCTGGGTCTCTTTCACTCTGCAGGGGGGGGCACGTTTCCTTGGGCTCCTGGGTCTCTTTCACTCTGCAGGGGGGGGCACGTTTCCTTGGACTCCTGGGTCTCTTTCACTCTGCAGGGGGGGGCACCTTTCCTTGGGCTCCTGGGTCTCTTTCACTCTGCAGGGGGGGGCACGTTTCCTTGGGCTCCTGGGTCTCTCACTCTGCACTGGTTGAGCACGTTTACTTGGACTCCTGGGTCTCTTTCACTCTGCAGGGGGGTGGGCACGTTTCCTTGGGCTCCTGGGTCTCTTTCACTCTGCAGAGGGGGGGGGCACGTTTCCTTGGACTCCTGGGTCTCTCACACTGCACTGGTTGGGCACGTTTCCTTGGGCTCCTGGGTCTCTTTCACTCTGCAGGGGGGGCACGTTTCCTTGGGCTCCTGGGTCTCTTTCACTCTGCAGGGGGGGCACGTTTCCTTGGGCTCCTGGGTCTCTTTCACTCTGCAGGGGGGCACGTTTCCTTGGGCTCCTGGGTCTCTTTCGCTCTGCAGGGGGGGGGGCACGTTTCCTTGGGCTCCTGGGTCTCTTTCACTCTGCAGGGGGGGGGGCACGTTTCCTTGGGCTCCTGGGTCTTTCACTCTGCAGGGGGGGGGGCACGTTTCCTTGGGCTCCTGGGTCTCTTTCACTCTGCAGGGGGGGGCACATTTCCTTGGGCTCCTGGGTCTCTTTCACTCTGCAGGGGGGGGACACATTTCCTTGGGCTTCTGGGTCTCTTTCACTCTGCAGGGGGGGGCACGTTTCCTTGGGCTCCTGGGTCTCTTTCGCTCTGCAGGGGGGGGCACGTTTCCTTGGGCTCCTGGGTCTCTTTCACTCTGCAGGGGGGGGGGCATGTTTCCTTGGGCTCCTGGGTCTCTTTCACTCTGCAGGGGGGGGGGCACGTTTCCTTGGGCTCCTGGGTCTCTTTCACTCTGCAGGGGGGGGGCACATTTCCTTGGGCTCCTGGGTCTCTTTCACTCTGCAGGGGGGGGCACATTTCCTTGGGCTCCTGGGTCTCTTTCACTCTGCAGAGGGGGGGCAAGCTGCCCCCGTGGATAGGGGGAATCTAAACATTCATAACAAATGAGTGCAATGTCCTCAGAGGCTTATTGTTCAAACTAGTAATTAAAATTCATGAAAGAATTAAAAAAAAAATAATCCCAGCTTTGTCCTTTAAGGTCTTACCATTGTCAACTGCAGTGAGTTTTAAATTAACAGTGAACATAGGAGGTGCCCTTGTCTTTATGGGTGGATCTGCAAGAAGACACTTTAGCATTTGAAGTGAATTACATGAAGGAAGTTTTCAAAGTTTTTTTTTACCTTGGCTGCTAGTTGTTCAGGGTTAACTGTAGGCTGCAGGTGGGTAGGAAACCTGCCACCCTTACCCAGTCTGGCCTATATCTGACTCCAGTCCCACAACAACGTGGTTAACTCTTAGCTACCACTCTGAAGTGACCTAGCAAGTCACTCAGTTGTGCCAACTGGGAATGGGCAATAAATGCCGGCCTAACCAGGAACGCCCACATCCCGAGAATGAATTAGAATTAAAACTGGAATCCAACTGGGACCTGGAGTATTTGTCACTGTAATCGATGCAATTTATTCATTTTAAGATGAAGGTACACCCCAGCACAGAGGCAGAGGTATACCTCCATGCTGGTGTAAGAGGAAGCTTTAATGAAAAGTAGCGACAGAGATTGTCTGTTTAACTCCACAAAATATGGAACGAGCCTTTCGCTTAACGGTAGCATTAACTCGAGTCAGAAGTTGCTGGGTTCCAAACCTCACTCCAGATACTCCCAGCAAGTAACTGGAACTCCGGCTCTGAATTCTAGGTGATAACCAGCAGGATACTCGGGTCTGGTGGGTGTGGGTGGCCCTCCTTCATCATATGGGTTGTGTTATATAAAATGCAATTTGCAGTTTTTAATGAACAAAAAAAACCTGCAAATGGTGGAAATCTGAAACAGAAGATGCCGGAAACACTTAGCAGGTCAGTCAGTAGCTGTGAAGAGATGAGACCTGTTATTGTATCGAGTGTGGACCCATGCTTCAGTTTTGAAGAAGGACCCATATCCAAAACAAAGATGCTGCCTGACCTGTGGAGTGTTTCCGGCTTTTTCTGATTTTGTTTGTGTTTTTTAAACGCTACGCCTGTTCCAGTAACCACTTAAATGCCTCAGAGAGTTGGCGGAACTATCCAGCTCCTTTAAACATGAGCGAACTATGCAGTGTGCTAGAATTCGACTGCAGGTTCTGTAGATTCGAGTGATAACATCAATCAGACTGGCGACAGCAGCCAATGCAGCTTCTCCCGTTAGTAACGTGCCCCACCTACTGGTTTGGTTGAGTACTCACAGGATGACTTCAAATAATCCAGCGCCATCTGCCTCAGCTACTTAACAACTGAACTCAGGCACAGTTTAGCAAAGGGGACTTACTCCACCTCCAACGATCGTTAACAATCCAACCAATGGATGACTGATGAGTTTTATATGTTTTGTTTAAGCTATTAAGCATTACTGCCCTATAAATAGGAGTTATCAACACTTTATTACAAGTTGAACCCAAGTATTGCAAGATAAAGTTTTATTGATGCCAAGTCATCATCAGTCACTCGATTGGTGACCATCACTGGAGGGCACAGGCAGGCCCAGTAATTAAATAGCCCAGAATATATTGACACACAGTCCTCTTTAGTTTAGGGGAATCCAAGCTTTTTGCTTCTGTGGCCTGTATAGTACATTCCACAATGCCTACAGTACCTTATATAAAGTTTGTAATGGTCTATAATTAAGTTATGCAATGTTCCCACTAATTGGCATATATTGGGACAAAATTAATACTCAGCTAGACACGGGTAAGTTGTGTCTGACAAATTTATTTGAGGAAATAAATAAGTATATATTGATAAAGGACAGCATCATAGAATCATAGAATGATACAGCACGGAAGGAGCCATTCGACTCTTTGTGCCCGTGCCAGCTCTTTGAAAGAGCTCTCCCCTGCTCTTCCCCCATAGCCCAGTCATTTTTTTCCTTTTGAAGTGTATATATCCAATTCCCTTTTGAAATTTACTATTGAATCTGCTTCCACCACCCTTGAAGGCATTCCAGATCATAACAACTCGTTGCATAAAAAATGTTTCTGGTTCTTTTGCCAATTACCGTAAATCTGTGTCCTCTGGCTACTGGCCCTTCTGCCACTGGAAACAGTTTCTCCTTATTTACTCTACCATAGCCCGTCATGATTTTGAACACCTCAATCAAATCTCCCCTTGCAGTATATGAATATGAATTTGCAAACATATCCGCCCATTCCACCAGCCTGTTTATGTCTTCCTGAACTCTATCACTATCCTCCTCACTGTTCACTATACTTCCAAGTTTTGTGTCAACTGCAAATTTTGAAATTGTGCCCAGTACACCCAAGCCCAAGTCATTAATATATATCAAGAAAAGCAGTGGTCCTAGAACCGACCCCTGGGGGAACACCACTGTATACTTTCCTCCAGTCCAATAAACAACCGCTCACCACTACTCTCTGTTTCCTGTCACTGAGCCAATTTTGTATCCATGCTGCCACTGTTCCTTTTATTCCATGGGCTTCAATTTTGTTGGCAAGCCTAATATGTGGCACTTTATCAAACACCTTTTGTAAATCCATGTACACCACGCTAACCGCATTGCCCTCATCAACCCTCTTTGTTACCTCATCAAAAAACTCGATCAAGTTAGTTAAACGCGATTTGCCTTTAACAAATCCATGCTGGCTTTCCTTAATTAATCCACACTTAATTTCAAAAAGCTTCCCGACTACCAAGGTTAAACTGGCTGGCCTGTAGTTGCTGGGTTTATCCTTGCACCCTTTTTGAACAAGGGTGTAACATTTGCAATTCTCCAGTCCTCTGGCACCACACCTATATTTTTTTTAAATTCGTTTTATGGGTTGTGGGCATCGCTGGCAAGGCCAGCATTTATTGCCCAGCCCTAATTGCCCTCGAGAAGGTGGTGGTGAGCCGCCTTCTTGAACCGCTGCAGTCCGTGTGGTGAAGGTACTCCCACAGTGCTGTTAGGTAGGGAGTTCCAGGATTTTGACCCAGCGACGATGAAGGATATATACTTCTAAGTCAGGATGGTGTGTGACTTGGAGGGGAACTTGGAGGTGGTGATGTTCCCATGCGCCTGCTGCCCTTGTCCTTCTAGGTGGAAGAGGTCGTGGGTTTGGGAGGTGCTACCGAAGAAGCCTTGGCGAGTTGCTGCAGTGCATCTTGTAGATGGTGCACACTGCAGCCATGGTACGCCGGTGGTGGAGGGAGTGAATGTTTAAGGTGGTGGATGGGGTGCCAATCAAGCGGGCTGCTTTGTCCTGGATGGTGTCTAACTTCTTGAGTGTTGTTGGACCTCACTCACCCAGGCAAGTGGAGAGTATTCCATCACACTCCTTACTTGTGCCTTGTAGATGGTGGAAAGGCTTTGGGGAGTCAGGAGGTGAGACACTCGTCGCAGAATGCCTAGCCTCTGACCTGCTCTTGTATTTATGTGGCTGGTCCAGTTAAGTTTCTGGTCAATGGTGACCCCCAGGATGTTGATGGTGGGGGATTCGGCGATGGTAATGCCGTTGAATGTCAAGGGGAGGTGGTTAGATTCTCGCTTGTTGGAGATAGTCATTGCCTGGCATTTCTGTGGCGTGAATGTTACCTGCCACTTATCTGCCCAAGCCGGAATGTCGTCCAGGTCTTGTTGCATGCGGGCATGGACTGCTTCATTATCTGAGGAGTTGTGAATGGCGCTGAACACTGCAGTCATCAGCGAACATCCCCATTTCTGACCTTATGTTGGAGGGAAGGTCATTGATGAAGCAGCTGAAGATGGTTGGGCCTAGGACACTGCCCTGAGGAACTCCTGCAGCGATGTCCTGGAGCTGTGATGATTGACCTTCAACCACCACAACCATCTTCCTTTGTGCTAGGTATGACTCCAGCCAATGGAGAGTTTCCCCCCGATTCCCATTGACTTCAGTTTTACTAGGGCTCCTTGATGCCACACTCGGGCCAAATGCTGCCTTGATGTCAAGGGCAGTCACTCTCAACTCACCTCTGGAATTCAGCTCCTTTGTCCATGTTTGGACCAAGGCTGTAATGAGGTCGGGAGCCGAGTGGTCTTGGCGGAACCCAAACTGGGCATCAGTGAGCAGGTTATTGGTGAGTAAGTGTCGCTTGATAGCACAGTTGATGACACCTTCCATCACTTTGCTGATGATTGAGAGTAGACTGATGGGGCGGTATTTGGCTGGGTTGAATTTGTCCTGCCTTTGTGGACAGGACATAACTGGGCAGTTTTCCACATTGTCAGATAGATGCCAGTGTTGTAGCTGTATTGGAACAGCTTGGCTAGGGGCGGGGCTAGTTCTGGAGCACAAGTCTTCAGCACGATAGCCCGGATGTTGGTGAGACCCATAGCCTTGGCTGTATCCAGTGCGCTCAGCCATTTCTTGATATCATGTGGAGTGAATCAAATTGGCTGAAGAATAGATTCTGTGATGGTGGGGACCTCAGGAGTAGGCCGATATGGATCATCCACTCGGCACTTCTGGCTGAAGATGGTTGCAATATGCTTCAGACTTGTCTTTTGCACTCACATGCTGGGCTCCACCATCATTGAGGATGGGGATATTCTTGGAGCTTCCTCCTCCCGTTAGTTGTTTAATAGTCCACCACCATTCACGACTGGATGCGGCAGGACTGCAGAGCATTGATCTGATCATTTGATTGTGGGATCGCTTAGCCCTGTCTATAGCATGCTGCTTCCGCTTTTTAGCATGCATGTACTCCTGTGTTGCAGCTTCCCCAGGTTGGCACCTAATTTTTAGGTAAGCCTGGTGCCGCTCATGGCATGCTCTTCTACATTCCTTATTGAACCAGGGTTGGTCCCCTGGCTTGATGGTAATGGTAGAGAGAGGGATATGCCGGTTAGGGCACAGTTAGAATATTGAGGGTGAATTTCTACTCGTCTACCGTAACTTACCTGTGTTACTACGCTCCCTTTCCCCCCTCCCGTTACCCAGTTAGGGCACATTTAGAATATTGAGGGTGAATTTCTACTCGTCTGCCGTAACTTCAACAGAATTACTGTGAAAATCCAGGAGAAATTGTGAAAACATGTTTGAGATATCCGCAGTTCTACCGCCTGTTACTGCAGACGATCAGAAGAACATTCGCAGAACACGGAGTCCAGTTCTGGACGCCTTACTTTAGGAAGGATGTCACAGCTGTGGAGAGGGTGCAGGAGAGATTCACTAAGATGATCCCAGGGTGAGAGCAAGGAAGTTATAAAACCCTGGTTAGGCCCCAGCTGGAGTATTGTGGCCAATTCTGGACACCACACTTTAGAAGGATGTCAAGGTCTTAGAGACGGTGCAGAGGAGATTTACTAGAATGGTACCAGGGATGAAAGACTTCAGTTACATGGACAGACTAGAGAAACTGAGGTTTTTCTCCTTAAAGCAGATAAGTTTAAGGGGAGATTTGATAGAGATGTTCCAAAATATTGAAGAGTAAGTAAGGAGAAACTGTTTCCAGTGGCAGAAGGGTCAGTAACCAACGTTCCCGCTAAGCTGCGTAGCTCCGTAGCAGTCTGGAGGTCCCGCACAGGCCGCTCACTAGCTTTTCAATGCAAGAAACCACACATGCGCGAAAATTTGAATGGGCCATGCAGCCTGTTAAAGGGACCATGTACCAAAATAAAATTACAAGGAACATTGTCGTTAACCAGAGGACATAGATTTATGGTAATTGGCAAAAGAACCTGAGATGACATGAAGAAAAAAATTTACACAGTGAGTTGGTAGGATCTGGAATGCACTGCCTGAATGGGTGGTGGAAGCAGATTCAATAATAACTTACAAAAGGGAATTGGATAAATACTTGAAAAGCAATAATTTACAGACCTATTGGGGAAGAGCTGGGCGTGGGACGAATTGTATCGCTCTTTCAATGAGCTGGCACAGGTACGATGGGCTCAATGGGCTTCTGTGCTGTATCATTTTATATACATATAAGAACATAAGACGTAGGAACAGGACTCGGTCATTTGGCCCCTTGAGCCTGCTCCGCGATTCAATAAGATCATGGCTGATCTGATCTTGGCCTCAATTCCATTTCCTATCTATATCTCTTTGGAGATTCTTTGCATCCTTCACACAATTTGCTTTCCCACCTATCTTTGTATCATCAGCAGATTTGGCTACATTACACTCAGTCCGTTCATCCAAGTCATTAATATAGATTGTAAATAGTTGAGGCCCCAGCACTGATCCCTGTGGCACCCCACTAGTTACAGTTTGCCAACCTGAAAATGACCCATTTATCCCAACTCTCTGTTTTCTGTTATATTAGCATGGATAGAGGATTGGCTAACTATTACCCCCAACCCCGTGAGCTCTTATCTTGTGTAGTAACCTTTTATGTAGCACCTTATCAAATGCCTTCTGGAAATCCAAATACACGACATCTACTGGTTCCCCTTTATCCACCCTGCTCGTTACATCCTCAAAGAACTCCAGCAAATTTGTCAAACCTGATTTCCCTTTCATAAAACCATGCTGACTCTGCTTGACTATATTATGATTTTCTAAATGTCCTGCTACCACTTCCTTTATGATGGACTCCAGCATTTTCCCAATGACAGATGTTAGGCTAACTGGTCTATAGTTGCCTGCTTTCTGTCTCCCTCCTTTCTTAAATAGGGGTGTTACATTTGTGGTTTTCCAGTCTGCTGAGACCTCTCCAGAATCCAGGGAATTTTACATAGAAGATAGGATAGGAGCAGGAGTAGGCCATTCGGCCCTTCAAGCCTGCTCCGACATTCAATGTGATCATGGCTGATCATCCAAACTCAGTACCCCGTCCCCGCCTTTTCCCCATATCCCTTGATCCCTTCAGCCTCAAGAAACATATCCAACTCTTTCTTGAATATATTTAATGAACTGGCCTCCACCGCCCTCTGTGGCAGAGAATTCCACAGGTTCACCACACTCTGGGTGAAGAAATTCCTCCTCATTTCAGTCCTAAATGGCTTACCCCTTATCCTTAGACTATGACCCCTGGTTCTGGACTCCCCGGCCATCAGAAACATCCTTCCTGCATCTAGTCTGTCCAGACCTAACAGAATTTTATAGGTCTCGATGAGATCCCCTCTCAAACTTCTAAACTCCAGTGAGTATAAGCCCAATCGACACAATCTCTCCTCATACGTCATTCCTGCCATCCCAGGTATCAGCCTGGTGAATCTTCGCTGCACTCCCTCCATGGCAAGAACGTCCTTCCTCAGGTATGGTGACCAAAACTGCACACAATACTCAAGGTGCGGTCTCACCAAGGCCCTGTACAACTGTAGCAAGACATCCTTGTTCCTGTACTCGAACCCTCTTGCTACGAAGGCCAACATACCATCTGCCTTCTTAACTGCCTGCTGCACCTGCATGCTTACCTTCAGCGACTGGTGCACAAGGACACCCAGGTCTCTTTGCACTTCCCCTTCTCCCAATCTATTGCCATTCAAATAATAATCTGCCTTCCTGCTTTTGCCACCAAAGTGGATAACCTCACATTTATTCACATTATAGTGCATTTGCCATGTTTCTGCCCAATCACCCAACCTGTCCAAATCACACTGGATTTTCCCGACATCCTCCTCGCAGCTTACCCTCCCGCCCAGCTTTGTGTCGTCTGCAAATTTGGAGATATTACATCCAATTCCCTCATCCAGATCATTAATATATATTGTGAACAGCTGGGGTCCTAGGACCGATCCTTGCGGTACCCCACTAGTCACTGCCTGCCACTCGGAAAACGACCTGTTTATTCCAACTCTTTGCTTTCTGTCCGCCAACCAGTTCTCTATCCAAGTCAATACCTTGCCCCCAATCCCATGTGCCTTAATTTTGCACGCTAATCTCTTGTGTGGGACCTTATCGAAAGCCTTCTGAAAGTCCAAATACACCACATCCACTGGTTCTCCCTTATCTATTTTACCAGTTACATCCTCAAAAAATTCCAGTAGATTAGTCAAGCATGATTTACCTTTTGTAAATCCATGTTGACTTTGTCCGATCCTGTCACTGCTTTCCAAGTGCTCTGCTATTACATCTTTTATAATAGACTCTAGCATTTTCCCCACTACCGATGTCAGGCTTACCGGTCTATAATTCCCCGCTTTTTCTCTACCACCTTTTTTGAATAGTGGGGTAACATTAGCTACCCTCCAATCCATGGGTACCGTTCCAGAGTCTATCGAGTTCTGGAAGATGATCAGCAGTGCATCTACTGTCTCTAGGGCCACTTCCTTAAGTACCCTGGGATGTAGACCATCAGGCCCTGGGGATTTATCGGCCTTCAGTCCCATCAATTTTCCTAACACCATTTTCCTACAAATACTGATTTCTTTCAGTTCCTCGCTTTCATCAGACGCTAAGTTCCCCGGCATCTCTGGGAGGTTATTTGTGTCCTCCTTTGTGAAGACAGAACCAAAGTATGCATTTAGTTGGTCTGTCATTTCCTTGTTTCCCATTATAAATTCCCCCGATTCTGACTGCAAGGGACCTACGCTTGACTTCACTAATCTTTTTCTCTTCACATATCTATAAAAGCTTTTACAGTCAGTTTTTATGTTCTCTGCTAGCTTACTCTCATATTCAATTTTCCCTTTCTTAATTAATCCCTTTGTCCTCCTTTGTTGATTCCTAAACTGCTCCCAATCCTCAGGATTATTGCTTTTTGTAGCCAATTTATATGTCCTCTCCTTGGATCTTATGCTACCCTAATTTCCCTTGTTAGCCACGGTTGAGTCACCTTTTTTGTTTTATTTTTGCGCCAAACTGGGATGAACAAATTCTGTAGCTCATCCATTCGGTCTTTGAATGTTCGCCATTGCCTATCCACCGTCAACCCTTTGAGCGCCATTCCCCACTCAATCCTGCCCAACTCACTCCTCAGACCATCGTAGTTTCCTTTATTTAAATGGAGGACCCTTGTCTCTGAGTCAACTATTTCATTCTCCATCTTAATGAAGAATTCGATCATATTATGATCGCTCCGACCCAAGGGGCCTCGTACAACAAGATTGCTAATTAATCCTTTCTCGTTGCATAATACCCAGTCTAAGATGGCCTGATCTCTGGTTGGTTCCTCGACATATTGGTCCAGGAAACCATCCCGTAAACACTCCAGGAATTCCTCCTCCACAGTATTGTTACTAATTTGGTTGGCCCAATCTATATGTAGGTTAAAGTCACCCATGATGACTGCTGTGCCCTTATTGCACGCTTCTTTAATTTCCCTTTTAATGCCATCCCCAACCTCCACCTTACTGTTTGGAGGTCTATATACCACTCCCACTAATGTTTTTTTCCCCTTAGTATTTTGGTAGATTACAACCAATGCATCCACTATCTCTGCAGCTACATCTTTTAAGATCCTAGGATGCAGGCCATCGGGTCCAGGGGACTTTGCACCTTTAGTCCCATTAGTTTGCCTAGTACTTTTTCTCTAGTGATAGTGATTGTTTTAAGTTCCCCCCCACCCCAATAGCCCCTTGATTATCCATCATTGGGATGCTTTTAGAGTCTTCTATCGTGAAGACTGATACAAAATATTTGTTCAAAGTCTCTGCCATTTCCCTGTTTCCCATTATTAATTCCCCAGACTCATCCTCTAGGGGACCAACATTTACTTTAGCTACTCTCTTCCTTTTTATATACCTGTAGAAGCTCTTACTGTCTGTTTTTATATTTCTTGCTAGCTTACTCTCATAAGCTATCTTCTCTCTATCATTTTTTTAGTCATCCTTTGCTGGTTTTTAAAATTTTCCCAATCCTCTGGCCTTTCACGATTCTTCGCAGCATTGTATGCTTCTGTTTTCAATTTGATACCATCCTTTACTTCCTTAGTTAGCCACGGATGGTTCATCCTTCTCTTAAAGTCTTTCTTTCTCACTGGAAAATATCTTTGCTGAGAGTTATAAAATATCTCCTTAAATGTTTGCCACTGCTTTTCTATAGTCTTATCCTGTAATATATTTTCCCAGTCCACTTTAACCAAGTCTGCCTTCATACCTTTGTAATTACCTTTGTTTAAGTTCAAGACACTAATTTGAGACCTAGCTTTCTCACCCTCAAAATGAATTTGAAATTCTACCATGCTATGATCACTCTTCCCAAGAGGATCCTTCACTTCGAGATCATTAATTAATCCAGCCTCATTACACATTACCAGATCTAAAATAGTCTGCTCCCTGGTTGGTTCCACAACATATTGTTCCAAGAAACCATCCCGTATACACTCTAAGAACTCTTCCTCAAGTCTACCTTTGCCAATTTGCTTTGTCCAATCAATATGAAGATTAAAATCTCCCATGATAATAGCCATACCTTTCTTACAAGCCTCTATTATTTCTTGATTTATTCTCTGTCCTACAGTGTGGCTACTGTTTGGGGGCCGGTCGACCACTCCCACCAGTGACTTTTTACCCTTATTATTTCTTATCTCCACCCAAATTGATTCTACGTCTTGATCTTCTAGTCCAATATCATTTCTCATTATTGCACTGATCTCATCCCTTATTAACAGAGCTACACCACCTCCTTTTCCTATCCTTACAAAATGGCAAATACCCCTGAATATTCAGTTCCCAGCCTTGGTCACCTTGCAACCACGTCTCTGTAATGACTATCAGATCATACCCATTTATTTCTATTTGTGCTGTCAACTCATCTATCTTGTTATGAATGCTGCGTGCATTCAGATATAAAGCTTTTAATTTTGTCTTTTTACCATTTTTCCCTACTCTGACCCCTCTTTCTGATGCACTCTTATGTGTATACGCTCTGTCCCTTCCTGTCACACTCTGGTTATCATTACCCCTATCGCTACCCTGCACTTTTGCCTTCTCATTTTTCTTTGACTTTTTTAATTTCCACTCAGCGTATCCCTCCCCCCTACTATTTAGTTTAAAGCCCTATCTACAGCCCTAGTTATTCGATTCGCTAGGACACTGGTCCCAGCCTGGTTCGAATGAAGCCCGTCCCGACAGAACAGCTCCTTCTTATCCCAGTACTGGTTCCAGTGCCCCAGGAATCGAAACCCATTTCTCCCATGCCAATCTTTGAGCCACTCGTTCATCTCTCTGATCTTATTTACCCTATGCCAATTTGCACGTGGCTCAGGCAGTAATCCAGAGATTATTACCTTTGTGGTTCTTTTTAATTTAGCCCCTAGCTGCTCATACTCCCTCAGCAGAACCTCTTTCTTTGTCCTACCTATGTTGTTGGTACATACATGGACCATGACAACTGGATCTTTCCCCTCCGACTCCAAGTTCCTCTCCAGCCCAGAGGAGATGTCCTTTACCCTGGCACCGAGCGGGCAACACAGCCTTCGGGACTCACGCTTTTGGCTGCAGAGAACAGTGTCTATACACAGTACATTATCTAGGATTGTTCTCCTTAGAGCAGAGAAGGTTAAGGGGAAACTTAATAAAGGTGTTCAAAATTAAGAGGGGTTTTGATTGAGTAAATAAGGAGAAAATATTTCCACTTGCAGGAGGGCTGGTAACCAGAGGACACATAATTAAGATGATTGGCAAAAAAATCCGGGGGGGGGGGGTGGGGGGGGAAGATGAGGACAACTTTTTTTTTACACAAGTTATGATCTGGAATGCACTACCTGAAAAAGTGGTAGAAGCAGATTCAATAATAACTTTCAAAAGGGAATTGGAAATGTACTTGAAAAGGAAAATTTGTAGGGCTATGGGGAAAGAGAAGGGGAGTGGGACTAAGTGGATAGCTCAAAGAGTCAGTGCAAGCACGATGGGTCGAATGGCCTCCTGCTGTGCTATACAATTCTAAGATTCTATGATTATTGCTGATCTACAACGCATTGGCTGTGGCTTCATTAGTAGTCGAGTCCCAAAAAAGAGAGCTTTCAAATTCTCAATTGGTTACATTTTCCAGAAGACCTTCTATATAAATGAAAATATTAAAATGTACATTAAACAGCAATGGGTAAGACAACACCTCACTTTATACTAAACACTCAGCAGGCCCTTTCTTTCCTTACTAGGTATTTAGACACCCATCCGATCGCAAGAAGGAAATGGATTGTTGGCAATGAGCTGGTAAGTGATTTGCTAGATGCTATCAGTCACCCTGATTAGAACTGACCCTTCTGAAAAAATTATATACAATTTGTTTTTACAATGCATTCCTATTTAATTCTAAAGTAATTTGCACTCATTCACAATGTCTTCCCCTGCTCAGGAAGGTGGTCTAGCCTGGAGATGCCAACACAGAGACTTTCAATGTAGCTCTGTGGTTAGGCCACCTAAAGCAATCGTTAGCTGGGAGGGGAAGGCCTTTCTGGTCCCTTGGCTGATTATTTTGTTAATCATTGCCCTGAGCAACCTCGATAGCAAAATACTGTGGATGCTGGAAATCTGAAATAACAACAGAAAATGCTGGAAAAACTCAGCAGGCCAGGCAACATCCATGAAGAGAGAAACAGAGTTAACGTTTCAGGTCGAAACCCTTCTTCAGAACTGAGAAAAAAGCAGGAAATGAAACAGATTAAAAGGCCAGTTTGGGGGGCTGGGATGAAAGAACAAAAGGGAAGGTCTGAGAGGTGAAGAGACATTAAGAGATATTCAAGACGAGACGAGATGGTAATAGAACAGGTAAAGAGACAAAGGATGGCTCTAGATGAAGTGTGAAATGCGCTGGCAGAGTGAGACAGCTGCCATGTGGGAGAGAAAAAAAGGAAAAGGCACAAAACAAAGGGGTGGATAAAAAATATATAAAAATGTAATAGGGGCCGAGGTTATGATCTGAAATTGTTGAACTCGATATTGAGTCCGGAAGGCTGTAAAGTGCCTAATCGGAAGATGAGGTGCTGTTCCTCGAGCTTACGCTGAGCTTCCGTGGAACAATGCAAGAGGCCGCGGATGATGAGGTCTGAGTGGGAATGGAACGGTGAATTGAAATGACAGGCGACCGGAAGCTCGGGGTCACCCTTACGGACTGAACGGAGGTGTTCCGCAAAGCAGTCACCCAATCTGCGTTTGGTCTCCCCAGTGTAGAGGAGACCACATCGTGAGCAGCGAATACAGTATACTAGATTGCAAGAAGTACAAGTAAATTGCTGTTTCACCTGGAAGGGGTGTTTGGGGCCCTGGACAGTGGGAAGTGGGGAGGTATAAGGGCAGGTATTGCATCTCCTGCACTTGCACGGGAAGGTGCCGGGCGAAGGGGAAAGGGTGCTCAGGGTGATAGAGGAGTGGACTAGGGTGTCTCGGAGGGAGCGGTCCCAATGGAATGCTGAAAGGGGAGGGGAGGGAAAGATGTCTTTGGTGGTGGGATCACGTTGGAGGTGGCGGAAATGGCGGAGGATTATTGAGTATTTAACTGTATTGTTCACAATCTTTATTCGCTCCCTCCCACACCACAAGTAAGGGCGAGTAATCTGTTTTTTGATCTCTGCTTATGCTGCAGTTGTGCCAGCTATTAGAGAAGTGTGAGGTGTGGGTTGACTCAGCTCAGCTTCCTTTCCTTCCTCCCTATGAGGATATGCCTCCCTAGGCGACTCGGCTGAGATTAGGAACTCAAGTGATGTTACTGCTCCCTTCCCTCAAGTATGCATGCGTACTACTGCTATTCTCTGGTCATTGTTCTCTCTACATGAGTGACCGCGTCTTTCTGACGTAGCCTTCACTTCGATATTTATTACAGTACTAGAGAGAGAGCTAATCATCCCTTCCACACCCAGTCTAGCCGACACCATTCCTTTCTTACATCTTCCCACAGCCCTTTGCTGCTTCCTGATTGTCTCAACACTCAGAGGCTGAGGTCACTCTTATTAACCTCTACACCTACTAGAGATAGTTTTGTATATATATTTATTAGCTATTTTACCTAGTGTGTCTACTCTTATAGCTGATCATTCATATTTAGAGTTCTCTCAATAATTTAGGATTTTCTTGTATTGTAAATAGTCTTGTTGCTTTAGAACTGTGGGCTTTCTTGTTCCCTTTTGGTACAGAAAATAACACCAGAGAAATATGCAACAGGATCTGCGAGCATCCCAGCAGCAGCATTTAAAATAAAAGGGAACACAAACAGCAGCGAACAAAAGATAAATGAAGGTATGAGGCAGAGACTCAGTGCGTTAAATGTCACTCTGTGAGGGCTGCACAGTGCTCATTGGTTTATCACAGTCTCTGGTTTTCTGTACACTGCCTCGTTATTTTATGACTTTTATTCAGGAATTTAATCATAAAAGTCACACATATGGGATCGTAGAGAATATCATATGGGCTGTGACGACCCCTGGAGATTAGTTTACTTCCTGATCTTCAGAAATGTGTCATGGAATCTTTTATGTGCATTCATATTGCAACTTTCACAACCTCCGGATGTCCCAAAGTGCTTTGGTCAATTAAGTATGTTGGAAGTGTAGTTACTGTTGTAATGTAGGAAAACGTGGCATCCGATTAGTGCACATCCCACAAATCCAAATGAGATAAATGACCAGAGAATCTGTTTTTAGTGATGTTGGTTGAGAGGTAAGTATTGGCCAGGACACTGGAGAGAACTCCCCTGCAATTCCTTTACAGTACAGTGGGATCTTGTATCTAAAAGGGCAGGCAAGGTCTTGGTTTAAAGTTTCATCTGAAAGACTGCGCACTTGCTCAGTACTGCAGTGGAGTGTCAGCCTAGATTATGGGATCAAGTCTCTTTAATAAAGCTTGATCCCATAACCTACTGACTCGGAGGCGAGAGTGCTACAAATGAGGGACCTGAAGATGAACCAATCCCCTAGGCCAGATGACATTATCCCAGGGTGCTGAAGGAGATGAGTAAAGAGATTGTCAGGGCAATGACTACAATCACCATTCACTGGAGGAGTTCCACAGTGTACATGTTTGAAAAGTGTGACAAATCTTCAGTACCACATAAAATAATGGAAACCATTCAAAGGTCAAGTCAAGGTTATAAGGAGAAAATTCAGTGAGGCTATGCTCCTGGAGAAGAGTCATGTTAGACAGGAGTACGAGGTGGAGATAGATCTTGATTAGCGAATCTCCGCTCCGGAACTGCAGCCTCATTAAATTTACCATAAATATCTTTGTTTTTGGCTCATCACAAAAGGTGTCTGTTGTGAATCAGCATTTGTTAATCTGCAAACTCTAAAATGAAATGAACTTGATATACTGGGGACCGAATATTACACTACCACTTTAAGGTTTTATCAATTTCTGGATTAACCCAACAAAGCAAGCATGCCCGAGGTCACTGCTGTCTCACACAACTAATCTTTCTAAAAAGGAGTCATTACATTGACTGCAGTTTCTATGTCTGCTGATAACGATGATCCTACGTTGACTGAATGGGTGCAACAAGGGTTTAATATTAACTTCTGTGTTTACATCTGTTAACAGATAGTTGATCTTTTATTTTCTTTCACTTAGGTGAAAATTCCAATTGCCTTGAAGTCCAGGATAAAACTGGGTCAGTCAGTTGGCCCACAACAGTGAACAAAAGCAGCTCCCAAAACAGACTCGAACACTCGTCTCTCTGTACAGTCCTGTAGACTGTTGGAGCCTCTTGGGTTAAGAGCCGAGCATTAAATGGTTTTCACTTCAAATCACTCCAGAGAAAAAAACCTGCTGGCATGTATACGTGTTGATCAGATTTTAAAATGGTGGTTCTTATACTAACATGCTACACAACGGAAGCTCGGAGAACTGAGTGAACCGTGGCGCCTGGGATGACAGCTGTATTCAATCCATTGCAGTATTTTATCAGCAAAAGGCAGTAATAGAATTATGTAGTACACGTCAAACGGGACAATACAACACACACAATAGGAATATTCAACAGTGAATGAATCCTAGATCGAATGATTTTTAGTTGAGGGCGATGGAGTCTGAGATGCCAAGAATAAGCTAACGGCAAACTATATCCAGCACATGGTCTACGTTGCAGGGGTCAGCCAAGCCAAGGGGCATTAGTAATATTGTCCTCGCCTATCTTCCTGTCTTTTTCTCTCTTTAGAGCTGGTCCGAAGTTTTCTCCTGCTTTCCCTCACTGGGCCTAAAGGGGTAGAAATTCACCTTGGGCAGTTGCGAATCGGCAGCCCATTATACACGCCAACCAATTCGTTTTCAATGGAAAAGGAAACCAGGTGGGACGTAAAATGGGCTGCTGACTCGCTATCACCCGTTTTCTGCTACCGCCCGAAACTAATTGCTACCCCGTAGTTTTAAGACTGGGATAGCCATGTCACCATACCATTAGGGAGGGGCAATAAATGCTGGCCTTGCCAGCGGCGCCCACATCCCAGGAACAAATAAAAAAAAAGTAGCTTCCCAGCGGGTGAAAGCAAACCAAATGACAGAAGAACCTACAGGGTTAGCATTAGAATTAGAACCTGTGAGGTTGGGGTCACAGAAAGGGTTAGAACTAGAATTAGAGCCTACAGAGTTAGAGTTAGAGTTAGAGTTAGAGTTAGGGTTAGGGTTAGAACTAGAACTAGAACTAGAGCCTACAGGGCTGGAGTTAGGATTAAGGTTAGGGTTAGGGTTAGAATTAGAATTAGAATCTAGGGATAGGGTTAGAGGTAGAGTTAGGGTTAATTAACTCACCCACTGAGCAACTAAGGAATGAAATCCAATATTCATTGTACTTTAAACAAGAAAAAGTTACCAGTCTGTCGGGGGGGGGGTGGAATGTGAAAATCTATTTATAAACAATTGAGTAAAATACCTTTGGTGAAAAACTCTCGAGAAACTAAAGGTCCAACTAGAACCGAGACCTCAATGGAATGCAGAACCTGAAGTTGCGTGTAATTTATTGGGTCTGTTGTACTAGCAGGTGGTGTTATAAAAACATTCAAAGATCAAAGAGACCTGCAGTGATTCTATTTATACTCATCTGATGACATTATTGCAACATGCTCTTCGTGGCAAGTTCAATAAAAGGGAGAAAGAACTTGCATTTATTTAGCGCCTTTCACAACCTCAGGAGTCAGGACATCCCAAGGCACTTTATAGCCAGTTAAGTACTTTTGAAGTGTAGTCACTGTTGTAATGTAGGAAACGCAGCAGCCAATTTGTGCACAGCAAGACCCCACAAACAGCAATGAGATAAATGACCAGATAATCTGTTTTAGTGATGTTGATTGAGGGATAAATATTGGCCAGTACATCGGGGATAACTCCCCTGTTCTTCTTTGAAATAGTGCCATGGGATCTTTTACGTCCACCTGAGAGAGCATTCGGGGCCTCGGTTTAACGTCTCATCCAAAAGACGGCACCCTCTGACAGTGCAGCATTCCCTCAATTCTGCACTGGAGAGCCAGCCTAGATTTTTTGTGCTCAAGTCTCTGGAGTGGGACTTGAACCCACAAACTTCTGACTCAGAGGCAAGAGTGCTACCAACTGAACCACTGGCTCACACTATGCTGGTGTTTATGCTCCACATGAGCCTCCTCCCACTCTATGGGGGAAAAATTCAGTTGGTTGCTCCACCCATTAGCGCCTTAAGAGGGCGCTAAGTGGGGCGCAAACCAACTAGCGCCCGGGCACGGCACTGCCCACGCCTCCTGCCAAATTCAGTGGGAGGTTAGTGGGCGCTAACCATTAGCGCTGCACCACTGGCGATGACGTCATCGGTGTGCGCAGCACCCCGCTCATGCCCCGGCCGCGATCTTCGGGAGCGCCCCTGACTTACCGCCGGACGCTATGTCCGACAGGTTCAGGGTGACGTACCTGCGGCCGGGGAGGCGCAAATTAAAGGAGGTGCGGGGCGGCCATTTTTGTTGTTGGCCGCCTGCCAGCACCTGCCTGCGCTCCCGTCCCTGGCCTCCGGGAACACCGCCCCCCCCACCCCACCGCGGAGTGCCGGCTGCGCTCCAAGAGCCCGGTACTTCTCTTGGGTGCCGGGCTCTTTTGCCTGCACTCCCGATTCCCGGGAGCCCAGCTGGGCCTCAGATCGCCCTGCACAAGGCCCCTCCCCTTTAAGAAGGGGAGGAAGGCCTGCAATACCGCAGCGCGAAGTGCCGCAGCGCCTAGCGCCACGATATTCACTCGCAGTGCCCCAAGAGGGAGGCCCGCTTCCCTTTGGGGCGCAACCGACCAATTTCCGGCGCAGGTGTGCTAATTTTTCCAGGGCGCTAAGTTAGCGCACCAAACGGGGCTATACTGAATTTCTCCCCCTATCTCTTCCCACCCTGCCCCCATATCCCTCTATTCCCTTCTCTTTTTTGTATGCATCGAGCCTCTCCTTAAATGCAATCTGCTTCAACCATGTGGCAGCGAGTTCCACATTCTCACCACTCTGTGCAAAGAAATTCCTCCTAAATTCTTTATTTGTTCTGTTGGTGGCTATTTTATATTAATGCCCCCTTGTTCAGGACTCAACCACAAGTGGAAATAGTTTCTCCTAATCCACCCTATTGAACCCCTTCATAATTTTAAAGACCTCTATCAGGTCTCCTCTTAGTCTTCTCTTTTCCAGAGAAAAAAGCCCCAGTTTGCTTAATCTTTCCTGACATTTACCTCCTCTCAATTATTAACATCCTTGTAAATCTTTTCTCTGGACCACTTTCCATACCTCGGGAGCCTACTGTCACAACAAGGGCAGACATCGATGACAAAGTCCAGCACCGCCTTCAGTGTGCCAGTGCAGCCTTCGGTCGCCTGAGGAAAAGTGTGTTTGAAGACCAGGACCTCAGACCTGGCACTAAGCTCATGGTCTACAGAGCAGCAGTGATACCCGTCCTGCTGTATGCCTCAGAGACATGGACCATGTACAGCAGGCACCTCAAAGCACTGGAGAGGTACCACCAACGCTGCCTCTGCAAGATCCTGCAAATCCATTGGCAGGATAGGCGCACCAACATCAGTGTTCTCACTCAGGCCAACATTCCCAGCATCGAAGCTTTGACCACGCTCGATCAGCTCCGATGGATGGGTCACATTGTCCGCATGCCCGATACGAGACTCCCAAAACAAGCGCTCTGCTCGGAGCTCCGACATGGCAAAAGAGCCCCAGGTGGGCAAAGGAAACGCTTCAAGGACACCCTCAAAGCCTCCTTGAAAAAGTGCAACATCCCACTGACACCTGGGAATCCTTGGCCCAAGACCGCACGAAGTGGAGGAGAAGCATCCGGGAAGGCGCCAAACATCTCGAGTCTCTTCGCCGGGAGCAAGCGGAAGCCAAGCACAAGGAGCGCACGTCAACCCAAGCACCCCACCCACCCGCCCCTTCAACCACAGCATCCCACCCACCCATTCAACCCAAGCACCCACCCACCCGCCCCTTCAACCCAAGCACCCCACCCACCCGCCCCTTCAACCCAAGCACCCCACCCACCCGCCCCTTCAACCCAAGCACCCCACCCACCCACCCATTCAACCCAAGCACCCCACCCATTCAACCCAAGCACCCCACCCACCCGCCCCTTCAACCCAAGCACCCCACCCACCCGCCCCTTCAACCCAAGCACCCCACCCACCCACCCATTCAACCCAAGCACCCCACCCATTCAACCCAAGCACCCCACCCACCCATTCAACCCAAGCACCGCACCCACCCACTCCTTCAACCCAAGCACCCCACCCACCCGCCCCTTCAACCACCATCTGCCCCACCTGTGACAGAGACTGTAGGTCCTGCATTGGACTCATCAGTCACCTGAGAACTCATTTTTAATGTGGAAGCAAGTCATCCTCCGTTCCAAGGGACTGCCTAAGAAGAAGAAGAAATCTTTTCTGAACTTTCTCCAGTACTTCAAATATCCTTTTTGTAGTATCGAGACCAGAACTGCACATAATACACTAAGTGATTTATATCCAGTGGGATACTCACATCTGGTGGGATTGGGTGCTCACCACCCTATCGGCCAGTATTAAGATGGTTATGGCCATGGAAGGAGTGCTCACGGCACGGCCTGTCAGACAGTTAATCAGCCTGTGAAGACTTCCACTACTTTGCGCTATTCTCCAAGGGGAGATTGTGGAGATACAAAAACAACAATACTATTTAAAGCAAAGATAAAAAATCTCTACTGACAGGAAGTATTTGGCCATTAGACAATTTTGCAAACAGCCCATAATTCATCTACGATACAGTTTTTCAGATATATTAGAAGACAAGTAAGTGTATTCACGTAGCAGGTTCCCAAGTATTTCTGAAACCTTTACTTATAACAGCACTACACTTCCCCAACAGCCTTGTACAACGTTGATCATTCAGTAACACAATGCTTACAGTTATTACAAACTAAAAATCCCCACCCACCTTTGATGGGAGTAAAAACAAAAAATGCTGGGAATACTCAGCAGGTCAGGCAACATGTGTGGATAGAGAAACAGAGTTAACGTTTCAGGTCCATGACCTTTTGTCAGAACACCTGCTCCTGCCCACTCTCAGAGAAAGCGCTAACAGCTCAGAGCTTCCCAGCCTCCTCAGTGTGAGGTCTGTATTAGATCAGTGTATTTTTGATGTAGTGTGTCCTTCAATAACTAGACACGAGACTGCAGG
Organism: Somniosus microcephalus; assembly: GCF_052327205.1. Lineage (NCBI taxonomy): Eukaryota > Metazoa > Chordata > Chondrichthyes > Squaliformes > Somniosidae > Somniosus > Somniosus microcephalus. The sequence goes on along the minus strand of NC_140987.1, from coordinate 76,145,994 downwards.
AACAATCAACAGGTATTTACTGGATGAGGATTACTCTAAAACTAAACGTACAGATCCCTACTCAGGGTTTATATACAGGTGTGGTCACTGCTGGTACTACAGTATACAGGAGCTGTAAAAAGTAGTTCTCCCCTTAAAGGTACATACACTACAATTCCTCCCCTTTTAGATTGACAGTACCATAACATTCATTTAACAATTAACACTTTTAACATGCACATTAACTGAAAATAGTCCATTTATAAATTCAGTCTTTGGGGCGGCTTCCTGATCCTTTCTGGATAGCGCCTTTCCTGAGTGTCTTGTTCTTGGTGCAGAGGCCCCCTGTCGTCAGTTGGTTCATCAGCTTCCAATGCTACTGTTTCTGGGGTAGATGCTACCTGTATGTCGGGTTCATCACCAGGTGCGCGAGACATGGGGTTGACTCGTTCCTGTGACTCGAGGATCTGGTCGACATGGCGTCTCACAATGTTCTCCCCAACATCCACTGTGTACATTAGTGGCCCCTGCCGTGTGCATATCGTTCCTGGTTGCCATTTCTCTGTTCGGTAGTCGCGGGCCAAGACTGGTTGCCCTACATTGAAGCTCCTTGTCGGCTTCTCATTGATGTGCTGGAATTGCTTATTCTCAACAGCTCTTCGTATATTTGGTCTGAGCAAATCCAGACGAGATCTTAACCTTCGGTTAAAGAACATCATGGCCGGGGTCTGGTTGGTGACTGCATGTGTCGCATTTCTGTAGGCTAACAGGAAATTGTCCACCTTATGCTGCAGTGGAATGTCGTCATCGCACATGGCCCTTATTGCTTTCTTAAAGGTTTGTACGAACCTCTCAGCCAATCCATTTGTGGCTGGATGATACGGGGCGGATGTGTAATGCCTTACCCCATTCCTTTTCATAAATCTTCGAAACTCTTCGGACACAAACTGTGGTCCGTTATCAGAGCAAATCTGCTCTGGCAAGCCGTTCCTGGCAAATATGGTCCGTAGGACTGCAATAGTTTTCTCCGTGGTGGTGGACGACATTTTGATCACCTCAGGCCATTTCGAGTGCGCATCCACGGCTATTAGAAACATTGAGTCCATGAATGGACCAGCAAAATCAATATGCACCCGTTGCCATGGAGATGAGGGCCACTCCCATGGGTGTAGAGGGGCATGTGGTGGTGCATTTTGGACCTTCTGGCATCCTGAGCAGCTCTTTGTCAGGTCCTCGATTTGCTGATCGATCCCCGGCCACCACACATAAGCCCTAGCAAGGCTTTTCATTTTTACCCCTCCCAGATGGCCTTCGTGAAGCTCATTGAGCACTCTCTCCCTTAACTTGGGTGGAATTACCACTCGGGATCCACACATCAAGGTCCCCTGGCATACTGACAGCTATTCTCTTCTGGATTAGAATGCTGGCAACAGTGAGTCGCCATGTGTTGGCCATCCCTTCACCATCAAGTCATATACCCGAGACAGTGTCGGGTCATTTCGGGTCTCCTTCTCTATATCAGCGTTAGTTACTGGCAAGCGTTCAATTATGGTCGAATGAAATATTTCGACAGGGTCCACTGCTGGTGCTTCCTCCGCAGTAGGCAGTGGCAGGCGTGATAGCCCATCAGCGTTTCCATGCTGTTTCATGCCCTTATACTCGATTTCATATTGGTTCGCCCCTAGAAAAAGTGACCATCTTTGTAGCCGTTGCGCAGTCATCACCGGCACGCCCTTCTTTGGATTAAAGATGGAGACAAGTGGTTGGTGGTCCGTCAGCAAGGTGAACTTCTGCCCGTGCAGATAGTGGTTGAACTTTTTCACTCCCCACACTAGGCTGAGGGCCTCCCTGTCAATCTGGGCGTAGTTACGCTCGGCTGAGGTTAGTGGCCGAGACGCAAAGGCTACCGGCCTCTCCGAGCCGTCCGGGAACTTGTGCGACAGCACCGCTCCAATGCCATAGGGTGATGCATCACACGCCAACCGAATTGGTAGTGCTGGGTTGAAATGAGCCAACACCTCTTTTGATGTGATCAATTCTTTGCACTTCTGGAAAGCTCGTTTACATTAGTCATTCCACTTCCATGGTACCCCCGTTTGCAGTAGGGTGTTCAGTGGGTGTAGTACTGTAGACAAATTCGGCAAGAACGTATGGTTGTAGTTCACCAGCCCGAGGAACGACCTCAGTTGTGACACATTTTCCGGTGCTGGAGCCTTGACTACTGCCTCAATCTTTTCAGGGGACTTATGTAACCCCTCTTCATCAATAACGTGGCCACAATACGAGATCTGCTTCTGGAAAAACTCGCATTTGTGGCGATTTGCTCGGAGCCCATATTCCTTCAATCTAGTGAGCACCTGCTCCAGGTTGGCAAGGTGAGCACTGTCATTTTCGCCCGTGACCAGGATGTCGTCCAAATAACACTGGGTCCCTGGAATCCCTTGCAGGACTTGATCCATTGCCCTTTGCCAAATAGCCGAAGCTGATGCTACCACGAACACCAGCCGGTTGTATTGGTAGAGACATTTATTAGTGTTGATCGTGAGGTACTGTTTCGAGGCTTCTTCTACCTCCATTTGCAGGTACGCCTGGGCCAGATCAATCTTAGTGAAGCGTTTCCCTCCAGATAGTGAGGCGAAAATATCTTCAATCCGCGGAAGCAGATATTGTACCGTGTGAAGGACTGGGTTCACTGTCACCTTAAAGTCCCCACAGGTGCGAACCTTCTTTGGTTCCCCAGGCGTATTGCTCAACGACCTCTTCATTACAGGAATGATGGGTGTGGCCCACTCGCTCCAGTGCACTTTGGACAGTACTCCTGAACGTTCCAAACCTTCCAGCTCTGCTTCGACGGCTGGGCGGATTGCATAAGGCACCGGTCAGGCCTTAAAAAACTTTGGGCTTGCATTTTCCTCTATTTTAAACATCGCTGTTATGCCTTTTAGTGTTCCAAGTCCCTCCTGGAACACTTCTTGTGCATCAGTTAGCATTTTTGACAGTCGTCCAGGTGTGGCGTCATCATCCTTTTTGGCATCTACAGTCAGTGCTTGTATGGAATGCCAATCTAGCTGTATCTTCCGGATCCATTCACGTCCTAGTAGTGGTGGTCCTCCATCTGGCAATACATATAGGTCCATTTTTGGTGTTTCCTTACCGTTATATACAACGTTCACCCTTATTTTTCCTTTGGGGTAGACTTTTTGCCCCGTGTACGTCTTCAAGACAATCTCTGTATCTCTCAAGGGTATATGTGAGAACAGCCTCTTGTAGTCCCTTAAGGTATCTGCCAGTCCCGCTCCAAACTGGCAGTGTTTCGATAGCTTACGCAGTTCCGTTAAATACTCAGCATTACTTTCAGCTTTATGCTGGTTCCTTTTGTGAAACTTAAATCTTTCTGCTATCAGCAGCGGTGTGGGGTTTAAGTGGTTCTGTAGGGTTGACACTATGTTTCCAAAATCCTTGTCCACTGGCTTCTCTGGGGTTACTACGTTTCGCAGTAAGCCATACGTTTTTGCACCCATGGAATTCAACAATACCAGCGCTTTCCTCTCATCTGCCACTTCATTCGCCTTGCAGTACACTTCTATGCATTCGACATATGTCGTCCAATCTTCGACTTTATTGTCGAACGCTGTGATACTGCCACTCTTCGGCATCCCTGGGTGTGGTTAGACTGGCTCAAAATGGCATTTTCCCACGCTTCCCTTCTTCTCCGCTGCGGCTCAAAATGGCGTTTTCCCGCGCTCTCCCTTCTTCTCCACTGCGGCTCAAAATGGCGTTTCCCGCGCTCTCCCTTCTTCTCCGCTGCGGCTGCTCGGCCCTTGAACACCGGCTGTGCTCTGCGCGTTTCCCTTTCTTCCCCGCTGACGCTGTTCGTCCCTTGAACACCGGCTGCGCTCTGTGCGTTTTCTTTCGCGCCTCTCTCTCTTCTCCCGTCGACGCTGTTGTATCCGTGTGTTAATGGAGACACGGAATGCAGGAGTTGGTTTAACAGGTGTTTACTGAACAAAGTCTGGAGGTGAACTAAAAGATACAAGACACTATACAGGCTTATATAGCCCGAGTGGCCACTACGGGCATTACAGTACACAGGGGCTCTTAAAGGCACATACACCACAATTCCTCCCCTTTTAGACAACCAGTACATAACATTTTAAGTAATCATTAATTAACATGTTTACAAGAACAATAATCTACACATTTGCTGCAGTTAATCAATTATAAGTCAGTCTCTCTGGAGGCTTCCTGACTCGGTCCGGATAACGCCTCGGTGGTGTAGCAGTTTTCGGTGGTGTAGTAGGTTCTTTTGGCAAGGTCGATTCGGCTTGAATGCCAGTGTCGGGTTCATCTGGTTCCAGTATCACCGGATCGGAGGTAGATACTATGGGTATCTCTGCTTCATCATTAGGCGTATAGAGTTGTGGTGTAGGTTGTCCCTTTTCGGATGACTCTATGATCTGGTCAGCATGGCGCCTTATTATGCTTTCTCCAATGTCCACGGTATACATCAGCGGTCCTAGTCGTGTGCAATTAGTTCCAGGCTGCCATTTCTCGGTACGGTAGTCCCGGGCCAAAACTTGTTGACCTATCTGGAAGGTTCTAGTTGGCCTTTCATTCATGCCTTGAAATTGCCGGTTCTCTACGTCCCTTCTGATGTTTGGCTTGATCAAATCCAGCCGGCATCTTAGTCTTCTATTGAAAAACATCATGGCGGGAGTTTGGTTTGTAACCACGTGTTGCATTCCTGTATGCAAACAAGAAGTTATCTACCTTATGCTGTAGATTTATGTCTTCATTACCCATGGCCTTTATGGCCTTCTTGAAGGTCTGGACAAACCTTTCAGGCAATCCATTGGTGGCGGGATGGTATGGGGTGGATGTGTAGTGCTTAACCCCATTGTTATTTAAGAACTTCCTGAATTCTTCGGACACAAATTGCGGTCCATTATCAGAACAGATCTGTTCAGGCAGCCCATTCCTGGCAAATATGGTCCTTAATACTGTGATGGTTTTTTCCGTGGTGGTGGAGGACATCTTTATTACCTCCGGCCACTTGGAGTGTGCATCAACCGCGATTAAGAACATTGAGTCCATAAATAGACCAGCAAAGTCGATGTGTACCCTTTGCCATGGAGATGAGGGCCACTCCCATGGATGTAGAGGGGCTTGTGGTGGGGCGTTTTGGACCTTCTGGCATCCTAGACAGCCCTTGGTCATTTCTTCGATGTCTCCATCGATACCTGGCCACCACACAAATGCTCTGGCTAGGTTCTTCATTTACACTCCACCCAGATGCCCCTCGTAAAGCTCCTTTAGCACTTTATCCTGGAGTTTGGGTGGAATCACCACTCTGGATCCACACATCAAGGTTCCTCGGCACACTGACAGCTGTTCTCTTCTTTGCGAGAATGCTGGCAACAGTGGTTCGCCATGTGCTGGCCATCCCTTCACCGTTAAATCGTAGACTCGTGAGTCGGGTCATTTCTCCTTTCCTTTTCAATGGTAGAATTTGTTACTGGTAGACATTCCACTATGGTTGAGTGGAACATCTCCACTGGGTCAACTGTAGGTGCCTCTTCTACCGTTGGCAACGGTAGACGCGATAAACCGTCAGCATTTCCATGCTGTTTTGATCCTTTGTATTCTATGTCATATTGGTGTGCCCCTAGGAAAAGGGACCACCTCTGTAGCCTTTGCACTGTCATAATGGGAACGCCCTTTTTATGGTTGAATATGGAGACGAGGGGTTGATGGTCAGTCAACAAGGTAAATTTTTGTCCGTGTAGGTAATGGTTGAATTTCTTCACTCCCCATACCAGGCCGAGTGCTTCCCTGTCGATCTGGGCATAGTTACGCTCAGCTGAGTTCAATGAGCGTGACGTAAAAGCTATTGGCCGCTCCGAGCCATCAGGGAATCTATGCGATAATACCGCTCCTACGCTGTAAGGGGATGCATCGCACGCCAGTCTGATTGGCAGTGATGGGTTGTAATGAGCCAAAACTTCCTTGGACGTGATCAAGCCTTTGCATTTATGGAAGGCACGTTTACAGTCTTCGCTCCATTTCCAATTTACTCCCTTTTGTAGCAGTTCGTTAAGAGGGTGCAGAACAGTTGACAAGTTCGGTAAAAATTTATGATAGTAATTTATCAATCTCAGGAACGACCTTAATTGTGAGACATTTTCAGGTGCAGGGGCGTTTATGACCGCTTCAATTTTTTCAGGTGACTTATGCAACCCTTCTTCGTTAATTATGTGGCCACAATATGATATTTGTTTCTGGAAAAATTCGCACTTGGGGCGATTTGCTCGTAGGCCCCGTTCTCTCAGACTAGTGAGCACCTGCTCCAAATTGGCAAGGTGCTCATTGTAGTTTTCTCCTGTTACAAGGATGTAATGCATCTAGGTAGCATTGAGTCCCCGGAATCCCTTGCAGGACTTGCTCCATAGCTCTTTGCCAGATAGCTGGAGCTGATGCTACTCCGAAAACCAGTCGATTGTACTGGTACAGGCCTTTGTGTGTGTTTATCGTGAGATACTTTTTAGAGGCCTCCTCAACCTCCATCTGTAGATATGCCTGTGCCAAGTCAATTTTTGTGAAACGTTTCCCTCCTGATAGTGAGGCGAAAATATCTTCTATCCTCGGAAGAGGATACTGTACCGTGTGAAGGATCAGGTTTACAGTCACCTTGAAGTCTCCACAGATGGAAACTTTTCTCTGTTCTTCAGCTTTATCATTATTCAGCTTTATCATTATTCAACGTTTTCTTCATGACCGGGATGATGGGTGTTGCCCACTTGCTCCAATCTATCTTGGATAACACGCCTGCCTTTTCCAAATTCTCCAGCTCTGCCTCGACTGCAGGACGAATTGCGTATGGCACCGGCCTTGCCTTAAAAAACTTGGGAATTGCCGCATCTTCCACTTTTATTGAGGCGGTGACGCCTTTCAAGGTTCCTAGTTCCTGTTGAAACACTTCTTTGGCGTTGGCCAAGATGTCTTTTAATCGTTCAGGTATGACGTCATCATCATTTTTTCTCTTACTGGTCACCGTCAGTGGCTGAATGGAGTACCAGTCTAAACGTATCTTCCTGATCCATTCACGTCCCAACAGCGGTGGACCACCATCTTGCAGAACGTATAAATACAACTTCTGTATTTCCTTGCCGTTGTATACAACAGGCACCCTTATTTTCCCTCTGGGGTATACTTTCTGCCCCGTATATGTTTTCAAGATAATGGATGTGTCTTTCAAAGGTATATGCGGAAATAGCCGCTCGTAATCCCGTCGACTTATGACGGTCAGAGCTGATCCTGTATCTAGCTCCATTTTAACTGGGGACCCCGCTATCGTGAGGGTAACCCAAATGGTCTGGTAATCTTCTTTGGCAATTACATTATGTAATTTGAGACAGCTTAGTCTCTTGTTTCCGGAGTCGCTATCACTCTTCTGGTCTTCGGAGCTACTGTCCGTCATCATTTGTACCTTTCTGTACTTTTCCTTATTGATTTTTTTTCTGTCAGTGGATTTTTTGTTTCCAGATCGGCATACACGTGCAATGTGTCCCATCTTTCTGCATTGCCTGTCCTTGAACCAGCAGTCCCTCTGGTCATGGGTGGATCTGCCACAGCGATAACATCTCTCGAAGCCCTGTGTCATTTCATGGGTGCCGAAGTCCTGTGGCTTTTGCTGTATCTCTGCAGCTCCTCTTGCTGCTGCTTCGTATGATACAGCCACACTGAACGCCTTGTCCAGTGTTAAATCTTTCTCAGAAAGTAGCCTTTTCTGTGTTCCTTCACTTAGGAGACCGCAGACAAATTTGTCTCGAAGAGAATCTGCCAGTCCTGCCCCGAATTGGCAGCGCTTTGACAGCTTTCTTAATTCGGTGAGGTAATCAGCATTACTTTCATTCTTGTGCTGATTCCTCCTGAAGAATTTGAATCGTTCCGCTATCAGCAGCGGTGTTGGGTTTAAGTGCTCCTGTAGGGTATCAACAATCTCTTTAAAATTCTTGTCCATCGGTTTGGCTGGAGTGATTAAGCTTCGTAACAGCCCGTATGTCCTTGCGCCCATTAGATTTAGAAGTACTGATGCCTTTTTATCATCCTCTATTTCATTCGCTGTGCAATATACCTCCACTCTTTCCACATATGTGGTCCAATCCTCTACATCACTATCAAAAGCAGTAATATTGCCAGTCTTAGGCATCCTGAAAAAAAATGGCGCCTCCCGCGCTTTCCTTTCTTCCCTGACGAGAAAAAATGGCGCCTCCCACGCTTTCCCGCCGCTGCCGCCAACGCTGTTCTCTGCGGTTTTTATTTATACAGATATTTTTAATAGTTGGAGACTCGTTCCCGCCGGACTCTCTGGGACTTTTCCCTCCCTCTGCTTGGTCCGAACGCCGACCTGCTTTGCAGCACTGGCCGTCTCCCGAGTGCTCTACCCTCCGTCTCTGTTTGCCTCCGCCTTCGCTGCTCGGCCCCGCTGCAGAGCCAGCCGATCGAGCCCCAGCCCGCCGCCCAGGAAGGATTATTGCAGTACCTGCCACCAGCCCGGCTAGCTGGTGAAACCAGCGTTTTTTCTTTTTTTTTCTTCGACCTTCGTCTGAGGAATCGATCTTCTTGAGGTGCTGCCGAATTGCAGGTAAGTCCGTTTCCAATTCATCGCCACTGTTGTATCCATGTGTTAATGGAGACACGGAATGCAGGAGTTGGTTTAACAGGTGTTTACTGAACAAAGTCTGGAGGTGAACTAAAAGATACAAGACACTATACAGGCTTATATAGCCCGAGTGGCCACTACCGGCATTTCAGTACACAGGGGCTCTTAAAGGCACATACACCACAGATGCCGTTCGGTCCTGAACACTGGCTGTGCCCTGTGCGCTCTACCCGCTCTCTTCTCCCGTCGATGCCGCTCGGTCCTGAACACTGGCTGCGCCCTGTGTGCTCTACCCTCTCTCTTCTCCCGTCGACGCTGCTCGGCCTTTTTTGTGCCGTCGGTCGGCTCTAGCCGCCGCTGTCCGGGAAGGGTCTGCGCCGTACCTGTTGCCAGCCCGTTTCGCTGGACCACCGTGACTGGAGAACCAAGCCCAGCTCTCAACAGCCTCCCCTGCGATGCTCAATCTCTGCTGGATGACTGGGCGGTTGCTCATGGTCGACGCCCGTGCTTCTGGCCTCAACTTTCTTCCACTGTTCTCCAGGAGCGAATCCCTGGGAGGTAATGCAGAGTTGCAGGTAGGTTCGAATCTGCCTCGTCACCACTGTTAGATCTGTGTATTTTTGATGTAGTGTGTCCTTTAGTAACTAGACACGAGACTGCAGGAACAATCAACAGGTATTTACTGGATGAGGGTTACTCTAAAACTAAATGTACAGATCCCTACTCAGGGTTTATATACAGGTGTAGTCACTGCCAGTACTACAGTATACAGGAGCTGTAAAAAGTAGTTCTCCCCTTAAAAGGTACATACACTACAGTCTGGAAATTAAAAAGCAAAGGATTAGCCCCAGAGCTGTCTCTAAACGCAGCAGATCCTTCAAGAGATGGAGGTGGCAGGGAGCCATATCTAGGGAGCAGCATAGGAGGAAGATAAGCCAGAAAAAGTGAGTCTGCTTGAAGGGGAAACTACCTGCTTCAGTGATATTAGGGTCAGCTGCATATTCCCAAGGTCTAAGAAATAGATTGAACATACAGAACCACTTAATGTACAACTTTCATGACAAGAAGTAATGGTTTTGTTTTGGTTGAGAATTAACAGAGTCCTTTCTTTGCATATTCATATGTGCACGTTGGACTACTTGGAAATAAACTGGGATCAATAGAAAAATCATAAACCTGGACTGGTTTAATAGGTAGAACCAAAAAAGTTTACAGCACAGAAAGAGGCTATTTGGCCCATTGTGTCTGTGTTGACTCTTTGCTAGAACAATCCAAACCTAATCCCACTGCCCTGTTCTCTACCCTGTAGCCCTGTATTTCCTCTGGTCCAAATATTAATCTACTCTTACATTAAAAGCAATGGTTTCTGCCTCAACCACTCCCTGTGAAAAATCATTCCATGATCCAACAACCCTCTGCGTAAAGAAATTTCCCTGAATCTCTCTCCTCACTCTGACAATTTTAGATTGATGATCCCCATCACTGACTCAACTAGAGGAATAGTCCTTCTCTGTTCACCCGATCAAAACCTTGGATAAATTTTTAAATCTCCATTAAATCTTTTCTTGGACTTCTCCTTTCCAGTGGAAATAGTCCCACTATCTCATGTCTCATCCTCATTAACATAGGTTTTTTTATTCCTGGTATCATACTGGCCTCTTCTGACCATCACACAAGACCTAGGCTTCAGCTGAAGGATTTTAAACAATGTGAGCTATATTTTATAATTACGTACTAGGCAATCCTTGTCCTCTAGAATGTTACTACTGTACTTACATGCAAAAATGTATTCTGATTTATCCTCCTCCTCTCTTTCGTGCCTAATGGCACTTGAGGCAACCCATTTCTTCCACTGCTTTACATCCAGCAGGTTGTGCTCTGGGTTGTTTCTGTAACAAAAAACTTTTTTAACGTGGACAGGTCATTAGCCTGATTCACAACACCCTGCCAGGAGCGGTATTGATGCATTACACAGAGCAGAAATGTGAACCTATTACTCTGCAGTATTAATGCTTTACATAGAGCAGAGTGTGAGGCCATTACTGGAGTATTAATGCTTTACATAGAGCCATAAATACAAGATAGTCACTAATAAATCTAATCAGGAATTTAGGAGAAACTTCTTTACTCAGAGTGGTGAGAATGTGGAGCGCATTACCACATGGAGTAGTTGAGGCGAATAGCATAGATGCATTTCCTCTTTCTTAGGCAGTCCCTCGGAACCGAGGATGACTTGCTTCCACATTAAAAATAAGTTTGCAGTCTCTGTCACAGGTGGGGCAGATGGTGGTTGAAGGGGCGGGTGGGTGGGGTGCTTGGGTTGACGTGTGCTTCTTGTGCTTGCCTTCCGCTTGCTCCCGGCGAAGAGACTCGAGGTGTTCGGTGCCTTCCCGGATGCTTCTCCTCCACTTTGTGCAGTCTTGGGCCAGGGATTCCCAGGTGTCGGTGGGGATGTTACACTTTTTCAAGGAGGCTTTGAGGGTGTCCTTGAAGCGTTTCCTCTTCCCACCTGGGGCTCTCTTGCCGTGCCGGAGCTCCGAGTAGAGCGCTTGTTTTGGGAGTCTCTTATCGGGCATGCGGGCAATGTGACCCGTCCATCGGAGCTGATTGAGCGTGGTCAAAGCTTCGATGCTGGGGATGTTGGCCTGAGCAAGTACACTGACGTTGGTGCACCTATCCTGCCAATGGATTTGCAGGATCTTGCGGAGGCAGCGTTGGTGGTACCTCTCCAGTGCTTTTGAGGTGCCTGCAGTACATGGTCCATGTCTCTGAGGCATACAGCAGGGCGGGTATCACTGCTGCTCTGTAGACCATGAGCTTACTGCCGGGTTTGAGGTCCTGGTCTTCAAACACTCTCTTCCTCAGGTGACCGAAGGCTGCACTGGCACACTGAAGGCGGTGTTGGACTTCGTCGTCGACGTCTGCCCTTGTTGACAGTAGGCTCCTGATATATGGAAAGTGGTCCACGTTGTCCAAGGCCTTGTCGTGGATTTTGATAATCGGGGGGCAGTACTGTGTGGCAGGGGCAGGTCGGTAGAGGACCTTTGTCTTACGGATGTTTAGTGTAAGGCCTATGCTCTCGTACGCTTCGGTGAAGGTGTTGACGATGGTTTGGAGTTCGGCCTCCGAGTGAGCGCAGGCGCAAGTGTCGTCTGCATACTGTAATTCGACGACAGAGAATGGGATCTGGACTGGAGGCGACAGAGGTTGAATAGTTTCCTGTTTGTTCTGTAAATTAGCTGCACTCCAGTGGGGATGCATTAAGGAGAGGGTAAATAAGTACATGAGGGGGAAAGGAATAGAAGGTTATGTTGGTAGGGTGAGACCAAGGTGGGAGAAGGCTCGAGTGGAGAATAAACATCGGCATAGGCCTGTTGGGCCAAATGACCTGTTTCTGTGCTATAAAATTCTATGTAATTCATTGTAGGATGTGAGCGCATTTCTCTGCATATGCACTGGACTCATAACACCAAACCCCAATACAGACTTTCTGTACAGTAATAAAAATATACACCGATATTGAAAAGTATTTTTAAATTTTTGCTACACTGGCATGTTCCTGATCTTAGTGAGGCAGAGCAACAGGACAGAGGCCAGATCACCAGGGCAGATTCCAGCTGCCAGATCACCGGAACAGTTGCCAGACCACCAGGTAGGTGTCAGTCTAGTGGAACAGGTGCCAGATCACCGGGATAAATGCCAGTCAACTGAAATAGGTGCCAGTCTAGCGGAACAGGTGTTACACCACCAGGATAGATGCCACACCACCGTAATAGGTGCAAAACTATTGGAACAGGTGCCAGCCACACCACTGGGATAGGTGCCAAATCACCGGGATAGGTGCCACAACACCATAACAAGTGGCAGCCACACCACTGGGATAGGTGCCAGGGCAGGCCAGGCCAATGGGGCAGATACAAGACTAATGGGGGAGGTGCACTACCTCCAATAAGAACAAAATACAGCGACTCTCACTCAAGCATTTCCCATCAGACGATTACAAAGCAGCAACGGCGAAGGCTTAGGACCAGTGCACCTCCAACCCACAGAATGTGGGGAGTGTGGTGAAATAAAAATGCAATTTAGAATTGAGAAATTCTGCAGAATGCATGCTGTACAATACTATACATGCTCATTCTACTATAAACTTTTAAAGACAGACTTGTATTTATATAGCACCTTATCACATCTCTGAGAAACATTCCAAAGTGCTTCACAGCTAATGAATTACTTCTGAAGTTCAATCACTGTTGTTATGTCAACAAATGCAGCAGTCAAAGAGGAAGATCTACAAGTAGCAAATGAGATGTATACCCCTCTATTCTGTTTTTCTTGATGCTGGTTAAGGGAAGAATGTTAGCCAGGACACTGCGTGAACCCCCTATTTTATTTCAAAATTGCACCACAGGATCTCGTTTTCCACCCGAACAGGTAGACAGGGTCTCGGTTTCGGTTTGACGTCTCACCCAACAGACAGCACCTCTAACAGTGCAGCCCCCTCCCGCCCCCCCCCCCCCCCCCGAGTACGGCACTGGTGTGTCAACCCATATTATGAGCTCAAGTCCTAGAGTGAGATTTGTCCCCACCACCATCTGCCTCAGAGGTGGGTGCTACCAAATAAACCAAACTGACACTCAATGATCAACATAGAAAAAGACTGCATTTCCCAAACATATAGCAAAGGCCAGAATCATTTTAATTTCTTGCCTATGCAATTAACATAAAAGATGTTAAGATAAATACTCCCAATTCTAACTTACTGCAATCTCATCACCAGTGATGTCTTGGCAGGGACACTGCAGCTTGTTTAGAAGTAGCTTTAGTGTACATCACTGGTTCACAGCATACTGAGCTGGCTCAAATCTTCTTCTCAGCCTTTCCCCCAGCAAAAATAAGTTTAATTGGCGTATTCAAATATCATTAGTCCCAGTAATTGGCTCATTGTTTTTAATCAGTATATAGTAAATTATGGACAAGTGATCTTAAGATGGTGAAAGAATATAGATAATAAGTGGTGGCATGTGCAATGAGTGGGGATTTGCTGGAAGCATTCAAAGGAAAGCTGGATGAATTCTTGAGGGAGGCAAACATGTTGCTTGAGGCTTTCTTTTGAACTGCTGCATAAATGATAACACATCAATGGTTACACGGTGTCCTTTCTTACAACGTGAATGCTTGCTGTCGAGTGGAAAATGGACCGTTGCCAGTGATGATGGATTACTGCATACTAAACATTCAGACTTGCATTCATATAGTGCCATTCACAACCTCAAGACACTCCAAAGCACTTTATAGCCAATGAAGTACTTTTGAAATTGTCACTGTTGTAGATGTCTTGTTGAGATGTTATGCTCAAGTCTCTGGAGTGGGACTTGACCCACAACCTTATGACTCGGGCAACTGATTTTGAAATCCACGAGCTTCTCACGAGCAGAATCAGATTAAACTGTTGACTGTTAATGGTCAGTGGCAGAGCAGGCAGTGGAACCAGTGCTGGCTCTAAATCTGGAGAACGCATATTACAGATTACAGTTACTGCCTCTCAGGTGGGGAGAGCCCATTGTGGACACAGCTCAAGAAAGTTATCCTTTGCTTGTAGAGCAGTGGCCTGGCCACAGCTACATCAAACCTGCTCCAAATCAGTTCCACCATTTTGCAGATTAGAAATTGTAAAAAAAATTGGCTTATTCAAATGGTCTCTAATCCCCATAATTGACTTGAGCACAAAATCCAATACTGAGGGAGTGCTGCACTGTCTTTCGGATGAGACGTTAAACAGAGGCCCCGTCTGCTCTCAGGTGGACGTAAAAGATCCACTCGGCAGCCACAAAGAAGGGGGTAGTGTGTTGCGGCACCAGAGGACACACTCCCCTGGTTAACTGGGAGTCAGGAAAACTCCCAGTTGTTTTAAGAAGGACTCTTCGGGTCCGGTGGCACAGGTCACCTTACGCCCAGGTGTACAAGCTGCCCAGATTCCACAAAAGGTACAGGCCAATCAGGAATTAGCCTGGCCGTCCGGAGACGGGCAGCGGATGTATATAGCTTTATAGAGTTTTACAGCACAGAAAGAGGCCCTTCGGCCCATCGTTATGAAGTATTTTAAGTGTGTTTTTACAGTTTGGAATTTTAGTGATTTAATTTTAGTTGTGATAAGTTTAAGTTTTGAATTTTGATAACTGTGTCAGGCCAGAGAACTTTCTCGGGACATGGCTATTTTGTTTGTGTGTCCCTACAGAAAGGAAGTCGGGATGAGGAAGGTTCTGCTCCTGCTCGCCCTGGTAGGGGTGAGCATCAGTGATCGAGGAGACGTGGAGAACTCCCATATCTCTGGGTGTTCAGGAGAGAGCACCGATCATTACCGCAGGGGGTGGCGAACGGGGTGTGCAGGAGCTCGCCATTTACTTTCACGAGGGAAGGCGGCCAGGGTGGTTGGGGTCCAACTCGACCCAGTACTCCAGCCAGACCGGGTTCACGTACGGGGAGGCCTCCATCCCGTGCCCCAGGGTACAGGTCGTTGCTACAAGGGTCACTGTCCCCGTGGGGAAATGTGTGTGTTTGACAGATTCCTTTGGATAGGTGGTGGTGGCTCAGAAAGCTGAGCAAGGATATAGGAAACCCTGCAGTCGATTGGGAATGATTGGGGAACAATACCCATCGGATGATTACAGGGACCCGAGGGGCATTGTGTGTGTGCTGGGACAAGTGGTGGGAACCAGATCAGGGGATTTATGTCTGTATGTGGGGTTCAGAGAAGGCCTGCCCCACAGGCGTATTCATCATTTTCCACCGGCAATGGCAAGATGCCGGGGAGGGGGTGGAGTGGGATTCCAGCCTGCATGCATGCGCAGTCCCACACTCCCCGATCCCAGTGAATGCCACTGAACTTGTGACCCGCCCCCGCTATAGTCCAGTGGTGTCCTACCACCACCAAGGGACCAGGGAATGGTTTAGTCCTAGTACCAACAGATGAGCTGCTGTACCAGGGGGTACACTATGCAGTGGCCTCAGTGATCCTGAACCTGACCGAGGTGCACTTACCTGAGTGGTGCCCTAAAGAGACAGAACGGTTGTACCAAGCCCTGTTGAAGGAAATGTTTAGAAAGTTATATGAGTTCGACTTTGCCAATGTAGACAAAGCGAAACTGTACAGTTTACATCCTGAGCATAATATGGGCGCGGGGAGACAAAGAAGGGGGACCTGGAATGATATTTTCACAGCTTATAGTACAGGGTCATCAGTGATAAACAGCCTAGATGATATCGAGCTGCAAACCCAGATAAATGGTTTAAAGACCCAGTTAAGAAAACTCCTAACAGAGGAGAACACAGTGGTGGGCTCAAAGCTACATGAGGACCAGGCTATGATGGTCCATTTAAAGGAGATGATAGCTGAGCTGGAGAGACACGCCAAAACAGTAAATGCACTTATACGGGAGGACAGGAATGCTTCGGATCAAGCTGCACAGAATGAGGTGTGCGTGCTATACGGGGCATGGTTGCTGGGCGAGGGCCGCAGCAACCTGGAGAATTTAAAACGAGGTTTAGTCCCCTCCTGGATTAGCAACAAGCACCTCGCTGCCCTCCACCCATTTAGTAATTCGCTGAGCCCGTGTCAACTCCGTCTAGCTTCTGAAGCCTAACCTGTCCCAGTGGATTGTGGACGTTCCAATCACACTATCATGGGGTTAGTAGTGAGGATGCCGGTCATGGGTGGGACAGCCCGACCCGCACCGGTATACAGGGTGGAGATCATTGGGATCATTCAAGGGGGTGCACACGTCCGTTTTGCAGAGGTCCCACCTTATGTCATATGACAGGTACAGACCTCTCCAGGTGTCGGAGCCAGGGTGCACAGATAATATTGTGTCCCCAGCACTTGAATGCCTATTCGAGACCACAGTGCGGGTTTAAAGCTGCTGGTGCACGACCTGTGAACTGTACCATGGAGGTAATGGCAAAAGACCATGTTTCCCCTCAGGTAGCATTCATAGGGGGTGGGACATATTGGCCTAGAAATTCAGTAGCGTGCGCCAGCCGTTAGTGCCTTAGGAGGAGTAGATCTCGAGCGCTAGGCGCTTAGTGCCCGGGCGCAGCGCGATCTGCGCCTCGCCCCAACTTCAGTAGACATTTAGCCCCGGCGCGAAGTCTTTGCGCGCGCCCTGCTGCACGCGCAGATTATGACGTCATTTCCTCGTGCAACGCCCTTTGTGCGCCCCAAACCGGAACTTCAGTTGCGCCGGCCCATTGTGCGCCGGACGGTCCTAACGACTGTGGAGTGGAACGGTACACAGCCGAAGCGGGCCGCGGCGAGCGCAAATTAAAGGGCACTTACCCTGCACTATAAAGGGCTGCCATTTTGCAGCAATCACTCCTGTGCAACGGATTTTTTGAAAAAAACCAAGGAAGGGAGCTTACTGCTTTGGGACAACACTAGGACAGGTATTTTTGGCTTCAGGCCAGAGCTTGGCAATTCGCCTTCACTGATATCTCATTGTTTGCCAGCATATTATGGGGGCTGCATGGGGTGCCAATGCTGAGTTTCAGGATTATGTCGGAAGGGCTCGCAGACACTGGGTTAGAGGGGCAGCCCTGGTTAGACGCAGAGGGGGCAACAGGCATCGGCAACGTGGGCCTTACCCACTCAGGCAATACCGCCAGCAGGTCTCGTATCTCAACATGACTGGCGCACGATGTGTTAGGAGGCTGCGATTCAGAAGGGAGGTGGTTGCAGAGATCTGCCATCTGCTTCACAGAGATCTGCGTCCACAGCTGAGTTGCAGGACGTCTCTGTCGGTGGAAGTGAAGGTGGCTCTGAACTTCTATGCCACCGGCTCCTTCCAATCAGCTGCTGGGGACATTGCTAACATATCCCAGTTCGCCGTCCATTGCTGCATCCACCAGGTCACCAATGCCCTTTTCAGAAGGAGACGCCAATTCATCTCCTTCCCCATGACCCTGGAGAGGCAGCAGCAGCGTGCAGTGGGATTTGCAAGAATCGCGGACTTCCCCATGGTGCAGGGCGCCATTGACTGCACGCATGTGGCTTTGCGGGCACCTGTGGACCAACCCGAGGATTACCGCAAACGGAAGGGCTACCATTCCCTCAACGTACAGCTGGTGTGTGACCACAGGCAGCACATCCTAGCTGTCAATGCCCGCTTTCCAGGCAGCAGCCACGATGCCTTTATCCTGCGACAGACTACTGTGGCTGATATCTTCCAGGCACAGCCTCACCCAAGAGGATGGCTTATCGGGGACAAAGGCTATCCTTTGTGTACCTGGCTCATGACCCCGCTCCGCGCGCCCAGGACCCCTGCTGAAGAGGCATACAACGAGAGCCATCAAGCGACTAGGAACATCATAGAACAAACAATTGGCGTCCTCAAGCAACGTTTTCGCTGCCTGAATCGTTCCGGCGGATCTCTGCAGTATTCGCCGGAGCGAGTCTCCCAGTTCGTGGTCGTTTGCTGCATGCTGCACAACCTGGCTATCCGCAGGACTCAGGCACTGCCACCTCACACTGGAGCACCACCTCAGGAGGAGGAGCAGGAGGAGCATGAGGAGGAGGAGGAGGAGTACCAGGCCAGGAGGGAGGCACAAGGTCCAAGGGCCGCCCGTCGGCGGCTTATTGAACTTCACTTCTAGGCCCCCTGTCAGGGCATGGCTTGTGCCAATGAAAGAACATGAATGCAGCCGCTCCGCAAGCCCTCAGCCGCTTAAGGCAACAAACACTTCAAAGATCAAACATGGACAATATGAATAAATAAAATGCTTTATTGAACAAACTCAGGGCCCTTCCCACATGAAACCCAAAAACAGACAACACCCCCCAAAAAACAGTCACACACATGACTGACTCCCACAACCTGGGGAGGAATAACAAAACATTTGAACAAAAATGGCCTTCATCCTCGACCTTAACAGAACAACCATCCCCAGAAACAAAACAACCATCCCCAGAAACAAGACAACCATCCCCAGAAACAAGACAACCATCCCAATATAAACAAACATTTGTCCACACCCTCTACTTTGTGGCCCACGAGGGCGATTCCTTGTCCAGCCTTTGGCGGCCCCTGGCCGCCCTGCTGCTCCTCCTCAAACCATGGCCAGTGGCTGCAGCAAGGCTGGGGGAAGGCTCCTGAGGGGCACATGTCGTAACGGCAGATGCCCTTGGGGGTCGGCCTAGACGAGGTCTGGGCCTCGAGGGGCCGGCTGGTGAATGCTGCAGCTGTGGCTGGCCAGCATCTCGTGGCAGCTCCACTGGGGGAGTGACAGTGGCGGCTGGAGGAATGGGGGCAAGCTGGCGTATGGCAGGCCGCCGCTGGTCAAGTGACTCACTGGCACTCGCCCGGGCCCGCCCTGCAGCATGCGCTGCCATGTGCCGAACGACAGACCGCTGTGCTGCTACAGCGCGGCGGGTGTCCTGGCGATGCCTGGCTGACGCAGCGAGTGTGGCAGCAGTGAGTGCCCGTGCTGCCCTGGTCTGTGACCGCATCAGACCAGCCAGTGACTGCACGGCACCACTGATCAGCTGCCCACTCGCTGCCTGTGCTGCCACGAATTCGGCACGACTCGCGTCCTGTGCTGCCCCGAATAGCTCCAAACTCCTGGCCTGTGAGGCCCCGAACTCGGCCACACTATGAGCCAGGGACTCGATGGCCTCAGGCATCCGTGCCACAACCCCCATGAGCTCGGTGTGCCGGCGCTCCGAGTCCACGGACATTTGATCGAGGAGGCGCAGCTCCTCGGAGTTGACCATCAGCGGACTGGAGGCCGGAATCTCCCTCTGGGGAGGCGGCCGCCGAGCTGGCCGACCCTTCCCGCGTTGCTGAGTGCCACTGGGCCCAGCAACTACACCCCTCTGGGAAGAAGGCCGCTGAGCAACCGCACACCCCCTGCGTTGCTGCACGCCACTGGTCCCAGGAGCGACACTCCCCTCCGACACTTCCCCCACGCTCTCCTCCAGGGAAGACGTGTCCCCTACATTGGCATCCCCTTGCGTGGGTGAGGGTTCCCCTGATGGGCCGCCTTCCTCTTCCTCCTCCTCCTCTTCCGAGGGGCTGTCAGTGGCAGCTTCAGGGACCTCCTCCTCACCATCTGAAAGCAGGAAGGGACAAGAGTAGCTTTAGATTGAGGAGAGGGCGTCAGCGAGGGAGGCATGAGTGGTGGCATTCAGCGCATTGGTCGGACAGTGGCAAAGGATGTAGATCTGATGCGCAAGTGGGACGAGAGAGGTCCAAAAGGTGATGTCCTTACCATTGGTGCCCAGAACAGGGTCGGCATCTCCACTGGCAACGGGGCCAATCACCCGGGCTCCCATGAGGCGACCCACGCGCTCTTCCAGGTCAGTGAGCTGCTGGATCTGGGGACCGCCTCCCCCAGTCTCAGTCCGGCTCTTCTGATTGTGGGCCAGCTTGGCCTGCAAGAGAAAGGACGGCCTCTAAGTACAGTGTGTAGCCCTGATCTGGTGTGCACTGCCTCCCATGGTCGAATAGCTTGGCCAGTGTGGAGCCCTGATCTGGTGTGCACTGCCTCCCATGGTCGAATAGCTTGGCCAGTGTGGAGCCCTGATCTGGTGTGCACTGCCTCCCATGGTCGAATAGCTTGGCCAGTGTGGAGCCCTGATCTGGTGTGCACTGCCTCCCATGGTCGAATAGCTTGGCCAGTGTGGAGCCCTGATCTGGTGTGCACTGCCTCCCATGGTCGAATAGCTTGGCCAGTGTGGAGCCCTGATCTGGTGTGCACTGCCTCCCACGGTCGAATAGCTTGGCCAGTGTGTCAAGTGCAGAATGTGCAATTGATGTTCATGCCAGTCCCATAGCTGCTGGATGAGGGCTGGCCATTAGGGCTTTCAGGTCCCTTTGCCCATAATGTGAGGTGCACATGCAAGGATGAGGAGGACACTGGAAAGGCTACTCACCCTGACAATCCTCGTGAGGTCATTGAACTTTTTTCTGCATTGGATACAGTTCCTGGGGACCTCGCTGTTGGCTGACACCCTGATGGCGACCTCCCTCCAGGCTTTCCTGTAGACGCTGGTCGCAGGCTTCTTCCCACTGTCCGGGAACAGGTGTTTGCCTCTCCTCTCCAAAGCCCTAACCAGCACCCTCAAATCATGTCCAGTGAAGCGCTGCGCTCGTTCACGGGCCTTCTGCATCTTTCCCGGCGCTATTTCTGTTCAGCAGCAGTGTTTAGGCCTAGCTGGAGGGCTGCAGTGTCCAGGGCGTGGCAGCAGACGAACACGACCCTTCCCCCTTTAAGAGCTGGCCGGCGCCAGGGTGTCTGCTGTCAATCAAGAAATGACCGCACCTGCGCTGCGCCCGGCCTCGGCGGTTTAGCTCAGCAACGCCGGCTTTGCGCCTAAAGATAGTTGTGTAACGCCAGTTTTAGCGCTCGAGCAAACTCTTAGGGCGAAGCTACTGAATATCGGCGAAGTGGCCTCGACTTTGCGCCGGGCGCAAACTTTAGCGGCCGCCCGACTTTTCCGCCCCAAAAGTGGCTATACTGAATTTCTAGGCCATTGTGTCACCACAAGTGCGCCCCACTGCCGGCATGAACAGTACATCTGATGTCCGGTGAGTGACAGCAGTTTTTGTTTTAAACCCGAGGCAGAAGTTCAAGTGGCCCAGGAACGGATTGTACCCATCCCTGAACCCTCAACTGTTCACCTCACTGTCAGGGAAAACATCACCAACCTGCAAAGTTATGTAACACATTTTGGCTGAGATTCCCCCTCTACCAGAACATCTTACCGCCCTATTAAAAACAGTGGTCATCTCACAGAAACATTTCTATACGTTACAGCAGAAGACAGTTGAGATATGGGCCAAGATATTGGATATTCTGGTTCCACCCTGGTGGGACATTTTTGAAAATATAGAAGTCCCCTCTTGGATTAGGCTGGCTTCGCACATTTTAGTGGTTTGCCAGCTGGGAATAGTTTTCTATTTGTTGTGTGCAAAGTGCAAAGGAAGGGACCAAATGTTCCACTCTCAGCATGAGGGAGCATGGGACAAAAACAAAAATAAAGTCTATGACCAGGTATAAAACCAACCTTGAACGTTATTAAAAATAAAGTTGGATGAGTGTGTGTGTCAATTTATTTTCCCTATGTGTGTGTTTTTTTCCAAGTGGTGCAGGGGTGTTGGACCCCCTCCGTGCTTGGATGTGAATGTAATAAAAGTTTTTTTTACTTTGTGTATTTTGATAAACACTACACCTAAAGGGAATGGGAGAGTGTTTTGAATGGGTATTAGTTTAGGTAATACAGGGGAAGGTTGGCTCCCGAGGATCAGAAATTTTGCTCACACCTGCATGATACTATATAGTGTTATAAAGTATCACAGGGGGGTGCGTAAGGTTCGAAAATTTCTGCACAACCCCAAAACAGAAGAATAACCTTATTTTAAAACAATTTTGGAACATCACAGAAGAAATCTGTAAAAAAGGATAAATGTATGGTTGGGCCTAACAGAAGAATTCAAAGTTTTAAATTACACATTTTTCCTAAGTGTAAGGGAGGAAGAAATTTTGACTGTTTTAAGGAGTTACTGGGCCAAAGGGATTTAAAATAAAAATCCCAGGAAGATTTGGCTGGTTTAAAAAGACATGTTCAGGCTTGCAAAAGGCTGGGACACAGGGGAGGTGGGGCGGGCCCCCGAGTTTGGATATTGGACTGTCTAGGAATGTCCTGGGCCACCCCAGTTTTACATAAAGACAATGAAACCTGTTCCCGCTGAGAATTCGCAGAGCCAGGTACATGAATAAACAGGACATGTCCCCAGCAACACAAAGGAAAGAACATAGCCCTACAGGATACAACAATTAAAACAGCAGTCCAAAACCAATTAAAGAGATTGACAAACATTTTGCATTTTTAAACTAGTTTCAAGGCAATCCCGAAACCAGTTAAAGGCCGATTAAGTTTAGATGGGCCATCCCCGAAGCTCGTTAAAGTTTTAAAACCTATTAAAAATAACGAGCCCGCCAAATTTAACAAAGAAACCCAAGATTTGGCGGTCAGATAAGCCAGGCCCCAAATTAGTATAATTGAGGCCTGCTTTTTCAGTTCATCAGTCAGCTCAGAAGTCGGTCAGTTCGAGTTCAGCTCAGAGTTCAAGTTCGAGAAACAGCACTGTACAGTTCAACGGACCACCAAGACCAGATCGGAGACTTGAAGGAAGAAAGAAGAAACAGAGATCGCGGCAACCAAAGGCCTACAGAAACCAACAACTACCAATATTACCACCGACCAGGTAATATTGGGCCACCGTGACCAACAAGGAACCAACCGCCGAAAAACTCACGAACCAAAGACTTGTTTCCACTCTACAGGCTAGTCTGACTTACCCCATGGTAAGATTTGGACACAAAAGACCCTATAACTAGCCCTAACCAAAGAAAATCGGGTACTCACCTGATACATCCAACAGCGCGACTAACCGCATCTGCGGACAAACCCAAACTGAAGACCCAACGCAGGTGCAGTCTTCTACCACGTCCGAGGTACGGCAGGCCCCAACCACCACAACTAAAGAGAACCCCGAAATCGAGAACCTCTACAGTCTGTCAAGGAAGTCGTTTTGGTGAGCATTTCCTGGTCCTCTGGATTCCAGCCTAGCTAGTGTAGTGGGGTTGGGAGGGTAAGGGATTTTGTATATTGTAATTCTCCCTCGCTTATTCCGAGTGTTCCCCACCCTTTTAAAATATAAGTTTTATTGTATTGTATATTTTCCTGTCTCAAAATAAAGATCTGAATTATTTTGACTAACCCAGGTGTCTGTTGCAAGTTTATTACAACCCCCAAATAAGTCCAAAGTCTAGAACAAAAGGGAGTGGGAGCGATTCGAACCGCTCAAAGGAGTCAGAGGTGAAGCTGACAAACAACCCACAACACCACCCCTTACACTATTCAATTGCATCCCCCTTCCATCAGCCCAATGCTTGCTTATATCTTCAATTACTCCCTCTTGAAAAATCACCTCATTCCTTAAAAAGCTTGCCTTTGAATCCTTCATACTCTGCAACTACTGTACTATCTCAAATCTCGCTCAGGCTCTGGAATTATGTCACCATAATCCAAATTCATAGCTATGCCCACTTCTCTCTGTTCAAATCCATTCAGTCTGGCTTCCAACAACGTTGTGTTACTGTGACTGCAGTGGATGCCTTATTCCTCCTCAACCACTCTCTTTTATTGACATGGTTGACCACACCATCCTCATCTGGCACCTCTCCTCTTTGTTCCACCTCTTAGTTATTACCCTTACACAGTTCCATCCCTACTGGAGCCAGCACATCTCCTGCAATGGCTTCTCCTCCCATGTCTCTTTGACCCCTCCAATTCTTCCTCTATATGCTAACCTCAATGGCCCCCCAGCAACATTATCCGTGAGTATAGGAGTCAGCTTCTATATGCGTATTGAAAATAACCAGCTTTAGTTCACCAGCACCAACCTTGGCTAGTTTTGTTGTCTGAAATCAAGTCATGGAGGAGTCACAAAATTCTGCAATGCATCACTGTTAGGACAGAAGCCATCGTATTCAGCCCCCCCACCTGATTCCAATCCCTGCTTGTATTCCCACTTAAGCACTAACCTGAGCTCGCAACCTCAATGTCCCCATGATTAACTTCAAACTCCACATTTAATCCATCACAAAGACTACTTACTTCTACCTCCAAAATATTGTGTCTCCATCCCCAATTCACCTCTACGACTGCTGAAACCTTCATTCATATCTTGATCACCTGCGGACACTTTCCCTATACGCTCCTCCTGAGCTCCACCCTACAGAAACTGCAACTCATCCAGAACTCCAATACCTGCATCATATTCTGCACAGTCACACTTCAGTATCACCCTCTCCTTACCAACTTCCAATGTTTTTCCATTTCTCAGAGCAATTTCACAATCCTCACTTTTATTTGTAAATCTCTCCATGGCTTTGTTCCTCTCATCTCTGAACCCACCCCTGCTCGCACCTTTCAACTCTAGTCCACTGTGTGCTCCCCTATCGCACGCCTACATTGTGGAACTACCTTCCTAAAACCCTCCACTTTGCTTCATCGTGCCTCACTAAAACCTACCAAGTCCAACTTCAGGAATCTCACCAGTTCCCCTACTACTCCAGTCTTTTCTCCTGAAGCGTGACGCAACGTGGGCCTTTTTGCTACATTAAAGGCTCCATGTAAACCCACGTTGCAGATGTGATTGGTCTGTTGTTGAAAGTAGATTATAGCAGCATCACACATTCGAACATACGGGTGACTGGTGCCCTGAATGGAGGGCCACAAGTTTATCCACTATTCATTCCCAAAGTACCGGGAGTGGTCAACTTACCCTCAACTTATAAACAGGCACTGGCAGACCGTCAGATAATATACATCAATAGAAAGGGCATTTATTACCTCAGCTTGCAAGGGAGGGGCAATGCTTGAAAATTCATCCTTCAGGGGAAATATGCTACGTCAATGCGGGACGATTTTATCCTTAGCCAATCTGTTGTGGTTTGGTTATGAAAAGGTAGTTATAACAAGTACTGACATGAGAAAAATTTAAATAGGGTCAGGATGGGGCTTGGTATTTGACAAGGGGCATCTCCTCCTTGGGGCAGTCACTTTGGAGTTGAGGTGACTCCAAGACAACAATTCTGGCAGGGGCAGTTCAAAACCTATCCAACACTCTATGGTAGATTCAGTAATTTGATACATGACCCAGGCAAGTTCATAGTAGAGCACTGGGCGACCAGCCTAGCTCACTAGTAGAACATGGAGGGGTAGGACTATCACAGGGTGCTGAGATTCTTCCTATTCAGCTCTTGGTTGCCCTCCGAGTCAACGCCCTATGAGGTAAGGTGTTCCTAGCAGGACAAGCAACAGGAAGCTTACCAGAGCTTTGCATTGGTGAGCTGCATGGTTAAACTTCAGCAGGAACCCTGTGCGTACTTGGGACTCAGCCAGCCTGCAACCTAAGCTCTCTGGATTTGGGTAGGTGGACTGTGTTTCCACAGGGAGAGAGTGAGCACTCTGTATTGGGCAAACAAATTCTACCAGTGCAGGTTTCTCAGTAGCTTCGTGTGTATCAGGTACCCAGCTGACCAAAAAAAAGGGAGATAGTGAACAATAGCAGCTGACCAAAATTAAGCCCATAAAAGGAAAAGTACTCATGGATATTGTTCCTACTGGACCATGAAGAACTGCAAATTCCACCCCCGCACCCTCCAAATTGATCTCTTATAACGCTGCAAATCTGCAGTGTCTCTGAACTGTGCAAAAATATACATAAGCACCATGGATTATTTTGCCGGTTTGCATTGGTCCAAAAATGACATTCCATGAAACACTAGTAGGCAATGAGAGGAGCTCAGTTCTGCTTGGATTGTCCCGACAAAAAATTCTGACAACAGTACGATGTTACAAGGTTAAGCTCCAGCCAGTCACACCAGAAGAGCTAACGGCAGATGAGAACCACCATTTTAGATCAGCTATCTGGTTCTTTATAACTACCGAATATGAAAAGTGTTCACCAAAGTACATGCAGTGAGTTTTTAAAAAAAAGTGTTGTTTTAAAAATGAGCCTTTAATTAACAAAACCAAACAAAGGCACTGAACAGGTGTAACAAGTTCTAATCTATTCAAACTTTCACATGGAGAAATGAGTCAACATTAAAGGGTAAATTCTGCACTCCCAACAGGGAGCCATGCTTAGAGTGTGGATTGGAGAAACAGTGCTACAGTGTTGTTGTGCCCCTTATCTCTGGCCCTGCTCCCTTTGTGTACGGTTCTCTTTGAGAATGAGGAATAGCTGAATTTACCTTTATAGTTAATGCAGCTAATGCAGGCACAAGTGCAGTGATTCGCATTTGCAGCACAGTGCAGACTCTCTCCTGTGAGCTTCTGCTCTCAGACACGATAAGTGAAGGACGGGAAAGGTCGAAAGGCGTGTCAACCTACATTGCTCTTGTGCAAGTGCTTTGTCACAGGAAATTTGCTCGCTTTTTCAGTCAAGTCAGTGGAGATATATAGAAGTTGGGTAAAATATTAAAATGTGGCAAAGGATGTGTGAAGGAAAAATAAATATTAAGTGTGCGAGTAATAAAAAATTTAAACTAATATCTAAAGCATCTTTAGTCTAAATCTCTCCAGTATTAATGTGCCAGTCAGGTGTACATGTTCAAACAATTGGCATAAAATTGTATCAAAGGTTTTAGGATATAACTTATACCAGAAGCATTCAATTTGTAGCAAACAAAATGTATTACAGGTGTGGGAGAGAAGAGAGTATGTTCCTTTGTGGCGGGGAGTAAGCAAAATGACCATGCAATGTGCAGGTTGCTGTCACATCTTTGATAGAGGTGCTTACCACAGTGAAGCTTTCTGTCCCATTAAATTGACCAAATCCCACAAGGTTGGACCATATAGTATTTCGGTAAATTGGCCACAATTATGCTGGGGTCATCTGCCCAATGCGAGGCGAACAAGAATACCCCTGTTCAAAATAAAACTCAATACTGCATAAAACTCAATACTGCATAAAACTGGTACCTGACTTCCTTTAGGTTATAGAGACTTCTTGTGGCATAAGGATGCGCGAGTCAAACTGTTCACTAAGGGACACAAAGTGTTTTTCTTTAGAAAAAATCACATAAGCATTTGATTAAAGGTCCCAGCTTCACATTATTTTCAACAACTCCAGAGATGCAAAAAGACAAAGCTGGGCTATTCTATAACAATGCTTTTGTAGGTTTTTTTTTAAACCAAAAAACCCCACAGATGTGTGGTTCAAAAGGATTAAGCTGAACTTGGCCAATTCTCACCTTCCCCCACCTTCCAGTATTTAACACTGTATACTGTAGTAAGCATTATAGCACAAGTTGGAAGATAACAGGCAATCTTGTGACCCAGAATTGAAAAATACAGCACAAAATCCTGCTGGTGCTCCTGAACGAGACAATTTCTAAAAAAACAACAAAGTTCTTTGCAGCTGCCAGCAAATAGTCAGAATGCGGTGCTCCCTCAAACCAACTGGGGCTCACTGGAGTCCAGTTCGCCCACAGGATTCTGTTGGCGCCTAGATTTTCTGCCACGGTGAATAGGGAGGAGGAGCACTCTCCAGCGGGGAGGTATTGGGCACGTTCATCAGCTGCCCTGCATGCAACCGCTCGTTGACTCGCAGCTCACATCCATCCTGGAGCATCCGTATAGCAATCCGAGCAATATTTCGGGAATCATCCAGCCCGGAGTGAGGTCGGCCTTCGTACTTCATTCCGAGCTTTTCCAGCATGGAAGTGAGTTTGGTCTGAGTCCTGGGAACCTGCGGGCAGATAGTCACAGCGGCTGTCAAAACCAGGACAAGTTAAACGGCCAAAAACAAATTTGTACAAAATGAAACCCAGACCAGGGTCGTTCAAACTTGACCAAGCGTCTGTAGGGGGAAATGATGCAATTGAGGTCAAATAGAATTGTTTTTTTGGAATCAAACCAAATTCTTGAAAAATGTAACCCGCAAATGAGCTGCGTAGCAACAATCAGCTCAAATCAGTGTAATGTGACAGTAGCACTTTATGCACAAACAGCACTGAGGTATGTTAAAGTCTGTAATTTGTTTGCTGGAAGCTTGTGCAATGCTTCAAAAAGTTGATTAAAACCCACGGATAGTTGCTAGATTTCAACAAACATTGCGGCGACAGCAACAACCCGACTATTGTGGCATTTTCAAAATGTGTCAACTATATAGCTTATCTGTAATAAAACATCTTGCTGGTAATAAGTGACCCACAATAATATGGGACTGACAGAATTCTATTCTGTTTCAGAGCAGCACTCCTGCCAACAAGATCAGACGACATGCTTTCTCACTACTTCCTACATAGCTGTGGGTGAGAGAGAGAGAGAGGGAAGTGGTGAGAAAACCACTGGACCCACACACCGAACCTCATGGAACATCGATTGGCCTTGGAGGGGGTACAGTGTAGATTCACCAGAATAATACAAGGGCTACAAGGTGATCTAATCAAGGTTTTTAAAATGATAAAGGGATTCTACAGGGTAGATACAGAGAAACTATTTCCTTTGGTGGGGGAAATAGAGAACAAGGGGGCACAATCTTAAAATTAGAGCTCTAGGCCATTCACAAGTGAAATCAGGAAGCACTATTTTAACACAAAGGGTAGTGAAAATCTGAAATTCCCATCCCCAAAACTAGAAGGGAACGGTAGGATAGTGGTTATGTTATTGGACTAGTAATCCAGAGGCCTGGACTAATGATCCGGAGACATGTGTTCAAATCCCATCACATCAGCTGGAGAATTTAAATTCATTCAGTTAAATAAATCTGGAATTAAATAGCTAGTGTCATTAATGGTGACCATGAAACTATCGGATTGTCGTAAAAACCCATCTGGTTCACTGATGTCCTTTAGGGAAGGAAATCTGCCATTCTCACCTGGTCTGGGCTATATGTGGCCCACAACAATGTGGTTAGCCTCTAAAATGTCGTAACAATGTCAGTTGTAACAAACTGCTACAAAAAGCAATAATAAGAATAAAACCGGAGAGACCACTAGGCACCGGCTTCAAACAGGTAAATGGCACAACCAGCCCAGTCGACCCTGCAAAGTCCTCTAAACTAATATCTGGGGACGTGTGCCGAAGTTGTCCCAACAGCCTGACATAGTCACACTCACAGAATTATATCTTTCAGCCAAAGTCCCAGACACCTCCATCATCATCCCTAGGTATGTCCTGTCCCACCGGCATGACAGACCCACCAGAGGTGTTGGCACTCAACATTGACTCCGGACCCCATGAAGTCTCATGGCTTCAGGTCAAGCATGGGTAAGGAAACCTCCTGCTGATTACCACCCTCCCTCAGCTGATGAATCAGTACTATGTTGAAGAAGCACTGAAGGGGCACTCTGGGTGGGGAACTTCAATGTCCATCACCAAGAGTGGCTCGGTAGCACCACTACTGGCCGAGCCCTGAAGGATTAGCTGCCACACTGGGCCTGTGGCAGGTAGTGAGAGAACCAACACGCAGGAAAAACATACATGACCTCATCCTCACCAATTTACCGGTCGCAGATGCATCTATTCATGACAGCATTGGTAGCAGTGACCACCACACAGTCCTTGTGGAGTTGAGTTCCGTCTTTACACTGAGGACACCCTCCATCATGTTGTGTGGCACTAGCACCATGGGATAGATTCAGGACAGATCTAGCAGCTCTAAACTGGGCATCCATGAGGCGCTGTGGGCCATCAGCAGCAGCAGAATCTGTAACCTCGTGGCCCAGCATATCCCTCACTCTACCATTACCATCAAGCCAGGGAACCAACCCTGGTTCAATGAGGAGTGCAGAAGAGCATGCCAGGAGCAGCACCAGGCATACCTAAAAATGAGGTGGCAACCTGGGGAAGCTGCAACACAGGACTACATGCATGCTAAACAGCGGAAGCAGCATGCTATAGACAGGGCTAGGCAATCCCACAATCAACGGATCAGATCAAAGCTCTGCAGTCCTGCCACATCCAGTCGTGAATCGTGACAGACAATTAAACTAATGGGAGGAGGCTCCATGAATATCCCTATCCTCAATGATGGCAGAGCCCAGCACGCGAGTGCAACAGACAAGGCTGAAGCATTTGCAACCATCTTCAGCCAGAATTACCAAGTGGGTGATCCATATCGGCCTCCTCCGGAGGTCCCCGCCATTACAGAAGCCAGTCTTCAGCCAATTCGATTTACTCTACATGATATCAAGAAACGGTTGCGCGCACTGGATATAGCAAAGGCTAACCCCGACAACATCCAGCTGTGGTGCTGAAGACATGTGCTCCAGAACTAGCCGTGCCTCTAGCCAAGCTGTTCCAGTACAGCTATTAACACTGGCATCTACCAATGTGGAAAACTGCCCAGGCATGTCCTATCCACAAAATGCAGGACAAATCCATTCCGGCCAATTACTGCCCCCATCAGTCTACTCTCAATCATCAGCAAAGTGATGGAAGGTGTTGTTGACAGAGCTATCAAGCAGTACTTACTCACCAACAACCTTCTCACCGATGCTCAGTTTGATTTCCGCCAGGACCAGTCGGCTCCAGACCTCATTACAGCTTTGGTCCAAACATGGACAAAAGAGATGAATTCCAGAGTGAGGTGAGTGTGACTGCCCTTGACATCAAGGCAGCACTTGACCGAGTATGGCATCAAGGAGTCCTAATAAAATTGAGCTTGAGATTTTCAGGAAAACTGCTGCCCTTTCATCAAAACAGCCTTTGGTGTCGTGTGTCAAGAAAACTCCTCTTAAACTCTCCTTACAATCCAACTGCTAAAACACCAGCACTTTCAGTAACAGAATTTTCTCCTATTCTGTGCACGCCTTTTTTCTGAAGGACTTTGCCTCATTGATTCCTGGGATGAGAGGGTTGTCCAATGAGGAGAGATTGAGCAGATTGGGCCTATACTCTCTGGAATTTGGAAGAATAAGAGGTGATCTCATTGAAACATATAAAATTCTGAGGGGGATTAACAGGGTAGATGCTAAGAGGTTGTATCCCCTGGCTGAAGAGTCTATAACTAGAGGGCATAGTCTCAGGTTAAGGGGTCAGCCATTTAGGACTGAGATGAGGAAGAATGTCTTAGCTGAAGAGGGTTGTGAATCTTTGGAATTCTCTACCCAAAGGGCTGTGGCTGCTCAGTCCTTGAGTATATTCAAGGCTGAGATAGATAGGTTTTTGGACTCTAGGGGAAATCAAGAGATATGGAGATCGGGCGGGAAAGTGGAGTTGAGGTTGAAGATCAGCCATGATCTTATTGAATGGCAGAGCAGGCTCGAGGTGCCGCATGGCCTACTCCTGCTCCTAAATCTTAAGTTCTTCTGTTCTTATGAAGTCAATGGGAATCAGGGGGAAAACTCTCCACTGGCTGGAGTCATACCTCGCACAAAGGAAGATGGTTGTGGTTGTTGGAGGTCAATCATCTCAGCCCTGGGACATCGCTGCAGGAGTTCCTCAGGGCAGTGTCCAAGGCCCAACCATCTTCAGCTGTTTCATCAATGTCCTTCCCTCCATCATAAGGTCAGAAGTGGGGATATTCGCTGATGATTGCACAGTGTTCAATTCTATTCACAACTCCTCAGATAGTGAAGCAGTCCATGCCCGCATGCAGCAAGACCTGAATGACATTTGGGGTTGGGCTGATGTTTGGCGCAAATGTTACTTGCCACTTAAGTGCCAGGCAATGACTATCTCCAACAAGCGAGAGTCTAACCACCGCCCCTTGACATTCAACGCCGAATCCCCCACCATTAACATCCTGGGGGTAACCATTGACCAGAAACTTAACTGGACCATCCACATAAATACTGGGTTTTCTGCGGCGAGTGTCTCACCTCCTGATTCCCCAAAGCCTTTCTACCATCTTCAAGGCACAAGTAAGGAGTGTGATGGATTACTCTCCACTTGTCTGGATGAGTGCAGCTCCAACAATACTCAAGAAGCTCGACACCATCCAGGACAAAGCTGCCCACTTGATTGGCACCTCATCCACCACCTTAAACATTCACTCCCTCCACCACCAGCGCACCGTGGCTGCAGTGTGTACCATCTACAAGATGCACTGCAGCAACTCGCCAAGGCTTCTTCGACAGCACCTCCCAAACCTACGACCTCTACCACCTAGAAGGACAAGGGCAGCAGGCGCATGGGAACACCATCACCTGCAAGTTCTCCTCCAAGTTACACACCATCCTGACTTGGAAATATATCACCGTTCCTTCATCGTCGCTGGGTCAAAATCCTGGAACTCCCTACCTAACAGCACTGTGGGAGGACCTTCACCACACGGACTGCAGCAATTCAAGGCGGCGGCTCACCGCCACCTTCTCAAGGGCAATTGGGGATGGGCAATAAATGCTGACCTTGCCAGTGACGTCCACATCCCATGAACGAATAAAAAAAAGGACAGTAGTACAGTATAGAGATTGCTGGCCTAATAATCCAGAAACACAAGCTCAAATCCCATCATGGCAGTGAGAATTTGAATTCAGTTAAAATAAAATCAGTAAAAGTGACCATGAAGCTGTCAGATTGTCATAAAAATCCAACTGGTTCACTAATATCCTTTTGGAAGGGAAATCTGTCGCACTTACCCTTGGCCTACACGTGACTCCAGTCCCACACCGACGTGGTCGACTCTTAACTGCCTTCCGAAATGGTCTGGCGAGCCACTCGGTCATCAGGGCCACTAGGGATGGTCAATAAATGCTGACCTTGCCAGCGATGCTCACAGCCGAGAATGAAAATAAAGGGCTGTGGATGCTGGGTCAATTGAAATATTCAAGACTGAGCTTGTTGGGTAAGGGTATCAAAGGACATGGATCAAAGGCTGGTAAATGGAGTGGAGGTACAGATCAGCCCTGATCTGATCGGAACAGGCTCGAGGGACTGAATGGTTTACTCCTGCTCCTACAGACTCGAGACAGCTGGATAACAATGGCCCTTCCAGCTACACAGGTGAGCATTATAAGCAGTAAACACTTAACGCCAGTGATCCCATCAACAGTACTGATCTCAGCAAAGCTGTAAACCTTAAGATCAATACGGAGCCTTAATGCTTAAAGACGCTCCTGTGTTTTTGAGGGTGGGGAGCGGCCCAGCAATCAGCAGTGCACAGTAATTTAGGTTTCACTGCAGTTTCTCAACAATCAGCCCTTTCCATGTACTGCAGAATTAATTTTATTAAACTATTTCTTCACATTTTAGAGTATTAAAAAGTAACAGTAAGAAAGACTTGAACATCAACCAATTACAGAAGTGAAAATAATTCACTGTTGTATTTGTAATTACAGCTCAAATATGAACTAACTGATCAAGGTTAGTCCAGTTGTGTCCACACAGAATCATTAGGCCCATCACTGTAGACCACAGATACCATTGCTGTTGAATCACAGGCCCAAACTTTTCCAGATCCACACACCACATTCCATCAATCCAGTCAGGATTCATGGCATTTCAGCACAGAACTGGAAATGTAAGCAACCCTTGGGAAAGCCAGTCCACCAGAAGAATTGTTTGAAATGCGACAACTTTCTCTACAATGGGCAGCCAGTCGAGGCTGCACGGTGCAGCGGGTGTTGTTTTGGAGGGAAAGAGAAAGAGCAGAGCTGGATAGCCTGTATGCACATGTTCTTTGTCTTCCAATCGGGTTGGTGATACTTGTTCTCTCAGTAGGATTTATGGCCTAGAAATTTGTTTTTCAGGTGCCAAACTGCCTCTGAGCCTCCAAAAGTGCGTCACCCAACATATTGGTAAAGAACAAAAAGATCTGTCCTTAAAGGAACCTCTGCAGGCCGCAACCAACAAAGTTTAGTTTAAAAAATATATATACTTAGCTGAATGTGGAGCCGGCAAGAGCAGGAGTGCTCATCCCGTGGATCGCTGCCACTCACCCCCCCCCACCCCCCCCGATGGACACCAATGCACCCCACCGTCGCCGCTCCCTTCACCCTGATGGCCACCACTACCTCCCAACCCGGTCGCTCTCACCAGCTCCACATAAATGAGGTCCGAGGTGCAATATCAGGGGCACCTCAGGCCTCGTTATTCAGACACAGGGATTGGTCTCTGCGTAGTCCTGCATACCCAAAACTGGGCATGCCCGAATTTCTAGGTTAGTGTCTTTAGATTGGATCATTATAGTTTACAGAGCATCCTGGTATATGGAAACTTACTGATGGTCCCCAGCAAAACCGGCAGCATAAATACAGAGTAGCGGTCAGCACATTGCTCCGCGCAACACACCTGTGATTCAGGCCAATGATTGCATGGCTCAGATTCAGTATCTTTCCCAATATTGAGTACAAAGTTCCTATTGTACTTGGTTTAAGCACACAAAGTGGACTCTTGGCAATTCTCTTCCAATACATTTGTCCTTCCCATTTGCTTTAAGTGCTCACCGTTTAATGATGAATGTTCAAAGAGTGTAAAATATACAGTGAGGTCATCGCAAAATTAATCTCATTCCATCCAAAGTTTTGTCTTCCAACAACTAGTTCTGACAACATGCTTTAAATTAGTGACAATGGATTAGTTCAGTATCAGCATCCATTTTCAGCATACCCAAATAATATACAGCAGGAGTGCCCAAGTGTTCAATGTCAATGGTCTCACAGGTATGCACTACCATGGAGCATCAAGTGTAAATACCTGTTCCCGTTAACTTGCAGATCTATCCAGTTGCTGATATCAACAGATCTCGGGGTTCTGCTTTAGGATTTATCTACCAATGAGATAATAAGCACAGCCCTTACCAAACCTCCAGGCCTACAAATTAAAAAAAAGTCAAACCAGCGAGTAGGAAATACAAGCGTAAATAGGGCTGAGCTGCCTGGGCTTCGAAGGC
The DNA here is from genome assembly GCF_052327205.1 of Somniosus microcephalus. NCBI lineage: Eukaryota > Metazoa > Chordata > Chondrichthyes > Squaliformes > Somniosidae > Somniosus > Somniosus microcephalus. The sequence goes on along the minus strand of NC_140987.1, from coordinate 76,110,948 downwards.
TGGAACGTCAGGGCTCGGGGGCCACATGTAGTCCATAGGTTACATTTTGGACACGCCTGATGTACAATATAATGAAAATTTGGACTCTTTATTTTTCTACTGCACTGTAACACCAGGCAAAACAAATCACAAACCTTGTAGAAGTTGCCATAACTTTTTCGGATGTTAATCCATTTCTTTGCAAACCGTGGATATTCGATGCTGCTAAGGTGGCACTGAACATTCAGGAACTTACACATGTCCCAGGAGCTAAGATTGGGGGAAAAAATAAGTTTCTATATTGAATTAGTCACAGCCACACAGAGAGAAAGGCAGAACTCAAATGCTTCACACTGAACAGATGCAAGACAGAGCATGCAACTTAAAAACCATATCTAAATGGATTTCTGAAACTCAATTATGAATTTAAGATGCATATCAAAGTAAGATGTCACCGCCACAGCTCTGGATCTCAGACCAGCAGAAGTGTTCTGATGAAGGGTCCATACTCAAAGGCATGAGTTGTCTTTACCCTTTACATATGCTGACAGAAATTGTACACCATTAGTTGTGCATTAATAAAATCCATGATCGGGTATTTATTCAATATTGAAAAAGATGTGATTCTGGTGAAGCTCTGATAATATCAAAGGTCGATATGGTGTTCGGTTGGAGGTGAATTTGTATACCTAGTACAGGAACAGTGTACACAGGGTAACCGACTGAGCGGCACTGTATTGTACATTAGCTGGCACTGCTAGTTGAAGTTTCTTCTTTAAAGCACAATTTCTATGCCATGCCAAAATTACAAGCTAGTCAAGCTAACTTAATCTTGCATTCCTCACATTTATCCATTCCGTTTCTTCCATGATGAAAATCAGCACGATTGTTTGTTTTATATGTTTTATGAGGGTGTACTACATACCCGTCAGTTAGCACTGCATATCTGCACTTGGTTCCGAGTTCCTTCTCTCTCATCCAGTCAACTACTCGTTGAAGAACATCTGGGAAACTCCCTGCCTTATCAACCATATCCTAGAATAAACATAACATGCACACTTAAGCGGGGTGAAAGAATTACCTTCGCCTACTAAACAAAATCTTGTCACTCTAGTCTCCGCAGCTCCCATTATTTGTTTAGTCTCTCCCTTATACGTTTAGTTAATGCTAACAGATTTCCCATGGTGTTGTTCATGTTAAGTCAGAGGACACACTGTTTTCCAACAATTGGAAGGGGGGGGGGGGGGGAAATCAACAAAGTGTGACACCTACAAAAGTGCACGCTACATGCAAGACGTTTAATATATTAGTATTCAATCTTTTGTAGTGCTATACACAGGAAGTCAAGGCCAAGTACAGTTTTCAGGTGAATTGGGGTCAGAGGGTGTGTGGGGTGATTTTTTTTAAAATTCATTCACAGGATGTGGATGTCACCGGCAAGCATTTATTGCCCATCCCTAATTAGGATGAGAAGGCGGTAGTGAGCCACCTTGGTGGTGGCTTGCTTGGCCATTTCAGAGGGCAGTTAAGAGTCAACCACATTGCTGTGGGTCTGGAGTCACATATAGGTCAGACCGGGTAAGGACAGCAGATTTCCTTCCCTAAAGGACATCAGTGAACCAGATGGGTTTTTACGACAATCCGATAGTTTCATAGTCACCATTAATGGCACTTTATTCCAGATTTATTTAATTAGCCTAATATATTTAACTTATTTAATTAGTTAAATTTTAAATTTCAGTCCCCATTTGAAAGTTATACAATCTATGGTTATTTTTATATAATATATTGATTTTATATATTGGCCCAGAAATTCGGGTCGGGGGCTTCCCGCGAGTGCAAGCCCCCGACCTGCACTTACCTTACGCGCCGGCAGTTGAGCTGTAGGGCCCCGTGGAATTCCGATCCGGGGCCTGGCCCAGCTGCCGGTGCGCAGTGCTTGCGTGTCCCAGGGGCGCAGTTAGTTTGATGCGTCCCCTGGGATCACGTGGGCCATGGGCAGCCAATCGGAGGAGGGAAAAGCCCATTCATAAGTCTTGACAGGAAGACCTGTCAAGGCTTATAAATACTACGGCCCCAAAATAGCAGTAAACCTTCAAATACATTTTTAAAAAACATCACATTTTTTAAATAAACTATAAATTACAGGGAAAACCTGTAAAAAAAAACTATTACAGGGAAAATCCGTAAAAAAAAAACGTAAGTTCAAAGTGCACGCGCAGACTCCCCTGCGCACGCGTTCGACCTCTGAACCCCTTCGTTCAGAGGAACGGAAGTGCCGGTTTCCCGCGCATGCGCAGATCATGCAAGAAACCGGCACTTCCATCGGGCTTACGGGTGAGTACCCCATGCGTATGTTTTAATTTAATATATTACTGTACATTGAAATTAAAGGGAATTGTTGCAGACTACACAACGGCAATTTAAAAGCCGTGGTTTTCATTCTGTTTAATTACTGCAGTTTCAAATCTCAATTGGCTACACTCAATATCCGTCCGATCTCCTGACACACGGGGGAAAATGTTGAAGCGAAAATCTGACACTTGGGATTTCTACTTTTAAAAAAAAATCACAATTTCAAATCCTACCTGAGCAAATTAAAACTGCACCCATGGAGACCCGAATTTCTGGGCCATTATTATAGTGGGATTTGAACTCACGTCTCCGTATCATTAGTCCAGGCCTCTGGATTACTAGTCCAGTAACATAACCACTATGCTACCCTACCCTCTAATTGAACAGGGCATGCACTCATATTTCAGTCCCCATTTGAAAGTTATACAATCTATGGTTATTTTATACAATGTTTTGATTTTATATATTATTATAGTTAGATAGAAAAACTTATAGCAATTTCAAAAGCAGGAAAGACAGTTGCTTGGAGCATAGCAATTCCTATGCTGAAAAGCAGGGAGACATCAACCCAAGGTGCTACAGTGCCACCAGTGGGTGGGAAGAGTATAATGACATCATGACACGTTTACATAGGCAATTTCTATTATAATTGTGGCCATAGGAATATATAATGGGGGAAAAAATTACACAAGTGTGACAGAAACTTGACAACTGGAAGTATGATTTAGTAGACAGGAAGTAGGTGTAGATTTAAGGCTTTTTAAAAATAAAATATAGCCCAATTTTGTTAATCTACCAATGTGCAATAGAAGAATTTTGCCAACACTAAACAATGTAGTAAGCCTTTGAGAAATGCACTACTCAATATCTTAGTTTATAAGGCTGAGACTATCACTTAGGCTGTGAGCTCCGGCAAGCGTATGTTTTAATTTAATATACTACGTTGAAATTAAAGGGAATTGTTCAGACTATCACTTAGGTTGTGCGCTCCGGCAAGCGTATGTTTTAATTTAATATACTACTGTACATTGAAATTAAAGGGAATTGTTGCAGACTACACAACGGCAATTTAAAAGCCGTGGTTTTCATTCTGTTTAATTACTGCAGTTTCAAATCTCAATTGGCTACACTCAATATCCGTCCGATCCCGACACACGGGGGAAAATGTTGAAGCGAAAATCTGACACTTGGGATTTCTACTTTTTAAAAAAAATCACAATTTCAAATCCTACCTGAGCAAATTAAAACTGCACTTAAATGAATAAGATTACCTGTGTGATGCCTGTGAGTTTGGTGCAAAATTCTGTAAGCTTGGGCTTCAGTTCTGGTTTGACATATTCCTGGAATGTATCCTCCTTGAAAACAGCACAGAAAGTTATTTTTCGTTAGTACTTTTCCCAGTTCTGTGGCCCTGGGAAATCTTTCCTCCCACAGCCTGATCGTTAAGAGAAAGAAACATTTGTATTTATATAGCACCTTTTGCATCTCAGGATGTCCCAAAGCATTTCACAGCTGCCGAGTTATTTTTTGTTGTGATGTAGACAAACACAGCAGCTAATTTATGCACAGCAAAGATCCCACAAAGAACAAATGAGAACAATGATGAGAAACAAGAGGGAATCATCTTAAAATTAGAGCTGGGCCATTTAGGTGTGAAATCAGGAAGAACCTTTTCAAATAAAGGGTAGTGGAAATCTGGAACTCGTCCCCAAAAGGCTGTGGCTACAGCTTTCAATGCTGCTGTTAACTCTACAGTGATTCGGCTCCATTTTCTACACTGATTAAAAAAGGAGATTTCACTGGCAAGCTGTCATTAAGCAGATCCAGCTGGAAAGCAGCTGCATTTTCAGTAAACTAAACATGGTATTAACCAGGCACACCTTATAGAAAAGTAATACAGTACTATGCATTGGAAACTGCCAGGAAAAATAAAACGAACATGCAGTAAGATCTCAATTTCTTTAAACAGGTTAAGCGTCACCTTGGCTTGTTTGGTAACACTCTTGCCTCTTTAGTCCAGTATGATTTGGACAGGTTGGGTGATTGGGCAGAAGCATGGCAGATGCAATATAATGTGGATAAATGCGAGGTTATCCACTTTGGTGTCAAAAACAGGAAGGCAGATTATTATCTGAATGGCAATAGATTGGGAGAAGGGGAAGTGCAAAGAGACCTGGGTGTCCTTGTGCACCAGTCGCTGAAGGTAAGCATGCAGGTGCAGCAGGCAGTTAAGAAGGCAAATGGTATGTTGGCCTTCGTAGCGAGAGGGTTTGAGTAGAGGAACAAGGATGTCTTGCTGCAGTTGTGCAGGGCCTTGGTGAGACCACATCTTGAGTATTGTGTGCAGTTTTGGTCGCCTTATCTGAGGAAGGATGTTCTTGCCATGGAAGGAGTGCAGCGAAGATTCACCAGGCTGATACCTGGGATGGCAGGAATGACGTATGAGGAGAGATTGGGTTTATACTTGTTGGAGTTTAGAAGAATGAGAGGGGATCTCATTGAAACTTATAAAATTCTGACAGGACTGGACAGACTAGATGCAGGAAGGATGTTCCCGATGGTCGGGGAGTCCAGAACCAGGGGTCACAGTCTAAGGATAAGCGGTAAGCCATTTAGGACAGAGATGAGGAGGAATTTCTTCACCCAGAGAGTGGTGAACCTGTGGAATTCTCTACCACAGAAGGCAGTAGAGGCCAATTCATTAAATATATTCAAGAAGGAGTTGGATATATTTCTTAAGGCTAAAGGGATCAAGGGATATGGGGAGAAGGCAGGGACAGGGTACTGAATTTGGATGATCAGCCATGATCACATTGAATGGTGGAGCAGGCTCGAGGGGCCGAAAGGCCTACTCCTGCTCCTATCTTCTATGTTTAGTCAGAAGATTGATAGTTCAAGCCCAAGAAATTGAGCATATTATCTAGGCTTCTCTCCAGTACTGAGGGAGTGTTGCATCAGAGGTACTGTCTTTCATTTGTGGAATCTTGCTGCCAAATTTTCCTACATAACTTTGACTGCATTTCACTGGCTATGGACCACTTTGGTTTGGGATAAGATGCGAGTACTATACTTAATTCTCATGCAAGGTGTATAAAGCACACAATTACTCACAATTTCCAGCGTGCGAGTATTCACGAGGGCAATGGGGAATTCAATAATTTCGTGCAAGTATTCCGGTGGATTGTTTTCTTCACACGTCGCTTCAAAGTCAATGACACAGATGTAGTCGTAGTACGTGTCTGAACACTCTGGCTTGATTAGCGATGTCTGAGTCAATTTCTGCTTCTTGTAGTAATTTTTTAATCGCTTTCTCAGCACATCCTTCACTCCCCTAAAGTATATCAACAAGAGAGCGAGGCAAAGAGAGAATGTGGGCGAGAGACAGAGCAAAAGTGAGTAAGAAACACAGAGAAAGCGAGAGACAAACACAGAAAGTGAGTGAGACAGAGGCAGTGAGAGAGCGACAGATGGGGTGTGAGTATGAGACAGACGGAAGAAGTGAAAGATTGTCAAGCACAAGGAGAGAGTGACACACAGAATTAGAGAAAGACAAAGAGGAAGACAAAACAATTACATTTAATTAATAATGTGCATCATCTATTCACACCTATACATTGCATCAATATCAATTTAAATATTTTTCTTTGTACATCATTTTCTCCCAAACAGTTAATATAATGTATTTGCACAAGTATTTAATATGCATAATTCAACCAAAATCAGTATGATATAGGCAAGTAGGAGAAATATTAAATGAATGGGAACAAGATTAAACAATACATGAGCCCTGAGGATCTGTGACACAAGAACAAAATGCATGGCCACCCTTAGATTATGGACTGTAATTTTCTACAAGTAAAATATACTAGCTAAAAATCTTAGCCAATCCTAGATACATTGGACTGGACTGAAAAAGGAGAGGCGAAGGAGACTTATAGGAGCCACAGTTTACTATTGTTAGTAATTTGCTGCTATAGAAACAAGCAAGGAAAATCCGTGCATGGATTTAGTCTGGGCACAACAGCAAATGTTCACTTGCTTATTTTCAAAAGCACCAATTTTGGATTTCAGACCTGCCCCCCCGCTAGCAGGTTAACTTGCAACAATAACAGCTTGCATTTATATAGCACCTTCAACATAGTAAAACTTCCTTTAACATAGTAGAATTTTAATAATTTCACAGGAGCACGATTCGAATGGGGCCAGGCTGTAATAGTTCTCTTCAGGGCTTTACTCGCTTGTGTTTTATTTCTTCCTTCATTCATCGCTGGCCAGAATGACGCCCACCTGGTTTCCAGATGGAGCTCCGCTAGCTTTGTGCGGAGCTCATCGCGAGTCATCCTGTTGATATGGCCATTTGTGACAGCAATTTCTTTGTAGACTGGGTCACTGAAGTCTTTAACGTAGGCAGCAGGGGTAGCTTTCATCGGCTGCTCTTGACCATCAAGTCTGCTGCGCTGCTTCACCTGAAATAAAGGCAAACGGACGTCAGAACAAATCAGTGACATGTGCCAACAGCTTACGCTACGTGACAGGTGCAGTACTGCTTCCTTAACAGACTTCAGGCCAGCTTCATTCACACAATACACAGACAGCTTATACAGCAAAGAATAGCCCAAACTGCACAGTACATGCAAACTGTGATACCAATTACACAAGCATTACTCAGAAATAGGAACAAAAAGGCTGGTAGGAGATGGTTGCAAAGTGACCTTTTTCTCCCCGCCAGGCAGCAGTCGAGCAAGAAAATTAACACTTCCACATTTCCACTGCTTTCGCACAAGTTACCTGTTTGGTCATTTTTCAATACGATAAAACAGCCTCACAATTAAATCTTAATTGTCAGGCACTTCATTCTCTCCCACCCCGCAAGCCCCCCAAAAAAATATTGGGTTAATTTTGCTCCTCCTTCAATACTATCATTCTCCCAGCTGGTACATGCACAAAATGACAGGTTGTAGTGCTCTAAATGTTCCTGCTCTGTAGAACCACACTTTGCCTCTATTCCTCCCTGTGACTGTACTGTAGAGGCTAGGAACTCTAGTGAAAGCACAGGTCTTCAGACAGAGGGTACTGGGTAATGTTTGAACCAGGTTCAAATCGGGGCCCAGGCTGCCAGATGAAAGCCTCTTCTCTCCACTGGCTATGAAGGGTTGTATATGAAATGAGTCCCATCTTGGTTGCTGATAGGCATGGCATCAGAGCACGATATTCTGCTAAATTCGGCAATGGTTAAGGTCAAATAGCAGAAAGAATACTTTACATTTTTCAGCTTTACATATTCACCAGGTCAGGATTCACCCTGCTCCCTGCATCCATTCTGGCTGAGGTCTACTTTCTCACTCGCCACAAGGTCACAGGAAGGATTCTCAGTGCCAAAACAAGCTCAAGACTGGCTAAAAGGAATCATAAAGACCAACAGAGGTCTTTATGATTCCTTTTAGTCAGTCTTGAAGTTTGAAGTACCAGCATTGCTCAATTGTTGATGCAGAGTATTCCATTTTAAAGTTTGATTTGTGCATGAATCTCTTTCCCTCCAATCTTTACTGCACCATTAACGAGAATGTGCTTGCCATTTTACTTATCAACAACTAACTCCGACTTGCTACATCATAATATCTTGTAAGATGTTAGCTTGGCGCCAGAACAAGAATTAACAAAGACCCTGAACAACCAGAATAAAAGGCAGCATGGACAACAGCTGCTTTAACAGAAGGTGCTAAAGGACAGATAATACCAGGGGGGGGGGAGAGGGGGCGAGGAGGGGGGGGGGGGAAAGAAAGAGGAGAGGGGGCGAGGGGGGGAGGAGAGAGGCGGCGGCAAGGGGGGGGGGGGAAGAGGGGCGGAGGGAGAGGGGGGGAGAGGGGCGGAGGGGCGAGGGAGGGGGGGAGAGGGGCGAGGGAGAGGGGCGGAAGGGCGAGAAAGGGGCGGAGGGGCGAGGGAGAGGGGGCGGCAGCGAGGGGGGAGGGGGGGAAGAGAGAGGAGAGGGGAGCCGGGGGCCAAGGGCTGAAGGGCGGGAGAGGGCCGAAGGGGGGGCGGGGGGGTTGAAAGCAAGAGGGAAAGAGAAAGAGAGGCGCGAGAGAGAGAGAGAAAGAGGAGAGAGAGGGGAGAGGAAAAAGGAGAAAGAGAGAAGAAAGAAAAAAGAGAAAGAGAAGATAGAAAAAGAGACAGAGAGAGAGGAGAGAGGGAGAAGAGGTAGAGTGCGAGTGAATGAGAGAGAAGTTCTGCCCCTCACACCGTTGGGTCAGGTCACTTCTTGCAGTTAGGAATAATAATAATTAGCCTTTGGTAATATTTTAACGTTAAATATTTCCGTTTAAAGCTGCAGCAATACAAATTAAATTAAGGTTCACTGAAACTTACATTTATAAAAGGGCATTAATGATGAGGCTCCGACTTCAGTGCCAAATCAAAATATAAACAGTACAGGTAGAACGTACTGAATCCGGCAGCATCGGGACCGAGGTTGAGCCGGTTTTTGGGTTTTTCCGGACTTCGGAACGTGTTTCTGATGTCCGATGTCCGGAAACGCCCGAGCCCAGGTTGCGATATTTCCGGACTTCGGACATCAGAAACACCTGCCGAGTCCGGAAATGCCTGGGCCCAGGTTCCGGTTTTTGGTAAGCCTCCCTCAGGGTGTCCGGATTCCGGAACATTTTACGGATTCCGGACCCCTGCCACCAATCGTCCTGGAATCCGGATTCCAGAACTCCGGATTTGGGACGCTCAACCTGTATTACCAATGATCAAAAATAAGATGCTGTATTATATTTCACCTGTAGAGATTCTAAAGATACATAAGATTTCCCCCCTGACCTACCTGCTGAGGTTACAGGGCACCGACAGCTCAGAAAGGCTAGTGGTAGAATAATGAATTGCTACAGCACCAGCTTCCACTTGAACCAGACTCAGTGAGATACACAAGGGACTCGACCAACATCTGTCACCCAATTTAATGCCTCAACCAAGCCACTATTCTCCCCTTGTCCAGTCTCTTCCCATCCGCGACTCTTCTGACGCCCTCTGCCACTTTAACAGTTTCCAGTTTCTTGGCCCCAACCGCATCCTTTTCACTAAGGACGTCCAATCCCTCTACACCTCCATCCCCCACCAGGACGGCCTGAGGGCGCTCCGCTTCTTCCTTGAACAGAGGCCCGACCAGTCCCCATCCACCACCACCCTCCTCCGCCTGGCTGAACTTGTTCTCACATTGAACAACTTCTCCTTTGACTCCACTTATTTCCTCCAAATCAAAGGTGTTGCTATGGGTACCCGCATGGGCCCTAGCTATGCCTGTCTTTTCGTGGGATATGTGGAACACTCTTTGTTCCAGTCCTACTCGGGTCCCCTCCCTCACCTCTTTTTCTGGTACATTGATGACTGTATCGGTGCCGTTTCCTGCTCTCACCCTGAACTAGACAATTTCATTCACTTTGCCTCCAATTTCCACCCTTCCCTCACCTTCACATGGTCCATCTCCGACTCTTCCCTTCCCTTCCTCGACTTCTCCGTCTCCATCTCTGGGGATATGTTATTGACCAACATTCACGACAAGCCCACTGACTCCCACAGCTACCTGGACTACACTTCCTCCCACCCCGCCTCCTGTAAGGACTCTATTCCATTCTCCCAGTTTCTCCGTCTCCGCCGCATCTGCGCCAACGATGCCACCTTCCACACCAGTGCTTCCGACATGTCTTCCTTTTTCCTCAACCGAGGATTCCCCTCTACCGTGGCTGACACGGCCCTCAACCGTGTCCATTCTATCTCCCGCACTTCTGCCCTCACCCCTGCCCCTCCCTCCCGGAACCACGATAGGGTTCCCCTTGTCCTCACCTTTCACCCCACCAGCCTCCACATTCAACGGATCATCCTCCGCCATTTCCAATGTGATCCCACCACCAAACCCATCTTCCCCTCCCCTTTCAGCATTCCGTAGGGACCGCTCCCTCCGAGACACCCTAGTCCACTGCTCTATCACCCCCAGCATCCCTTCCCCTGGCACCTTCCCGTGCAAGCGCAGGAGATGTAACACATGCCCTTATACCTCCCCCCTTCCCACTGTCCAGGACCCCAAACACCCCTTCCAGGTGAAACAGCGATTTACTTGTACTTCTTGCAATCTAGTGTACTGTATTCGCTGCTCACGATGCGGTCTCCTCTACATAGATACATAGATACATAGAAGATAGGAGCAGGAGTAGGCCATTCGGCCCTTCGTGCCTGCTCCGCCATTCGATGAGATCATGGCTGATCCTTTAATTCAGTATCCCGTCCCCGCCTTCTCTCCGTAACCCTTAACCCCTTTTGCCCGTAGAAATATATCTAATTCCCTCTTAAATATATTTAATGAGCTGGCGTACACTGCCCTCTGTGGCAATGAGTTCCACAGGTTCACCACTCTCTGAGTGAAGAAATTCCCCCTCATCTCTGTCCTAAATGGTTTAGCCCTTATCCTTAAATTATGTCCTCTATTTCTGTTCTCACCCGCCAAGGGAAACATTCCTTCTGCATCCAGTCTGTCTAGACCTGTCAGAATTTTATACACTTCTATGAGGTCCCCTCTCAATCTTCTAAACTCCAGTGTGTACATCCCTAAACTACATAGTCTCTCCTCATAGGTCATTCCCGCCATTCCTGGTATGAGCCTGGTGAATCGCCGCTGCACCCCCTCCATGGCAAGAACATCCTTCCTCAGATGAGGCGACCAAAACTGTACACAGTACTCGAGGTGTGGTCTCACCAGTGCCCTGTACAGCTGCAGCAAGGTATCCCTGTTCCTGTATTCTAACCCTTTTGCTATGAAGGCCAGCATACCGTTTGCCTTCTTGACCGCCTGTTGCACCTGCATGCTCGCCTTCAGTGACTGGTGTACAAGAACACCCAGGTCTCTCTGTACTTCCCCCTCTCCCAATCTATTGCCATTTAAATAATAATTTGCCCTCCCGTTCCTGCACCCAAGGTGGATAACTTCGCACTTGTCCACATTATAGTGCATCTGCCATTTATCCGCCCAATCGCCCAGTCTGTCCAAATCGCTCTGGAGCTTCCTGGTCTCTTCCTCTGAGCCCACCCCCCCTCCTAGTTTAGTGTCGTCTGCAAATTTGGAAATGCTGCATCCGACTCCCTGATCCAGGTCATTAATGTAAATTGTGAACAGCTGGGGGCCCAGGACAGATCCCTGTGGTACCCCACTTGTTACTGCCTGCCATTCAGAAAATGAGCCGTTTATTCCAACTCTCTGTTTTCTATCTGACAGCCAGTTCCCTATCCACGCCAAAACTTTCCCCTTTATCCCATGAGCCTCAATTTTCCATGCTAATCTTTTATGTGGGACCTTATCGAAGGCCTTTTGGAAGTCCAGGTACACCACATCTACTGGCTCTCCCCCATCTATTCTACCAGTTACTCCCTCAAAAAATTCCAATAGATTAGTCAAGCACGATTTACCCTTTGTAAATCCATGTTGACTCTGTCCTATCCTGTCCCCATTTGCTAAGTGCTCCGCTATTTCATCCTTAATGATGGACTCCAGCATTTTGCCCACAACTGATGTAAGGCTTACAGGTCTGTAATTACCTGCTTTTTCCCTACCCCCCTTTTTGAATAGTGGGGTAACGTTAGCTACCCTCCAATCCATCGGTACTGTTCCCGAGTCTAATGAATTCTGAAAAATCATCCTTAGTGCATCCGCTATCTCTAGGGCCACCTCCTTCAGTACCCTAGGATGCATGTTATCAGGCCCTGGGGATTTGTCCACCTTCAATCCCTTTAGCTTCCTTAACACCATATCCTTAGAGATATTGATTTGCGTCAGTTCCTCCTTTGCCAATGTCCCTATTTTTCCCGATATCCCAGGGAGGTTTTTTGTGTCTTCCTTCGTAAAGACTGACCCAAAGTATGCATTTAGTTGATCTGCCATTTCCTTATTTCCCATTATATATTCCCCCGTATCTGACTGCAATGGACCAACTTTGGTTTTCACCAGTCTTTTCCTTTTGATATACTTATAAAAGCTTTTGGAGTTAGTTTTTATATTTTCCGCCAGCTTGTTTTCGTAAGCTATTTTGCCCCTCTTGATTATGCCCTTTGCCCTCCTTTGCTCTATCTTAAACTGTTCCCAATCTTCCGCTCTGGCGCTTTTTTTGGCTATTTTATACGCCCTATCTTTGGATTTTATGCTGTCTCTAATTTCCCCTGTTATCCACGGTTGAGTCACCTTTTTAGATTTCCTTTTATGCCAGATTGGTATAAACAATTTTTGCAATTTTGTCATTCTATCTTTAAATGTTTGCCATTGTTTATCTACCTCCAGTCCTCCCAGGAACGTTGTCCACTCAGACCTACTCAGTTCCCGTCTCATGGCATCATAATTCCCCTTGTTTAAATTCAGGACCTTAGTCTCTGAGTCAATTTCTTCGCTCTCCATTTCGAGTGAGAAATCGATCATGTTATGATCGCTCTGACCCAAGGGTCCCCGTACAACAAGATTACTGATTAGTCCCTTCTCATTGCACAGTACCCAGTCCAATATAGCCTGTTCCCGAGTTGGTTCCTCGACATATTGATCCAGATAACCATCCCTCAAACACTCAAGGAATTCCTCCTCCTCATTATTTTTACTGATTAGGCTAGTCCAATCTATATGTAAGTTAAAGTCACCTATGATGACAGCTGTGCTCTTATTGCACGCTTCTCTAATTTGGGGAGACCAAACGCTGATTGGGTGACTGCTTTGGGGAACACCTCCGTTCAGTCCGTAAGGGTGACCCTGAGCTTCCGGTCGCCTGTCATTTTAATTCACCGCCCCATTCCCACTCGGACCTCACTGTACTCGGGCTCTTGCATTGTTCCACGGAAACCCAGCGTAAGCTCGAGGAACAGCACCTCATCTTCCAATTAGGCACTTTACAGCCTTCCGGACTCGATATCGAGTTCAACAATTTCAGATCGTAACATAGAAGATAGGAGCAGGAGTAGGCCATTCGGCCCTTCGAGCCTGCTCCGCCATTCAACGAGATCATGGCTGATCATCCAAACCCTAGCACCCGGTCCCTACACCGACAGCCATCCCACCCAAGCCCTATCCCCGTAACCCCACGTATTTAATCCCCCCTAACACTAAGGGCCAATTTTTATCATGGCCAATCAACCTAACCCGCACATCTTTGGACTGTGGGAGGAAACCGGAGCACCCGGAGGAAACCCACGCAAACACGGGGAGAATGTGCAAACTCCACACAGTCACCCGAGGCCGGATTTGAACCCGGGTCCCTGGCGCTGTGAGGCAACAGTGCTAACCACTATGCCACCGTGCCACCTCTGCCCCCATTACATTTTTACATATATTTTTTATCCACACCCTTCCCCCTTTCTTTTCTCTCCCACATGGCAGCTGTCTCTCATTCTGCCAGCGCATTTCACACCTAATCTAGAGCCGTCTTTTGTCTCCACTAGTCCTATCACCATCTCGTCTCGTTTTGAATACCTCTTAATGTCTCTTCACTTCTCTTTTGTTCTTTCACCCCCATTTCCCAGCCCCCAAACTGGCCTTTTAATCGGTTTCATTTCCTGTGTTTTTTCAGCCCTGACGAAGGGTTTGACCCGAAACGTTAACTCTGTTTCTCTCTCCACGGATGTTGCCTGGCCTGCGGAGTTTTTCCAGCATTTTCTGTTGTTATTTCCCTCAAAATAGAAGCCAGCTTCAGAATTTAGACAGACATCCAACATATTTGGGGATCTAGCCATCCGAGTGCGTCATTAAGCCACAAACCAATTACACATGACTCCAGGCCACCAATAACTGAAAACACAAATAACCATACATTTTGCATCTTCTTCAGTGTAAGGGGTTTTATAATGAGTGTAAAAAACAGATTGAATCATTTAATATCAGTGAAAATGAATCCTTCCAAGAAGATGATTTGTAAATACGTGCACCATTGTCTTCATGCTGTGAAACACACTTTCAGGAAATTATGTACTGTACAAAATCGTCTTATTTTACAGCTGTCATCTGTTTTTATGTAACATCTGTGTTTAGAGAGGTCAATCCAGGTAATAGACTGATCGTGTTCTATGCCACGACATTGCAAAACGTTCTAACATAGTCACTGGTTCAAGAAAGTTAAGTGACGTGGCTTCAAGTACATACACTCAATGGGCAAGTTTCAGCAACTCTGAACCCTGGCCACTTGCCTTCAAACAAGTCATAGATCCAATTAGCAGGTAACTTGCAATTGTGAAATAAACTTAATTCAGCACCTTCGCTTTTGTTCTTTCCTCTCTTCCACCCACCCACCCACCCCATCCCCTGCCTCTGTACTTGTTTAAAACTTGGTACATCTCTAACGTTTTCCAGTTCTGATGAAAGGTCATCGACCTGAAATGCTAACTCTGTTTCTCTCGCCACAGATGCTGCCTGACCTGCTGAGTATTTCCAGCATTATCTGTTTTTAATTTAACACCTGCTCAGTGGGCCAAGTTATGTATTACACATTTAAAGTTACAGTGCTCCACACCTGAAAAGTTGTTTACACTGACAGGGAAAGTAAAAGGGTTGAAATATCTTTGAAATGTACTAACCTGGCTACCAGAGTTCCCCTCCCCCCACTTTAAAAACTGTGGACGCATCATAAATGGACAGTATCAGTTGTGGCTTAACGATAGCACTCTTGCCTCTACATCAGAAGATTGTGGGTTAAAGTCCCACTTCAGGGACTTGAGCACATAATCCAGGCTGACACACCAGTGCAGTACTGCAAGTTCTTTCTTCTTTAATAACAAACTCCCCATTATGATGTAAGAAATTAGGTGCTAATTAAAAAGAAAGAACTCGCATTTATATAGCATATTTCACAACATCAGGACGTCACAAAGCACTTTACAACTAATGAAGTACTTTTGAAGTGCCATTGTTGTAATGTAGGAAACACGGCAGCCAATTTACGCACAGCAATGTCCCACAAAACAGCAATGAGATAAATTACTAGATAATCTGTTTTAGGTGTTGGTTGAGGGATAAACATTGGCCAGGACACTGGGGAGAACTCCGCTGCTCTTCTTCAACTGGTGACGTGAGGTCTTTTGTGTCTGCCAGAGAGGGCAGACAGGGGTCTCTGTTTAATGTTTCATCCGAAAGTCGGCAGCTCAGACAGTGCAGTACTGAGGGAGTGCTGCCTGGATTATGCACTGGAGTCTCTAGAGTGGGACTGGAATTATAATTTAATGGGGGGGGGGGGGGGTGGGGTGGAGGTCTCCACATTTAAAGGAGGGGGGGGGGCTGTCTCTACATTTGATGGGGGGGATGTCTCCGCATTTGATGGGGGGGATGTCTCCGCATTTGATGGGGGGGATGTCTCCGCATTTAATGGGGGGGATGTCTCCGCATTTGATGGGGGGATGTATCCGCATTTGATGGGGGGGATGTCTCCGCATTTGATGGGGGGGATGTCTCCGCATTTGATGGGGGGGATGTCTCCGCATTTGATGGGGGGGATGTCTCCGCATTTGATGGGGGGGATGTCTCCGCATTTGATTGGGGGGGATGTCTCCGCATGATGGGGGGGATGTCTCCGCATTTGATGGGGGGGATGTCTCCGCATTTGATGGGCGGGATGTCTCCGCATTTGATGGGGGGGGGATGTCTCCGCATTTGATGGGGGGGGATGTCTCCGCATTTGATGGGGGGGATGTCTCCGCATTTGATGGGGGGGGGATGTCTCCGCATTTGATGGGCGGGATGTCTCCGCATTTGATGGGGGGGGGATGTCTCCGCATTTGATGGGGGGGGGATGTCTCCACATTTGATGGGGGGGGGATGTCTCCGCATTTGATGGGGGGGATGTCTCCGCATTTGATGGGGGGATGTCTCCGCATTTGATGGGGGGGATGTCTCCGCATTTGATGGGGGGGTGTCTCCGCATTTGATGGGGGGGATGTCTCCGCATTTGATGGGGGGGATGTCTCCGCATTTGATGGGGGGGATGTCTCCGCATTTGATGGGGGGGATGTCTCCGCATTTGATGGGGGGATGTCTCCGCATTTGATGGGGGGGATGTTTCCGCATTTGATGGGGGGGGATGTCTCCGCATTTGATGGGGGGATGTCTCCGCATTTGATGGGGGGGATGTTTCCGCATTTGATGGGGGGGGATGTCTCCGCATTTGATGGGGGGGGATGTCTCCGCATTTGATGGGGGGGGATGTCTCCGCATTTGATGGGGGGATGTCTCCGCATTTGATGGGGGGGATGTCTCCGCATTTGATGGGGGGATGTCTCCGCATTTGATGGGGGGGATGTCTCCGCATTTGATGGGGGGGGATGTCTCCGCATTTGATGGGGGGGGATGTCTCCACATTTGATGGGGGGGGATGTCTCCGCATTTGATGGGGGGGGATGTCTCCGCATTTGATGGGGGGGATGTCTCCGCATTTGATGGGGGGGGATGTCTCCGCATTTGATGGGGGGGATGTCTCCGCATTTGATGGGGGGGATGTCTCCGCATTTGATGGGGGGGATGTCTCCGCATTTGATGGGGGGGGGATGTCTCCGCATTTGATGGGGGGGGGATGTCTCCGCATTTGATGGGGGGGGATGTCTCCGCATTTGATGGGGGGGGATGTCTCCACATTTGATGGGGGGGGATGTCTCCACATTTGATGGGGGGGATGTCTCCTCATTTGATGGGGGGGATGTCTCCGCATTTGATGGGGGGGATGTCTCCGCATTTGATGGGGGGATGTCTCCGCATTTGATGGGGGGGATGTCTCCGCATTTGATGGGGGGGATGTCTCCGCATTTGATGGGGGGGATGTCTCCGCATTTGATGGGGGGGATGTCTCCGCATGATGGGGGGGATGTCTCCGCATTTGATGGGGGGGATGTCTCCGCATTTGATGGGGGGGGATGTCTCCACATTTGATGGGGGGATGTCTCCGCATTTGATGGGGGGGATGTCTCCGCATTTGATGGGGGGGATGTCTCCGCATTTGATGGGGGGGATGTCTCCGCATTTGATGGGGGGGATGTCTCCGCATTTGATGGGGGGGATGTCTCCGCATTTGATGGGGGGGATGTCTCCGCATTTGATGGGGGGGATGTCTCCGCATGATGGGGGGGATGTCTCCACATTTGATGGGGGGGGATGTCTCCGCATTTGATGGGGGGGGATGTCTCCACATTTGATGGGGGGGGATGTCTCCACATTTGATGGGGGGGGATGTCTCCACATTTGATGGGGGGATGTCTCCACATTTGATGGGGGGGGATGTCTCCACATTTGATGGGGGGGGATGTCTCCACATTTGATGGGGGGGGATGTCTCCACATTTGATGGGGGGATGTCTCCGCATTTGATGGGGGGGGGATGTCTCCGCATTTGATGGGGGGATGTCTCCGCATTTGATGGGGGGGATGTCTCCGCATTTGATGGGGGGGATGTCTCCGCATGATGGGGGGGATGTCTCCGCATTTGATGGGGGGGATGTCTCCGCATTTGATGGGGGGGGGATGTCTCCGCATTTGATGGGGGGGGGATGTCTCCGCATTTGATGGGGGGGATGTCTCCGCATTTGATGGGGGGGATGTCTCCGCATTTGATGGGGGGGATGTCTCCGCATTTGATGGGGGGGATGTCTCCGCATTTGATGGGGGGGATGTTTCCGCATTTGATGGGGGGGATGTCTCCGCATTTGATGGGGGGGGATGTCTCCGCATTTGATGGGGGGGGATGTCTCCGCATTTGATGGGGGGGATGTCTCCGCATTTGATGGGGGGGATGTCTCCGCATTTGATGGGGGGGATGTCTCCGCATGATGGGGGGGATGTCTCCGCATTTGATGGGGGGGGATGTCTCCGCATTTGATGGGGGGGGATGTCTCCACATTTGATGGGGGGGGATGTCTCCACATTTGATGGGGGGGGATGTCTCCACATTTGATGGGGGGATGTCTCCACATTTGATGGGGGGGGATGTCTCCACATTTGATGGGGGGGGATGTCTCCACATTTGATGGGGGGGATGTCTCCACATTTGATGGGGGGGATGTCTCCACATTTGATGGGGGGATGTCTCCGCATTTGATGGGGGGGGGATGTCTCCGCATTTGATGGGGGGATGTCTCCGCATTTGATGGGGGGGATGTCTCCACATTTGATGGGGGGGATGTCTCCACATTTGATGGGGGGATGTCTCCGCATTTGATGGGGGGGGGATGTCTCCGCATTTGATGGGGGGATGTCTCCGCATTTGATGGGGGGATGTCTCCGCATTTGATGGGGGGATGTCTCCGCATTTGATGGGGGGGGGATGTCTCCGCATTTGATGGGGGGATGTCTCCGCATTTGATGGGGGGATGTCTCCGCATTTGATGGGGGGATGTCTCCACATTTGATGGGGGGGGGATGTCTCCACATTTGATGGGGGGGGGATGTCTCCACATTTGATGGGGGGGATGTCTCCACATTTGATGGGGGGGGATGTCTCCACATTTGATGGGGGGATGTCTCCACATTTGATGGGGGGGGATGTCTCCACATTTGATGGGGGGGATGTCTCCGCATTTGATGGGGGGGATGTCTCCACATTTGATGGGGGGGATGTCTCCACATTTGATGGGGGGGATGTCTCCACTATTCCCTCCCCTTTCCCCGCCCGGGCCCACGCTCTGCCGCTCGGCCCGCTCCAGGCCGATGGAGTGACGCCACTGTCTCACCTGATCCTGGCCCTGCGCCGGACCCGAGCCGGGCCCCAGGCCACTGTGAGCGAGGCGCGGGACATTCTCCTTCTGTTCCTCCTCCATCTCCGCTCAACGAACCTCGTCATTTCCGCTTCCCCACAACAACAAACGCAAATCCGCGGGAAAGATTCTCTGACCTCACTTCCGGTCTGCGCCTCGAGGACAGGAGGCGAGCACAGCGGAGTCTGCGCACTGAGAACTTTCAGAGCCGGGGCAACAATCGGAAGACAGACCGGTAATGGAGTGTCGAGAGAGGGGGAGAGATTGAGAGAATCTGGAGAGAGGGGGAAAGAGTCTGGGGAGAGGGAGAGATTCTGGGGAGAGGGAGAGAGAGTCTGGGGAGAGGGAGAGATTGAGAGAGTCTGGGGAGAGAGGGAGAGTCTGGGGAGAGGGAGAGAGTCTGGAGAGATTGAGAGAGTCTGGAGAGATTGAGAGAGTCTGGAGAGAGTCTGGAGAGATTGAGAGAGTCTGGAGAGAGGGAGAGATTGGGAGAGTCTGGGGAGAGAGGGAGAGAGTCTGGAGAGATTGAGAGAGTCTGGAGAGATTGAGAGAGTCTGGAGAGAGGGGGAGATTGAGAGAGGGAGAGATTGAGAGAGAGGGAGAGATTGAGAGAATCTGGAGAGAGGGAGAGATTGAGCGAGAGGGAGAGATTGAGCGAGAGGGAGAGATTGAGCGAGAGGGAGAGATTGAGAGAGAGGGAGAGAGAGGGAGAGATTGAGAGAGAGGGAGAGATTGAGAGAGAGGGAGAGATTGAGAGAGTCTGGAGAGATTGAGAGAGAGGGAGAGATTGAGAGAGAGAGGGAGAGGAGGAGAGATTGAGAGAGAGGGAGAGATTGCGAGAGTCTGGAGAGAGATTGCGAGAGAGTGGAGAGATTGCGAGAGAGTGGAGAGATTGCGAGAGAGTCTGGAGAGAGGGAGAGATTGAGAGAGAGGGAGAGATTGAGGGAGAGATTGAGAGAGTCTGGAGAGAGATTGCGAGAAAGTCTGGAGAGATTGCGAGAGAGTGGAGAGATTGCGAGAGAGTGGAGAGATTGCGAGAATCTGGAGAGAGATTGCGAGAATCTGGAGAGAGATTGCGAGAGGGGGAGATATCGAGAGAATCTGGAGAGGGGGGAGATTGAGAGAGTCTGGAGAGGGAGGTAGAGAATGAGAGTGGAGAAAGCAGGGCAGAAAGTGAGAGGCTGGAGAGAGGGAGGGGCAGAGAGTGACAGGCTGGAGAGATTGAGAGTGTCTGGAGAGGGAGGGGCAGATTGGGAGAGGAGGTGTTTGGAGAAGGGGTGGAGATTGGGTGCAACTAAGGGAGAGGGGCAGATTCTACAGGGGACAAGAGGAGATGGGAAGGTACAACAACATGTGGGAGATACTGGAGGCAGAATCTATACAGATTGAGAGAATCTGGAAAAGGAGAGGCAGAGATGCCACAGCCTGGATGGGGAGGGGCAGACAGTGCAGTGGAAAATATTGGCAGTCTGGGTGGGGAGGGTCAGAGTCTAGAGGGGGAGGCATAGGCAGAGAATTCATGTTCGCGCTCTCTAATCTCAAATATCTCCCAAGTGCTCAGTGAGTTTGTCCTTAATTATAGATTCCAATAACTTTGCCACAGCAGATGTTAGACTAACATCTATAATTTCCTTGTTTCTCTCTCACCTTTCTTAAATAATGGAGTTATATTTGTTTGGGAGGTTCTGAAGGAGAAGGGTCAGATTCGGAACCTGAAGGAGGAGGGGCAGAGACATAATAGTCTGGAGCAGGAGAGGGAGGGGAAGAGACAGGGCAGAGTCTGGAGGGGGGGAAATGAAAGTTTAGGAGAGTCTAAGGGAGGGGCAGAAATCGAGCAGATTCTGGAGAGGAAGGGGCAGAGATCAGCAGAGTATATGGGTAGTGGCAGAGTCTGGAGAGGAAGGGGCAGAGATCAGCAGAGTATATGGGTAGTGGCAGAGTCTGGAGAGGAAGGGGCAGAGATCAGCAGAGTATATGGGTAGTGGCAGAGTCTGGAGAGGAAGGGGCAGAGATCAGCAGAGTATATGGGTAGTGGCAGAGTCTGGAGTGGAAGGGGCAGAGATCAGCAGAGTATATGGGTAGTGGCAGAGTCTGGAGTGGAAGGGGCAGAGATCAGCAGAGTATATGGGTAGTGGCAGAGTCTGGAGTGGAAGGGGCAGAGATCAGCAGAGTATATGGGTAGTGGCAGAGTCTGGAGTGGAAGGGGCAGAGATCAGCAGAGTATATGGGTAGTGGCAGAGTCTGGAGTGGAAGGGGCAGAGATCAGCAGAGTATATGGGTAGTGGCAGAGTCTGGAGAGGAAGGGGCAGAGATCAGCAGAGTATATGGGTAGTGGCAGAGTCTGGAGTGGAAGGGGCAGAGATCAGCAGAGTATATGGGTAGTGGCAGAGTCTGGAGTGGAAGGGGCAGAGATCAGCAGAGTATATGGGTAGTGGCAGAGTCTGGAGAGGAAGGGGCAGAGATCAGCAGAGTATGTGGGTAGTGGCAGAGTCTGGAGTGGAAGGGGCAGAGATCAGCAGAGTATGTGGGTAGTGGCAGAGTCTGGAGAGGAAGGGGCAGAGATCAGCAGAGTATATGGGTAGTGGCAGAGTCTGGAGAGGAAGGGGCAGAGATCAGCAGAGTATATGGGTAGTGGCAGAGTCTGGAGTGGAAGGGGCAGAGATCAGCAGAGTATATGGGTAGTGGCAGAGTCTGGAGAGGAAGGGGCAGAGATCAGCAGAGTATATGGGTAGTGGCAGAGTCTGGAGTGGAAGGGGCAGAGATCAGCAGAGTATGTGGGTAGTGGCAGAGTCTGGAGAGGAAGGGGCAGAAACCGGGCAGAGTCTGTAGACAGCCTACAACACCAGCCCATCCCCACCCTCAAGTGACATTGTCCATTTAACTATAGTTTCGCTAACTACTATTCCAGTAGCACCCTACAATAGCCAACTAATTGGATCCAACTCAGGCAGAGGAGCAAAAGGAATGCATGTATGAAATCATATCAGAGACACACCACATGAATTCACAAGACTGAAGGATTACAGGTGATACCGTGCTGACATAACACTCGCATCATTATACATACTCCTTTACAAAATCAGAGATACGGATTTTTAGATAAATTCGCATTTTGCACTTTTCCAAGAGATTAAATCACAGCGATGTGACTTCAAGCTGATCTGCCAAATCTTAACTATATCTGTACTGGAGTTTTCATACACCAATACCTTTCATTTTGTGGGTTATTAAAATCAGAAATTACAAAAATTATCAATCTGTTCTGTCCAAAATGGAAGATTAGGGTTTGGATCATGTATGTGCTTTATGGGGTAATGATTATGTACAACCCACTTTTTTTTAAAAACAAGAAAGAAAAGCTTGTATTTATACAGCCCCTTTCATGACCTCCGGACGTCCCAAAACACTTTACAGTCAATGAAGTACTTTGGAAGTATAGTCACTTGTCGGAAATGCTACAGCCAATTTGCGCAGGGAATGCTCCCACAAACAGCAATGAGATAGTGACCATATAATCTGTTTTTAGGCGTTGGTTGACGGATAAATATTGACCAGAATACTGGGCAAACTCCCTTGCTCTTTTTCAAATAGTGCCATGGGGTCTTTTATGTCCACCTGAGAGAACAGATGGGGTATTGGTTTAACGTCTCAACTGAAAGACAGCACCTCCGACAGTGCAGTACTCCCTCAGTACTGCAATGAATTGTCAGCCTAAATTATGTCCTCAAATCTCTGGAGTGGGCACATGTATTGATAATTCTGTACTAATTCTTCAAAGATTGCAATCTCTAAACTCCAATATAGTTCCGTTGGGAAGACATTAGCAGACAGGTTTTAATTTTGGAGAAAGGCTTGAAAATTCAGCAATTTATTCACTGGAACAGAAAAGTTTAAGTGGGATCAAACACGATATTCAAGATTATGGGAGATTTTGAGAAGATAAATAGTGAAAAACATTGTCTCCAGTTGGGAAATCGATAACAAGGGAGCAGAGACTCAGGATTATCACTAGAGGAACAAGGGAAATTTAGAAGAAAAGTATTCACTCGGAGGGTTATTAGAACATGGATTGCCTTACCACAAGCAACTTTTGAAGAAGAGACTATTGTAGGTATTCGGGTTCACCGATTTAGGTATTGGACGAATTCCTACTTAATCGAGTCCGACTCCAGGAGAACAATCAAAAAGGTTTTTAATGCAGGAACAGAGGAATTCTAACAGGTTGTAGAGCTAGGTACAGGAGAGCCATAAAATAGGTCTTCACCAGACGGAGACGCCACGAGGACCGAGTAGGCAGTCCCATGGATTGCGTGATGATGTCATCGCGTCTTCCCGTGCTTGGGTAGTCACGTGACTTGTGTGATGATGTCATCGCGTTTGCCCGCGCTTGGGACGGTCACGTGATGTGCGACGTGACACCGCGTTTGCCCGCACTCCCAAAGGAGGAAAGCCCCACACCGGCTACATCGTTACGTTAAAGGGAATTATGTACGGTAAGTAAGGGACACTCGGTGGTACCACTACACTATCATTTATAATGGAACTGGATAATTATTTGAAAAGGAGAGCTATTGAAGGCACTTGGAAAACAGTGACAGGATCGGACAAAGTCAACATGGATTTACAAAAGGTAAATCGTGCTTGACTAATCTACTGGAATTTTTTGAGGATGTAACTGGTAGAATAGATAAGGGAGAACCAGTGGATGTGGTGTATTTGGACTTTCAGAAGGCTTTCGATAAGGTCCCGCATAAGAGATTAGCGTGCAAAGTTAAAGCACATGGGATTGGGGGAAGGTACTGACTTGGATAGAGAACTGGTTGGCAGACAGGAAGCAAAGAGTTGGAATAAACGGGTCTTTTTCCGAGTGGCAGGCAATGACAAGTGGGATACCGCAGCGATTGGTGCTAGGACCCCAGCTATTCATAATATATATTAATGATCTAGACGAGGGAACTAGACGTAATATCTCCAAGTTTGCAGACGACACAAAGCTGGGTGGGCGTGTGTGCTGTGAGGAGGATGCCGAGAAACTCCAGTATGATTTGGACAGGTTGGGTGATTGGGCAGATGCATAGCAGATGCAGTATAATGTGGATAGCTACGAGGTTATCCACTTTGGTGGCAAAAACAGGAAGGCAGATTATTATCTGAATGGCAATAGATTGGGAAAAGGGGAAGTGCAACAAGACCTGGGTGTCCTTGTGCACCAGTCGCTGAAGGTAAGCATGCAGGTGCAGCAGGCGGTTAAGAAGGCAAATGGTATGTTGGCCTTCATAGCGAGAGGATTCGAGTACAGGAGCAAGGATGTCTTGCTGCAGTTGTACAGGGCCTTGGTGAGACCACACCTTGAGTATTGTGTGCAGTTTTGGTCGCCTTATCTGAGGAAGGATGTTCTTGCCATGGAGGGAGTGCAGTGAAGATTCACCAGAGTGATACCTGGGATGGCAGGAATGACGTATGAAGAGAGATTGGGTCGATTAGGCTTGTATTAGCTAGAGTTTAGAAGAATGAGAGGGGATCTCTTTGAAACTTATAAAATTCTAACAGGACTAGACAGACTAGATGCAGGAAGGATATTTCCGATGGCGGGGAGTCCAGAACCAGGGGTCACAGTCTAAAGATAAGGGGTAAGCCATTTAGGACTGAGAAGAGGAGGAATTTCTTCACCCAGAGAGTGGTGAATCTGTGGAATTCTCTACCACAGAAGGCAGTGGAGGCCAATTCATAAAGGAGTTAGATATATTTCTTAAGGCTAAGGGGATCAAGGGATATGGGGAGAAAGCAGGGACCGGGTACTGAATTTGGATGATCAGCCATGATCTTAATAAATAGCGGAGCAGGCTCGAGGGGTCGAATGGCCTACTCCTGCTCCTATCTTCTATGTTTCTGAGGAAATGGCAGTGAAATGGGACAGGGGTTGATTGCTGCAGTTGAAGAGTGCTGTGATGGGACGAATGGCCTTCTGTGTTGTCATTTCTATTGTTGGGTTTAAAGGACAGTCATTCATCATTTCCCTAATACCAGTTCAAGGACCAGGAAACATTAAGATGTCTGATTAATACCTTTTATTGATCATTACGTTGATACAACCCATTACATGCAGTGCCCATGAGATTGGTACCGATAAATACTCCTGAGCAACGGACTCTTCGGATTCAGTAAATGTGTCATCTTGACTGCTTACGTTCATCTAAGCAGACTAGGTAAATGTATCTAAGGGGCTCCGGTGTGCTGTACTTTATAGGGTTAACTACGTCTCACTAGCGTGATGTTACTATGTAAGCACGTTCCTTCTACTTGCAGTTAATGCGTGGTGTGTTTGCCTCATACGTCATCTCACCAAGTGATGTTTCCACGTTCCCCCCAAGCGCGCATACGTATAGCTACTATTCTCTGTTCATTATTCACTACACGAGTGACCACGGCTATCAGGCATCCCCTTCATTTACTTATCTCCTTTCCTTTTTTATAACAGAGAAATCTATTCATCCCTGACACTCCCCTTCTTAACCCAGACTATCTGGCAACATTCCTGCTCGTTAATATTTCTTTCTTGCACCTCCCCCCCCTGCCCAGTCTGGTATTGATCCTGCTTGTCTCAGCACTCAGACTGTATCCTTCTCATTAACTCTTACAATACAACATAGTTAGTTCATTTTTATATATATATATATGTGTGTGTGTGTGGCTATTCTACCTAGTATATCTATTCTTACATCTATGATTTGCATTGTTACAATGTGATAATAGCATTAAATAAAAATCGAATGAACACTACATCGTATGGGATTTTATTCAGTGTCATCTTCTCGGCCAACCTAGGTGCAAACGACACAGCGACAAAACGTTTTGACTCAAGAATAAAAATTGGTGGAAACACTTCCTATCTCTAACCTCCTCCAGTCCTACAACCCTCCAAGAACTCTGTTCCTCTAGCCTTTTGTGCATCCCCACTCCCCACCATTGGCGGTCGTGCCTTCAGCCGTCTACGCCCCAAGCTCTGGAATTCCTTCCCTAAACCTCTCTGTCTCTCTACCTCCCTCTCCGCCTACTAAACAACCAACATAAATAGAATCAGAGGAAATACACTGGCACGCCCCACTATTGGTGGACTGTGGTAAATTTCACGTAGATGGCAGCTGTGGCTCAATTGCACACTTGCCTCTTGAGTCAGAAGGTTATGGGTTCAAGTCCCACTCCAGGGACTTGAGCACATCTAGGCTGACACTCCAGTACAGTGCTGACGGAGTGCTGGTGCCATCTTTTGGATGAGACATTAAACTGAGGCCCCGTCTGCTCTCGCAGGTGGACGTAAAAGATCCCGTGTCACTATTTCGAAGAAGAGCAGGGGAGTTATCCCCGGTGTCCTGGCCAATATTTATCCCTCAATCAACATAACAAAAACAGATTATCTGGTCATTATCACATTGCTGTTTGTGGGAGCTTGCTGTGTGCAAATTGGCTGCCACATTACAACAGTGACTCCAAAAGTGCTTCATTGGCTGTAAAGCGCTTTGAGACGTCTGGTGGTCCTGTAGCATAGAGGCACTGGGCCAGAATCTGCGGTGAGGCTAATGGCACTTGCTGTTATTCATACGTTATTGGTACAGCAACTTCAGGCGAGGAGCAGATGCATGGTTAAATGCAGATATCCAAAAGTTGCTTTGCAGAAAAGGCATTTCGCTATCTGCCTCACCATTGACCTGCATTGAATGTCATGAGGTTGCTCTGTTTGCACGGTTGATATGAATTAAACTTGCTGTAGATATTTAGGGCTAGTAATTAGTGGCGTAAGCAATGTTCTCGTTAATTTTTCGGGTGCAGCTGCGCTGCCCATTCAAAATACCGTGTGTGTGCGGTTTTTCGCATTGAAAAGATGGTGAGCCGGCTGCGCGGGAAGTCCAGAGAGCTGCGCAGCTGCACAGCATAAAGGGAACATTGAGTATAAATACCCTTTTGCTGACGTGATAGTTGTTAATTGCTGCCAATCAACCTCTCTGGCACTGAAAATTAACTATTACAAGTGTGGAGTCTCATTCCTTCAGGTTTTGAATTTTTCAGAGATTTTAAAAATGTCAAATTTAAATGAAAACATTTGTTTCTTACTTTTCCTTTGTTTCTTTTTTCTCTCTTACTCCAATCTTTCTTTCCCTCTCTTTATTTCTCTTTCTGTAGCTGATTTGACATTGAATTCACCCACTTCAATTTACCCCCCTTCTCAGTCCCTCTGCTGTTTATTTCCAAATCCTTGGTTGCCCTGTTCACTCAGGCCTCAGATGCCCTGTTTCCCTTGCTGCGCCGTTATCAGCTCGCACTTTCAGCAACATTGTGAGCAAAACTTTTTTGAGCTAATTAACAGCAGACGCCATTAGATGTCCCATGACAGCAAATTCTGGTCCACTATCTTTTCCAAGCAGCATGGCTTTGAAAGGAGGTCTTGGAGCAGGGATAGAGGGGCCAACAATCTGCGAGGCAGTGTTCGCAGCACTTACACTAGGACCTCCATCAGTGACACTAGCGGACCTTCTGGGTTCAGGGGAAGTTTTCCTCGTTATCATGCCCGTAGTGGGCACCCACGTCACTAAGGAAAATTTTTAGAGTGCCCTCAATGCTGGAAAGTCCAGAACAAGACTGGTGAGTCAGGGAAGGAGTGTCCATTACCAACTCCCCTCCCCAGAAATATTACAGCTTCCCCCAGGCCTCCTTGGCAAGTAGGCCAGCTAAAAATGACAATGCCATAAAATAGGCCTTCCTTCCGCTACCCCACCAGAACTTTGAGAGACTGGGTTCACGGGAACACTTGACCTCGTGAGTCCTTCCCCCACATCCCACAGCCTCCTGCCTCAGTAGCCAGGTTGGGATGAGCAGAGGATCTGCCCCCACATTGCGCAGATCAGGACCTAATTATTTGCGATCCTTTTGTTCCACTCCCTTCGGTAGGAGTGTGCGGCAAGGACCGTGGATTATCAGCCCCAGAATTTCACAGCACAGAAAGAGGCCATTCAGCCTATCATGCTGGGCCATTAACTGAAAGCTCTCCACTTTGTACCATTCCCCTGTCCTTTTAATTTCTTCTTTTTCAAATATTTATCCACTTCCCTTTTAAAAAGCAATTATAGATTCTGTTTCCACCACTGTTTCTGGTAAGGCATTCCATGTCTTAACAACCCTCTGAGTGAAAAAAAAATCCTTTACCCTCGCAATTTGTTCTTTTGATGATCTTAAATTTATGTTTTCTCACTGACCAGTAGAAATATTTTTTTCTCATTTATCTCCTCAAAACCCCTCAATTGTTGAACGCCTCTATCCAATCTCCTGTTAATTTTCTTTGTTCTAATCAAAGAATCCCCATTTTCTCTAATCTTGCCTCATAACTAAGGCCTCTCATCCCTAGTATCATCTCAGTAAATCTCTTCTGCAATCATCCATGGCCTTGGCATCCTTCTTAGTATAAGGCACCCAAAACAGGACATATTCTAACTAAAATAAAAACAAAAAATGCTGGAAATACTCAGCCGGTCAGGCAGCATCTGTGGAGAGAGAAACAGTTAACATTTCAGGTCAATGACCTTTCGTCAGAACTGGAAAAAGTTAGAGATGTAACAGATTTTAAGCAAGTGCAGGGGCAGGGAAAGGGTGAGGGGAGGAAAGAACAAAGGGAGGGTCTGTGATAGGGTGGAAGGCAGGAGAGATTACAATGACAACAGGTATGATTGTACAAAGCAAAAGGAGATGGTAATGGGACAAGTAAAGAAACAAAAGATGAGCCTGGAAGAGGAGTAAATGAGAATGGCAGAACCATCAACAGTTGCCATCCGAATAATTAGGGGCAGAGGTTATGATCTGAAATTATTGAACTCGATGTTGAGTCCAGAAGGCTGTCAAGTGCCTAATCAAAAGATGAGGTGCTGTTCCTCGCGCTTACATTGAACTTCGTTGGAACAGTGCAAGAGGCCGAGGACAGAGAGGTCAGAGTGGAGTGGAGAATTAAAGTGACAGGTGACCGGAAGCTTGGTGTCATGCCTACGGACTGAACGGAGGTATTCTGCAAAGCAGTCACCCAATCTGCGTTTGGTCTCCTCAATGTAGAGGAGACCGCATCATGAGCAGCGAATACAATACACTAAATTGGAAGAAGTACAAGTAAGTCACTGTTTCACCTGGAAGGAATGTTTGGGGCCCTGGACAGTGGGAAGGGAGGAGGTAAAAGGGCAGGTGTTGCATCTCCTGCGCTTGCACGGGAAGGTGCTGTGGGAAGGGGAAGGGTTGTTGGGGGTGATTGAGGAGTGGACCAGGATGTTGCAGAGGGAGCAGTCCCTTTGGAATGCTGAAAGGGGAGGGGAAGGGAAGATGTGTTTAGTGGTGGGATCACGCTGGAGGTGGCGGAAATGGCGGAGGATGATCCGTTGACTAGAGGCTGGTAGGGTGAAAGGTGAGGGCAAGAGGAATCCTATTGTGGTTCTGGGAGGGAGGGGACGGGGTAGGGATGAGAGCAAAAGTGTGGGAAATGGAACAGACACGGTCGAGTGCCATGTCAACCATGGTAGAGGGGAATCCTTGGTTGAGAAAAAAGGAAGACACTATTATGGAAGGTGGCATCGTCAGAACAGATGCGACGGAGACGGAGAAACTGGGAGAATGGAATAGAGTCCTTACAGGAAGCAAGGTGGGAGGAAGTGTAGTCCCGGTAGCTGTGGGAGTGGGAGTCAGTGGGCTTATAGTGGATGTTTGTAGATAGCCTATCGCCAGAAATGGAGATAGAGAAGTCGAGGAAGGGAAGGGAAGAGTCGGAGATAGACCATGTGAAGGTGAGGGAAGGGTGGAAATTGGAAGCAAAGTGAATGGAATTTTCTAGTTCAGGGCGAGAGCAGGAAATGGCACCAATACAGTCATCAATGTACCGGAAATAGAGGTGAGGGAGAGGACCTGAGTAGGACTGGAACAAAGTGTGTTCCAGATATCCCACGAAAAGGCAGGCATAGCTAGGACCCATGCGGGTTCCCATAGCAACACCTTTAGTTTGGAGGAAGTGAGTGGAGTCAAAGGAGTTGTTGTTTAATATGAGAACAAGTTCAGCCAGGTGGAGGAGGGTGGTGGTGGATGGTGACTGGTTGGGTCTCTGTTCAAGGAAGAAGCAGAGCGCCCTCAGACCATCCTGGTGGGGGGTGGAGGTGTAGAGGGATTGGACGTCCATAGTGAAAAGGAGATGGTTAAGGCCAGGAAACTGTAAACTGTTAAAGTGGCAGAGGGCGTTGGAAAAGTTGTGGATTTAGGTGGGAAGAGACTGGACAAGGGGTGAAAAAATAGAATTGAGATAGGAAGAAATCAGTTCCATGCGGCAAGAACAGGCTGAAACAATGGGCCTACCAGGGCAATCCTGTTTGTGGATCTTGGAAAGGAGGTAGAAGCGGGCTGTGCGTGGTTGGGGGACTATGAGGTTGGCGGCCGTGGAGGGAAGGTCTCCAGAAGAGGTGAGGTCAGTGACAGTCTATTCTAACTTTCTAACTGTCGTCTAACCAGTGATTTGTATAACCAGCTGGTACGAGAAAACTACAGTAGAGAGCATCTCTTCTATATATAAACAGCACTGGAGGCTAGCAGTTCATCATAGGCTTTACTGCAAAGTGTTTGCAGCCACCTACCCTGTTACAAGTTCTTAGAGTCACAAGCATTGCACAGATCAGGCACCATAGAGAGACTTTGAAGAAGGGTTTCGACCTGAAATGCTGACTCTATTTCTCTCTCCATGGATGTTGCCTGGCCTGCTGAGTTTTTCCAGCATCTTCTGTTGTTACTAGGGTTGCAAAATTCTGGGAATTTTTAAAAAGAGGAAACTTTCCATGGGAATTTTCGGGAATTTAGAGTTTTTTTGCACAGATGGTTTTTGTCTCTGACCCTTATATTATCTTTGTCGTCAAAATAGACATACTGTTCCATACAAATAAAAATAGGCTTTCAAAACTTTATTTAGGTTATAATTTTGAACTTTATTGAACCCCCACAAAAAAGACCCATCTAAAATAAAATAAAAAGAGCGTCAGCTTATTTAGCCTGTAATTTGTCCTTATTTTGTCCCTTTGAGTCTTCTACTCATCATTGCTCCTCCTGATTCTCTGACTCTTGCTCTGACGTGTCCATTTCCTCCTCTGTGTCAGTGTCTAGCTGTGTGGTGGACACTTCCAGTTCCAGGGAGCAGTGAGGCGAGGAGGAGCCCGGTATAAAAACCGGCGCGAGCACCGAGGCCCGACCAGTTCCAGGGAGCAGTGAGGCGAGGAGGAGCCCGGTATAAAAACCGGCGCGAGCACCGAGGCCCGACCAGTTCCAGGGAGCAGTGAGGCGAGGAGGAGCCCGGTATAAAAACCGGCGCGAGCACCGAGGCCCGACCAGTTCCAGGGAGCAGTGAGGCGAGGAGGAGCCCGGTATAAAAACCGGCGCGAGCACCGAGGCCCGACCAGTTCCAGGGAGCAGTGAGGCGAGGAGGAGCCCGGTATAAAAACCGGCGCGAGCACCGAGGCCCGACCAGTTCCAGGGAGCAGTGAGGCGAGGAGGAGCCCGGTATAAAAACCGGCGCGAGCACCGAGGCCCGACCAGTTCCAGGGAGCAGTGAGGCGAGGAGGAGCCCGGTATAAAAACCGGCGCGAGCACCGAGGCCCGACCAGTTCCAGGGAGCAGTGAGGCGAGGAGGAGCCCGGTATAAAAACCGGCGCGAGCACCGAGGCCCGACCAGTTCCAGGGAGCAGTGAGGCGAGGAGGAGCCCGGTATAAAAACCGGCGCGAGCACCGAGGCCTGCAGAGAGCAGCGAGGAGGAGGCCGGCTTAAAAAACCGGCGGCAGTTGCGAGGCCCGACCACTCGGAGCAGCAGAGAGCAGCGAGGAGGAGGCCGGCTTAAAAACCGGCGGCAGCTGCGAGGCGTACCAAATCAACAGCAGAGGAGAGGGGTAAATAGTAATCAGTGTGTGACGTCACCAGGGAGCAGCTGGTGCAGTCGGGAGAGCAGGAGGCCAGTAACTCTTATATAGGTGGAGCTGTTGCTAAACCCGAAACACTACAGTGTAGTGTCTCCCACCCTTCCACCTCCTCTAACCTTTTAGGGGTTAGGGGAAGTTGAAAAGGTAGGTTCAATTTATTTTATTTCAGGAGCCTAACCTAGGTGGAAAAGGTTCCAGGACAGGAGGCGGCAGTGAAAATACAACACCAGAAAACAGGTAGGTGACTGGTTGGTGAGTACTTTCACAAACTTATTCGAAGTAGAATTCAATAATTAAGCTAATTCGTAGTAAATAAAAAGGTATTGTAAGGGTTAAGTCATGGAAGGGCAGCTCGGACCCGTGTCATGCTCCTCCTGTGCCATGTGGGAAATCAGGGACACTGTCCCTGACAACTATGTGTGCAGGAAGTGTGTCCAGCTGCAGCTCCTAGCGGACCGCATGGCGGCGCTGGAGCTGCGAATGGACTCACTCTGGAGCATACGCGATGCTGAGGATGTTGTGGATAGCACATTCAGTGAGTTGGTCACACCGCAGGTAAAGGCTAGCTCAGACAGTAAATGGGTGACCAAAAGGCAGGGTAAAGGCAGGAAGGTAGTGCAGGAGTCACCTGCGGTCATCTCCCTCCAAAACAGGTTTACCGTTTTGGGTACTGTTGGGGGAGATGACTTATCAGGGGAAGGCACCAGCAGCCAGGTTCAGGGCACCATGACTGGCTCTGCTGCACAGAAGGGCGGGAAAAAGAGGGATAGGGCTATAGTGATAGGGGATTCAATTGTAAGGGGGATAGATAGGAGTTTCTGTGGCCGAGACCGAGACTCCAAGATGGTATGTTGCCTCCCTGGTGCACGGGTCAAGGATGTCTCGGAGCGGGTGCAGAGCATTCTGAAGGGGGAGGGGGATCAGCCAGTTGTCGTGGTACATGTAGGTACCAACGATGTAGGTAAAAAGAGGGAGGAGGTCCTACAAGCTGAATTTAGGGAGTTAGGAGCTAAATTGAAAAGTAGGACCTCAAAGGTAGTAATCTCTGGATTGCTACCAGTGCCACGAGCTAATAAGTTTAGAGAGAGTAAGATAGATAAGCTAAATACGTGGCTTGAGCAGTGGTGCAAGGGAGAGGGATTTAAATTCTTGAGGCATTGGAACCAGTTCTTGGGGAGGAGTGACCTGTACCAAGGGGACGGTCTACACCTGAACTGTGAGGGAGCCGATGTCCTCGGGGTAATATTTTCTAGGGCGGTTCGGGAGGATTTAAACTAATTTGGCAGGGGGATGGGAACCTAGGTAGTGGAAAAGAGGGAAGTCATATGAAGTCAGAAATAGATGGTAGAAAGGTGAGAAGCAATAAGCAAAGGAGAGAAACACAAAGGGCCAAACTAATTCATAATGAGAGTGTGAAAAAAGCAAGCCTGAAGGCTTTGTATCTTAATGCTAGAAGCATTAGGAACAAGGTGGATGAATTAGTTGTGGAAATAGAGGTAAACAAGTATGATTTGATTGGGATTACAGAAACGTGGCTGCAGGGTGGGCAAGGCTGGGAACTTAACATCCAGGGATATACAATATTTAGGAAGGATCGGCAAAAAGGTAGGGGAGGTGGGGTAGCATTGCTGGTAAAGGAGGGGATTAATGCAATGGAAAGGAAGGATATTAACTCGGATGAAACGGAATCTGTATGGGTAGAAATGAGAAATAGCAAGGGGAGGAAAACGTTAGTGGGTGTGATATATAGGCCTCCAAATAGTAATATGGAGGTGAGGGAAGGCATAAAAAGGGAAATTAGAGAAGCGTGCGATAAGAGCACAGCTGTCATCATGGGTGACTTTAATTTACATATTGATTGGACTACCCAAATTAGTAAAAATTCTGAGGAGGAGGAATTCCTGGAATGTTTTCGGGACGGTTATCTGGACCAATATGTCGAGGAGCCGACTCGAGATCAGGCCATTTTAGACTGGGTATTGTGCAATGAGAAGGGACTTATCAGCAATCTTCTTGTACGAGGCCCCTTGGGTCAGAGCGATCATAATATGATCGAGCTCTCAGTCGAGATGGAGAGTGAGGAAATTGAATCAGAGACTAAGGTCCAGAACTTAAATAAAGGGAATTACGAGGGTATGAGACGGGAATTGGGTAAGATTGATTGGGTGGTGTTTCTGGGGGGATTGACAGTGGAGAGACAATGGCAAGCATTCAAAGATAGAATGGAAGAATTCCAGAACATGTTTATACCGGTTTGGCATAAAAATAAACCTAAAAAGGTGACTCAACCGTGGATAACGAGGGAAATTAGGGACAGCATAAAATCAAAAAAAAGGGCATATCAACTGGCAAAAAAAAGCACCAGACCGGAAGATTGGGGGCAGTACAGGATACAGCAAAAGAGGACAAAGGGATTAATCAGGAAGGGGAAAATAGAATACGAAAGTAAACTTGCAGCAAACATAAAGACAGACTGCAAAAGCTTTTATCGGTATATCAGGAGGAAAAGACTGGTAAAATCCCAAGTCGGTCCCTTGCAGTCCGATTCGGGAGAATATATAATGGAGAATAAGGAAATGGCAGACCAATTAAACTCATACTTTGGTTCTGTATTCACAAAGGAGGACACAAATAACCTCCCAGGAATATCGGCAAACATAGGGACTAATGAGAGGGAGGAGCTGACAGAAATTAGTATCTCTAGGGATATGGTGTTGGGTAAGTTGAGGGGACTGAAGGCCGACAAATCCCCGGGGCCTGATAAACTACATCCTAGGGTACTTAAGGAGGTGGCCCTGGAGATAGCAGATGCTCTAAGGATCATCTTCCGGAACTCCATTGACTCGGGAACAGTACCCGTGGATTGGAGGGTAGCTAATGTTACCCCAATATTTAAAAAGGGGGGTAGAGAGAAAGCAGGGAATTATAGACCAGTAAGCCTTACATCGGTTGTGGGCAAAATGCTAGAGTCCATTATTAAGGATAAAATAGCGGAGCACTTGACAAATGGGGAAAGGATCGGACAGAGTCAACATGGATTTACAAAGGGTAAATCGTGTTTGACTAATCTGCTGGAATTTTTTGAGGAAGTAACTGGTAAAATAGATGGGGGAGAGCCAGTGGATGTGGTGTACCTTGACTTCCAGAAAGCCTTCGATAAGGTTCCACACAAAAGATTATCATGCAAAATTAAGGCTCATGGGATTGGGGGCAAAGTATTAACGTGGATAGAGAACTGGCTGGCGGATAGAAAACAGAGAGTTGGAATAAACGGCTCGTTTTCGGAGTGGCAGGCAGTGACCAGCGGGGTGCCGCAAGGATCTGTCCTGGGACCCCAGCTGTTCACAATATATATAAATGATCTGGATCAGGGAATTGGATGCAATATTTCCAAATTCGCTGACGACACTAAACTAGGAGGAGGGGTGGGCTCTGATGAGGATGTCAGGAGGCTACAGTGCGATTTGGACAGGTTGGGGGAATGGGCGGATACGTGGCAGATGCACTATAATGTGGATAAATGCGAGGTTATCCACTTTGGGGGTAAAAACAGGAGGGTAGATTATTATCTAAATGGCAATAGATTGGGAGATGGGGAAGTGCAGAGGGACCTGGGTGTTCTTGTGCACCAGTCACTGAAGGAGAGCATGCAGGTGCAACAGGCGATCAAGAAGGCAAATGGTATGTTGGCCTTCATATCAAGGGGGTTCGAGTATAGGAATAGGGATACCTTACTACAGCTGTACAAGGTGCTGGTGAGACCGCATCTGGAGTATTGTGTACAGTTTTGGTCGCCCCATCTGCGGAAGGATGTTCTTGCCATGGAAAGAGTGCAACGGCGATTCACCAGGCTGATACCTGGAATGGCGGGAATGACCTACGAAGAGAGATTAAATAGTTTGGGCTTGTACTCACTGGAGTTTAGAAGATTGAGAGGGGATCTCATCGAAACATATAAAATTATGGCAGGCCTGGACAGGCTGAATTCAGAGAGAATGTTTCCAATGGCCGGGGAGCACAGAACCAGGGGCCACAGTCTAAAAATAGCGGGCAAATCATTTAAAACAGAGATGAGGAAGAATTTCTTCACTCAAAGAGTGGTGAGCCTGTGGAATTCCCTGCCACAGAGGGCTGTGAAGGCTAATTCAATAAATATTTTCAAGAGAGAATTGGATATATTTCTGAAGGCTAAGGGGATTAAGGGTTACGGAGAAAAGGCGGGGACGGGGTACTGAACTGGTAAGATCAGCTATGATCTCAGACGAAGATCAGCCATGATCTCATTGAATGGCGGAGCAGGCTCGAAGGGCCGAATGGCCTACTCCTGTTCCTATCTCTATGTTTCTATGTTTTCTGTATCTGGCTCAATAAGTTGTAGGTTCGCCCGGATAGCCACCAGTTTCTCCACTCTCTTGTTAGTCAGCCTGTTGCGCACCTTTGTATGCGTATTCCCAAAAAGTGACCAGTTTCGTTCAGAGGCCGCTGATGAAGGTGGGATTTGGAGTATCACTGATGCAATAGGTGACAGGGCCTCAGATGCACAAAGTCCCTTCCACCAGGTATGTGCACTGATATGCTTGCATGATTCCCATATCCCATCCCCATTCCAAAGGCCTTGCTTGGTAGAGAACTTTGCCCACATCCAGATTGAGATGGTGTGAGAGGGTAGAAATCACACTGTAAGCGCTGTTGATCTGTTCTCCAGAAAGTATTGGTCTCCCAACATGCTTTGGGTCCAGCATGTATGCTGCAGCATGAATCGGCTTGACACAAAATTCTTGACGCGTCTGTATGAATTGAACAATTGCCTTCTCCTCTGCTTTGAGCAGCAGGGATGTGGGTAGGGCAATGCTGATTTGTTCTTTTAATTCTGTGTGTGAAATCAGTAAAAAGCCTGAGAACATCTGACAAGACAGCGTCATCTCCTTCAATCTGAGCAATTGCAGATGCTACTGGTGAGAGTAGTTTAAGGCTGCTAACCACTCTCTCCCAAAACACATCATCCAGCAGTATTTTCTTGCTGGTGGTTTCCATATCCCCAGACTGGGATATTGCCATTTCTTGCAGCAACTCCTTACCCTCCAGAAGGCTGTTGTACATTATGACACCACCACCCCATCTAGTGTTGTTGGGCAGCTTCAGTGTGGTGTTCTTGTTCTTTGTCATTTGCTTGGAGTTGTAGGTTGCTGCAACTACCTGTTTTCCCCTGACATACTTAACAACTTGCTTGGCTCTCTTGTACAGTGCTTCCATGGTTCTCAAACCCATGATGTCCTTGAGGAGCAGGTAATATGAGGGTAGGCCTCCTCCACTTGAGCCCAAGCAGCCTTCATATTCGCAGCATTGTCAGTAACTACTGCAAAGACCTTTTGCTCATCAGCAATGTATGTGCCTGTGTGTCTGTTGTCCTTCGTGTCTGTGCTCGCTATTGTTTCTTTGAGCTTTCCTTGGACTATGTTATACTCAGCCTCCAGCAAATAAGTAGACAAAGCATGTCTGGTGGGAGGACAGTATGCAGGGCAAATAACATTGAAAAATCTCTTCCAGTACACATTGGCTGTGAGCATGAGGGGTGAGCCTGTTGCATATACAGCTCGAGCAAGGCACTCATCTGCATTCTTCTGGCTATGGTTATCCATTGTATCAAAGAACCTTCAAAGTGGGCCAGGAGTTGCTGATGATAAGGAGCCTGATGCTGAATGAGAACCATCATCTTCTTGAATGGAAGCAGAGGAACTCTGGGCTGACTGCTGTGAGCTTTGAGTGAAGTTGTTGCATTTGGATAAATGCTGCTGCATCTTTGTGGCATTCTTTACATATGGCTTTGTACAGTGTTTGCACAAGTACACAGTCTTTCCATCTTTAATGCCTGGGGTAAAATGCTTCCACACATCCGACGGTAAACGTGGCATTGTTCTATGCAGAGAAATAAAGGGCATTCATCTGTGTCGAACTGCGGTCGATCAGCACGATTGCAACAGGGTGAGTACATTTTTGCTGATGCTTCATGTGATG
Organism: Somniosus microcephalus; assembly: GCF_052327205.1. Lineage (NCBI taxonomy): Eukaryota > Metazoa > Chordata > Chondrichthyes > Squaliformes > Somniosidae > Somniosus > Somniosus microcephalus. The sequence continues at coordinate 76,072,888 of NC_140987.1, read as the reverse complement.
GAAGCATGACCTGTACACACACGACGCTACATCACCAATAGTGTATTATTTTGTATATTTTAAATTGAAGGACAACAGAGTTCAACAAGTAACTGGTTTATTTGGTATAAAGTCTGATTTACTTACTGCATCATCACAACATCAGCAGAAAACAAAATGACTTCCCTCAGGACCCCTAACCTGGATCTTAAAAAAACTATAGCAGTCTTACAGATGCCTGCAGGCCAATCACAATTCGATATGCAAATATTACAAATAGAGGGAGCTAATCGCTCATCCAACCAATCAGGACACATTTGTTCACAGTCACACACAAAACTTGTAATTATTAAAACAAGCCAAGTAAGAAGATAAACATATATTGATTAAGAAATTCCTTAATAATTAAGATTCCATCTCTGTTAGTAATTTTAAGAGAGGACCTGTGGGGAAAAAAGAAATAAATACAAAAAAAACAATATTATGCTAGCATGTGCTTTTTTGGGCAAAATTCCCAAAATTCCCAAGCTAAACTTCCAGTGGAAAATTTCCGGAAATTTACCGGAAACTTTCCACCCCTTTGCAACCCTAGTTGTTACCATAGAGAGGCTGTTTGTTCTTAATCTTTTCTATTAATGAAACACTGTAGAATGAATTAGTGCATGATAGCATGTTCTTCTGATAAAGATGCCACAAAGGGCTGCAGTGGTAGCAGTCTTGCCTCTGAGTCAGAAGGTCGTGGGTTCAAGTCCCATACTGGAGATTTGACATTAAGCCGAGGCTCCATTTGACCTCTTGGGTGATCATAAAAGACCCTTTTGGACGTTCATGTACACTACATCAACCGCATTGCCCTCACAAACCCTCTCTGTTACCTCATAAAAAAACTCAATCAAGTTAGTTAAACATGATTTGCTTTTAACAGATCCGTGCTGGCTTTCCTTAATTAACCCACACTTGTCCAAGTGACTGTTAATTTTGTCCCGGATTATTGTTTCTAAAAGCTTCCCCACTACCGAGGTTAAACTGACTGGCCTGTAGCTGCTGGGTTTATCCTTACACTTGCAATTCTCCAGTCCTCTGGCACCACCCCCATATCTAAGGAGGATTGGAAGATTATGGCCAGTACCTACGCAATTTCCACCTTTACTTCCCTCAGCATCCTAGGATGCAGCCCTTCTGGTCCTGGTAACTTATCCACTTTACTTACAGCCAGCCTTTCTAGTACCTCCTCTTTATCAATTTTTATCCCCTCCATTATCTCAACGACTTTGGCAGCATTTTCTTTCTTGGTAAAGTCAGATGCAAAGTACTCATTTAATACCTTAGCCATGCCCTCTGCCTCCATGCGTAGATCTCCATTTTGGTCCCTAATCGGCCCCACCCCTCCTCTTATTACCCATTTACTATTTATATGCCTATAGAAGACTTTTGGATTCCCTTTTATGTTAACTGCCAATCTATTCTCATACTTTCTCTTTGCCCCTCTTATTTCCTTTTTAACTTCCCCTCTGAACTTTCTATATTCAGCCTGGTTTACACTTGTATTCTCAATGTGACATCTGTCATACGCCCCCTTTTTCTGCTTCATCTTACTCTCTATCTCTTTCGTCATCCAGGGAGCTCTGACTTTGGTTGCCCTACCATTCCCGCACGTGGGAATGTACCTCGACCGTACCCGAACCATCTCCTCTTTAAAGGCAGCCCATTGTTCAATTACAGTTTTGCCTGCCAATTTTTGATTCCAATTTACCTGGGCCAGATCCATTTTCAACCCACTGAAATTGGCCTTCCTCCAATTAAGTATTTTTACTCTAGATTGCTCCCTGTCTTTTTCTGTAGCTAATCTAAACCTTATGATACTATGATCACTGTTCCCTAAAAGTTCCCCTACTGACACTTGCTCCACTTGCCCCACCTCATTCCCTAGAACCAGATCCAGCAATGCCTCCTTCCTCGTTGGCCTGGAAATGTACCGATCAAGCAAGTTCTCCTGAACACACTTCAGAAATTCTTCCCCCCTGCCCTTTACACTATTACGATCCCAGTCTATATTAGGATAGTTGAAGTCCCCCATTATCACGACTCTATAGTTCTTGCACCTTTCTGTAATTTCGCTGCAAATTTGCTCCTCTATATAAGAACATAAGAAGTAGGAGCAGGAGTAGGCCATACGGCCCCTCGGGCCTGCTCCGCCATTCAATAGGATCATGGCTGATCCGAACCTAGACTCACGTCTACTTCCCTGCCCGCTTCCCGTAACCCCCAATTCCCTTATTAGCTAGGAAACTGTCTATCTCCATTTTAAATTTATTTAATGTCGCAGCTTCCACAGCTCTCTGAGGTAGCAAATTTCATCGATTTACTACCCTCTGAGTGAAGAAGTTTCTCCTCATCTCAGCAGGGCAGCACCTTATTCTAAGATTATGCCCCCTAGTTCTCGTCTCACCCATCAGTGGAAACATCCTCACCGCATCCACCCGATCAAGCCCCCTCACAATCTTATATGTTTTGATAAGATCGCCTCTCATTCTTCTGAATTCCAATGAGTAGAGGCTCAACCTTTCCTCATAAGTCAACCCCCTCATCTCCGGAATCAACCGAGTGAACCTTCTCTGAACTGCCTCGAGAGCAAGTATATCTTTTCTTAAATATGGAAACCAAAACTGCACGCAGTATTCCAGGTGTGGCCTCACCAGTACCCTTTATAACTGAAGCAAGACTTCCCTGCTTCCTTCCCACTAGTGGGTGGCCTATTGAATACACCTAGTAGTGTAATGACACCTCTATTGTTTCTTAACTCTAACCAAATAGATTCTGTCCTTGACCCCTCCTGGACATCCTCTCTCTCCAGCATTAAACCCGGAGCTCCTCCAGCCAAACACACTTCCTGCACGTGTGACTATTCAGGACACTGAAAGCGTCATAGAGTTCCCACATGGCACAAGATGTGCATTCCACGGGACCGAGGTGCCCTGCCATGCCTCTATTTATTCGACTATTAACTAACTTACAGAAATAAACTTAAGACTAAGGGGGAGAAATTGAGTACCTTAGCACCTCCAGTTATCGCCTCCGGTGGGGGCGATAACAGGGCGCTATCATTTACTGACCGGGCGTGGTGAGAAGATCATTTTCCGCTATATTCGGCGGGAGGCTTGTGGCGGTGTTATAGCGTTGCGCCCCATTCTCTTTTGCCCGGAGATCGTGACGTCATTGCCATGCGCATCGCCCCGGTAGTGCCCCGGACTCGAACTTCGGTTCCGCCCCCTGCAGCATCGCCAGGTGAAAACACCGGCAGCTGCAGGAGGCATTCATCGGGAGGCCGGGCACTTCAGGGGTGATACTTAAAGGCGAAGTGACTGAGGTAAGTGGAAAAAAATCTCAAATGGTCAGCAGTGATGGCCCTTCCCATTAAGGGAGGGAAGTAACCTTCCAACACGGCAATGCTGCACTGCCCATCGTGCAGTACTGCACAGCTTCTTCTTCTTCTTAGGCAGTCCCTTGGAACGGAGGATGACTTGCTTCCACATTAAAAATGAGTTCTCAGGTGACTGATGAGTCCAATGTGGGACTTACAGTCTCTGTCACAGGTGGGGCAGACGGTGGTTGAAGGGGCGGGTGGGTGGGGTGCTTGGGTTGACGTGCGCTGCTTGCGCTTGGCTTCCGCTTGCTCGCGGTGAAGAGACGCGAGGTGTTCGGCGCCTTCCTGGATGCTTCTCCTCCACTTTGTGCGGTCTTGGGCCAGGGATTCCAAGGTGTCGGTGGGGATGTTGCACTTTTTCAAGGAGGCTTTGACAGTGTCCTTGAAGTGTTTCCTCTGCCCACCTGGGGCTCCCTTGCCGTGTCGGAGTTCCGAGTAGAGCGCTTGTTTTGGGAGTCTCGTATCGGGCATGCGGACGATGTGACCCGTCCATCGGAGCTGATCGAGCGTGGTCAAAGCTTCGATGCTGGGGATGTTGGCCTGAGCGAGAACAGACATTGGTGCGTCTATCCTGCCAATGGATTTGCAGGATCTTGCGGAGGCAGCGTTGGTGGTACCTCTCCAGTGCTTTGAGTTGCCTGCTGTACATGATCCATGTCTCTGAGGCATACAGGAGGGCGGGTATCACTACTGCTCTGTAGACCATGAGCTTGGTGCCGGGTTTGAGGTCCTGGTCTTCAAACTCTCTCTTCCTCAGGCGACCGAAGGCTGCACTGGCACACTGAAGGCAGTGTTGGGCTTTGTCATCGATGTCTACCCCTGTTGACAGTAGGCTCCCGAGGTATGGAAAGTGGTCCACGTTGTCCAAGGCCTCCTCGTGGATTTTGATAATCGGGGGGGCAGTACTGTGAGGCGGGGGCAGGTTGGTAGAGGACTTTTGTCTTACGGATGTTTAGTGTAAGGCCCATGTTCTCGTACGCTTCGCTGAAGGTGTCGACGGTGGTTTGGAGTTCGACCTCCGAGTGTGCGTAGACGCAAGCGTCGTCCGCATACTGTAATTCGACAACAGAGGATGCACACCTACCACCCCTCCTGCTGCACTCCAGGAAGGAAGTGGAGTGCTTGATTTAGCGCTCCACTTCCTTCCTGGAGCACAAATCTACATTTTTAAAAGTTGAAAGACATTTGCGCCTGGTGCTAATTTTTTCAACTTTTAAAAGTTAGCACCCCAAACGGGGCGTCACCGAATTTCTCCCCTAATAAGTCTTAAAAGTTGGGCCTACCTTTATCTCCAGCCCCTTCTCTTGCTTTCTTATTTAATGTCTTAATTCAAACGATTATTTATTGTTATATTAATTAGTTTATCTGGTTAAGCTAGAGAGAAAAGAAAAACACTAATATTCACCCAGCAATCACCTACCTGCTGTCCTGTGATGTCACTCCTTGTTTTTTGCTGTTCTTTTGAAATTCGCCAGATTTGTACCGCCTCCGGGGCTGCTGACTCCTTCCAGCTCCCCGCTGTCCTTGGGTACCGCTCTCTATTCTCTGCCGCCTCTGCTGCCGACTCCTTCCAAGTCCAGATCTAGTACAATCCAGCGCCTTCTGGTGCAGTAGAGTCTACTGGTGCAGTACTTGATTACTAACCAGAATAAACCAAGAGACAAGCATTATTTTAACCATTAAAGTAACTTTCTAACCATGTGCACTGAATAAGGGTTTATATACATGAGCATGCTTCAAAGCAACTTACACTGGATCTGTTTAACCTACCTTTGTATGTCTGCACTGAGTATTAGAAGTTGGTGTATTGAGAACTGGGATGGCTTTGGCACAAGAATTGGAGCAGTTCAAGGAGAAAGCCCACCAGCACTATCTCAGGGCAACTAGGGATGGGCAGTAAATGCGGCCCTAACAGCATTGCCCACATCCCGAGAATGAATTTTTTAAAAAGTGTAATTTTTCTAGTTGCATTTTTTCCAGGACAAATCTACAGAAAAAAAACCATTAAGTAAATGCAAGGGCCCCGATCTTATCTGGGAGAAGCGCTTGGGAACCAGGGTTGGAGGGTGGGGGGCGCTGGGATGAGGCTGGGGTCCAATATCGTTTGGAAAACCTGGAAGTACGTTAAAGGCGTCTGTCGGTGTCTTTTTAACACAGCCACCTCATTCTCAGTGGCAGAGGGCGTGATGTGGACCCGCATGATGCGATCTCAACTCCAGTATTTAAAGGGACAATCCAAAGATGCAAGTTGAAGGGGTTGGAGTTGGGAAGAAGAGAGGAGGAATGGAAGAGAGATGTTCAAAGGCTGCACCCAGTTTCAATGATGCCTCCCTGGATGTGCTGTTGGGGGCAGTGAGGATCCAGCGGGAGATACTATTCCACAGCAATGGGAGGAAGAAACCTGCGGCAGAGAACAAGGAGGCATGGTTGTAGGTTGCTGAGGTCAGCAGCAGCGTAGTGCCACGCTTCTGGATGCAGTGCAGGAAGTGGTTTAATGATCTAACCAGGTCTAGAAAGGTTGAGTACAGTGGCACATTTACCTACACCCTGCTGTGCGCATCACCCCACCCCCTCACTCTGCCTTCTCAAGCTACTCCAGCACATCAGTCCTCATACCCACTTACCTTGCAGGTGCACCCATACCCCTTTGTCTATGTACTTGCTCACATCCCTATCTATCCATCCACCACTGGCACTCACCCTGACCCTTATGCAAGGTCATGCCTCTCCCTGATACTCACCCTCAACAAATGCTCTCCCTCCATCGGATGAACACATGCCATTACACTCACTCATAGGTCTGTTCTTTCCCTCCTTGCAGGAGAAAGAGCACAGAACAGCAGGGAGAGGCAGAGAACCGGAGGTGGCCCTCCAGCCATCTTGATACTGACAGCTGCAGAGGAAGAGGCTCTGGAGATCAGCGGAGTCTTGGCATGCCTGGACGTCGGAGATGGGGACCTCTCAGTACCTGGCAACACAATTAAATATTAACCAGCCATATGTCAGACGGCAATTTGTCATGTTGACTTAATGTCAACAGCGAGTGAAATATGATCATGTTCATAATGATAACTTCCAACATTCTTACCTTGCCAGTACTCATTCATGTCTTTTACCTCCCACAGGGCCTTCATTGTGTGCAGCAGCAGTCGGTGGAGGTCACGGATGACGATTCCTCAGAGGAGCTGAGTCCTTCTGAGGGTGCGCCATCACAGGACTCATGCAGGCCATGCGCCAGCTCAGATAGTCGCACTCTGGTGGGACCAGTAAGAGAGATAGTTGGGTTTTCAACTGGTGCTTCACACTTCACAAGTATTACTCATCATTTAGAAAGGCACGGATTAATCAAGGACAGTCAGCATGGATTTGTTAATGGCAGTTCGTGTCTGACTAACTTGATTGAATTTTTTGTGGAGGTAACAAGGAGGGTTGATGAGGGTAGTGCGTTTGATGTAGTCTACGTGGATTTTAGCAAGGCTTTTGACAAGGTCCCACATGGTAGACTGGTCAGAAAAGTAAAAGCCCTTGGGATCCAAGGAAAAGTGGCAAGTTGGATCCAAAATTGGCTCAGTGGCAGGAAGCAAAGGGTAATGGTCGACAGATGTTTTTGTCACTGGAAGGCTGTTTCCAGTGGGGTTCCACAGGCTCAGTACTAGGTCTCTTGCTTTTTGTGGTATACATCAATGATTTAGACTTCAATGTAGGGGGCATGATTAAGAAGTTTGAAGATGATACAAAAATTGGCCGTGTGCTTGTTAGTGAGGAAGAAAGCTGTAGACTGCAGGAAGATATCAATGGACTAGTCAGGTGGGCAGAAAAATGGCAAATGGCATTCAATCTGGAGAAGTGCGAGTTAATGCATTTGGGGAGGGCTAACAAGACAAGGGAATACACAATAAATGGTTGGATACTGAGAAGTGTAGAGGATCAGAGGGACCTTGGAGTGAATGTCCACAGATCCTTAAAAGGTAGCAGGACAGGTAGATAAGTTGGTTCAGAAGGCATACGGGATACTTTCCTTTATTAGCAGAGGCTTAGAATATAAGAGCAAGGAGGTTATGCTTGAACTGTATAAAACACTAGTTAGACCACAGCTAGAATACTGTGTACTGTTCTGGTCACCATATTACAGGAAAGATGTGATTGCACTGGAGGGGGTAGAGAGGAGATTTATGAGGATGTTGCCAGGACTGGAAAATTTTAGCTATGAGGAAAGATTGGATAGGCTGGGTTTTCTTTCTTTGGAACCGCAGAGACGGAGTGGAGACTTGATTGAGGTGTATAAAATTATGAGGGGCCTAGATAGAGTGGATAACAGAGAGGTCAATAACCAGGGGCATAGGTTTAAAGTAATTGGTAGAAGGATTAGAGGGGAGTTGAGGAGAACTTTTTTCACCCAGAGGGTGGTGGGGGGTCTGGAACTCATTACCTGAAAGGGTGGTAGAGGCAGAAACCCTCATCACATTTAAAAAGTACTTGGATATGCACTTGAAGTGCTGTAACCTGCAAGGCTACGGACCAAGAGCTGGAAAGTGGGATTAGCTAGATAACTCTTTTCTGGCTGGCACAGACATGATGAGCCAAATGGCCTCCTTCTGTGCTGTGCATTTCTATGATTTCTATGTGCAAGGGGCAGATGGTGAAGACAGGGACAGCAGTGGAGAATCCGCATCAGAAGGCACAGCCCTCTCCAAGCTCTGCTCAGCTGGACTCAGATGCTGTATTCTGGGGGCCGTCGATGAAGAGGATAATCATTGTGCAGCAGCAGAGAATGTGTGATGTACTGACAGGCCTTCCAAGCACACTGTCAATAATTGCAGAGAGATTGGAGGAGTCTGCCTCAAGCATGAGTGGGTTGATGTTGCAGAGCATCGCGATGCTGTCTTCTTCCATGGATAGAGAAGTGCATAGAACATCAGATGCAGTAATCGCACAAGCCTATGCAGGCCTTGAGCAAAGGCATGCAGACTCTGGATGCCACCTTAAATAGGATGGCAGATTCCCTAGCCTTGGTCTTGCAGTGCCCCACTGATCTGCAGCAAAGTGGTCTCCAGCACAGTGGTAGCAGTGAAGTGCAGCTGGGCAATGAGAGGGATGATGGAGAAAGGGGACATGGAAGTGGGGATTCCACTCAAAGCGCTTCCACTTCTGACCCATTGCCCCACCCCCCAGTCAGCACCAGACATGTTACCTCGAGTCCCGATGGCCGAGTCTGCCCCTGCACAGGTGCAGGTGGAGCAGTTTTGCCGGGGCCCTCAGGGGCTCCAAAACCCAGAGGACGTCGGCCAAGAGCATCTCAACAGTCAGAGCAGGGATCCGAGCAGCCTGCCTCTACCTCTGCTCAAGCCACAGGGATTGCACCACGTAGAAGCGCTAGGAAAAGGAAGATTAAAGATTTGTAGTTGCACAAGGGTATACACATGGGTGTCTTAGATGTTGTTTTATTGTTAAGTTCCCGTTCTGTACCTGAAGCACATAAATATTATTTTGCTCTACTTTCCTGTGTTGCCGACTCTTGGTTGCTGGCTGGCAAGTGGCCTTTTAAGTTGTTTGATGATGAATGGGAAGACATGAATTGATGGCGACCAATGGTGGGGGGCGGTGGAAGTGAAAGGGATGCTTGGTTGTTTGCAGGACTGCTTTGTGTTAGTGGCATTGGTGGAGCGGGGTGCGGGGAGGGGGGGCGGAAAAGTGGCTGTTGCATGTGGTTGTGAGATGGGTACACTGGTGGAACCTAAGTGAGCCTCAGTAATCAGGGCATCCCAGGCAGCAATGTGCGCAGCTGGTGGTGCATTGCTCTCATCACCTTCCACCCCCTTGTCTTCCTCTGAAGAAACTCTGAGCTCTGCGGCTTGTTCCTCCTGCAGGATCAAACCTCGCTACGGTGCAATGTTGTGCAGAGCGCAGCACAGCACGACCATGCTGGAGACCCTGGCTGGTGCGTACTGAAGGGCGTCTCCATATCTGCCAAGGCACCTGAAGCGCATCTTCAGCATGCCAATGGCTTGCTCGATGACACATTTGGTGGTGATAATGGCACGGATTATAACGCTCCTGGGCCTCATTCCTCGGGTTTCTGAGAGGTGTCATCAGCCACATTTCAAGTGGGTATCCCTCGTCTCTGAGCAGCCAGCTGGTAACTCTAATTCCAGGTGTGAAGACGTCAGAGGTTGGACTGCGGCAGGACAAAAACATCATGGCAGCCGCCCGGGAATCTTGTGCACATCTGCATAAAGATCTTTTTGTGGTTGCACACCAGCTGCACATTGATGGAGTGGAAGCCCTTGCGGTTGACGAATACACCTGGTTAGTCTGGAGGTGCCTGGATTGCCATGTCTGTGCAGTCGATGACGCCCTGCCCCTGTGGGAAACCAGCTAGAGCTGCAAAGCAGAGTGTCCGCTCATTCTGACTGGGGCCATCGCAGACAAAGTTGACATAATTGCCGGCTCTGGTGAACAAGCCACCAGTCACCTGTCTTATGCGTTTCTAGGCCGCTGACTGGGAGATCCTGCAAATGTCTCCAGCAGAGCCCTCGAAGGATCCAGAGGCAAAAAAGTTGAGGGCAGTGGGGACTTTGACAGCCACTGGTACAGCATGGCCACCAGGCAGCAGGTTCTTCTTCCAGCAGGCTGCAGATTTCTGCCACCAGTGTTCCTGTTAAGCTGTGTGACCACGCAGCGATATGCAGGTCCAGCGCAGGCTGCTCAACGGCATCATAATGGGGCTGTGCACCCAAAAAAAATTAACAGGAACATTGTCTGCCAACAACTGACATGATACCCTGAGCCTCCGGAGACACCGGTGTTCAGAAATGGCGATGAAGCTGATCCTCTGCTTGTACACCCTGTGCAGCGGGTATGGCCTCCGGCGAGCTGCAGCTCCCTGCCCTGCTGATCCCCTTTGTCCTGTGCAGCTGCAGGTCTGTGACCAGCAGGCTGCTGCTGCTGGTCATCTTAGTCCTCATCTGAGGTCCAATCTAAGGCAGCATAAGCGGCACCCATTCTGCTCTGATAGATCAAACCTCCAAAGTGTAGAAAGGCAGCTCTCAGCAAACGTAATGTGAACACCCTTTCCCACTAGCAGGTAAGAAAGCAGCTGATTAAGGTAAGAGCCCTTACTGCAATTATATAGGGCCCTGGTGAGACCACAACTGTGTACAGTTTTGGTCTCCTTACCTAAGGAAGGATGTACTTGCCATAGAGGGAATGCAAAGAAGGTTCACCAGACTGGTTCCTGGGATGGGGTATTGTCCGATGAGGAGAGATTTAAAAAAAAAATTCATTCCTGGGATGTGGGCATCGCTGGCAAGGCCTGCATTTATTGCCCATCCCTAATTGCCCTTGAGAAAGTGGTGGTGAGCCGCCTTCTTGAACCACTGCAGTCCGTACATTGAAGGTACTCCCACAGTGCTGTTAGGGAGTGAGTTCCAGGATTTTGACCCAGCGATGATGAAGGAACGACAATATACTTCCAAGTAAGGATGATGTGTGACTTGGAGGGGAACTTGGAGGTGGTGGTGTTCCCATGCACCTGCTGCCCTTGTCCTTCTAAGTGGTAGAGGTCGTGGGTTTGGGAGGTGCTGCCGAAGGAGCCTTGGTGAGTTGTTGCAGTGCATCTTGTAGATGGTACACATTGTAGCCACGGTACACCGGTGGTGGAGGGAGTGAATGTTTAAGGTGGTGGATGGGGTGCCAATCAAGCAGGCTGCTTTGTCCTGGATGGTGTCGAGCTCCTCGAGTGTTGTTGGAGTTGCACTCATCCAGGCAAGTGGAGAGTATTCCATCACACTCCTTACTAGTGCCTTGTAGATGGTGGAAAGGCTTTGGGGAGTCAGGAGGTGAGACACTCGCCGCAGAATACCCAGCCTTTGACCTGCTCTTGTAGCAACAGTATTTATGTGGCTGGTCCAATTAAGTTTCTGGACAATGGTGACCCCCAGGATGTTGATGGTGGGGGATTCGGCAATGGCAGTGCCATTGAAAGTCAAGGGGAGGTGGTTAGACACTCGCTTGTTGGAGATAGTCGTTGCCTGGCACTTGTGTGGTGCGAATGTTACCTGCCACTTATCAGCCCAAGCCTGAACATCATCCAGGTCTTGTTGCATGTGGGCATGGACTGCTTCATTATCTGAGGAGTTGTGATTGGCATTGAACACTGTGTAATCATCAGCGAACATCCCCACTTCTGACCTTATGTTGGAGGGAATGTCATTGATGAAGCAGCTGAAGATGGTTGGACCTAGGACACTGCCCTGAGGAACTCCTGCAGCGATGTCCTGGGGCTGTGATGATTGACCACCAACCACCACAACCATCTTCCTTTGTGCTAGGTATGACTCCAGCCAGTGGAGAGTTTCCCCCCCGATTCCCACTGACTTCAGTTTTACTCGGGCTCCTTGATGCCACACTCGGTCAAATGCTGCCTTGATGTCAAGGGCAGTCACTCTCACCTCACCTCTGGAATTTAGCTCCTTTGTCCAAGTTTAGACCAAGGCTGTAATGAGGTCTGGAGATGAGTGGCCCTGGCAGAACCCAAACTGGGCATTAGTGAGCAGGTTATTAGTGAGTAAGTGCAGCTTGATAGCACTGTTGAAGACACTTTCCATTAGTTTGCTGATGATTGACAGTAGACTGATGGGGCAGGAATTGGCCAGGTTGAATTTGTCCTGCTTTTTGTGGGCAGGACATATTTGGGCAGTTTTCCACATTGTCTGGTAGATGCCAGTGTCGTAGCTGTACTGGAACAGCTTGGCTAGAGGCGCGGCTAGTTCTGTAGCAAAAGTCTTCAGCACGATAGCCGGGTTGTTGTCAGGGCCCATAGCCTTTGCTGTATCCAGTGCGCTGAACCGTTTCTTGATATCACGTGGAGTGAATCGAATTGGCTGAAGACTGGCTTCTGTGATGGTGGGGACCTCAGGAGGAGGCCGATAAGGATCATCCACTCAGCACTTCTGGCTGAAGATGGCTTCAGCCTTGTCTTTTGCACTCACGTGCTGGGCTCCACCATCATTGAGGATGGGGATATTCTTGGAGCCTCCTCCTCCAGTTAGTTGTTTAATGATCCACCACCATTCAAGACTGGATGTGGTAGGACTGCAGAGCTTTGATCTGATCCATTGATTGTGGGATCGCTTACCCCTGTCTATAGCATGCTGCTTCCGCTTTTTAGCATGCATGTAGTCCTGTGTTGCAGCTTCCCCAGGTTGGCATCTCAGTTTTAGGTACGCCTGGTGCTGCTCCTGGCATGCTCTTCTACACTCCTTATTTAACCAGGGTTGGTCACCTGGCTTGATGGTAATGGTAGAGTGAGGGATATGCTGGGCCATGAGGTTACAGATTGTGGTGGAATACAATTCTGCTGCTGCTGATGACCTACAGTGCCTCATGGATGCCCAGTTTTGAGCTGCTAGATCTGTTCTGAATTTATCCCATTTAGCACGGTGGTAGTGCCACACACGATGGAGGGTGTTCTCAGTGTGAAGATGGGACTTCGTCTCTACAATGACTGGGTGAGGACGAGGTCAAGTAGGTTTTTTGCTAGTGTTCGTTCTCTCACCACCTATCGCAGTCAGCTATGTCCTTCAGGACTCAGCCAACTCAGTGAGTAGTGGTGCCATCTTGGTGATGGAAACTGAAGTCCCCCACCCAGAGTACTCGCTCAGTGCTTCTTCCAAGTGGTGTTCAACATGGAGGAGTACTGATTCATCAGCTGAGTGAGGGCGCTCGGTGGTAATCAGCAGGAGGTTTCCTTGCCTATGCTTGACCTGAAGCCATGAGACTTCATGGGGTCCGGAGTCATGCCACTGTGCTGCAATCCTTGGTGGGTCTATTCTGCCCGTGATGGAGGAGTTTGAGACATTGGGTGAACGGTCTGATTCTGTGAGTATAACTATGTCAGGCTTTTGCTCTGTGGGATATCTCTCCCAATTTTGGCACAAGTCCCCAGATGTTGGTGAGGAGGACTTTGTGTGCCGGTGTTGAGTCCATAGCCGGTGCCAAGGTCGATATCCAGTTTTATTCTTACTGTGTTTCGTAGCAGTTTGTTACAACTGAGTGGCTTGCTAGGCCATTTCAGAGGGCAGTCAACCACATTGCTGTGGGGGTGGAGTCACATATAGGCCAGACCAGGTAAGGACAGCAGATTTCCTTCCCTAAAGGACATTAGTGAACCAGATGGGTTTTTAACAACAATCCGATAGTTTCATGGTTACCATTACTGATACTAGCTTTTTATTCCAAATTTAAATTTCCCAGCTGCCCTGCTGGGATTTGAACTCACATCTCTGGATCATTAGTCTAGGCCTCTGGATTATTAGCCCAGTAACATTATCACTATGCTACTGTTCCCATGGAGTAGACAGTATAGGCCTATAATCTCTGGAGTTTAGAAGAATGAGAGGTGATCTCATTGAAACATACAAAATTCTTACAGGGCTCGACCGGGTAGATGCAGGGAGGATGTTTCCCCTGGCTGGGGGGTCTAGAACCAGGGGTCACAGTCTCAGCATAAGGGGTCAGTCATTTAGAACTGAGATGAGCAGAAATTTCTTCACTCAGGGCGATAAATCTTTGGAATTCTCTACCCCCGCGGGCTGTGGAGGCTCAGTCGTCAGTATATTCAAGCCAGAGATTGATAGATTTTTGAATATTAAGGGAATCAAGGGATATAAGGATAGTGCAGGAAAGTAGAGATAAGGTAGAAGATCAGCCATTATATTGAATGGTAGAGCAGGCTCAGAGGCCTACTGCTGCTCCTATTTATGTTCTGAGAGTAGCGAGGATGTAGTGCTATATTTCCGAGATTGATTGACACCCCCCAATTGCTAGCGTGTTCTCCGCTCATTTCAGGAAGCCCCGAAGCCCGTGGATCACATTAAACTGAAAAATCTGTGTCAATAGAGCACTGTCAATTTCATCAGCTTTAACCCCCCCAATCCCACGTACACCTCCATATTAAAATTCAGCCCCCAATATCTGCCAACACTTCAATGCAGTACGACAGTGCTGTATTGCCGGAGGTGCTATCTTTTGGATGAGTTGACAGAGTCTGCCTGTTCGGGTAGATGTGAAAGATCTCACAGCACTCGTCAGAGAGGAGCAGGGAGATGAGGTAGAAGAGCAGAGATGTCCTGGCCAATATTTGTCCCTCAACCAACATCACTATAAAACAAATGATCAGGTCAATTATCTCATTTGCTGTTTGTGGAATCTTGCTGTGCACAAATTAGCTGTCTTGTTTGCCTACAACAGTAACTGTAATTCAGAATGTACTACATTGGCTATTAAATGCAAATCTTGTCTTTAGGTCATAAAACTTCTCTTTAAACATGTCAAAAAACTCATCAAAATATTGTGACTCTACACATTTTGGGGTAGGTTCACAGGGCTGTGCAGCTTCCTTTGTGACACATATTTTTCAAAATATTTACTTTGTGTGAAAAGGTGCTTCCTGGTTCCACTCCTAAATGGTCCAGCTTTAATTTTAAAATGATGCCTCCTTGTTCTGAACTTCCCCCATCAGAGGAAATAGTTTCTCTGTATCTACCCCACTGAATCCCTTTATCATCTCAAGCACATCAATTAGATCTACTACAACTACATTTAGCGCCCCGAAAAAATTAGTGCCCCCGCGGCCGAAACTGAGTGGTAGCACACCGAGAGAGAAACGGGGTGCTACTGGAAGCGCCCCGCCTCCCTCTTGGGGCGCTGCGAGGGAATATCGCGGCGCTATGTGCCGTGGTATCGCAGGCCTTCCTCCCCTTCTTAAAGAGGAGGGACCTTTCACAGCGCGACCTGGGGCCCAGCTGGGCCACCGGATCAGAGTGCCGGCGAAAGAGCCCGGCCCTCAAAAGAAGTGCCGGGCTCATGGAGCACAGCCGGCACTCTGCGGGGTGGGGTTGCTCAGGAAGCCAGGGACGGCAGCGAAGGCAGGTGCTGACAGGCGGCCAGCAACAAAAATGGCCACCCGGCACCTCTCCTTTAAATAGCGCCACCCCGGCTGCAGGTAGGCCCCCCTTACCCCGTCGGACATAGCGTCCGGTGGTAAGTCAGGGGGCGCTACCGAAGAGCGAGGCCGGGGTGCTGCGCACAGCGATGACATCATCACCGGTGGCGCAGCGCCAAGGGGCGGTAACGATTTCCACCACCGCTAAACTCCCGCTGAAGGTGTTGGTGGCACAGCGCCTGGGTGCTCGTTGCTTTGCGCCCCGTTAGCGCCCTACGCAAAGCAACCAAATTTTTCCCGCCTAGTCTCTCACCATTAAGAAAATATTCAGATTTGTCTTTCTCAGATCCAAAGTGGGTGACTTTACATTTCCCCACATTGAATTCCATCTGTCATAGATTTGCCAATTCACTTAATCTATCAATGTCTCTGTAACTTCCTGCTCCCATCTACACAACTTAGTGTGCCTCCTAACTTAATGTCATCTGCAAAGTTGGATATACAACTCTCTATTCCTTTATCCAAGTCATTAATTACATTTGGTTAAAAGCTGCGGCCCCAGTACAGATCCCTGGGAACACTTGTCACATCCTGCCAATCAGGGAATGTTCCCGTATCCCTACTCTTTGTCTCATACAAGCATTCTGGAAATTTGGAAACTTAACACTGCACCTTTATGGGTGGGAGTGCAATGTAAAGGTAGCCGCAACTCCAAAGGATCACCGCCTCAAAAGGCACACATCCAATAAAACCATTAATGGCTCCTTACAGAAAGAGAGAGCAGACATCCCGACAGCCACGTAACAGGCGCACTACCATAAACATTAGAAAACCCTACAGCATCTTGTTATGTCTGTGTATCTTAATGTTGTGTCCTTCAATAATCAGACAACAGACTGCAGGGAACGATTCAACAGGTGTTTACTGAATGAGGGTTACTCTAGAACTAAATTTACAGATCACTACTCAGGGTTTATATACAGGTGTGGTCACTGCCGGTACTACAGTATACAGGAGCTGTAAAAAGTAGTTCTCTCCCTTAAGGTATATATACACATTACATACATTACACATCTGACCAGTCAGTGCCTCTCAGCACTCAGCCTGTGGATATACTTAACCAACCATCACAGTATTAACAGTTATTCCATTAAATGCAAGAGGAGTGACAACTGTCCATCACTACATCCATGATACATTTCATAGGTGAACTCCATTCATCACCTCCCATTCCAAGAGCCGCAATGAAATACAATCCAAATTTAATATAATTACAACAAAAGCTTGCATTTAAAAAAGATTAATGAGGCGACAAAGACGACTTGTGGCCTTGTGCCGAGTATGTCTCCACGCCCCTGGTGGTGGAGAAGCTTTGGCATTTAGTCTTACCGTTTACATAAATGAGTATTGGGCTATGGTTTATCTGAAATTAAAATTGAACCAAAACCTTCTCCCAAATTTGAAAATACAACTAGAGGCAGGTGGCAATGCCAAGTCTTAAAAGAGAAAGTGTAGATGGAGTACTTTTTGGTTTTCTTGCGGAATCAAATTGCAAGAAAACACTCAGTTTTCACACACCGTGGAGACCCCCGAGTGGAGCCTCCTGCCTACCTAGGCCTCTCTACGGGCAGCATCCCAGAGCATTATCACTGCAAACAGGAATGGGCCACCACTTCAGACCAACCAGAGGACCTCTCCAATGCCAACTAACCCTGGGGGGGCAACTATGCTAGGGAATGCAAATTTCCCAGCCGGAAGGTTTGATTCCCTGGCCCTCAAGCCTCACTCTGAACTACATGGCCCATCGCGATTTGAAGTGTAGCCACCGACAGATGGGGATAATCGACAATCATAGGAGTGCTACACCCCTGGCCATAGGCTACTTATAACATACCTGAAGGAACTCTGCTGGTTGCTTAGCAATGGCTTATGTCAAACTTCATTGTTGAATCAATAGTCCTTCCTGGTACCTGAACATACCTATTGTCTTAAGCTGTGAGTCAGCTTGCACTGCTTGACCTTATACAACCTTCAGCGTGGGGTCAATCAGCTGACAATCTATCAAATTAACTCAGTCCATGGTGTCAGCCTTGGCTCAGTGGTAGAAGATTGTGGGTTCAAATGCCACTCCAGAGATTTGAGCACATAATCCAGGTCGACACTTCAGTGCCAGCACTCCCTCAGTACTGCACTGTCACAGGTGCCGTCTATGCAAATCTTGTCTTTACGTCATAAAACTTCTGAGGGAGGATTTGAAACTAATATTTAAATCAATATACTGTATAAACTAGTGTGGCACAGATGGAGTAGAAGTAAGTACTGAATATATTTAAGGAGATGATAGATAGATTTCTAGACACAAATGCCATCATCAAGGGGTATGGGGAGAGAGCAGGTATATGGTATTGAGATAGAGGATCAGCTATGCTCGAAGGGCCTACTCCTGCTCCTATTTTTCTATGTTTCTAATTAACAGATCAGATTAAAAGTATACTCTGATCATCTTAGAGCTCATCACATCTCAACCAACTTTGGTTACCTATTTACTGAGACTTCCGCCTGATCCACTCAACACACCCATTCACCTCATTAAATTTCAATGCTTGCTCTGTAGAATTGAAACCAATTCACACCCATAGTTCAATAAATAATAGAGCGCCTTTTACTTTGGAGCAAGATGACCTGGATCTCACATTCCACAATCGAACTGGCTGGATACCGCTTTCGATTTACACAGATATACTGAGGATGATAACCAAGCATCACTTAATAGTTTGGTGACTAAGACAAGCTGCCATTGTTTAACCAAAAGTTGAAGTCAATGCTTGTAAGAGAACTTAGTGCAATACAGATGGTGATCCAGAAATGCTCGACACTGCTGTGTGTCACCATACCAAATGAACATGAAACATACTGAAAGTTTATTTTATGGTATCAGGAGGTTTTTCTCTCCCTTGCATCCCTTCCCAAGTTAGAACATGCTAACCTTTAAAACCCACACAGCAAATGTATCTAGACATATGCTGTTGAAAGGCACTTTAAGAGAGCAGCATAATATTCGTTCTTTCTACAGAGACTGGGGTAGTAATGAACATTTACGGCGTCTGAGATCCCCTGGCATGCTCTCCTCCTTCCAGATAAATGAGTTCATGAATTTGCGCCAGTAGTGCTTCTCCGCTATGCTTTAGTGCCTTGGTGGGGATTCCATCTGCTCCCGAGGCCTTCTTGTTCTTCAGTTGTCGGATGGCCTTTTCAACCTCATGCCGGGCTGGGGTTGTGCTGAGATGGTGGCGGGTAGCATGCTGTGGGATGGAGTTGAGGACACTCGTGTCAGAGACAGAGTCGTGGTTAAGGAGATCTTCGAAGTGCTCCTTCCAGCGGGCACTGACTGCTTCCCTGTCCTTGATGAGTACCTCTCCGTTCTTGGCCCGCAGTGGGGAAGGGCCTTTGGTGCTTGGGCCGTAGATGGTCTTGACTGCGCTAAAGAATCCACGCACGTCGTGGTTGTCGGCTAGCTGCTGGATCTCCTGCGCTTTCTCCACCCACCATCTGTTCTTTAGGTCGCGAGTTTTTTGTTGGACCTCGGCCTTCAGGCTTCTGTAGAGCTGCTTTCTTGCTCTCGAGTTCTGTTGCTGTTTCCAGATCAGAAATGCCTTGCGCCTCATTAGTTCAAGAAAGGTGACAAGTCCGATTGCGGTAATTAGAGAAGTTTCCCTGCTATCTGCCACAGGGAAAGTCATCGCAAGAATCCTCCTCCCAGTGGCCGAAGAGCTCCTTCCAGAGTCGCAATGCGGATTCCACCCATTAAGGGGCACAATGGACATTATCTTCACCGCACGTCAATTACAAGAGAAATGCAGGGAACAGCACCAACCGCTGTACATGGCCTTTGATCTCACAAAGGCCTTCGACACGGTCAACCGTGAGGGATTATGGAGTGTTGTCCTCAAATTCGGCTGCCCTCAAAAGTTTGTCACTATCCTCCGCCTGCTTCATGACAACATGCAAGCCGTGATCCTGACCAACGGTTCCACCACAGACCCAATTCATGTACGAACCGGGGTCAAGCAAGGCTGTGTCATCGCACCAATGCTCTTCTCAATCTTCCTTGCTGCAATGCTCCATCTCACCCTCAGTAAGCTCCCCACTGGAGTGGAGCTAATTTACAGAACAAACAGGAAACTGTTCAACCTCCGTCGCCTCCAGTCCAGATCCATGGTCGTCCCATCCTCTGTCATCGAATTACTGTATGCAGATGATGCTTGCGTCTGCGCTCACTCGGAGGTTGAACTCCAAACCATCGTAAACACCTTCACCGAAGCATACGAGAGCATGGGCCTTACACTAAACATCCGTAAAACAAAGGTCCTCTACCAACCTGCCCCCACCACACAGTGCTGCCCTCCGATTATCAAAATCCACGACAAGGCCTTGGACAACGTGGACCACTTTCCATACCTCGGGAGCCTACTGTCAACAAGGGCAGACGTCGACGACGAAGTCCAACACCGCCTTCAGTGTGCCAGTGCAGCCTTCGGTCACCTGAGGAAGAGAGTGTTTGAAGACCAGGACCTCAAACCCGGCACTAAGCTCATGGTCTACAGGGCAGCAGTGATACCTGCCCTGCTGCATGCCTCAGAGACATGGACCATGTACAGCAGGCACCTCAAAGCACTGGAGAGGTACCACCAACACTGCCTCCGCAAGATCCTGCAAATCCATTGGCAGGATAGGCGCACCAACATCAGTGTTCTTGCTCAGGCCAACATCCCCAGCATCAAAGCTCTGACCACGCTCAATCAGCTCCGATGGATGGGTCACATTATCCACATGCCCGATACAAGACTCCCAAGGCAAGCGCTCTACTCGGAGCTCCGGCACGGCAGGAGAGCCCCAGGCGGGCAGAGGAAACACTTCAAGGACACCCTCAAGGCCTCCTTGAAAAAGTGCAACATCCCCACCGACACCTGGGAATCCCTGGCCCAAGACCGCACAAAGTGGAGGAGAAGCATCCGGGAAGGCGCCGAACACCGAGTCTCTTTGCCGGGAGCAAGCAGAAGCCAAGCGCAGGCAGCGCACATCAACCCATGCACCCCACCCACCCGCCCCTTCAACCACCGTCTGCCCCACCGGTGACAGAGACTGTAGGTCCCGCATTGGACTCAGTCACCTGCGAACTCATTTTTGACGTGGGGGCAGGTCATCCTCGGTTCCGAGGGACTGCCTAAGAAGAAGAATGAATATTTATAAGTACTGGGTCAGGCTAGGACAAAACACAAACCAAGCATAAATCAACTTTAGATCAGGAGAAGTACAGTGCCCACTCTAGCGAACAAGAATAGCAGAGTGATTTACTGAGAAGAGGGCACATCAATTTACAATTCACCAAGAGTGAGGAGAGAGCCCATAGACAGATGACCAATTGTATTTAAAGGTTACCGGAGCAATAAGTGGATAGGCGAAAGAATGGCAGATGAAGCTAAACAACGTAATGTCTTCCACAGACCAGTCAGTCATAATGCGGATAAAAGTATTATTTTGGTCCTGCACATTTAATCATGGACATGCAGTGAATGGCTGTCCATTAGGTAGAGCAGAAAAGGGTGCAGAGAAATTTAACCATTTGTTGAAATTTCAAATGATCAAGTACTGGGATGGGTTAAAAGCAATAAAAATCTGATTAAGATTGAAAATTATGTGAATAAGGAAAGACACAGAACAAATCCTGTATGGAAGTCAAGTGAGGTGTTCATCCTGCCAGTTCCTGAAGCCCAGCCCTAGGATAACTAGCAACAATCCCAGTGTAAATCTGCTTCATTTGCTCCATCCACTTACCAAGAGGATTATGGGTCTTTCTGGTGGTTGGATTCAGTGAATCCGGCAGTTTACACCGGGGTTGCTACTGGCTGTGCCCGAGAACCTACACTGGGGAAACCAGCACCAATATAAAAGGGGCTTGCAATCTCCACCATTGAATTTAATACCGCTGTGCCTTGCCCGCTGAACAGGTAGAGTCAAATCTGCACATCTTTGCGCTTGGGTCACGATAGGATTTCACATCATGACGTGGACGCACGGAACAGGCTCCGCATCAACACCTAGACTTACCTTGAAGTCAAAGTGATTGGTCTGCGAAGTAGTACTTTGAAGTTACCTGCTCCCAGAATCATAATCTAACAGCAACTGAAAGAATGTTTCCCTGCAGCCTCTTGGGGAATTTTTTAATAGATGGAATCAAGTTAATCTTTCGCCACTAATCGCTCACATTAAACCTTTTTTTTTTTAAATTCAGTCTACAAAATGAGGTTGGTATACTCACACTTCTCCATTCTCTGAATTGACCTCCAACAGTCTGGCATACATGTACCTCTACACCCCCAGCTAGGTTCATGGCTATCTAGTTTCTATCTATGCTGCAGCTGATGTCTCATCCCCCTCCCCATTAACACAGGCCTCTGTCCTGACCCCTCACTCTGTTCCTTCTCCACATCAGTGGCCCTGTCCACGCCTTTCCATTCTAGCACCGATAATCTCACCTTACTGTTGAATAATGGCACTCTACATTCATCATTTAGATCACGAGGGGCCAAGTGGCCTATTCCTGCTCCTATTTCTTATGCCAAGTGCTCACTTCACTGTCTAACTCGTACTTGCTCAGGAACTCCCAACTGTTAAACTCCTTAATCTCCTACTTCTCATACAATCTTAAGGGCTCCAAAAACCTTCTCCAATCATCTGCTTTTGTTAAAAATAAATTCTTGGTGATGTCCAGCACCCTTCCTCTTGGTTTAAAAAAGACAATTGACAGGAAGAGTTAAAGCAAATTCCAGTATATGTTGGGGAGCACATTGCTCTTTTATGACTGTGACGAGAACTAAATATGTCGTTAGTGACAGCTGGACAAGGAAAATTCCTGTTTCCATGGGCCAACTGGTTTTTCAAGTTTTCAGTTCCTGTACTTGTGCTAAAACAGCAATTAAGTTAACTTAACTCTCAGGAATAGCTTTACTACTGTTATTTTAAACTTCAAACTAAAATAAGCACAATCTTAACTCAAAATAATTTTATATACACATCAGTTCTGCTCACTTCAGTCTCCAATTCTCAACCCTTTTTAAGCTTCTCTACCTAACCTATGTTCAAAGCACACATGAATCTCAGTCAAGGCGGGGGGGGGGGGGATTATGCTTAATTTAGTTAGTCTTACAACAGGTCTTATTTATTTTCTCAACCTTACCAAGTTTCTAAGCAAATTTGAGGGTCAAGGGAGTGGAAGAGCACTTTATACAGTGCATTGAGCAGGTGTTTCCAGGGATAACAACAGAAAATGCTGGAAAAACTCAGCAGGCCAGGCAACATCCGTGGAGAGAAATTAGAGTCAACATTTTGGATCAAAACCCTTTATCAAGACTAAAGAGGCACAGGGAATGAAATAGATTAAGAGGCAGGGCTGGGAGAGAACAAAAGAGAAGAGACATTAAGAGGTATTCGAAACAAGACGAGATGGTGATGGGACTAGTGGAGACAAAAGACAGCTCTAGATTAGGTGTGAAATGCGCTGGCAGAATGGGAGACAGCTGCCATGTGGGAAGAGAGAAAAAAAGGGGGGGGGGGGGGGGAAGGCCAAAACAAAGGTGTGGATAAAATATATAAATAAAAATGTAATAGGGGCCGAGGTTATGATCTGAAATTGTTGAACTCGATATTGAGTCCGGAAGGCTGTAAAGTGCCTAATCGGAAGATGAGGTGCTGTTCCTCAAGTTTACGTTGAGCTTCCGTGGAACAATGCAAGAGGCCAAGGACGGTGAGGTCCGAGTGGGAATGGGGCGGTGAATTAAAGTGACAGGCGACCGGAAGCTCGGGGTCACCCTTACAGACTGAACGGAGGTGTTCTGCAAAGCTGTCACCCAATCTGCGTTTGGTCTCCCCAATGTAGAGGAGACCGCATCGTGAGCAGCGAATACAGTATACTAGATTGCAAGAAGTACAAATAACTCGCTGTTTCACCTGGAAGGGGTGTTTGGGGCCCTGGACAGTGGGAAAGGGGGGGGGGGGGGGGGAAGGTGTAAGGACAGGGGTTACATCTCCTGCGCTTGCACGGGAAGGTGCCAGGCGAAGGGGAAGGGGTGTTGGGGGTGATAGAGTGGACTAGGGTGTCTCGGAGGGAGCGGTCCCTACGGAATGCTGGGAGGGGAGGGGAAGATGCATTTGGTGGTGGGATCACTTGAGGTGGCGGAAATGGTGGAGGATGATCCGTTGAATGTGGAGGCTGGTGGGGTGAAAGGTGAGGACAAGGGGAACCCTATCGTGGTTCCGGGGAGGGAGGGCCAGGGGTGAGGGCAGAAGTGCGGGAGATAGAACGGACACTGTCGAGGGCCGTGTCAACCACGGTAGAGGGGAATCCTCGGTTGAGGAAAAAGGAAGACATGTCGGAAGCACTGGTGTGGAAGGTGGCATCGAACAGAAAATTTTGGATTTCCAGCATCTGCAGTATTTTGCTATCGTACAGGTGTTTCCAGGGGTCTGGGGAGTGGAAGGATGGGAGTAGCTAATATAATGTGTGCACTGAAAGAAGTAGTGTTGGAAGACAACATGGGGGCAGAGGGACAAAGTTAGGAGAGCCTCGAGCTCACCAAAGAAATGAAGAACCATGAAAGACAGAATATCAGAACAGTAACAGAAAGGAGAGCGAAATACACAAGAGTACTAGAGGAACGGAAAAACAGATAAAGAGAGGGACAGTAAAAGACACGGTAAGGAGTGCTGACATATCCTGTCTTTATGCTGTATTCACTTCCTCTTTCACCAGTCCCCCAGTGAGAGTGGCAAAGTGAGATACTTTTATTGGCTTCATAAAAAACAGGATTGAGATAATGGCAATTGATTGGCTGTGAAGGCCTTTGGGATGTCAGAGATATGGTATAAATTCTTCCTTTGTGTCCCATTTGGATGGAGGATCAATGGATGAGGTGAAGAGGACCTTATTTGAGTATAATTTAAACCCTGGTCTACAGGTTAGGTTAGACTCTGGAACAAGATCAATCAATAAATAGAACGGGGAACAAATAATTTGCATCATTTTACAAGTAAATGTCCAGTACTAGACACCCTCGATCAGTAGACCTGCCCATTTCTTCCATGTTTGATTACCACACTGTCGGGGGCGGGGGTCAAATCTTGAGCAAGCCTTGCCTCATTTATGCTACTCTCATCATTTTCCAAAAAAAAAACCATCATCTCATAGAAACATAGATAGAAACATAGAAGATAGGAGCAGGAGTAGGCCATTCGGCCCCTCGAGCCTGCTCCACCATTTAATGAGATCATGGCTGATCATCCAAATTCAGTAGCCTGTCCCTGCTTTCTCCCCATAGCCCTTTAGCCTTAAGAAATATATCTAACTCCTTGAATATATTTAATGAATTGGCCTCAACTGCTTTTTGTGGTAGAGAATTCCACAGATTCACTACTCTCTGGGTGAAGGAATTCCTCCTCATCTCAGTCCTAAATGGCTTACCCCTTATCTTTAGACTGTAACCCCTGGTTCTGGAGTCCCCTGCCATTGGGAACATCCTTCCTGCATCTAGTCTGTCTAGTCCTGTTAGAATTTTATAAGTTTCAATGAGATTCCCCTCTCATTCTTCTAAACTCTAGCAAATACAAGCCCAATCGACCCAATCTCTCTTCATAGGTCATTCCTGCCATCCCAGGTATCAGTCTGGTGAACCTTCACTGCACTCCCTCCATGGCAAGAACATCCTTCCTCAGATAAGGCGACCAAAACTGCACACAATACTCAAAGGTGTGGTCTCACCAAGGCCCTGTACAACTGCAGCAAGACATCCTTGTTCCTGTACTCGAATCCTCTCGCTACGAAGGCCATTTGCCTTCTTAACCGCCTGCTGCACCTGCATGCTTACCTTCAGTGACTGGTGCACAAGGACACCCAGGTCTCATTGCACTACCCCTTCTCCCAATCTATTGCCATTCAGATAATAATCTGCCTTCCTGTTTTTGCTGCCAAAGTGGATAACCTCACATTTATCCACATTATACTGCATCTGCCCAATCACCCAACCTGTCCAAATCATACTGGAGTTTCTCGGCATCCTCCTCACAGCACACACGCCCACCCGGCTTTGTGTCGTCTGCAAACTTGGATATATTACATCTAGTTCCCTCGTCTCGATCATTAATATATATTGTGAATAGCTGGGGGTCCCACCTTTCTTCCTCCCAGCTCTCTCTCCATTTGAGGTGGAAGTAACTTATTTTTATAAAATTTGCTCAGCCAGGAAAAAACCGCTTTAAAAGCTCACTTTCAGCCAGTTGAAAGACTCAAATGTAAAAATTGACTTGGACACAAAGATGCAACCAGATCAATCTTTAATGTGTAAAGCACATCAAATACAGAATATGGTTTGCCAAAAAGAGTACACCAGTCAGTGATCAGTAGAATCGAACACGGAGTATATTTGTCCATAGGAACAGGAGGAGGTCATTCAGCCCCTCAGGCCTGCTCTGCCATTCAATTAGATCACGGCTGATCTGCACCTCAAATCTCATTTGCTCCATATCCCTCGATACCCTCATTTGCTCCATATCCCTCGATACCCTTACCCAACACAAATCTATTGACCTCAGTCTTTCATGGGACTGGAAGGCCATTGCAAATTTTTGTTTTGAGAAGAAATTTCACAGGACTGATCTTGGGAGATTTTACTACAAGGCCTTCAAAATTATGAAAGGGTAAATAATGATAGATTATCTCCACAGGTTGGTGGATTGATGACAAACCCCGAGGTGCTAGAACAAAGGGGGAAGTTAGAAGGTTTTTTCCCCCCTACCCAGCAAGTTATTAGAACATGGAATGCTTTACCACAAGTACCTACAGAGCAGAGACACGATTGTTCAAGAGGAATTGACTGAAGTGTTTGAAAAGGAAGAATACAAAAGGATTTGGGGGGGGGGGGGGGGGGGGAGGAAATCACAGGCTAATTACCTCCTTCTGTGCCATAATTACTGTGATTCACAGCCGAAGCCAGTAGTTTGTAGTTTCAACAGAGAAAAATAAGAGGGGGACAGATTCATGGAATGTAATCCCTAAAGTACCAGCCAAGTTTCTGGAATGCCATGTATTAAAAAAAAAATCAGAATTTGACTTATTCAGTTGGTGTTGATGTATGACCTGCCCACTGGTTTTAGTGCTGTCGTCAGGCAGTGGAGGAAGTAGGGTAGAATTTGACACAAAGTTGTACATGGTGTATGGACAATACATGCTCAATGGTCTTTCTTGTGGGAAACCAAGAATTACAATAGATCATCACTGCAGTGAATTACACTAAAATCACATTGTATGCAGCATAGTAGTTTCAGTAGTACAGAGATGGGGGAAAAAAAATCTCCAAATCTCCAAATTTCTTTGATTAAAAAGCACTTGCTGGGGCTCCCAGGCGGCTCAATGCATGACTGCACCACTTGGTACAGCAATGAACAAAGGCCAGGAATTTCCCAGGCTAGTGGCTGGTCTTTGTTGCTAAAGCTAGGGGGTTGGGGGGGGGGGGGGGGGGGGGGGTGAAATGGAGGGAGCTCGTGCACAGAAACTACAATTTACCCAAGTTAACCTTTCCTATGATTCAGCAAATCCTGATGCCCACCCAAGTGGAATAGCTTAGCCAATATTCTTATCTACTACACATGACAAAATAGGTTACTTGGGCAAGACACTGGTGGGCTGCAAATGCCTGAGGAGCTGCGTCCCAGCCGACAGTGCCTTCAGGACAAGAGGGTAAGTTGACTGTTGATGCTTACTTATAATGATTCAGTCTCACAGACAGTATTGCACAGGCTCAGTTTTGACAAGCACACCAGCCGATCCACAGCATAGAGAAAACAGTCACTGGTACCCGATACATCTTCCAAGCAAATGCTATCCTCAGGTGAGCGAAGAGGACATATAACTTCAGCTTAAATATCTTTGAGCCACTAATTAGGACTTCACTGACGAGTGAAGGAGCAGTCAACAGAAAGCATCTCTATACAAGTTCCTAGTCTGTAATGTGCAGGATATTTTAAAATCGAATTCAAGTGTGTTGAGAAAAACTAATGGGGGAGTGAGAAAAAAAACTGAATGCAATCATCTCAGTGAAAGGGTCAACAAATTTCTACAGGACACAATAAATATGAAAGTGTTCACCTCCCTTCCCCCTTCGTAGAGTTAGACCTGCTGAAACTGGATCCAAATCAATGAGTACCAATAAGTCTGTTCACCAAAATCAACACAATTGTGAGCCAGTGGTTTGAATTAAAAAAAAATATAAACCTCTATGCTACAACAAAATTGATAACAGGATCTTTGCTCAGATACCAAATCTGCAATTGGTGTTAAACAGGTCACGTTCTTTACAAGAAAAATATGGTCGAGAAATATCATTCGCTCGTCTATCCAGAAAGGCCCTGGAGAACCTCCATCACAGCCTCCTACTCTTTCTTAAATGATGCCTCCACTACTCTAACCACAAGTCCATTCCAAGTGTTGATTACTACATTAGGAGGGCTTCCTGAAATCTTTTGGTGCAACTGGGCAGAGTTGGAAAGACAGTTCATAATTGACTGAGGGTCATCCTTGATACCTGTACCTCAGAACATACTGGAAAATTAAACTGCAACACCGAGTACAGAATGTGGGCACTTGGTATATTTGGAGAAGCAGTGATCTTTTTGTGATCCTTAGAGGACACTTCAAATTACAGTTTACAACACGAGCTTGCGCACTGACAAACTGGATTTAATAATTGTTAAAAAGAACAAGATTCTGGAGGTTTTGACAAAGTCCAAGTTGATGCTCGCAACCAGCAGTTACTTTGCTATACCTATGGCTTACTATAAACCAGCAGATATACATTGAAAGACAAATTAAAAACTATCTAGACATTCAAGAGCGATATAGTCCCAAGCAATCCTGCTCAATAGTAAGGCCCCATCTTGTCGTAACCAGCATAGCTGGGCCATTCGGGGAACACGCCATAGGAACACCGGAGTCCACCATAAAGGTCAAACTCAATCCCATATTCTGGCATGCCATCAGATTCAGTCAATAAAGCATCCAGCGACTGATTTGTTTTGCTAGTCTCCGGAGTGTGTTTCAGCTCCGATCGGATTAACCTGTAGTTCTGCCCTTTGTTACTATCCCAATAGGTCTTCCTACCACTTTCATAACAGATGGCAAACTCTATCCTTTCGTGTGGGACAATGTATTCTGGCAAATGGATTTCAAATGCAAAAGTGTCTCTATCTGAGCCACCGTAAGGATCATGGACATAGCAGCAGTCATGGTCTTGAAAATTTTTCCAAGTGTCAAACGTTATCCTCACTTTCAAGGACTTCTCGAACGCAATGTTTTTCACCTTGACAGACCCTACAATGGTATTTTCCTGTAACATGCAGCTTTCAAGGCAGACTGAGTCAGTTTCCAGACGACTCTTGAAATCTAGGTAATCTGACGAAGGCTGTGCAAAATCTAAGAGCAGGCTGTCTTTGTCTATGGTCTTCAGGTCTACCAAACTACTGATCAGCTCATCAACTTTGAAGGAAAAATCTAGGTCGTACAAATCAAAGAACTTAACTGCAGTCAAGGGCAAGCCCTTACTGTCTGCAAAGGAAACACGTTTCTGCTCCTTGGTTCTGTGCTTATTTTCTGGTGTATCGTCACTGATGTGAAGGTGGATACATGGCCGTAGTGGTTGGGTTACTTTCAATGCTCTATTTCTGGCGTAGCTCACTTGCTTGAAGGGAGGAGGAAGATATAGCTGCATAGCTATGTCAATTGGCATTGTAGATCTAGGAGACAAGATCTCAAGCATACTAGAGGGAAACAAACAAAAAAGGGAAGAGTTAGTTGCTGTACCTAAGCTATGAGAAGCAGTCGAGTTGCTTTCGAACATTTGCAAGATAAGGAGACAGAAGCTCAGCAATCTTTCACTAATACAACTATTTACTGCCAATCCTTTCCTTCCACAGCATTTAATATATTTATCTAGCATCTTTAACAGAGAAAAAAGGTTCCCACGGCACTTTACAGAGGGGAAAAAATGACACCAAGGCACGGAGGGAAAGATCAGGAGGTGACCAAAAGCAGGGTGGAACACGTGAGTTTTAGGAAGGCTTTTAAAGGCAGAGGGAGACGTGGAGAGGCTGAAGGGTTTAGGGAAGGAGTTCCAGAGAGCAGAGGGAGTGTGTGGTTGAATGGTGGAATGCTACCAATGGTGGAATGAAGAGGGAGGAGAAAGAGAGATATGCAGAAGATCAGAGTTGGAGGACCAAAGGAGGTTACAGATGTAGGGTGGAGGGATTTGAAGAGGGAAAGGATCTGGGGGACAAGGAGCCAGTGTAGATCAGCAAGGATAGGGTGATGGGAAAGCAAAGCTTAGTCTAGGATAGGATGGGGGTAACTGAGTTGGAGTTTATGGGGGGTGGGGGGAGAGAAAGAGGTTTGAAGGATGCAGAGCTGGCAAGAAGAGTATTGGGGAGGATAAAACAGTCTAGAGTCAAGGATAGTTTTCAGCGGCAGTGGGTAATAAATTTAAAACTGTTTGACTTTGCAAACATACGTAACATTGAGTAGAACTACAGTCGCTGCAACGTGCATTCAATTTAATAGAAGTGGTGCGAGGCAACTTTGAGGCGATAGTCTCGCACTGTTTCCAGATACTGCAACATAATAAGCACAACCAGTGTGTGGCTCTTGCACTCATAACAGCACATCACAATGCACAGTAAAGAAATGCCAAGTACATGATACGATGCAATAGCAAGCAAATCTTACGACATGCTTGGGCTTCAACAAGCGACCCAGCGGACTGGCCCATGGAGACCAGCGTACTTCTGCACTTTCCCACCCACAGAGCCGGCATATGGTGAGCTTTGGTTATGCCATCACCAAACTCCAGTAGGGGGGCAAGGATTCTTTTTGCATGGTAGTTACACAGTGGGTGTCATCAATATTCCAGCCAATTACTGGCACAAGGTTGCAAACGGGGACCCGATGTCAAAAAATTGCCGGTGGTTCAACCATGCTACATACACGCTTAACTAGGATTAGGCGTTTTCCATTGTATCCATTTTTTTCCCCATATATATTTAAGTCAATTCTCCCATTGGCTCTTCTCAAACAATAAATCTGACTGGCATTTGAACATTGAGGCACAGCTCTGGACGCTGAGAAATGTGCAGTCAGCCGCATTGTTCAGCAGTATTGTCAGTCATGGTAGCACTCATCTCAGTCAGAAGGTTGTGGGTTCAAGACCCACGCCAGAGACTTGAGGGAGTGCTGCACTGTCGGAGGTGTCGTCTTTTGGATGAGACATTGAACCGAGGCCCATCAGCGCTCAGGTGAATGTAAAAGTTCCCAGAACATTCCTCATGGTACTATTTAAGGAGCAGGGGAGTTCTCCCTGGTGTCCTGGACAATATTTATCCCTCAACCAACACCCAAGAGATTATTTTCTCTATCATTGCTGTTTGTAGGACCTTGCTGTGCACAAATTAGCTGCCGTGTTTCCCACATTACAACAGTGGTTACACTTCAAAAGTACTTCATTGGCTGTAAAGCACATTGGGACTTCCTAAGGCAATGAAAGGTGCTATAGAAATACACGTTCTCTCTTTTGCACTATCCATCCAATGACTAGCTGAACCAAACAGCAAGTTTGTGTTAAGTTAGTTTTCTCAGCCAGGGTGTTAGTAAGACTGCTCTAACTGGCCGAAGCACTTGTGGGGTTAAGAATGAGAAACTTACCAAGGTTTGCCATCACCATCAAGCAACCTCTGCAGGATGTGCGAATGTGTGGGTGTTGGGCAAGGTCAGGCTCAGCTGTGATTCTTCCTCCTCCCATCGCATCACCATCTTTCCTCCATACCCCAGTGTCAGGACTTTGAAATAAATAGTGGCCACTTGGACAAGATACCGAAGGGCAATGGACACCAGTAATATATACATTACAGCACAACATCATAATAGGTGTGTTAATGTGTAATTACTACTTTAAATCAGTACTTTTAAGTTTAGCATCAGATACTCTGATGTACCCAGTCTTAGGGAGAGGGGCGGAGGGGGGATGGGGTGGAAGGTGGAGGGGTGGAGGGTGAACTTACATTTATGTAATACCTCGTATTTTCAGGACATCCTAAAGTGGTTCACAATCAACAATTTGGCTTGACGTGCACTCAGATTCTTTGGCAAATGCAGCAGTCAATGTGCACACAAAGATCCCACAAACTGCAAATGAGGTGAATGACCCATTCAGACTGCTTTTTCTCTTGCTGGTGTTGATTGAGGGGATGTTGGCCAGGACACCAGAACTCCCTGCTCTTCTCTGAATCGTACTTTGGGATATCAATCTGAACAGGCAGATGGGGGCCTTTTTTAACGTCTCATCCAAAAGACAGCACCTCCACCAATGCAGCACTCCTGAAGTACTGCCCTGAAGTGTCAGCGTATAGTATGTGCTCAGAAGAATATAATTTCCAATTACAGAAATCAAAAAGGGATCAGGCAAGTTGGGAGTGCTGCAAACCCTACTCACCCAGCTCTCGATCTCGCCACGTCTCCAATTTATCATGCTGCTTGGCTGACATCCAGTGCTGAATGAGCAGAAATTTCTTCCAATTAGACATTGGGAAGACCGAAGCCACTGACTCCATCCCTCTTCCTGGCCACTGTCGTAGGCTGAAACCTTGGTGCAATATCCCCCGCCCCCCCACCGAGGTGAGCTTCCGACCACATATCCGCATCATCGAGACCACCTGCTTTCAGCTCCGTAACATTGCCCGTCGCCAACCCTGCCTCAGCTCATGTGCTGTTGAAACCCTCACCTATAGCTTGGTTACCTCTAGACTTGACTATTCCAATGCTCGCCTGGCCAGCCTCCCATCTTCCACCCTCCATAAACCTAAGCTCATCCAAAAGTCTGCTGCCCGTATCCTAACTCGCACCAAGCCCCGTTCACCCATCACCCCTATGCTCGCTGACCTACATTGGCTCCCGGTCCAGCAATGCCTTGATTTTAAAATTCTCATCTTTGTTTACAAATCCTTCCATAGCTTTACCCCTTGCTCTCTCTCTAATCTCCTCCAACCCGACAACCCTGCAAGATCTGTGCCCGCCCCCAATTCTGGCCTCTTCCGCATCCCCAATTTTAATCACTCCACCATTGGCGGTCATGCCTTCAGCTCCCTAGGCTCTAAGAACATAAGAAATAGGAGCAGCAGTAGGAGTAGGCCATTCAGTCCCTCGAGCCTGCTCCGACATTCAATATCATGGCTGATCTTCTACCTCAACCCCACTTTCCTGCACTATCCCTATATCCCTTGATTCCCTTAATATCCAAACATCTATCGATCTGTCTTGAATATACTCAATGACGGAGCCTCCACAGCCCTCTGGGGGTAGAGAATTCCAAAGATTCACCACAGAGTGAAGAGGCTTTTCCTCATCAGTCCTAAATGGCCGGCTCCTTATTCTGAGACTGTGACCCCTAGTTCGAGACTCCCCAGCCAGGGGAAACCTCCTCCCTGCATCTACCCTGTCGAGCCCTGTAAGAATTTTGTATGTTTCAATGAGATCACCTCTCATTCTTCTAAACTGTAGAGAATATAGGCCTAGTCTACTCAATCTCTCCTCATAGGACAATCCCCCCATCCCAGGAATCAGTCTGGTGAACCTTTGTTGCACTCCCTCTATGGCAAGTATATCCTTCCTTAGGTAAGGAGACCAAAACTGTACACAATACTCCAGGTGTGGTCTCACCAGGGCCCTATATAATTGCAGTAAAACGTCTTTACTCTTATACTTAAATCCTCTTGTAATAAAGGCCAACATACTATTTGCTTTCCTAATTGCTTGCTGTACCTGCATGTTAACTTTGTGATTCGTGTACAAGGACACCCAGGTCCCTCTGAACACCAACATTTCACAATCTCTCCATTTAAAAAATACTCTGCTTTTCTATTTTTCCTACCAAAATGGATAACTTCACATTTCTTCACATTATATTCCATTTGCCATGTTCTTGCCCACTCACTTAGCCTGTCTATATCCCCTTGAAACCTCTACATCCTCCTCACAACTTACATTCCCACCTAGCTTTGTATCGTCAGCAAACTTAGATATATTACATTTGGTCCCCTCATCCAAATCACTAATACAGATTGTGAATAGCTGAGGCCCAAGCACTGACCCTTGCGATACCCCACTAGTTACAGCCTGCCAATCCGAAATGACCCATTTCTTCCTACTCTGTTTTCTGTCCGTTAACCAATCCTAGTATATTAGCCCCAATCCCATGAGCCCTAATTTTGTTCAATAACCTCTTGTGTGGCACCTTATCTAATTCCTGCTGAAAATCCAAATACACCACATCCACTGGTTCCCCCTTATCCGTTCTGCTAGTTACAACCTCAAAAAGCTCTAATAGATTCGTCGAACATGATTTTCCGTTCATAAATCCATGTTGACACTGGCATTCCTTCCCCAAACCTCTGTGCCTCTCTCCACCTTTAAGACACTGCTTAAAACCTACCTCACCTGCTTAAATATTTCCTTATGTGGCTCAATGCCAAAACATTGTTTGATAACACTTCTGTGAAGCACCCTGGGATGCTTTTACTATGTTAACAGCGCTATATAAATACAAGTTGTGGTTATGGTTGCATGCCACAGCCCTATGCACTAGAATTCAGCTATGTGCCTACTGCACGAGTTTAGAAGCCAGTTAGTTATCCAAAAGATTATTTCGGAACAAAACCTAATACTCTCGGCTGTGCCTGACGCAAAAGGTACAACGGGTCCACACGACCTTGAGATGAACCCACGAATGGTCAGTATTGACATTAATAGCAAGTTTATTTTTACAGATTCAGTAGTCACATCAGATGAATGGTGCTGCACTTCAGAACAAACTACAGAGCAGCGTCTCATACTTCAGAATCTTTAGTCACATGCTTTAATATGCAACCTTGCCACGTATGTGACTGCACATACTGTTCCAGAACACAAGGTAATGTCATACATGGTTTAATTAAAATACAATTCAAAACACTTGTTTATTCTCACCCATGCAAAGACAGAAGGAACATCAACATTTAGAAATTCATGCACATTATGAAGCCTACCATCCCCCAGCTAAAAAGAAATCTAGGCAGCAAACCTAATTTAATCAAAAGCTCAATTTAAACTGCAGTTATCCACTGGGCCACTGAAACATCAAGGTGGTCAGAAACATGCAAATCCACAAGGCTCCCTTCTCCCCCAACATCTCATGGGATTTTTTTTTTAAACTGCATTAAAAAGCAGATGTCTGTCTTTGCACCACAGGCTTTTTAGTGCTGGTAACAAAAATTAAGTTGGCACCAAACTTGCATCCATTAGTTTGGACAGTTACACCTTTGATAGGCTATATAAAAAAAAGTGTGCAGATTAAGTCAGTAACATGACCAAGCAAGCTTAGTTACCACACTCAACAAAA
The DNA here is from genome assembly GCF_052327205.1 of Somniosus microcephalus. Taxonomy (NCBI): domain Eukaryota; kingdom Metazoa; phylum Chordata; class Chondrichthyes; order Squaliformes; family Somniosidae; genus Somniosus; species Somniosus microcephalus. Next base: position 76,038,018 of record NC_140987.1, on the reverse strand, counting down.
AGTCCTTCATTACCAAATTTAACCCATGCACAATTACTATACGTTCCTTATTCATGTTCACAATATCTATTTAATTTACAGTTCAGGTTTCCAGCCCCAACTGGTACTTCATTTATTGCAGCAATTCATTTATGGCCTGGATTTACAATTCAGAGAATAGGAGTTCAACACCCACCATGGCAGTTTGAGAATTTGAATTCAGTTTAATATATCACATTTCAAAATGTCAAACTTATTATTTTTTAAATGGAAAACCAATTATAAAATCAGCAAACTTCCCTGAACAGCAATTACCCTCCAACTGACCTGATGTCTCTATACACAGCAACTGGACTTCATGGCCTTAAAGGGATAGGTCAGGTTAAGCACAGCCACATCCACACAGCAAAATAACACACTCTGCGTTACTTGATATAATGCTCGTCATTATAAAGCAGCATATCCTCTGATGTGCCAAAGGCAATGCCATAGGAAATCTGTGAGCATAACTGGAGTCTGGTGTCCATTTTTGCCCTTGTTGCTTACATTTACCAAGTTTGGGATTTTTTCCCCAATGGAATCAGTTTTTCCAGATGCCTCAGCCCATCTGGTGCTGAAACTCTCATCTTTTATTACCTCCAGACTTGACTATTCGAATGCTCTCCTGGTCGGCCTCCCATCTTCCACCCTTCGTAAACTACAACTCATCCAAAGCTCTGCTGCCCGTATCCTGACTCGCATCAAGTCCCATTCACCCATCACCCTGTGCTCACTGACATACATTGGCTCCCGGTCCACCAACACCTCGATTTTAAAATTCTCATCCCTTCCTATCTCTAACTTCCTTCAACCCTCTGTGAACTATGCGTTCCTCCAACTCTGGTCCCTTGTCCATCCCCTACTTCCTTCATCCCACCTTTGGCAGCCGTGCCGTCAGCTGTCCAGGCCCCAAGCTCTGGAATTTCCTCCCTAAACCTATCTGCCTAGCCATCGCCTTTAAAATGTTCGTCAAAACCTACCTCTTTGACCAAGCTTCAGTTCACTTGTCCTAACGTCTCCTTCTTTGGCTCGGTGTCACTGTCAGATTACGATCCGGTGAAGCACCTTTGAACGTTTTGCTACGTTAAAAGGTGATAGATTGAAATATATATAATACATACACTCAATGTCTTACTTTATGTTTTTTATTCATCACTTGGGGGGGGATGACTCACCAGGGGAAGGCAGCAGCAGCCAACTTCCTGGCACTGGGGGTGCTCCTGCTGCCCAGGAAGGGGGGAAAAAGAGTGGGAGAGCAATAGTGGTAGGGGATTCTATAGTAAGGGGAACAGATAGGCGTTTCTGTGGCCGTAGACGTGAATCCAGGATAGTTTGTTGCCTCCCTGGTGCCAGGGTCAAGGATATCACTGAGCGGCTGCAGGGCATTCTGAAGGGGGAGGGTGAACACCCAGAGGTCGTGGTCCACATTGGTACCAACGACATAGGTAAAAAGAGGGATGGGATGAGGTCCTGCAGCAAGAATTTAAGGAGCTAGGTGAAGGATTAAAGAGCAGGACCTCAAAGGTTGTAATCTCTGGATTACTCCCCGTGCCACGTGCTAGTGGGTATAGGAATAGGAAGATAGAACAGATGAATGCGTGGCTAAAGGGATGGTGCAGGGGGGAGGGCTTTAGTTTCCTGGATCACTGGGTCTGCTTCTGGGAAAGGTGGGACTTGTACAAGTCGGACGGTTTACACCTGAACCAGAGGGGAACCAATATCCTTGCGGGGAGGTTTGCTAGCACTGCTGGGGGGGGGGAGGGGGGGGGGGTTTAAACTAACTTGGCAGGGGGATGGGGTACAGAGTGGAGCTATAGTAGGGGGTGATTTACAGCCAAATACAGAGGAAAAAACAAGTCAGCTGGGAAGGCAGAGCAAATATGTAAAGGCAAAAGGGAATATGGCAGGGCTGGAAGGCATTTATTTTAATGCAAGGAGTCTTGCAAATAAGGTGGATGAACTGAAGTTGTTGTTGAACACATGGGAGTACGATATTGTTGCTATCACGGAGACACGGTTGAGGGAGGGTCAGGACTGGCAGCTCAATATTCCGGGGTATAGAATCTTCAGGCGAGACAGAGGGGGGTGTAAAAGGGGAGGGGGTGTTGCAATATTAATTAAGGAGTCAATTACTGCTGTAAGGAGGGACGATATATTGGCGGGTTCCTCTAATGAGGCCATATGGGTAGAACTTAAAAACAAAAAGGGGGCAAGCACTTTGCTGGGAGTGTACTATAGGCCCCCAAACAGTCAGGGGGAGATAGAGGAACAGATATGTAGGCAAATCTCAGAAGTGCGAAAATAATAGGGTAATAATAGTGGGGGATTTCAACTTCCCCAATATAAATTGGGACAGTCAGAGTGTGAAAGGCTTAGAGGGTGCAGAATTCTTAAAGTGCATCCAGGAGAGCTTTTTGAGCCAACATGTAGAAAGTCCTACAAGAGAGGGGGCGGTACTGGACCTAATTCTGGGGAATGTAGCCGGGCAAGTGGTGGAAGTATCAGTAGGAGAGCATTTTGGCGACAGTGACCATAATTCGGTGAGATTTAAGGTGGTCATGGAAAAAGACAAAGACGGCCCGGAAATAAGGGTTCTAAATTGGGGGAAGGCCGATTTTAATATGATAAGGCAGGATCTGGCCAAAGTGGACTGGGAGCAGCTACTTATAGGAAAATCCACATCAAAACAGTGGGAGACTTTCAGAAGGGAAATAGAGAGAGTACAGCGCCAACATGTTCCTGTAAAGGTCAAGGGTGGGACCAACAAGCAAAGGGAACCTTGGATGACAAGGGATATACAAAAATGCATTAGAAATAAAAGGGGGGCTTTTGGCAGTTACAAAAGACTAAAGACGAAAGAAGCCCTAGAGGAGTATAAAAAGTGCAGGGGCATACTTAAAAAAGAAATTAGGAGGGCGCGGAGGGGCCATGAAATAACACTGGCGAGCAAAATAAAGGAAAATCCTAAGATGTTTTATAAGTATATTAAGGGCAAGAGGATAACCAGGGAAAGGGTAGGGCCCATTAGGGACCAAAGTGGCAATCTGTGTGTAGAGCCAGATGATGTAGGCGGGGTTTTAAATGAATTTTTTGCATCTGTGTTCACTATGGAGAAAGACGATGCAGACATAGAAATCGGGCAAGGGGACTGTGACATACTTGAACATATTAGCATCGAGAGGGAGGAGGTGCTAGCGGTTTTAGCAGGCCAAAAAGTGGATAAATCCCCAGGCCCGGACGAGATGTATCCCAGGCTGCTGTGGGAGGCAAAGGAGGAGATTGCAGGGGCTCTGACACAAATTTTCAGAACCTCTCTGGCCACAGGGGATGTACCAGAGGACTGGAGAACAGCTAATGTAGTACCATTATACAAGAAGGGTAGCAGGGATAAACCAGGGAATTACAGGCCAGTGAGCCTAACATCTGTGGTAGGGAAATTATTGGAAAAAATTCTGAGGGACAAAATTAGTCTCCACTTGGAGAGGCAAGGTTTAATCGGGGATAGTCAGCATGGCTTTGTCAGGGGTAAATCATGTCTGACAAATCTGATTGAATTTTTCGAGGGGGTGACTAGGGGGGTGGATGAGGGAAATGCTGTGGATGTGGTTTACATGGACTTCAGTAAAGCCTTTGACAAAGTCCCGCATAGGAGACTGGTCAAGAAGGTAAGAGCCCATGGGATCCAGGGTGCCTTGGCGCGTTGGATCCTAAACTGGCTGAGTGGCAGGAGGCAGAGGGTGATGGTCGAAGGTTGCTTTTGTGACTGGAAGCCTGTGTCCAGTGGGGTACCTCAGGGATCGGTGCTGGGTCCCTTGTTGTTTGTGATCTACATAAATGATTTGGATGAGAATGTAAAAGGTATGATCAGCAAGTTCGCAGATGACACGAAAATTGGTGGGGTGGTCAATTGCGAGGAGGAAAGCCTTAGGCTACAGGACGATATAAACGGGTTGGTCAGATGGGCGGAAAAGTGGCAAATGGAATTTAACCCTGAAAAGTGCGAGGTGATGCATTTTGGACGGACAAATAAGGCAAGGGAATACACAATGAGTGGTAGGACCCTAGGAAGTACAGAGGGTCAGAGGGACCTTGGTGTACATGTACATAGATCCCTGAAGGCAGCGGAACAGGTAGATAAGGTGGTTAAAAAGGCATATGGGATACTTGCCTTCATTAGCCGAGGCATAGAATATAAGAGCAGGGAGGTTATGATGGAGCTGTACAAAACGCTGGTGAGGCCACAGCTGGAGTAGTGTGTGCAGTTCTGGTCGCCTCACTATAGGAAGGATGTGATTGCTTTGGAGAGGGTGCAGAGAAGATTCACCAGGATGTTACCTGGGATGGAGCGCCTCAGCTATGAAGAAAGACTAAACAGGCTGGGGTTGTTTTCCTTGGAGCAAAGAAGGCTGAGGGGGGACCTGATTGAGGTATACAAAATGATGAGGGGCATAGATAGGGTAGACAAAGAGGAACTTTTCCCCTTAGTAGGGGGGTCAATAACAAGGGGGCATAGATTCAGGGTAAGGGGCAGGAGATTTAGAGGGGATTTGAGGAGGAACTTTTTCACCCAGAGGGTGGTTGGAATGTGGAACTCAATGCCCAAAAGGGTGGTAGAGGCAGGAACCCTCACAACATTCAAGAAGCATTTGGATGAGCACTTGGAATGCCATTGCATACAAGGCTATGGACCAAATGCTGAAAAATGGGATTAGACTGGACAGGGATGGATGGGCGGCGCAGACACGATGGGCCGAAGGGCCTCTTTCTGTGCTGTAAAACTCTATGACTCTATGACTTCTTTGGCTCACTGCGAGTTAGAGGTTACACAGTTACAAGGAGGAATAATAGGGTGTGGGAGTTGGCAAGAGGTGGCCGCTGAAAGGGTTTAGAAAGAAGTTTGACAGATCTGCAAAAAGTTTTTTTTTTTTTTTTTTTTTTTTTTTTAAAGCTGAACTGGATGTTTTTGTAGGAGACACTTTGCATGTGTGGTGAGAACATACGAATTAGGAGCAGGAGTAGGCCACTCGGCCCTGCTCCACCATTCAATAAGATCATGGCTGATCCGATTACTCCACATTCCCGCCTACCTCTGATAACTTTTCACCCCCTTGCTTACCAAGAATCTATCTACCTCTGCCTTAAAAATATTCAAAGACTCTGCTTCCACCACCCTCTGAGAAAGAGAATTCCAAAGACTCATGACACTGAGAAAAAAATTCTCATCCGTCTTAAATGGGCAACCCCTTATTTTTTTTAAACAGTGACCCCTAGTTCTAGATTCCCCCACAAGAGGAAACATCCTCTCCACATCCACCCTGTCCAGACCACTCAGGATTTTATATGTTTCAATCAAGTCACCTCTTATTCTTCTAAACTCCAGCAGATACAAGCCTAGCCTGTCCAACCTTTCCTCATAAGACAACCCGCCCATTCCAGGTATTAGTCTAGTAAACCGTCTCTGAACTGCTTCCAATGCATTTACATCCTTCCTTAAATAAGGCGACCAATACTGTACACAGTACTCCAGATGTGGTCTCACCAATGCCCTGTATAACTGAAGCATAACCTCCCTACTTTTGTATTCAATTCCCCTCGCAATAAACAACATTATTCTATTAGCTTTCCTAATTACTTGCTGTACCTGCATAGTAACCTTTTGTGATTCATGCACTAGGACACCCAGATCCCTCTGCATCTCAGAGCTCTGCAATCTCTCACCATTTAGATAATATGCTTCTTTTTTATTCTTCCTGCCAAAATGGACAACTTCACATTTTCCCACAGTATACTCCATTGGCCAGATTTTTGCCCACTCACTTAACTATATCCCTGTGTAGCCTCATGTCCTCTTCACAATTTACTTTCCTACCTATCTTTGTGTCATCAGCAAATTTAGCAACTATACCTTTGGTCCCTTCATCCAAGTCATTTATATAAATTGTAAAAATAGTTGAGGCCCCAGCACTGATGCACACCACTCGTTACATCTTGCCAATCAGAAAATGGTCCATTTATGCCTACTCTGTTTCTTGTTAGCTAGCCAATCTTCTATCCATGCCAAAATTTTACCCCCTACACCATGAGCTTTTATTTTTCACAATAACCTTTGATGGGGCACCTTATCAAATGCCTTCTGGCAATCTAAGTACAGTACATCCACAGGTTCCCCTTTATCCACAGCACATGTTACTTCCTCAAAGAACTCCAATAAATTGGTTAAACATGATTTCCTTTGCACAAAACCAGGTTGACTCTGCCTGATTACTTTGAACTTTAAGTGCCCTGCTATAACATCTTTAATAATAGCTTCTAACATCTTCCCTATGACAGATGTTAAGCTAACTGGCCTGTAGTTTCCTGCTTTCTGCCTCCCTCCCTTTTTGAATAAAGGAGTTACATTCGCTATTAACTCCTCAGACTCACTTTTTATAGGACCAACGCTCACTTTGTTAACTCTTCTCTTTTTAAAATATCTATAGAAACTCTTACTATCTGTTTTTATATTTCTAGCTAGCTTTCTCTCGTACTCTAATTTTTCTCTCCTTGTTAATCTTTTAGTCATTCTTTGCTGTTTTTTTATATTCTGACCAATTTTCTGACATGCCACCCATCTTTGCGCAATTATATGCTTTTTCTTTAAGTTTATTACTATCTTTAACTTTTTTAGTTAACCACGGATGGTGGGTCCTCCCCTTGGAATTTTTTTGTTGGAATGTATATATTCTGTGTATTTTGAAATATCCCCTTAAATGTCTGCCACTGCAACTCTATTGACCTATCCCTTAACCTAATTTGCCAGTTTACTTTAGCTAGCTCTGCTTTCATGCCCTCATAATTGCCCTTATTTAAGTTTAAAATACTAGTCTTGGACCCACTCTTCTCTCTCTCTCAAACTGAATGTAAAATTCAATCATATTATGATCGCTGCTACCTAGGGGCGCCTTCACTATGAGGTCATTAATTAATCCTATCTCGTTGCACAATACCAGATCGAGTAGACATCCTAGATACAGTGAGACAATCACCCATGGCTTTGCTCACATAAAAGTTTAAAATAAATCTGAATACATAGAGTTTTCCTTATCTATTGTAGACAAATAAATGTGTCCCTCACACATCAGTTACATAATCTATTCATATCACTGCAGTCCTGATGAAGGGTCATCGACCTGAAACGTTAACACTGTTTCTCTCTCTACAGATGCTGCCTGACCTGAGTATTTCCAGCATTTTGTGTTTTTATTTCACAGTCCTAATAATAGTTTTGGTATTGAGTCGCCAAGCCTTTTCCATCATTGGACAGAGGTGAGGGTGGGGTCTAAACACAGCATGCCCTGCCATGCTATGCTATGTGAATGCCAGTCTTGCTGTAAATCATAAACTCCTGCTGCCTCTTGCACCCTCTTCCCCATGGTTGTTATGTTAATTTGAGTCAGAAAGGAGCAACCTGAAGCAACATTCTGGGAAATGCAATCTGACACCTGGTTGAGTTTTTAAATAAAAATAAAAATATTTGAGGTCTGAGTAAAGCCCCATTTATTACCCATCCCTAACTTCCCTAAGACAGTAGAGCCTTCTTGAACCACTGCAGTCCTGGTGATGATGGTACTCCCTCCAGTATACTGATCTAGCAACAACCAGGGAACAGCAATACATGTCAAAGTCAGGATGTTGTGCGACTTAAGAGGGGAACTTGGACATTCATGACATTCCTGCTCATCCTTCTCAGTGGTGGAGGGAGGCACTTCTTCATTAAGCTAAAAGGGCAATAGCTCTGAGAAACCTCATGAACACAAGATCCAGGCATTTCAGAGGCGGCAGGCCTCTGACAGAACTTGTTAGAATCCTTATTTCCAGGAGCAAGTGCTCACCTTACCAAAAAGAAAAGATAATTGCTTAAATGACTTCAAAGCACATCTTGAGCTATTCAATCTCAAGTTTTAGTTTTTCATTTTGGCTTATTTGTTGATTAGTATATTGCATACCTGTTAATTTGTGATTAGTTAGGATTTTATTAAAATTATATTGATCAATCAGATGTGGCACTTTTCAGGCTAGGTGCTAGACAGAAGATGTTCTTCGGGTATCAGCTGTGGCTTAGCGGTAGCACATTTGCCTCAGAGTCAGAAGGCTTAAGTCCCAGAGACTTGAGCACATAATCCAGGCCGACACTCGAGTGCAGTGCTGAGGAAGTGCTGCACTGTCGGAGGTGCTGCCATCTCAGACGAGACTTTAAACCGACGTCCCCTCTGCCCTCTCAGGTGGACGCAAAAGATCCCATGGCACTCAAAAAAGAGCAGGCGCGTTCTCCCCAGTGTGCTGGCCAATATTTATCCCTCAACCACATCACTGAAACAGATTATCTGGTTATTATCTCATTGCTGTTTGCGGGAGTTTGTTGTGCGCAAATCCGTGGCCATGTTTCCTACATTACAACAGTGACTTCACTTCAGAAGTACTTCATGGTCTGTGAAGCACTTTGGGAGGTCCGAAGGATGTGAAAGGTGCTATATAAATGCAAGTTTTCTTCTTTGGAATTCTACCATTAAGAATAGTTTTTCTTTAGGTGACTGAATAAACGATCTAAATTAAGTGGCAGACAACTCAAAAGACCTCAAAATTACACGGTACTATCAAAAGCAGAACATATTTATACGAAATTACAAAGGAATTTCAAGGTCACGTATTCATCTTTCAAGAGCTTTAGAATTGCAAGTCATTTCATTACATAAAATGAATGTTTTAAAGCATATATTGGTTTTAAAAAAAGACTGTGGCGGTTGATTGGATCCACTAACACTCATTAGTCTCCAAGATGTTTTAAACTGCAAGACGTTGTAACCAAATTCTGTCCTCTAATTGACAATGGGTGCAACCACATAAACACTTTTGCAAAAAAAAGTTGGTTGTTCTCTCCCCCCCCCCCCCGCCAACAAAAATCACCAGAGAATTGGCGTGTACCACGATCTCAGTCTTCAATCACGATCGACAAGATCCCTTTACACAGCCGGTGGGGGAGGAGGGGAGACGGAATGGAGCCTGTAGGCACGGAGCTGACGAGCGTCACACCAGCTGCTGAAATGAGCACGGAAATGTACAGGAAGCCGGAACAACCGATTCCTGCTCCTGATTAATAAATAAACCTCAATGCAAAACCCTTGCTGTTTCATCCCTGGCTCTTAGTTTGATCAAGAAGCTGCAATACCTTATTTTAAATGTTATATACACACAACTGATTATATATTTAGAGTAGTGCACAGATGTTGCAAAGTAAGTTTCAAGAGGGAACACGATTTATTTCAAAGCTCAGCTGCAATGTCTCTGCTGAGCTGCACAACGTCTTAGTGTGAACAATAACCCAACCCCGTCTCCCACTTTTTGACAACTCCCCCTTTCCCCCAGCTCCACTCCAACAACCTGCAGCGAACCTCAGAAATCAAAACTGACCCGGTGCAAACTCTTCCCTCACCGTATTGAGCAACGTCTCTTTTCTATAGAGCCAAGTCCGAACGAGTGCCCAGCACTTGCTGGACCGAGTGTTCGGGGACAGTGAAGGGGGTCGGCCGGAGGTTCCCCAGGAGCCTCGGGTATTGAGCCTTATGTTTTAGAAGACTGCAGCGACCCAACCATCACCTAATTTATTATTCATTATGTATTAATTATTTTTTTAATTATTTAAAAGTTTGGAAAGTAACCACTGCCTTGTCTGGTTGTATAATGCAAAATGAATCCAGTTCTAACTTCTACAAATAATCTGCAAGCTGCTTCCCTCTCCCCCAATTAATAAAATTAACAGAAACTTCCGTGAACGCATTTACAGACTGTAACAGCCTGAGCCTTTGCTATGCTCGCTGCTGCCTGGGAACTCCGCCTCTCTCACTTACCTGCTACAATTCATGGAGCTGGGGGGAAACTAGCAGCTCCACCGTACTTGTGGAGACGGCTGAATGCACAACCAGCCACTACCTCCCTGTCCCACTCCTCTCACCACCTCCTGCTCTCTTTCCTTTCTCCTAATTGACAGCACAACCCCCCGCCCCAAACTCCCGGCCCCATAAACGTCACAGGCGCACTCAGCCAATTATCGCGCGGGTCTCAATAATATCCGCCCAATAGGAGCCCGGGCCCCTGTCAGGAATCCACTACCCCACGTGTAACCGCCAGGGGGCGCAGCTGCAGCCGGCCAGTTTCTGAGGCTACAGTGTTTCAATATAAAGGATGCAGTCAAAGCAGCGCGATAACAGCTCGTTACATTCCAAGTCGGAGTATATGAAAGACTTGCATTTATAGAGCACCATTCACGATCTCTGGACGTCCCAAAACGTTTCACAGCCAATGTAGTCACTGTTGTAATGTAAGGAAAGGCGACAGCCAAAATGCACACAGCAAGATCCCACAAACAGCAATGTAATCATGAACAGATTATGTGTTTTTAAGTGATGTTGGCTGAGGGATAAATAATGGTCAGAAATCCTCGGCTCTTCTTCAAATAATGTTGGGGTATCATTTACAGGGTAGACAGGGCCACAGTTTCAAATCTCATCTGAAAGACAACACCCACGACAGCGCAGCACTCCCTCAGTACGGCACTAAAGTATCAGCCTGGATTATGTGCTCAAGTCTCAGGAGTGGGACTGTGAACCCAAAACCTCCTGACTCAGATGCCAGAGTCATCCAGGCTTGACACAACTAAGGAAGTGAAATGGCTGCAAGAGCAGGTTTGGAATCAAATGCAGTGAAAAGCGAACACCTCTGCTCTCTCCACAGATGCTGACTGACCTGCTGAGTGTTTCCAACATTTTTCTGTTCCCATTTCAGAGTTCGATTCTCTGCATTATTATTAAATCCACACCGAATTTGCCTTGTGCTGAGAAGAACACAACCTTTGTTTTTGCATGAAAAACTGCAAAATGCTAGAATCTATTATTAGGAACGTGGTAACAGGGCACTTAGAAAATCATAATATGATTAGGCAGAGTCAACATGGTTTTATGAAAGGGAAATCGTATTTGACAAATCTGTTAGAGTTTTTTGAAGATGTAACTAGTAGGATGGATAAGGGGGAACCAGTGGATGTAGCGTATTTGGATTTTCAAAAAGCATTCGATAAGGTGCCACACAAGAGGACTCACGGGCTTGGGGGTAATATATTAGCATGGATTGAGGATTCGTTAATGGACAGAAAACAGAGAGTAGGACTTTTTCAGGTTGGCAGGCTGTAACTAGTGGGGTACCGCAAGGATCAGTGCTTGGGCCTCAGCTATTCACAGTCTATATTAATTACTTAGGTGAAGGGTCTGAGAGTAACATATCCAAGTTTGCTGATGATACAATGTTAGGTGGGAAAGTAAGCTGTGTGGAGGATGCAAAGAGGCTGCAGAGAGATTTAGACAGGTTGATTGAGTGGGCAAGAACATTGGAAATGGAATACAATGTGGGGAAGTGTGAAGGTATCCACTTTGGTAGGAAAAACAAAAAAGCAGAATATTTTTTGAATTGTGAGAGACTGGGAAATGTTTGGATTTAGAAGGACCTGGGAGCCCTTGTACATGAATCACAGAAAGTTAACATGCAAGTACAGCAAGCAATTAGGAAAGCAAATGGTATGTTAGCTTTTGTTACAAAGGGATTAGAGTATAAGAGTAAAGAAGTCTTACTGCAATTATACAGGGCATTGGTGAGGCAACACCTGGAGTACTGTGTACAGTTCTGGTCTCCTTACCTAAGGAAAGACATACTTGCCTTAGAGGGAGTGCAACAAAGGTTCACTAGACTGGTTCCGGCCGCAAACGAGACTCCAGGATGGTGTGTTGCCTCCCTGGTGCAAGGGTCAAGGATGTCTCCGAGCGGCTGCAGAACATCTTGGAAGGGGAGGGTGAACAGCCAGTTGTCGTGGTGCATATAGGCACCAACGATATAGGTAAAAAGCGGGATGAGGTCCTAAAAGCGGAATATAGGGAGTTAGGAGGTAAATTAAAAAACAGGACCTCAAAGGTAGTAATCTCAGGATTGCTACCAGTGCCACGTGCTAGTCAGAGTAGAAATAGAAGGATACTTCAGATGAATACGTGGCTAGAGGAATGGTGCCAGTGGGAGGGATTCAAGTTCCTGGGACATTGGAACCGGTTCTGGGGGAGGTGGGACCAGTTCAAACCGGACGGTCTGCACCTGGGCAGGGCTGGAACCGATGTCCTAGGGGGAGTGTTTGCTAGTGCTGTGGGGGAGGGTTTAAACTAAAATGGAAGGGGGTTGGGAACCTGAGCAGGGAGACAGAGGAAAGGGAAACAAGGATAAAAGCAAAAGATAGGAAGGAGAAAAACAAAAGTGGTAGTCAGAGAAATCAATGGTTTAAATCAAATGTGGCCACAGTAAATAATAATTCTAATAGGTCTAAGAGCATTAAAAAAACAAGCCTGAAGGCTTTGTGTCTTAATGCGAGGAGCATTTGTAATAAGGTGGGTGAATTGGCTGCGCAAATAGAGGTAAACAAATATGATTTGGTTGGGATTACGGAAACGTGGCTCAAGGATGGCCAAGACTGGGAACTCAACATCCAGGGGTATTCGATATTCAGGAAAGATAGGCAAAAAGGAAAGGGAGGAGGGGTAGCATTGCTGGTTAAAGAAGGGATTAACACAATTGTAATGAAGGATATTAGCTCTGATGAGGCGGAATCTGTATGGGTAGAATTGAGAAATACTAAGGGGAAAAAAACATTAGTGGGAGTTGTTGTGTCTGTGTGTTGTTAGAGACACTGAAGACAGGAGTTGGTTTCATAGGTGTTTACTAAACAAAGTCTGGAGGGGAACTAACTGATACAACACAATATACAGGCTTATATAGCCCGAGTGGCCATTACCAGCATTACAGTACACATGGGGCTCTTAAAGGCACATACACTACAATTCCTCCCCTTTTAGCCAACCAGTACATAATATTTTAAGTAATTATTAATTACATGTTACAAGAAAAATAATCTACACATTGCTGCAGTTAATTAATTATAAGTCAGTCTCTCTGGAGGCTTCCTGGCTCGGTCCGGATAACGCCTCGGTGGTGTAGTAGTTTCTGGTGGTGTAGTAGGTTCTTTTGGCAAGGCTGATTCGGCTTGAATGCCAGTGTCAGGTTCATCGGGTTCCAATATCACCGGATCGGAGGTAGATATGGGTATCTCTACTTCATCGTTTGGCGTATAGAGTTGTGGTGTAGGTTGTCCCTTTTCGGATGACTCTACGATTTGGTCAGCATGGCGCCTTATTATGCTTTCTCCGATGTCCACGGTATACATCAGCGGTCCTAGTCATGTGCAGATAGTTCCAGGCTGCCATTTCTCGGTACGGTAGTCCCGGGCCAAAACTTGTTGACCTATCTGGAAGGTTCTAGTTGGCCTTTCATTCATGCCTTGAAATTGCCGGTTCTCCACGTCCCTTCTGATGTTGGGCTTGATCAAATCCAGTCGGCATCTTAGGCTTCTATTGAAGAACATCATGGCGGGAGTTTGGTTTGTAACCATATGTGTTGCATTCCTGTATGTGAACAAGAAGTTATCCACCTTGTGCTGAAGTTTTATGTCTTCATTACCCATGGCCTTTATGGCCTTCTTGAAGGTCTGGACAAACCTTTCAGCCAATCCATTGGTGGCGGGATGATATGGGGCGGACGTGTAGTGCTTAACCCCATTGTTTTTTAAGAACTTCCTGAATTCTTCGGACACAAATTGCGGTCCATTATCAGAACAGATCTGTTCCGGCAGCCCATTCCTGGCAAATATGGTCCTTAATACTGTGATGGTTTTTTCCGTGGTGGTGGAGGACATCTTTATTACCTCCGGCCACTTGGAGTGTGCATCAACCGCGATTAAGAACATTGAGTCCATAAACGAACCAGCAAAGTCGATGTGTACCCTTTGCCAGGGAGATGAGGGCCACTCCCATGGATGTAGAGGGGCTTGGGGTGGAGCGTTTTGGACCTTCTGGCATCCTAGGCAGCTCTTGGTCATTTCTTCGATGTCTCCATCGATACCTGGCCACCATACAAACGCCCTGGCTAGGTTCTTCATTTTCACTCCACCCAGATGCCCCTCGTGAAGCTCCTTTAGAACTTTATCCTGGAGTTTGGGTGGAATCACCACTCTGGATCCACACATCAAGGTTCCTCGGCACACTGACAGCTGTTCTCTTCTTTGCGAGAATGCTGGCAACAGTGGTTCGCCATGTGCTGGCCATCCCTTTACTGTTAAATCGTAGACTCGTGAGAGAGTCGGGTCATTTCTAGTTTCCCTTTCAATGGCAGAATTTTTTACTGGTAGACATTCGACTATGGTAGAGTGGAAAATCTCCACTGGGTCTACGGTAGGTGCTTCTTCTACCATTGGCAACGGTAGGCGCGATAACCCGTCAGCATTCCCATGCTGTTTTGATCCTTTGTATTCTATGTTGTATTGGTGTGCCCCTAGAAAAAGGGACCACCTCTGTAGCCTTTGCGCTGTCATAATGGGAACACCCTTTTTAGGGTTGAATATGGAGATGAGGGGTTGATGGTCAGTCAACAAGGTAAATTTTTGTCCGTGTAGGTAATGGTTGAATTTCTTCACTCCCCATACCAGGCTGAGTGCTTCCCTGTCGATTTGGGCATAGTTACGCTCAGCTGAGTTCAATGAGCGTGACACAAAAGCTATCGGCCGTTCCGAGCCATCAGGGAATTTATGTGATAATACTGCTCCTACGCCGTAAGGGGATGCATCGCACGCCAGTCTGATTGGCAGTGATGGGTTGTAATGAGCCAAAACTTCTTTGGACGTGATTAAATCTTTGCATTTATGGAAGGCACGTTTACAGTCTTCGCTCCATTTCCAAATTACTCCTGTTTGTAGCAGTTCATTAAGAGGGTGTAGAAGAGTTGATAAGTTTGGTAAAAATTTATGATAGTAATTTATTAATCCCAGGAACGACCTTAATTGTGAAACATTTTCAGGTGCTGGGGCTTTTATGACCGCTTCAATTTTTTCAGGTGACTTATGCAACCCTTCCTTATTCATTATGTGGCCACAATATGATATTTGATTTTGGAAAAATTCGCACTTGGGGCGATTTGCTCGTAGGCCCCGTTCTCTCAGCCTAGTGAGCACCTGCTCCAAATTGGCAAGGTGCTCGTTGTCGTTTTCTCCTGTTACAAGGATGTCGTCTAGGTAGCATTGAGTCCCCGGAATCCCTTGGAGGACTTGCTCCATAGCTCTTTGCCAGATAGCTGGAGCGGATGCTACTCCGAAAACCAGTCGATTGTACTGGTACAGACCTTTGTGTGTATTTATCGTGAGATACTTTTTAGAGGCCTCCTCAACCTCCATCTGTAGATATGCCTGTGCCAAGTCAATTTTGGTGAAACGTTTCCCTCCGGATAGTGAGGCGAAAATATCTTCTATCCTCGGAAGAGGATACTGTACCGTGTGAAGGACCAGGTTTACAGTCACCTTGAAGTCTCCACAGATGCGAATTTTTCCCTATTCTTCAGATTTATCATCATTCAATGCTTTCTTCATGACTGGAACGATGGGTGTTGCCCACTCGCTCCAATCTATTTTGGATAATACGCCTGCCTTTTCCAAATTCTCCGGCTCTGCCTCGACTGCTGGACGAATTGTGTATGGCACCAGTCTTGCCTTAAAAAACTTGGGAATTGCTGCATCTTCCACTTTTATTGAGGTGGTGATGCCTTTCAAGGTTCCTAGTTTCTCTTGAAACACTTCTTTGGCGTTGGCCAAGATGTCTTTTAATCGTTCAGGTATGACGTCATCATCGTTTTTTTTCTAACTGGTCACCGTCAGTGCCTGAATGGAGTGCCAGTCTAAACGTATTTTCCTGATCCATTCACGTCCCAACAGCGGTGGACCACCATCTTGTAGAACGTATAAATACAACTTTTGTATTTCCTTGCCGTTGTATACAACAGGCACCCTTATTTTTCCTTTGGGTTATAGTTTCTGCCCCGTATATGTTTTCAAGATAATGGATGTGTCTTTTAAAGGTATATGTGGAAATAGCCGCTCGTAATCCCGTCGATTTATGACGGTCAGAGCTGATCCTGTATCTAGCTCCATTTTAACTGGGGACCCTGCTAACGTGAGGGTAACCCAAATGGTCTGGTAATCATCTTTGGCAATTACATTATGTAATTTGAGACAGCTTAGTCTCTTGTTTTCGGAGTCGCTATCGCTCTTCTGGTCTTCGGAGCTACTGTCCGTCATCATTTGTGCCTTTCTGTACTTTTCTTTATTGATTTTTTTTTTCCTGTCTGTGGATTTTTTTTGTCCAGATCGGCATACCCGTGCAATGTGTCCAATCTTTCTGCATTGCCTGCATGCTTTGTCCTTGAACCAGCAGTCCCTCTGGTCATGGGTGGATCTGCCGCAGCGATAACATCTCTCGAAACCCTGTGTCATTTCATGGGTGCCGAAGTCCTATGTCTTTTGTTGTATCTCTGCAGCTCCACTTGCGGCTGCTTTGTATGATACAGCCATACTGAAAGCCTTGTCCAGTGTTAAATCTTTTTCAGAAAGCAGCCTTTTCTGTGTTCCTTCACTTAAGAGACTGCAGACGAATTTGTCTCGAAGATAATCTGCTAGTCCTGCCCCAAATTGGCAGTGTTTTGATAGCTTTCTTAATTCGGTGAGGTAATCAGCGTTACTTTCATTCTTGTGTTGATTTCTCTTGAAGAATTTGAATCGTTCCGCTATCAGCAGCGGTGTTGGGTTTAAGTGCTCCTGTAGGGTATCAACAATTTCTTTAAAATTCTTGTCCTTTGGTTTGGCTGGAGTGATTAAATTTCGTAACAGCCCGTATGTCTTTGCGCCCATTAGATTTAGCAGTACTGAAGCTTTTTTTTCATCTTCTATTCCATTTGCGGTGCAATATACCTCCACTCTTTCCACATATGTGGTCCAATCCTCTATGTCGTTATCAAAAGCATCAATATTGCCAGACTTAGGCATCCTAGAAAAAAAATGGCGCTTCCCGCGCTTTTCTTTCTTTTCTGCAGAAAAGATATGGCGCTTCCCCGCCGCTGCTGCCGATGACAACGCTGTTTCCCGTGGTTTCCGTTCTTTTTATTTATTTATTTACAGTTGGAGACTCGTTCCCGCCGGACTCTCTCTCTAGGTCTGAACGCCAATCTGCTTGCAGCGCCGGCCGTCTCCCGCGTGCTCCCTCCCCGTCTGTTATTGCTTGCCTCCGCTTTCGCTGCTTGGCCTAGCTGTAGAGCCAGCCGCTGGAGCCCTAGCCCGACGCCCAGGAAGGATTATTGCAGCACCTGCCACCAGCTTGGCTAGCTGGTGAAACCACAGCTTTTTCTTTTTCTCGATTTTTCTTCAACTTTGGACGCCAGAGGAATCGATGTCCTTGAGGTGCTGCCGAATTGCAGGTAAGTCCGTTTCCAATTCGTCGCCACTGTTGTGTCTGTGTGTTGATAGAGACACTGAAGACAGGAGTTGGTTTCATAGGTGTTTACTAAACAAAGTCTGGAGGGGAACTAACTGATACAACACAATATACAGGCTTATATAGCCCGAGTGGCCATTACCGGCATTACAGTACACATGGGGCTCTTAAAGGCACATACACTACAATTGTGGTATATAGGCCTCCAAACAGTAAGGCGGAGGTTGGGGATGGCATTAAAAGGGAAATTAAAGAAGCATGCAATAAGGGCACAGCAGTCATCATGGGTGACTTTAATCTACATATAGATTGGGCTAACCAAATTAGTAACAATACTGTGGAGGAGGAATTCCTGGAGTGTTTACGGGATGGTTTCCTGGGCCAATATGTCGAGGAACCAACCACAGATCAGGCCATCTTAGACTGGGTATTATGTAACGAGAAAGGATTAATTAGCAATCTTGTTGTACGAGGCCCCTTGGGTCGGAGCGATCATAATATGATCGAATTCTTCATTAAGATGGAGAATGAAGTAGTTGACTCAGAAACTAGGGTCCTCAATTTAAATAAAGGAAACTACAATGGTCTGAGGAGCGAGTTGGGTAGGATTGATTGGGGAATGGCACTCAAAGGGTTGACAGTGGATAGGCAATGGCAAACATTCAAAGACCGAATGGATGAACTACAGGAGTTGTTCATCCCAGTTTGGCATAAAAATAAAACAAAAAAGGTGACTCAACCGTGGCTAACAAGGGAAATTAGGGATAGCATAAGATCCAAGGAGAGGACATACAAATTGGCCAGAAAAAGCAATAATCCTGAGGATTGGGAGCAGTTTAGGATTCAACAAAGGAGGACAAAGGGATTAATTAAGAAAGGGAAAATAGAATATGAGAGCAAGCTTGCAGGGAACATTAAAACTGACTGTAAAAGCTTTTATAGATATGTAAAGAGAAAAAGATTGGTGAAGTCAAGCATAGGTCCCTTGCAGTCAGAATTGGGGGAATTTATAATGGGGAGCAAAGAAATGGCAGACCAACTAAATACATATTTTGGTTCTGTCTTCACAAAGGAGGACACAAACAACCTCCCAGAAATACCATGGAACATAGGGTCTGATGAAAGGGTGGATCTGAAAGAAATCAGTATTTGTAGGGAAATGGTGTTAGGAAAATTGATGGGACTGAAGGCCGATAAATCCCCAGGGCCTGATAATCTACATCCCAGGGTACTTAAGGAAGTGGCCCTAGAAATACTAGATGCATTGCTGGTCATCTTCCAGAACTCGATAGACTCTGGAACAGTACCCATGGATTGGAGGGTAGCTAATGTTACCCCACTATTCAAAAAAGGTGGCAGAGAAAAAGCGGGGAATTATAGACTGGTAAGCCTGACATCGGTAGTGGGGAAAATGCTAGAGTCCATTATAAAAGATGTAATAGCAGAGCACTTGGAAAGCAGTGACAGGATCGGACAAAGTCAACATGGATTTACAAAAGGTAAATCATGCTTGACTAATCTACTGGAATTTTTTGAGGATGTAACTGGTAAAATAGATAAGGGAGAACCAGTGGATGTGGTGTATTTGGACTTTCAGAAGGCTTTCGATAAGATCCCGCATAAGAGGTTAGCGTGCAAAATTAAGGCACATGGGATTGGGGGCAAGGTATTGACTTGGATAGAGAACTGGTTGGCGGACAGAAAGCAAAGAGTTGGAATAAATGGGTCGTTTTCCGAGTGGCAGGCAGTGACTAGTGGCGTACCACAAGGATTGGTCCTCGGACCCCAGCTGTTCACAATATATATTAATGATCTGGATGAGGGAATTGGATGTAATATCTCCAAATTTGCAGACGACACAAAGCTGGGTGGGAGGGTATGCTGTGAGGAGGATGTCATGAAACTCCAGTATGATTTGGACAGGTTGGGTGATTGGGCAGAAACATGGCAAATGCACTATAATGTGGATAAATGTGAGGTTATCCACTTTGGTGGCAAAAATAGGAAGGCAGATTATTATTTGAATGGCAATAGATTGGGAGAAGGGGAAGTGCAGAGAGACCTGGGTGTTCTTGTGCACCAGTCGCTGAAGGTAAGCATGCAGGTGCAGCAGGCGGTTAAGAAGGCAAATGGTATGTTGGCCTTCGTAGCAAGAGGGTTCGAGTACAAGAACAAGGATGTCTTGCTGCAGTTGTACAGGGCCTTGGTGAGACCGCACCTTGAGTATTGTGTGCAGTTTTGGTCACCTTACCTGAGGAAGGACGTTCTTGCCATGGAAGGAGTGCAGCGAAGATTCACCAGGCTGATACCTGGGATGGCAGGAATGACGTACGAGGAGAGATTGTGTCAATTGGGCTTATACTCACTGGAGTTTAGAAGATTGAGAGGGGATCTCATCAAAACCTATAAAATTCTGTCAGGTCTGGACAGACTAGATGCAGAAAGGATGTTTCTGATGGCCGGGGAGTCCAGAACCAGGGGTCATAGTCTAAGGATAAGGGGTAAGCCATTTAGGACTGAAATGAGGAGGAATTTCTTCACCCAGAGAGTGGTGAACCTGTGGAATTCTCTGCCACAGAGGGCGGTGGAGGCCAGTTCATTAAATATATTCAAGAAAGAGTTGGATATATTTCTTGAGGCTAAAGGGATCAAGGGATATGGGGAGAAGGCAGGGACAGGGTACTGAATTTGGATGATCAGCCATGATCTCATTGAATGGCGGAGCAGTCTCGAAGGGCCGAATGGCCTACTCCTGCTCCTATCTTCTATGTTTCTATGTTTCTATGAGGTGATTGCCCTATGTGGAGAGATTGAGTAGACTAGGCCTATATTCCCTCGAGTTTAGAAGAATAGGAGGTGATCTAATTGAAACATACGCAATTCTTAAGGAGCCTGACAGGATTAATGCTGAGAAAATGTTTCCCATATCTGGGGAATCTAGAACACGGGGTCACAGTCTCAGAATAAGGGGTCGGCCATTTAGGACTAAGATGAGGAGAAATTTCTTCACTCAAAGGGTTGTGAATCTTTGGAACTCTCTACCCCAGAGAGCTGTGGATGCTCAGTCGTTGAGTATATTCAAGACAGAGGTCGATACATTTTTGGGAACTAAGTGAATTAAGAGATATGGGGATAGTGCAGGAAGGTGGAGTTGAGGTAGAAGATAAGCCATGATCTTGTTAAGTGGCAGAGCAGGCTCGAAGGGCCAAATGACCCACTCCAGCTGCTATTTCTTATGTTCTTATGTTCTTATGAGTTGCTAATTGCGCCAAGTCCCCAGAACCTACTGCCCTCATTGTTCAGAATAGTATTTATTAACTTTTTCTATTGTGCCTCATAGGAACATAGGAACAGGAGTGGGTCATTTAGCATCTCGAGCCTGTTCCGCCATTCAATTAGATCCTGGGCACTGCCAATCCTGTGGGGCATCTCAGACCTGGCTGTGCACAAATCAGTTGCTACATTTGCTGTCATAACAACAGTCACTGCACTTCAAAAGTATTTCCTTGATTATGAAGTGCTTCGGGAGCTCATTTACCAGCTTCCCACAATTAATTTCTGACAGCATTAGAAAAATATCAGGTAACGACTCCCATCTCTTTCAATAAACCCTAACTCTAGCTCCCGCCACCAGCACTCATCATAGAGAGGAAATAGTGTGGCAGGGGATTTCACTGATGTGTTGCTGCTGCCCGGAAGTAACCAATCGCTGTGCACCAGAAGCAGCTCTGATTGGTCCAATTTCCACTTCTCAAAATCATCAGGAATTCAAATATCTGAGATGTCCTGTGCGAGGCTGCATCGGTTTCTATGTTATCATTGAGTTTAAACTTCAATTTGTTCAGTTTCTTTAAAATTTAAATTTAAAATGTAAAGAAATTAAAACTTTTGATTGTCTGTCCACCATAGTAAAGCAGGATGAAAAACCCACCAGGCCAGTAATGTTTTTTTTATGATATTCATTGCTTTTGCGAAGCGCTGTGGGACATTTTACTATGTTAAAGGCACTATATAAATGCAAGCTGCTGTTGTTGTTGTACCAGTCCAGATGATCCATACCCGCATTGATATCTGCGCTGATGTCCCATTTCAAATTAAAGTGTTCCGGACAATACAGTGCCGCCTAGCTCCCACCTGCTGTATAATTGATGTGAGTGTGCCATTAATTGTGAAGGAATGGAGCATTTTTTGAAGCGTAAAGTTGAGGATGTTGGAAGGAACATGTAGAGCTGGGCAAAAGAAAAATAGGAAATATGAACCTCCCGACTTCAACTTGCGAGCCACAGTTCCTGGTTCTGACGGAACTCCTCGTGTTGTTTATGCTGAAGCTATTCCTCAGGGTAGCATGAAACCAAGAAACTAAAACACCACTTGGAGACCAAACATCCTACCCTCAAAGATAAGCACAAGACTTTTTCAAACAAAAGCTCTTTCAGCTGAATGGACAGATGAAGATAATCAAAGGAGTTCGATGACTTTCTCGTGGTAAAGTTTTGGCAAGAATCTTCGAACTTTCTGGTCAAATCTGAATCACCACTTCAACATAATTTCCTCCACCAGAGCTTCCAGGTTTTACTGGACTATTTGGCTGACATATGTGGCAGGCTCAATGACGTTAGCCTTCCTTAGCAAGGTAAGAACTGTAACATTTTCATCATGCACGACAAAGTACAGAGATTTGTCAAACAATTAGTTGCAACATGCTGCAAGACAATGTAACTGTGTCTCTGACATTGTCCTCTGTTATTATGGACTGTGCACTTTCAGTCCTAGAAGTTAAAGATATAACTCTGGAGCAAACGTCTGGAGCTTTGCACAAAATTCAGGAAATATTCTCCTGAAAGAGAGATAAATAAATTACACTTCTGCTCTCACCTCCTTCCCCTCCCTCCCAGAACCAGGACAGGGTTCCCCTTGTCCTCACCTCCCACCCCACCAGCCTTGTCCTCACCTCCCACCCCACCAGACTTGTCCTCACCTCCCACTCCACCAGCCTTGTCCTCACCTCCCACTCCACCAGCCTTGTCCTCACCTCCCACCCCACCAGCCTTGTCCTCACCTCCCACCCCACCAGCCTTGTCCTCACCTCCCACCCCACCAGCCTTGTCCTCACCTCCCACCCCACCAGCCTTGTCCTCACCTCCCACCCCACCAGCCTTGTCCTCACCTCCCACCCCACCAGCCTTGTCCTCACCTCCCACTCCACCAGCCTTGTCCTCACCTCCCACCCCACCAGCCTTGTCCTCACCTCCCACTCCACCAGCCTTGTCCTCACCTCCCACCCCACCAGAATGTCCTCACCTCCCACCCCACCAGCCTTGTCCTCACCTCCCACCCCACCAGCCTTGTCCTCACCTCCCACCCCACCAGCCTTGTCCTCACCTCCCACCCCACCAGCCTTGTCCTCACCTCCCACCCCACCAGCCTTGTCCTCACCTCCCACCCCACCAGCCTTGTCCTCACCTCCCACCCCACCAGCCTTGTCCTCACCTCCCACCCCACCAGCCTTGTCCTCACCTCCCACCCCACCAGCCTTGTCCTCACCTCCCACCCCACCAGCCTTGTCCTCACCTCCCACTCCACCAGCCTTGTCCTCACCTCCCACCCCACCAGCCTTGTCCTCACCTCCCACTCCACCAACCTTGTCCTCACCTCCCACCCCACCAGAATGTCCTCACCTCCCACCCCACCAGCCTTGTCCTCACCTCCCACCCCACCAGCCTTGTCCTCACCTCCCACTCCACCAGCCTTGTCCTCACCTCCCACCCCACCAGAATGTCCTCACCTCCCACCCCACCAGCCTTGTCCTCACCTTCCACCCCACCAGCCTTGTCCTCACCTCCCACCCCACCAGCCTTGTCCTCACCTCCCACTCCACCAGCCTTGTCCTCACCTCCCACTCCACCAGCCTTGCCCTCACCTCCCACTCCACCAGCCTTGTCCTCACCTTTCACCCCACCAGCCTGCACATTCAACCAATCATCCCCCGCCATTTCCACCACCTCCAGTGTGATCCTACCACCAATCACATCTTCCCTTTCCCTCCCCTTTCAGCATTCCAAAGGGACCATTCCCTCTGCAAAACCCTGATCCACTTCTCAGTCACCCCCAACACCACTTTCCCTCCCCACGGCACCTTCCCGTGCAAGCGCAGGAGATGCAACACCTGCCCTTTCACCTCCTCCCTTCCTATCGTCCAGGGCCCCAAACATTCCTTCCAGGTGAAACAATGATTTACTTGTACTTCTTTCAATTTAATATACTGTATTCGCTGCTCACGATGCGGTCTCCTCTACATTGGCTGCAAACGTGATCCCGAGCTTCCCGTCATTTTAACTCTGACCTCTCTGTCCTCGGCCTCCTACACTGTTCCAATGAAGCTCAACGTAAGCTCAAGGAACAGCACCCCATCTTTCGATTGGGCAATTTACAGCCTTCTAGACTCAACATTGAGTTCAACAATTTCAGACCCTAACCTTTGTCCCTATTTATTTGGGTGGCAGCTGTTGCTAATGATTCTGATATTCCCATTTACACCTCCTCTGGACCCATTTTTTGTTTCTTTACTTGTCCCATTGCCATCTCCTTTGCCTTGCACCATCATCCCTTTTGTCATTTAATCTCTCCTGCCTTCCATCCTATCACAGACTTTCCCGATTGTTCTTTCCTCCCCTCCCCCTTTCCCTGCCCCTACACTTGCTTAAAACCTGTTACATCTCTAATTTTTTCCAGTTCTGACAAAAGGTCATTGACCTGAAATGTTAACTCTGTTTCTCTCTCCACAGATGCTGCCTGACCTGCTAAATATGTCCAGCATTTTCTGTTTTTATTTCAGATTTCCAGCATCTGCAGTATTTTGCTTTTGTACAGGAAACTCTTTCGTATCCTGATGGGACCGGGATGGTGCAGGTTGTCTAAAAATTCCGGATGATGGAGAGGTATATCTAACCGAGGCTATTTTTAACAAACAAAAATTAAAAAATCAAGAAATGTGCAGTATAATTGGGTACTCACCTACAGAATGTTGTGTTAAATGGATGGTGGAAGATGCTTGATTAAGTACAGTACTGCCAGTTGAGGGTAATCCATAACTCTTTAATTACTTAACAGTAAAACAAAACTTATAAACGACTGTATACAGTACTGTACTTGACTGTACACTTATTCCAAGTCAGCTGGTTCATCAGGAATATCCATGCCAGCTGGGTCATCAGGATCATGCACTTCAACAGATTCTTCAGGCACTTCCACTGCTTCAACTCTTTTGGAAGCTTCCCTAAACATGTCCCGGATGTCTGCTTGCTTAGTGGGCTCTTGCCTTTTTTGTAGAAAGGTGGAATGCAGAATATGGAGTTGCATAACTTCTTGGGCAGAGTAGCAAGGCTGCCTTTCAGCAAATTGGAGGATTAAAGCAAATCCTTCTGGGCTTTAGCCCAAGAAATCTTCTTCTCTTCAGAAATCTCATCCTCTTCACTTTCCATCTCACTTTCCTTTTCTTTCTTTGGATTCAAAACAGTCTCAATTATTTCATCATCACTTAGCATATGCACAACACCAACTTCTCTATCTGCATCAACCCACTGCTCAATCTCACTTTCACTGAGGTTACGTAGAGGGTTTGCTGGGCCTACATTTTTCACCATGCCAGCCATTTCCATTATTGTACTCTTCTTGGGATGAACATTGAACCCATGAAATTCCTCCTCCTCTGAAGAAGCTTCGGCAAACATTACAGAAGGCCACAATTTGCGCCAGGCTTGTCTCAAAGTGTGACCTTTCACCAAGTTCCAGGAACATGCAACATTAAAGATGGCATCTTTGAGATTGTATTCCCTCTGAAATGTGTGAATTTTGTCATCTTGGTTTATCAGTTTACGTAGGAAGTTTTTCTTGTAATGACACTTGAGATTTTGGATAATGGGTTGTATGAGAGAAGTTACATTTGGTGGCAAATAAATGGTGAAAATATTTCCCGAAACCAACTCGGATTCATGCGGATAGGCTCTACAATTATCAAGCAATAAAATGCATTTGCTATCTTCAGGTTTCCCTATTTTACGGAAATGTTCCCTCATAGATGGAACAAAAATATGATGAAACCAATACGAAAAGATTTCCTGATCCATCCAAGCATTTCTTTGCGCTTTATACTCAACAGGTAAGTGCCTCACATTTTTAAATGCACGGGGATTTTTATACTTCCCAATAACAAGAAGTTTAACTGGGTGTGATCCAGCAGTGTTCATACATGTTAGCATGGTTACACGATCTTTATTTTTCTTGTAACCTGAAGCATTAACCTCACTAGCCCCAGCAAGCCTTGTTCCTGGGACTAGGGACAGGGTCACTGGCAAGGCTTGGAAGCTAAGCTAGAGCCAGGCCTGGTTAGTACCTGGAGGGGTGACCATCAGAGAAGACCAGGTGCAGAAGGTCACGGAAGGAGCCCCGAGAAGGGGCGGTTGGTGAGAAGGTTACGGAAGGAGGAGCAGCTGGTGAGCAGGCCCGGGCGTTGGGCTGAAGATTGTCGGACAGGAGGAATGGTGGAAATGGAATGGCGGCGCGCACCGATGCAGCGGCTTTGCTTCTCCCAGTCATGGGAGCTTGCAAGATCACATTTTGTTGTTCATGTACTTATGCAATGACAATAAAGTTGAATTATTATTATTATTATTCTGGCAAAAACCTCCAAAATAAGCCAGTTTCATCAGCATTGTACATCTGTGCTGGCGACAAATCATGTTGCTGCACAATCCAATTGAAATAATCGCAGTATTCTTCTGCGGCGTCATGATCAGCTGATTTCTTCTCCCCGGAAATATCGAGTCATCGTATCCCGTGCCGTACCTTGAAGCACGTTAGCCATCCCTCGGAGAAAGCACACTTCTCAGTGAGCTCCATCTTTGCGTAGAAATCCTTCGCTTTTTCGATTAGCATGGGTCCGGAAATCGGAACACCCTCTGAACGCTTAAAAGAAAACCACTCATAAAGCACGGTATCCAGCTCTTCAAGCTTAGGCTTACGAAGTGTACGCCGTTTCTCTACACCCTTAGATGTCTCCGAGCTTGAATAAAACTTGAGCAGCTTATCCTTCTGCGATTTGATGTCGTAGATTGTTGACGAACCGATTTTGAATTCATTCATAATGTTGATACGCTACTCTCCCCTTTCTAGTCTTTGGCATATCTTGATTTTCTGTTTTAAAGTTAACCCCACTCTCTTCCTGCAGTAAGTCTAAAAGAGAATTTGATTGATGGTGCTGATGACTCAGTTGTGAGAAATAATTTGAAAGTTATGTCTCTTGAGTTCTCAGAGTTGTCCCAAATGAGCCGTTGAAATAGTTGTTCACTTTGCCTCAATGTATCTGTGTGAGGTGACATTTACATCGAGTGTAGAAGCAGCTTGAATGCAGAAACTGATTTGTGTTTGAAACTCTCCAAAATCAAACTGCAATTCCATAAATTGTGCACCAGCAGCAAAAAGGCTCATCCTACTCACTGAGATAAAGGTGAGTCAGCAAATGTTCTTTTATGTTGCTATCTATCCTATGTAATATATTAGACCAGAAAATAAAATTCTTTTGTTCTATGCAAAAATTCAGGGGGTGAATTTGGTCTTTGCTCATGGCGCAGAAAGGGCAATAGTGAATCTGCTGCCCGTTTACACCGCACCAACCATCAACTTCAATGGAAAAGAACACTGGGTGCAATGTAAAACAGGCTGCCGATTCGCTATTGCCCATTTTGCACCACTGGCGAAGACTAATTTCACTCCTGCTCTTTCCTAAAAAGAGAAGGGCCATGAATCTCCAAAGGGAAGCGCAGAAAAATAAAGTATGGGGAACCTCAGATCCAGGCTGATATTTCAGAGCAGTACTGAGGGAGGGCTGCATTGTCATCTTTCAGAGGAGATGTTAAGCTAAGGTCCTAACTGCTTCTTCAGATGGCTCTTGTTGTACTATTTGAAGAAGAGCAGGCTGGCGTCCTGGCCAACATTCCTCCCTCAACCAAAAACAGATTAGCTGGCCATTCATCTCATTTTATGTTTGTGGGAGCTTGCTGTGTGCCAATTGGTTGCTACATAACAATAGTGACTGCACTTCAAAAGTCATCTATTGGATACCAAGCGCTTCAGAATGTCAGTTAAATGAGGCAACGCATAAGATAAATGCAGATTCTCTTCTTTTAATGAAGCTGCTCTGCTTTAGGACATTTCATTTAAGGAATTTTTCACAATGTCAAAATGTTAATTATTCCACAAAAAATGTTAATGATTCCAATTTGTCAGCCTTGGCTCAGTAGTAGCACTCTTGCCTCTGAGTCAGAAGGTTATGGGTTTAAGCCCCACTCTAGGACTTTAGCATGTAATCAAGGCTGACACTGCAGTGCAGTACTAACGGAGAGCTACATTTTTGGAGGTGTCATCTTTTGGCTGTGCCATCAAACTGAGGCCCTGTCTACCCTCTCAGATGGATGTAAAAGATCCCATGACACCATTTTGAAGAAGTGCAGGGGAGTTCTCTCCGGTGGCCTGGCCACCTTTTCACATTCAACCACCATCACTAAAACAGATTATCTGGTCATTATCACATTTCTGTTTGTGGGACTTTGGCTGCTACATGAAAGGCACTATATAAATGCAAGTTATTTCTTTCTAAAGTAATTGTGAATACAATATAATTTAAGATGCACATCAATGGGAAACTCCCCCAAGCAAATGCTAGATTTAGATCAATAGAATATTCAAATACATTCTGAGCAGGTTATACAGAATAGGAGTCATTTTAATTACAGGAGATGTTCTTATTTATAATTTACTCCTCAAATCAATAACCTTTGTACATTGAATATCAGATACTTAAACATACACTTACAAGGTAGTACTTAGTTACAATCACACCTAATGATGGTTGGTTGGGGATTCAAATGTGTTACAGTTCTGAACTCAGTATCTTCAGCCTTTACAAATCCAAACACTAATTACAATTTTTCATACATTTCTCTTACTCCCTCCATATGACAATCCACACAATTCTGCATTACATAATTAGAACCCCATATAAGGAGAAGTTAATTGACATCCCTTATCAATAATTTTAATTTTAATAAGTTATTTTTCCGTAGATTGGTACAACTCCCCTACTTTGTTGTCTTATCAATAGTTTCACTCTTGTTCCATTTAATTGCTATTCCATCAAGTGAAACTTTTAATTAGAAGCCTGCCTTTGAGTCAGTGGCCTAGAAATTCAGTAAGGCCCCGCCAGCTCGCTTGCGCCCAAAAGTTAGCGCTGCGCGCGGAGCCAGTTGCGACCGTCAGAAATTCAGTTTTTGCGCCCCAAGTCGGAACCGGGCGCTATTCCAGGGTGTGCCCGCCCCTGCTTGGGGCGCCGAAACTGAATTTCAGCGCTGTAGGTGCCGCTGCGCCACCTGCTGCGGAGCGGCAGGCTGCGGTACTGCAGGCCTCCTCCTTCTCTTAAGGGGGAGGTGCCTGCAACGGGGAGATCGCCGCTTGATAGTGCCGGCAAATGAGCCCGGCACCATGGAGAAATGCCGGGCTCGCGGAAAGCAGCCGGCAATGCCGCGGGGGGGGGTGGTGGAGGAGGCCGGGGAAGGAGGTGCGGGCAGGCGGCCGCCGAAAAAGCGGCCGGCCGCACCTCCGCCTTAACTAGCGCCACTAAGGCTGCAGGACGGCCACGGTTGCAGAACGTTGTTTGCAGCTGCTGCGGAAGAGGCGGCCGCAACTAAATATGGGGGTCGGGCCGGTATCGGGGCGGAACCGGGGCACTGCGCACACCGATGACGTCATCGGT
Source organism: Somniosus microcephalus (assembly GCF_052327205.1). NCBI lineage: Eukaryota > Metazoa > Chordata > Chondrichthyes > Squaliformes > Somniosidae > Somniosus > Somniosus microcephalus. Next base: position 76,008,762 of record NC_140987.1, on the reverse strand, counting down.
GCCGGCGCAGCGCTACCGGCTACCGCCGCCATTACCGCTGTGCTGAATATCAGTGCAAACTCCTCTATTGGCGCAGAAGCCCTCTTTGGGCGGTAACTGGGCGCAAAGCTGGCGGGGCCTTACTGAATTTCTAGCCCAGTATCTTTCCAGACCAATCTCCTGCTGGATGATATATACTGAGATGTTTTTCTTTTGCAGAACTACCTGCTTTTCCTGCACTTGTTGTCAACTGATTAAATGTCAGCATGCAATGACATGTCTTTTAATTAGGTTTACTGAAGTGACTAAACTGATCATTACTTTAAAGTCAGTCTTAGTTCAGCAGTTCAGCGGTCACTGCATCTAAATTGATGTATACTTCCCCGCCTAATAGGCAAAAGCTAAAGGTTACAATTATTACAATATAAAGAGGAATCAATAGCAGTAGAACATTAGCAGACTTCTGGACAACCCTTTCCTTACAATTTTTATTTCCTGATGTGATTCTTGCTACATGGGAGAGTTGGCAATAGATTCAGCCCTGCAGTCTTATAGTCCTATCTCTGACCTACACTCCTATCTAGTGTGGCTCCAGTCTGGGAGCAAAAAATCCATAAAATTACCGTGTTGTGGAGTATTTTAAACCAACACTCGACACAAGGTTTTAGATCAATAGTCAAGTTGTCTTTATTGCACCGGTGGGGAAACAGTCTGCTCTGTCTTAGCCAGACCTTTCCAAATTGGTACAGCAAACACTCCATTTTTATACATTACAATACACATGTCAAAATTCATTCCTGCCACCTGATTGGACCTTGGCCTGCATGCATCTTCACTGATTGGTTGCCTATGCTGCGTTACATTAAAGTACTGCCTTTATTATCGGCTGTTATCCCCCAAGCTGTTGTTGCACCTATGACCTTTGTTTATGCCAGGTGGGGTCTCATCAACATTGTACTTCTGACTCATTGTCCTCATTTCCTGCCTCTCTAGGCCTCTTTTACTTCCAACTCATTGTTTTACTTTCCTGCCAGAACAGAACTTACATCCTCTTAGGCCTCTTATGGTTTCTACGTCTGGCTATGTTATCTCAACTGCCAATTCAGCAACTTAGGAAAAGCTTACTACTGCAAAGTATGGTCTTTATTACACCATTCAGTGAAACTGCCAGCGATGTCAGTTTAACTCTTTCCCCACTGCATACCGCAAATATGTAGCGCTGGATTAAGAATTCTTGGGGCTCTGGGCACAAAGTACATTCGGGAGCGCCTTCGCACAACAATCCCCCCTCCTCCATCCCTGATCCATTAAAATACAAACCTGTAGTAAAATGCCTGAAGAAATAGGCCCAGACTGCATTAATAATAAGGAAAATCATATCACAATATTCTGCGCTTAAATGAAACCGATCCAGCGGTTATATAGTTTTTCTGCATTATGGTGAGTTTTACTGGGGGCATATTTGGTGGGGGTCACCTGGGCATGGATCTCGTGGGCCCCTGGACACCGACTGTGTGGGGCCCTGGGCACCGACCATTTGCGCCCCTGGGCATGGATCCCATGGGGCCCTGGGAACAGACCGTATGGCTCCCTGGGCACAGACCCAGTGGGGGCCTGTGAACGGATTGTGTGGGACCCTGGGCATGGACCCAGTGGGGGCCTGTGAACAGATTGTGTGGGGCCCTGGGCACGGACCCCGTGGGGCCTTGGCAACAGACTGTATGGCTCCCTGGGCACAGACCCAGTGGGGGCCTGTGAATGGATTGTGTGGGGCCCTGGGCACAGACCCAGTGGGGGCCTGTGAATGGATTGTGTAGGGCCCTGGGCACGGACCCAGTGGGGGCCTGTGAATGGATTGTGTGGGGCCCTGGGCACGGACCCAGTGGGGGCCTGTGAACGGATTGTGTGGGGCCCTGGGCATGGACCCAGTGGGGGCCTGTGAATGGATTGTGTGGGGCCCTGGGCATGGACCCAGTGGGGGCCTGTGAACAGATTGTGTGGGGCCCTGGGCACAGACCGTATGGGTTCCTGGGCACAGACTGCATGGGGCCCTGGGCATGGACCCAGTGGGGGCCTGGGAATGGACTATGTGGGACCCTAGGCATGGACTCCAGAGGCCCCTGGGCACGGACTCCAGAGGCCCCTGGGTACAGACCACACGGGCCCCTGGGCACGGACCGCGGGGGCCCCTGGGTACGGACCACGTGGGCCCTTGGGCACTGACCGCGTGGGTCCCTGGGCACAGACTGCGTGGGCCCCTGGGCCCAGACCCCATGGGCCCCTGTGTTAATCTGCCCCTGCAAAGCTTGGCTAGAGGCGTGGTTAGTTCTGGAGCACAAGTCTTCAGCACAACAGCCAGGATGTTGTCGGGGCCCACAGCCTTTGCTGTATCCAGTGCGCTCAGCCATTTCTTGATATCACGTGGAGTAAATCGAATTGGCTGAAGACTGGCTTCTGTGATGGTGGGAACCTCAGGAGGAGGCCGAAATGGATCATCCACTCAGCACTTCTGGCTGAATATAGTTGCAAACGCTTCAGCCTTGTCTTTTGCACTCACATGCTGGGCTTCGCCATCATTGGGTATGGGGATGTTCAGGGAGCCTCCTCCTCCTGTTAGTTGTTTAATTGTCCACCACTATTCACGACTGGATGTGGCAGGACTGCAGAGCTTTGATCTGATCTGTTGGTTGTGGGATCACTTTGCTCTATCTATAGCATGCTGCTTCTGCTATTTAGCATGCATCTAGTCCTGTGTTGTAGTTTCACCAGGTTGGGGCACCTCATTTTTAGGTATGCCTGGTGATGCTCCTTGCATTCTTTTCTACACTCCTAACATTCGCACCACACAAGTGCCAGGCATTGACTATCTCCAACAAGAGACAGTCTAACTACCACCCCATAACATTCAATGGCATTACCATCGCCGAATCCCCACCCTCACCATCCTGGGGGTTCACCATTGACAGAAACTCAACTGTACCAGCCATATAAATACTATGGCTACAAAGAGCAGGTCAGAGGCTAGGTATTCTGCGGTGAGTGATTCATCTCATGACTCTCCAAAGCCTTTCCACCATCTACAAGGCACAAGTCAGGAGTGTGATGGATGAGTGCAGCTCCAACAACACTCAAGAAGCTCGACACCATCTAGGATAAAGCAGCCCCCCTTGATTGGCGCCCCATCCACCACCTTAAACATCCACTACTCCATCTCCGGCACACTGTGGCTGCAGTGTGTACCACCTACAAGATGCACTGCAGCAACTCGCCAAGGCTTCCTCAACAGCACTTCTCAAACCAAGGAGTTCTACCACCAAGAAGGACAAGGGAAACAGGCGCATGGGAACATCACCATCTCCAAGTGCACCTCCAAGTCACACCATCCTGATTTATTGCCGTTCCTTCATCGTTGCTGGGTCAAAATCCTGGAACTTCCTACCTAACAGCACTGTGGGAGTACCTTCACCACACGGACTGCAGCGGTTCAAGAAGGTGGCTCACCACCACCAGCTCAAGGGCAATTAGGGATGGGCAATAAATGCTGGCCTTGCCACAACGCCCATATCCCATGAATGAATAATTAAAAAAAATTATCTCTCAGAAGTCTTCTTTTCAGGCTGAAATGTACAAATGTTTCTCAGCCTTTCCTCATAACTGAAACCCCTAACACTGGGGAATCAGCCAGCTCATTGCGATTCGACAAAACAATCAATAGCTTTCAAGGTTATACTCGTCTGTTCAGTTCAGAAGCTGGTTAGATCTCTGCTTTCCACATTTTCTACTGTGACAGAACCAGAAGTGAAGTGTTTATGTTGGTAGGAATTCCAGACTGAAGAGGAATTCAGTTTACATGGGAAAGGCCCAACTAATGACATGTGTTCTGAAAGCCTCAATTTATAGCATAAACTTTACAGTTCCTTTTTATAGAGATTGATTGCAATGTACATTGAGCTCAAGCATCACAAGTTAGCAGAGTGAACAGTAGACAGAGAGCTTAGAATGAAAGGTCACTGTCATATTGACATTAAGCATTTACCATGAGAACATGGGTTCTGTCATTGCGAAGGTTTCCAACGCAGCAGGATATTCTGTAACTAGCCCATCTCAGAGCTTATCAAATCCATTTGTGTTTGACACATATCCAGCCCACTAGTAATGTAAACCAGGTAGAAATGACCAATGTCTATACCGGTGTTTATGCTCCACACAAGTCTCCTCCCACCCCTCTTCATCGCACCCCATCAGCATAACCGTCTGTTCTTTTCTCCCTCATGTGCTTATCTAGCTTCCTCTTAAATGCATCCATGCTGTTCACCTCAACCACTCCCTGTGATAGAAAAGAGTTCCACATTCTCACCACTCTCTCAATAAAGAAGTTTCTCCTGAATTCCTTATTGGATTAATTAGTGACTATTTTATGTATTTATGGCCCTGAAACTGGGCAGGGGAGCGGCGTCTAAAAATGAGCAGCTTACTTACCTGCTCAGAACTCTACCCTTTCCCGCCATTTCTGATTTTAATCTGCAGGGTTCTGCAGACGGATGTGACAGTTATCATTCTGGTAAACCTACGCTGCACTCCCTCCGAGGCCAATATATCCTTCCTAAGGTGTGGTGCCCAGAACTGCTCACAGTACTCCAGGCGTGGTCTAAGCAGGGTTTTGTATAGCTGTAGCATAACTTCTACTCCCTTGTATTCTAGTCCTCTAGATACAAAGGCCAGCATTCCATTAGTCTTTTTGATTATTTCTGTTCCTGTTCATGACATTTTAATGATCTATGTACCTGGACACCTAAGTCTCTTTGGACTCCACTGTTTCTAGCTTTTCATCATTTAGAAAGCACTCTGATCTGTCCTTTTTAGGTCCAAAGTGAATGAACTTACACTTGCCTACACTGAAATCCATTTGCCATAGTTTTGCCCATTCAATTAATTGATTAATATCTCATTGTAATTGTACGCTTCCATCTACACTGCTTACACTGCCACCTATCTTTGTGTCATCAGCAAACTTGGATATGTGGCTCTCTATTCCATCATCTAACTTGTTAATAAATACTGCGAGTAGTTGAGGCCCCAACACAGATCCCTGTGGGACACCACTAATCACATCCTGCCAATTAGAGTATCTGCCCATTGTCCCTACTCTCTGTCTCCTGCCAATTTCCTAACCAGGTCAATAATTTGCCTTCAAGTGCCTTTAACGTAGAAAAACATCCCAAGGCACTTCACAGAGGTGTGAGAATTACAAAAAAAACTGTTCCTTAGATACAACCCCTTTCCGATGTTGCAGATAGTGACAATAGAGTTGGGTGTTATTGTCAATCTGAGTGCTGCCTGGCAATATGTACTATGTAAACAATTTACCATCCCGAAAAGTTGCAGTGCAACTGCCTTAAAGGTACAGAAGAAGATAATTTTCAAACTGTTAAGACTACCATACAGGGTACCAATTACACACAGAGGCACAAGGACTCAAAGGAAGAAATGAGACACCACATCACAAGGTAAAACTATTGCAAAGAAAACAGCACCTCATGGAGTGTGCTCAAACACAGATTTTGCTCTTACTTTTCACTTGTCAACCAACTTTGACCATGAAGGAGAAACAACAGCTCCAGTGATGAAAATCAATACTTTTGAATTCACAAAAGAAACTGTTCATTATAATTAAAATGTAAAAGACCCTGCAACTGGCTAAGTTATTTTTAATAGTTTATTGAGGCTACTGGTGGAGACATCACAATCTCCTGGGCCTCGTTCCAAATGATGTCACACATTACCATGAAAGGCCGCTCTAACAATACTGCAAGCTTGCTAATCTGCTCACAGGATGTTCCACTTGGCCACATACCCTTGCTACGTGAAGAACAGCAACTAGCTAGTTGAATCTCATGTGCTGTAGAAATTGGACTATTTCCAAAGACTCCCCCCCCCCTCCCCTCCTTCTGGCACTGCAGCTTATTTCTTAAGGCTAAAGGGATCAAGGGATATGGGGAGAAGGCAGGGACAGGGTACTGAATTTGGATGATCAGCCATGATCTCATTAAATGGCGGAGCAGGCTCGAGGGGCCGAATGGCCTACTCCTGCTCCTATCTTCTATGTTTCTATATAGCACCTTTCACAACCATTGGACGCCTCAAAGCACTTTACAGCCAATGATGTACTTTTGGAGTGTAGTCACTGTTGTAATGTGGGAACCGCAGCAGCCAATTTGCACACAGCAATCTCCCACAAACAGCAATGTGATAATGACCAGATAATCTGTTTTGTTATGTTGATTGAGGGATAAACATTGGCCAGGACACCAGGGATAACTCCATAGAGCGTCGGCGGGAAACTCGAGCGGCAGCAGCGGGGCTATAAAAGGCTCCAGAGACCAGGTAAGGCCTCAGAGCGTCGGCGGGAAACTCGAGCGGCAGCAGCGGGGCAATAAAAGGCTCCAGAGACTAGGTAAGGTCTCAGAGCGTCGGCGGGAAACTCGAGCAGCAGCAGCGGGGCTATAAAAGGCTCCAGAGACCAGGTAAGGTCTCAGAGCATCGGCGGGAAACTCGAGCGGCAGCAGCGGGGCTATAAAAGGCTCCAGAGACCAGGTAAGGTCTCAGAGCGTCGGCGGGAAACTCGAGCAGCAGCAGCGGGGCAATAAAAGGCTCCAGAGACTAGGTAAGGCCTCAGAGCGTCGGCGGGAAACTCGAGCAGCAGCAGCGGGGCAATAAAAGGCTCCAGAGACCAGGTAAGGCCTCAGAGCGTCGGCGGGAAACTCGAGCAGCAGCAGCGGGGCTATAAAAGGCTCCAGAGACCAGGTAAGGTCTCAGAGCATCGGCGGGAAACTCGAGCGGCAGCAGCGGGGCTATAAAAGGCTCCAGAGACCAGGTAAGGTCTCAGAGCGTCGGCGGGAAACTCGAGCGGCAGCAGCGGGGCAATAAAAGGCTCCAGAGACCAGGTAAGGTCTCAGAGCGTCGGCGGGAAACTCGAGCGGCAGCAGCGGGGCTATAAAAGGCTCCAGAGACCAGGTAAGGCCTCAGAGCGTCGGCGGGAAACTCGAGCGGCAGCAGCGGGGCTATAAAAGGCTCCAGAGACCAGGTAAGGCCTCAGAGCGTCGGCGGGAAACTCGAGCGGCAGCAGCGGGGCTATAAAAGGCTCCAGAGACCAGGTAAGGTCTCAGAGCATCGGCGGGAAACTCGAGCGGCAGCAGCGGGGCTATAAAAGGCTCCAGAGACTAGGTAAGGTCTCAGAGCATCGGCGGGAAACTCGAGCAGCAGCAGCGGGGCTATAAAAGGCTCCAGAGACCAGGTAAGGTCTCAGAGCATCGGCGGGAAACTCGAGCAGCAGCAGCGGGGCTATAAAAGGCTCCAGAGACTAGGTAAGGTCTCAGAGCGTCGGCGGGAAACTCGAGCGGCAGCAGCGGGGCTATAAAAGGCTCCAGAGACCAGGTAAGGTCTCAGAGCGTCGGCGGGAAACTCGAGCGGCAGCAGCAGGGCAATAAAAGGCTCCAGAGACCAGGTAAGGTCTCAGAGCGTCGGCGGGAAACTCGAGCGGCAGCAGCAGGGCTATAAAAGGCTCCAGAGACTAGGTAAGGTCTCAGAGCATCGGCAGGAAACTCGAGCAGCAGCAGCAGGGCTATAAAAGGCTCCAGAGACTAGGTAAGGTCTCAGAGCATCGGCGGGAAACTCGAGCAGCAGCAGCGGGGCTATAAAAGGCTCCAGAGACCAGGTAAGGTCTCAGAGCATCGGCGGGAAACTCGAGCAGCAGCAGCGGGGCTATAAAAGGCTCCAGAGACTAGGTAAGGTCTCAGAGCATCGGCGGGAAACTCGAGCAGCAGCAGCGGGGCTATAAAAGGCTCCAGAGACTAGGTAAGGTCTCAGAGCATCGGCAGGAAACTCGAGCGGCAGCAGCGGGGCTATAAAAGGCTCCAGAGACCAGGTAAGGTCTCAGAGCATCGGCGGGAAACTCGAGCAGCAGCAGCGGGGCTATAAAAGGCTCCAGAGACCAGGTAAGGTCTCAGAGCATCGGCGGGAAACTCGAGCAGCAGCAGCGGGGCTATAAAAGGCTCCAGAGACCAGGTAAGGTCTCAGAGCATCGGCAGGAAACTCGAGCAGCAGCAGCGGGGCTATAAAAGGCTCCAGAGACCAGGTAAGGTCTCAGAGCATCGGCGGGAAACTCGAGCAGCAGCAGCGGGGCTATAAAAGGCTCCAGAGACTAGGTAAGGTCTCAGAGCATCGGCAGGAAACTCGAGCAGCAGCAGCAGGGCTATAAAAGGCTCCAGAGACTAGGTAAGGTCTCAGAGCATCGGCGGGAAACTCGAGCAGCAGCAGCGGGGCTATAAAAGGCTCCAGAGACCAGGTAAGGTCTCAGAGCATCGGCGGGAAACTCGAGCAGCAGCAGCGGGGCTATAAAAGGCTCCAGAGACTAGGTAAGGTCTCAGAGCATCGGCGGGAAACTCGAGCAGCAGCAGCGGGGCTATAAAAGGCTCCAGAGACTAGGTAAGGTCTCAGAGCATCGGCAGGAAACTCGAGCGGCAGCAGCGGGGCTATAAAAGGCTCCAGAGACTAGGTAAGGTCTCAGAGCATCGGCGGGAAACTCGAGCGGCAGCAGCGGGGCTATAAAAGGCTCCAGAGACCAGGTAAGGCCTCAGAGCGTCGGCGGGAAACTCGAGCGGCAGCAGCGGGGCAATAAAAGGCTCCAGAGACCAGGTAAGGTCTCAGAGCATCGGCGGGAAACTCGAGCAGCAGCAGCGGGGCTATAAAAGGCTCCAGAGACTAGGTAAGGTCTCAGAGCATCGGCGGGAAACTCGAGCAGCAGCAGCGGGGCTATAAAAGGCTCCAGAGACTAGGTAAGGTCTCAGAGCATCGGCGGGAAACTCGAGCAGCAGCAGCGGGGCTATAAAAGGCTCCAGAGACTAGGTAAGGTCTCAGAGCATCGGCGGGAAACTCGAGCGGCAGCAGCGGGGCTATAAAAGGCTCCAGAGACCAGGTAAGGCCTCAGAGCGTCGGCGGGAAACTCGAGCGGCAGCAGCGGGGCTATAAAAGGCTCCAGAGACTAGGTAAGGTCTCAGAGCATCGGCGGGAAACTCGAGCGGCAGCAGCGGGGCTATAAAAGGCTCCAGAGACCAGGTAAGGCCTCAGAGCATCGGCGGGAAACTCGAGCGGCAGCAGCGGGGCTATAAAAGTCCCAGAGACCAGGTAAGGCCTCAGAGTGTCGGCGGGAAACTCGAGCAGCAGCAGCGGGGCTATAAAAGGCTCCAGAGACCAGGTAAGGCCTCAGAGTGTCGGCGGGAAACTCGAGCAGCAGCAGCGGGGCTATAAAAGGCTCCAGAGACTAGGTAAGGTCTCAGAGCATCGGCGGGAAACTCGAGCGGCAGCAGCGGGGCTATAAAAGGCTCCAGAGACTAGGTAAGGTCTCAGAGCATCGGCGGGAAACTCGAGCAGCAGCAGCGGGGCTATAAAAGGCTCCAGAGACCAGGTAAGGCCTCAGAGCATCGGCGGGAAACTCGAGCGGCAGCAGCGGGGCTATAAAAGGCTCCAGAGACCAGGTAAGGCCTCAGAGCATCGGCGGGAAACTCGAGCGGCAGCAGCGGGGCTATAAAAGGCTCCAGAGACTAGGTAAGGCCTCAGAGCATCGGCGGGAAACTCGAGCAGCAGCAGCAGGGCTATAAAAGGCTCCAGAGACCAGGTAAGGCCTCAGAGCATCGGCGGGAAACTCGAGCGGCAGCAGCGGGGCTATAAAAGGCTCCAGAGACCAGGTAAGGCCTCAGAGCATCGGCGGGAAACTCGAGCAGCAGCAGCGGGGCTATAAAAGGCTCCAGAGACCAGGTAAGGTCTCAGAGCATCGGCGGGAAACTCGAGCGGCAGCAGCGGGGCTATAAAAGGCTCCAGAGACCAGGTAAGGTCTCAGAGCATCGGCGGGAAACTCGAGCGGCAGCAGTGGGGCTATAAAAGGCTCCAGAGACCAGGTAAGGTCTCAGAGCATCGGCGGGAAACTCGAGCAGCAGCAGCGGGGCTATAAAAGGCTCCAGAGACCAGGTAAGGCCTCAGAGCATCGGCGGGAAACTCGAGCGGCAGCAGTGGGGCTATAAAAGGCTCCAGAGACCAGGTAAGGTCTCAGAGCATCGGCGGGAAACTCGAGCAGCAGCAGCGGGGCTATAAAAGGCTCCAGAGACCAGGTAAGGTCTCAGAGCATCGGCGGGAAACTCGAGCGGCAGCAGCGGGGCTATAAAAGGCTCCAGAGACCAGGTAAGGCTCCAGAGACCAGGTAAGGTTCACTAATCTCCGAACTCGGAACTCAAAGGGAAGGAGAGCGGTAAAAAGAAATCGAAGTGTGACGTCACCAGAAAGCAGGTAAGTGATTGGTTGGTGAGTATTTCTCTCTTTTTTAACTTAAACTCTGTGGTTTATAGTTTCTAAGGTGTGATATTTGTGATGAAATATGCCTTCATCAACCCATGTGTTTCACCTGCTTGTATTTTACCTGCTTGTATTGTGAACCGCCCCCTTTTGTTCCTATTGTGTGTATTGGCGACGCCCCTGTCTTTTGCCATATAAAGGTCTCAGGAGCTGTATGAGTCATTTACTACCAGACGAACCCGATGTGGGAAGACCTGCTATGCTGCTATGTTCTTAGTGATTAAAAGCCTTCAGTTGAATCCTTGTCTTTGAGTCATTGATGGCATATCACTAAATCACTAAATCACTAAAACACCAAGATGGATCGACTCTTGAAACCAGAGCGCTTGGATCTGGACCCCCATGCCTCAGACGCAGCCACACAGTTCAGACACTGGTTCCAATGCTTCGAATTTTTCATTACAAACTCATCCACTGCCATAGCCGCAGCCGAAACCGCTACCGGAGACATGAAACTGGGAATCCTGCAAAACTGGGTGAGCCATCGGGTCTCCCCTCTTATCCAAGATGCCACCAGCTATGAGGATGCCTGCACCATCCTGAAGGCCCACTACACGTGGCCAATAAACGTGGTGTACGCCAGGCATCTTCTGACTACTCGCACGCAGCGGCATGGTGAGTCACTAGAGGACCTCCTGCCAGCGGGAGGTGGGGAGGCCTTTAGACCTTAGTGCTAAGGTGGCCGCCTTCCACACTGTCGCGTTTTCCCTCTCCACTTGCCCATTACCCCGGGGGTTATAACTAGTGGTCCGACTCGTGGCTATCCCCTTCAACAGCAGGTATTGGCGCAGTTCATCGCTCATGAACGACGCCCCCCTGTCAGTGTGGATGTAGTTGGGCATGCCGAACGTGCAAAACAGGTTGCCGAGGCACTTGATGACCGTGGCACTGGTCATATCTGGGCAGGGGTAGGCGAATGGGAAGCGGGAGTATTCGTCCACAATGTTGAGAAAGTACACATTGCGGTCGGTGGAGGGGAGTGGTCCCTTGAAATCTAAGCTCAGGCGCTCAAATGGCCGTGTAGCTTTGATCAGGTGGGCTCAGTCGGGTCCGAAAAAACGGGGCTTGCATTCCGCACAGGTGCGGCAGTCCCTGGTCATAGACCGGACCACCTCGATGGAATAGGGCAGGCTATGGGATTTTATAAAGTGGAATAGCCGGGTGACCCCCGGGTGGCAGAGGCCATTGTGGAGGCCCTGTAGCCTGTCACCCTGGATGCTGGCACACATCCCTCATGATAGGGCGTCGGGGGATTCATTGAGGGCCCCCGGACTATATATTATGTCGTACTCAAACGTGGAGAGTTCGATCCGCCACCTGAGAATTTTGTCGTTCTTGATCTTCCCCCTCTGTTTGTTGTTAAACATGAAGGCTACCGACCGCTGGTTGGTAAGCAGGGTAAAGCGTTTGCCGGCTAGGTAGTGCCTCCAGTGCCGCACTGCCTCCACTATGGCCTGGGCCTCCTTCTCTACCGAGGAGTGTCTGATCTCGGGCCCTTGCAGGGTTCTTGAGAAAAAGGCTACGGGCCGCCCATCCTGGTTGAGGGTGGCTGCTAAAGCGAAGTCGGACGCATCGCTTTCGACCTGGAAAGAGTTGTTTTCGTCCACTGCCTGCAGCGCGGCCTTCTCAATGTCGTGTTTAATGCTGTTGAAGGCGGCGTGGGCCTCGGCCGTGAGCGGGAAGGACATTGATTTCAGGAGGGGACGGGCCTTGTCGGAATAATTGGGGACCCATTGAGCGTAATAGGAGAAGAACCCCAGGCACCTTTTCAGGGCCTTGGGAGTGTTTGGTAGGGGTAGCTTCCATAGGGGGCGCAATCGGTCGGGGTCCGGACCGATTTCCCCATTTTCCACCACGCAGCCCAGGATGCAGAGGCGCGTGGTGCTAAAGACACACTTATCCTCGTTGTAGGTGAGATTGAGTCTGAGGGCGGTTTTCAGAAATCTCGCGAGGTTCGAGTCGTGGTCTTGCTGGTCGTGGCCGCAGATGGTGACGTTGTCTAGGTATGGGTAGGTGGCTGTTAACTGGTTCTCATCGACCATGCGGTCCATCTCCCGCTGGAAGACCGAGACCCCGTTCGTTACCCCAAAGGGGACTCTGAGGAAGTGGTAGAGACGTCCGTTCGCCTCGAAGGCGGTGTATGGACGGTCCTCCGGCCTAATGAGGAGCTGGTGGTATGCCGATTTTAGGTCGATGGTGGAAAACACCCGGTATTGCGCGATTTGGTTAACCATATCCGCTATGCGGGGTAGAGGGTAGGCGTCTAGCTGGGTGTATAGATTAACCGTCTGGCTATAATCTATCACCATCCGCTTCATTTCGCTACCCTTAAATACTACTACCTGGGCGCGCCACGGGCTGGTACTGCATTCGATGATACCCTCCCGCTTGAGTCTTTCTACTTCTGACGCAATGAACCGTCTATCCTCCCAGCTGTACCGCCTACTCTTGGTCGCTATGGATCGACAGTTGTGTGCGAGGTTGGCGAACAGAGAGGGCGGCTTGACCTTCAGGGTAGCCAGACCGCACACTGTGAGGGGCGGCTGGGACCCACCATAGGTAAGCGTGATACTTTGGTGGTGGCACTGGAAGTCCAGCCCAAGATCACGCTCACACAGAGATCTGGCATTATCAATAGTTTAAAATCTCTGTAATCATTGCCTTTTACCGACAACATAACCGCGCAGAAACCTGTAATTTTTGAGGTATGAGTCTTATCGGCCATGGCGATTTTGCCCTGTGTGGGGACTATCATTAGAGAAAGTCGTTTTACCAGGCTAGGATGAATAAAGCTTTCGGTGCTCCCGCAGTCAATCAAGCATTTAACCTTGTTCCCATTTACCTCTATGTCCATCATCGATTTAGACAACGGATGTGGCCTGGATTGATCCACTGTGATCGAGGCCACCAGTGGGTCCTGGAGGTTTGTGTAGTCGGGGCAAGATGGTGGACTCCATGAGGGTGGACAAGATGGCTTCCAAGATGGCCACTCCCGCGGCGCGCACGCGGCGGTGGTGGAGTTGGAGGCGGGGTTCCCTCTGCAGACTTGCTGAAATGTCCTTTCTTCCCGCATTTAAAACAGGTGGTGCCCTTCGCTGGGCACAGATGCCTGGAGTGTTTGTCCTGGCCGCAGAAGTAGCATTTCGGGCCCCGATGCATCGCAGCAGTAGTGGGGCTCCTGGGTGGGGGCTGGGGCTCCGATGGTGCTGGGCTGGCCTGAGACCTGGGAGGTGAAGATGGCTTCCAAGATGGCGGCCCCCACGAGGCGGAGTGGGCCGCATGGCCTGAGGAACAGGATTCAGAGTTCTTCTGGGCCATATCCAGCGATCGCGTTATATCTATAGCCTGTTTTAAGTCCAGTCCCTCCTTTTCAAACAGTTTCTGCCGAATATAATTTGAACTGAGGCCCGCAATAAGGGAGTCTCGAATCAGCTCCTCCGTGTACACGATGGCAGACACGGCCTTACAGTTACAGTCTCGGCCCAGTATTTTAGGTTTAGTATAAAGTGATTTAGTGTTTTGCACGTTCGGCATGCCTAACTACATCCACACTGACAGGGGGGCGTCGTTCATGAGCGATGAACTGCGCCAATACCTGCTGTCGAAGGGGATAGCCACGAGTCGGACCACTAGTTATGACCCCCGGGGTAATGGGCAAGTGGAGAGGGAAAACGCGACAGTGTGGAAGGCGGTCACCTTAGCACTAAGGTCTAAAGGCCTCCCCACCTCCCGCTGGCAGGATGTCCTCCCAGACGTACTCCACTCGATAAGGTCGCTACTGTGTACTGCTACTAACGCCACTCCTCACGAGAAGATGTTTGTTTTTCCCCGCAAATCAACCTCAGGAGTATCCCTACCCTCGTGGCTCTCCACCCCAGGGACAGTCCTGTTACGGAAGCATGTGAGGGGCCACAAAACGGATCCCCTCGTGGAGGCAGTACACCTACTCCACGCAAACCCACAGTACATGTACGTCAAGCACGCCGACTGGCGTGAAGACACCGTGTCCATAAAGGACTTCGCCTCGGCAGGAAGCGACGACGACGACCCACCACCACCACCCCCAGAAGAACCTCCACCATCCCCAGAGGTATCCTCACCACTCCCTGAAGTACCTGCAACACCCCCAGCACATGGGTATGCCCAGGAGGGCACCACGGACTCCCGGTCGGAACCCGAGGTACTGTTGCGACGTTCAGGAAGGACTATCACACCCCCGGACAGACTAAATCTGTAGAAGGGGTGAATGTGATGAAAAATGCCTTCATCAACCCATGTGTTTCACCTGCTTGTATTTTACCTGCTTGTATTTTACCTGCTTGTATTTTACCTGCTTGTATTGTGAACCGCCCCCTTTTGTTCCTATTGTGTGTATTGGCAACGCCCCTGTCTTTTGCCATATAAAGGTCTCAGGAGCTGTATGTGTCATTTACTACCAGACGAACCCGATGTGGGAAGACCTGCTATACTGCTATGTTCTTAGTGATTAAAAGCCTTCAGTTGAATCCTTGTCTTTGAGTCATTGATGGCATATCAATATTCATCATCTAGTTTGTTTGTAAACCAGAGACCTTAAATATATCATTTAGCTGTAAGGTAACTTCAATTCTGCGTTTTATATTTTCTAGGGTCTCTCTGGTGTAGCGGGGACTTCTGCCATACAAGCGCCCTAGAGTATATCTTTAATTGGTGGTATTGGATTAATTTAAATTAATTAAAGGGTTAGTCATATCAGGACAGCCCAGCCCCGTGTTATGCTCCACCTGCGCTATGTGGGAATTCAGGGACACTGCCGGTGTCCCTGATGACCACGTGTGTCGGAAATGTATCCAGCTGCAGCTACTAGCAGACCGCATTGAGGCGCTGGAGCTGCGGATGGATGAGTTTTGGAGCATTCGCGATGCTGAGAGGGTCGTGGATAACACGTTTAGTGAGTTGGTCACACCGCAGGTAAGGGCTGCACAGGCAGAAGGGAAATGGGTGACCATCAGGCGGAGCAGTAGAAGCAGGCAGGTAGTGCAGGGGATCCCTGTGGCCATCCCCCTCTCAAATAGGTATACCGATTTGGATACTGTTGAGGGGGATGACTTACCAGGGGAAGGCAGCAGCAGCCAACTTCCTGACACCAGGGGTGCTTCTGCTGCTCAGGAAGGGAGGAAAAAGAGTGGGAAAGCAATAGTGGTAGGGGATTCTATCATAAGGAGAACAGATAGGCATTTCTGTGGCCGTAGACGTGACTCCAGGATGGTTTGTTGCCTCCCTGCTGCCAGGGTCAAGGATGTCACTGAACGGCTGCAGGGCATTCTGAAGGGGGAGGGTGAACAGTCAGAGGTCGTGGTTCACATTGGGACCAACGACATGGGTAGGAAGAGGGATGAGGTCCTGCAGCAAGAATTTAGGGAGCTAGGTAGCAGATTAATGAGCAGGACCTCAAAGGTTGTAATCTCTGGGTTACTCCCGGTGCCACATGCTAGTGAGTATAGGAATAGGAGGATAGAGCAGATGAATGCGTGGCTAAAGAGTTGGTGCAGGAGGGAGGGCTTTAGTTTCCTGGATCACTGGGTCTGCTTCTGGGGAAGGTGGGACTTGTACAAGTCGGACGGGTTGCACCTGAACCAGAACGGGACAAATATCCTTGCGGGGAGGTTTGCTAGCACTGTTGGGGGGGGGTTTAAACTAACTTGGCAGGGGGATGGGATACAGAGTGGAGCTATAATAGGGGGTGATGTACAGCCAAATATAGAGGAAAAAACAAGTCAGCTTGGAAGGCAGAGCAAATATGTAACGGCACAAGGGAGTAGGGCAAGGCTGGATGGCATTTATTTTAATGCAAGGAGTCTTGCGAATAAGGTGGATGAACTGAAGGTGTTGATGAACACATGGGAGTATGATATTGTTGCTATTACGGAGACATGATTGAGAGAGGGGCAAGACTGGCAGCTCAATATTCCGGGGTATAGAATCTTCAGGCGAGACAGAGGGGGGGTGGGGGGGGGTAAAAGCGGAGGGGGTGTCACAATATTAATTAAGGAGTCAATTACTGCTGTAAGGAGGGATGATATATTAACAGGTTCATCTAATGAGGCCATATGGTTAGAACTTAAAAACAAAAAAGAGGCAAGCACTTTGCTGGGAGTGTACTATAGGCCCGCAAACAGTCAGGGGGAGATAGAGGAACAGATATGTAGGCAAATCTCAGAGAATTGTGCAAATAATAGGGTAATAATAGTGGGGGATTTCAACTTCCCCAATATTAACTGGGATAGTCAGAGTGTGAAAGGCTTAGAGGGTGCAGAATTCTTAAAGTGCATCCAGGAGAGCTTCTTGAGCTAGCATGTAGAAAGTCCTACAAGAGAGGGGGCGGTACTGGACCTAATTCTAGGGAATGTGGCCGGGCAAGTGGTAGAAGTGTTAGTAGGAGAGCACTTTGGTGACAGCGACCATAATTCGGTGAGATTTAAGGTAGTCATGGAAAAGGACAGAGATGGGCCGGAAATAAAGGTTCTAAATTGGGGGAAGGCCAATTTTAATATGATAAGGCAGGATCTGGCCAAAGTGGACTGGGAACAGCTACTTGTAGGAAAATCCACATCGGAGCAATGGGAGTCTTTCAGAAAGGAAATTGAGAGAGTACAATGCCAACATGTTCCCGTAAAGGTCAAGGGTGGGACCAACAAGCCCAGGGAACCTTGGATGTCAAGGGATATACGAGAATCGATTAGGAAAAAAAGGGGGGCTTTTGGCAGATACAAAGGACTAAAGACAGAGGAAGCCCTAGAGGAGTATAAAAAGTGCAGGGGGATACTTACAAAAGAAATTAGGAGAGCGAGGAGGGGCCATGAAATAACACTGGCGAGCAAAATAAAGGAAAATCCTAAGGTGTTTTATAAGTATATTAAGGGCAAGAGGATAACTAGGGAAAGAGTAGGGCCCATTAGGGACCAAAGTGGCAATCTGTGTGTGGAGCCAGAAGATGTAGGTGGGGTTTTAAATGAATTTTTTGCATCTGTGTTCACTATGGAGAAGGACGATGTAGACATAGAAATCGGGCAGGGGGACTGTGATATACTTGAACATATTAGCATCGAGAGGGAGGAGGTACTAGCGGTTTTAGCAGGCTTAAAAGTGGATAAACCCCCAGGCCCGGACGAGATGTATCCCAGGCTGCTGTGTGAGGCAAAGGAGGAGATTGCAGGGGTCTGACACAAATTTTCAAAACCTCTCTGGCCACAGGGGATGTGCCAGAGGACTGGAGAACAGCTAACGTAGTACCATTATTCAAGAAGGGTAGTAGCAATAAACCAGGGAAGTACAGGCCAGTGAGCCTAACATTAGTGGTAGGGAAATTATTGGAAAAAATTCTGAGGGACAGAATTAGTCTCCACTTGGAGAGGCAAGGATTAATCAGGGATAGTCAGCATGGCTTTGTCAAGGGACGATCATGTCTGACCAATTTGATTGAATTTTTCGAGGGGGTGACTAGGTGTGTGGATGAGGGTAGTGCAGTGGATGTGGCATACATGGATTTCAGTAAGGCTTTAGATAAAGTCCCGCACAGGAGACTGGTCAAGAAGGTAAGAGACCATGGGATCCAGGGTGCCTTGGCACATTGGATCCAAAACTGGCTTAGCGGCAGAAGGTGATGGTCGAAGGTTGTTTTTGTGACTGGAAGCCTGTGTCCAGTGGGGTACCGCAGGGATCGGTGCTGGGTCCCTTGCTGTTTGTGGTCTACATTAATGATTTGGATGTGAATGTAAAAGGTATGATCAGTAAGTTCGCAGATGACACGAAAATTGGTGGGGTGGTAAATAGCGAGGAGGGTAGCCTCAGTCTGCAGGATGATATAGATGAGTTGTTCAGATGGGCGGAACAGTGGCTAATGGAATTTAACCCTGAAAAGTGTGAGGTGATGCATTTTGGAGGGACTAACAAGGCAAGGGAGTACACAATGAATGGTAAGACCCTAGGAAAGACAGAGGATCAGAGGGACCTTGGTGTGCATGTACATAGATCCCTGAAGGCAGCAGAACAGGTGGATAAGGTGGTTAAAAAGGCATATGGGATACTTGCCTTCATTAGCCGAGGCATAGAATATAAGAGCAGGGAGGTTATGATGGAGCTGTACAAAATGCTGGTTAGGCCGCAGCTGGAATACTGTGTGCAGTTCTGGTCGCCACACTATAGGAAGGATGTGATTGCTTTGGAGAGGGTGTAGAGGAGATTCACCAGGATGTTACCTGGGCTGGAGCGCTTCAGCTATGAAGAAAGACTGGACAGGCTGGGGTTGTTTTCCTTGGAGCAGAGAAGGCTGAGGGGGGACCTGATTGAGGTGTACAAAATTATGAGGGGCATAGATAGGGTAGATAGAAAGGAACTTTTTCCCTTAGTAGAGGGGTCAATAACAAGGGGGCATAAATTCAAGGTAAGGGGCAGGAGGTTTAGAGGGGATTTGAGGAAGAACTTTTTCACCCAGAGGGTGGTTGGAATCTGGAACTCACTGCCTGAAAGGGTGGTAGAGGCAGGAACCCTCACAACATTCAAGAAGCATTTGGATGAGCACTTGAAATGCCATAGCATACAAGGCTACGGACCAAATGCTGGAAAATGGGATTAGATTAGACAGGGCTTGATGGCCGGCGCGGACGCGATGGGCCGAAGTGCCTCTTTCTGTGCTGTATAACTCTATGACTCTATAGGATCCTTTACATCCACCCGAGAGAGCAGACAGTGCCTCGTTTTAACATCTCATCTGAGAGACGGCACCTCCAACAGTGCAGCACGCCCTCAGCACTGCACTGGAGCATCAACCTAGATTTATTTGCTCAAGTCCTGTGGAGTGGGACTATGAACTCACAACCTTCTGACTCAGAGGCAAGTGTGCTACCCACTGAGCCACAGCTGACACACAGAGATGGCAAAGGTTGGACAGGCAGAAAGGGAAAGGATGACCAACAGACAGAGTACTAGGCACAGGCAGGTAGTGCAGGGGTCCCCTGTGGACATGCCCCTCTCAAACAGATACATCACTTTGAGTACTGTTGGGGGGATGGCTTATCAGAGGAAGGCAGCAGCAGCCAACTTCCTGGCACCAAAGGTGGCTCTGCTGCACAGGACGGGAGGAAAAAGAGGGGTAGAGCTATAGTAATAGGGGATTCTATTGTATGGGGAATAGATAGGCGTTTCTGCGGCCGCAAACGAGACTCCAGGATGGTGTGTTGCCTCCCTGGTGCAAGGGTCAAGGATGTCTCAGAGCGGCTGCAGAACATCTTGGAAGGGGAGGGTGAACAGCCAGTTTTCATGGTGCATATAGGTACCAACGATAGAGGTAAAAAACGGGATGAGGTCCTAAAAGCTGAATACAGGGAGTTAGGAGGTAAATTAAAAAATAAGACCTCAAAGGTAGTAATCTCAGGATTGCTACCAGTGCCACGTGCTAGTCAGAGTAGAAACAGAAGGATATTTCAGATGAATACGTGGCTAGAGGAATGGTGCCATGGGGAGGGATTCAAATTCCTGGGACATTAGGACCAGTTCTGGGGGAGGTGGAATCAGTTCAAACCAGACGGTTTGCACCTGGGCAGGGCCGGGACCGATGTCATAGAGTCATAGAGTAATACAGCACGGATAGAGGCCCTTCGGCCCATCGTGTCCGCGCCGGCCATCAAGCCCTGTCTAATCTAATCCCATATTCCAGCATTTGGCCCGTAGCCTTGTATGCTATGGCATTTCAAGTGCTCATCCAAATGCTTCTTAAATGTTGTGAGGGTTTCTGCCTCCACAACCCTTTCAGGCAGTGAGTTCCAGACTCCAACCACCCTCTGGGTGAAAAAGTTCTTTCTCAAATCCCCTCTAAACCTCCCGCCCTTTACCTTGAATCTATGCCCCCTAGTTATTGACCCCTCTACTAAGGGGAAAAGCTCCTCAGCATCCATCCTATCTATGCCCCTCACAATTTTGTACACCTCAATCATGTCCCCCCTCAGCCTCCTCTGCTCCAAGGAAAACAAACCCAATCTGCCCAGTCTCTCTTCATAGCTGAAGCGCTCCAGCCCTGGTAACATCCTGGTGAACCTCCTCTGCACCCTCTCTAACGCGATCACATCCTTCCTGTAGTGTGGCGACCAGAACTGCACACAGTATTCCAGCTGTGGCCTAACCAGTGTTTTATACAGCTCCATCATAACCTCCTTGCTCTTATATTCTATGCCTTGGCTAATGAAAGCAAGTATCCCATATGCCTTTTTTACCACCTTATCCACCTGTTCCGCCACCTTCAGGGATCTGTGTACTTGCACACCCAGATCCCTCTGACCCTCCGTCTTGCCTAGGGTCTTTCCATTCATTGTGTATTCCCTTGCCTTGTTAGTCCCCCCAAAGTGTATCACCTCGCACTTTTCCGGGTTAAATTCCATTTGCCACTGTTCCGCCCATCTGACCAACCCATCTATATCGTCCTGCAGACTGAGGCTACCCTCCTCGCTATTTACCACCCTACCAATTTTTGTATCATCCGCGAACTTACTGATCATACCCTTTACATTCATATCCAAGTCATTAATGTAGACCACAAACAGCAAGGGACCCAGCACCGATCCCTGTGGTACCCCACTGGCCACAGGCTTCCAGTCACAAAAACAACCTTCGACCATCACCCTCTGCCTTCTGCCACTAAGCCAGTTTTGTATCCAATGTGCCAAGGCACCCTGGATTCCATGGGCTCTTACCTTCTTGACCAGTCTCCTGTGTGGGACTTTATCGAAGGCCTTACTGAAATCCATGTATACCACATCCACTGCGTTACCCTCATCCACACACCTAGTCACCCCCTCGAAAAATTCAATCAAATTAGTCAGACATGATCTTCCCTTGACAAAGCCATGTTGACTATCCCTGATTAATCCTTGCCTCTCCAAGTGGAGACAAATTTTGTCCCTCAGGATTTTTTCCAATAATTTTCCTACCACTGATGTTAGGCTCACTGGCCTGTAGTTCCCCGGTTTTTCCCTACTACCCTTCTTGAATAATGGTACTACATTAGCGGTTCTCCAGTCCTCTGGCACATCCCCTGTGGCCAGAGAGGTCCTGAATATATGTGTTAGAGCCCCCGCAATCTCCTCCTTTGCCTCACACAGCAGCCTGGGATACATTTCACCCGGGCCTGGGGATTTATCCATTTTTAGGCCAGCTAAAACCGTCAATACCTCCTCCCTCTCGATGTTAATATGTTCGAGCATATCACAGTCCCCCCGCCCTATTTCTATGTCTACATCGTCCTTCTCCATAGTGAAAACAGATGCAAAAAATTCATTTAGAACCCCTCCTACATCTTCCGGCTCCACACACAGATTGCCACTTTTGTCCCTAATGGGCCCTATTTTTTCCCTAGTTATCCTCTTACCCTTAATATACTTATAAAACATCTTCGGATTTTCCTTTATTTTGCTCGCCAGTGTTATTTCATGGCCCCTCCTTGATCTCCTAATTTCTTTTTTAAGTATCCCCCTGCACTTTTTGTACTCCTCCAGGGCTTCCTCCGCCTTTAGCCTTTTGTATCTACCAAAAGCCCTCCTTTTTTTCCTAATCCATTCTCGTATATCCCCTGACATCCACGGTTCCCTGTGGTTTTTGGAACCACTCTTGACCTTTACGGGAACATGTTGCCATTGTATGATCTCAATCTCCCTTCTGAAAGCCTCCCCTTGCTCCGATGCGGATTTTCCTACAAGTAGCTGATCCCAGTCCATTTTGGCCAGATCCTGCCTTATCCTATTAAAATTGGCCTTCCCCCAATTTAGAACCTTTATTTCCGGCCCATCCCTGTCCTTTTCCATGACTACCTTAAATCTTACCATATTATGGTCACTATCACCAAAGTGCTCACCTACTAGCACTTTTTCCACTTGGCCGGCCACATTCCCTAGAATTAGGTCCAGTACCGCCCCCGCCCCCTCTCTTGTAGGACTTTCTACATGCTGGCTCAAAAAGCTCTCCTGGATGCACTTTAAGAATTCTACACCCTCTGAGCCTTTCACACTCTGACTATCCCAGTTAATATTGGGGAAGTTGAAATCCCCCATTATTATTACCCTATTATTTGCACATTTCTCTGAGATTTGCCTACATATCTGTTCCTCTATCTCCCCCTGACTGTTTGGAGGCCTATAGTACACTCCCAGCAAAGTGCTTGCCCCCTTTTTGTTTTTAAGCTCCACCCATATGGCCTCATTAGAGGACCCTGCTAAAATATCATCCCTCCTTACTGCAGTAATTGACTCCTTAATTAATATTGCGACACCCCCTCCTCTTATACCTCCCCCTCTGTCTCGCCTGAAGATTCTGTACCCCGGAATATTGAGCTGCCAGTCTTGCCCCCCCCTCAACCATGTCTCCGTGATAGCAACAATATCATACTCCCATGTGTTTATCAACACCTTCAGTTCATCCACCTTATTTGCAAGACTCCTTGCATTAAAATAGATGCCATCCAGCCTTGCCCTTATATATTTGCCCTGTCTACCAAGCTGACTTGTTTTTTTCTCTATAATTGGCAGCACATCCCCCCCTATTTCAGCTCCCCTCTGTATCCCATCCCCCTGCCAAGTTAGTTTAAACCCCCCCCAACAGTGCTAGCAAACCTCCCCGCAAGGATATTTGTCCCGCTCTGGTTCAGGTGCAACCCGTCCGACTTGTACAAGTCCCACCTTTCCCAGAAGCAGGCCCAGTGATCCAGGAAAGTAAAACCCTCCCCCCTACACCAACTCTTTAGCCACGCATTCATCTGCTCTATCCTCCCATTCCTATACTTACTAGCACGTGGCACTGGGAGTAATCCAGAGATTACAACCTTTGAGGTCCTGCTCTTTAATCTGTTACCTAGCTCCCTAAATTCTTGCTGCAGGACCTCATCCCCCTTCCTTCCTATGTCGTTGGTCCCAATGTGGACCACGACCTCTGCCTGCTCACCCTCCCCCTTAAGAATGCCCTGTAGCCGCTCAGTGACATCCCAGACCCTGGCCCCAGGGAGGCAACAAACCATCCTGGAGTCACGTTTGCGGCCACAGAAACGTCTATCTGTTCCCCTTACGATAGAATCCCCTACCACTATTGCTCTCCCACTCTTTTTCCTCCCTTTCTGAGCAGCAGAAGCGTCCCTGGTGCCAGGAAGCTGGCTGCTGCTGCCTTCCCCTGGTGAGTCATCCCCCTCAACAGTATCCAACTTGGTATACTTGTTTGAAAGTGTTTGCACGTGTTTGCAAGTGCTCTGGGGGAGGGTTTAAACTAAAATGGCAGGGGGTTGGGAACCTGAGCAGGGGGTCAGAGGAAAGGAAACAAGGATAAAAGCAAAAGATAGGAAGGAGAAAAACAAAAGTGGCAGTCAGAGAAATCAACGGTTTAAATCAAATATGGCCACAGTAATAATAATTCTAATAGGTCTAAGAGTGTTTAAAAAACAAGCCTGTGTGTCTTAATGTGAGGAGCATTCGTAATAAGGTGGATGAATTAGCTGCGCAAATAGAGGTAAACGAATATGATTTGATTGGGATTGCGGAAACATGGCTCCAGGGTGGCGAAGGCTGGGAACTCAACATCCAGGGGTATTCAATATTCAGGAAAGATAGGCAAAAAGGAAAGCGAGGTGGGGTAGCATTACTGGTTAAAGAAGGGATTAACACAATTGTAAGGAAGGGTATTAGCTCTGATGATGTGGAATCTGTATGGGTAGAACTGAGAAATACCAAGGGGCAGAAAACATTAGTGGGAGTGGTATATAGACCTCCAAACAGTAATGCGGAGGTTGGGGATGGCATTAAAATGGAAACTAGAGAAGCGTGCAAAAAGGGCACAGCAGTCATCATGGGTGACTTTAATCTACATATAGATTGGGCTAACCAAATTAGTAACAATACTGTGGAGGAGGAATTCCTGGAGTGTTTGCAGGATGGTTTCCTGGACCAATATGTCGAGGAACCAACCACAGATCAGGCCATCTTAGACTGGGTATTATGTAACGAGAAAGGATTAATTAGCAATCTTGTTGTACGAGGCCCCTTGGGTCGGAGCGATCATAATATGATCGAATTCTTCATTAAGATGGAGAATGAAGTAGTTGATTCAGAGACTAGGGTCCTGAATTTAAATAAAGGAAACTACGATGGTCTGAGGCGCGAATTGGGTAGGATTGATTGAGGAATGTCACTCAACGGATTAACGGTGGATAGGCAATGGCAAACATTCAAAGACCGCATGGATGAACTACAGAATTTGTTCATCCCAGTTTGGCATAAAAATAAAACAAAAAAGGTGACTCAACCGTGGCTAACGAGGGAAATTAGGGATAGCATAAGATCCAAGGAGAGGACATATAAATTGGCCAGAAAAAGCAGTAATCCTGAGGATTGGGAGCAGTTTAGGATTCAACAAAGGAGGACAAAGGGATTAATTAAGAAAGGGAAAATAGAGTATGAGAGTAAGCTTGCAGGGAACATAAAAACTGACTGTAAAAGCTTTTATAGATATGTGAATTGAAAAAGATTGGTGAAGTCAAGCATAGGTCCCTTGCCGTCAGAATCAGGGGAACTTATAATGGGGAACAAAGAAATGGCTGACCAATTAAATACATATTTTGGTTCTGTCTTCACAAAGGAGGACACAAATATCCTCCCAGAGATGTCGGGGAACACAATGTCTGATGAAAGGGAGGAACTGAAAGAAATCAGTATTTGTAGGGAAATGGTGTTAGGGAAATTGATGGGATTGAAGGCCGATAAATCCCCAGGGCCTGATAATCTACATCCTAGGGTACTTAAGGAAGTGGCCCTAGAAATAGTAGATGCATTGCTGATCATCTTCCAACATTCGATGGAATCTGGAACAGTACCCATGGATTGGAGGGTAGCTAATATTACCCCACTATTCAAAAAAGGTGGTAGAGAGAAAACAGGGGATTACAGACCGGTAAGCCTGATATCGGTAGTGGGGAAAATGCTAGAGACCATTATAAAAGATGTACATAAGAACAGAAGAAATAGGAGCAGGAGTAGGCCAATCGGCCCCTCGAGCCTGCTCCACCATTCAATAAGATCATGGCTGATCTGATCCTAACCTCAAATCTAAACCAGATAAAAAACCCAATGGCCAATTTGGAAGAAAAAATCTGGGAAATTCCTCTCCGACCCATCTAGGCGATCGAAACTCGTCCAGGAGATCACTCTGTCCCTGTATTTCCTACAGTACTTACCTTCTGTAAGAGGTGATCTCCACCCCAGCCAGGAACAGGCCCAATTTACTCTTGAAGGACTCCTAGCTGGCAGCCTGTTCCCGAGGTCTCCACTAATCCCTGTGAATAGAACCATCTCCTGAAATCTAACACAGAATTAGAACACAAGAAGTAGGAGCAGGACCAGGCTGCACGGCCCCTGGGCCCGCTCCGCTACCCACAGGGCCATGACCGTTCCGAACCTAGACTCATGTCCAATTTCCTGCCCGCTCCCCGTAACCCCTAATTCCCTTTACTTCTAGGAAACTGTCTATTTCGGTTTTAAATTTGTTTAATGATGTAGCTTCCACAGCTTTCTGGGGCAGCAAATTCCACAGACCTACTACCCTCTGAGTGAAGAAGTTTCTCCTCATCTCAGTTTTGAAAGAGCAGCCCCTTATTCTAAGATTATGCCCCCTAGTTCTAGTTTCACCCATCATTGGGAACATCCTCACCGCATCCACCCGATCAAGCCCCTTCACAATCTTATATGTTTCAATAAGATCGCCTCTCATTCTTCTGAACTCCAATGAGTAGAGTCCCAGGCCTAGAAATTGGGTATAGCCCCGCCAGCACGTTTGCGCCGAAAATTTTGCGCCCGCCACGGAGCCAGTTGTGCCCGCCCCATATTCACTTTCAGCGCCCCAAAGTGGAACTGGGAGCTGGTACAGGGTGTGTCCGCCCCGCTTGGGGCGCTGAAAGTGAATTTCAGCGCTCCCGGTCCCGCTGCGCCACCCGATGCGGTGCGGCAGGCTGCTGTACTGCAGGCCTCCCCCTTCTCTTAAGGGGGAGGTGCCTGCAACGGCCGGAGCCCCGATTGCAAGTGCCGGCAAAAGAGCCCGGCACAACGGAGAAGTGCCGGGCTCCACGGAAACCAGCCGGCAATGCCGCGGGGGGGGGGTGGAGGAGGCCGGGGAAGGAGGTGCGGGCAGGCGGCCGCCGAAAAAGCGGCCGCCCCGCACCTCCACCTTAACTTGCGCCGCTAAGGCTGCAGTAAGGACCCGGTCTCCCGATGTTGTTAGCGCCCGCCACGGAAGAGGCGGCCGCTACTGAAGATGGGGATCGGCGTGGTTTCGGGCGGTACCGGGGCACTGCGCACACCGATGACGTCATCGGTGCCGGCGTAGCGCTACCGACTAACGCCGATGTTAGGGCCCACCTAATTTCGGGCGCGACGCAACTTCCGGCGCAACCCACTCTTTCGCCCCTAATTGGGCGCAAACGCAACTGAATTTCTAGGCCCCAATCTACTCAACCTCTCTTCATATGTCCACCCCCTCATCCCCGGGATTAACCGAGTGAACCTTCTTTGTACTGACTCAAGAGCAAGTATGTCTTTTCTTAAGTATGGACACCAAAACTGTATGCAGTATTCCAGGTGCGGTCTCACCAATACCTTGTACAACTGCAGCAATACCTCCCTGTTTTGATATTCTATCCCCCTAGCAATAAAAGCCAACATTCCATTGGCCTTCTTGATCACTGGCTGCACCTGCATACTAACCTTTTGAGTTTCGTGCACCAGGACCTCCAGATCCCTTTGTACTACAGTACTTTCCAGTTTCTTGCCATTAAGATAATAACTTGCTCTATAATTTTTCCTGCCAAAGTGCATAACCTCACACTTTCCAGTATTGTATTCCATCTGCCAAATCTCTGCCCACTTACTTAGCCTGTCTATGTCCCTTTGCAGGTTTTTTTATGTCCTCCTCACTCACTGCTTTCCCTCCCATCTTTGTATCATCTGCAAACTTTGATATGTTACACTCGGTCCCCTCCTCCAAATTGTTAATATAGATTGTAAAGAGTTGGGGACCCAGCACTGACCCCTGCGGAGCACCACTAGTTACTGTATGCCAGTCTGAGAATGAACCATTTATCCCAACTCTTTGCTTTCTGTTAGATAGCCAATCCTCCACCCATGCCAGAATATTACCCCCAATCCCGTGATTTTTTTATCTTGAGCAATAATCTTTTGTGTGGCACCTTGTCAAATGCCTTTTGGAAGTCTAAATACACTACGTCCACTGGTTCCCCTTTATCCACCCTGTATGTTACTTCCTCAAAGAACTCAAGCAAATTTGTCAAACATGACTGCCCCTTCATAAAACCATGCTGACTTTGTCCTATTAAATTATGTTTATCCAAATATCCCATTACTGTCTCCTTAATAATGGACTCTAAAATTTTACCAACCACAGATGTTAGGCTAACAGGTCTATAGTTTCCAGCCTTCTGCCTACTACCCTTTTTAAATAAGGGTGTTACATTAGCAGTTTTCCAATCTGCCAGGACATTTGCTGAGTCCAGGGAGTTTTGGAAAATTACCAATGCATCCACAATCCCTACCGCCACTTCCCTCAAGACCCTAGGATGTAAGCCATCAGGTCCAGGGGATTTATCCGCCGTGAGTCCTATTATTTTACTGAGTACCACTTCCTTAGTGATTTTAATCGTATTTAGCTCCTCCCCCCCAGAGCCCCCTGTTTGTCCAGTGTTGGGATATTCTTAGTGTCCTCTACCGTAAAGACTGATACAAAATATTTGTTCAGCGTTCTTGCCATCTCCATGTGTCCCACCATTAATTTCCCGGTCTCATCCTCTAAGGGACCAACATTTACTTTAGCCACCCTTTTTCTTTTTATATAACTATAGAAACTTTTGCTATCTGTTTTTATATTTTTTGCTAATTTACTTTCATTTTCTATCTTCCCTTTCTTAATCAATCTTTTAGTTATTTTTTGCTGTCTTTTAAAGACTTCCCAATCTTCTATCCTCCCACTAGATTTGGCTGCCCTTGTTTTTAGTCGGATACTATCCTTAATTACTTTACTTAGCCAAGTTACTTAGCAGAGCACTTGGAAAACAGTGACAGGATCGGACAAAGTCAACATGGATTTACAAAAGGTAATCGTGCTTGACTAATCTACTGGAATTTTTTGAGGATGTAACTAGTAAAATAGATAAGGGAGAACCAGTGGATGTGGTGTATTTGGATTTTAAGGCGGCTTTCAATAAGGTCCCACATAAGAGATTAGCCTGTAAAGTTAAGGCACATGGGATTGGGGGCAAGGTATTAACTTGGATAGAGAACTGGTTGGCAGATAGAAAGCAAAGAGTTGGAATAAACGGGTCTTTATCCGAGTGGCAGGCAGTGACTGGTGGGGTACCGCAGGGATCGGTCCTTGGACCCCAGCTATTCACAATATATATTAATGATCTAGACAAGGGAACTAGATGTAATATCTCCAAATTTGAAGATGACACAAAGCTGGGTGGGCGTGTGTGCTGTGAGGAGGATGCCGAGAAACTCCAGTATGATTTGGATAGGTTGGGTGATTGGGCAGAAGCATGGCAGATGCAATATAACGTGGATAAATGTGAGGTTATCCACTTTGGTGGCAAAAACAGGAAAGCAGATTATTATCTGAATGGCAATAGATTGGGAGAAGGGGAAGTGTAACGAGACCTGGGTGTCCTTGTGCACCAGTCGCTGAAGGTAAGCATGCAGGTGCAGCAGGCCGTTAAGAAGGCAAATGGTATGTTGGCCTTCATAGCGAGCGGGTTTGAGTACAGGAACAAAGATGTCTTGCTGTAGTTGTACAGGGCCTTGGTGAGACCACATCTTGAGTATTGTGTGCAGTTTTGGTCGCCTTATCTGAGGAAGGATATTCTTGCCATGGAAGGAGTGCAGCGAAGATTCACCAGGCTGATACCTGGGATGGCAGGAATGACGTGTGAGGAGAGATTGGGACGATTGTGCTTGTACTCGCTGGAGTTTAGAAGAATGAGAGGGGATCTCATTGAAACTTATAAAATTCTGGCAGGACTGGACAGACTAGATGCAGGGAGGATGTTCCCGATGCTCGGGGAGTCAAGATCCAGGGGTCACAGTCTAAGGATAAGGGGCAGGCCTTTTAGGACAGAAATGAGGAGGAATTTCTTCACCCAGAGAGTGGTGAACCTGTGGAATTCTCTACCACAGAAGGCAGTAGAGGCCAATTCATTAAATATATTCAAGAAGGAGTTGGATATATTTCTTAAGGCTAAAGGGATCAAGGGGTATGGGGAGAAGGCGGGGACCGGGTACTGAACTTGGATGATCAGCCATGATTGCATTGAATAGCGGAGCAGGCTCGAGGGGCTGAATGGCCTACTCCTGCTCCTATCTTCTATGTTTCTATGTTTCTATGAGAGGTGATATGATTGTTGGTTTTAGGAATCTAAAGGGGCTAGATATTGTAGGCCATGACAAGCTATTTCACCTTGTCCAGAACTGTAGAAATAGAGGACACGCCCAGTGCATGAAGAGGGGTAAATTAAAAACTAATCTGTGGAAACACTGGGGCTAATTTTCACCTAACCCACTGGACGGAAAAGGGGTGGATGCAGGTCGGCCACCTGTGTAGAAATTAAGCCAATCAGTAGCTTATCTCTAGTCTTTCAAATAATCAGAATCGACTGCAAACCAATATGGTGGGTATATTGTGTTTAATCAGAGTTTAAGACGGAATATAACATGCTAGTTAAACAGCAAAAACATACGACCGTGACGAGCAGCTGGTACCGGTCGCGTGCGTGAACAGTTCTTTGGTTTCTGGCCTTCCTCTCTCTCTCGTCTGGAACCTCCATGTTGGTGAGCATGGGATCACTCTCGAAAGAGCGTTCAACCAGCCCAACCTCCGCTTGGCTCTTCCCTCCACCGTCTGTGTGGGCAAGCACTCAGGGTGTTACTTTTATTCTCTTTTTAGGGGTGGGCCTGAGGCCAAATTATTGACAAGGCCATTTAACCTATAGAGGTTCCCCATAAACCTCATTACCCAATGTGGCATTGAGTTCTTTGTCTCGATTCTTGGATGAAAGCCCTCCCCAAAAGGGGTCCCCTGATCTCATCCAATTTGTCTTATTGTTTAACCTTTCTGAAAGTTCTTCCTTTGTAATTTTTCCTATCTCTCTTTGTCTCTATCCTCCCTGGCACAGCAAGTACAAGGCCTGACTTCATCCCCTTTTAATCAGGAGGCCCAAGCCAGAGCCTTCACACTCCAGCCAGTTGTTACCTCACTTTCATCTAGCAAACGGTCCCACCCTAAGCTGGATACCTTAACCTCCTCAAATTCCTTTCATTCTATGTCTTTTATCCTAATTAATTTGTAATTATCCTTACAAGCAGTTTTATTAAGCTAACAGCAATTCCTACCTTAGCATTATATCATGGTTATTAGTAATAATGGAATAAACATAACGTTGGGCCTTGGTTGGTCAAATTAAAGATACATAAAACAACCTTCCTAGCACACAAACAGCAGGCAGCTAGCCTGGGAACAAGGTCATATGTGACCGTCACAGTGCAAAATGATATCACATCCACAGGGAACCAAAACATAAGCAGATTCTAAGCATCTATTTAATTATTCTAACACTAGTCTGAAGAGACTTTTTGACTCCAGTTCTAATACCATCATGTAAACACAGCATTATTCACGTCACAATTTTGTTCACATAACCATATACATTTTGGACACCCCTGATTTCTAACACCTGTTTTACACCCCGCTTGATGTCATTCTCCAATGAAGTCAATTGGGTGTAAAATGGAACAGGCTCCCTAGGGAGATGGTGAAAGCAGGTAGAATTGATTGACTCAAACGCAAATTAGATAGATTTCTTTCAGAAAATAACATTTTGGGATACAGTATATGAGTAATTTGAGACATGACATGTGGTAAGTGTAGCATGCTTGGGAGGAACAGTTGACTTTGGACTATGGTTCTCAAAGCTTTCCACAACTCAGTTTTCCTTGTGTCATGTCAGGGTCTGTGGTAGACTAATTGATAGAGATTGATTGATAAGGTTAGTCAACAACTCTATTATCATTGTATTATGTGATTACCAGGATGGTAGAAGGCAAACTAGATGGACCTTGGACATAACTTGGACTGGAACCTTTATCACTGACCATCACATCGTCCTCTTTCTGACAACACAAAAATAAAAACCAACAGAAAATGCATGTTATAATCCACTCATTACATATTGCATACAAAATTAAACTGATCACTTTTGTGCATTCCCTTCGTGCCTGTCTTCCATGCGCTTTTGCCTCTCCTAGTGCTCCTATGAGGTGCTTCCCCAGTGGTTGCAGCATGGGAGGTGGTAGGCTGCTGACCTTCAATTGAGGAGACTGCAGATGGCCTTGGAGAGTGACCTCAAGCAGCTCTGTGTAGTGTAATGAATTCAGCAATGGATGAGGCTAGTGGTGCAGTTGGTAGGATATGCCATTTGATGATTGAACTCACTCACTTTGATAACTCATGTCAGATCGTTAAACTTTTTCCTGCATCCATGTTCTTGGAGCTACAAACCTTGCAGTGACCTCCGCCGCTACTTCTTCTCACTGCCTCCTGAGCATGTGCCTGGCGGGCCTCCTGCCCCTGTGCGGATATAGGACGTCTTTCCTTCTTTCCTGGTCTTACACCAAGACCTTCAGTGCATCGTCAGAAAACCTTGTGCTCGCTCTCTCACATGTTCAGTCATTTCTCAAAGTATCACAGCACAGAGTCACTTTTCAAAGGACTTCCACCACTTCTTGCAGCCAAAATGCACCTCCCCTTTAAGAGCTGCAGGCTGCCTTTAAGTAGCGCTAGACACTCGTGGTTTCGGGCCCCCTGCTGATGCATGCAGCCAATTAACATTGCGGGTAGCACTGGCTGCACACAGCAATCATTTAAAACATAACTGAACACGCTGGCTGCAATGCAATGAACAGGTGCAGGTCAATCACATACTGCAATCCTTGATGTAAGAGAACGACTAGGCACTTGGTCTAAGCATTAAACAAAGCTTTAATCAACTGTTTTACAACATGGAGATCTAGTTGTGTCCATCACTAGTTCCTATTAAGAATATCGTGCGTAAGCTGGACCCGTGCCCGAGTATTATACTCTCCCTGGACAGCGCCACCCATAGGCCGCTCAGTATTATTTCATAAGTCTTTCTTTCATGAATGACTGATTCATGTCAATCCTCATGCCTGTTTTTGGTAATTATCCAATTTAACCCCTGAAATGACTAGGTAGCACCACTACTGTAATGTACATACCTTTAAGGGGAACTATCTTTTACAGCTCATGTATACTGCAGCACCGGCAGTGACCACACCTGTATATAACACTGAGTAGTAATCTGTACAGATCAGTTCCACTGTGAGCCACGTTGAGTAAACACCTGTTGTACCGTTTCTCCTGCAGCCTGTGTCTTATTATACACGGACGCAACATTGGCGACAAGGCAAGTTCGAACCTACCTGCAACTCTGCATCACCTCCCGGGGATTCGTTCCTGGAGATCAGTGGATTGGAGGTCAAGGCCAGAGACTCGGGCATCGACCACGGGCAACCGCCCAGTCATCCAGCAGAGACTTGAGAATTGCGGGGGAGGCTGTCGAGAGCCAGGCTTGGCTTTCCAGTCGAGGCGGTCCAGCGAAACGGGCTGGCAACAGGTTCTGCGCAGACCCTTCCCGGACAGCGGCGGGCTAGAGCCCAAGCGAGCGGCACAGCAAAGGGCCGAGCAGCGTCGATGGGGGAGAGAGAGAGAGGGCAGAGCGCACAGGGCGCAGCCGGTATTCAGGGGCTGAGCAGCATCGGAGAGAGGGAGAGAGAGACGCACAGAAACCCGCGAGGCGCCGCCATTGCCACGAGGACCGCCGAGAGCGGCATTGGCAGCAGCGCAGGAGAAGCGCGCGAAACCTACAGGGCGCCGCCATTGCCACGAGAACCGCCGGGAGCGGCGTTGGCAGCAGCGGGGGAGGAAGGAAAGCACGGGAGATGCCATTTTAAGTCATTGGGAGACGCCATTTTAAACCACACCCAAAATGCCGAAGAGTGGCAGTATCACGGCATTTGACAATGAAGTCGAAGATTGGACTACATATGTCGAACGAATAGAGGTGTACTGCAAGGCAAATGAGGCGTCAGATGACAAGAAAGTGTCGGTATTGTTAAATTTAATGGGTGCAAAGACGTATGGTTTATTACAAAATCTAGTAACCCCAACGAAGCCAATGGAAAAGAGTTTTGAAGACATAGTAACGACACTAAAGGAACATTTAAACCCCATACCGCTGCTGATAGCAGAAAGATTCAAGTGTCACAAACGGAACCAGCATAAGGATGAAAGCAATGCTGATTATTTAACAGAACTGCGCAAACTATCGAAACACTGCCAGTTTGGAGCGGGACTGGCAGATACCTTAAGGGACAAGTTTGTGTGTGGGCTTCAAAGTGAAGGAACCCAGAAACGGCTTTTATCTGAAAAGGACCTGACGCTGGAAAAGGCTTTCAGCATTGCGGTATCATATGAAGCAGCAGCACGGGACGCTGCAGAGATACGACAGAGACCGCAAGAATATGGCAGAAACGAAATGTCATATGGAACAGAGAAGTGCTATCGCTGCGGCAGAACAACACACGACCAGAATGATTTCTGGTTCAAAGACAAAGTGTGCAGACAGTGTGGAAAAGTAGGACACATAGCACGAGTCTGCAGGTCGGGAAAGAAAACCAGCAATAAGAAACCTACCAAAGAAAGGTACAAGAAGGTACATAAGATGACGGAGAATAGTTCAGACGAACAAAAGAGTGATAACGACTCCGAAAGCAGGGAACTGAGTTGTCTGAAACTACATAATGTGATCACAACGGAGGATCACCGAACCATTTGGGTCACTCTCAAGATAGCAGGAGTCCAGGTAAAGATGGAATTGGACACAGGATCAGCCCTAACAGTCATAAACAGATGGGACTACGAGCAGCTATTCTCACACATACCCTTGAGAGACACAAAAATTATTTTGAAGACGTACACGGGGCAAAAAGTCTACCCCAAAGGAAAAATAAGGGTGACCGTTATATATAATGGTAAGGAAACACCAAAACTAGACCTGTATGTATTGCAAGATGGAGGACCAGCATTACTGGGACGTGAATGGATCCGGAAAATACAACTGGATTGGCATTCCATACAGGCCCTGACTGTGGCTGACAAAAAGGATGATGACGTCACACCTGGGCGATTGTCAAAGATCCTAACTGACGCAAAAGAAGTGTTCCAGCAAGGACTCGGAACACTAAAAGGCATGACAGCGACGATTAAAATTGAAGAAAACGCAAGCCTAAAGTTTTTAAAGGCCAGACCGGTACCTTATGCGATCCGCCCAGCCGTCGAAGCAGAGCTGGAGAGTCTGGAACGTTCAGGTGTACTGTCCAAGGTAGACTGGAGCGAGTGGGCTACACCCATCGTCCCTGTGATGAAAAGGTCGTTGAGCAGCAAGCCTGGCGAACCAAGGAAGGTTCGCATCTGTGGGGACTTTAAGGTAACAGTGAACCCGGTCCTTCACACCGTACAATATCCACTTCCGCGGATTGAAGATATTTTCGCCTTGCTATCTGGAGGGAAACGCTTCACTAAGATTGATCTGGCCCAGGCGTATCTGCAAATGGAGGTAGAAGAAGCATTAAAAAAAATACCTCACAATCAACACCCATAAAGGTCTCTACCAATACAACCGGCTGGTATTCGAGGTAGCATCAGCTCCGGCTATTTGGCAGAGGGCAATGGAACAAGTCCTGCAAGGGATCCCAGGGACCCAGTGTTATTTGGACAACATCCTGGTCACGGGCGAAAATGACAGTGATCACCTTGCCAACCTGGAGCAGGTGCTCACTAGATTGCAGGAATATGGGCTCCGAGCTAACCGCCCCAAATGCCAGTTTTTTAGAAAACAGATCTCGTATTGTGGCCACGTTATCGATAAAGAGGGGTTGCATAAGTCCCCAGAGAAGATTGAGGCAGTAGTCAAGGCTCCAGCACCGGAAAATGTGTCACAACTGAGGTCGTTCCTTGGGCTGGTAAACTACTACCATAAGTTCTTGCCAAATTTGTCTACAATACTACACCCACTGAACACCCTACTGCAAACTGGGGTGCCATGGAAGTGGAGTGATGAATGTAGATGAGCTTTCCAGAAGAGCAAAACACTAATCACATCGAAAGAGGTATTTGTGCATTACAACCCGGCATTACCAATTCGGTTGGCATGTGATGCATCACCCTACGGCATTGGAGCGGTGCTGTCGCACAAATTCTCGGACGGCTCAGAGAGGCCAATAGCCTTCGCGTCACGATCACTAACCTCAGCCGAGCGTAACTATGCCCAGATTGACAGGGAGGCCCTCAGCCTAGTGTGGGGAGTGAAAAAGTTCAATCACTATCTGCACGGGCAGAAATTCACCTTGCTGACTGATCACCAACCTCTTGTCTCCATTTTTAACCCGAAGAAGGGTGTTCCGGTGATGACTGCGCAACGACTACAAAGATGGTCACTTTTTCTAGGGGTGCACCACTATGAGATTGAATATAAGGGCACGAAACAGCATGGAAATGCTGATGGGCTATCATGCCTGCCACTGCCTACTGCGGAGGAAGCACCAGCAGTGGATCCTGTCAAAATATTCCATTCGACTATAGTTGAATACCTACCAGTAACTAATGCTTGTATCGAAAAGGAAACCTGAAATGACCTGACACTGTCTCGGGTATATGATTTGACTGTGAAGGGATGGCCAGCACATGGCGACTCACTGTTGCCAGCATTCTCGACAAGGAGAGAACAGCTGTCAGTGTGCCGGGGGACCTTGATGTGTGGATCCCGAGTAGTAATTCCACCCAAGTTAAGGGATAGAGTGCTCAATGAGCTTCATGAGGGTTATTTGGGAGGGGTAAAAATGAAAAGCCTAGCCAGGGCTTATGTGTGGTGGCCGGGAATCGATAAACAAATCGAGGACCTGACCAAGAGCTGCTCAGGATGCCAGAAAGTCCAAAATGCACCACCACAGGCCCCTCTACACCCAAAGGAGTGGCCCTCATCTCCATGGCAACGGGTGCATATTGATTTTGCTGGTCCATTCATGGACTCAATGTTTTTAATAGCTGTGGATGCGCACTCGAAATGGCCTGAGGTGATCAAAATGTCCTCCACCACTACGGAGAAAACTATTGCAGTCCTACAGACCATTTTTGCCAGGAATGGCTTGCCAGAACAGATTTGCTCCGACAACGGACCACAGTTTGTGTCCGAAGAGTTCCGGAGGTCCTTGAAAAAGAATGGGGTAAGGCATTACACATCCGCCCCGTATCATCCAGCCACAAATGGATTGGCTGAGAGGTTCGTACAGACCTTTAAGAAGGCAATAAAGGCTATGTACAATGACAACATTCCGCTGCAGCACAAGGTGGACAATTTCCTGTTCGCCTACCAGAATGCGACACATGCAGTCACCAACCAGGCCCCAGCCATGATGTTCTTTAACCGAAGGTTAAGATCTCGCCTGGATTTGCTCAAACCAAACGTACGAAGAGATGTTGAGAGTAAGCAATTCCAGCACATCCATGAGAAGCCAACAAGGAGCTTCAATGTAGGGCAACCAGTCTTGGCCCGCGACTACCGAACAGAAAAATGGCAGCCAGGAACGATATGCACACGGCAGGGCCCACTAATGTACACAGTGGACATTGGGGAGAGCATCGTGAGACGCCATGCTGACCAGATCCTAGAGTCACAGGAACAAGTCAACCCCATGCCTCGCCCATACGTACCTGGTGATGAACCTGACGTACAGATCGCATCTACTCCAGAAACAGTAGCATCGGAAGCTGATGAACCAACCGACGACAGGGCGCCAGAATCGCCTCCGCACCAAGAGCAAGACACTCGGGAAAGGCGCTATCCAGAAAGGATCAGGAAGTCTCCCCAAAGACTGAATATATAAATAGACTATTTTCAGCTAATGTTGCATGTTAAAAGTGTTAATTGTAATTAGTTTGATATTTAATTGTTAAATGAGTGTTATGGTACTGTTAATCTAAAAGGGGAGGAATTGTAATGTATATACCTTTAAGGGGAACTATCTTTTACAGCTCATGTGTACTGCAGTACCGGCAGTGACCACACCTGTATATAACACTGAGTAGTAATCTGTACAGATCAGTTCCACTGTGAGCCACGTTGAGTAAACACCTGTTGTACCGTTTCTCCTGCAGCCTGTGTCTTATTATACACGGACGCAACAACTACAACACCAAGATAAAGTGTTTTTTTTATTATTGTGATGCGGGCAACTCTATTGCCCATTCCTCGTTGCCCTTGAGAAGGTGGTGATGGGCCTCCTCCTTGAACTACTGCAGTCCATGTGGTGGTGTTGCTCCTACCGTGCTGTTAGGTCGGGAATTCTAGGATACTGACCCAGCAACAATGAGGGGGCAGCGATACATTTTCAAGTTAGGATGGTGTGCGACTTGGAAGGAGATGCTGTTCCCATGACATTGCTGATGAGGATGTGAAATGCGCTATCTGAAAGCGAGTTCTATCTTTTTACAATCACTCATTGTATATTAGAAATATGACCATGTTTGAAGTATGTGACTTTAAAAAGATATATAGTTGCATTTTTTTAACTGGGTTTGACAACCGATAACAATCTTACTGAGAATAAATGTGTCAATTCTAACATTTCCCTCATGTTGATGGCTGCTTTTGTCAAAATTACAATGGATGATTAATCTTGCCAGAACCACTTCCATCATTCAGTTTCCCTTTAAGTTGAAGTATTTGGTGAGAATGAAGTGCTATTTATACTCAGTAGGTTTTCCTTTAAACACCAGTGTGGTTACGTGCTAAATATTTTGTCAGACATGATACTCCAGTCTTCCAATGTTCTTCTCTGTTGTGACTGCCACTAAGAAACTCAGGATTCTTTGAAAAGAGCCCTTGTTGAAAGCAAAATAACAACAGAAAACGCTGGAAAAACTCAGCAGGTCAGGCAACAGCCGTGGAGAGAGAAACAGATTTAATGTTTCAGGTCGAAGACCCTTCGTCAGAACTGAGAAAAAAGCAGGAAATGAAACAGATTAAAAAGCAAGTTTGGGGGCTGGGAAATGGGGGAGGGGATGAAAGAACAAAAGGGAAGGTCTGTGGGAGGTGAAGAGACAGTAAGAGATATTCAAGGCGCGACAAGATGGTAATAGGACAGGTAAAGTGACAAAGGATGGCTCTAGGTGAAGTGTGAAATACGCTGGCAGAATGAAAGACAGCTGCCATGTGGGACAGAGGAAAAAAAAGGAAAAGACACAAACCAAAAGAGTGGATAAAAAATATATAAAAATATGATAGGGGCCGAGGTTATGATCTGAAATTGTTGAACTTGATATTGAGTCCGGAAGGCTGTAAATGCCTTGTTGAAAGCACAACTATTGTCCTGCCGATGCTGGAACTCATCCCCATGTCTCAATTTCCGCAAGTCGCTCTGCCAGAATCCTGGAACTCCCTCCACTGCACTGTGGGAGCACCTTCACCTCACGGTCTGTAGCGGTTCAAGAAGGCGGCTCACCACCAACTTCTCCAGGGCAATTAGGGATGGGCAATAAATGCTGGCTTTGCCGGTGATGCCCACAAAATGAGAATTAATAATTTTTTTTAAATGGTAGCATATTCTGTGTTGGTCCTACCAACATGCATGACATTATATTTAT
Organism: Somniosus microcephalus; assembly: GCF_052327205.1. NCBI lineage: Eukaryota > Metazoa > Chordata > Chondrichthyes > Squaliformes > Somniosidae > Somniosus > Somniosus microcephalus. Next base: position 75,969,540 of record NC_140987.1, on the reverse strand, counting down.
GTGTTATTTGCCATTTTGTTGTTTAGCGTACAGGCAGGCTTTCATGGTAGCTTCACTAGGTTCGTAGGCCATTCAAAGGTACACCCGCTGCTGCTCCCGAGATGCCCTTCCAGATCATGCATTGCTACAGGCCTCATCCATGCCTTTGTTACCTCCAAATTCGTCTATTCTAATACAAAACGAAAATACTGCAGATGCTGGAAATCTGAAATAAAAACAGAAAATACTGGAGATATTCAGCAGGTCAGGCAGCATCTGTGAAGAGAGAAACAGAGTTAACGTTTCAGGTCAATGACCTTTCATCAGAACTGGAAAAAAACAGGAAATGGAACAGATTTTTAAGCAAGTGTAGGGGCTGGGAAGGGGGGAGGGGATGAAAGAACAAAATGGAAGGCCTGTGATAGGATAGAAGGCAGGAGAAGTTAAGAAACATTAAGAGACATTGAGAGATATTCAAGGCAAAAGGAGATGGTAATGGGACAGGTTAAGAAACAAAAGATGGCTCTAGATGAAGTGTAAATTGCGCTGACAGAATGAAAGACAGCTGCCATGTGGGAGAGAAGAAAAGAAAACACAAACAAAAAGTGTGGAAAAAATATATATTTGATAGGGGCCGAGGTTATGATCTGAAATTGTTAAACTCTATGTTGAGCCCAGAAGGCTGTAAAGTGCCTAATCGAAAGATGAGGTGCTGTTCCTCGAGCTTACATTGAGCTTCAATGGAACAATGTAAGAGGCCTAGGACAGTGAGGTCTGAGTGGGAGTGGAGCAGAGAATTAAAGTGACAGGCAACCGGAAGCTCGGGGTCCCCCTTATGGACTGAGCGAAGGTGTTCTGCAAAACGGTCACCCAATCTGTGTTTGGTTTCCCCAATGTAGAGGAGACCGCATCGTGAGCAGTGAATACAGTATACTAAATTGCAAAAAATACAAGTAAATCGCTATTTCACCTGGAAGGGGTGTTTGGGGCCCTGAACAGTGAGAAGGGGGGAGGTATAAGGGCATGTGTTGCATCTCCTGCGCTTGCACGGGAAGGTGTCGGGTGAAGGGGAAGGGGTGTTGGGTGTGATAGAGGAGTGGACCAGGTTGTTGCAGAGGGAGCAGTCCCTTCGGAATGCTGAAAGGGGAGGTGAGGGGAAGATGGGTTTGGTGGTGGGATCACGCTGGAGGTGGCGGAAATGGCAGAGGATGATCCGTTGAATGTGGAGGCTGGTGGGGTGAAAGGTGAGGACAAGGGGAACCCTATCGTGGTTCCGGGAGGGAGGGGCAGGGGTGAGGGCAGAAGTGCGGGAGATAGAACGGACACGGTCGAGGGCCGTGTCAACCACAGTAGAGGGGGAATCCTCGGTTGAGGAAAAAGAAAGACATGTCGGAAGCACTGGTATGGAAAGTGGCATCATCAGAACAGATGCAGCGGAGACGGAGCAACTGGGAGAATGGAATATAGTCCTTACAGGAAGCAGGGTGGGAGGAAGTGTAGTCCAGGTAGCTGTGGGAGTCAGTGGGCTTGTAGTGAATGTTTGTCAATAACCTATCCCCAGAGATGGAGAGGGAGAAGTCGAGGAAGGGAAGGGAAGAGTCGGAGATGGACCATGTGAAGGTGAGGGAAGGGTCGAAATTTTCTAGTTCAGGGCGAGAGCAGGAAATGGCACCGATACAATCATCAGTGTGCCGGAAAAAGAGGTGAGAGAGGGGACCTGAGTAGGACTGGAACAAAGAATGTTCCACATATCCCACAAAAAAGCAGGCATAGCTAGGACCCATGCAGGTTCCCATAGCAACACCTTTGATTTGGAGGAAGTCAGTGGAGTCAAAGGAGAAGTTATTCAATGTGAGAACAAGTTCAGCCAGGCGGAGGAGGGTGGTGGTGGATGGGGACTGGTTGGGCCTCTGTTCAAGGAAGAAGTGGAGCGTCCTCAGGCCATCCTGGTGGGGGATGGAGGTGTAGAGAGATTGGACGTCCATAGTGAAAAGGAGGCGGTTGGGGGCAGGAAACTGGAAACTGTTAAAGTGGCGGAGGGCATCGGAAGAGTCGCGGATGTAGGTGGGAAGAGACTGGACAAGGGGAGAAAAAATAGAGTTGAGTTAGGAAGAGATAAGATCCGTGGGGCAAAAACAGGCTGAAACGATGGATCTACCAGGGTAGTCCTGTTTGTGGATCTTGGGAAGGAGGTAGAAGCGGGCTGTATGGGGTTGAGGAACTATGAGGTTGGTGGCCATGGGGGGAAGATCTCCAGAGGAGATGAGGTCAGTGACAGTCTTGGAAATGGTGGCTTGATGTTCGGTAGTGGGGTCATGGTCCAGGCGGAGCTAGGAGGAGGTGTCGGAGAGTTGGCGTTCAGCTTCCGCTAGGTAGAGGTCGGTTCACCAATCAACAACAGCACCACCCTTGTCAGCAGGTTTAATGACAATGTTGGGGTTGGATCTGAGAGAATGGAGTGCTGCAAGTTCAGAGGTAGGTAAGTTGGAGTGAGTGAGGGGAGCAGAGAAATTGAGACGGCTGATGTCACACCGGCAGTTTGCAATGAAAAGATCTAGAGAGGTTAAGAGGCCAGAGGGAGGAGTCCAGGTAGAACGAGAATTCTGAGAGCGGGCAAAAGGGTCAGCTGTGCGGGGGGAAGACTCCTGGCCAAAGAAGTGGGCACGGAGATGAAGGAGGCGGAAAAAGAGCTCAGCATCGTGCCGAGCTCGAAATCATTGAGATGGGGGCGTAAGGGGATGAAGCTCAGGCCTTTGCTAAGGACTGATCATTCGGGATCAGAGAGGGGAAGGTCAGAGGGGACAGTGAAAACACGGCAGGGGGTGAGATTGGAAGAAGGGATGGGGTCAGAGGAAAGTGAAGGGGAAGACGGTTCCGGAGGAGTGTTGGTGTCCAAGAGTTGTTGAAGCTTGTGATCCTCAACACCTGAAAGGAAGAAAAATTTTTTTTTGTTAAAGCGCCGGATGAGGCGAAGGATGAAATGGAACTGCAGACCAGGACAGCTTTGAGATAGAGTGAGTCGGTGCTGCTGAAGAGAGAGGTCGAGGGTGTTCATGTGGCAGCGCATGGCATTCAGCGTGGATCTCAGGATACGGCGAAAGCAGTGGTTCGAGGAACGCTGAATATCTTGGAGATATCTGTAGTCCTGGGTGGATCATCTATTCTAATGTCCTCCTGGCCGGCCTCTCATCTTTCACTCTCAATGAACCTGAGCTCATCCAAAGCTCTGCTGCATGGATCCTAACTCGCAGCAAGTCCCGTTTACCCATCACCCTGTGCTCACTGACCTACATTGGCTCCCGGTCCACCAACAGCTTGATCATCCTCATGTTGAAATTCCTCCATTGCCTCACCCCTTCCTATCTGAACTCCAGAGTGTCAGTGCTGTGCATTCTCTGAACTCAGTAGTGTTAGTGCTGTGCATTCTCTGAACTCAGTAGTGTTAGTGCTGTGCATTCTCTGAGTTTGATAGTGTTAGTGCTGTGCATTCTCTGAACACAGTAGTGTTAGCGCTGTGCGTTCTCTGAACTCAGTAGTGTTAGTGCTGTGCATTCTCTGAACTCAGTACTGTCAGTGCTGTGCATTCTCTGAACTCAGTACTGTTAGTGCTGTGCATTCTCTGAGTTTGATAGTGTTAGTGCTGTGCATTCTCTGTGCTCAGTAGTGTTAGTGCTGTGCGTTCTCTGAACTCAGTAGTGTTAGCGCTGTGCATTCTCTGAACTCAGTAGTGTTAGTGCTGTTTATTCTCTGTGCTCAGTAGTGTTAGTGCTGTGCGTTCTCTGAACTCAGTAGTGTTAGTGCTGTTTATTCTCTGTGCTCAGTAGTGTTAGTGCTGTGCGTTCTCTGAACTCAGTAGTGTTAGTGCTGTGCGTTCTCTGAACTCAGTAGTGTTAGTGCTGTGCATTCTCTGTGCTCAGTAGTGTTAGTGCTGTGCATTCTCTGAATTCAGTAGTGTTAGTGCTATGCATTCTCTGAACTCAGTAGTGTTAGTGCTGTTAATTCTCTGTGCTCAGTAGTGTTAGTGCTATGCATTCTTTGAACTCAGTAGTGTTAGTGCTGTGCATTCTCTGAACTTGGTACTGTTAGCGCTGTGCATTCTCTGAACTCAGTAGTGTTAGTGCTGTTAATTCTCTGTGCTCAGTAGTGTTAGTGCTATGCATTCTTTGAACTCAGTAGTGTTAGTGCTGTGCATTCTCTGAACTTGGTACTGTTAGCGTTGTGCATTCTCTGAGTTTGATAGTGTTAGTGCTGTGCATTCTCTGTGCTCAGTAGTGTTAGTGCTGTGCATTCTCTGAAACATAGAAACATAGAAGATAGGAACAGGAGTAGGCCATTCGGCCCTTCGAGCCTGCTCCGCCATTCAATGCGATCATGGCTGATCATCCAATTTCAGTACCCGGTCCCTGCTTTCTCTCCATACCCCTGGATCTCTTTAGCCTTAAGAAATATATCCAACTCCTTCTTGAATATATTTAATTAATTGGCTTCTACTGCCTTCTGTGGTAGAGAATTCCACAGGTTCACCACTCTCTGGGTGAAGAAATTCCTCCTCATTTCTGTCCTAAATGGCTTACCTCTTATCCTTAGACTGTGACCCCTGGTTCTTGGTACTGTTAGCGCTGTGCATTCTCTGAGTTTGATAGTGTTAGTGCTGTGCATTCTCTGAACTCAGTAGTGTTAGCGCTGTGCATTCTCTGAGTTCCACACAGATACCATCATCACACGTGAGGACACCACCCACCAGGTACATGGTACATACTCATGTGACTCGGCCAGCGTTGTCTACCTCATACGTTGCAGGAAAGGGTGCCCCGGAGCATGGTACATCGGCGAGACCATGCAGACACTGTAACAACGGATGAACGGACACCGCGCAACAATCGCCAGGCAGGAGTGTTCCCTCCCAGACGGGGAACACTTCAGCAGTCAAGGGCATTCAGCCTCCGATCTTTGGGTAAGCATTCTCCGAGGCGGCCTTTGAGACACACGACAACGCAAAATCGTAGAGCAGAAACTGATAGCCAAGTTCTGCACTCATGAGGACGGCCTCAACCGGGATCTTGGGTTCATGTCACGCTACATGTAACCCCACCTGACGTAGGGTCATCCAGACTCATGTTGTCGTTGGCTTGTTCTCGCTACACAGATGCGGCCGGACCTGCTGTGATTTCCAGCAAAAAAAATGTTTTTTTGTCTGTTTTTTGTTTTTCATACAGACCCCAGCATCTGCAACATTTAACCCCTTGTGACCCCACCTCCTTGTTCTTTGATGTAATGTTTTCCTGACTAACCTGTTTGGACACCATTCACACCTTTGATTGCTGTGATTATCTCTCTGCCGAGGTGTGATAAATGGCAGTTAGAAAGATTACCTGTAATCATCTGGCATTATTCTCTGACTATATAAGCTGTGTCTTTATGCATCTCTCCACTTCACCTGACGAAGGAGCAGCGCTCTGAAAGCTTGTGATTTCAAATAAAACTGTTGGACTATAACCTGGTGTTGTGTGACTTCTTACATTTCTCTGAGTTTGATAGTGTTAGCGCTGTGCATTCACTGAAATCTATAGGGTTAATGGTGTGTATTCTCCTAAATCAGCTGTGTTAGCGCTGTGCGTTCTCTGAAATCAGTAGTGTTAGCGCTATGTGTTCTCTGAACTCTATAGTGTTAGTGCTGTGCCTTCGAACTCTGTAGCCTGACAATGACTGGATCACATGATACATTGCAAAGAACTTGAATTACTCGACAGCAGACTGGATCAAATTACACATTCCAGACATTCCAGTTGTATGTGTATTGTCCTTCCATCTTCTCTTCTTAGGCAGTCCCTCGGAACCGAGGATGACTTGCTTCCACATTAAAAATGAGTTCTCAGGTGACTGATGAGTCCAATGCAGTCTCTGTCACAAGTGGGGCAGACGGTGGTTGAAGGGGCGGGTGGGTGGGGTGCTTGGGTTGACGTGCGCTGCTTGCGCTTGGCTTGCTCCCGGCGAAGAGACTCGAGGTGTTCGGCGCCTTCCCGGATGCTTGTCCTTCCATATATTGTCGGTGTCAATATATATATCCTGTTGGTGCAAATAGACGTGATCGATGCAAATGAGATACAAGTGACCTTACAGGGTTGACTGGGCTGGGTGTGCCTTCAATGGGCAGGATTTTCATTGGGCCGTGGAGGCAGGATTGGGATTAAAATCCCGAAATAGGGGGTCCCAAACCCATCCCGCACCCAACCCGCCTCCATGCCAGTTTCAAAGGCGGGAAGCGGATTAGTGCCAATTAACTGCCTGTTAACAGGTAGTTAACAGGCAGTTTTTAGCCTAATCCATATTTTTAATGTTGAAGTGTGGGATTCGCGATGTCTCTAAACCACGGCAAGTTAGAGGAGGAGGACCGTCGGGATGAAGGGCTTGGAGGGGTCGAGATGTCCGGTGTTCAGGTGAGTGATGGGTGCATGAGTGCAAAGGTAAGTGTGTTTGGTGTGTGTAAAGTGTTTAAAGAAGTTCTACTTACCTTTACTTACCTTTACAGCCTTCCTTCCTTCAGGTCTCGGGAGTCCCTCATCTCACCGGCACAGAAAGCAGAATGGCTGCGAGCTGTCAAAAATTGCAGCCTCTGCTTTCTGTTCTGGGGAGATCTCTAAATCATCCTGAGAGGAAGGAATTAACTTAGAGTACAGATTGTCAGTGTTTGACAGCTTCAAACAGCTGTGAAACGCTGATATTTCATCTGTCAAAAGGTCTTGACAGATGAAATATCAATCTATGACATCACCTGTTGCCGGGTGGCCCTTAATTGGCCTGCTGAGCCCGCTGGGCTGGCTCAACAAAGTCAATCAAGTCAAAATCGCGTGGGTTGGCTGGAACTCGGTGGAGGCGGGACTACAACCCCGAAAGTTGTAGTCCCGCCTCCTACCCGACTCCTCAATGAAAATCCAGCCCATCGTGTCTGAATTCGATGCCTAGGTCATAACCGAGTGGTCCGTCCGGTTATTCTTTATTGCAGTTTGATACAACTGAATGGCATGCCAGGCCACTTCAGATGGCAGTTAAGAGTCAATCAAATTAGTGTGGGACGGGAGTCACATATAGGCCAGACCAGGATTTTTCTGACAGTACAACAGCTTCATGGTCACTTTTACTGATACCAGCTTTTTATTTCCAGATATTTTAAACTGAATTTAAATTCGCAAACTGCCACGGTGGGATTTGAACTCATACTCTCTGGATGTTTGTTCTATAACGTAACCAATACACTACCATACCCAGGTCGTGAAATGCACGAATTGCTGCCATATCGCCATTATCAGTTTTGTCTTCTTTCCTCCATCCCTCGAATATTCTTTTGGTCACCTCACACACAGTTAAGTTCCACAGGCACCAGTATCCCTCTGACACCTCATCCATGTCACCATTCTTCATGTGTCGCTCAAAACAGTGGGGTCAATTTTAACATGCCAAAATCAGCGTTAATGGGGTGGTAACCAACGTTCCCCCTAAGGTGAGCGGGCGTGCGGCCGCACATCAATCCGGAGGTCCCGCACAGGCTTCTCACATGCTGACAAGCTGGAAGAGATACCGCACATCAAAGGGAAAAGGGGAAATCGAGGGTGGGGAAGAGGGGAAATTGAAGGGGGTGGGGATGGTGGATTCACAGGGGGAAACCAGAGGTGTGAGGAACTTTGATTCCACCAGTAACTAATAACACAAACTCACTGAAATTACACTGATAATCAACAGCAATAATTGGTAATGCTCAGATTCCCCTCATAACCAACAGTAATACAATAACTCACCCTCAAACCATAGCCAGATTCCCCCCTGCACTGCACAAGGAGCGGTCAGGCTCCCCAGTTGATGCCACTTTTAATAGGCCCGATCTCTCTCCCTATCTCCTTGGGCTCTGGTTTGGACTCTGAGGCAATGCTGAACTGGGAGCCTCAGTCAGAGCTGATCTGTACTTGGACTTCAGACATCAAAACCGGCCGGCGCCTGGACCAAACCGAGAGATCGTACAAAGGAACTAAACAGCATGGGAATGCTGATGGATTGTCGCGCGTTTTGGTGGGGCGTTTTGGACCTTCTGGCATCCTGTACAGCTCTTGGTCATCTCTTCGATTTCTCTATCGATTCCCGGCCACCACACAAACGCTCTGGCTAAGTTCTTCATTTTTACCCCTCCCAGATGACCCTCATGAAGCTCATTGAGCACTCTATCCTTCAATTTGGGTGGAATTACTACTCTGGATCCACACATCAAGGTTCCTCTGCACACTGACAGCTGTTCTCTTCTCGGCGAGAATGCTGGCAGCGGTGGTTCGCCATGTGCTGGCCATCCCTTCACCGTTAAATCATAGACCCAGGAGAGTGTCGGGTCATTTCGTGTTTCCTTTTCTATGTTTGCATTCGTCACAGGGAGACATTCGACTATGGTCGAGTGGAATATCTCCACTGGATCCACTGCAAGTTCTTCTTCCACCGTCGGCAACGGTAGGCGCGACAATCCATCAGCATTCCCATGCTGTTTAGTTCCTTTGTACTCGATGTCATATTGGTGTGCCCCTAGGAAAAGGGGCCACCTCTGTTGCCGTTGTGCTGTCATTATCGGTACGCCCTTCTGAGGGTTGAAAATGGAGACAAGAGGTTGATGATCAGTTAGTAGAGTAAACTTCTGACCGTGCAGGTAGTGATTGAACTTCTTCACCCCCCACACCAGGCTAAGGGCCTCTCTGTCAATCTGGGCGTAGTTACGCTCGGCTGAAGTTAACGAGCGTGACGCAAAAGCTATCGGCCTCTCTGAACCATCAAGGAATTTATGTGACAGTACCGCCCCAATGCCGTAGGGAGACGCATCACACGCCAGTCTTATCGGTAGTGATGGGTTGTAGTGAGCCAATACTTCTCTTGAAGTGATTAGGTCCTTACTCTTCTGAAAGGCCCGCTTACATTCATCGCTCCATTTCCATGCTACTCCCGTTCGTAGTAGGGCATTCAGTGGATGCAGAATTGTGGACAAATTCGGCAAAAACTTATGGTAGTAATTCACCAATCCGAGGAATGACCTCAGTTGCGACACATTTTCAGGCGCTGGAGCCTTAACTACCGCTTCAATTTTGTCAGGGGACTTATGCAACCCCTCTTCATCAATCACGTGCCCACAATACGATATCTGTTTCTTAAAAAACTCGTACTTGGGGCGATTGGCTCGTAGCCCATGTTCACGTAGTCTAGTGAGCACCTGCTCTAGGTTGGCAAGGTGTTCACTGTCATCTTCACCTGTCACTAGGATGTCGTCCAAGTAACACTGAGTCCCCGGAATCCCTTGCAGGACTTGTTCCATCGCTCTTTGCCATATCGCCGGAGCTGATGCTACTCCGAATACCAGTCGATTATACTGGTAAAGACCTTTGTGAGTGTTTATCGTGAGATACTTCCTAGAGGATTCTTCAACCTCCATCTGCAAATATGCTTGTGCTAGGTCAATTTTTGTAAAACGCTTCCCTCCAGATAGTGAGGCGAAGATATCTTCTATCCTTGGAAGAGGATATTGTACTGTGTGAAGGACTGGGTTCACCGTCACCTTGAAGTCCCCACAGATGCGAACCTTCCTTGGCTCCTCAGACTTATTGTTTAACATTTTCTTCATGACAGGAACGATGGGTGTCGCCCACTCGCTCCAGTCTACCTTAGATAACACGCCTGCATTCTCCAGATTCTCCAGCTCTGCCTCGATGGCTGGGCGAATTGCATATGGTACCGGTCTTGCTTTGAAAAACTTGGGAATTGCATTCTCCTCTATTTTTATCGAGGCGGTTACGCCTTTAAGAGTGCCCAGTTCTTGTTGAAATACCTCTTTGGCGTCAGCTAAGATTGTTGGCAATCGTCCAGGAGTGACGTCGTCATCCTTTTTACCAGCCACCGTCAGTGCCTGAATGGAGTGCCAGTCTAAACTTATCTTTCTGATCCATTCACGTCCCAATAACGGTGGTCCACCATCTTGCAGTATGTAGAGATACAATTTCCGTATTTTCTTACCGTTGCATTCGACAGGCACCCTTATTTTTCCTCTGGGGTATACTTTTTGCTCCGTATATGTCCTCAAGACAATGGATGTCTCTCTCAAGGGTATGTGTGAAAATAGCCGCTCGTAGTCTCGTCGATTCATGACGGTTAGAGCTGATCCTGTATCCAATTCCATTTTGACTTGGGACCCTGCTATCGTGAGGGTGACCCAAATGGTTCGGTGATCCTCTTTTGCGATTATGTTGTGAAGTTTGAGACAGCTTAGTCTCTTGTTCCCGGATTCACTATCGCTCATCTGGTCTTCGGAACTACTGTCCGTCATCTTTTGTACTTTCCTGTACGGTTCCTTAGTAGCCTTTTTGTTGTCATTGGTCTTCTTCCCAGACCTGCAAACTCGTGCAATGTGTCCCATCTTTCCGCATTGCCTGCATATTTTGTCCTTGGACCAGCAGTCCTTCTGGTCATGGGTTGTTCTGCCGCAGCGATAACATTTTGCAAATCCCCGTGTCATTTCGTGGGTGCCGTATTCCTGTGGCTTTTGTTGTATTTCTGCAGCTCCCCTGGCTGCTGCTTCGTACGATACTGCCACGCTGAGAGTCTTATCTAGCGTCAGCTCTTTCTCTGAGAGTAACCTCTTCTGGGTTCCTTCACTCAGGAGTCCACAGACAAATTTGTCCCGTAGGGTATCTGCCAGTCCTGCTCCGAACTGGCCGTGTTTTGATAGCTTGCGCAGTTCCGTAAGGCAATCAGCATTGCTCTCATCTTTATGCTGATTTCTCCTGTGGAATTTAAATCTTTCTGCTATCAGCAGCGGTGCAGGGTTTAGGTGTTCCTGTAGGATAGCAACAATTTCGTTAAAACTCTTCACATTCAGTTTGGCTGGAGTAATCAGGTCCCACAATAGGCCGTACGTTCTTGCGCCCATTAAATTTAGCAATACCGATGCCTTTTTCTCATCGGCTATTTCGTTTGCCTCGCAATATACCTCGACTCTTTCCACATATGTGGTCCAGTCTGCTATTGCATTATCGAAGGCAGTGATATGGCCAGTCTTTGGCATCCTGAAAATCTAAGATGGTGCCTCCCGTGCTTTGCCTTCTTCCCCGATTTAACAAAATGGCGCCTCCCGCGCTTTGCCTTCTTCCCCACTGGATTAAGATGGCGCCTCCCGCGCTTCTGTCTTCTCCGCTGTTGCTAGCGCTGTTGCTGGCGTTTTATGCCTTGATGGCGATGCCCTATGGTCTTCACGCACTTCCCCCCGTGCTGCTGCTAACGCCGCTCTCCGCGTTTTCCGTGGCAAACTGCAGCTCCTCGCGGCTTTCTGCGTGTTTATTTTTTTAAATGTTTTTATTTCCCCGTCGTCGGAACAACCCTGTGGGACTCTTGCCTCCCTCTTCTCGGGTCTGTACGCTGCCCGGCTTCGTAGCACCGGCCGCGCCCTGTGTGCTCCACCCTCTCTCTCTCTCCTCTTCCCGACAACGCTGCTCGGCCCCGTTGCAAGCCACCCGCTCGAACTCTAGACCGCCGCAGCCCAGGAAGGATCAGTGTACTACCTGCCACCAGCCCGATTAGCTGAAGCACCATCAACAGGATAACCAAGCCCCGCTCTCGACAGCCTCTCCTGCAAATCTTCAACTCCGCTGACTCAGAGGCAGATGCCCATGGTCGACGCCCGTTTCTACTGTTTCTTTCTTCCTTCTGGCCTCGACCTCTGATAACTTCGCTTCAGGGATGGATCCCCATGAGGTGGTGCAGACTGTAGGTAAGTTCGTATCTGCTCGTCGCCAGTATTATGTCCGTGTATAATTGAGACACGGACTGCAGGAGTTGATTATAACAAGTCTTTACTGAATGGAGAGAACCTGGAAACTGAAATTGCTAGGGCCTTTTATACAGGGGTGGTCACTGCCGGTACTGCAGTCTGAGACCAGTTATTCCCTTAAAGGTACATACACAACACTGTACATTCTCTGAACTCAGTACTGTTAGTGCTGAGCATTCTCTGAGTTTGATAGTGTTAGTGCTGTGCATTCTCTGAAGTCAGTAGTGTTAGTGCTGTGCATTCTCTGAACTCAGTAGTGTTAGCGCTGTGCATTCTCTGAACTCAGTAGTGTTAGCGCTGTGCGTTCTCTGAACATAAGAACATAAGAAATAGGAGCAGGAGTAGGCCAATCGGCCCCTCGAGCCTGTTCCGCCATTCAATAAGATCATGGCTGATCTGATCCTAACCGCCAATCCACTATCACAGAACCATCTCCTGAATCTAACAGAATTAGACACATGAAATAGGAGCAGGATCAGGCTACACGGCCCCTGGGGCCGCTCCGCTACCCACAGGGCCATGACCGATCCGAACCTAGACTCATGTCCAAACTCAGTAGTGTTAGTGCTGTGCATTCTCTGAACTCAGTACTGTTAGTGCTGTACATTCTCTGAACTCAGTAGTGTTAGCGCTGTGCGTTCTCTGAACTCAGTAGTATTAGTGCTGTACATTCTCTGAACTCAGTAGTGTTAGTGCTGTGCATTCTCTGAACTCAGTAGTGTTAGCGCTGGGCGTTCTCTGAACTCAGTAGTGTTAGTGCTGAGCATTCTCTGAGTTTGATAGTGTTAGTGCTGTGCATTCTCTGAACTCAGTAGTGTTAGTGCTGTGCATTCTCTGAACTCAGTAGTGTTAGTGCTGAGCATTCTCTGAGTTTGATAGTGTTAGTGCTGTGCATTCTCTGAACACAGTAGTGTTAGCGCTGTGCGTTCTCTGAACTCAGTAGTGTTAGTGCTGTGCATTCTCTGAACTCAGTACTGTCAGTGCTGTGCATTCTCTGAACTCAGTACTGTTAGTGCTGTGCATTCTCTGAGTTTGATAGTGTTAGTGCTGTGCATTCTCTGTGCTCAGTAGTGTTAGTGCTGTGCGTTCTCTGAACTCAGTAGTGTTAGCGCTGTGCATTCTCTGAACTCAGTAGTGTTAGTGCTGTTTATTCTCTGTGCTCAGTAGTGTTAGTGCTGTGCATTCTCTGAACTCAGTAGTGTTAGTGCTGTTTATTCTCTGTGCTCAGTAGTGTTAGTGCTGTGCGTTCTCTGAACTCAGTAGTGTTAGTGCTGTGCGTTCTCTGAACTCAGTAGTGTTAGTGCTGTGCATTCTCTGTGCTCAGTAGTGTTAGTGCTATGCATTCTTTGAACTCAGTAGTGTTAGTGCTGTGCATTCTCTGAACTTGGTACCGTTAGCGCTGTGCATTCTCTGAACTCAGTAGTGTTAGTGCTGTTAATTCTCTGAGTTCCACACAGATACCATCATCACACGTGAGGACACCACCCACCAGGTACATGGTACATACTCATGTGACTCGGCCAGCATTGTCTACCTCATACGTTGCAGGAAAGGGTGCCCCGGAGCATGGTACATCGGCGAGACCATGCAGACACTGCGACAACGGATGAACAGACACCACGCAACAATCGCCAGGCAGGAGTGTTCCCTCCCAGACGGGGAACACTTCAGCAGTCAAGGGCATTCAGCCTCCGATCTTTGGGTAAGCATTCTCCGAGGCGGCCTTTGAGACACACGACAACGCAAAATCGTAGAGCAGAAACTGATAGCCAAGTTCTGCACTCATGAGGACGGCCTCAACCAGGATCTTGGGTTCATGTCACGCTACATGTAACCCCACCTGACGTAGGGTCATCCAGACTCATGTTGTCGTTGGCTTGTTCTCGCTACACAGATGCGGCCGGACCTGCTGTGATTTCCAGCAAAAAAAATGTTTTTTTGTCTGTTTTTTGTTTTTCATACAGACCCCAGCATCTGCAACATTTAACCCCTTGTGACCCCACCTCCTTGTTCTTTGATGTAATGTTTTCCTGACTAACCTGTTTGGACACCATTCACACCTTTGATTGCTGTGATTATCTCTCTGCCGAGGTGTGATAAATGGCAGTTAGAAAGATTACCTGTAATCATCTGGCATTATTCTCTGACTATATAAGCTGTGTCTTTATGCATCTCTCCACTTCACCTGACGAAGGAGCAGCGCTCTGAAAGCTTGTGATTTCAAATAAAACTGTTGGACTATAACCTGGTGTTGTGTGACTTCTTACATTTCTCTGAGTTTGATAGTGTTAGCGCTGTGCATTCACTGAAATCTATAGGGTTAATGGTGTGTATTCTCCTAAATCAGCTGTGTTAGCGCTGTGCGTTCTCTGAAATCAGTAGTGTTAGCGCTATGTGTTCTCTGAACTCTATAGTGTTAGTGCTGTGCCTTCGAACTCTGTAGCCTGACAATGACTGGATCACATGATACATTGCAAAGAACTTGAATTACTCGACAGCAGACTGGATCAAATTACACATTCCAGACATTCCAGTTGTATGTGTATTGTCCTTCCATCTTCTCTTCTTAGGCAGTCCCTCGGAACCGAGGATGACTTGCTTCCACATTAAAAATGAGTTCTCAGGTGACTGATGAGTCCAATGCAGTCTCTGTCACAAGTGGGGCAGACGGTGGTTGAAGGGGCGGGTGGGTGGGGTGCTTGGGTTGACGTGCGCTGCTTGCGCTTGGCTTGCTCCCGGCGAAGAGACTCGAGGTGTTCGGCGCCTTCCCGGATGCTTGTCCTTCCATATATTGTCGGTGTCAATATATATATCCTGTTGGTGCAAATAGACGTGATCGATGCAAATGAGATACAAGTGACCTTACAGGGTTGACTGGGCTGGGTGTGCCTTCAATGGGCAGGATTTTCATTGGGCCGTGGAGGCAGGATTGGGATTAAAATCCCGAAATAGGGGGTCCCAAACCCATCCCGCACCCAACCCGCCTCCATGCCAGTTTCAAAGGCGGGAAGCGGATTAGTGCCAATTAACTGCCTGTTAACAGGTAGTTAACAGGCAGTTTTTAGCCTAATCCATATTTTTAATGTTGAAGTGTGGGATTCGCGATGTCTCTAAACCACGGCAAGTTAGAGGAGGAGGACCGTCGGGATGAAGGGCTTGGAGGGGTCGAGATGTCCGGTGTTCAGGTGAGTGATGGGTGCATGAGTGCAAAGGTAAGTGTGTTTGGTGTGTGTAAAGTGTTTAAAGAAGTTCTACTTACCTTTACTTACCTTTACAGCCTTCCTTCCTTCAGGTCTCGGGAGTCCCTCATCTCACCGGCACAGAAAGCAGAATGGCTGCGAGCTGTCAAAAATTGCAGCCTCTGCTTTCTGTTCTGGGGAGATCTCTAAATCATCCTGAGAGGAAGGAATTAACTTAGAGTACAGATTGTCAGTGTTTGACAGCTTCAAACAGCTGTGAAACGCTGATATTTCATCTGTCAAAAGGTCTTGACAGATGAAATATCAATCTATGACATCACCTGTTGCCGGGTGGCCCTTAATTGGCCTGCTGAGCCCGCTGGGCTGGCTCAACAAAGTCAATCAAGTCAAAATCGCGTGGGTTGGCTGGAACTCGGTGGAGGCGGGACTACAACCCCGAAAGTTGTAGTCCCGCCTCCTACCCGACTCCTCAATGAAAATCCAGCCCATCGTGTCTGAATTCGATGCCTAGGTCATAACCGAGTGGTCCGTCCGGTTATTCTTTATTGCAGTTTGATACAACTGAATGGCATGCCAGGCCACTTCAGATGGCAGTTAAGAGTCAATCAAATTAGTGTGGGACGGGAGTCACATATAGGCCAGACCAGGATTTTTCTGACAGTACAACAGCTTCATGGTCACTTTTACTGATACCAGCTTTTTATTTCCAGATATTTTAAACTGAATTTAAATTCGCAAACTGCCACGGTGGGATTTGAACTCATACTCTCTGGATGTTTGTTCTATAACATAACCAATACACTACCATACCCAGGTCGTGAAATGCACGAATTGCTGCCATATCGCCATTATCAGTTTTGTCTTCTTTCCTCCATCCCTCGAATATTCTTTTGGTCACCTCACACACAGTTAAGTTCCACAGGCACCAGTATCCCTCTGACACCTCATCCATGTCACCATTCTTCATGTGTCGCTCAAAACAGTGGGGTCAATTTTAACATGCCAAAATCAGCGTTAATGGGGTGGTAACCAACGTTCCCCCTAAGGTGAGCGGGCGTGCGGCCGCACATCAATCCGGAGGTCCCGCACAGGCTTCTCACATGCTGACAAGCTGGAAGAGATACCGCACATCAAAGGGAAAAGGGGAAATCGAGGGTGGGGAAGAGGGGAAATTGAAGGGGGGGGGGATGGTGGATTCACAGGGGGAAACCAGAGGTGTGAGGAACTTTGATTCCACCAGTAACTAATAACACAAACTCACTGAAATTACACTGATAATCAACAGCAATAATTGGTAATGCTCAGATTCCCCTCATAACCAACAGTAATACAATAACTCACCCTCAAACCATAGCCAAATTTCCCCCTGCACTGCACAAGGAGCGGTCAGGCTCCCCAGTTGATGCCACTTTTAATAGGCCCGATCTCTCTCCCTATCTCCTTGGACGCTGGTTTGGACTCTGAGGCAATGCTGAACTGGGAGCCTCAGTCAGAGCTGATCTGTACTTGGACTTCAGACATCAAAACCGGCCGGCACCTGGACCAAACCGAGAGATCGTACAAAGGGCAACGGGCTCGGTGTTTGGGGGGATTTCTCACAGGGCACATCATCCTAAACTCAGCTCAGCACCAACATTTCTAAATCACTCCCTGGGCTGGGACTCAATAAAGGAGAGTTTTCATAGAATTATAGAAATTTCAGCACAGGAGGAGGCCATTCAGCCCCTGGCGCTAGAGCTCTCTCCTGCAAGCTCATTTCCCCCAGATCATTTTATATTCCTCCTTTTCGAAGATTTATCCCATTCCCTCATAACGAATGTTCTAGTCTCTGCCTCAATATCCACTTGTGGTGAAGCATCCCATGGTCTGATAGCCATCAGTACAATAACCTTCCTCCTCCCTTCCCCCTTGTTTCTTCCAGTGAGAATCCTTGGTCTCTGTCCCCTCGTTTTCCCACCAGTGAAAACAATCTTTCACTATTTACCATCAGTAAGGTCCCCAGGTTTCACTCACCCCTTTACTAGCTGCTCCTCTCTCGGTGCTGCTCGCACTCACCACATTACCGCTGCTACTCCTGGCTCTACAGAAAATGCTGAGCCCTTTGCACACCCCAACCCCTCCTCTCTCCCCCCCCCCGCCCAAGCCCCAATCGCCCTGACGCCCAGTACCAGTCTCCTGCCCCACCTGAGCCCCAATCTCCCAGCCCCCAGTCCGCAATCTCCCTCTCTCCCATCCCCCATTCTCCAGTCACCTTTTGCCCCCATCTGAGCCCCAAACCCCTGACCTCCATTGCCTAGATCTAGTTCACCCTCTTCCAACCCAGCCCTGCACCTCTCCCCACTCCGTCACTCGCCTCCCACAATTCGGTCTCCCGGCTGTTTCACCACCAGCTGGTCCCGTTTCCGGTCACCCCGATGGGAGACATCACCAAGGTGGAGGCTTCACTGCGGCGGAGGAAGAGGGGTAGAGGGTAGGGGCTGCTGCAGCAGGACATTTAAAGTTCTCCCGAGCTACTTGCAGCAGTGCCCGGGAGATTAACCCTTAATTACTGGAGATTCCAGGGCAATCCAGCAGGGTTGGCGAGTATTGTTAATGCTGACCATCGGTCTGCTGCCACATACAAGGGGGCCGAAGCACATGCCTGTTTTAGGCGGACAGCCCCTTTTAATATGTCAGTCGAGATCTTATGACAAACATAGGACCCCGGTTGTCATTTTGGGATAGGACTGGGTGGGTGCCGGTTTCACTGGCGAGACAGCCAATGAGGCCCTGGAAAGCGATGTTTCAACTGATTTTTGTGGGGCCAGGAGGAGCAGGAGCACCACGAAAATAACCTGGGCCGCTGCCGCCCCAGGGCTCCCCCACCCCCCACTCTCTGCGATTGTAACCCGTCCCTCCCCAGCCCCCATCCCTGACCCATTTGGCACCCGCAGCTCACCGGTTCCATTTAAATGAGGGAGCCGGCCTCCAAGTGGCTCCGGCCTCTCCCCCCACCGCCCCCTCTCCCCCCCACAGAATGGACGGGCCATCACCCAAAGGTTCTCGAAATGTGGGGTTATCATAGCACAGGCAAGATGTTGCCACTCAGTCCATGTCATTCCTTTGCCAGGCAGAGAATTGTATTTTGGGTAGATCGCAGGGTTCTGGCCAAATCCCTACCAGTCCCAGAGAGTGGGTTGTCCTTCGTTCTTCCCAGGATACAATCCGACCCAAGGATTTCCCAGTACTACATCTCCGCCTTTTTTGTCAAAGGGCGTAGCAGTTTGGCTGAATCAGCATTTGTCTTTTCCACCAGTCGTTCGAATTCACGGCTCACTGGTGTCAGACGTCCCTCGTTAATCGTAGCTTTAAACAGCTCGCGCACAGGGAGGAAGGATTTCTCCAAGCACTGAGGGAGTGACATTGTGAAATGTGTTGAAAGTGAATGTGCCAATAATCTTCACTAGAAGCAATGACCAGAGGAATTTTGCAATAATGTATTTACATTGTCAGCAGCCATAGCAACGGAGCAATTGTCTCTAACTATTTAAACACATCTCTAATCAGTTTATCATTTAACAGTGTTCTATTAAACAAGTTGGAGCTCATTCCTCCCATTTACTCCCTTTCTCTGTGATTGGTTCCCTTCCTTCATTTTCTCTGTATTTTTTCAACCTTAATAGATAGAATCTTACAGCATAGAAGGAGGCCATTCGGCCCGTCGTGCCTGTGCCGGCTCTTTGAAAGAGCCATCCAATTTAGTCCCATACCCCAGCTTTTACACTACAACCCTGCACGTTAGTCCTCTTCAAGTACTTGTCCAATTGCCTTTTAAAAGTTCTTATGGAATCTGCTTCCACCATGCTTTCAGGCAGTGCATTCCAGATCGTGACAACCCTCTGTGTGAAAAATGTTCTCCTCATTTCCCTTCTAGTTCTTTTGCCAATTATTTTAAATCTGTGACCTCTGGTTACTGACCCACTTGCCAGAGGAAACAGTTTCTCCAAACTTGCTCACACCATTATAATTTTGAATACCTCTATTAGGTCTCCCCTCACCCTTCGCAGCTCTAAGGAGAACAATCCCAGATTCTCCAATCTCACCACATAACTGAAGTACCTCATCCCTGGTATCATCCTGGTAAACCTCCTCTGTACCCTCTCCAAGGCCTTGACATCCTTCCTAAAGTGTGTGCCCAGATTTATACACAATACTCCAGCTGAGGCCTAACCAGAGATTTGTAAAGGTTTCGCATAACTTCTTTGTTTTTGTATTCAATGCCCCATTTACAAAACCACATATCCCGTACACTTTCTTAATTGCCTTAGTTACTTGCCCTGCCACCTTCAAAGATTTGTGAATATGGACCCCCAGGTCCCTCTGCCCTTGCACCCCCTTCAAATTAGTACTATTTAGGTCAAGGGTTCTCAACTGGGGTCCGCGGCCCCCTCGGGATCCATGGGAAGGTTTCAAGGGGTCCAGCAAATCTTCAGATTGTTTCTAAAATGATTTCACGTTGACTTCCAATTGCTTTATATTCGATAATCACCGGGGGTATTACTGTCGATGACGTAGTTCCCTAGAACCGATTATCTTTTTGTGGACAGACCCGAGGTTTAAAGGATTGACAACCTCCCTGTCAAGGACGAAGGTCTCAGACATTCTATGTGTATATATAGAAAAGATGAAGAGGTCCGTTTGTGCAGAGGCAGCCTGCTGCCCATATGGGGGAAGGACGCAATACTGCTGGTCCAGCCGTGCCTTTGCCTTTCAGTATCCTGTAAGACAGACTTCAGGGAGCAGTGGATGTCGCTCTTGTAATCGGTTTATTAAATAAAATGATGAATTCCTGAATGTGTCACAGCGATGCAAAGGAAATCACCGAGCATCTTACTCTGGCATGATTGTTTTTGTGTGTGTTTTTGCAACACATTCCATTTTAATTCTACACACTAGCTTAATGCCCACCAAATGGTTTGCCAGTCAGCCCATGTAATGTGGTAGCAGGCTGCCTGGCTTTAAATAGGATTGCAAGGTCAGAGGTATTGATTTCGTGGGGACAGCTTGCGAGTTATTGGCGTGCGATCTGTTTGATCTCTCTCTGGAGATGCAGCCGATGTAAAAATACGTTTCATCTGAAATAATGGAATCACATTTTTTGATATTATAAACATTGATTCCTGGTTAAATAAGCGACAGGAACAGGCTGAAAACATTAAACTATAATTTTCTGCGTTTAAGCTGCAAACCGCCTCCTCGAATGGTCAATCATACTTTTGCATTGTCCCGTTTAGTTCTCAAATATTAACATTGAACGTTGAGATGTTCAGTTCGACTGGTTTGGTGTTTCAGCAAGTTTTCAGACGCGTGAAGTGGAATCCCAATTTATCACTGCAAAGCGTAGAGATTTAAATATTTATCTAATGGGAAAGAAGATTTGATAGTCGTATGGTAATTATTGACCATTGTAAAGTTGCAGATTGCTAATGCACATAACGTGCCCGGTTTATCTTAGTAACACTGGTGCAGTTAAGTTTACAAAGACGAGTGAATGTATTAAAGACATTAGTTGCTTGCTTGCCATATTTTCAGTAAATAAACAGAACCATTAAGAATCCTGCCAAACATGTTAACACAGCCTTTTGCTTCTAACACAGATTTGTAAGTAAAATTTTGGGAAATTGAAACCGTACAGATGATAAATATGGTTAAATGACTGTGCTGCGGATCAATTAACCCTTCCCAGTGTGTACATCCTGACGGTAACATGCCAGGATTCATCAAATCTTTGCATAAATTATATATTATTTGGAAAAAACTATCTAAAAATAAATTCAGTTGTTTCGATCTAATATTGTTGTAGATTTTGGTGCCTGGCCTGGGAATGTTCCAGAACTATCACTAGATAATGTCAATACTCTAGTGGTGTTTCTGGGTCACTCACTTCTGTTTTATTGAGATATCTGGTGGGCTGGGGATGGGCTTCTGTATAAGGGATAGGAGGCGATTCTGTTTTTTTTTATTTGCTTATGGGATGTGGGTGTCGCTGGCAAGGCCAGCATTTATTGCCCATCCCTAACGTGGTACTTCACATACCTGCTCTTTACAAATGGATTCATCATATTGCTACATGAAGCACTGAGGGAGACTTTCTTCCAGGTGAACTGTTTGAAGGGTAATACCATTTTTACTCAGACTGTACAAAAATGATGGATCACCTTTCATAGAATCATAAAGCACAGGAGGAGGCCAATTGGCCCATTGTGTCTGTGCCGGCTTTGTTTAATTGTATCGCTAATTTTTATACGGAAAAAATACTTGTATCGCGTTACAGGGAGTCCATGGAATTTTTATAACATGGGAGGGGGGCTTCAGATGCAAAAAGTTTGAGAACCCCTGATTTAGATTATACTGCCTCTCTGTGTTGTTCCTTCAAAAGTGCATCATTTCACATTTATTCACATTGTATTGCATCTGCTGTATCTGCCCATTTCACCAGCCTGTCTATGTCCTCCTGAAGTCTGCTACTCTCCTTCTCACTGTTTTCTATGTTGCCAAGTTTTGTATCATCTGAAAACTTCAATATTGTACACCTTATACCCAAGTCCAGGTCATTTAAATATAACAAGAAAAGCAATGGTGCTATACTGACCCCTGGGCGACCCTCTGCATACTTCTCTCCAGTCAGAAAAATATTCATTCACCACTACTCTCTGCCTCCTATCCCTTAGCCAATTACGTATCCAAGTTACCATCATCCCTTTAATACCATGTGCTTCTATTTTCTGACAATTCTGTTAGGTGGTATTTTATCAAATGCCTTTTGAAAGTCCTGGTGTGGAGATGCCGGTGTTGGACTGGGGTGGACAAATGTAAGAAGTCACACAACACCAGGTTATAGTCCAACAGTGATTTCAAATAAAACTGTTGGACTATAACCTGGTGTTGTGTGACTTCTTACTTTTGAAAGTCCATATATACAACATCTACTGCACTACCTTCAGCAACTGCTACTTCATCAAAGAACTCAATTAGGTTAGTCAGACATGATTTGCCTTTAACAAATCCGTGCTGGCTTCTCCAAGTGAGAATTAATTTTGCCCTTGACAGTGGTCTCTAGTACTTTCCCTGTAATGTATATACCTTTAAGGAGGGAACTATTTTTTACAGCTCATGTATACTGCAGTACCGGCAGTGACCACACCTGTATATAACACTGAGTAGTAATCTGTACAGATCAGTTGCAGTATGAGCCACGTTGAGTAAACACCTGTTGTACCATTCTCCGCAGTCTGTGTCTTATTATACACGGACGTAACATTGGCGACAAGGCAGGTTCGAACCTACCTGCAACTCTGCATCACCTCCTGGGGATTCGTTCCTGGAGATCAGTGGATTGGAGGTCAAGGCCAGAGACTCGGGCGTCGACCACGGGCAACCGCCCAGTCATCCAGCAGAGACTCGAGAATTGCGGGGGAGGCTGTCGAGAGCCAGGCTTGGCTTTCCAGTCGAGGTGGTCCAGCGAAACGGGCTGGCAACAGGTAGTACGCAGACCCTTCCCGGACAGCGGCGGGCTAGAGCCCGACCGAGCGGCACAGCAAAGGGCCGAGCAACGTCGACGGGGGAGAGAGAGAGAGGGCAGAGCGCACAGGGCGCAGCCAGTGTTCAGGGGCCGAGCAGCGTTGGAGAGAGGGAGAGAGAGATGCGCAGAAACCCGCGAGGCGCCGCCATTGCCACGAGGACTGCTGAGTGCGGCATTGGCAGCAGCGGGGGAGGAAGGAAAGCACGGGAGGTGCCATTTTAAGCCATTGGGAGACGCCATTTTAAACCACACCCAAAATGCTGAAGAGTGGCAGTATCACTGCATTTGACAATGAAGTCGAAGATTGGACTACATATATCGAACGAATAGAGGTGTACTGCAAGGCAAATGAGGTGTCAGATGACAAGAAAGTGTCGGTATTGTTAAATTTAATGGGTGCAAAGACGTATGGTTTATTACGAAATCTAGTAACCCCAACGAAGCCAATGGAAAAGAGTTTTGAAGCCATAGTAACGATACTAAAGGAACATTTAAACCCCACACCGCTGCTGATAGCAGAAAGATTCAAGTTTCACAAACAGAACCAGCATAAGGATGAAAGCAATGCTGATTATTTAACAGAACTGCGCAAACTATCGAAACACTGCCAGTTTGGAGCGGGACTGGCAGATACCTTAAGGGACAAGTTTATGTGTGGGCTTCAAAGTGAAGGAACCCAGAAATGGCTTTTATCTGAAAAGGACCTTACGCTGGAAAAGGCTTTCAGCATTGCGGTATCATGAAGCAGCAGCATGGGGCGCTGCAGAGATACAACAGAGACCGCAAGAATATGGCACAAACGAAATGTCATATGGAACAGAGAAGTGCTATTGCTGCGGCAGAACAACACACGACCAGAATGATTGCTGGTTCAAAGACAAAGTGTGCAGACAGTGTGGAAAAGTAGGACACATAGCACGAGTCTGCAGGTCGGGAAAGAAAACCTGCAATAAGAAACCTACCAAAGGAAAGTACAAGAAGGTGTAATGAAGTCTGTTTGTCGTGATCATGTATTCATTTTGCATTCATGTATATTACCCTCCCCCACTGTGTATAGTTTCACTTCCTCTTTCCCGACTAACCTGGGAGGTTCCAGGTCTTGGCTCTTGGCTCCACCCCTGACTTCTCTTACATAAAGATCCCGGGATCTGTATGACTCATTCCTGTGAACCAGTCGGCGTGTTGAGATGTTAGCTCTGATCTTAGTGATTAAAAGCCAACTTGTTTAAGTCTATAACTTCTAGTTTTGTGGTTATTGAAGGCCCATCAATTTTAATCACTAAAGAATACTAGGATGGATCGACTCCTAAAACCAGAGCGTCTGGACTTGGATCCACATTCTGCTGAAGCATCAAATCAATTTGGACACTGGCTCAAATGCTTCGAACTCTTCGCTGGGGCCTCATCTGCTAGCGAGGTAGATAAACTGAGTCTACTGACTACTCGCGTAAGTCATCGGGTTTATTCGTTCATCCGGGACGCCACCTCTTACATGGAGGCCATCACTATCCTGAAGGCCCAATACCAGAGGTCGGTAAACGAAGTGTACGCCAGACATCTGCTGGCTACACGCAGGCAGCGACCAGAGGAATCAATAGACGATTTCTTACAGGGCCTAAAGGACCTGGTCCAGGACTGTAACTGCAAGGCCGTGACGGCCAACGCGTACTCTGACAAATTGGTCCACGATTCCTTCATCACGGGCCTCAAATTGAATTATATCCGGCAGAGACTGCTGGAGAAGGAGGTCCTGGACTTAAAAAAGGCAGTGGCCACTGCGTGATCGCTGGACGTGGCCCAGAAAAACTCTGACTCTTATTCTTCCGACCATGCGGCCCTCACCGCCTCATGCGCGCCGAGGGGGCCGCCATCTTGGAATCAGCCATCTTCCCCATCCAGGTCTCAGACCAGCTCTACGCCGCCGGAGTCCCCACACAGAAGTTCACCCAGGAATCCTACTACAGCGGCAATGTCTCGAGGCCCGAAATGCTACTTCTGCGGCCAGGCCAAGCACCCCAGACAACGATGCCCAGCGAAGGATGCTACATGCTTCAAATGTAATAAAAAGGGGCATTTTAGCAAAGTCTGCAGGGGGAATCCGATTTCCAACTCCGTCACCGCCTCGTGTGTGCCGTGCGGGCCGCCATCTTGGGATCCGCCATCTTTTCCCGACTCAACGGCCGCCCAGGGCCCAACAGTGGCTTCGATCACGGTGGATCAATCCAGGCCACACCCGTTAACAAAATCCATGATGGACATACAGGTAAACGGGAATTTAATGAAATGTTTAATTGACTGTGGGAGTACCGAGAGTTTTATCCACCCTAGCCTGGTACGGCGGCACTCATTAACGGTAACCCCTACACGGAGCAGAATTGCTATGGCTGCTAAGCCCCACACTTCGGACATTTTGGGCTACTGTGTGGTAACACTGACTGTAAAAGGCACGGACTACAAGGATTTTAAACTCCTCGTGATGCCAGAACTCTGTGTTAATGTAATCTTGGGCCTGGACTTCCAGTGCCACCACGAAAGTGTCACGCTAGCATATGGCGGGTCCCAGCCGCCACTCACAGTCTGTGGCCTATCAACCTTAAAAATCAGCCCGCCCTCTTTATTCGCTAATCTCGCTCCGAACTGTAGGCCCATAGCGACCAAAAGTAGACGGTACAGTCTGGAAGACAGACACTTTATCAAGGCGGAAGTGGACAGACTCCTGCGGGAAGGCATTATTGAATGCAGTACCAGCCCGTGGCGTGCCCAAGTAGTCATAGTTAAAAATAGTGAAAAGAAATGGATGGTAATTGACTATAGCCAGACTGTTAATATTTATACCCAGCTGGACGCCTACCCTTTACCCCGCATATCAGAAATGGTCAACCAGATTGCGCAATACCGAGTCTTCTCGACTATCGACCTCAAATCCGCGTATCACCAGCTCCCCATTAGAACGGAGGACCGCCCATACACCGCCTTCGAGGCGAACGGGCGCCTCTACCATTTTCTCAGAGTGCCCTTCGGAGTAACAAATGGGGTCTCGGTCTTCCAATGTGAGATGGACCGCATGGTTGACGAGAATAAACTACAAGCTACTTACCCCTATCTGGCCAATGTCACTATCTGCGGGCACAACCAGCAAGACCACGATCTAAATCTTGCGAGATTTTTAAAAACTGCCCTAAAGCTGAATCTAACCTACAACAAAGACAAATGTCTCTGTATCCTCGGCTGTGTGGTGGAAGATGGGGTAATTGGACCGGACCCTGACCGATTACGCCCCCTAAAGGAACTGCCCCTGCCACACAATCCCAAAGCTTTAAAAAGGTGCCTGGGATTTTTTTCGTATTATGCCCAATGGGTGCCCAATTACTCTGATAAGGCCCGACCCCTCATTAAATCGACGCCCTTCCCAATATCAGCTGAAGCTCGGGAGGCTTTCACCAGTATTAAACAGGACATTGAAAGGGCTGCAGTGTGTGCAGTGGACGAATGCATTCCCTTTCAAGTCGAAAGCGATGCCTCAGACTTTGCCTTAGCTGCGACCCTCAATCAGGCTGGGAGACCTGTGGCCTTCTTCTCCCGAACCCTTCAGGGACCTGAAATCAGGCACTCTTCTGTCGAGAAGGAGGCACAGACTATAGTGGAGGCAGTGCGGCACTGGAGACACTACCTAGCCGGCAAACGTTTCACCCTGCTCACCGACCAGCGGTCGGTGGCTTTCATGTTTAATAACAAACAAAAGGGGAAAATCAAGAATGACAAAATACTCAGGTGGAGGATCGAACTATCCACGTTCGACTATGATATTATGTACAGGCCGGGAGCCCTTAATAGTCATAGAGTCATAGAGTTTTACAGCACAGAAAGAGGCCCTTCGGCCCATCGTGTCTGCGCCACCCATCCATCCCTGTCCAGTCTAATCCCATTTTCCAGCATTTGGTCCATAGCCTTGTATGCAATGGCATTTCAAGTGCTCATCCAAATGCTTCTTGAATGTTGTGAGGGTTCCTGCCTCTACCACCCTTTCAGGCATTGAGTTCCACATTCCAACCACCCTCTGGGTGAAAAAGTTCCTCCTCAAATCCCCTCTAAATCTCCTGCCCCTTACCCTGAATCTATGCCCCCTTGTTATTGACCCCCCTACTAAGGGGAAAAGTTCCTCTTTGTCTACCCTATCTATGCCCCTCATCATTTTGTACACCTCAATCAGGTCCCCCCTCAGCCTTCTTTGCTCCAAGGAAAACAACCCCAGCCTGTCCAGCCTCTCTTCATAGCTGAGGCGCTCCATCCCAGGTAACATCCTGGTGAATCTTCTCTGCACCCTCTCCAAAGCAATCACATCCTTCCTGTAGTGAGGTGACCAGAACTGCACACAGTACTCCAGCTGTGGCCTCACCAGCGTTTTGTACAGCTCCATCATAACCTCCCTGCTCTTATATTCTATGCCTCGGCTAATGAAGGCAAGTATCCCATATGCCTTTTTAACCACCTTATCTACCTGTTCCGCTGCCTTCAGGGATCTATGTACATGTACACCAAGGTCCCTCTGACCCTCTGTACTTCCTAGGGTCCTACCACTCATTGTGTATTCCCTTGCCTTATTTGTCCATCCAAAATGCATCACCTCGCACTTTTCAGGGTTAAATTCCATTTGCCACTTTTCCGCCCATCTGACCAACCCGTTTATATCGTCCTGTAGCCTGAGGCTTTCCTCCTCACAATTTACCACCCCACCAATTTTCGTGTCATCTGCGAACTTACTGATCATACCTTTTACATTCTCATCCAAATCATTTATGTAGATCACAAACAACAAGGGACCCAGCACCGATCCCTGAGGTACCCCACTGGACACAGGCTTCCAGTCACAAAAGCAACCTTCGACCATCACCCTCTGCCTCCTGCCACTCAGCCAGTTTATGATCCAACGCGCCAAGGCACCCTGGATCCCATGGGCTCTTACCTTCTTGACCAGTCTCCTATGCGGGACTTTGTCAAAAGCTTTACTGAAGTCCATGTAAACCACATCCACAGCATCTCCCTCATCCACCCCACTAGTCACCCCCTCGAAAAATTCAATCAGATTTGTCAGACATGATTTACCCTTGACAAAGCCATGCTGACTATCCCCGATTAATCCTTGCCTCTCCAAGTGGAGACTAATTTTGTCCCTCAGAATTTTTTCCAATAATTTCCCTACCACAGATGTTAGGCTCACTGGCCTGTAATTCCCTGGTTTATCCCTGCTACCCTTCTTGAATAATGGTACTACGTTAGCTGTTCTCCAGTCCTCTGGTACATCCCCTGTGGCCAGAGAGGTTCTGAAAATTTGTGTCAGAGCCCCTGCAATCTCCTCCTTTGCCTCCCACAGCAGCCTGGGATACATCTCGTCTGGGCCTGGGGATTTATCCACTTTTTGGCCTGCTAAAGCCGCTAGCACCTCCTCCCTCTCGATGCTAATATGTTCAAGTATGTCACAGCCCCCTTGCCCGATTTCTATGTCTGCATCGTCTTTCTCCATAGTGAACACAGATGCAAAAAATTCATTTAAAACCCCGCCTACATCATCTGGCTCTACACACAGATTGCCACTTTGGTCCCTAATGGGCCCTACCCTTTCCCTGGTTATCCTCTTGCCCTTAATATACTTATAAAACATCTTAGGATTTTCCTTTATTTTGCTCGCCAGTGTTATTTCATGGCCCCTCCTCGCCCTCCTAATTTCTTTTTTAAGTATGCCCCTGCATTTTTTATACTCCTCTAGGGCTTCTTCCGTCTTTAGTCTTTTGTAACTGCCAAAAGCCCCCCTTTTATTTCTAATGCATTTTTGTATATCCCTTGTCATCCAAGGTTCCCTTTGCTTGTTGGTCCCACCCTTGACCTTTACAGGAACATGTTGGCGTTGTACTCTCTCTATTTCCCTTCTGAAAGTCTCCCACTGTTTTGATGCGGAATTTCCTATAAGTAGCTGCTCCCAGTCCAATTTGGCCAGATCCTGCCTTATCATATTAAAATCGGCCTTCCCCCAATTTAGAACCCTTATTTCCGGGCCGTCTTTGTCTTTTTCCATGACCACCTTAAATCTCACCGAATTGTGGTCACTGTCGCCAAAATGCTCTCCTACTGACACTTCCACCACTTGCCCGGCTACATTCCCCAGAATTAGGTCCAGTACCGCCCCCTCTCTTGTAGGACTTTCTACATGTTGGCTCAAAAAGCTCTCCTGGATGCACTTTAAGAATTCTGCACCCTCTATGCCTTTCACACTCTGACTATCCCAATTTATATTGGGGAAGTTGAAATCCCCCACTATTATTACCCTATTATTTTTGCACTTTTCTGAGATTTGCCTACATATCTGTTCCTCTATCTCCCCCTGACTGTTTGGGGGCCTATAGCACACTCCCAGCAAAGTGCTTGCCCCCTTTTTGTTTTTAAGTTCTACCCATATGGCCTCATTAGAGGAACCCGCTAATATATCATCCCTCCTTACAGCAGTAATTGACTCCTTAATTAATATTGCAACACCCCCTCCCCTTTTACACCCCCCTCTGTCTCGCCTGAAGATTCTATACCCCGGAATATTGAGCTGCCAGTCCTGACCCTCCCTCAACCATGTCTCCGTGATAGCAACAATATCGTACTCCCATGTGTTCAACAACAACTTCAGTTCATCCACCTTATTTGCAAGACTCCTTGCATTAAAATAAATGCCTTCCAGCCCTGCCATATACTCTTTTGCCTTCACATATTTGCTTTGCCTTCCCAGCTGACTTGTTTTTCCCTCTGTATTTGGCTGTAAATCACCCCCTACTATAGCTCCACTCTGTACCCCATCCCCCTGCCAAGTTAGTTTAAACCCCCCCCAGCAGTGCTAGCAAACCTCCCCGCAAGGATATTGGTTCCCCTCTGGTTCAGGTGTAAACCGTCCGACTTGTACAAGTCCCACCTTTCCCAGAAGCAGACCCAGTGATCCAGGAAACTAAAGCCCTCCCCCCTGCACCAACCCTTTAGCCACGCATTCATCTGTTCTATCTTCCTATTCCTATACTTACTAGCACGTGGCACCGGGAGTAATCCAGAGATTACAACCCTTGAGGTCCTGCTCTTTAATCCTTCACCTAGCTCCCTAAATTCTTGCTGCAGGACCTCATCCCTCTTTTTACCTATGTCGTTGGTACCAATGTGGACCACGACCACTGGCTGTTCACCCTCCCCCTCCAGAATGCCCTGCAGCCGCTCAGTGACATCCTTGACCCTGGCACCAGGGAGGCAACAAACCATCCTGGATTCACGTCTACGGCCACAGAAACGCCTATCTGTTCCCCTTACTATAGAATCCCCTACCACTATTGCTCTCCCACTCTTTTTCCCCCCTTCCTGGGCAGCAGGAGCACCGCCAGTGCCAGGAAGTTGGCTGCTGCTGCCTTCCCCTGGTGAGTCATCCCCCTCAACAGTATCCAAAGCGGTATACTTGTTTGAAAGGGGGATGTCCGCAGGGGTTCCCTGCACTACCTGCCTGCCTTTGTTGCTCCGCCTGATGGTCACCCCCTGTGCTGCCCTACCCTGAGGCGTGAACAACTCGCTAAACGTGCTATCCACGAGCCTCTCAGCATCGCGTATGCTCCAAAATTCATCCACCCGCAGCTCGAGCGCCACAATGCGGTCTACAAGTAGCTGCAGCTGGATGCATTTCCCGCACACATGGTCGCCAGGGACACTGGCAGCATCCCTGATTTCCCACATAGAGCAGGAGGAGCAGAACCTCCAGACGCCCTATCGCGGGGAATGTGTGCCAGCATTCATACGGACAAATTACAGGGTCTCCACAACGACCTCTGTCACCCAGGGGTCACCCGACTATACCATTTTATAAAGTCCCGCAATCTGCCCCACTCCATCGAGGAGGTCAGGGCAATGACCAGAGCCTGCCGCATCTGTGCGGAATGCAAGCCTCGTTTCTACAGGCCTGACCGTGCACACCTTATCAAAACCACACGGCCATTCGAGCGCCTAAGTCTGGACTTCAAGGGACCCCTTCCCTCTGCCGACCGTAACGTATACTTCCTCAATATCATTGATGAATATTCCCGCTTCCCCTTCGCCATTCCCTGCCCAGACATGACCAGTGCCACGGTCATCAAGTGTCTCTGTAATCCATTCTGCATGTTTGGCATGCTGAACTACATACACAGCGATAGGGGGACGTCATTCATGAGTGACGAGCTGCGCCAGTTCTTGCTCTCGAAGGGGATAGCCACTAGCAGAACCACTAGCTACAATTCCCGGGGTAATGGGCAAGTGGAAAGGGAGAATGCTACTGTTTGGAAGGCTGCCACGTTAGCCTTAAAGTCAAAAGGCCTTCCGACCTCCCGCTGGCAGGAAGTCCTCCCAGACGTGTTCCACTCCATACGGTGTCTGTTATGTACTGCCACTAACGCTACCCCTCACGAAAAGATGTTCATTTTCCCCCGGCAATCCACCTCGGGCATATCTCTACCCGCGTGGCTGACGTCTCCGGGGACAGTACTATTGCGGAAGGCCATAAAACGGACCCCCTTGTGGAAAAGGTACAGCTCCTCCATGCAAACCCTCAGTACGCCTATATCGAATACTCTGACGGGCGAGAGGACACTGTTTCCATAAAAGACCTCGCTCCCTCGGGGAGCGGAGAGAACGATGGGAGACTACCCGATGAAAACCTACACTACAAAGAGACAGGACGCCCAGAGGTATCAATACCCAACTTTAACCTGGAGGACACTGCAGATAACCTGGAAGACACTGCGGAGGCCCGGACAGCAGAGGAACCAGAATCCACTCCCCTAGAGGCACCCCAACCGGCTTTGCGCTGATCACTGAGAACTGCAAAACCTCCTGAAAGACTCACTTATACCAACTTTTAAGAAACATCACCCCGATGGACTAAATCTATAGAAGGGGTGAATGTAATGAAATCTGTTTGTCTTGATCCTGTATTCGTTTTGCATTCATGTATATTACCCTCCCCCACTGTGTATAGTTTCACTTCCTCTTTCCCGACTAACCTGGGAGGTTCCAGGTCTTGGCTCTTAGCTCCGCCCCTGACTTCTCTTACATAAAGATCCCAGGATCTGTATGACTCATTCCTGTGAACCAGTCGGCGTGTTGAGATGTTAGCTCTGATCTTAGTGATTAAAAGCCAACTTGTTTAAGTCTATAACTTCTAGTTTTGTGGTTATTGAAGGCCCATCAGAAGGTACATAAGATGACGGAGAATAGTTCAGATGAACAAAAGAGTGATAACGACTCCGAAAGCAGGGAACTGAGTTGTCTGAAACTACATAATGTGATCACAACGGAGGATCACCGAACCATTTGGGTCACTCTCAAGTTAGCAGGAGTCCAGGTAAAGATGGAATTGGACACAGGATCAGCCCTAACAGTCATAAACCGACGGGACTATGAGCGGCTATTCTCACACATACCCTTGAGAGACACAAAAATTATTTTGAAGACGTACACGGGGCAAAAAGTCTACCCCAAAGGAAAAATAAGGGTGACCGTTATATGAAACACCAAAACTAGACCTGTATGTATTGCAAGATGGAGGACCACCATTACTGGGACATAAGTGGATCCGGAAAATACAACTGGATTGGCATTCCATACAGGCACTGACTGTGGCTGACAAAAAGGATGACGATGTCACACCTGGGCGACTGTCAAAGATCCTAACTGACGCGAAAGAAGTGTTCCAGCAAGGACTCGGAACACTAAAAGGCATGACAACGACGATTAAAATTGAAGAAAACGCAAGCCCAAAATTTTTTAAGGCCTGACCGGTACCTTATGCGATCCGCCCAGCCGTCGAAGCAGAGCTGGAGAGTCTGGAACATTCAGGTGTACTGTCCAAGGTAGACTGGAGCGAGTGGGCTACACCCATCATCCCTGTGATGAAAAAGTCGTTGAGCAGCACGCCTGGGGAACCAAGGAAGGTTCGCATCTGTGGGGACTTTAAGGTAACAATGAACCCGGTCCTTCACACCGTACAATATCCACTTCCGCGGATTGAAGATATTTTCGCCTCGCTATCTGGAGGGAAAATGACAGTGATCACCTTGCCAACCTGGAGCAGGTGCTCACTAGATTGCAGGAATATGGGCTCCGAGCTAACCGTCCCAAATGCGAGTTTTTTAGAAAACAGATCTCGTATTGTGGCCACGTTATCGATAAAGGGGGGTTACATAAGTCCCCAGAGAAGATTAAGGCAGTAGTCAAGGCTCCAGTACCGGAAAATGTGTCACAACTGAGGTCGTTCCTCGGGCTGGTAAACTACTACCATAAGTTCTTGCCAAATTTGTCTACAATACTACACCCACTGAACACCCTACTGCAAACTGGGGTGCCATGGAAGTGGAGTGATGAATGTAGATGAGCTTTCCAGAAGAGCAAAACACTAATCACATCGAAAGAGGTATTGGCCCATTACAACCCAGCATTACGGTGGCATAGTGGTTAGCACTGTTGCCTCACAGCGCCAGGGACCCGGGTTCAAATCCGGCCTCAGGTGACTGCCTGTGTGGAGTTTGCACATTCTCCCCGTGTTTGCGTGGGTTTCCTCCGGGTGCTCCGGTTTCCTCCCACAGTCCAAAGATGTGCGGGTTAGGTTGATTGGCCATGATAAAAATTGGCCCTTAGTGTTAGGGGGGATTAAATACGTGGGGTTACGGGGTTACGGGGATAGGGCTTGTGTGGGATGGCTGTCGGTGTAGGGACCGGGTGCTAGGGTTTGGATGATCAGCCATGATCTCGTTGAATGGCGGAGCAGGCTCGAAGGGCCGAATGGCCTACTCCTGCTCCTATCTTCTATGTTTCTATGTTTCTATTACCAATTCGGTTGGCATGTGATGCGTCACCCTACGGCATTGGAGCGGTGCTGTCGCACAAATTCTCGGATGGCTCAGAGAGGCCAATAGCCTTTGCATCACGATCACTAACCTCAGCCGAGCGTAACTACGCCCAGATTGACAGGGAGGCCCTCAGCCTAGTGTGGGGAGTGAAAAAGTTCAATCACTATCTGAACGGGCAGAAATTCACCTTGCTGACTGATCACCAGCCTCTTGTCTCCATTTTTAATCCGAAGAAGGACGTTCCGGTGATGACTGCGCAACGACTACAAAGATGGTCACTTTTTCTAGGGGCGCACCACTATGAGATTGAATATAAGGGCACGAAACAGCATGGAAATGCTGATGGGCTATCATGCCTGCCACTGCCTACTGCGGAGGAAGCACCAGCAGTGGATCCTGTCGAAATATTCCATTCGACTACAGTTGAATACCTACCGGTAACTAACGCTTGTATCGAAAAGGAAACCCGAAATGACCCGACACTGTCTCGGGTATATGAGTTGACGGTGAAGGGATGGCAAGCACATGGCGATTCACTGTTGCCAGCATTCTCGACAAGGAGAGAACAGCTGTCAGTGTGCCGGGGGACCTTGATGTGTAGATCCCGAGTGGTAATTCCACCCAAGTTAAGGGATAGAGTGCTCAATGAGCTTCATGAGGGTCATCTGGGAGGGGTAAAAATGAAAAGCCTAGCCAGGGCTTATGTGTGGTGGCTGGGAATCGATAAACAAATCGAGGACCTGACCAAGAGCTGCTCAGGATGCCAGAAAGTCTAAAATGCACCACCACAGGCCCCTCTACACCCATGGGAGTGGCCCTCATCTCCATGGCAACGGGTGCATATTGATTTTGCTGGTCCATTCATGGACTCAATGTTTTTAATAGCCGTGGATGCACACTCGAAATGGCTTGAGGTCATCAAAATGTCCTCCACCACCACAGAGAAAACTATTGCAGTCCTACGGACCATTTTTGCCAGGAATGGCTTGCCAGAACAGATTTGCTCCGACAACGGACCACAGTTTGTGTCCGAAGAGTTCTGGAGGTTCTTGAAAAAGAATGGGGTAAGGCATTACACATCCGCCCCGTATCATCCAGCCACAAATGGATTGGCTGAGAGGTTCGTACAAACCTTTAAGAAGGCAATAAAGGCTATGTACAATGACAACATTCCGATGCAGCACAAGGTGGACAATTTCCTGTTCGCCTACCGGAATGCGACACATGCAGTCACCAACCAGGCCCCAGCCATGATGTTCTTTAACCGAAGGTTAAGATCTCGCCTGGATTTGCTCAGACCAAACGTACGAAGAGATGTTGAGAGTAAGCAATTCCAGCACATCCATGAGAAGCCGACAAGGAGCTTCAATGTAGGGCAACCAGTCTTGGCCCGCGACTACCGAACAGAAAAATGGCAGCCAGGAACGATATGCACACGGCAGGGCCCACTAATGTACACAGTAGACGTTGGGGAGAGCATCGTGAGATGCCATGCTGACCAGATCCTAGAGTCACAGGAACAAGTCAACCCCATGCCTTGCCCATACGTACCTGGTGATGAACCTGACGTACAGGTCGCATCTACCCCAGAAACAGTAGCATCGGAAGCTGATGAACCAACCGACGACAGGGGGCCAGAATCGCCTCCGCACCAAGAGCAAGACACTCGGGAAAGGCGCTATCCAGAAAGGATCAGGAAGCCTCCCCAAAGACTGAATATATAAATAGACTATTTTCAGCTAATGTTGCATGTTAAAAGTGTTAATTGTAATTAGTTTGATATTTAATTGTTAAATGGGTGTTATGGTACTGTTAATCTAAAAGGGGAGGAATTGTAATGTATATACCTTTAAGGAGGGAACTATTTTTTACAGCTCATGTATACTGCAGTACCGGCAGTGACCACACCTGTATTTCACACTGAGTAGTAATCTGTACAGATCAGTTGCAGTGTTTAACCACGTTGAGTAAACACCTGTTGTACCGTTCTCCGCAGTCTGTGTCTTATTATACACGGACGTAACATTCCCCATCACTGATGGTAGACTGACTGGCCTGTTGTTACCGGGATAATCCCTCTCCCCTTTTTTGAACAGGGGTGTAACATTTGCAATCCTCCCGACCTCTAGTACCATTCCCATATCCAAGGTTTTTAGTTCCAATGAAGGGTACATGCCCAAAGCAGTAATACTCGGAGGGCAATTTTCTCATTGGAGGCGAGATGGAGGCGGGTTTCGGTTTGGGTGGGTTTGAAACCTGCCTCCACTGATAGTTTTCAAAAAATTGTGATTTTCCCATGATTGGCCACTTGATTTCAGAGGTGTGGGATGCCCTTGCTCAATTAGTGTTTTGGGACTGAAACTCGCCTCTGTTGACAGCACTTTTCCAGTCTGATTTTATGGTTTCTTGCTCTTTTGGCTCATTCCACAGGATTTCTGCCTATCCTGCACCATCTGCAACATATTTTGAGAAACCACTATGTCCAATTCCAAGGCAAGGGCCTCCCCAAGGCTCTCGGATGAGGCGCTGCAAAAGTTGTTTGAGGGGGTGACAGCTAGCATCGAGGTGCTCTTCCACTCATCTGGGAGGAAGAGGCCTGCCAAAGAAACCTCTGTGTGTACAGCTGGCAAGGGATATAAGCTCCAGATCTGTGTGCATATTGGGAGAATGTTTATGTGTATTGATGAAATGCCATCCCTGTTGGAAAGCATTAAATGATTTGAAGCCAAAATGTTGGCGTTATGGCATCTGTTCTTTTGCTTTAGGCAGCTCCACATTGCAGTGTCCGCCACACTTGCATTGTCAGGTTGGTGGCCTGAGTGAAAGGAGGCCAGAGAGTCATGTCCATTGTCAATGATGTCCTAGGATGGAGCCAAGGACATGTGCCAACTTGGGCAACCTATGCATATCTGGCCAGGATAAGTTCATCCCTTGCATCCCAGGCAGCCATGTGCTTGCGTGCTGCTGCTGCCGCTGGTCGATACACCGGCGCTCTGACCTTCCCCTGCTACTGCTCCTCCTCCTGCTCCTCCGCTTCCTCCAGATCCTCCTCCTCCTCCTCAGCCTCCTTCTCCTCCTCAGCCTCCTCCTCCTCTTCCTCATCCTCATCTGAGGAGGGCTGGAACTCAGCCGCTTGCTCATCAGGAATTTGCAAGCCACGACGCTGTGCGATGTTGTGCAGTGTACAGCAGACCACGACCATTCTGAAGACCCTGTATGGTGTATACTGCAGGGCTCCACCTGATTGGTCAGAGCAACGGAAGCGCACCTTCAACAACTCAGTGGTTTGCTCTATGATGGACCTGGTCGAAGTGTGGCATTGTAGCGCTCCTCAGCCTCGTTAGCTGGCCTCCTGATCGGCGTCATTAGCCACTTCTTCAGGGAGTAGCCTTTGTCACCAAGGAGCCATCCGTTATGTTGGTTTGGTGGATTGAAAAGCGGAGGAACACTGGAGTGCCGCAGGATGAAAGAGTCATGGCAACTTCCACAGAACTTGGCGCACGCATGCAAGAACTCCTTCTTGTGGTTACACACCAGCTGAACGTTGAGGGAGTGGAAGCACTTTCAGTTGACAAAGATAGCTGGGTTGTGATGGGGCGCCCTAAGGGCCACATGTGTGCAGTCTATGACGCCCTGCACCATTGGCATGCCTGCCATATTTGCTAATCCAACTGAACGGGCGGCTGTACTTGCTTGATCCCTTGTGAACTGAATGTAATTGTGGGCCTTAGCAAAAAGGGCATCGGTAACCTGGGTAATGCAACTGTGGGCGGCTGACTGGGAGATGCCGCTGATGTCTGCTGATGATCCCTGGAAGGAGCCTGAGGCAAAGAAGTTGTGTGCGGTGGTGACTTTGACAGCCACTGGTAAGGGGTGTCCACCCATTCCTCTGGGCACCAGGTCTTGCTGCAGCAGGCCGCAGATCTCTC
Organism: Somniosus microcephalus; assembly: GCF_052327205.1. Lineage (NCBI taxonomy): Eukaryota > Metazoa > Chordata > Chondrichthyes > Squaliformes > Somniosidae > Somniosus > Somniosus microcephalus. The sequence continues at coordinate 75,932,137 of NC_140987.1, read as the reverse complement.
GGACAACCTCTCACGAAAGTCTCAGCCTCCTTTGGCACTGCTGCTCACTCATGTTGAGGTAGCTCATCCTTTGTCTGTAAACCCTCTGTGGGGGGTATCTCTTGCGGCGAGGTGCCTTGATGCGCTGGTGCCTTCTGCCTTGTGCAGCATCAGGTGGCTGAGCAGGAGGTTGGGGCTCCTGCTGACGTTGCTGCTGAACTGCCTGGTTCTGCTGCTGCCCTGGATGGTCCTCATCTTCATCTGAGCTCTATGCAGAAAGAAAATGAATTGTTCCCATGCTGCTTGCAGATCCCCCCTTTGGGGAAGCGCTCATTGCAAGCGAGGAGAGAGCCTTCCAAGGAGGTCCCACAGTTGTTGGAGTCAAGCTGCAGCATCTCCAACTTCGGAAGGCTTTCTGAAAGTGCTCAGAGACCTTTTACAGCCAAGGTCTGGCTCCTGCAAGTAATCCTTGCTGCAATAAACGATGTCTTGTTAGACCTGCAGCAGTGAGGTTTACCTGGCGTGGTTCAGGGGGGGCGTGGAGCATATCGAAATGCTGGAAAAATCAGGAGGGCCTCTCAAAATAGGCTTAGAGAGGCCCTTAATGAGCATTAAGGATGTTAAATAGTGCAGTGGCCAGCTGGAGTCGGGAGCGTTTCCCGACCTCCAAAACTGGCACCGGCAAAATCCCACGGAGGCGGCTCCCAACCCGACCTCTTTGGGCTGGATTTTCTCAATGGAGATGAGTTGGAGGCGGGACTGCAGCTTGTTGGGTCAATGTCCTGCCTCCATCATCTTCTGGCCAACCAGCGTGATTTTCCCCTTATTGACCTTGTTAAACCCGCCCTGCGGACTCAGCAGGCCAATTAGGGGGGAAGTCACTGACAGAGCACGTCAACGTCTGAGAAGGTAAAATGGCACTAATCCTTAACTACTTGTTAACAGGCAGTTAAAAGGATTTAATCCCTTTCCCGCCTCCAGGAGACGGGACCCAAAGCTGCACATCTTCCCGCCTCCTGGCAAAAGGGCACAGAGGCGGGATGGGGGCGGGTTTGCCATCTGCCCCCACTTTCTGCAACTTTACCGGTAGTCCCGACTTCATGCCCGCCTCCTCGGGGCTGAGAAAATCCAGCACTTTGAATCTGATTTTCCTGCCTCCAAACCTGCCTCCTCCGACGTCAGAAAATCTGACTGACCTGCTGTGTATTCCCAGCATTTTCTGTTTTCATTTCAGGTTTACACCATTTATAGTGTTTTGTTTTTATTTAATGTCTCTATTTATGACCATTTAAACCCCAACTTGTATTTGTAACTAAGCAGTTTGATATATTTGCTGTTATTAATCAATCCACTCTGTTCTTGTGGATAGCACTGCATTTAAAACAGCCTGCGTCAGTTGGAATCTAGATAAAGAGGGGGCAACATTCACCTCACTGCCGCTCCGCTTTGAGACACTAGCGGGATGGTAGCATTTTGTAAGTGTGACAGAAATCAGTTCTGTTGGATTCCTACTTGTCTAAGATCCTGCTTGTTCTTCAGGTCAGGCCTGGGGCGGGCATCCGAAGCTCCCACCTACGTAAAAGGTGGGGGTATAGGGTGGGGCTTTGATGCCATTTTTGGGCCCACAAGGGGTGAGCGCGAATGATAGAGAGGCGTGCAAGAAAGAGAGGAGGGCATGCGTGTGAGAGAGAGAAAGGGACCTGTGAAAGAGAGGCACATCAGAGAGAGAAGGGCAGAAAGATGGAAAGGGGAGCGCGTGAGAGGTGCGTCAAAGGGTGGGCTGCGTGGCAGAAAGAGAGGATGTGTGACAGAGGGTCAAGCAAGAGAGGTGCGTGCAAGGGAGGGGTGTGCGGCAGAGAGAGGGAGTGTGCAAGAGAGAGTCGAGTGAAAGAGAGGGCCTGTGAGAGAGGTATACTGTGAGAGGGACGCGTGAGAGAGGGACAAACGAGACAGAGAGTGGGGGTGCATGAGAGAGAGGGGCATAGAGGAAGGGCGCCAAGAGAGGGTCAAGTGAGAGAGGGGACGTGGAGTGAGGGGACGTGGAGACAGGGGACGTGGAGTGAGGGGATGTGGAGAGAGAGGACGTGGACTGAGGTGACTTGGAGTGAGGGGACGTGGAGTGAGGGGATGTGGAGTGAGAGGACATGGAGTGAGGGGACATGGAGTGAGGAGACGTGGAGTGAGGACATGGAGTGAGGGGATGTGGAGTGAGGAGACGTGGAGTGAGGAGATGTGGATGAGAGGACGTGGATTGAGGGGACGTGGAGAGAGGGGACGTGGAGTGAGAGGACGTGGAGTGAGAGGACGTGGAGTGAGAGGACGTGGAGTGAGGGGACATGGAGTGAGGGGACGTGGAGTGAGAGGACGTGGAGTGAGGGGACGTGGAGTGAGGGGACGTGGACTGAGAGGATGTGGAGTGAGGGGATGTGGACTGAGAGGACGTGGAGTGAGGGGACTTGCAGTGAGGGGACGTGGAGTGCGAGGAAGTGGAGTGAGGGGACGAGGAGTGAGGGGACGTGGAGTGAGAGGGCGTGGAGTGAGGGGACGTCGAGACAGGGGACGTGGAGTGAGGGGATGTGGAGAGAGAAGACGTGGACTGAGGTGACGTGGAGTGAGGGGATGTGGAGTGAGAGGATGTGGAGTGAGGGGAAGTGGAGTGAGGAGACGTGGAGTGAGGACATGGAGTGAGGGGATGTGGAGTGAGGAGACGTGGAGTGAGGAGACGTGGATGAGAGGACGTGGATTGAGGGGACGTGGAGACAGGGGACGTGGAGTGAGGGGATGTGGAGAGAGAAGACGTGGACTGAGGTGACGTGGAGAGAGGGGATGTGGAGTGAGGGATGTGGAGTGAGGGGACTTGGAGTGAGGGGACGTGGAGTGAGAGGACGTGGAGTGAGGGGACGTGGAGTGAGAGGACGTGGAGTGAGGGGACGTGGAGTGAGGGGACGTGGAGAGAGAGGATGTGGAGTGAGAGGACGTGGAGTGAGGGGACGTGGAGTGAGGGGACATGGAGTTAGAGGACGTGGAGTGAGGGGACGTAGCGTGAGGGCAGTGGAGTGAGGGGACGTGGAGTGAGAGGACGTGGAGTGAGAGGACGTGGAGGGAGCGGATGTGGAGTGAGGGGACGTGGAGTGAGAGGACTTGGAGTGAGGGGATGTGGAGTGAGGGGACGTGGAGTGAGAGGACTTGGAGTGAGGGGACGTGGAGTGAGAGGACGTGGAGTGAAGGGAAGTGGAGTGAGAGGACGTGGAGTGAGGGGACGTGGAGTGAGAGGTCGTGGAGTGAGTGGACATGGAGTGAGAACGAGGAGTGAGGGGACGTGGGGTGAGGGGACATGGAGTGAGGGGACGTGGAGTGAGGGGATGTGGAGTGAGGGGACATGGAGTGAGGGGACGTGGAGTGAGAGGACGTGGAGTGAGGGGACGTGGAGTGAGGGGACGTGGAGTGAGAGGACGTGGAGTGAGGGGACGTGGAGTGAGGGGACATGGAGAGAGAGGATGTGGAGTGAGGGGACGTGGACTGAGAGGACGTGGAGTGAGGGGACCTGCAGTGAGGGGACGTGGAGTGAGAGGACGTGGAGTGAGGGGACGTGGAGTGAGGGGACGTGGAGTGAAGGGACGTGGAGTGAGAGGACGTGGAGTGAGAGGCATGGAGTGAGAGGACATGGAGTGAAGGGACGTGGAGTGAGGGAACGTGGAGTGAGGGGACGTGGAGTGAGGGGAGGTGGAGTGAGGGGACGTGGAGTGAGAGGACGTGGAGTGAGCGGACGCGAAGTGAGGGGACGTGGAGTGAGGGGACGTGGAGTGAGAGGACGTGGAGTGAGGGGATGTGGAGTGAGGGGACGTGGAGTGAGGGAATGTGGAGTGAGGGGACATGTAGTGAGGGGACGTGGAGTGAGGAGAAGTGGAGTGAGAGGATCTGGAGTGAGGGGACGTTGAGTGAGGGGACGTGGAGAGAGGGGACGTGGAGTGAGGGGAAGTGGAGACAGGGGTTGTGGAGTGAGGGGACGTGGAGTGAGCAGAAGTGGAGTGAGGGGATGTGGAGTGAGAGGATGTGGAGTGAGGGGACGTGGAGTGAGGGGACGTGGAGTGAGGGGACGTGGAGTGAGAGGACGTGGAGTGAGGGGACGTGGAGTGAGGGGACGTGGGGTGAGAGGATGTGGAGTGAGGGGACGTGGACTGAGAGGACGTGGAGTGAGGGGACTTGCAGTGAGGGGACGTGGAGTGAGAGGAAGTGGAGTGAGGGGACGTGGAGTGAGGGGACGTGGAGTGAGAGGTCGTGGAGTGAGGGGACGTGGAGTGAGGGGAAGTGGAGTGAGAAGACATGGAGTGAGGGGACGTGGAGTGAGAGGAAGTGGAGTGAGAGGACGTGGAGTGAGGGGACGTGGAGAGAGGGGACGTGGAGTGAGAGGACGTGGAGTGAGGTGACGTGGCGTGAGGGGACGTGGAGTGAGAGGACTTGGAGTGAGGGGATGTGGAGTGAGGGGATGTGGAGTGAGAGGACGTGGAGTGAGGGGATGTGGAGTGAGAGGATGTGGAGTGAGCAGACGTGGAGTGAGGGGACATGAAGTGAGGAGACGTGGAGTGAGGGGATGTGGAGTGAGAGGACTTGGAGTGAGGGGATGTGGAGTGAGGGGACGTGGAGAGAGAGGACGTGGACTGAGAGGACATGGAGAGAGGAGAAGTGAAGTGAGGGGACGTGGAGTGAGAGGACGTGGAGTAAGGGGACGTGGAGCGAGGGGACGTGGAGAGAGAAGACGTGGAGTGAGAGGACGTGGAGTGAGGGGACGTGGAGTGAGAGGACGTGGAGTGAGGGGATATGGAGTGAGCGGATGTGGAGTGAGGGGACGTGGAGTGAGAGGACTTGGACTGACGGGATGTGGAGTGAGCGGACGTGGAGTGAGAAGACTTGGAGTGAGGGGACGTGGAGTGAGGGGACGTGCAGTGAGAGGACGTGGAGTGAGGGGACGTGGAGTGAGGGGACGTGGAGTGAGATGACGTGGAGTAAGGGGACGTGGAGTGAGGGGACGTGGAGTGAGGGGACGTGCAGTGAGAGAACGTGGAGTGAGGGGACATGGAGTGAGCGGATGTGGAGTGAGGGGACGTGGAGTGAGAGGACTTGGAGTGAGGGGATGTGGAGTGAGAGGACATGGAGTGAGAACGTGGAGTGAGGGGTCGTGGAGTGAGGGGACGTGGTGTGAGAATGTGGAGTGAGGGGTCGTGGAGTGAGGGGACGTGGAGTGAGAACGTGGAGTGAGGGGACGTGGAGTGAGAAGACTTGGAGTGAAGGGACGCGGAGTGAGAGGACGTGGAGTGAAGGGAAGTGGAGTGAGAGGACGTGGAGTGAGAACGTGGAGTGAGGGGTCGTGGAGTGAGGGGACGTGGAGTGAGAACGTGGAGTGAGGGGTCGTGGAGTGAGGGGACGTGGAGTGAGAGGACGTGGAGTGAGAGGACGTGGAGTGAGAACGTGGAGTGAGGGGTCGTGGAGTGAGGGGACGTGGAGTGAGAGGATGTGGAGTGAGGGGACATGGAGTGAGGGGATGTGGAGTGAGAGGACGTGGAGTGAGGGGACATGGAGTGAGGGGACGTGGAGTGAGAGGACGTGGAGTGAGAGGACGTGGAGTGAGAGGACGTGGAGTGAGGGGACGTGGATTGAGAGGACTTGGAGTGAGAATGTGGTGTGAGGGGTCGTGGAGTGAGGGGACGTGGAGTGAGAGGACGTGGAGTGAGAGGACGAGGTGTGAGGGGACGTGGAGTGAGGAGACGTGGAGTGAGGGGATGTGGAGTGAGAGGACTTGGAGTGAGGGGATGTGGAGTGAGGGGACGTGGAGAGAGAGGACGTGGACTGAGAGGACGTGGAGTGAGGGGACGTGGAGTGAGGGGACGTGGAGTGAGAGGACGTGGAGTGAGGGGACGTGGAGTGAGGGGACGTGGAGTGAGAGGTCGTGGAGTGAGTGGACATGGAGTGAGAACGAGGAGTGAGGGGACGTTGGGTGAGGGGACATGGAGTGAGGGGACGTGGAGTGAGGGGATGTGGAGTGAGGGGACATGGAGTGAGGGGACGTGGAGTGAGAGGACGTGGAGTGAGGGGACGTGGAGTGAGGGGACGTGGAGTGAGAGGACGTGGAGTGAGGGGACGTGGAGTGAGGGGACATGGAGAGAGAGGATGTGGAGTGAGGGGACGTGGACTGAGAGGACGTGGAGTGAGGGGACCTGCAGTGAGGGGACGTGGAGTGAGAGGACGTGGAGTGAGGGGACGTGGAGTGAGGGGACGTGGAGTGAAGGGACGTGGAGTGAGAGGACGTGGAGTGAGAGGCATGGAGTGAGAGGACATGGAGTGAAGGGACGTGGAGTGAGGGAACGTGGAGTGAGGGGACGTGGAGTGAGGGGAGGTGGAGTGAGGGGACGTGGAGTGAGAGGACGTGGAGTGAGCGGACGCGAAGTGAGGGGACGTGGAGTGAGGGGACGTGGAGTGAGAGGACGTGGAGTGAGGGGATGTGGAGTGAGGGGACGTGGAGTGAGGGAATGTGGAGTGAGGGGACATGTAGTGAGGGGACGTGGAGTGAGGAGAAGTGGAGTGAGAGGATCTGGAGTGAGGGGACGTTGAGTGAGGGGACGTGGAGAGAGGGGACGTGGAGTGAGGGGAAGTGGAATAAGGGGTTGTGGAGTGAGGGGACGTGGAGTGAGCAGAAGTGGAGTGAGGGGATGTGGAGTGAGAGGATGTGGAGTGAGGGGACGTGGAGTGAGGGGACGTGGAGTGAGGGGACGTGGAGTGAGAGGACGTGGAGTGAGGGGACGTGGAGTGAGGGGACGTGGGGTGAGAGGATGTGGAGTGAGGGGACGTGGACTGAGAGGACGTGGAGTGAGGGGACTTGCAGTGAGGGGACGTGGAGTGAGAGGAAGTGGAGTGAGGGGACGTGGAGTGAGGGGACGTGGAGTGAGAGGTCGTGGAGTGAGGGGACGTGGAGTGAGGGGAAGTGGAGTGAGAAGACATGGAGTGAGGGGACGTGGAGTGAGAGGAAGTGGAGTGAGAGGACGTGGAGTGAGGGGACGTGGAGAGAGGGGACGTGGAGTGAGAGGACGTGGAGTGAGGTGACGTGGCGTGAGGGGACGTGGAGTGAGAGGACTTGGAGTGAGGGGATGTGGAGTGAGGGGATGTGGAGTGAGAGGACGTGGAGTGAGGGGATGTGGAGTGAGAGGATGTGGAGTGAGCAGACGTGGAGTGAGGGGACATGAAGTGAGGAGACGTGGAGTGAGGGGATGTGGAGTGAGAGGACTTGGAGTGAGGGGATGTGGAGTGAGGGGACGTGGAGAGAGAGGACGTGGAGTGAGAGGACGTGGAGTGAGAGGACGTGGAGTGAGGGGACGTGGATTGAGAGGACCTGGAGTGAGAGGACCTGCAGTGAGAGATCGTTGAGTGAGGGGACGTGGAGTGAGTGGACGTGGAGTGAGAGGACGTGGAGTGAGAGGACGTGGAGTGAGAGGACGTGGAGTGAGAATGTGGTGTGAGGGGTCGTGGAGTGAGGGGACGTGGAGTGAGAGGACGTGGAGTGAGAGGACGAGGTGTGAGGGGACGTGGAGTGAGGAGACGTGGAGTGAGGGGATGTGGAGTGAGAGGACTTGGAGTGAGGGGATGTGGAGTGAGGGGACGTGGAGAGAGAGGACGTGGACTGAGAGGACGTGGAGTGAGGGGACGTGGAGTGAGGGGACGTGGAGTGAGAGGACGTGGAGTGAGGGGACGTGGAGTGAGGGGATGTGGAGAGAGAGGACGTGGAGTGAGAGGACGTGGAGTGAGAGGACGTGGAGTGAGAGGGCATGGTGTGAGGGGACATGGAGTGAGAGGACGTGGAGTGAGGGGACTTAGCGTGAGGGGACGTGGAATGAGGGGACGTGGAGTGAGCAGATGTGGAGTGAGGGGACGTGGAGTGAGAGGACTTGGAGTGAGGGGATGTGGAGTGAGCGGACGTGGAGTGAGAAGACTTGGAGTAAGGGGACACGGAGTGAGAGGACGTGGAGTGAGAACGTGGAGTGAGGGGTCGTGGAGTGAGGGGACGTGGAGTGAGAACGTGGAGTGAGGGGTCGTGGAGTGAGGGGACGTGGAGTGAGAGGACGTGGAGTGAGGGGACGTGGAGTGAGGGGACGTGGAGTGAGAGGCCGTGGAGTGAGGGGACGTGGAGTGAGGGGAAGTGGAGTGAGAAGACATGGAGTGAGGGGACATGGAGTGAGAGGAAGTGGAGTGAGAGGACGTGGAGTGAGGGGACGTGGAGAGAGGGGACGTGGAGTGAGAGGACGTGGAGTGAGGTGACGTGGCGTGAGGGGACGTGGAGTGAGAGGACTTGGAGTGAGGGGATGTGGAGTGAGGGAATGTGGAGTGAGAGGACGTGGAGTGAGGGGATGTGGAGTGAGAGGATGTGGAGTGAGCAAACGTGGAGTGAGGGGACGTGGAGTGAGGAGACGTGGAGTGAGGGGATGTGGAGTGAGAGGACTTGGAGTGAGGGGATGTGGAGTGAGGGGACGTGGAGAGAGAGGACGTGGACTGAGAGGACATGGAGAGAGGGGACGTGAAGTGAGGGGACGTGGAGTGAGAGGACGTGGAGTAAGGGGACGTGGAGTGAGGGGACGTGGAGAGAGAAGACGTGGAGTGAGAGGACGTGGAGTGAAGGGAAGTGGAGTGAGAGGACATGGAGTGAGAACGTGGAGTGAGGGGTCGTGGAGTGAGGGGACGTGGAGTGAGAATGTGGAGTGAGGGGCCGTGGAGTGAGGGCACGTGGAGTGAGAACGTGGAGTGAGGGGACTTGGAGTGAGAAGACTTGGGGTGAGGGGACGCGGAGTGAGAGGGTGTGGAGTGAAGGGAAGTGGAGTGAGAGGACGTGGAGTGAGAACGTGGAGTGAGGGGTCGTGGAGTGAGGGGACGTGGAGTGAGAACGTGGAGTGAGGGGTCGTGGAGTGAGGGGACGTGGAGTGAGAGGACGTGGAGTGAGAGGACGTGGAGTGAGAACGTGGAGTGAGGGGTCGTGGAGTGAGGGGACGTGGAGTGAGAGGACATGGAGTGATGGGACGTGGAGTGAGGGGACGTGGAGTGAGAGGACGTGGAGTGAGGGGACGTGGAGTGAGGGGACGTGGAGTGAGGGGACGTGGAGAGAGAGGACGTGGAGTGAGAGGACGTGGAGTGAGGGGACGTGGACTGAGAGGACTTGGAGTGAGAGGACCTGCAGTGAGAGGACGTGGAGTGAGGGGACGTGGAGTGAGGGGGCGTGGAGTGAGGGGACGTGGAGTGAGAGGACTTGGAGTGAGGGGATGTGGAGTGAGGGGACGTGGAGTGAGAGGACGTGGAGTGAGAGGACGTGGAGTGAGAATGTGGTGTGAGGGGTCGTGGAGTGAGGGGACGTGGAGTGAGAGGATGTGGAGTGAGAGGACGAGGAGTGAGGGGACGTGGACTGTGGGGACGTGGAGTGAGGGGACGTGGAGTGAGGGAATGTGGAGTGAGGGGACATGTAGTGAGGGGACGTGGAGTGAGGAGAAGTGGAGTGAGAGGATCTGGAGTGAGGGGACGTTGAGTGAGGGGACGTGGAGAGAGGGGACGTGGAGGGAGGGGAAGTGGAGACAGGGGTTGTGGAGTGAGGGGACGTGGAGTGAGAACGTGGAGTGAGGGGTCGTGGAGTGAGGGGACGTGGAGTGAGAGGACGTGGAGTGAGGGGACGTGGAGTGAGGGGACGTGGAGTGAGAGGCCGTGGAGTGAGGGGACGTGGAGTGAGGGGAAGTGGAGTGAGAAGACATGGAGTGAGGGGACATGGAGTGAGAGGAAGTGGAGTGAGAGGACGTGGAGTGAGGGGACGTGGAGAGAGGGGACGTGGAGTGAGAGGACTTGGAGTGAGGGGATGTGGAGTGAGGGGACGTGGAGAGAGAGGACGTGGACTGAGAGGACATGGAGAGAGGGGACGTGAAGTGAGGGGACGTGGAGTGAGAGGACGTGGAGTAAGGGGACGTGGAGTGAGGGGACGTGGAGAGAGAAGACGTGGAGTGAGAGGACGTGGAGTGAAGGGAAGTGGAGTGAGAGGACATGGAGTGAGAACGTAGAGTGAGGGGTCATGGAGTGAGGGGACGTCGAGTGAGAATGTGGAGTGAGGGGTCGTGGAGTGAGGGCACGTGGAGTGAGAACGTGGTGTGAGGGGACTTGGAGTGAGAAGACTTGGGGTGAGGGGACGCGGAGTGAGAGGGCGTGGAGTGAAGGGAAGTGGAGTGAGAGGACGTGGAGTGAGAACGTGGAGTGAGGGGTCGTGGAGTGAGGGGACGTGGAGTGAGAACGTGGAGTGAGGGGTCGTGGAGTGAGGGGACGTGGAGTGAGAGGACGTGGAGTGAGAGGACGTGGAGTGAGAACGTGGAGTGAGGGGTCGTGGAGTGAGGGGACGTGGAGTGAGAGGACATGGAGTGATGGGACGTGGAGTGAGGGGACGTGGAGTGAGAGGACGTGGAGTGAGGGGACGTGGAGTGAGGGGACGTGGAGTGAGAGGACGTGGAGTGAGGGGACGTGGAGTGAGGGGACGTGGAGAGAGAGGACGTGGAGTGAGAGGACGTGGAGTGAGGGGACGTGGACTGAGAGGACTTGGAGTGAGAGGACCTGCAGTGACAGGACGTGGAGTGAGGGGACGTGGAGTGAGGGGACGTGGAGTGAGGGGACGTGGAGTGAGGGGACGTGGAGTGAGAGGACGTGGAGTGAGAGGACGTGGAGTGAGAGGACGTGGAGTGAGAATGTGGTGTGAGGGGTCGTGGAGTGAGGGGACGTGGAGTGAGAGGACGAGGAGTGAGGGGACGTGGACTGAGGGGACGTGGAGTGAGGGGACGTGGAGTGAGGGAATGTGGAGTGAGGGGACATGTAGTGAGGGGACGTGGAGTGAGGAGAAGTGGAGTGAGAGGATCTGGAGTGAGGGGACGTTGAGTGAGGGGACGTGGAGAGAGGGGACGTGGAGGGAGGGGAAGTGGAGACAGGGGTTGTGGAGTGAGGGGACGTGGAGTGAGCAGAAGTGGAGTGAGGGGATGTGGAGTGAGAGGATGTGGAGTGAGGGGACGTGGAGTGAGGGGACGTGGAGTGAGGGGACGTGGAGTGAGAGGACGTGGAGTGAGGGGACGTGGAGTGAGGGGACGTGGGGTGAGAGGATGTGGAGTGAGGGGACGTGGACTGAGAGGACGTGGAGTGAGGGGACTTGCAGTGAGGGGACGTGGAGTGAGAGGAAGTGGAGTGAGGGGACGTGGAGTGAGGGTACGTGGAGTGAGAGGTCGTGGAGTGAGGGGACGTGGAGTGAGGGGAAGTGGAGTGAGAAGACATGGAGTGAGGGGACGTGGAGTGAGAGGAAGTGGAGTGAGAGGGCGTGGAGAGAGGGGACGTGGAGAGAGGGGACGTGGAGTGAGAGGACGTGGAGTGAGGTGACGTGGCGTGAGGGGACGTGGAGTGAGAGGACTTGGAGTGAGGGGATGTGGAGTGAGGGGATGTGGAGTGAGAGGACGTGGAGTGAGGGGATGTGGAGTGAGAGGATGTCGAGTGAGCAGACGTGGAGTGAGGGGACGTGGAGTGAGGAGACGTGGAGTGAGGGGATGTGGAGTGAGAGGACTTGGAGTGAGGGGATGTGGAGTGAGGGGACGTGGAGAGAGAGGACGTGGACTGAGAGGACATGGAGAGAGGGGAAGTGACGTGAGGGGACGTGGAGTGAGAGGACGTGGAGTAAGGGGACGTGGAGTGAGGGGACGTGGAGAGAGAAGACGTGGAGTGAGAGGACGTGGAGTGAGGGGACATGGAGTGAGAGGACGTGGAGTGAGGGGATATGGAGAGAGAGGACGTGGAGTGAGGGGACGTAGCGTGAGGGGACGTGGAGTGAGGGGACGTGGAGTGAGCGGATGTGGAGTGAGGGGACGTGGAGTGAGAGGACTTGGACTGACGGGATGTGGAGTGAGCGGACGTGGAGTGAGAAGACTTGGAGTGAGGGGACGTGGAGTGAGGGGACGTGCAGTGAGAGGACGTGGAGTGAGGGGACGTGGAGTGAGGGGACGTGGAGTGAGAGGACGTGGAATAAGGGGACGTGGAGTGAGGGGACGTGGAGTGAGGGGACGTGCAGTGAGAGGACGTGGAGTGAGGGGACGTGGAGTGAGGGGACACGGAGTGAGAGGACGTGGAGTGAGAACGTGGAGTGAGGGGTCGTGGAGTGAGGGGACGTGGAGTGAGAACGTGGAGTGAGGGGTCGTGGAGTGAGGGGACGTGGAGTGAGAGGACGTGGAGTGAGAGGACGTGGAGTGAGAACGTGGAGTGAGGGGTCGTGGAGTGAGGGGACGTGGAGTGAGAGGACATGGAGTGATGGGACGTGGAGTGAGGGGACGTGGAGTGAGAGGACGTGGAGTGAGGGGACGTGGAGTGAGGGGACGTGGAGTGAGAGGACGTGGAGTGAGGGGACGTGGAGTGAGGGGACGTGGAGAGAGAGGACGTGGAGTGAGAGGACGTGGAGTGAGGGGACGTGGACTGAGAGGACTTGGAGTGAGAGGACCTGCAGTGAGAGGACGTGGAGTGAGGGGACGTGGAGTGAGGGGACGTGGAGTGAGGGGACGTGGAGTGAGAGGACTTGGAGTGAGGGGATGTGGAGTGAGGGGACGTGGAGTGAGAGGACGTGGAGTGAGAGGACGTGGAGTGAGAGGATGTGGAGTGAGAATGTGGTGTGAGGGGTCGTGGAGTGAGGGGACGTGGAGTGAGAGGACGAGGAGTGAGGGGACGTGGACTGAGGGGACGTGGAGTGAGGGGACGTGGAGTGAGGGAATGTGGAGTGAGGGGACATGTAGTGAGGGGACGTGGAGTGAGGAGAAGTGGAGTGAGAGGATCTGGAGTGAGGGGACGTTGAGTGAGGGGACGTGGAGAGAGGGGACGTGGAGGGAGGGGAAGTGGAGACAGGGGTTGTGGAGTGAGGGGACGTGGAGTGAGAGGCCGTGGAGTGAGGGGACGTGGAGTGAGGGGAAGTGGAGTGAGAAGACATGGAGTGAGGGGACATGGAGTGAGAGGAAGTGGAGTGAGAGGACGTGGAGTGAGGGGACGTGGAGAGAGGGGACGTGGAGTGAGAGGACGTGGAGTGAGGTGACGTGGCGTGAGGGGACGTGGAGTGAGAGGACTTGGAGTGAGGGGATGTGGAGTGAGGGAATGTGGAGTGAGAGGACGTGGAGTGAGGGGATGTGGAGTGAGAGGATGTGGAGTGAGCAGACGTGGAGTGAGGGGACGTGGAGTGAGGAGACGTGGAGTGAGGGGATGTGGAGTGAGAGGACTTGGAGTGAGGGGATGTGGAGTGAGGGGACGTGGAGAGAGAGGACGTGGACTGAGAGGACATGGAGAGAGGGGACGTGAAGTGAGGGGACGTGGAGTGAGAGGACGTGGAGTAAGGGGACGTGGAGTGAGGGGACGTGGAGAGAGAAGACGTGGAGTGAGAGGACGTGGAGTGAAGGGAAGTGGAGTGAGAGGACATGGAGTGAGAACGTAGAGTGAGGGGTCGTGGAGTGAGGGGACGTGGAGTGAGAATGTGGAGTGAGGGGTCGTGGAGTGAGGGCACGTGGAGTGAGAACGTGGAGTGAGGGGACTTGGAGTGAGAAGACTTGGGTGAGGGGACGCGGAGTGAGAGGGCGTGGAGTGAAGGGAAGTGGAGTGAGAGGACGTGGAGTGAGAACGTGGAGTGAGGGGTCGTGGAGTGAGGGGACGTGGAGTGAGAACGTGGAGTGAGGGGTCGTGGAGTGAGGGGACGTGGAGTGAGAGGACGTGGAGTGAGAGGACGTGGAGTGAGAACGTGGAGTGAGGGGTCGTGGAGTGAGGGGACGTGGAGTGAGAGGACATGGAGTGATGGGACGTGGAGTGAGGGGACGTGGAGTGAGAGGACGTGGAGTGAGGGGACGTGGAGTGAGGGGACGTGGAGTGAGAGGACGTGGAGTGAGGGGACGTGGAGTGAGGGGACGTGGAGAGAGAGGACGTGGAGTGAGAGGACGTGGAGTGAGGGGACGTGGACTGAGAGGACTTGGAGTGAGAGGACCTGCAGTGACAGGACGTGGAGTGAGGGGACGTGGAGTGAGGGGACGTGGAGTGAGGGGACGTGGAGTGAGAGGACTTGGAGTGAGGGGATGTGGAGTGAGGGGACGTGGAGTGAGAGGACGTGGAGTGAGAGGACGTGGAGTGAGAGGACGTGGAGTGAGAATGTGGTGTGAGGGGTCGTGGAGTGAGGGGACGTGGAGTGAGAGGACGAGGAGTGAGGGGACGTGGACTGAGGGGACGTGGAGTGAGGGGACGTGGAGTGAGGGAATGTGGAGTGAGGGGACATGTAGTGAGGGGACGTGGAGTGAGGAGAAGTGGAGTGAGAGGATCTGGAGTGAGGGGACGTTGAGTGAGGGGACGTGGAGAGAGGGGACGTGGAGGGAGGGGAAGTGGAGACAGGGGTTGTGGAGTGAGGGGACGTGGAGTGAGCAGAAGTGGAGTGAGGGGATGTGGAGTGAGAGGATGTGGAGTGAGGGGACGTGGAGTGAGGGGACGTGGAGTGAGGGGACGTGGAGTGAGAGGACGTGGAGTGAGGGGACGTGGAGTGAGGGGACGTGGGGTGAGAGGATGTGGAGTGAGGGGACGTGGACTGAGAGGACGTGGAGTGAGGGGACTTGCAGTGAGGGGACGTGGAGTGAGAGGAAGTGGAGTGAGGGGACGTGGAGTGAGGGTACGTGGAGTGAGAGGTCGTGGAGTGAGGGGACGTGGAGTGAGGGGAAGTGGAGTGAGAAGACATGGAGTGAGGGGACGTGGAGTGAGAGGAAGTGGAGTGAGAGGGCGTGGAGAGAGGGGACGTGGAGAGAGGGGACGTGGAGTGAGAGGACGTGGAGTGAGGTGACGTGGCGTGAGGGGACGTGGAGTGAGAGGACTTGGAGTGAGGGGATGTGGAGTGAGGGGATGTGGAGTGAGAGGACGTGGAGTGAGGGGATGTGGAGTGAGAGGATGTCGAGTGAGCAGACGTGGAGTGAGGGGACGTGGAGTGAGGAGACGTGGAGTGAGGGGATGTGGGGTGAGAGGACTTGGAGTGAGGGGATGTGGAGTGAGGGGACGTGGAGAGAGAGGACGTGGACTGAGAGGACATGGAGAGAGGGGAAGTGACGTGAGGGGACGTGGAGTGAGAGGACGTGGAGTAAGGGGACGTGGAGTGAGGGGACGTGGAGAGAGAAGACGTGGAGTGAGAGGACGTGGAGTGAGGGGACATGGAGTGAGAGGACGTGGAGTGAGGGGATATGGAGAGAGAGGACGTGGAGTGAGGGGACGTAGCGTGAGGGGACGTGGAGTGAGGGGACGTGGAGTGAGCGGATGTGGAGTGAGGGGACGTGGAGTGAGAGGACTTGGACTGACGGGATGTGGAGTGAGCGGACGTGGAGTGAGAAGACTTGGAGTGAGGGGACGTGGAGTGAGGGGACGTGCAGTGAGAGGACGTGGAGTGAGGGGACGTGGAGTGAGGGGACGTGGAGTGAGAGGACGTGGAATAAGGGGACGTGGAGTGAGGGGACGTGGAGTGAGGGGACGTGCAGTGAGAGGACGTGGAGTGAGGGGACGTGGAGTGAGGGGACACGGAGTGAGAGGACGTGGAGTGAGAGGACGTGGAGTGAGGGGTCGTGGAGTGAGCTGACGTGGACTGAGAGGACGTGGAGTGAGGGGACGTGGAGTGAGGGGACGTGCAGTGAGAGGACGTGGAGTGAGGGGACGTGGAGTGAGGGGACGTGGAGTGAGGGGACGTGGAGTGAGGGGACGTGGAGTGAGAGGACTTGGAGTGAGGGGATGTGGAGTGAGGGGATGTGGAGTGAGAGGACGTGGAGTGAGGGGATGTGGAGTGAGAGGATGTGGAGTGAGCAGACGTGGAGTGAGGGGACGTGGAGTGAGGAGACGTGGAGTGAGGACATGGAGTGAGGGGATGTGGAGTGAGGAGACGTGAAATGAGGAGACGTGGATGAGAGGACGTGGATTGAGGGAATGTGGAGAGAGGGGACGTGGAGTGAGAGGACGTGGAGTGAGAGGACGTGGAGTGAGGGGATGTGGAGTGAGAGGACTTGGAGTGAGGGGATGTCGAGTGAGGGGACGTGGAGAGAGAGGACGTGGACTGAGAGGACGTGGAGTGAGGGGACGTGGAGTGAGGGGACGTGGAGTGAGAGGACGTGGAGTGAGGGGACGTTGAATGAGAGGACGTGGAGTGAGGGGACGTGGACTGAGAGGACATGGAGTGAGGGGACCTGCAGTGAGGGGATGTGGAGTGAGAGGGCGTGGAGTGAGGGGACGTGGATTGAGAGGACGTGGAGTGAGGGGACATGGAGTGAGAGGACGTGGAGTGAGGGGACGTGGAGTGAGCAGATGTGGAGTGAGGGGACGTGGAGTGAGAGGACTTGGAGTGAGGGGATGTGGAGTGAGAGGACATGGAGTGAGAACGTGGAGTGAGGGGTCGTGGAGTGAGGGGACGTGGAGTGAGAACGTGGAGTGAGGGGTCGTGGAGTGAGGGGACATGGAGTGGGAACGTGGAGTGAGGGGACGTGGAGTGAGAAGACTTGGAGTGAAGGGACGCGGAGTGAGAGGACGTGGAGTGAAGGGAAGTGGAGTGAGGACGTGGAGTGTGAACGTGGAGTGAGGGGTCGTGGAGTGAGGACGTGGAGTGAGAACGTGGAGTGAGGGGTCGTGGAGTGAGGGGACGTGGAGTGAGAGGACGTGGAGTGAGAGGACGTGGAGTGAGAACGTGGAGTGAGGGGTCGTGGAGTGAGGGGACGTGGAGTGAGAGGACGTGGAGTGAGGGGACATGGAGTGAGGGGATGTGGAGTGAGAGGACGTGGAGTGAGGGGACGTGGAGTGAGGGGACGTGGAGTGAGAGGACGTGGCGCGAGAGGACGTGGAGTGAGAGGACGTGGAGTGAGGGGACGTGGACTGAGAGGACTTGGAGTGAGAGGACCTGCAGTGAGAGACCGTGGAGTGAGGGGACGTGGAGTGAGTGGACGTGGAGTGAGGGGACATGGAGTGAGAGGACTTGGAGTGAGGGGATGTGGAGTGAGGGGACGTGGAGTGAGAGGACGTGGAGTGAGAGGACGTGGAGTGAGAGGACGTGGAGTGAGAATGTGGTGTGAGGGGTCGTGGAGTGAGGGGACGTGGAGTGAGAGGACGTGGAGTGAGAGGACGAGGAGTGAGGGGACGTGGAGTGAGGAGACGTGGAGTGAGGGGATGTGGAGTGAGAGGACATGGAGTGAGGGGATGTGGAGTGAGGGGACGTGGAGAGAGAGGACGTGGACTGAGAGGACGTGGAGTGAGGGGACGTGGAGTGAGAGGATGTGGAGTGAGGGGACGTGGAGTGAGGGGACGTGGAGAGAGAGGACGTGGAGTGAGAGGACGTGGAGTGAGAGGACGTGGAGTGAGAGGGCGTGGAGTGAGGGGAAATGGAGTGAGAGGACGTGGAGTGAGGGGACGTAGCGTGAGGGGACGTGGAATGAGGGGACGTGGAGTGAGCGGATGTGGAGTGAGGGGACGTGGAGTGAGAGGACTTGGAGTGAGGGGATGTGGAGTCAGCGGACGTGGAGTGAGAAGACTTGGAGTAAGGGGACACGGAGTGAGAGGACGTGGAGTGAGAACGTGGAGTGAGGGGTCGTGGAGTGAGGGGACGTGGAGTGAGAACGTGGAGTGAGGGGTCGTGGAGTGAGGGGACGTGGAGTGAGAGGACGTGGAGTGAGGGGACGTGGAGTGAGGGGACGTGGAGTGAGAGGTCGTGGAGTGAGGGGACGTGGAGTGAGGGGAAGTGGAGTGAGAAGACATGGAGTGAGGGGACGTGGAGTGAGAGGAAGTGGAGTGAGAGGACGTGGAGTGAGGGGACGTGGAGAGAGGGGACGTGGAGTGAGAGGACGTGGAGTGAGGTGACGTGGCGTGAGGGGACGTGGAGTGAGCGGACTTGGAGTGAGGGGATGTGGAGTGAGGGGATGTGGAGTGAGAGGACGTGGAGTGAGGGGATGTGGAGTGAGAACGTGGAGTGAGGGGACATGGAGTGAGAAGACTTGGGGTGAGGGGACGCGGAGTGAGAGGGCGTGGAGTGAAGGGAAGTGGAGTGAGAGGACGTGGAGTGAGAACGTGGAGTGAGGGGTCGTGGAGTGAGGGGACGTGGAGTGAGAACGTGGAGTGAGGGGTCGTGGAGTGAGGGGACGTGGAGTGAGAGGATGTGGAGTGAGAGGACGTGGAGTGAGAACGTGGAGTGAGGGATCGTGGAGTGAGGGGACGTGGAGTGAGAGGACGTGGAGTGATGGGACGTGGAGTGAGGGGACGTGGAGTGAGAGGACGTGGAGTGAGGGGACGTGGAGTGAGGGGACGTGGAGTGAGAGGACGTGGAGTGAGAGGACGTGGAGTGAGGGGACGTGGACTGAGAGGACTTGGAGTGAGAGGACCTGCAGTGAGAGGACGTGGAGTGAGGGGACGTGGAGTGAGGGGACGTGGAGTGAGGGGACGTGGAGTGAGGGGACGTGGAGTGAGAGGACTTGGAGTGAGGGGATGTGGAGTGAGGGGACGTGGAGTGAGAGGACGTGGAGTGAGAGGACGTGGAGTGAGAGGACGTGGAGTGAGAATGTGGTGTGAGGGGTCGTGGAGTGAGGGGACGTGGAGTGAGAGGACGTGGAGTGAGAGGACGAGGAGTGAGGGGACGTGGACTGAGGGGACGTGGAGTGAGTAGACGTGGAGTGAGGGGACGTGGAGTAAGGGGAAATGGAGTGAGGGGACGTGGAGTGAGGGGACGTGGAGTGGGAAGACATGGAGTGAGGGGACGTGGAGTAAGGGGACATGGAGAGAGAGGACTTGGAGTGAGAGGACGTGGAGTGAGGGGACGTGGACTTAGAGAAC
The DNA here is from genome assembly GCF_052327205.1 of Somniosus microcephalus. Lineage (NCBI taxonomy): Eukaryota > Metazoa > Chordata > Chondrichthyes > Squaliformes > Somniosidae > Somniosus > Somniosus microcephalus. The sequence goes on along the minus strand of NC_140987.1, from coordinate 75,913,276 downwards.
GTGGAGTGAGGGGACCTGCAGTGAGGGGACATGGAGTCAGAGGACGTGGTGTGAGGGGACGTGGAGTGAGAGGACGTGGAGTGAGAGGACGTGGAGTGAGGGAACGTGGAGTGAGGGGACGTGGAGTGAGGGGACGTGGAGTGAGGGGATGTGGGGTGAGAGGATGTGGAGTGAGAGGACGTGGAGTGAGGGGACGTCGCGTGAGGGGACGTGGAGTGAGGGGACGTGGAGTGAGGGGACGTGGAGTGAGGGGATGTGGAGTGAGGTGACGTGGAGTGAGAGGACTTGGAGTGAGGGGATGTGGAGTGAGGGGACGTGGAGTGAGGGAATGTGGAGTGTGGGGACGTGTAGTGAGGGGACGTGGAGTGAGGAGAAGTGGAGAGAGGGGACGTGGAGTGAGGGGACGTGGAGTGAGGGGACGTGGAGTGAGGGATTGTGGAGTGAGGGGACGTGTAGTGAGGGGACGTGGAGTGAGGAGAATGGAGAGAGGGGACATGGAGTGAGGGAACGTGGAGTGAGAGGACGTGGAGTGAGAGGACGTGGAGTGAGGGGACGTGGAGAGAGGGGATGTGGAGTGAGAGGACGTGGAGTGAGAACGTGGAGTTAGGGGTCGTGGAGTGAGGGGACATGGAGTGAGGACGTGGAGTGAGGGGACGTGGAGTGAGGGGACGTGGAGTGAGGACGTGGAGTGAGGGGACGTGGATTGAGGGGACGTGGAGTGAGAGGATGTGGAGTGAGGGGATGTGGAGTGAGAGGGCGTGGAGTGAGGGGACGTGGAGTGAGAGGGCGTGGAGTGAGGGGACATGGAGTGAGAGGACGTGGAGTGAGGGGACGTGGAGTGAGCGGATGTGGAGTGAGGGGACGTGGAGTGAGAGGACTTGGAGTGAGGGGATGTGGAGTGAGAGACTTGGAGTGAGGGGACGCGGAGTGAGAGGAAGTGGAGTGAGAGGACGTGGAGTGAGGGGACGTGGAGAGAGGGGACGTGGAGTGAGAGGACGTGGAGTGAGGTGACGTGGCGTGAGGGGACGTGGAGTGAGAGGACATGGAGTGAGGGGATGTGGAGTGAGGGGATGTGGAGTGAGAGGACGTGGAGTGAGGGGATGTGGAGTGAGAGGATGTGGAGTGAGCAGACGTGGAGTGAGGGGACGTGGAGTGAGGAGACGTGGAGTGAGGGGATGTGGAGTGAGAGGACTTGGAGTGAGGGGATGTGGAGTGAGGGGATGTGGAGGGAGAGGACGTGGACTGAGAGGACATGGAGAGAGGGGACGTGAAGTGAGGGGACGTGGAGTGAGAGGACGTGGAGTAAGGGGACGTGGAGTGAGGGGACGTGGAGAGAGAAGACGTGGAGTGAGAGGACGTGGAGTGAGGGGACGTGGAGTGAGAGGACGTGGAGTGAGGGGATATGGAGTGAGAGGACGTGGAGTGAGGGGACGTAGCGTGAGGGGACATGGAGTGAGGGGACGTGGAGTGAGCGGATGTGGAGTGAGGGGCCGTGGAGTGAGAGGACTTGGACTGACGGGATGTGGAGTGAGCGGACGTGGAGTGAGAAGACTTGGAGTGAGGGGAGGTGGAGTGAGGGGACGTGCAGTGAGAGGACGTGGAGTGAGGGGACGTGGAGTGAGGGGACGTGGAGTGAGAGGATGTGGAGTAAGGGGACGTGGAGTGAGGGGACGTGGAGTGAGGGGACGTGGAGTGTGGGGACGTGGAGTGAGGGGACGTGGAGTGAGAGGACTTGGAGTGAGGGGATGTGGAGTGAGAGGTTGTGGAGTGAGAGGACGTGGAGTGAGGGGTCGTGGAGTGAGGGGACATGGACTGAGAGGACGTGGAGTGAGGGGACGTGCAGTGAGAAGACGTGGAGTGAGTGGACGTGGAGTGAGGGGACGTGGAGTGAGGGGACGTGGAGTGTGGGGACGTGGAGTGAGGGGACGTGGAGTGAGAGGACTTGGAGTGAGGGGATGTGGAGTGAGAGGTTGTGGAGTGAGAGGACGTGGAGTGAGGGGATGTGGAGTGAGAGGATGTGGAGTGAGCAGACGTGGAGTAAGGGGACGTGGAGTGAGGAGACGTGGAGTGAGGACATGGAGTGAGGGGATGTGGAGTGAGGAGACGTGGAGTGAGGAGACGTGGATCAGAGGACGTGGATTGAGGGAACGTGGAGAGAGGGGACGTGGAGTGAGAGGACGTGGAGTGAGAGGACGTGGAGTGAGGGGATGTGGAGTGAGAGGACTTGGAGTGAGGGGATGTCGAGTGAGGGGACGTGGAGAGAGAGGACGTGGACTGAGAGGACGTGGAGTGAGGGGACGTGGAGTGAGGGGACGTGGAGTGAGAGGACGTGGAGCGAGGGGACGTTGAATGAGAGGACGTGGAGTGAGGGGACGTGGACTGAGAGGACATGGAGTGAGGGGACCTGCAGTGAGGGGATGTGGAGTGAGAGGGCGTGGAGTGAGGGGACGTGGATTGAGAGGACGTGGAGTGAGGGGACATGGAGTAAGAGGACGTGGAGTGAGGGGACGTGGAGTGAGAGGACTTGGAGTGAGGGGATGTGGAGTGAGAGGACATGGAGTGAGAACGTGGAGTGAGGGGTCGTGGAGTGAGGGGACGTGGAGTGAGAACGTGGAGTGAGGGGTCGTGGAGTGAGGGGACGTGGAGTGAGAACGTGGAGTGAGGGGACGTGGAGTGAGACGACTTGGAGTGAAGGGACGCGGAGTGAGAGGACGTGGAGTGAAGGGAAGTGGAGTGAGAGGACGTGGAGTGAGAACGTGGAGTGAGGGGTCGTGGAGTGAGGGGACGTGGAGTGAGAACGTGGAGTGAGGGGTCGTGGAGTGAGGGGACGTGGAGTGAGAGGACGTGGAGTGAGAGGACGTGGAGTTAGAACGTGGAGTGAGGGGTCGTGGAGTGAGGGGACGTGGAGTGAGAGGACGTGGAGTGAGGGGAGGTGGAGTGAGGGGACGTGGAGTGAGAGGACGTGGAGTGAGGGGACGTGGAGTGAGGGGATGTGGAGTGAGAGGACGTGGAGTGAGGGGACGTGGAGTGAGGGGACGTGGAGAGAGAGGACGTGGAGTGAGAGGACGTGGAGTGAGGGGACGTGGACTGAGAGGACTTGGAGTGAGAGGACCTGCAGTGAGAGGACGTGGAGTGAGGGGACGTGGAGTGAGGAGACGTGGAGTGAGGGGACGTGGAGTGAGAGGACTTGGAGTGAGGGGATGTGGAGTGAGGGGACGTGGAGTGAGAGGACGTGGAGTGAGAGGACGTGGAGTGAGAGGACGTGGAGTGAGAATGTGGTGTGAGGGGTCGTGGAGTGAGGGGACGTGGAGTGAGAGGACGTGGAGTGAGAGGACGAGGAGTGAGGGGACGTGGACTGAGGGGACGTGGAGTGAGTAGACGTGGAGTGAGGGGACGTGGAGTAAGGGGAAATGGAGTGAGGGGACGTGGAGTGAGGGGACGTGGAGTGAGAAGACATGGAGTGAGGGGACGTGGAGTAAGGGGACATGGAGAGAGAGGACTTGGAGTGAGAGGACGTGGAGTGAGGGGACGTGGACTGAGAGGACGTGGAATGAGGGGACCTGCAGTGAGGGGACATGGAGTGAGAGGACGTGGAGTGAGAGGACGTGGAGTGAGGGAACGTGGAGTGAGGGGACGTGGAGTGAGGGGACGTGGAGTGAGGGGTCGTGGAGTGAGGGGACGTAGAGTGAGGGGACGTGGGGTGAGAGGATGTGGAGTGAGAGGACGTGGAGTGAGGGGACGTAGCGTGAGGGGACGTGGAGTGAGGGGACGTGGAGTGAGGGGACGTGGAGTGAGGGGATGTGGAGTGAGGTGACGTGGAGTGAGAGGACTTGGAGTGAGGGGATGTGGAGTGAGGGGATGTGGAGTGAGGGAATGTGGAGTGAGGGGACGTGTAGTGAGGGGACGTGGAGTGAGGAGAAGTGGAGAGAGGGGACGTGGAGTGAGGGGATGTGGAGTGAAGGGACGTGGAGTGAGGGATTGTGGAGTGAGGGGACGTGAAGTAGGGGACGTGGAGTGAGGAGAATGGAGAGAGGGGACATGGAGTGAGGGAACGTGGAGTGAGAGGACGTGGAGTGAGAGGACGTGGAGTGAGGGGACGTGGAGAGAGGGGATGTGGAGTGAGAGGACGTGGAGTGAGAACGTGGAGTTAGGGGTCGTGGAGTGCGGGGACATGGAGTGAGGACGTGGAGTGAGGGGACGTGGAGTGAGGGGTCGTGGAGTGAGGGGACGTTGAGTGAGAGGACGTGGAGAGAGGGGACGTGGAGTGAGGGGAAGTGGAGACAGGGGTTGTGGAGTGAGGGGACGTGGAGAGAGCAGAAGTGGAGTGAGGGGATGTGGAGTGAGAGGATGTGGAGTGAGGGGACGTGGAGTGAGGGGACGTGGAGTGAGGGGACGTGGAGTGAGGGGACGTGGAGTGAGAGGACGTGGAGTGAGGGGACGTGGACTGAGAGGACGTGGAGTGAGGGGACTTGCAGTGAGGTGACGTGGAGTGAGAGGAAGTGGAGTGAGAGGATGTGGAGTGAGGGGACGTGGACTGAGAGGACGTGGAGTGAGGGGACTTGCAGTGAGGTGACGTGGAGTGAGAGGAAGTGGAGTGAGGGGACGTGGAGTGAGGGGACGTGGAGTGAGAGGTCGTGGAGTGAGGGGACGTGGAGTGAGGGGAAGTGGAGTGAGAAGAAATGGAGTGAGGGGACGTGGAGTGAGAGGAAGTGGAGTGAGAGGACGTGGAGTGAGGGGACGTGGAGAGAGAGGACGTGGAGTGAGAGGACGTGGAGTGAGGTGTCGTGGAGTGAGGGGACGTGGAGTGAGAGGACTTGGAGTGAGGGGATGTGGAGTGAGGGGATGTGGAGTGAGAGGATGTGGAGTGAGGGGATGTGGAGTGAGAGGATGTGGAGTGAGCAGACATGGACTGAGAGGACGTGGAGTGAGGGGACGTGGAGTGAGGGGAAGTGGAGTGAGAGGACGTGGAGTGAGGGGACGTGGAGTGAGTGGACGTGGAGAGAGAGGACGTGGAGTGAGAGGACGTGGAGTGAGGGGACGTGAAGTGAGAGGACGTGGAGTGAGGGGATATGGAGTGAGAGGACGTGGAGTGAGGGGACGTAGCGTGAGGGGACGTGGAGTGAGGGGACGTGGAGTGAGCGGATGTGGAGTGAGGGGACGTGGAGTGAGAGGACTTGGAGTGACGGGATGTGGAGTGAGCGGACGTGGAGTGAGAAGACTTGGAGTGAGGGGACGTGGAGTGAGGGGACGTGCAGTGAGAGGACGTGGAGTGAGGGGACGTGGAGTGAGGGGATGTGGAGTGAGAGGACATGGAGTAAGGGGACGTGGAGTGAGGGGACGTGGAGTGAGGGGACGTGCAGTGAGAGGACGTGGAGTGAGGGGACGTGGAGTGAGGGGACGTGGAGTGAGAGGACGTGGGGTGAGAGGACATGGAGTGAGGGGTCGTGGAGTGAGGGGACGTGCAGTGAGAGGACGTGGAGTGAGGGGACGTGGAGTGAGGGGACGTGGAGTGAGGGGACGTGGAGTGAGGGGACGTGGAGTGAGGGGACGTGGAGTGAGAGGAATTGGAGTGTGGGGATGTGGAGTGAGGGGATGTGGAATGAGAATACGTGGAGTGAGGGGATGTGGAGTGAGCGGATGTGGAGTGAGCAGACGTGGAGTGAGGGGACGTGGAGTGAGGAGACGTGGAGTGAGGACATGTAGTGAGGGGCTGTGGAGTGAGGAGACGTGGAGTGAGGAGACGTGGATGAGAGGACGTGGATTGAGGGGACGTGGAGAGAGGGGACGTGGAGTGAGAGGACGTGGAGTGAGAGGACGTGGAGTGAGGGGATGTGGAGTGAGAGGACTTGGAGTGAGGGGATGTCGAGTGAGGGGACGTGGAGAGAGAGGACGTGGACTGAGAGGACGTGGAGTGAGGGGACGAGGAGTGAGGGGACGTGGAGTGAGAGGACGTGGAGTGAGGGGACGTGGAATGAGAGGACGTGGAGTGAGGGGACGTGGACTGAGAGGACATGGAGTGAGGGGACCTGCAGTGAGGGGATGTGGAGTGAGAGGGCGTGGAGTGAGGGGACGTGGACTGAGAGGACGTGGAGTGAGGGGACTTGCAGTGAGGTGACGTGGAGTGAGAGGAAGTGGAGTGAGGGGACGTGGAGTGAGGGGACGTGGAGTGAGAGGTCGTGGAGTGAGGGGACGTGGAGTGAGGGGAAGTGGAGTGAGAAGAAATGGAGTGAGGGGACGTGGAGTGAGAGGAAGTGGAGTGAGAGGACGTGGAGTGAGGGGACGTGGAGAGAGAGGACGTGGAGTGAGAGGACGTGGAGTGAGGTGTCGTGGAGTGAGGGGACGTGGAGTGAGAGGACTTGGAGTGAGGGGATGTGGAGTGAGGGGATGTGGAGTGAGAGGATGTGGAGTGAGGGGATGTGGAGTGAGAGGATGTGGAGTGAGCAGACATGGACTGAGAGGACGTGGAGTGAGGGGACGTGGAGTGAGGGGAAGTGGAGTGAGAGGACGTGGAGTGAGGGGACGTGGAGTGAGTGGACGTGGAGAGAGAGGACGTGGAGTGAGAGGACGTGGAGTGAGGGGACGTGAAGTGAGAGGACGTGGAGTGAGGGGATATGGAGTGAGAGGACGTGGAGTGAGGGGACGTAGCGTGAGGGGACGTGGAGTGAGGGGACGTGGAGTGAGCGGATGTGGAGTGAGGGGACGTGGAGTGAGAGGACTTGGAGTGACGGGATGTGGAGTGAGCGGACGTGGAGTGAGAAGACTTGGAGTGAGGGGACGTGGAGTGAGGGGACGTGCAGTGAGAGGACGTGGAGTGAGGGGACGTGGAGTGAGGGGATGTGGAGTGAGAGGACATGGAGTAAGGGGACGTGGAGTGAGGGGACGTGGAGTGAGGGGACGTGCAGTGAGAGGACGTGGAGTGAGGGGACGTGGAGTGAGGGGACGTGGAGTGAGAGGACGTGGGGTGAGAGGACATGGAGTGAGGGGTCGTGGAGTGAGGGGACGTGCAGTGAGAGGACGTGGAGTGAGGGGACGTGGAGTGAGGGGACGTGGAGTGAGGGGACGTGGAGTGAGGGGACGTGGAGTGAGGGGACGTGGAGTGAGAGGAATTGGAGTGAGGGGATGTGGAGTGAGGGGATGTGGAATGAGAATACGTGGAGTGAGGGGATGTGGAGTGAGCGGATGTGGAGTGAGCAGACGTGGAGTGAGGGGACGTGGAGTGAGGAGACGTGGAGTGAGGACATGTAGTGAGGGGCTGTGGAGTGAGGAGACGTGGAGTGAGGAGACGTGGATGAGAGGACGTGGATTGAGGGGACGTGGAGAGAGGGGACGTGGAGTGAGAGGACGTGGAGTGAGAGGACGTGGAGTGAGGGGATGTGGAGTGAGAGGACTTGGAGTGAGGGGATGTCGAGTGAGGGGACGTGGAGAGAGAGGACGTGGACTGAGAGGACGTGGAGTGAGGGGACGAGGAGTGAGGGGACGTGGAGTGAGAGGACGTGGAGTGAGGGGACGTGGAATGAGAGGACGTGGAGTGAGGGGACGTGGACTGAGAGGACATGGAGTGAGGGGACCTGCAGTGAGGGGATGTGGAGTGAGAGGGCGTGGAGTGAGGGGACGTGGATTGAGAGGACGTGGAGTGAGGGGACATGGAGTGAGAGGACGTGGAGTGAGGGGACGTGGAGTGAGCGGACGTGGAGTGAGGGGACGTAGCGTGAGGGGACGTGGAGTGAGGGGACGTGGAGTGAGGGGACGTGGAGTGAGGGGATGTGGAGTGAGGTGACGTGGAGTGAGAGGACTTGGAGTGAGGGGATGTGGAGTGAGGGGACGTGGAGTGAGGGAATGTGGAGTGAGGGGACGTGTAGTGAGGGGACGTGGAGTGAGGAGAAGTGGAGAGAGGGGACGTGGAGTGAGGGGATGTGGAGTGAGGGGACGTGGAGTGAGGGATTGTGGAGTGAGGGGACGTGAAGTAGGGGACGTGGAGTGAGGAGAATGGAGAGAGGGGACATGGAGTGAGGGAACGTGGAGTGAGAGGACGTGGAGTGAGAGGACGTGGAGTGAGGGGACGTGGAGAGAGGGGATGTGGAGTGAGAGGACGTGGAGTGAGAACGTGGAGTTAGGGGTCGTGGAGTGAGGGGACATGGAGTGAGGACGTGGAGTGAGGGGACGTGGAGTGAGAAGACTTGGAGTAAGGGGACACGGAGTGAGAGGACGTGGAGTGAGAACGTGGTGTGAGGGGTCGTGGAGTGAGGGGACGTGGAGTGAGAACGTGGAGTGAGGGGACGTGGACTGAGAGGACCTGGAGTGAGGGGACCTGCAGTGAGTGGATGTGGAGTGAGAGGGCGTGGAGTGAGGGGACGTGGAGTGAGAGGGCGTGGAGTGAGGGGACATGGAGTGAGAGGACGTGGAGTGAGGGGACGTGGAGTGAGTGGATGTGGAGTGAGGGGACTTGGAGTGAGGGGACGTGGAGTGAGCGGAAGTGGAGTGAGGGGACCTGGAGTGAGAGGACTTGGAGTGAGGGGTAGCGGAGTGAGAGGACGTGGAGTGAAGGGAAGTGGAGTGAGAGGACGTGGAGTGAGAACGTGGAGTGAGGGGTCGTGGAGTGAGGGGACGTGGAGTGAGAATGTGGAGTGAGGGGTCGTGGAGTGAGGGGACGTGGAGTGAGAACGTGGAGTGAGGGGACGTGGAGTGAGAAGACTTGGAGTGAGGGGACGCGGAGTGAGAGGACGTGGAATGAAGGGAAGTGGAGTGAGAGGACGTGGAGTGAGAACGTGGAGTGAGGGGTCGTGGAGTGAGGGGACGTGGAGTGAGAACTTGGAGTGAGGGGTCGTGGAGTGAGGGGACGTGGAGTGAGAGGACGTGGACTGAGAGGACGTGGAGTGAGAACGTGGAGTGAGGGGTCGTGGAGTGAGTGGACGTGGAGTGAGAGGACGTGGAGTGAGGGGACGTGGAGTGAGGGGACGTGGAGTGAGAGGACGTGGAGTGAGGGGACGTGGAGTGAGGGGACGTGGAGTGAGAGGACGTGGAGTGAGGGGACGTGGAGTGAGGGGACATGGAGAGAGAGGACGTGGAGTGAGAGGACGTGGAGTGAGGGGACGTGGACTGAGAGGACTTGGAGTGAGAGGACCTGCAGTGAGAGGACGTGGAGTGAGGGGACGTGGAGTGAGGGGACGTGGAGTGAGGGGACGTGGAGTGAGAGGACGTGGAGTGAGGGGACGTGGAGTGAGCGGATGTGGAGTGAGGGGACGTGGATTGAGAGGACTTGGAGTGAGGGGACGCGGAGTGAGAGGACGTGGAGTGAAGGGAAGTGGAGTGAGAGGACGTGGAGTGAGAACGTGGAGTGAGGGTTCGTGGAGTGAGGGGACGTGGAGTGAGAATGTGGAGTGAGGGGTCGTGGAGTGAGGGGACGTGGAGTGAGAACGTGGAGTGAGGGGACGTGGAGTGAGAAGACTTGGAGTGAGGGGACGCGGAGTGAGAGGACGTGGAGTGAAGGGAAGTGGAGTGAGAGGACGTGGTGTGAGAACGTGGAGTGAGGGGCCGTGGAGTGAGGGGACGTGGAGTGAGAGGACGTGGAGTGAGAGGACGTGGAGTGAGAACGTGGAGTGAGGGGTCGTGCAGTGAGGGGACGTGGAGTGAGAGGACGTGGAGTGAGGGGACGTGGAGTGAGGGGACGTGGAGTGAGAGGACGTGGAGTGAGGGGACGTGGAGTGAGGGGACGTGGAGTGAGAGGACGTGGAGTGAGGGGACGTGGAGTGAGGGGACATGGAGAGAGAGGACGTGGAGTGAGAGGACGTGGAGTGAGGGGACGTGGACTGAGAGGACTTGGAGTGAGAGGACCTGCAGTGAGAGGACGTGGAGTGAGGGGACGTGGAGTGAGGGGACGTGGAGTGAGGGGACGTGGAGTGAGAGGACTTGGAGTGAGGGGATGTGCAGTGAGGGGACGTGGAGTGAGAGGACGTGGAGTGAGAGAACGTGGAGTGAGAGGACGTGGAGTGAGAATGTGGTGTGAGGGGTCGTGGAGTGAGGGGACGTGGAGTGAGAGGACGTGGAGTGAGAGGACGAGGAGTGAGGGGACGTGGACTGAGGGGACGTGGAGTGAGAAAACGTGGAGTGAAGGGACGTGGAGTAAGGGGACATGGAGTGAGGGGACGTGGAGTGAGGGGACGTGGAGTGAGAAGACGTGGAGTGAGGGGACGTGGAGTAAGGGGACATGGAGAGAGAGGACTTGGAGTGAGAGGACGTGGAGTGAGGGGACGTGGACTGAGAGGATGTGGAGTGAGGGGACCTGCAGTGAGGGGACGTGGAGTCAGAGGACGTGGTGTGAGGGGACGTGGAGTGAGAGGACGTGGAGTGAGAGGACGTGGAGTGAGGGGATGTAGCGTGAGGGGACGTGGAGTGAGGGGACGTGGAGTGAGGGGACGTGGAGTGAGGGGACGTGGAGTGAGGGGACGTGGGGTGAGAGGATGTGGAGTGAGATGACGTGGAGTGAGGGGACGTAGCGTGAGGGGACGTGGAGTGAGGGGACGTGGAGTGAGGGGACGTGGAGTGAGGGGACGTGGAGTGAGGGAATTTGGAGTGAGGGGACGTGTAGTGAGGGGACGTGGAGTGAGGAGAAGTGGAGAGAGGGGACGTGGAGTGAGGGGACGTGGAGTGAGGGGACGTGGAGTGAGGGATTGTGGAGTGAGGGGGCGTGTAGTGAAGGGACGTGGAGTGAGGAGAATGGAGAGAGGGGACATGGAGTGAGGGAACGTGGAGTGAGAGGACGTGGAGTGAGAGGAGGTGGAGTGAGGGGACGTGGAGAGAGGGGATGTGGAGTGAGAGGACGTGGAGTGAGAACGTGGAGTGAGGGGTCGTGGAGTGAGGGGACATGGAATGAGGGCGTGGAGTGAGGGGACGTGGAGTGAGGGGACGTGGAGTGAGAGGACGTGGAGTGAAGAGACGTGGTGTGAGGGGATGTGGAGTGAGAGGACGTGTAGTGAGGGGACGTGGAGTGAGAGGACGTGGAGTGTGGGGACGTAGAGTGAGGGGACGTGGAGTGAGAGGACGTGGAGTGAGGGGACGTGGAGACAGGGGACGTGGAGTGAGGGGAGGTCGAGTGAGAGAACGTAGAGTGAGGGGACGTTGATTGAGAGGACGTGGAGTGAGAGGACATGGAGAGAGAGGACGTGGAGTGAGAGGACGTGGAGTGAGGGGACGTGGACTGAGAGGAGATGGAGTGAGGGGACGTGGAGTGAGGGGACCTGCAGTGAGGGGACGTGGACTGAGAGATCGTGGAGTGAGTGGACGTGGAGTGAGGGGACGTGGAGTGAGGGGACGTGCAGAGAGGGGACGTGGAGTGAGGACATGGAGTGAGGGGATGTGGAGTGAGGAGATGTGGAGTGAGGAGACGTGGATAAGAGGACGTGGATTGAGGGGACGTTGAGTGAGGGGACGTGTGGTGAGGGGACAGGGAGTGAGGGGACGTGGAGTGAGAGGACGTGGAGTGAAGGGAAGTGGAGTGAGAGGAAATGTAGTGAGGTGACGTGGAGAGAGGGGATGTGGAGTGAGAGGACGTGGAGTGAGAACGTGGAGTGAGGGGTCGTGGAGTGAAGGGACATGGAGTGGGTAGAAGTGGAGTGAGGGGACATGGAGTGAGGGTCGTGGAGTGAACGGAAGTGGAGTGAGAGGACGTGGAGTGAGGGGACGTGGAGAGAGGGGATGTGGAGTGAGAGGACGTGGAGTGAGAACGTGGAGTGAGGGGTCGTGGCATGAGGGGACATGGAGTGAGGGGACGTGGATAGAGGGGACGTGGAGTGAGAGGACGTGGAGTGAGGGGACGTGGAGTGAGGTGACGTGGAGTGAGAGGAAGTGGAGTGAGAGGACATGGAGTGTGGGGACGTGGAGTGAGAACGTGGAGTGAGGGGTCGTGGAGTGAGGGAACATGGAGTGAGAACGTGGAGTGAGGGGATGTGGCGTGAGGGGACATGGAGTGAGGGGACGTGGAGACAGGGGACGTGCAGTGAGGGGAAGTGGAGTGAGAAGACGTGGAGTGAGGGGACGTGGAGTGAGAGGACGTGGAGTGAGAGGACGTGGAGTGAGGGGACGTGGAGAGAGAGGACGTGGAGTGAGGGGACGTGGAGTGAGGGGACGTGGAGTGAGAGGACGTGGAGGGAGAGGACGTGGAGTGAGGGGACGTGGAGTGAGAGGAAGTGGAGTGAGAGGACGTGGAGTGAGGGTATGTGGAGTGAGAGGACGTGGACTCAGGTGACGTGGAGTGAGGGGACGTGGAGAGAGGGGACATGGTGAGAGTGGATGTGGAGAGAGAGGACGTGGAGTGAGGGGACGTGGACTGAGAGGACATGGAGTGAGGGGATGTGGAGTGAGAGGACGTGGAGTGAGGGGACGTGGAATGAGAGGACGTGGAGTGAGGGGACGTGGACTGAGAGGACATGGATTGAGGGGACCTGCAGTGAGGGGACATGGAGTGAGATGACTTGGAGTGAGGGGACGTTGGAGTGAGAGGACTTGGAGTGAGGGGACGTAGCGTGAGGGGACGTGGAGTGAGGGGACGTGGAGTGAGCGGATGTGGAGTGAGGGGACGTGGAGTGAGAGGACTTGGAGTGAGGAGATGTGGAGTGAGAAGACTTGGAGTGAGGGGACGCGGAGTGAGAGGACGTGGAGTGAAGGGAAGTGGAGTGAGAGGACGTGGAGTGGGAACGTGGAGTGAGGGGTCGTGGAGTGAGAACGTGGAGTGAGGGGTCGTGGAGTGAGGGGACGTGGAGTGAGAGGACGTGGAGTGAGAGGACGTGGAGTGAGAACGTGGAGTGAGGGGTCGTTGAGTGAGGGGATGTGGAGTGAGAGGACGTGGAGTGAGGGGACGTGGAGTGAGGGGACGTGGAGTGAGAGGACGTGGAGTGAGGGGACGTGGAGTGAGGGGACGTGGACTGAGAGGACTTGGAGTGAGAGGACCTGCAGTGAGAGGACGTGGAGTGAGGTGACGTGGAGTGAGAGGACGTGGAGTGAGAGGACGAGGAGTGAGGGGACGTGGAGTGAGGGGACGTGGAGAGAGGGGACGTGGTGTGAGTGGATGTGGAGTGAGAGGACGAGGAGTGAGGGGACGTGGAGTGAGGTGACGTGGAGTGAGAGGACGTGGAGTGAGAGGACGAGGAGTGAGGGGACGTGGAGTGAGGGGACGTGGAGAGAGGTGACGTGGTGTGAGTGGATGTGGAGAGAGAGGACGTGGAGTGAGGGGACGTGGACTGAGAGAACATGGAGTGAGGGGACGTGGAGTGAGAGGACGTGGAGTGAGGGGACGTGGAATGAGAGGACGTGGAGTGAGGGGACGTGGACTGAGAGGACATGGATTGAGGGGACCTGCAATGAGGGGACATGGAGTGAGAGGACTTGGAGTGAGGGGACGTAGCGTGAGGGGACGTGGAGTGAGGGGACGTGGAGTGAGCGGATGTGGAGTGAGGGGACGTGGAGTGAGAGGACTTGGAGTGAGGGGATGTGAAGTGAGAAGACTTGGAGTGAGAACGTGGAGTGAGGGGTCGTGGAGTGAGGGGACGCGGAGTGAGAACGTGGAGTGAGAGGTCGTGGAGTGAGGGGACGTGGAGTGAGAACGTGGAGTGAGGGGACGTGGAGTGAGACGACTTGGAGTGAGGGGACGCGGAGTGAGAGGACGTGGAGTGAAGGGAAGTGGAGTGAGGTGACGTGGAGTGAGAGGACGTGGAGTGAGAGGACGAGGAGTGAGGGGACGTGGAGAGAGGGGACGTGGTGTGAGTGGATGTGGAGTGAGAGGACGAGGAGTGAGGGGACGTGGAGTGAGGTGACGTGGAGTGAGAGGACGTGGAGTGAGAGGACGAGGAGTGAGGGGACGTGGAGTGAGGGGACGTGGAGAGAGGTGACGTGGTGTGAGTGGATGTGGAGAGAGAGGACGTGGAGTGAGGGGACGTGGACTGAGAGAACATGGAGTGAGGGGACGTGGAGTGAGAGGACGTGGAGTGAGGGGACGTGGAATGAGAGGACGTGGAGTGAGGGGACGTGGACTGAGAGGACATGGATTGAGGGGACCTGCAATGAGGGGACATGGAGTGAGAGGACTTGGAGTGAGGGGACGTAGCGTGAGGGGACGTGGAGTGAGGGGACGTGGAGTGAGCGGATGTGGAGTGAGGGGACGTGGAGTGAGAGGACTTGGAGTGAGGGGATGTGAAGTGAGAAGACTTGGAGTGAGAACGTGGAGTGAGGGGTCGTGGAGTGAGGGGACGCGGAGTGAGAACGTGGAGTGAGAGGTCGTGGAGTGAGGGGACGTGGAGTGAGAACGTGGAGTGAGGGGACGTGGAGTGAGACGACTTGGAGTGAGGGGACGCGGAGTGAGAGGACGTGGAGTGAAGGGAAGTGGAGTGAGAGGATGTGGAGTGAGAACGTGGAGTGAGGGGTCGTGGAGTGAGGGGACGTGGAGTGAGAACATGGAGTGAGGGGTCGTGGAGTGAGGGGACGTGGAGTGAGAGAACGTGGAGTGAGAGGACGTGGAGTGAGAACGTGGAGTGAGGGGTCGTGGAGTGAGGGGATGTGGAGTGAGAGGACGTGGAGTGAGGGGACGTGGAGTGAGGGGACGTGGAGTGAGAGGAAGTGGAGTGAGAGGACATGGAGTGAGGGGACGTGGAGTGAGAGGAAGTGGGGTGAGAGGACGTGGAGTGAGAGTATGTGGAGAGAGAGGACGTGGACTCAGGTGACGTGGAGTGAGGGGACGTGGAGAGAGGGGACGTGGTGTGAGTGGATGTGGAGACAGGGGACGTGGAGTGAGGGGATGTGGAGAGAGAGGACGTGGACTGAGGTGACGTGGAGTGAGGGGACGTGGAGTGAGGGGACGTGGAGAGACGGGACGTGGTGTGAGCAGACTTTGAGTGAGGGGATGTGGAGTGAGAGGATGTGGAGTGAGGGGACGTGAAGTGAGGAGACGTGGAGTGAGGACATGGAGTGAGAGGACATGGAGTGAGGGGACATGGAGTGAGGAGAAGTGGAGAGAGGTGACAGGGAGTGAGGGGACGTGGAGTGAGAGGATGTGGAGTGAAGGGAAGTGGAGTGAGAGGGCGTGGAGTGAGAGGAAGTGGAGTGAGGGGACGTGGAGTGAGAGGAAGTGGAGTGAGGGGACGTGGAGTGAGGGGACGCGGAGTGAGAGGACTTGGAGAGAGAGGACGTGGACTGAGGTGACGTGGAGTGAGGGGACGTGGAGAGAGGGGACGTGGAGTGAGAGGACGTGGAGTGAGGGGACGTGGAGTGAGGGGACGTGGAGTGAGGGGACGTGGAGTGACGGGACGTGGAGATGGGACGTGGAGTGAGGGGATGTGGAGAGAGAGGACATGGAGTGAGTGGATGTGAAGTGAGGGGACGTGGAGTGAGGGGACGTGGAGTGAGGGGATGTGGAGAGAGGGGACGTGGAGTGAGGGGACGTGGAGTGAGGGGATGTGGAGAGAGAGGACGTGGAGTGAGGGGAAGTGGAGACAGGGGATGTGGAGTGAGGGGATGTGGAGTGAGGGGAAGTGGAGACAGAGGATGTGGAGTGAGCAGACGTGGAGTGAGGGGATGTGGAGTGAGAGGATGTGGAGTGAGGGGACGTGGAGTGAGGAGACGTGGAGTGAGGACATGGAGTGAGGGGATGTGGAGTGAGGAGACGTGGTGTGAGGAGACGTGGATGAGAGGACATGGATTGAGGGGACGTGGAGTGAGGGGACGTGGAGTGAGAGGACGTGGAGTGAGGGGACGTGGAGTGAGGGGACGTGGAGTGAGGGGACGTGTAGTGAGAGGGCGTGGAGTGAGGGGACGTGGAGTGAGGGGACGTGGAGAGAGATGACGTGGAGTGAGAGGACGTGGACTGAGAGGACGTGGAGTGAGGGGACCTGCAGTGAAGGGACGTGGAGTGAGAGGATGTGGAGTGAGGGGACGTGGAGTGAGAGGACATGGAGTGAGGGGACGTGGAGTGAGGGGACGTGGAGTGAGAGGACGTGGACTGAGGGACGTAACATGAGGGGACGTGGAGTGAGAACGTGGAGTGAGGGGACGTGGAGTGAGAGGACGTGGAGTGAGGGGATGTGGAGTGAGGGGACGTGGAGTGAGAGGACATGGAGTGAGGGGATGTGGAGTGAGGGGACGTGGAGTGAGAGGACTTGGAGTGAGGGGACGTGGAGTGAGGGAATGTGGAGTGAGTGGACGTGTACTGAGGGGATGTGGAGTGAGGAGAAGTGGAGAGAGGGGACATGGAGTGAGGGAACGTGGAGTGAGGGGACGTGGAGTGAGGGGACGTGGAGTGAGGGGACGTGGAGTGAGAGGGCGTGGAGTGAGGGGACGTGGAGTGAGGGGACATGGAGAGAGATGACGTGGAGTGAGAGGACGTGGACTGAGAGGACGTGGAGTGAGGGGACCTGCAGTGAAGGGACGTGGAGTGAGAGGATGTGGAGTGAGGGGACGTGGAGTGAGAGGACATGGAGTGAGGGGACGTGGAGTGAGGGGACGTGGAGTGAGAGGACGTGGAGTGAGGGACGTAACGTGAGGGGACGTGGAGTGAGAACGTGGAGTGAGGGGACGTGGAGTGAGAGGACGTGGAGTGAGGGGATGTGGAGTGAGGGGACGTGGAGTGAGAGGACATGGAGTGAGGGGATGTGGAGTGAGGGGACGTGGAGTGAGAGGACTTGGAGTGAGGGGACGTGGAGTGAGGGAATGTGGAGTGAGGGGACGTGTACTGAGGGGATGTGGAGTGAGGAGAAGTGGAGAGAGGGTACATGGAGTGAGGGGACGTGGAGTGAGAGGAAGTGGCGTGAAGGGAAGTGGAGTGAGAGGACGTGGAGAGATAGGACATGGAGAGGGGGGACGTTGAGTGAGGGGATGTGGAGTGAGAAGACGTGGAGTGAGGAATTGTGGAGTGAGGGGACGTGTAGTGAGGGGGCGTGGAGTGAGGAGAAGTGGAGAGAGGGGACATAGAGTGAGGGGATGTGAAGTGAGAGGACGTGGAGTGAAGGGAAGTGGAGTGAGAGGACGTGGAGTGAGGGGACATGGAGAGAGGGGATGTGGAGTGAGAGGACGTGGAGTGAGAACGTGGAGTGAGGGGTCGTGGAGTGAGGGGACATGGAGTGAGAATGTGGAGTGAGGGGACGTGGAGTGAGGGGACGTGGAGTGAGAGGAAGTGGAGTGTGAGGACGTGGAGTGAGGGTATGTGGAGAGAGAGGACGTGGACTCAGGTGACGTGGAGTGAGGGGACGTGGAGAGAGGGGACGTGGTGTGAGTGGATGTGGAGACAGGGGACGTGGAGTGAGGGGATGTGGAGAGAGAGGACGTGGACTGAGGTGACGTGGAGTGAGGGGACGTGGAGTGAGGGGACGTGGAGAGACGGGACGTGGTGTGAGCAGACTTTGAGTGAGGGGATGTGGATTGAGAGGATGTGGAGTGAGGGGACGTGAAGTGAGGAGACGTGGAGTGAGGACATGGAGTGAGAGGACATGGAGTGAGGGGACATGGAGTGAGGAGAAGTGGAGAGAGGTGACAGGGAGTGAGGGGACGTGGAGTGAGAGGATGTGGAGTGAAGGGAAGTGGAGTGAGAGGGCGTGGAGTGAGAGGAAGTGGAGTGAGGGGACGTGGAGTGAGAGGAAGTGGAGTGAGGGGACGTGGAGTGAGGGGACGCGGAGTGAGAGGACTTGGAGAGAGAGGACGTGGACTGAGGTGACGTGGAGTGAGGGGACGTGGAGAGAGGGGACGTGGAGTGAGAGGACGTGGAGTGAGGGGACGTGGAGTGAGGGGACGTGGAGTGAGGGGACGTGGAGAAAGGGGACGTGGAGTGAGAGGACGTGGAGTGAGAGGAAGTGGAGTGAGGGGACGTGGAGTGAGGGGACGCGGAGTGAGAGGACTTGGAGAGAGAGGACGTGGACTGAGGGGATGTGGAGAGAGAGGACATGGAGTGAGTGGATGTGAAGTGAGGGGACGTGGAGTGAGGGGACGTGGAGTGAGGGGATGTGGAGAGAGGGGACGTGGAGTGAGGGGACGTGGAGTGAGGGGATGTGGAGAGAGAGGACGTGGAGTGAGGGGAAGTGGATACAGGGGATGTGGAGTGAGGGGACGTGGAGTGAGGGGAAGTGGAGACAGAGGATGTGGAGTGAGCAGACGTGGAGTGAGGGGATGTGGAGTGAGAGGATGTGGAGTGAGGGGACGTGGAGTGAGGAGACGTGGAGTGAGGACATGGAGTGAGGGGATGTGGAGTGAGGAGACGTGGTGTGAGGAGACGTGGATGAGAGGACATGGATTGAGGGGACGTGGAGTGAGGGGACGTGGAGTGAGAGGACGTGGAGTGAGGGGACGTGGAGTGAGGGGACGTGGAGTGAGGGGACGTGGAGTGAGAGGGCGTGGAGTGAGGGGACGTGGAGTGAGGGGACGTGGAGAGAGATGACGTGGAGTGAGAGGACGTGGACTGAGAGGACGTGGAGTGAGGGGACCTGCAGTGAAGGGACGTGGAGTGAGAGGATGTGGAGTGAGGGGACGTGGAGTGAGAGGACATGGAGTGAGGGGACGTGGAGTGAGGGGACGTGGAGTGAGAGGACGTGGAGTGAGGGACGTAACATGAGGGGACGTGGAGTGAGAACGTGGAGTGAGGGGACGTGGAGTGAGAGGACGTGGAGTGAGGGGATGTGGAGTGAGGGGACGTGGAGTGAGAGGACATGGAGTGAGGGGATGTGGAGTGAGGGGACGTGGAGTGAGCGGACTTGGAGTGAGGGGACGTGGAGTGAGGGAATGTGGAGTGAGGGGACGTGTACTGAGGGGATGTGAAGTGAGGAGAAGTGGAGAGAGGGGACATGGAGTGAGGGAACGTGGAGTGAGAGGAAGTGGCGTGAAGGGAAGTGGAGTGAGAGGACGTGGAGAGATAGGACATGGAGAGGGGGGACGTTGAGTGAGGGGATGTGGAGTGAGAAGACGTGAAGTGAGGGATTGTGGAGTGAGGGGACGTGTAGTGAGGGGGCGTGGAGTGAGGAGAAGTGGAGAGAGGGGACATAGAGTGAGGGGATGTGAAGTGAGAGGACGTGGAGTGAAGGGAAGTGGAGTGAGAGGACGTGGAGTGAGGGGACATGGAGAGAGGGGATGTGGAGTGAGAGGACGTGGAGTGAGAACGTGGAGTGAGGGGTCGTGGAGTGAGGGGACATGGAGTGAGAATGTGGAGTGAGGGGACGTGGAGTGAGGGGACGTGGAGTGAGAGGAAGTGGAGTGTGAGGACGTGGAGTGAGGGTATGTGGAGAGAGAGGACGTGGACTCAGGTGACGTGGAGTGAGGGGACGTGGAGAGAGGGGACGTGGTGTGAGTGGATGTGGAGACAGGGGACGTGGAGTGAGGGGATGTGGAGAGAGAGGACGTGGACTGAGGTGACGTGGAGTGAGGGGACGTGGAGTGAGGGGACGTGGAGAGACGGGACGTGGTGTGAGCAGACTTTGAGTGAGGGGATGTGGAGTGAGAGGATGTGGAGTGAGGGGACGTGAAGTGAGGAAACGTGGAGTGAGGACATGGAGTGAGAGGACATGGAGTGAGGGGACATGGAGTGAGGAGAAGTGGAGAGAGGTGACAGGGAGCGAGGGGACGTGGAGTGAGAGGATGTGGAGTGAAGGGAAGTGGAGTGAGAGGACGTGGAGAGGGAGGAAGTGGAGTGAGGGGACGTGGAGTGAGAGGAAGTGGAGTGAGGGGACGTGGAGTGAGGGGACGCGGAGTGAGAGGACTTGGAGAGAGAGGACGTGGACTGAGGTGACGTGGAGTGAGGGGACGTGGAGAGAGGGGACGTGGAGTGAGAGGACGTGGAGTGAGTGGACGTGGAGTGAGGGGACGTGGAGTGAGGGGACGTGGAGTGAGGGGACGTGGAGTGAGGGGACGTGGAGTGACGGGACGTGGAGACGGGACGTGGAGTGAGGGGATGTGGAGAGAGAGGACATGGAGTGAGTGGATGTGGAGTGAGGGGACGTGGAGTGAGGGGACGTGGAGTGAGGGGATGTGGAGAGAGAGGACGTGGAGTGAGGGGAAGTGGAGACAGGGGATGTGGAGTGAGGGGACGTGGAGTGAGGGGAAGTGGAGACAGAGGATGTGGAGTGAGCAGACGTGGAGTGAGGGGATGTGGAGTGAGAGGATGTGGAGTGAGGGGACGTGGAGTGAGGAGACCTGGAGTGAGGACATGGAGTGAGGGGATGTGGAGTGAGGAGACGTGGTGTGAGGAGACGTGGATGAGAGGACATGGATTGAGGGGACGTGGAGTGAGGGGGCGAGGAGTGAGAGGACGTGGAGTGAGGGGACGTGGAGTGAGGGGACGTGGAGTGAGAGGATGTGGAGTGAGAGGACGTGGAGTGAGGGGACGTGGAGTGAGGGGACATGGAGAGAGAGGACGTGGAGTGAGAGGACGCGTAGTGAGGGGACGTGGACTGAGAGGACTTGGAGTGAGAGGACCTGCAGTGAGAGGACGTGGAGTGAGGGGACGTGGGGTGAGGGGACGTGGAGTGAGGGGATGTGGAGTGAGAGGACTTGGAGTGAGGGGATGTGGAGTGAGGGGACGTGGAGTGAGAGGACGTGGAGTGAGAGGACGTGGAGTGAGAGGACGTGGAGTGAGAATGTGGTGTGAGGGGTCGTGGAGTGAGGTGATGTGGAGTGAGAGGACGTGGAGTGAGAGGACGAGGAGTGAGGGGACGTGGAGTGAGGGGACGTGGAGTGAGAAGACGTGGAGTGAGGGGACGTCGAGTAAGGGGACATGGAGTGAGGGGACGTGGAATGAGGGGATGTGGAGTGAGGGGACGTGGAGTGAGAGGACATGGAGTGAGGGGATGTGGAGTGAGGGGACGTGGAGTGAGAGGACTTGGAGTGAGGGGACGTGGAGTGAGGGAATGTGGAGTGAGGGGACGTGGAGTGAGGGGACCTGCAGTGGGGGGACGTGGAGTCAGAGGACGTGGAGTGAGGGGACGTGGAGTGAGGGGACGTGGAGTGAGAGGACGTGGAGTGAGGGGACGTAGCGTGAGGGGACGTGGAGTGAGGGGACGTGGAGTGAGGGGACGTGGAGTGAGGGGACGTGGAGTGAGTGGATGTGGAGTGAGAGGACGTGGAGTGAGGGGACGTGGAGTGAGGGGACGTGGAGTGAGGGGATGTGGAGTGAGGTGACGTGGAGTGAGAGGACTTGGAGTGAGGGGATGTGGAGTGAGGGGACGTGGAGTGAGGGACTGTGGAGTGAGGGGACGTGTAGTGAGGGGGCGTGGAGTGAGGAGAAGTGGAGAGAGGGGACGTGGAGTGAGGGGACGTGGAGTGAGGGGACGTGGAGTGAGGGATTGTAGAGTGAGGGGATGTGTAGTGAGGGGAAGTGGAGTGAGCAGAATGGAGAGAGGGGACATGGAGTGAGGGAACGTGGAGTGAGAGGACGTGGAGTGAAGGGAAGAGGAGGGAGTGGACGTGGAGTGAGGGGACATGGAGAGAGGGGATGTGGAGTGAGAGGACATGGAGTGAGAACGTGGAGTGAGGGGTCGTGGAGTGAAGGGACATGGAGTGAGGACTTGGAGTGAGGGGACGTGGAGTGAGGGGACGTGGAGTGAGGACGTGGAGTGAGGGGACGTGGAGTGAGGGGACGTGGAGTGAGAAGACGTGGAGTGAAGAGACGTGGAGTGAGGGAATGTGGAGTGAGAGGACGTGGAGTGAGAAGACGTGGAGTGAAGAGACGTGGAGTGAGGGAATGTGGAGTGAGGGGACGTGGAGTGAGGGGACGTGGAGTGATAGGACGTGGAGTGAGGGGACGTGGAGACAGGGGACGTGGAGTGAGGGGACATGGAGTGAGAGGACGTGGAGTGAGGGGACGTTGATTGAGAGGACGTGGAGTGAGAGGACATGGAGAGAGAGGACGTGGAGTGAGAGGACGTGGAATGAGGGGACGTGTACTGAGAGGACGTGGAGTGAGGGGACGTGGACTGAGAGGACGTGGAGCGAGGGGACGTGGAGTGAGGGGACGTGGAGAGAGGGGACGTGGAGAGAGGGGACGTGGAGTGAGGACATGGAGTGAGGGGATGTGGAGTGAGGAGACGTGGAGTGAGGAGACGTGGATAAGAGGACGTGGATTGAGGGGACATTGAGTGAGGGGACGTGTAGTGAGGGGACAGTTAGTGAGGGGACGTGGAGTGAGAGGACGTGGAGTGAAGGGAAGTGGAGTGAGAGGACATGGAGTGAGGGGACGTGGCGAGAGGGGATGTGGAGTGAGAGGACGTGGAGTGAGAACGTGGAGGGAGGGGTCGTGGAGTAAAGGGACATGGAGTGAGGAGAAGTGGAGAGAGGGGACATGGAGTGAGGGGACGTGGAGTGAACTGAAGTGGAGTGAGAGGACGTGGAGTGAGGGGACGTGGAGAGAGGGGATGTGGAGTGACAGGACGTGGAGTGAGAACGTGGAGTGAGGGGTCGTGGCGTGAGGGGACATGGAGTGAGGGGACGTGGATAGAGGGGACGTGGAGTGAGAGGACGTGGAGTGAGGGGACGTGGAGTGAGGGGAAGTGGAGTGAGGGGAAGTGGAGTGAGGACGTGGAGTGAGGGGGCGTGGAGTGAGAACGTGGAATGAGGGGTCGTGGAGTGAGGGGACATGGAGTGAGAACGTGGAGTGAGGGGATGTGGCGTGAGGGGACATGGAGTGAGGGGATGTGGAGAGAGGGGACGTGGAGTGAGAGGACGTGGAGTCAGAGGACGTGGAGGGAGAGGACATGGACTGAGGTGACGTGGAGACAGGGGACTTGGAGTGAGGGGAAGTGGAGTGAGAAGACGTGGAGTGAGGGGACGTGGAGTGAGAGGATGTGGAGTGAGAGGACGTGGAGTGAGGGGACGTGGAGAGAGAGGACGTGGAGTGAGGGGACGTGGAGTGAGGGGACGTGGAGTGAGAGGAAGTGGAGTGAGAGGACGTGGAGTGAGGGGACGTGGAGTGAGAGGAAGTGGGGTGAGAGGACGTGGAGTGAGAGTATGTGGAGAGAGAGGACGTGGACTCAGATGACGTGGAGTGAGGGGACGTGGAGAGAGGGGACGTGGTGTGAGTGGATGTGGAGACAGGGGACGTGGAGTGAGGGGATGTGGAGAGAGAGGACGTGGACTGAGGTGACGTGGAGTGAGGGGACGTGGAGTGAGGGGACGTGGAGAGACGGGACGTGGTGTGAGCAGACTTTGAGTGAGGGGATGTGGAGTGAGAGGATGTGGAGTGAGGGGACGTGAAGTGAGGAGACGTGGAGTGAGGACATGGAGTGAGAGGACATGGAGTGAGGGGACATGGAGTGAGGAGAAGTGGAGAGAGGTGACAGGGAGTGAGGGGACGTGGAGTGAGAGGATGTGGAGTGAAGGGAAGTGGAGTGAGAGGACGTGGAGTGAGAGGAAGTGGAGTGAGGGGACGTGGAGTGAGAGGAAGTGGAGTGAGGGGACGTGGAGTGAGGGGACGCGGAGTGGGAGGACTTGGAGAGAGAGTACGTGGACTGAGGTGACGTGGAGTGAGGGGACGTGGAGAGAGGGGACGTGGAGTGAGAGGACGTGGAGTGAGTGGACGTGGAGTGAGGGGACGTGGAGTGAGGGGACGTGGAGTGAGGGGACGTGGAGTGAGGGGACGTGGAGTGACGGGACGTGGAGACGGGACGTTGAGTGAGGGGAAGTGGAGACAGGGGATGTGGAGTGAGGGGACGTGGAGTGAGGGGAAGTGGAGACAGAGGATGTGGAGTGAGCAGACATGGAGTGAGGGGATGTGGAGTGAGAGGATGTGGAGTGAGGGGACGTGGAGTGAGGAGACATGGAGTGAGGACATGGAGTGAGGGGATGTGGAGTGAGGAGACGTGGTGTGAGGAGACGTGGATGAGAGGACATGGATTGAGGGGACGTGGAGTGAGGGGGCGAGGAGTGAGAGGACGTGGAGTGAGGGGACGTGGAGTGAGGGGACGTGGAGTGAGGGGACGTGGAGTGAGAGGGCGTGGAGTAAGGGGACGTGGAGTGAGGGGACATGGAGAGAGATGACGTGGAGTGAGAGGACGTGGACTGAGAGGACGTGGAGTGAGGGGACTTGCAGTGAAGGGACGTGGAGTGAGAGGATGTGGAGTGAGGGGACGTGGAGTGAGAGGACATGGAGTGAGGGGACGTGGAGTGAGGGGACGTGGAGTGAGAGGACGTGGAGTGAGGGACGTAACGTGAGGGGACGTGGAGTGAGAACGTGGAGTGAGGGGACGTGGAGTGAGAGGACGTGGAGTGAGGGGATGTGGAGTGAGGGGACGTGGAGTGAGAGGACATGGAGTGAGGGGATGTGGAGTGAGGGGACGTGGAGTGAGAGGACTTGGAGTGAGGGGACGCGGAGTGGGAGGACTTGGAGAGAGAGGACGTGGACTGAGGTGACGTGGAGTGAGGGGACGTGGAGAGAGGGGACGTGGAGTGAGAGGACGTGGAGTGAGGGGATGTGGAGTGAGGGGACGTGGAGTGAGGGGACGTGGAGTGAGGGGACGTGGAGTGACGGGACGTGGAGACGGGACGTGGATTGAGGATGTGGAGAGAGAGGACATGGAGTGAGTGGATGTGGAGTGAGGGGACGTGGAGTGAGGGGACGTGGAGTGAGGGGATGTGGAGAGAGGGGACGTGGAGTGAGGGGACGTGGAGTGAGTGGATGTGGAGAGAGAGGACGTGGAGTGAGGGGAAGTGGAGACAGGGGATGTGGAGTGAGGGGACGTGGAGTGAGGGGAAGTGGAGACAGAGGATGTGGAGTGAGCAGACGTGGAGTGAGGGGATGTGGAGTGAGAGGATGTGGAGTGAGGGGACGTGGAGTGAGGAGACGTGGAGTGAGGACATGGAGTGAGGGGATGTGGAGTGACGAGACGTGGTGTGAGGAGACTTGGATGAGAGCACATGGATTGAGGGGACGTGGAGTGAGGGGACGTGGATGAGAGGACGTGCAGTGAGGGGACGTGGAGTGAGGGGACGTGGAATGAGGGGACGTCTGAGAGGACGTGGAGTGAGGGGACCTGCAGTGAAGGGACGTGGAGTGAGAGGACGTGGAGTGAGGGGACGTGGAGTGAGGGGACGTGGAGAGAGATGACGTGGAGTGAGAGGACGTGGACTGAGAGGACGTGGAGTGAGGGGACCTGCAGTGAAGGGACGTGGAGTGAGAGGATGTGGAGTGAGGGGACGTGGAGTGAGAGGACATGGAGTGAGGGGACGTGGAGTGAGGGGACGTGGAGTGAGAGGACGTGGAGTGAGGGACGTAACGTGAGGGGACGTGGAGTGAGAACGTGGAGTGAGGGGACGTGGAGTGAGAGGACGTGGAGTGAGGGGATGTGGAGTGAGGGGACGTGGAGTGAGAGGACATGGAGTGAGGGGATGTGGAGTGAGGGGACGTGGAGTGAGAGGACTTGGAGTGAGGGGACGTGGAGTGAGGGAATGTGGAGTGAGGGGACGTGTACTGAGGGGATGTGGAGTGAGGAGAAGTGGAGAGAGGGGACATGGAGTGAGGGGACGTGGAGTGAGAGGAAGTGGCGTGAAGGGAAGTGGAGTGAGAGGACGTGGAGAGATAGGACATGGAGAGGGGGGACGTTGAGTGAGGGGATGTGGAGTGAGAAGACGTGGAGTGAGGGATTGTGGAGTGAGGGGACGTGTAGTGAGGGGACATGGAGAGAGGGGATGTGGAGTGAGAGGACGTGGAGTGAGAACGTGGAGTGAGGGGTCGTGGAGTGAGGGGACATGGAGTGAGAATGTGGAGAGAGGGGACGTGGAGTGAGGGGACGTGGAGTGAGAGGAAGTGGAGTGTGAGGACGTGGAGTGAGGGTATGTGGAGAGAGAGGACGTGGACTCAGGTGACGTGGAGTGAGGGGACGTGGAGAGAGGGGACATGGTGTGAGTGGATGTGGAGACGGGATGTGGAGTGAGGGGATGTGGAGAGAGAGGACGTGGACTGAGGTGACGTGGAGTGAGGGGACGTGGAGTGAGGGGACGTGGAGAGATGGGACGTGGTGTGAGCAGACTTTGAGTGAGGGGATGTGGAGTGAGAGGATGTGGAGTGAGGGGACGTGAAGTGAGGAGACGTGGAGTGAGGACATGGAGTGAGAGGACATGGAGTGAGGGGACATGGAGTGAGGAGAAGTGGAGAGAGGTGACAGGGAGTGAGGGGACGTGGAGTGAGAGGATGTGGAGTGAAGGGAAGTGGAGTGAGAGGGCGTGGAGTGAGAGGAAGTGGAGTGAGATGAAGTGGAGTGAGGGGACGTGGAGTGAGGGGACGCGGAGTGAGAGGACTTGGAGAGAGAGGACGTGGACTGAGGTGACGTGGAGTGAGGGGACGTGGAGAGAGGGGACGTGGAGTGAGAGGACGTGGAGTGAGGGGACGTGGAGTGAGGGGACGTGGAGTGAGGGGACGTGGAGTGAGGGGACGTGGAGTGACGGGACGTGGAGACGGGACGTGGAGTGAGGGGATGTGGAGAGAGAGGACATGGAGTGAGTGGATGTGGAGTGAGGGGATGTGGAGTGAGGGGACGTGGAGTGAGGGGATGTGGAGAGAGGGGACGTGGAGTGAGGGGACGTGGAGTGAGGGGATGTGGAGAGAGAGGACGTGGAGTGAGGGGAAGTGGAGACAGGGGATGTGGAGTGAGGGGACGTGGAGTGAGGGGAAGTGGAGACAGAGGATGTGGAGTGCGCAGACGTGGAGTGAGGGGATGTGGAGTGAGAGGATGTGGAGTGAGGGGACGTGGAGTGAGGAGACGTGGAGTGAGGACATGGAGTGAGGGGATGTGGAGTGAGGAGACGTGGTGTGAGGAGACGTGGATGAGAGGACATGGATTGAGGGGACGTGGAGTGAGGGGACGTGGAGTGAGAGGACGTGGAGTGAGGGGACGTGGAGTGAGGGGACGTGGAGTGAGGGGACGTGGAGTGAGAGGGCGTGGAGTGAGGGGACGTGGAGTGAGGGGACGTGGAGAGAGATGACGTGGAGTGAGAGGACGTGGACTGAGAGGACGTGGAGTGAGGGGACCTGCAGTGAAGGGACGTGGAGTGAGAGGATGTGGAGTGAGGGGACGTGGAGTGAGAGGACATGAAGTGAGGGGACGTGGAGTGAGGGGACATGGAGTGAGAGGACGTGGAGTGAGGGACGTAACATGAGGGGACGTGGAGTGAGAACGTGGAGTGAGGGGACGTGGAGTGAGAGGACGTGGAGTGAGGGGATGTGGAGTGAGGGGACGTGGAGTGAGAGGACATGGAGTGAGGGGATGGGGAGTGAGGGGACGTGGAGTGAGAGGACTTGGAGTGAGGGGACGTGGAGTGAGGGAATGTGGAGTGAGGGGACGTGTACTGAGGGGATGTGGAGTGAGGAGAAGTGGAGAGAGGGGACATGGAGTGAGGGGACGTGGAGTGAGAGGAAGTGGCGTGAAGGGAAGTGGAGTGAGAGGACGTGGAGAGATAGGACATGGAGAGGGGGGACGTTGAGTGAGGGGATGTGGAGTGAGAAGACGTGGAGTGAGGGATTGTGGAGTGAGGGGACGTGTAGTGAGGGGGCGTGGAGTGAGGAGAAGTGGAGAGAGGGGACATAGAGTGAGGGGATGTGAAGTGAGAGGACGTGGAGTGAAGGGAAGTGGAGTGAGAGGACGTGGAGTGAGGGGACATGGAGAGAGGGGATGTGGAGTGAGAGGACGTGGAGTGAGGGGTCGTGGAGTGAGGGGACATGGAGTGAGAATGTGGAGTGAGGGGACGTGGAGTGAGGGGACGTGGAGTGAGAGGAAGTGGAGTGTGAGGACGTGGAGTGAGGGTATGTGGAGAGAGAGGACGTGGACTCAGGTAACGTGGAGTGAGGGGACGTGGAGAGAGGGGACGTGGTGTGAGTGGATGTGGAGACAGGGGACGTGGAGTGAGGGGATGTGAAGAGAGAGGACGTGGACTGAGGTGACGTGGAGTGAGGGGACGTGGAGTGAGGGGACGTGGAGAGACGGGACGTGGTGTGAGCAGACTTTGAGTGATGGGATGTGGAGTGAGAGGATGTGGAGTGAGGGGACGTGAAGTGAGGAAACGTGGAGTGAGGACATGGAGTGAGGAGAAGTGGAGAGAGGTGACAGGGAGTGAGGGGACGTGGAGTGAGAGGATGTGGAGTGAAGGGAAGTGGAGTGAGAGGACGTGGAGTGAGAGGAAGTGGAGTGAGGGGACGTGGAGTGAGGGGACGTGGAGTGAGGGGACACGGAGTGAGAGGACTTGGAGAGAGAGGACGTGGACTGAGGTGACGTGGAGTGAGGGGACGTGGAGAGAGGGGACGTGGAGTGAGAGGACGTGGAGTGAGGGGACGTGGAGTGAGGGGACGTGGAGTGAGGGGACGTGGAGTGACGGGACGTGGAGACGGGACGTGGAGTGAGGGGATGTGGAGAGAGAGGACATGGAGTGAGTGGATGTGGAGTGAGGGGACGTGGAGTGAGGGGACGTGGAGTGAGGGGATGTGGAGAGAGGGGACGTGGAGTGAGGGGACGTGGAGTGAGGGGATGTGGA
This sequence comes from Somniosus microcephalus, assembly GCF_052327205.1. Lineage (NCBI taxonomy): Eukaryota > Metazoa > Chordata > Chondrichthyes > Squaliformes > Somniosidae > Somniosus > Somniosus microcephalus. The sequence continues at coordinate 75,884,806 of NC_140987.1, read as the reverse complement.
GAGAGAGGACGTGGAGTGAGGGGAAGTGGAGACAGGGGATGTGGAGTGAGGGGACGTGGAGTGAGGGGAAGTGGAGACAGAGGATGTGGAGTGAGCAGACGTGGAGTGAGGGGATGTGGAGTGAGAGGATGTGGAGTGAGGGGACGTGGAGTGAGGAGACCTGGAGTGAGGACATGGAGTGAGGGGATGTGGAGTGAGGAGACGTGGTGTGAGGAGACGTGGATGAGAGGACATGGATTGAGGGGACGTGGAGTGAGGGGACGAGGAGTGAGAGGACGTGGAGTGAGGGGACGTGGAGTGAGGGGACGTGGAGTGAGGGGACGTGGAGTGAGAGGACGTGGAGTGAGGGGACGTGGAGTGAGGGGACGTGGAGAGAGATGACGTGGAGAGAGATGACGTGGAGTGAGAGGACGTGGACTGAGAGGACATGGAGTGAGGGGACCTGCAGTGAAGGGACGTGGAGTGAGAGGATGTGGAGTGAGGGGACGTGGAGTGAGAGGACGTGGAGTGAGGGGACGTGGAGTGAGGGGACGTGGAGTGAGAGGACGTGGAGTGAGGGACGTTACGTGAGGGGACGTGGAGTGAGAACGTGGAGTGAGGGGACGTGGAGTGAGAGGACGTGGAGTGAGGGGATGTGGAGTGAGGGGACGTCGCGTGAGAGGACATGGAGTGAGGGGATGTGGAGTGAGGGGACGTGGAGTGAGAGGACTTGGAGTGAGGGGACGTGGAGTGAGGGAATGTGGAGTGAGGGGACGTGTACTGAGGGGATGTGGAGTGAGGAGAAGTGGAGAGAGGGGACATGGAGTGAGGGGACGTGGAGTGAGAGGAAGTGGAGTGAAGGGAAGTGGAGTGAGAGGACGTGGAGAGATAGGACATGGAGAGGGGGCACGTTGAGTGAGGGGATGTGGAGTGAGAAGACGTGGAGTGAGGGATTGTGGAGTGAGGGGACGTGTAGTGAGGGGACGTGGAGTGAGGAGAAGTGGAGAGAGGGGACATAGAGTGAGGGGATGTGAAGTGAGAGGACTGGAGTGAAGGGAAGTGGAGTGAGAGGACGTGGAGTGAGGGGACATGGAGAGAGGGGATGTGGAGTGAGAGGACGTGGAGTGAGAACGTGGAGTGAGGGGTCATGGATTGAGGGGACATGGAGTGACAATGTGGAGTGAGGGGACGTGGAGTGAGGGGACGTGGAGTGAGGGAATATGGAGTGAGGGGACGTGTAGTGAGGGGACGTGGAGTGAGGAGAAGTGGAGAGAGGGGACATGGAGTGAGCGGACGTGAAGTGAGAGGACGTGGAGTGAAGGGAAGTGGAGTGAGAGGACGTGGAGTGAGGGGACATGGAGAGAGGGTATGTGGAGTGAGAGGACGTGGAGTGAGAACGTGGAGTGAGGGGTCGTGGAGTGAGGGGACATGGAGTGAGAACGTGGAGTGTGGGGGCGTGGAGTGAGAGGACGTGGAGTGAGAGGATGTGGAGTGAGAAAATGTGGAGTGAGGGGATGTGAAGTGAGAGGACGTGGAGTGAGGGGACATGGAGTGAGAGGACGTGGAGTGAGAGGACGTGGAGTGAGGGGACGTGGAGTGAGGGGACGTGGAGTGAGATGAAGTGGATTGAGAAGATGTGGAGTGAGGGGACGTGGAGTGAGAGGACATGGAGTGAGAACGTGGAGTGAGGGGACATGGAGTGAGTGGACGTAGAGTGAGAGGACATGGAGTGAGGGCTCGTGGAGTGAGGGAACGTGGAGTGAGGGGATATGGAGTGAGGGGAGGTGGAGTGAGGGAACGTGGAGTGAGCGGACGCGGAGTGAGGGGACGTGGAGTGATGGGACGTGGATTGAGGGTTCGTGGAGTGAGAGGATGTGGAGTGAGGGCTCGTGGAATGAGGGGATGTGGAGTGAGCAGACGTGGAATGAGGGGACGTGGAGTGAGAGGACATGGAGTGAGAGGACATGGAGTGAGGGGACTTGGAGTGAGAAGATGTGGAGTGAGGGGATGTGGAGTGAGAGGATTTGGAGTGAGGGGACGTGGAGTGAGTGGACATGGAGTGAAGGGATGTGGAGTGAGGGCTCGTGGATTGAGAGGGCGTGGAGTGAGGGCTCATGGAGTGAGGGGACGTGGAGTGAGCAGACGTGGAATGAGGGGATGTGGAATGAGGGAATGTGGAGTGAGGACATGGAGTGAGGGGACTTGGAGAGAGAGGACGTGGAGTGAGCGGATGTGGAGAGTGAGGGGACATGGAGTGAAGGGACTTGGCGTGAGGGGACGTGGAGTGAGAGGACGTGGAGTGAGAGGACATGGAGTGAGGGAACGTGGAGTGAGTGGATGTGGAGTAAAGGGACGTGGAGTGAGGGGACGTGGAGTGCGGGGACGTGGAGTGAGAGGACGTGGAGTGAGGCGACATGGAGTGAGGGTAGTGGAGTGAGGACGTGGAGTGAGGGGACGTGGAGTGAGAGGACATGGAGAGAGGGCTCGTGGTGTGAGGGGACGTGGAGTGAGGGGCCGTGGAGTGAGGGCTCATGGAGTGAGGGGATCATGAGTGAGAGGACGTGGAGTGAGGGGAGGAGGAGTGAGAGGACGTGGAGTGAGGGAATGTGGAGTGACAGGACGTGAGTGAGAGGACGTGGAGTGAGTGCTTGTGGAGTGAAGGGACGTGGAGTGAGGGGACATGGAGTGAGGACGTGGAGTGAGTGCTCGTGGGGTGAAGGGACGTGGAGAGAGAGGACGTGGAGTGAGGGGCCGTGGAGTGAGAGGACGTGGAGAGAGAGGACATGGAGTGAGGGAACGTGGTGTGAGGGGATGTGGAGTGAGGAGACGTGGAGTGAGGATAAGGGGAATAATAAGGGGAATAATAAGGGGAAATAAACACTAGTGGGTATCGTCTGTAGGCCTCCGAACAGTGGCAACTCTGTTGGACGGAGTATCAGTCAGGAAATAGTTGAGGCTTGTAATAAGGGAACATCTATAATTATGGGGGATTTTAACTATCATATTAATTGGACAAATCAAATTGGGCAGGGCTGCCTTGAGAATGAGTTCATTGAGTGTATTAGGGATGGGTTTCTTGAGCAGTATGTAACTGAACCGACCAGGGGGCAAGTAACCTTAGATCTGGTCCTGTGTAACGAGACAGGATTAATTAAAAATGTCCTAGTAAAGGATCCCCTTGGAATGAGTGACCATAACATGGTTGAATTCCATATTCAATTAAAGGGTGAGAAGGTTGGATCTCAAACAAGCATGCTAAGCTTGAACAAAGGAGACTATGAAGGTATGAGAGCGGAATTGAGTAGAGTGGATTGGGAAAATAGATTAAAGGGTAAGACGATACATGTTCAGTGGTGTACATTGAAGGAGTTATTTTACAACTTCCAAAAAATATACATTCCACTGAGAAGTAAAGGGTGTAAAAGAAAAGACAGCCATCCGTGGCTAAGTAAAGAAATTAAGGATAGTATTCGACTAAAATCAAGGGCATATAAGGTAGCCAAATCTAGTGGGAGGATAGAGGATTGGGAAAACTTTAAAAGACAGCAAACAATAACAAAAAGATTGATTAAGAAAGGGAAGATAGATTATGAAAGTAAATTAGCAAAAAATAAAAAACAGATAGTAAGAGTTTTTATAGTTATATAAAAAGAAAAAGGGTGGCTAAAGTAAATGTTGGTCCCTTCGAGGATGAGACCGGGAAATTAATGGTGGGAAATATGGAGATGGCAAAAACACTGAATGAATATTTTATATCAGTCTTTACAGTAGAATACACTGAGAATATCCCAACACCGGACATACAGGGGGCTAAAGGGGGGAGGAGCTAAACACGATCAAAATCACTAAGGAAGTGGTACTCGGTAAAATAATGGGACTCAAGGCGGATAAATCACCTGGACCTGATAGCTTACATGCTAGGGTCTTGAGGGAAGTGGCGGTAGGGATTGTGGATGCATTGGTAATAATTTTCCAAAACTCCCTGGACTCGGCAAAGGTCCCGGCAGACTGGAAAACTGCTAATGTAACACCCTTATTTAATAAGGGCAGTAGACAGAAGGCTGGAAACTATAGACCAGTTAGCCTAACATCTGTGGTAGGTAAAATTTTGGAGTCCACTATTAAGGAGACAGTAACAGGACATTTGGATAATCATAATTTAATAGGACAAAATCAGCATGGTTTTATGAAGGGGAAGTCATGTTTGACAAATTTGCTGGAGTTCTTTGAGGAAGTAACATATAGGGTGGATAAAGGGGAACCAGTGGACGTAGTGTATTTAGACTTCCAAAAGGCATTTGACAAGGTGCCACACAAATGATTATTGCTTAAGATAAAAAATCACGGGATTGGGGGTAATATTCTGGCATGGATAGAGGATTGGCTATCTAACAGAAGGCAGAGAGTTGGGATAAATGGTTCATTCTCAGACTGGCAATCAGTAACTAGTGGTGTTCCGCAGGGGTCAGTGCTGGGTCCCCAACTCTTTACAATCTATATTAACGATTTGGAGGAGGGGACCGAATGTAACATATCAAAGTTTGCAGATGATACTAAGATGGGAGGGAAAGTAGTGAGTGAGGAGAACATAAAAAACCTGCAAGGGGACATAGACAGGCTAAGTAAGTGGGCAGAGATTTGGCAGATGGAATACAATACTGGAAAGTGTGAGGTTATGCACTTTGGCAGGAAAAATCATAGAGCAAGTTATTATCTTAATGGCAAGAAACTGGAAAGTACTGAAGTACAAAGGGATCTGGGGGTCCTGGTGCACGAAACTCAAAAGGTTAGTATGCAGGTGCAGCAAGTGATTAAGAAGGCCAATGGAATGTTGGCTTTCATTGCTAGGGGGATAGAATATAAAAATAGGGAGGTATTGCTTCAGTTGTACAAGGTATTGGTGAGACCGCACCTGGAATACTGCGTACAGTTTTGGTGTCCATACTTAAGAAAGGACATACTTGCTCTCGAGTCAGTACAAAGAAGGTTCACTCGGTTAATCCCGGGGATGAGGGGATGGGCATATGAGGAGAGGTTGAGTAGATTGGGACTCTACTCATTGGAGTTCAGAAGAATGAGAGGCGATCTTATTGAAACATATAAGATTGTGAAGGGTTTGGATCGGGTGGATGCGGGGAAGATGTTCCCGATGATGGGTGAAACTAGAACTAGGGGGCAGTCTTAGAATAAGGGGCTGCTCTTTCAAAACTGAGATGAGGAGGAACTACTTCACTCAGAGTGTGGTAGGTGTAGTGTATGTGCCTTTAAGAGCCCCCTGTGTACTGTAATGCCGGTAATGGCCACTCGGGCTATATAAGCCTGTATATTGTGTTGTATCAGTTAGTCGACCTCCAGACTTTGTTCAGTAAACACCTGTGAAACCAACTCCTGCCTTCAGTGTCTCTATTAACACACGGACACAACAGTGGCGACGAAGATGGGATCGGACTTACCTGCAATTCGGCAGCACCTCAAGGACATCGATTCCTCAGACACCCAAAGTCGAAGAAAAGCAAGAAAAAGAAAAAGCTGTGGTTTCACCAGCTAGCCGGGCTGGTGGCAGGTACTGCAATAATCCTTCCTGGGCGTCGGGCTGGGGCTCCATCGGCTGGCTCTGCAGCGAGGCCAAGCAGTGAAGGCGGAGGCAAGCAGTAACAGACGGGGAAGGAGCACTCGGGAGACGGCTGGCGCTGCAAGCAGGTCGGCGTTCAGACCAAGCAGAGAGAGTCCGGCGGGAACGAGTCTCCACCTGTAAATAAATAAAAATAAAAAAAACCCGCGGAAAACAGCGTTGTCATCGGCAGCAGCGGTGGGGAAGCACGGGAAGCGCCATATCTTTTCTGCAGGAAAGAAAGAAAAGCGCGGGAAGCGCCATTTTTTTTCCAGGATGCCTAAGGCTGGCAATATTCATGCTTTTGATAACGATGTAGAGGATCGGACCACATATGTGGAAAGAGTGGAGGTATATTGCACCGCAAATGGAATAGAAAATGATAAAAAAGCGTCAGTACTTCTAAATCTAATGGGCGCAAACACATACGGGCTGTTACTAAACTTAATCACTCCAGCCAAACCAAAGGACAAGAATTTTAAGGAAATTGTTGATACCCTACAGGAGCACTTAAACCCAACACCGCTGTTGATAGCGGAACGATTCAAATTCTTCAAGAGGAATCAACACAAGAATGAAAGTAACGCTGATTACCTCACCGAATTAAGAAAGCTATCAAAGCACTGCCAATTCGGGGCAGGACTAGCAGATTATCTTCGAGACAAATTCGTCTGCGGTCTCCTAAGTGAAGGAACACAGAAAAGGCTGCTTTCTGAGAAAGATTTGACACTGGACAAGGCTTTCAGTATGGCTGTATCATACGAAGCAGCCGCAAGAGGAGCTGCAGAGATACAACAAAAGACACAGGACTTTGGCACCCATGAAATGACACAGGGTTTCGAGAGATGTTATCGCTGCGGCAGATCCACCCATGACCAGAGGGACTGCTGGTTCAAGGACAAAGCATGCAGGCAATGCGGAAAGATTGGACACATTGCACGAGTATGCCAATCTGGACAAAAAAAATACACGGACAAAAATTTACCTTGTTGACTGACCATCAACCCCTCATCTCCATATTCAACCCTAAAAAGGGCGTTCCCATTATGACAGCGCAAAGGCTACAGAGGTGGTCCCTTTTCCTAGGGGCACACCAATATAACATAGAATACAAAGGATCAAAACAGCATGGGAATGCTGATGGTTTATCGCGCCTACCGTTGCCAATGGTAGAAGAGGCACCTACCATAGACCCAGTGGAGATTTTCCACTCTACCATAGTCGAATGTCTACCAGTAACAAATTCTGCCATTGAAAGGGAAACTAGAAATGACCCGACTCTCTCACGAGTCTACGATTTAACAGTGAAGGGATGGCCAGCACATGGCGAACCACTGTTGCCAGCATTCTCGCAAAGAAGAGAACAGCTGTCAGTGTGCCGAGGAACCTTGATGTGTGGATCCAGAGTGGTGATTCCACCCAAACTCCAGGATAAAGTTCTAAAGGAGCTTCACGAGGGGCATCTGGGTGGAGTGAAAATGAAGAACCTAGCCAGGGCGTTTGTATGGTGGCCAGATATCGATGGAGACATCGAAGAAATGACCAAGAGCTGCCTAGGATGCCAGAAGGTCCAAAACGCTCCACCACAAGCCCCTCTACATCCATGGGAGTGGCCCTCATCTCCATGGCAAAGGGTACACATCGACTTTGCTGGTCCATTTATGGACTCAATGTTCTTAATCGCGGTTGATGCATACTCCAAGTGGCCGGAGGTAATAAAGATGTCCTCCACCACCATGGAAAAAACCATCACAGTATTAAGGACCATATTTGCCAGGAATGGGCTGCCTGAACAGATCTGTTCTGATAATGGACCGCAATTTGTGTCCGAAGAATTCAGGAAGTTCTTAAAAAACAATGGGGTTAAGCACTACACGTCCGCCCCATACCATCCCACCACCAATGGATTGGCTGAAAGGTTTGTCCAGACCTTCAAGAAGGCCATAAGGGCCATGGGTAATGAAGACATAAAACTTCAGCATAAGGTGGATAACTTCTTGTTTGCATACAGGAATGCAACACATATGGTTACAAACCAAACTCCCGCCATGGTGTTCTTCAGTAGAAGCCTAAGATGCTGGCTGGATTTGATCAAGCCAAACATCAGAAGGGACGTGGAGAACCGGCAATTTCAAGGCATGAATGAAAGGCCAACTAGAACCTTCCAGATAGGTCAACAAGTTTTGGCCCGGGGCTACCGTACCGAGAAATGGCAGCCTGGAACTATCTGCACACGACTAGGACCGCTGATGTATACCGTGGACATTGGAGAAAGCATAATAAGGCGCCATGCTGACCAAATCATAGAGTCATCCGAAAAGGGACAACCTACACCACAACTCTATACGCCTAATGATGAAGTAGAGATACCCATAGTACCCACCTCCGATCCGGTGATAGAACCCGATGAACCCGACACTGGCATTCAAGCCGAATCAGCCTTGCCAAAAGAACCTACTACACCACCAGAAACTACTACACCACTGAGGCGTTATCCGGACCGAGTCAGGAAGCCTCCAGAGAGACTGACTTATAATTGATTAACTGCAGCAATGTGTAGATTATTGTTCTGGTAACATGTAATTAATGATTACTTAAAATATTATGTACTGGTTGGCTAAAAGGGGAGGAATTGTAGTGTATATGCCTTTAAGAGCCCCCTGTGTACTGTAATGCCAGTAATGGCCACTCGGGCTATATAAGCCTGTATATTGTGTTGTATCATTTAGTCGACCTCCAGACTTTGTTCAGTAAACACCTGTGAAACCAATTCCTGCCTTCAGTGTCTCTATTAACACACGGACACAACAGTAGGTCCATGGAATATGCTGCCCCAAAAAGCTGTAGAAGCTACATCATTACATAAATTTAAAACAGAAATAGACAGTTTCCGAGAAGTAAAGGGAATTAAGGGTTACGGGGAGCGGGCAGGAATTTGGACATGAGTCTAGGTTCAGAATGGTCATGGGCCTGTGGGTAGCGGAGCGGGCCCAGGGGCTGTGTAGCCTGATCCTGCTCCTATTTCGTGTGTCTAATTCTGTTAGATTCAGGAGATGGTTCTGTGACAGTGGATTGGCGGTTAGGATCAGATCAGCCATGATCTTATTGAATGGCGGAGCAGGCTCGAGGGGCCGATTGGCCAACTCCTGCTCCTATTTCTTATGTTCTTATGTTCTTATGATGTGGAGTGAGGGGACGTGGAGTGAGGGGGCCTGGCGTGAGAGGACGTGGAGTGAGGAGACGTGGAGTGAGGATGTGGAGTGAGGGGACTTGGAGTGAGATGACATGGAGTGAGGGGGCGTGGAGTGAGGGGACGTGGTGAGTGAGGACGTGGAGTGAGAGGACGTGGAGTGAGGGGACGTGGAGTGAGGGGACGATGAGTGAGGACGTGGAGTGTGAGGACGTGGAGTGAGAGGACGTGGAGTGAGAGGATGTGGAGAGAGAGGATGTGGAGTGAAGGAACGTGGAGGGAGGACGTGGAGTGAGGTGTGTGGAGTGAGCGCACATGGAGTGAGGGAACGTGGAGTGAGGACGTGGAGTGAGAGGACATGGTGTGGTGGGACGTGGAGTGAGGACGTGGAGTGAGGGCTCGTGGAGTGAGGGGACGTGGAGTGAGGGTATGTGGAGTGAGGGGACATGGAGTGAGGGGACGTGGAGTGAGGGAATGTGGAGTGAGGATGTGGAGTGAGGGGACGTGGAGCGTAAGGACGTGGAGTGAGCAGACGTGGAGAGAGGGGACGCTGAGTGAGGGGACATGAAGAGTGAGGACGTGGAGTGAGGTGATGTGCAGTGTGGGGCTGTGGAGTGAGGGGGCGTGGAGTGAGTGGACATGGAGTGAGGAGACGTGGAGTGAGAGGACGTGGAGTGAGGGGACGTGGAGACAGGGGACGTGGAGTGAGGGGACGTGGAGAGAGAGGACGTGGAGTGAGGGGACATGGAGACAGGGGACGTGGAGTGAGGGGACGTGGAGAGAGAGGACGTGGAGTGAGAGGACGTGGAGTGAGGGTACGTGGAGTGAGAGGACGTGGAGTGAGGGGACGTGGAGAGAGAGGACGTGGAGTGAGAGGACGTGGAGTGAGAGGACGTGGAGTGAGAGGGCGTGGAGTGAGGGGACGTGGACTGAGAGGACGTGGAGTGAGGGGATGTGCAGTGAGGGGACGTGGAGTGAGGGGACGTTGAGTGAGGGGACGTGGAGTGAGAGGACGTGGAGTGAGGGTACGTGGAGTGAGAGGACGTGGAGTGAGGGGACGTGGAGAGAGGGGACGTGGAGTGAGAGGACGTGGAGTGAGAGGACGTGGAGTGAGGGGACGTGAAGTGAGGGGGTGTGGACTGAGAGGACGTGGAGTGAGGGGATGTGCAGTGAGGGGACGTGGAGTGAGGGGACGTTGAGTGAGGGGACGTGGAGTGAGAGGACGTGGAGTGAGGGGACGTGGACTGAGAGGACGCGGAGTGAGGGGATGTGCAGTGAGGGGACGTGGAGTGAGGGGACGTTGAGTGAGGGGACGTGGAGTGAGAGGATGTGGAGTGAGGGTACGTGGAGTGAGAGGACGTGGAGTGAGGGGACGTGGAGAGAGGGGACGTGGAGTGAGAGGACGTGGAGTGAGGGGACATGGAGTGAGGGGACGTAGCGTGAGGGGACGTGGAGCGAGAACGTGGAGTGAGAGGATGTGGAGTGAGGGCTCATGGAGTGAGGGGACGTGGAGTGAGCAGACGTGGAATGAGGGGACGTGGAGTGAGAGGACGTGGAGTGAGAGGACGTGGAGTGAGGGGACGTGGAGTGAGAAGTCGTGGAGTGAGGGGATGTGGAGTGAGGGGTGCTGGAGTGAGGGGACGTGGAGTGAGTGGACGCGGAGTGAAGGGACGTGGAGTGTGGGCTCGTGGAGTGAGAGGACGTGGAGTGAGGGCTCGTGGAGTGAGCAGACGTGGAATGAGGGCACGTGGAATGAGGGAATGTGGAGTGAGGACGTGGAGTGAGGGGACTTAGAGAGAGTGGACGTGGAGGAGCGGATGTGGAGAGTGAGGGGACATGGAGTGAAGGGACTTGGCATGAGGGGACGTGGAGTGAGAGGACGTGGAGTGAGAGGACATGGAGTGAGGGAATGTGGAGTGAGTTGACGTGGAGTGAAGGAACGTGGAGTGAGGGGACGTGGAGTGCGGGGACGTGGAGTGAGAGGACGTGGAGTGAGGCGACATGGAGTGAGGGAAGTGGAGTGAGGACGTGTAGTGAGGGGACGTGGAGTGAGAGGACGTGGAGAGAGGGCTCGTGGAGTGAGGGGACGTGGAGTGAGGGGACGTGGACTGAGGGCTCATGGAGTGAGGGGATCATGAGTGAGAGGACGTGGAGTGAGGGGAGGAGGAGTGAGAGGATGTGGAGTGAGTGCTCGTGGAGTGAGGGGACGTGCAGTGAGCAGACGTGGAATGAGGGCACGTGGAATGAGGGAATGTGGAGTGAGGACGTGGAGTGAGGGGACGTGGAGTGAGAGGACGTGGACTGAGAGGACATGGAGTGAGGGAACGTGGAGTGAGTTGACGTGGAGTGAAGGGACGTGGAGTGAGGGGACGTGGAGTGCGGGGACGTGGAGAGAGAGGACGTGGAGTGAGGTGACATGGAGTGAGGGAAGTGGAGTGAGGACGTGGAGTGAGGGGACGTGGAGTGAGAGGACGTGGAGAGAGGGCTCGTGGAGTGAGGGGACGTGGAGTGAGGGGACGTGGACTGAGGGCTCGTGGAGTGAGGGGATCATGAATGAGAGGACGTGGAGTGAGGGGAGGAGGAGTGAGAGGATGTGGAGTGAGGGAATGTGGAGTGAGGACGTGCAGTGAGTGCTCGTGGAGTGAAGGGACGTGGAGTGAGGGGACTTGGAGTGAGGACGTGGAGTGAGTGCTCGTGGGGTGAAGGGACGTGGAGAGAGAGGACGTGGAGTGAGGGGCCGTGGAGTGAGAGGATGTGGAGAGAGAGGACGTGGAGAGAGAGGACATGGAGTGAGTGGACGTGGTGTGAGGGGATGTGGAGTGAGGAAACGTGGAGTGGGGATGTGGAGTGAGGGGACGTGGAGTGAGGGGGCCTGGCGTGAGAGGATGTGGAGTGAGGAGACGTGGAGTGAGGATGTTGAGTGAGGGGACGTGGAGTGAGATGACGTGCAGTGAGCGGACGTGGAGAGTGGGGACGTGGAGTGAGAGGATGTGGAGTGAGGGGACGTGGAGTGAGGGGACGTGCAGTGAGAGGACATGGAGTGAGGAGACGTGGAGTGAGGGGGCATGGAGTGAGGGGACATGGAGTGAGGGACGTGGAGTGAGGTGACGTGGAGTGAGAGGACATGGAGGTAGAGGATGTGGAGTGAGGGAACGTGGAGTGAGGTGCCTGGAGAGCGGGGACGTGGAGAGAGAGGACGTGGAGTGTGGGGAAGTGGAGTGAGGGAAAGTGGAGTGAGGACGTGGAGTGAGGGGATGTGGAGTGAGGGGACATGGAGTGAGTGGATGTGGAGTGAGGGGACGTGGATGAGGGGACGTGGAGAGAGGGGACGTGGAGTGAGGATGTGGAGTGAGGTGACGAGGAGAGAGAGGACGTGGAGTGAGGGGATGCGGAGTGAGTGGACGTGGAGTGAGGACGTGGAGTGAGGACGTGGAGTGAGGGGACGTGGAGAGAGGGGACGTGGAGTGAGTGGACGTGGAGTGAGGACGTGGAGTGAGGACGTGGAGTGAGGACGTGGAGTGAGGGGACGTGGTGTGAGGGGACGTGGAGTGAGTGGACGTGGAGTGAGGACGTGGAGTGAGGACGTGGAGTGAGGACCTGGAGAAGGGGATGTGGAGTGAGGGGACATGGAGAGAGGGGACGTGGAGTGAGGGGACGTGGAGTGAGAGGACGTGGAGTGAGAGGACGTGGAGTGCGAGGACTTGGAGTGAAAGGATGTGGAGTGAGAGTACATGGAGTGAGGCGACGTGGATGAGGTGATGTGGAGTGAGGGAACATGGAGTGAGGGGACGTGGAGTGATGGGACGTTGAGTGAGAGGACGTGGAGTGAGGGGACGCGGAGTGATGGGACGTTGAGTGAGAGGACGTGGAGTGAGGGGACGTGGAGTGAGGGGACGTGGAGTGAGATGACGTGGAGTGAGAGGTCGTTGAGAGAGAGGACGTGGAGTGAGGGGACGTCGAGTGAGAGGACATGGAGTGAGAGGACATGGAGTGAGAGGGCGTGGAGTGAGGGGACGTGGAGTGAGAGGACGTGAAGTGAGGACGTGGAGTGAGGGGACGTGGAGTGAGGGGACGTGGAGTGAGAGGACATGGAGTGAGAGGACCTGGCGTGAGAGGACGTGGAGTGAGGGGACATGGAGTGAGGGGATTTGGAGTGAGGGGAAATGGAGTGAGGGGACGTGGAGTGAGGGGATGTGGAGTGAGGGGACGTGGAGTGAGGGGACGTGGAGTGAGGGGAAATGGAATGAGAGGACGTGGAGTGAGGGGAAATGGAATGAGGGGAGGTGAAGTGAGAGGACGTGGAGTGAGAGAACGTGGAGTGAGAGGATGTGGAGTGAGGGGACGTGGAGTGAGGGGACGTGGAGTGAGGGGATTTGGAGTGAGGGAAAAGGGATTTAGGGGACGTGGAGTGAGGGGACGTGGAGAGAGGTGACGTTGTTATATCCGTGTATCTTAATGTTGTGTCCTTCAATAATCAGACAACAGACTGCAGGGAACGATCAACAGGTGTTTACTGAATGAGGGTTCAAACTGCAGCTGACTGCACAGATCACTACTCAGGGTTTATATAGAGGCGTGGTCACTGCCGGTACTACAGGATACAGGAGCTGTAAAAAGTAGTTCTCCCCCTTAAAGGTACATACATTACAGACGTGGACTGAGAGGACGTGGAGTGAGGGGACGTGGAGTGAAGGGACGTGGAGTGAGAGGAAGTGGAGAGAGAGGACGTGGAGTGAGAGGACGTGGAGTGAAGGGACGTGGAGTGAGAGGAAGTGGAGTGAGGGGACGTGGAGTGAGAGGACGTGGAGTGAGGGGATGTGGAGTGAGAGGACGTGGAGTGAGGGTATGTGGAGTGAGTGGATGTGGAGTGAGAGGACGTGGAGTAAGGGGACGTGGAGTGAGAGGACGTGGAGTGAGAGGACGTGGAGTGAGGGGACGTGGAGTGAGAGGAAGTGGAGTGAGGGGACGTGGACTGAGAGGACGTGGAGTGAGGGGATGTGGAGTGAGAGGACGTGGAGTGAGGGTATGTGGAGTGAGAGGACGTGGAGTGAGGGTATGTGGAGTGAGTGGATGTGGAGTGAGAGGATGTGGAGTGAGGGGACGTGGAGTGAGAGGACGTGGAGTGAGAGGACGTGGAGTGAGAGGACTTGGAGTGAGGGGACGTGGAGTGAGAGGACGCGGAGTGAGTGGATGTGGAGTGAGAGGACGTGGAGTGAGGGGACGTGGAGTGAGAGGACGTGGAGTGAGAGGATGTGGAGAGAGAGGACGTGGAGTGAGAGGATGTGGAGTGAGAGGACGTGGAGTGAGAGGACGTGGAGTGAAAGGACGTGGAGTGAGGGGCCAAGGAGAGTGAGGACTAGGAGTGAGAGGACGTGGAGTGAGAGGATGTGGAGTGAGGGGACGTGGAGTGACGGGACGTGGAGTGAGGGGACGTGGAGTGAGGGGATGTAGAGTGAGAGGACGTGGAGGGAGGACATGGAGTGAGAGGACGTGGAGTGAGGGGACGTGGAGTGAGGGGACATGGAGTGAGAGGACGTGGAGTGAGGGGGCATGGAGTGAGAGGACGTGGAGTGAGTGTACGTGGAGTGAGGGGATGTGGAGAGTGAGGACTTGGAGTGAGGGGACCTGGAGTGAGGGGACGTGGAGGGTGAGGACTTGGAGTGAGAGGACGTGGAGTGAGGGGACGTGGAGTGAGGGGATGTGGAGTGAGGGGACGTGGACTGAGAGGACGTGGAGTGAGGGGACGTGGAGTGAGGGGACGTGGAGTGAGGGGACGTGGAGTGAGAGGACGTGGAGTGAGTGGATGTGGAGTGAGAGGACGTGGAGTGAGGGGATCTGGAGAGAGAGGACGTGGAGTGAGGGGATGTGGAGAGAGTGGACATGGAGTGAGAGGACGTAGAGTGAGGGGACGTGGAGTGTGGGCAGGTGGAGTGAGTGGACATCGAGTGAGAGGACGTGGAGTGAGGGGACGTGGAGAGTGAGGACTTGGAGTGAGAGGACGTGGAGTGAGGGGACGTGGAGTGAGGGGACGTGGAGTGAGGGGACGTTGAGTGAGAGGACGTGGAGTGAGGGGAGGTGGAGTGAGAAGGCGTGGAGTGAGGGGACGTGGAGTGAGGGGATGTAGAGTGAGAGGACGTGGAGGGAGGACGTGCAGTGAGGGGACGTGGAGTGAGAGGACGTGGAGGGAGGACGTGGAGTGAGGGGACATGGAGTGAGAGGACGTGGAGTGAGGGGATGTGCAGTGAGTGGAAGTGGAGTGAGAGGACGTGGAGTGAGGGGACGTGGAGTGAGGGAATGTGCAGTGAGCGGATGTGGAGTGAGGGGACGTGGAGTGAGGGGACTTGCAGTGAAGGGAAGTGGAGTGAGGACGTGGAGTGAGGGGACGTGGAGTGAGGGGACATGGAGTGAGAGAACGTGGAGTGTGGGGAAGTGGAGTGAGGGGACGTGGAGTGAGAGGACGTGGAATGAGGGGACGTGGAGGGAGGGGACATGGAGAGTGAGGACTTGGAGTGAGGGGACGAGGAGAGTGAGGACTTGGAGTGAGAGGACGTGGAGTGAGGGGACGTGGAGTGAGGGGACGTTGAGTGAGAGGACGTGGAGTGAGGGGACCTGGAGTGAGGGGACGTGGAGAGTGAGGACTTGGAGTGAAAGGACCTGGAGTGAGAGGACGTGGAGTGAGGGGACGTGGAGTGAGAGGAAGTGGAGTGAGGGGACGTGGACTGATAGGACGTGGAGTGAGGGGATGTGGAGTGAGAGGACGTGGAGTGAGGGTATGTGGAGTGAGTGGATGTGGAGTGAGAGGACGTGGAGTGAGGGGACGTGGAGTGAGAGGACGTGGAGTGAGAGGACGTGGAGTGAGAGGACGTGGAGTGAGGGGACGTGGAGTGAGAGGACGCGGAGTGAGTGGACGTGGAGTGAGAGGACGTGGAGTGAGGGGACGTGGAGTGAGAGGACGTGGAGTGAGAGGATGTGGAGAGAGAGGACGTGGAGTGAGAGGATGTGGAGTGAGAGGACGTGGAGTGAGAGGACGTGGAGTGAGAGGACGTGGAGTGAGGGGCCAAGGAGAGTGAGGACTAGGAGTGAGAGGACGTGGAGTGAGGGCAGGTGGAGTGAGTGGACATGGAGTGAGAGGATGTGGAGTGAGGGGACGTGGAGTGAGGGGACGTGGAGTGAGGGGACGTGGAGTGAGGGGATGTAGAGTGAGAGGACGTGGAGGGAGGACATGGAGTGAGAGGACGTGGAGTGAGGGGACGTGGAGTGAGGGGACATGGCGTGAGAGGACGTGGAGTGAGGGTACGTGGGGTGAGGGGACATGGAGTGAGAGGACGTGGAGTGAGTGTACGTGGAGTGAGGGGACGTGGAGAGTGAGGACTTGGAGTGAGGGGACCTGGAGTGAGGGGACGTGGAGGGTGAGGACTTGGAGTGAGAGGGCGTGGAGTGAGGGGACGTGGAGTGAGGGGATGTGGAGTGAGGGGACGTGGACTGAGAGGACGTGGAATGAGGGGACGTGGAGTGAGGGGACGTGGAGTGAGGGGACGTGGAGTGAGGGGATCTGGAGAGAGCGGACGTGGAGTGAGGGGATGTGGAGAGAGTGGACATGGAGTGAGAGGACGTAGAGTGAGGGGACGTGGAGTGAGGGCAGGTGGAGTGAGTGGACATGGAGTGAGAGGACGTGGAGTGAGGGGACGTGGAGAGTGAGGACTTGGAGTGAGAGGACGTGGAGTGAGGGGATGTGGAGTGAGGGGACGTGGAGTGAGGGGATGTAGAGTGAGAGGACGTGGAGGGAGGACGTGGAGTGAGGGGACATGGAGTGAGAGGACGTGGAGTGAGGCGATGTGCAGTGAGTGGAAGTGGAGTGAGAGGACGTGGAGTGAGGGGACGTGGAGTGAGGGGATGTGCAGTGAGCGGATGTGGAGTGAGGGGACGTGGAGTGAGGGGACTTGCAGTGAAGGGAAGTGGAGTGAGGACGTGGAGTGAGCGGACGTGGAGTGAGGGTACGTGGAGTGAGAGAACGTGGAGTGTGGGGAAGTGGAGTGAGGGGACGTGGAGTGAGAGGACGTGGAATGAGGGGACGTGGAGTGAGGGGACATGGAGAGTGAGGACTTGAAGTGAGGGGACGTGGAGAGTGAGGACTTGGAGTGAGAGGACGTGGAGTGAGGGGACGTGGAGTGAGGGGATGTTGAGTGAGAGGACGTGGAGTGAGGGGACCTGGAGTGAGGGGACGTGGAGAGTGAGGACTTGGAGTGAAAGGACCTGGAGTGACGGGACGTGGAGAGTGAGGACTTGGAGTGAGAGGACGTGGAGTGAGGGGACGTGGAGTGAGGGGACGTGGACTGAGAGGACGTGGAGTGAGGGGACGTTGAGTGAGGGGACGTGGAGTGAGGGGACGTGGAGTGAGAGGACGTGGAGTGAGTGGATGTGGATTGAGAGGACGTGGAGTGAGGGGATGTGGAGAGGGAGGACGTGGAGTGAGGGGATGTGGAGAGAGTGGATGTGGAGTGAGAGGACGTAGAGTGAGGGGACGTGGAGTGAGGGCAGGTGGAGTGAGTGGACATGGAGTGAGAGGACGTGGAGTGAGGGGACGTGGAGAGTGAGGACTTGGAGTGAGAGGACGTGGAGTAAGGGGACGTGGAGTGAGGGGACGTGGAGTGAGGGGACGTTGAGTGAGAGGACGTGGAGTGAGGGGAGGTGGAGTGAGAAGACATGGAGTGAGGGGACATGGAGTGAGGGGATGTAGAGTGAGAGGACGTGGAGGGAGGATGTGGAGTGAGGGGACGTGGAGTGAGAGGACGTGGAGGAAGGACGTGGAGTGAGGGGACATGGAGTGAGAGGACGTGGAGTGAGGGTACGTGGAGTGAGGGGACATGGAGTGAGAGGACGTGGAGTGAGGGGACGTGGAGTGAGGGGAGGTGGAGTGAGAGAACGTGGAGTGTGGGGAAGTGGAGTGAGGGGACGTGGAGTGAGGGGAGTTGGAGTGAGGGGAAGTGGAGTGAGAACGTGGATTGAGCGGACGTGGAGTGAGAGGACGTGGAATGAGGGGACGTGGAGAGAGGGGACATGGAGAGTGAGGACTTGGAGTGAGGGGACGTGGAGTGAGGGGACCTGGAGTGAGGGGACGTGGATAGTGAGGACTTGGAGTGCGAGGACGTGGAGTGAGGGGATGTGGAGTGAGGGGATATGGAGTGAGGGGACGTGGAGTGTGGGGATGTAGAGTGAGAGGACGTGGAGGGAGGACATGGAGTGAGAGGACGTGGAGTGAGGGGACGTGGAGTGAGGGGACATGGAGTGAGAGGACGTGGAGTGAGGGTACGTGGGGTGAGGGGACATGGAGTGAGAGGACGTGGAGTGAGGGGGCATGGAGTGAGAGGATGTGGAGTGAGTGTACGTGGAGTGAGGGGACGTGGAGAGTGAGGACTTGGAGTGAGGGGACCTGGAGTGAGGGGACGTGGAGGGTGAGGACTTGGAGTGAGAGGACATGGAGTGAGGGGACGTGGAGTGAGGGGATGTGGAGTGAGGGGACGTGGACTGAGAGGACGTAGAGTGAGGGGACGTGGAGTGAGGGGACGTGGAGTGAGGGGACGTGGAGTGAGAGGACGTGGAGTGAGTGGATGTGGAGTGAGAGGACGTGGAGTGAGGGGATCTGGAGAGAGAGGACGTGGAGTGAGGGGCTGTGGAGAGAGTGGACATGGAGTGAGAGGACGTAGAGTGAGGGGACGTGGAGTGAGGGCAGTTGGAGTGAGTGGACATGGAGTGAGAGGACGTGGAGTGAGGGGACATCGAGAGTGAGGACTTGGAGTGAGAGGACGTGGAGTGAGGGGACGTGGAGTGAGGGGACGTGGAGTGAGGGGACGTTGAGTGAGAGGACGTGGAGTGAGGGGAGGTGGAGTGAGAAGGCGTGGAGTGAGGGGACGTGGAGTGAGGGGATGTAGAGTGAGAGGACGTGGAGGGAGGACGTGGAGTGAGGGGACGTGGAGTGAGAGGACGTGGAGGGAGGACGTGGAGTGAGGGGACATGGAGTGAGAGGACGTGGAGTGAGGGGATGTGCAGTGAGTGGAAGTGGAGTGAGAGGACGTGGAGTGAGGGGACGTGGAGTGAGGGGATGTGCAGTGAGCGGATGTGGAGTGAGGGGACGTGGAGTGAGGGGACTTGCAGTGAAGGGAAGTGGAGTGAGGACGTGGAGTGAGGGGACGTGGAGTGAGGGTACGTGGAGTGAGAGAACGTGGAGTGTGGGGAAGTGGAGTGAGGGGACGTGGAGTGAGAGGACGTGGAATGAGGGGACGTGGAGTGAGGGGACATGGAGAGTGAGGACTTGGAGTGAGGGGACGTGGAGAGTGAGGACTTGGAGTGAGAGGACGTGGAGTGAGGGGACGTGGAGTGAGGGGACGTTGAGTGAGAGGACGTGGAGTGAGGGGACCTGGAGTGAAGGGACGTGGAGAGTGAGGACTTGGAGTGAAAGGACCTGGAGTGACGGGACGTGGAGAGTGAGGACTTGGAGTGAGAGGACGTGGAGTGAGGGGACGTGGAGTGAGGGGACGTGGAGTGAGGGGACGTGGACTGAGAGGACGTGGAGTGAGGGGACGTGGAGTGAGGGGACGTGGAGTGAGGGGACGTGGAGTGAGAGGACGTGGAGTGAGTGGATGTGGATTGAGAGGACGTGGAGTGAGGGGATGTGGAGAGGGAGGACGTGGAGTGAGGGGATGTGGAGAGAGTGGATGTGGAGTGAGAGGACGTAGAGTGAGGGGACGTGGAGTGAGGGCAGGTGGAGTGAGTGGACATGGAGTGAGAGGACGTGGAGTGAGGGGACGTGGAGAGTGAGGACTTGGAGTGAGAGGACGTGGAGTAAGGGGACGTGGAGTGAGGGGACATGGAGTGAGGGGACGTTGAGTGAGAGGACGTGGAGTGAGGGGAGGTGGAGTGAGAAGACGTGGAGTGAGGGGACATGGAGTGAGGGGATGTAGAGTGAGAGGACGTGGAGGGAGGATGTGGAGTGAGCGGACGTGGAGTGAGAGGACGTGGAGGAAGGACGTGGAGTGAGGGGACATGGAGTGAGAGGACGTGGAGTGAGGGTACGTGGAGTGAGGGGACATGGAGTGAGAGGACGTGGAGTGAGGGGACGTGGAGTGAGGGGAGGTGGAGTGAGAGAACGTGGAGTGTGGGGAAGTGGAGTGAGGGGACGTGGAGTGAGGGGAGTTGGAGTGAGGGGAAGTGGAGTGAGAACGTGGATTGAGGGGACGTGGAGTGAGAGGACGTGGAATGAGGGGACGTGGAGAGAGGGGACATGGAGAGTGAGGACTTGGAGTGAGGGGACGTGGAGTGAGGGGACATGGAGTGAGGGGACGTTGAGTGAGAGGACGTGGAGTGAGGGGACCTGGAGTGAGGGGACGTGGATAGTGAGGACTTGGAGTGAGAGGACGTGGAGTGAGGGGATGTGGAGTGAGGGGATATGGAGTGAGGGGACGTGGAGTGAGAGGACATGGAGTGAGGGGACGTGGAGTGAGAGGACATGGAGTGAGGGGATGTGGAGTGAGAGGACGTGGAGTGAGAGGACGTGCAGTGAGGAAACGTGGAGTCCGAGGGGGAGGAGTGAGGGGACGTGGAGAGTGAGGACTTGGAGTGAGGGGACGTGGAGAGTGAGGACTTGGAGTGAGAGGATGTGGAGTGAGAAGACGTTGAGTGAGGGGACGTAGAGTGAGAGGACGTGGAGAGTGAGGACTTCGAGTGAGGGGACCTGGAGAGTGAGGACGTGGAGACAGGGGACCTGGAGTGAGGGGAAGTGGAGAGTGAGGACGTGGAGTGAGGGGATGTGGAGTGAGGGGATATGGAGTGAGGGGACGTGGAGTAAGGGGATGTGGATAATGAGGACGTGGAGTGAGGGGACGTGGAGTGAGAGGACGTGGAGTGAGGGGACGTGGAGTGAGAGGGCGGGGAGTGAGGGGACGTGGAGTGAGGGGGTGTGGAGTGAGGGATGTGGAGTGCGGGGATGTGGAGTGAGAGGACATGGAGTGAGGGGACGTGGAGTGAGGGGATGTGGAGTGAGGGGAAATGGAGTGAGGGGACGTGGAGTGAGGGGATGTGGAGTGAGGGATGTGGAGTGAGGGGATTTGGAGTGAGAGGACGTGGAGTGAGTGGACATGGAGTGAGCGGTCGTGGAGTGAGGACGTGGAGTGAAGGGACGTAGAGTGAGGGGATGTGGAGTGAGAGGACGTGGAGTGAGGGGACATGGAGTGAGGGGATGTGCAGTGAGTGGATGTGCAGTGAGTGGAAGTGGAGTCAGAGGACGTGGAGTGAGGGGACGTGGAGTGAGGGGATGTGCAGTGAGCGGATGTGGAGTGAGGGGACGTGGAGTGAGGGGACTTGGAGTGAGGGGAAGTGGAGTGAGGACGTGGAGTGAGGGGACGTGTAGTGAGGGGACGTGGAGTGAGAGAACGTGGAGTGTGGGGAAGTGGAGTGAGGGGACTTGGAGTGAGAGGACGTGGAATGAGGGGACGTGAAGTGAGGGGACATGGAGAGTGAGGACTTGGAGTGAGGGGACGTGGAGAGTGAGAGGACGTGGAGTGAGGGGACGTGGAGTGAGGGGACGTTGAGTGAGAGGATGTGGAGTGAGGGGACCTGGAGTGAGGGGACGTGGAGAGTGAGGACTTGGAGTGAGAGGACGTGGAGTGAGGGGACGTGGAGTGAGGGGACGTGGAGTGAGGGGACATGGAGAGTGAGGACTTGGAGTGAGGGGACGTGGAGACTGAGGACTTGCAGTGAGAGGACGTGGAGTGAGGGGACGTGGAGTGAGGGGACGTTGAGTGAGAGGACGTGGAGACAGGGGACCTGGAGTGAGGGGACGGGGAGAGTGAGGACTTGGAGTGAGAGGACGTGGAGTGAGGGGATGTGGAGTGAGGGGATATGGAGTGAGGGGACGTGGTTAATGAGGACGTGGAGTGAGGGGACGTGGAGTGAGAGGACGTGGAGTGAGGGGACGTGGAGTGAGAGGACGTGGTGTGAGGGGACGTGGAGTGAGGGGATGTGGAGTGAGGGATGTGGAGTGCGGGGACGTGGAGTGAGAGGACATGGAGTGAGGGGACGTGGAGTGAGGGGATGTGGAGTGAGGGGAAATGGAGTGAGGGGACGTGGAGTGAGGGTATGTGGAGTGAGGGATGTGGAGTGAGGGGATTTGGAGTGAGAGGACGTGGAGTGAGTGGACATGCAGTGAGCGGTCGTGGAGTGAGGACGTGGAGTGAAGGGACGTAGAGTGAGGGGATGTGGAGTGAGAGGACGTGGAGTGAGGGGACATGGAGTGAGGGGATGTGCAGTGAGGGGATGTGCAGTGAGTGGAAGTGGAGTCAGAGGACGTGGAGTGAGGGGACGTGGAGTGAGGGGATGTGCAGTGAGCGGATGTGGAGTGAGGGGACGTGGAGTGAGGGGACTTGGAGTGAGGGGAAGTGGAGTGAGGACGTGGAGTGAGGGGACGTGGAGTGAGGGGACGTGGAGTGAGAGAACGTGGAGTGTGGGGAAGTGGAGTGAGGGGACGTGGAGTGAGAGGACGTGGAATGAGGGGACGTGAAGTGAGGGGACGTGGAGAGTGAGGACTTGGAGTGAGGGGACGTGGAGAGTGAGGACTTGGAGTGAGAGGACGTGGAGTGAGGGGACGTGGAGTGAGGGGACGTTGAGTGAGAGGATGTGGAGTGAGGGGACCTGGAGTGAGGGGACGTGGAGAGTGAGCACTTGGAGTGAGAGGACGTGGAGTGAGGGGACGTGGAGTGAGGGGACGTGGAGTGAGGGGACATGGAGAGTGAGGACTTGGAGTGAGGGGACGTGGAGACTGAGGACTTGCAGTGAGAGGACGTGGAGTGAGGGGACGTGGAGTGAGGGGACGTTGAGTGAGAGGACGTGGAGACAGGGGACCTGGAGTGAGGGGACGGGGAGAGTGAGGACTTGGAGTGAGAGGACGTGGAGTGAGGGGATGTGGAGTGAGGGGATATGGAGTGAGGGGACGTGGTTAATGAGGACGTGGAGTGAGGGGACGTGGAGTGAGAGGACATGGAGTGAGGGGACGTGGAGTGAGAGGACGTGGAGTGAGGGGACGTGGAGTGTGGGGATGTGGAGTGAGGGATGTGGAGTGCGGGGACGTGGAGTGAGAGGACATGGAGTGAGGGGACGTGGAGTGAGGGGATGTGGAGTGAGGGGAAATGGAGTGAGGGGACGTGGAGTGAGGGGATGTGGAATGAGCGATGTGGAGTGAGGGGATTTGGAGTGAGAGGACGTGGAGTGAGTGGACATGTAGTGAGCGGTCGTGGAGTGAGGACGTGGAGTGAAGGGACGTGGAGTGAGGGGATGTGGAGTGAGAGGACGTGGAGTGAGGGGACGTGGAGTGAGGGGATGTGCAGTGAGGGGATGTGCAGTGAGTGGAAGTGGAGTGAGAGGACGTGGAGTGAGGGGACGTGGAGTGAGGGGATGTGCAGTGAGCGGATGTGGAGTGAGGGGACGTGGAGTGAGGGGACTTGGAGTGAGGGGAAGTGGAGTGAGGACGTGGAGTGAGGGGACGTGGAGTGAGGGGACATGGAGTGAGAGAACGTGGAGTGTGGGGAAGTGGAGTGAGGGGACGTGGAGTGAGAGGACGTGGAATGAGGGGACGTGGAGTGAGGGGACGTGGAGTGAGAGGATGTGGAGTGAGGGGACGTGGAGTGAGGGGATGTGCAGTGAGAGGACGTGGAGTGAGGAGACGTGGAGTGAGGGGACATGGAGTGAGGGGACATGGAGTGAGGGACGTGGAGTGAGGTGACGTGGAGTGAGAGGACATGGAGGTAGAGGATGTGGAGTGAGGGAACGTGGAGTGAGGTGCCTGGAGAGCGGGGCCGTGGAGAGAGAGGACGTGGAGTGTGGGGACGTGGAGTGAGGGGAAGTGGAGTGAGGACGTGGAGTGAGGGGACGTGGAGTGAGGGGACATGGAGTGAGTGGATGTGGAGTGAGGGGACGTGGAGTGAGGGGACGTGGAGAGGGGACGTGGAGTGAGGATGTGGAGTGAGGTGACGAGGAGAGAGAGGACGTGGAGTGAGGGGATGCGGAGTGAGTGGACGTGGAGTGAGGACGTGGAGTGAGGACGTGGAGTGAGGGGACGTGGAGAGAGGGGACGTGGAGTGAGTGGACGTGGAGTGAGGACGTGGAGTGAGGACGTGGAGTGAGGACATGGAGTGAGGGGACGTGGTGTGAGGGGACGTGGAGTGAGTGGACGTGGAGTGAGGACGTGGAGTGAGGACGTGGAGTGAGGACGTGGAGAAGGGGATGTGGCGTGAGGGGACATGGAGAGAGGGGACGTGGAGTGAGGGGACGTGGAATGAGAGGACGTGGAGTGAGAGGACGTGGAGTGCGAGGACGTGGAGTGAAAGGATGTGGAGTGAGAGGACGTGGAGTGAGGCGACGTGGATGAGGTGATGTGGAGTGAGGGAACATGGAGTGAGGGGACGTGGAGTGATGGGACGTTGAGTGAGAGGACGTGGAGTGAGGGGACGCGGAGTGATGGGACGTTGAGTGAGAGGACGTGGAGTGAGGGGACGTGGAGTGAGGGGACGTGGAGTGAGATGACGTGGAGTGAGAGGTCGTTGAGAGAGAGGACGTGGAGTGAGGGGACGTCGAGTGAGAGGACATGGACTGAGAGGACATGGAGTGAGAGGGCGTGGAGTGAGGGGATGTGGAGTGAGAGGACGTGAAGTGAGGACGTGGAGTGAGGGGACGTGGAGTGAGGGGACGTGGAGTGAGAGGACGTGGAGTGAGAGGACCTGGCATGAGAGGACGTGGAGTGAGGGGACATGGAGTGAGGGTATTTGGAGTGAGGGGAAATGGAGTGAGGGGACGTGGAGTGAGGGGATGTGGAGTGAGGGGACGTGGAGTGAGGGGACGTGGAGTGAGGGGAAATGGAATGAGATGATGTGGAGTGAGGGGAAATGGAATGAGGGGAGGTGAAGTGAGAGGACGTGGAGCGAGAGGATGCGGAGTGAGGGGACGTGGAGTGAGGGGACGTGGAGTGACGGGGTGTGGAGTGAGGGGAAATGGATTTAGGGGACGTGGAGTGAGGGGACGTGGAGTGAGGTGATGTTGTTATATCCGTGTATCTTAATGTTGTGTCCTTCAATAATCAGACAACAGACTCCAGGGATCGATCAACAGGTGTTTACTGAATGAGGGTTCAAACTGCAGCTGACTGTACAGATCACTACTCAGGGTTTATATAGAGGTGTGGTCACTGCTGGTACTACAGGATACAGGAGCTGTAAAAAGTAGTTCTCCCCCGTAAAGGTACATACATTACAGACGTGGACTGAGAGGACGTGGAGTGAGGGGACGTGGAGTGAGGGGACGTGGAGTGAGGGGGCGTGGAGAGAGAGGACGTGGAGTGAGAGGACGTGGAGTGAGGGGACGTGGAGTGAGAGGAAGTGGAGTGAGGGGACGTGGAGTGAGAGGACGTGGAGTGAGGGGATGTGGAGTGAGAGGACGTGGAGTGAGGGGACGTGGAGTGAGTGGATGTGGAGTGAGAGGACGTGGAGTGAGGGGACGTGGAGTGAGAGGACGTGGAGTGAGAGGACGTGGAGTGAGAGGACGTGGAGTGAGGGGACGTGGAGTGAGAGGACGTGGAGTGAGTGGATGTGGAGTGAGAGGACGTGGAGTGAGAGGACGTGGAGTGAGGGGACGTGGAGTGAGAGGACATGGAGTGAGAGGATCTGGAGTGAGAGGACGTGGAGTGAGAGGACGTGGAGTGAGAGGACGTGGAGTGAGGGGCCAAGGAGAGTGAGGACTTGGAGTGAGAGGACGTGGAGTGAGGGCAGTTGGAGTGAGTGGACATGGATTGAGAGGACGTGGAGTGAGGGGACATGGAGAGTGAGGACTTGGAGTGAGAGGATGTGGAGTGAGGGGACGTGGAGTGAGGGGACGTGGAGTGAGAAGACGTGGAGTGAGGGGACGTGGAGTGAGGGGATGTAGAGTGAGAGGACGTGGAGGGAGGACATGGAGTGAGAGGACGTGGAGTGAGGGGACGTGCAGTGAGGGGACATGGAGTGAGAGGACGTGGAGTGAGGGTACGTGGAGTGAGGGGACATGGAGTGAGAGGACGTGGAGTGAGGGGACATGGAGTGAGAGGACGTGGAGTGAGGGTACGTGGAGTGAGGGGACGTGGAGAGTGAGGACTTGGAGTGAGGGGACCTGGAGTGAGGGGACGTGGAGAGTGAGGACATGGAGTGAGAGGACGTGGAGTGAGGGGACGTGGAGTGAGGGGACGTGGAGTGAGGGGACGTGGACTGAGAGGACGTGGAGTGAGGGGACGTGGAGTGAGGGAACGTGGAGTGAGTGGACGTGGAGTGAGAGGACGTGGAGTGAGTGGATGTGGAGTGAGAGGACGTGGAGTGAGACGATGTGGAGAGAGAGGACGTGGAGTGAGGGGATGTGGAGAGAGTGGATGTGGAGTGAGAGGACGTAGAGTGAGGGGACGTGGAGTGAGGGCAGGTGGAGTGAGTGGACATGGAGTGAGAGGACGTGGAGTGAGGGGACGTGGAGAGTGAGGACTTGGAGTGAGAGGACGTGGAGTGAGGAGAGGTGGAGTGAGAAGACGTGGAGTGAGGGGACGTGGAGTGAGGGGATGTAGAGTGAGAGGACGTGGAGGGAGGACGTGGAGTGAGGGGACGTGGAGTGAGAGGACGTGGAGGGAGGACGTGGAGTGAGGGGACATGGAGTGAGAGGACGTGGAGTGAGGTTACGTGGAGTGAGGGGACATGGAGTGAGAGGACGTGGAGTGAGGGGACGTGGAGTGAGGGGAGGTGGAGTGAGAGAACGTGGAGTGTGGGGAAGTGGAGTGAGGGGACGTGGAGTGAGGGGACTTGGAGTGAGGGGAAGTGGAGTGAGAACGTGGATTGAGGGGACGTGGAGTGAGAGGACGTGGAATGAGGGGACGTGGAGAGAGGGGACATGGAGAGTGAGGACCTGGAGTGAGGGGACGTGGAGTGAGGGGACATGGAGTGAGGAGACGTTGAGTGAGAGGACGTGGAGTGAGGGGACCTGGAGTGAGGGGACGTGGAGAGTGAGGACTTGGAGTGAGAGGACGTGGAGTGAGGGGATGTGGAGTGAGGGGATATGGAGTGAGGGGACGTGGAGTGAGAGGACATGGAGTGAGGGGACGTGGAGTGAGAGGACGTGGAGCGAGAGGACGTGCAGTGAGGAAACGTGGAGTCCGAGGACGAGGAGTGAGGGGACGTGGAGAGTGAGGACTTGGAGTGAGGGGACGTGGAGAGTGAGGACTTGGAGTGAGAGGATGTGGAGTGAGAAGACGTGGAGTGAGGGGACGTAGAGTGAGAGGACGTGGAGAGTGAGGACTTCGAGTGAGGGGACGTGGAGAGTGAGGACATGGAGACAGGGGACCTGGAGTGAGGGGACGTGGAGAGTGAGGACGTGGAGTGAGGGGATGTGGAGTGAGGGGATATGGAGTGAGGGGACGTGGAGTAAGGGGATGTGGATAATGAGGACGTGGAGTGAGGGGACGTGGAGTGAGAGGACGTGGAGTGAGGGGACGTGGAGTGAGAGGACGTGGAGTGAGGGGACGTGAAGTGAGGGGATGTGGAGTGAGGGATGTGGAGTGCGGGGACGTGGAGTGAGAGGACATGGAGTGAGGGGACGTGGAGTGAGGGGATGTGGAGTGAGGGGAAATGGAGTGAGGGGACGTGGAGTGAGGGGATGTGGAGTGAGGGATGTGGAGTGAGGGGATTTGGAGTGAGAGGACGTGGAGTGAGTGGACATGGAGTGAGCGGTCGTGGAGTGAGGACGTGGAGTGAAGGGACGTGGAGTGAGGGGATGTGGAGTGAGAGGACGTGGAGTGAGGGGACGTGGAGTGAGTGGATGTGCAGTGAGGGGATGAGCAGTGAGTGGAACTGGAGTGAGAGGACGTGGAGTGAGGGGACATGGAGTGAGGGGATGTGCAGTGAGCGGATGTGGAGTGAGGGGACGTGGAGTGAAGGGACTTGGAGTGAGGGGAAGTGGAGTGAGGACGTGGAGTGAGGGGACGTGGAGTGAGGGGACGTGGAGTGAGCGAACGTGGAGTGTGGGGAAGTGGAGTGAGGGGACGTGGAGTGAGGGGACATGGAGAGTGAGGACTTGGAGTGAGGGGACGTGGAGAGTGAGGACTTGGAGTGAGAGGACGTGGAGTGAGGGGACGTGGAATGAGGGGACGTTGAGTGAGAGGATGTGGAGTGAGGGGACCTGGAGTGAGGGGACGTGGAGAGTGAGGACTTGGAGTGAGAGGACGTGGAGTGAGGGGACGTGGAGTGAGGGGACGTGGAGTGAGGGGACATGGAGAGTGAGGACTTGGAGTGAGGGGACGTAGAGAGTGAGGACTTGCAGTGAGAGGACGTGGAGTGAGGGGACGTGGAGTGAGGGGACGTTGAGTGAGAGGACGTGGAGACAGGGGACCTGGAGTGAGGGGATGGGGAGAGTTAGGACTTGGAGTGAGAGGACGTGGAGTGAGGGGATGTGGAGTGAGGGGATATGGAGTAAGGGGACATGGAGTGAGAGGACGTGGAGTGAGGGGACGTGGAGTGAGAGGACGTGGAGTGAGGGGACGTGGAGTGAGAGGAAGTGGAGTGCGAGGACGTGCAGTGAGGAGACGTGGAGTCCGAGGACGAGGAGTGAGGGGACGTGGAGAGTGAGGACTTGGAGTGGGGGGACGTGGAGAGTGAGGACTTGGAGTGAGGGGACGTGGAGAGTGAGGACTTGGAGTGAGAGGATATGGAGTGAGGGGACGTGGAGTGAGGGGACGTGGAGTGAGAAGACGTGGAGTGAGGGGCGTGGAGTGAGGGGATGTAGAGTGAGAGGACGTGGCGGGAGAATGTGGAGTGAGAGGACGTGGAGTGAGGGGACGTGGAGTGAGAGGACGTGGAGTGAGGGGACGTGGAGTGAGGGGATGTCGAGTGAGGGGACGTGGAGTGAGTGTACCTGGAGTGAGAGGACGTGGAGTGAGGGGATATGGAGTGAGGGATGTGGAGTGAGGGGACGTGGAGTGAGAGGACGTGGAGTGAGGGGATGTGGAGTGAGGGATGTGGAGTGAGGGGACGTGGAGTGAGAGGACGTGGAGTGAGTGGATGTGGAGTGAGAGGACATGGAGTGAGGGGACGTGGAGTGAGAGGACATGGAGTGAGAGGATCTGGAGTGAGAGGACGTGGAGTGAGAGGACGTGGAGTGAGAGGACGTGGAGTGAGGGGCCAAGGAGAGTGAGGACTTGGAGTGAGAGGACGTGGAGTGAGGGCAGTTGGAGTGAGTGGACATGGATTGAGAGGACGTGGAGTGAGGGGACGTGGAGAGTGAGGACTTGGAGTGAGAGGATGTGGAGTGAGGGGACGTGGAGTGAGGGGACGTGGAGTGAGAAGACGTGGAGTGAGGGGACGTGGAGTGAGGGGATGTAGAGTGAGAGGACGTGGAGTGAGGACATGGAGTGAGAGGACGTGGAGTGAGGGGACGTGCAGTGAGGGGACATGGAGTGAGAGGACGTGGACTGAGAGGACGTGGAGTGAGGGGACGTGGAGTGAGGGAACGTGGAGTGAGTGGACGTGGAGTGAGAGGACGTGGAGTGAGTGGATGTGGAGTGAGAGGACGTGGAGTGAGGGGATGTGGAGAGAGAGGACGTGGAGAGTGAGGACATGGAGTGAGAGGACGTGGAGTGAGGGGACGTGGAGTGAGGGGACGTGGAGTGAGGGGACGTGGACTGAGAGGACGTGGAGTGAGGGGACGTGGAGTGAGGGAACGTGGAGTGAGTGGACGTGGAGTGAGAGGACGTGGAGTGAGTGGATGTGGAGTGAGAGGACGTGGAGTGAGGGGATGTGGAGAGAGAGGACGTGGAGTGAGGGGATGTGGAGAGAGTGGATGTGGAGTGAGAGGACGTAGAGTGAGGGGACGTGGAGTGAGGGCAGGTGGAGTGAGTGGACATGGAGTGAGAGGACGTGGAGTGAGGGGACGTGGAGAGTGAGGACTTGGAGTGAGAGGACGTGGAGTGAGAACGTGGATTGAGGGGACGTGGAGTGAGAGGACGTGGAATGAGGGGACGTGGAGAGAGGGGACATGGAGAGTGAGGACCTGGAGTGAGGGGACGTGGAGTGAGGGGACATGGAGTGAGGAGACGTTGAGTGAGAGGACGTGGAGTGAGGGGACCTGGAGTGAGGGGACGTGGAGAGTGAGGACTTGGAGTGAGAGGACGTGGAGTGAGGGGATGTGGAGTGAGGGGATATGGAGTGAGGGGACGTGGAGTGAGGGGATATGGAGTGAGGGGACGTGGAGTGAGAGGACATGGAGTGAGGGGACGTGGAGTGAGAGGACGTGGAGTGAGGGGATGTGGAGTGAGAGGACGTGGAGCGAGAGGACGTGCAGTGAGGAAACGTGGAGTCCGAGGACGAGGAGTGAGGGGACGTGGAGAGTGAGGACTTGGAGTGAGGGGACGTGGAGAGTGAGGACTTGGAGTGAGAGGATGTGGAGTGAGAAGACGTGGAGTGAGGGGACGTAGAGTGAGAGGACGTGGAGAGTGAGGACTTCGAGTGAGGGGACGTGGAGAGTGAGGACATGGAGACAGGGGACCTGGAGTGAGGGGACGTGGAGAGTGAGGACGTGGAGTGAGGGGATGTGGAGTGAGGGGATATGGAGTGAGGGGACGTGGAGTAAGGGGATGTGGATAATGAGGACGTGGAGTGAGGGGACGTGGAGTGAGAGGACGTGGAGTGAGGGGACGTGGAGTGAGAGGACGTGGAGTGAGGGGACGTGGAGTGAGGGGATGTGGAGTGAGGGATGTGGAGTGCGGGGACGTGGAGTGAGAGGACATGGAGTGAGGGGACGTGGAGTGAGGGGATGTGGAGTGAGGGGAAATGGAGTGAGGGGACGTGGAGTGAGGGGATGTGGAGTGAGGGATGTGGAGTGAGGGGATTTGGAGTGAGAAGACGTGGAGTGAGTAGACATGGAGTGAGCGGTCGTGGAGTGAGGACGTGGAGTGAAGGGACGTGGAGTGAGGGGATGTGGAGTGAGAGGACGTGGAGTGAGGGGACGTGGAGTGAGTGGATGTGCAGTGAGGGGATGAGCAGTGAGTGGAAGTGGAGTGAGAGGACGTGGAGTGAGGGGACATGGAGTGAGGGGATGTGCAGTGAGCGGATGTGGAGTGAGGGGACGTGGAGTGAGGGGACTTGGAGTGAGGGGAAGTGGAGTGAGGACGTGGAGTGAGGGGACGTGGAGTGAGGGGACGTGGAGTGAGCGAACGTGGAGTGTGGGGAAGTGGAGTGAGGGGACGTGGAGTGAGGGGACATGGAGAGTGAGGACTTGGAGTGAGGGGACGTGGAGAGTGAGGACTTGGAGTGAGAGGACGTGGAGTGAGGGGACGTGGAATGAGGGGACGTTGAGTGAGAGGATGTGGAGTGAGGGGACCTGGAGTGAGGGGACGTGGAGAGTGAGGACTTGGAGTGAGAGGACATGGAGTGAGGGGACGTGGAGTGAGGGGACGTGGAGTGAGGGGACATGGAGAGTGAGGACTTGGAGTGAGGGGACGTAGAGAGTGAGGACTTGCAGTGAGAGGACGTGGAGTGAGGGGACGTGGAGTGAGGGGACGTTGAGTGAGAGGACGTGGAGACAGGGGACCTGGAGTGAGGGGACGGGGAGAGTTAGGACTTGGAGTGAGAGGACGTGGAGTGAGGGGATGTGGAGTGAGGGGATATGGAGTAAGGGGACGTGGAGTGAGAGGACGTGGAGTGAGGGGACGTGGAGTGAGAGGACGTGGAGTGAGGGGACGTGGAGTGAGAGGAAGTGGAGTGCGAGGACGTGCAGTGAGGAGACGTGGATTCCGAGGACGAGGAGTGAGGGGACGTGGAGAGTGAGGACTTGGAGTGGGGGGACGTGGAGAGTGAGGACTTGGAGTGAGGGGACATGGAGAGTGAGGACCTGGAGTGAGAGGATGTGGAGTGAGGGGACGTGGAGTGAGGGGACGTGGAGTGAGAAGACGTGGAGTGAGGGGCGTGGAGTGAGGGGATGTAGAGTGAGAGGACGTGGCGGGAGAATGTGGAGTGAGAGGACGTGGAGTGAGGGGACGTGGAGTGAGAGGACGTGGAGTGAGGGGACGTGGAGTGAGGGGATGTCGAGTGAGGGGACGTGGAGTGAGTGTACCTGGAGTGAGAGGACGTGGAGTGAGGGGATATGGAGTGAGGGATGTGGAGTGAGGGGACGTGGAGTGAGAGGACGTGGAGTGAGGGGATGTGGAGTGAGGGATGTGGAGTGAGGGGACGTGGAGTGAGAGGACGTGGAGTGAGGGGACGTGGAGTGAGGGGACGTGGAGTGAGGGGACATGGAGTGAGGGGATGTGGAGTGAGAGGACGTGGAGTGAGGGGATGTGGAGTTAGGGATGTGGAGTGAGCGGACTTGGAGTGAGAGGGCGTGGAGTGAGTGGACATGGAGTGAGGGCATGTGGAGTGAGAGGAGTTGGAGAGAGAGGACGTGGAGTGAGGGGACGTGGAGTGAGAGGAAGTGGAGTGCGAGGACGTGCAGTGAGGAGACGTGGAGTCCGAGGACGAGGAGTGAGGGGACGTGGAGAGTGAGGACTTGGAGTGGGGGGACGTGGAGAGTGAGGACTTGGAGTGAGGGGACGTGGAGATTGAGGACTTGGAGTGAGAGGATGTGGAGTGAGGGGACGTGGAGTGAGGGGACGTGGAGTGAGAAGACGTGGAGTGAGGGGCGTGGAGTGAGGGGATGTAGAGTGAGAGGATGTGGCGGGAGAATGTGGAGTGAGAGGACGTGGAGTGAGGGGACGTGGAGTGAGAGGACGTGGAGTGAGGGGACGTGGAGTGAGGGGATGTCGAGTGAGGGGACGTGGAGTGAGTGTACCTGGAGTGAGAGGACGTGGAGTGAGGGGATATGGAGTGAGGGATGTGGAGTGAGGGGACGTGGAGTGAGAGGACGTGGAGTGAGGGGATGTGGAGTGAGGGATGTGGAGTGAGGGGACGTGGAGTGAGAGGACGTGGAGTGAGGGGACATGGAGTGAGGGGATGTGGAGTGAGGGGAAATGGAGTGAGGGGACGTGGAGTGAGGGGACGTGGAGTGAGGGGACATGGAGTGAGGGGATGTGGAGTGAGAGGACGTGGAGTGAGGGGATGTGGAGTTAGGGATGTGGAGTGAGCGGACTTGGAGTGAGAGGGCGTGGAGTGAGTGGACATGGAGTGAGGGCATGTGGAGTGAGAGGAGTTGGAGAGAGAGGACGTGGAGTGAGGGGACGTGGAGAGTGAGGACATGGAGTGAGGGGATGTGGAATGAGGGGATATGGAGTGAGAGGAGTTGGAGTGAGAGGACGTGGAGTGAGGGGACGTGGAGTGAGAGGACGTGGAGTGAGGGGACATAGAGTGAGGGGACGTGGAGTGAGGGGACGTGGAGTGAGGGGATGTGGAGTGAGGGGACGTGGAGTGAGAGGACGTGGAGTGAGGGGATGTGGAGTGAGGGGACGTGGAGTGAGAGGACGTGGAGTGAGGGGACGTGGAGTGAGAGGACGTGGAGTGAGGGGACGTGGAGTGAGGGGACGTGGAGTGAGGGGACGTGGAGTGAGAGGACGTGGAGGGAGGGGACGTGGAGTGAGGGGACGTGGAGTGAGAGGACGTGGAGTGAGGGGACGTGGAGTGAGGGGATGAGGAGTGAGGGGAAATGGAGTGAGGGGACATGGAGTGAGGGGACGTGGAGAGAGGGGACGTGGAATCAGATGGCGTGGAGTGAGGGATGTGGAGTGAGAGGACGTGGAGTGAGGGGATGTGGAGTGAGGGATGTGGAGTGAGGGGACGTGGAGTGAGAGGACGTGGAGTGAGGAGACATGGAGTGAGTGGATGTGGAGTGAGGGGAAATGAAGTGAGAGGACGTGGATTGAGAGGATGTGGAGTGAGGGGACGTGGAGTGAGAAGACGTGGAGTGAGGGGACGTGGAGTGTGAGGACGTGGAGTGAGGGGACGTGGAGTGAGGACGTGGAGTGAAGGGACGTGGAGTGAGGGGATGTGGAGTGAGAGGACGTGGAGTGAGTGGACGTGGAGTGAGGGGACGTGCAGTGAGTGAATGTGGAGTGTGGGGATGTGCAGTGAGGGGATGTGCGGTGAGTGGATGTGGAGTGAGAGGAGATGGAGTGAGGGGACGTGGAGTGAGGACGTGGAGTGAATGGACGTGGAGTGAGGGGATGTGGAGTGAGGGGACGTGGAGTGAGGGGACGTGGAGTGAGGGGATGTGCAGTGAGGGGATGTGCAGTGAGTGGAGGTGGAGTGAGAGGACATGGAGTGAGGGGACGTGGAGTGAGGGGATGTGCAGTGAGGGGCTGTGCAGTGAGGGGATGTGGAGTGAGGGGATGTGGAGTGAGTGGACGTGGAGTGAGGGGCCGTGGAGTATGGGGACGTGGAGTGAGGAAGTTCAGTGAGGGGACGTCGAGTGATGGGACCTGGAGTGAGGGGACGTGGAGTGAGGGGACGTGGAGTGAGTGGACGTGGAGTGAGTGGTCATGGAGTGAGGGGACGTGGAGTGAGGGGACTGGGAGTGAGAGGACGTGGAGTGAGGAGACTTGGAGTGAGGGGACTTGGAGTGAGAGGAGTTAGAGTGAGAGGACGTGGAGTGAGAGGACGTGGAGTGAGACGACATG
This sequence comes from Somniosus microcephalus, assembly GCF_052327205.1. NCBI lineage: Eukaryota > Metazoa > Chordata > Chondrichthyes > Squaliformes > Somniosidae > Somniosus > Somniosus microcephalus. The sequence continues at coordinate 75,850,384 of NC_140987.1, read as the reverse complement.
GAGTGAGAGGACGTGGAGAGAGAGGATGTGGAGTGAGGAGACGTGGAGGGAGTGTACGTGGATTGAGGGGATGTGGAGTAAGGAGACGTGGAGTGAGGACGTGGATTGAGAGGACGTGGAGTGAGTGGACGTGGAGTGAGGGGACGTGGAGTGAGAGGACATGGAGTGAGGGGACGTGGAGTGAGCGGACGTGGAGTGAGAGGACGTGGAGTGAGAGGACGTGGAGTGAGAGGACGTGGAGTGAGAGGACGTGGAGAGAGGGGACGTGGAGTGAGGGGACGTGGAGTGAGGGGACGTGGAGTGAGAGGACGTGGAGTGAGGACGTGGAGTGAGGGGACGTGGAGTGAGGGGACGTGGAGTGAGGGGACGTGGAGTGAGGGGACGTGGAGTGAGGAGACGTGGAGTGAGAGGACGTGGAGTGAGGGGACGTGGAGTGAGAGGAAGTGGAGTGAGGGGACGTGGAGTGAGAGGACGTGGAGTAAGAGGACCTGGAGTGAGAGGGCGTGGAGTGAGAGGACATGGAGTGAGAGGACTTGGAGAGAGAGGATGTGAAGTGAGGAGGCGTGGAGTGAGGGGACGTGGAGTGAGGGGACGGGGAGTGAGGATGTGGATTGAGGGGACGTGGCGTGAGAAGACGTGGAGTGAGGCGACGTGGAGTGAGAGGATGTGGAGTGAGGGGAAGTGGAGTGAGTGGACGTGGAGTGAGAGGACGTGGAGTGAGCGGACGTGGAGTGAGAGGACGTGGAATGAGGACGTGGAGTGAGGGGACGTGGAGTGATGGGACGTGGAGTTAGAGGACGTGGAGTGAGTGAACGTGGAATGAGGGGATGTGTAGTGAGAGGATGTGGAGTGAGGGGATGTGCAGTGAGGGGATGTGCAGTGAGGGGATGTGGAGTGAGAGGACGTGGAGTGAGAGGACGTGGAGTGAGTGGACGTGGAGTGAGGGGATGTGCAGTGAGGGGATGTGGAGTGAGGGGATGTGCAGTGAGGGGATGTGCAGTGAGGGGATGTGGAGTGAGAGGACGTGGAGTGAGGCGACGTGGAGTGAGGGGACGTGGAATGAGGAAGTTGAGTGAGGGGACGTGGACCAGCGGGAGCAGCGAGGAGGAGCTCGGGAGAAAACCCGGCGACCAGCGAGGCCCGAGACCAGTCGGGAGCAGTGATTCAGAGCCGGTATAAAAACCGGAGAGAGGCGAGGCCCGAGACCAGTCGGGAGCAGTGATTCAGAGCCGGTATAAAAACCGGAGAGAGGCGAGGCCCGAGACCAGTCGGGAGCAGTGATTCAGAGCCGGTATAAAAACCGGAGAGAGGCGAGGCCCGAGACCAGTCGGGACCAGCGGGAGCAGCGAGGAGGAGTTCGGGAGAAAACCCGGCGACCAGCGAGGCCCGAGACCAGTCGGGAGCAGTGATTCAGAGCCGGTATAAAAACCGGAGAGAGGCGAGGCCCGAGACCAGTCGGGAGCAGTGATTCAGAGCCGGTATAAAAACCGGAGAGAGGCGAGGCCCGAGACCAGTCGGGACCAGCGGGAGCAGCGAGGAGGAGCTCGGGAGAAAACCCGGCGACCAGCGAGGCCCGAGACCAGTCGGGAGCAGTGATTCAGAGCCGGTATAAAAACCGGAGAGAGGCGAGGCCCGAGACCAGTCGGGAGCAGTGATTCAGAGCCGGTATAAAAACCGGAGAGAGGCGAGGCCCGAGACCAGTCGGGACCAGCGGGAGCAGCGAGGAGGAGCTCGGGAGAAAACCCGGCGACCAGCGAGGCCCGAGACCAGTCGGGAGCAGTGATTCAGAGCCGGTATAAAAACCGGAGAGAGGCGAGGCCCGAGACCAGTCGGGACCAGCGGGAGCAGCGAGGAGGAGCTCGGGAGAAAACCCGGCGACCAGCGAGGCCCGAGACCAGTCGGGAGCAGTGATTCAGAGCCGGTATAAAAACCGGAGAGAGGCGAGGCCCGAGACCAGTCGGGAGCAGTGATTCAGAGCCGGTATAAAAACCGGAGAGAGGCGAGGCCCGAGACCAGTCGGGACCAGCGGGAGCAGCGAGGAGGAGCTCGGGAGAAAACCCGGCGACCAGCGAGGCCCGAGACCAGTCGGGAGCAGTGATTCAGAGCCGGTATAAAAACCGGAGAGAGGCGAGGCCCGAGACCAGTCGGGAGCAGTGATTCAGAGCCGGTATAAAAACCGGAGAGAGGCGAGGCCCGAGACCAGTCGGGACCAGCGGGAGCAGCGAGGAGGAGCTCGGGAGAAAACCCGGCGACCAGCGAGGCCCGAGACCAGTCGGGAGCAGTGATTCAGAGCCGGTATAAAAACCGGAGAGAGGCGAGGCCCGAGACCACAGCTGGGGCAGTCGGGAGAGCAGGAGGCCAGTAACTGCTGGGGCAGTCGGGAGAGCAGGAGGCCAGTAACTGGTGAGTTTAAAAGCTCACCTTTCGCGGGCTTTTTCTTTCACAGCTGGTGCAGTCGGGAGAGCAGGAGGCCAGTAACTCTTATATAGGTGGAGCTGTTGCTAAACCCGAAACACTACAGTGTAGTGTCTCCCACCCTTCCACCTCCTCTAACCTTTTAGGGGTTAGGGGAAGTTGAAAAGGTAGGTTCAATTTATTTTATTTCAGGAGCCTAACCTAGGTGGAGAAGGTTCCAGGACAGGAGATGGCAGTGAAAATACAACACCAGAAAACAGGTAGGTGACTGGTTGGTGAGTACTTTCACAAACTTATTCTAAGTAGAATTCAATAATTAAGCTAAATCGTAGTAAATAAAAGGGTATTGTAAGGGTTAAGTCATGGAAGGGCAGCTCGGACCCGTGTCATGCTTCTCCTGTGCCATGTGGGAAATCAGGGACACTGTCCCTGACAACTATGTGTGCAGGAAGTGTGTCCAGCTGCAGCTCCTAGCAGACCGCATGGCGGCGCTGGAGCTGCGAATGGACTCACTCTGGAGCATACGCGATGCTGAGGATGTTGTGGATAGCACATTCAGTGAGTTGGTCACACCGCAGGTAAAGGCTAGCTCAGACAGTAAATGGGTGACCAAAAGGCAGGGTAAAGGCAGGAAGGTAGTGCAGGAGTCACCTGCGGTCATCTCCCTCCAAAACAGGTTTACCGTTTTGGGTACTGTTGGGGGAGATGACTTATCAGGGGAAGGCACCAGCAGCCAGGTTCAGGGCACCATGACTGGCTCTGCTGCACAGAAGGGCGGGAAAAAGAGGGATAGGGCTATAGTGATAGGGGATTCAATTGTAAGGGGGATAGATAGGAGTTTCTGTGGCCGAGACCGAGACTCCAAGATGGTATGTTGCCTCCCTGGTGCAAGGGTCAAGGATGTCTCGGAGCGGGTGCAGAGCATTCTGAAGGGGGAGGGGGATCAGCCAGTTGTCGTGGTACATGTAGGTACCAACGATGTAGGTAAAAAGAGGGAGGAGGTCCTACAAGCTGAATTTAGGGAGTTAGGAGCTAAATTGAAAAGTAGGACCTCAAAGGTAGTAATCTCTGGATTGCTACCAGTGCCACGAGCTAATAAGTTTAGAGAGAGTAAGATAGATAAGCTAAATACGTGGCTTGAGCAGTGGTGCAAGGGAGAGGGATTTAAATTCTTGAGGCATTGGAACCAGTTCTTGGGGAGGAGTGACCTGTACCAAGGGGACGGTCTACACCTGAACTGTGAGGGAGCCGATGTCCTCGGGGTAATATTTTCTAGGGCGGTTCGGGAGGATTTAAACTAATTTGGCAGGGGGATGGGAACCTAGGTAGTGGAAAAGAGGGAAGTCATATGAAGTCAGAAATAGATGGTAGAAAGGTGAGAAGCAATAAGCAAAGGAGAGAAACACAAAGGGCCAAACTAATTCATAATGAGAGTGTGAAAAAAGCAAGCCTGAAGGCTTTGTATCTTAATGCTAGAAGCATTAGGAACAAGGTGGATGAATTAGTTGTGGAAATAGAGGTAAACAAGTATGATTTGATTGGGATTACAGAAACGTGGCTGCAGGGTGGGCAAGGCTGGGAACTTAACATCCAGGGATATACAATATTTAGGAAGGATCGGCAAAAAGGTAGGGGAGGTGGGGTAGCATTGCTGGTAAAGGAGGGGATTAATGCAATGGAAAGGAAGGATATTAACTCGGATGAAACGGAATCTGTATGGGTAGAAATGAGAAATAGCAAGGGGAGGAAAACGTTAGTGGGTGTGATATATAGGCCTCCAAATAGTAATATGGAGGTGAGGGAAGGCATAAAAAGGGAAATTAGAGAAGCGTGCGATAAGAGCACAGCTGTCATCATGGGTGACTTTAATTTACATATTGATTGGACTACCCAAATTAGTAAAAATTCTGAGGAGGAGGAATTCCTGGAATGTTTTCGGGACGGTTATCTGGACCAATATGTCGAGGAGCCGACTCGAGATCAGGCCATTTTAGACTGGGTATTGTGCAATGAGAAGGGACTTATCAGCAATCTTCTTGTACGAGGCCCCTTGGGTCAGAGCGATCATAATATGATCGAGCTCTCAGTCGAGATGGAGAGTGAGGAAATTGAATCAGAGACTAAGGTCCAGAACTTAAATAAAGGGAATTACGAGGGTATGAGACGGGAATTGGGTAAGATTGATTGGGTGGTGTTTCTGGGGGGATTGACAGTGGATAGACAATGGCAAGCATTCAAAGATAGAATGGAAGAATTCCAGAACATGTTTATACCGGTTTGGCATAAAAATAAACCTAAAAAGGTGGCTCAACCGTGGATAACGAGGGAAATTAGGGACAGCATAAAATCAAAAAAAAGGGCATATCAACTGGCAAAAAAAAGCACCAGACCGGAAGATTGGGGGCAGTACAGGATACAGCAAAAGAGGACAAAGGGATTAATCAGGAAGGGGAAAATAGAATACGAAAGTAAACTTGCAGCAAACATAAAGACAGACTGCAAAAGCTTTTATCGGTATATCAGGAGGAAAAGACTGGTAAAATCCCAAGTCGGTCCCTTGCAGTCCGATTCGGGAGAATATATAATGGAGAATAAGGAAATGGCAGACCAATTAAACTCATACTTTGGTTCTGTATTCACAAAGGAGGACACAAATAACCTCCCAGGAATATCGGCAAACATAGGGACTAATGAGAGGGAGGAGCTGACAGAAATTAGTATCTCTAGGGATATGGTGTTGGGTAAGTTGAGGGGACTGAAGGCCGACAAATCCCCGGGGCCTGATAAACTACATCCTAGGGTACTTAAGGAGGTGGCCCTGGAGATAGCAGATGCTCTAAGGATCATCTTCCGGAACTCCATTGACTCGGGAACAGTACCGGTGGATTGGAGGGTAGCTAATGTTACCCCAATATTTAAAAAGGGGGGTAGAGAGAAAGCAGGGAATTATAGACCAGTAAGCCTTACATCGGTTGTGGGCAAAATGCTAGAGTCCATTATTAAGGATAAAATAGCGGAGCACTTGACAAATGGGGAAAGGATCGGACAGAGTCAACATGGATTTACAAAGGGTAAATCGTGTTTGACTAATCTGCTGGAATTTTTTGAGGAAGTAACTGGTAAAATAGATGGGGGAGAGCCAGTGGATGTGGTGTACCTTGACTTCCAGAAAGCCTTCGATAAGGTTCCACACAAAAGATTATCATGCAAAATTAAGGCTCATGGGATTGGGGGCAAAGTATTAACGTGGATAGAGAACTGGCTGGCGGATAGAAAACAGAGAGTTGGAATAAACGGCTCGTTTTCGGAGTGGCAGGCAGTGACCAGCGGGGTGCCGCAAGGATCTGTCCTGGGACCCCAGCTGTTCACAATATATATAAATGATCTGGATCAGGGAATTGGATGCAATATTTCCAAATTCGCTGACGACGCTAAACTAGGAGGAGGGGTGGGCTCTGATGAGGATGTCAGGAGGCTACAGTGCGATTTGGACAGGTTGGGGGAATGGGCGGATACGTGGCAGATGCACTATAATGTGGATAAATGCGAGGTTATCCACTTTGGGGGTAAAAACAGGAGGGTAGATTATTATCTAAATGGCAATAGATTGGGAAATGGGGAAGTGCAGAGGGACCTGGGTGTTCTTGTGCACCAGTCACTGAAGGAGAGCATGCAGGTGCAACAGGCGATTAAGAAGGCAAATGGTATGTTGGCCTTCATATCAAGGGGGTTCGAGTATAGGAATAGGGATACCTTACTACAGCTGTACAAGGTGCTGGTGAGACCGCATCTGGAGTATTGTGTACAGTTTTGGTCGCCCCATCTGCGGAAGGATGTTCTTGCCATGGAAAGAGTGCAGCGGCGATTCACCAGGCTGATACCTGGAATGGCGGGAATGACCTACGAGGAGAGATTGAATAGTTTGGGCTTGTACTCACTGGAGTTTAGAAGATTGAGAGGGGATCTCATCGAAACATATAAAATTATGGCAGGCCTGGACAGGCTGAATTCAGAGAGAATGTTTCCAATGGCAGGGGAGCACAGAACCAGGGGCCACAGTCTAAAAATAGCGGGCAAATCATTTAAAACAGAGATGAGGAAGAATTTCTTCACTCAAAGAGTGGTGAGCCTGTGGAATTCCCTGCCACAGAGGGCTGTGAAGGCTAATTCAATAAATATTTTCAAGAGAGAATTGGATATATTTCTGAAGGCTAAGGGGATTAAGGGTTACGGAGAAAAGGCGGGGACGGGGTACTGAACTGGTAAGATCAGCTAAGATCTCAGACGAAGATCAGCCATGATCTCATTGAATGGCGGAGCAGGCTCGAAGGGCCGAATGGCCTACTCCTGTTCCTATCTCTATGTTTTTCTATGTTTCTATGTGATGTGACGCGGAGTGAGGGGACGTGGAGTGAGGGGACGTGGAGTGAGGGGATGTGGAGTGAGAGGACGGGGAGTGAGGACGTGGTGTGAGTGGGCATGGAGTGAGGGGACGTTGAGTGAGGGATGTGGAGTGAGAGGACCGGGAGTGAGGACGTTGAGTGAAAGGGCGTGGAGTGTGAGGACGTGGAGTGTGAGGACGTGGAGTGTGAGGACGTGGAGTGAGAGGACGTGGAATGATGGGACATGGAGTGAGAGGACGTGGAGAGGGAGGACGTGGAGTGAGGGGACGTGGAGTGAGTGGACATGGAGTGAGGGGACGTGGAGTGAGGGGACGTGGAGTGAACGGACTTGGAGTGAGGGGTACGTGAGTGTGGGGGTCGGTGAGTGAGACTCTCCAGCCAACCCACTGAACCTTGGTGAGGACCAAGCCTTTAAAGGTCCCACACACTTCAAAACTTAGTCAATTAGCCCTTATAATGGCCCTTCTTTTGTGCCCAACAGGCATTTAGGCTTTCGTGAGCCTTACTACCAGGGGGCAGTTATTTATTTATTTAGTCCCGAGGTCCCTTTATTGGAACTAGAGAGTTTGCCATCTGCAATCTTTCGAGCTGATGTGTACCTAGGAAAAGGGGACCAGCTGAAGGAAACCTGGCCTGTCAGGCTGCCCGAGAGGGGCCTTTGGCCCTCCTGCCTGTCCCAAACATCTACAGAGAGAGGTAGCAAAACTCACTTTGGTAGGCCTTGTTAGTGGAGGCTCCTCTTCCCAATGGCGGCTGTGCCAGCTGACCTCAGGTGGCATCAGAACGAGATGTGTGAACTTGTCTAACTCTGGTGCTGAAAGGTTCCACAGAATCATCCCAATCACAGAGTCCTGGTAAATATTCTTTCCTCGCCAACGGCCCCAAAATACAGACTGAACAGGTCATTCATCTCATTTGCTGTTTGAGGGATCTCACTGTGCGCAAATTGGTCGTTGCAGTTGCCTAACTCATAACAGTGACTGCACTTCCAAAGTATTGAATTGGGTGTGAAGTGCGATAAGGCGCTGTGTATCTTTCTGAGCTGTAATGCTGTGAAATTGGTGATAGTTCTGATGAAGGACACATTCTGAAATGCAAACCCATTTTTCCTTTGGAGAAGCTGATCGACCTGATGTGTTTTTCCGGCTCCCTCAGTTCTTTTCTTTTTATTTGAAATTCAGATAATCTTGTCTATTTATAGCAGACGCACTGGCACACTGTGTGTTGAGGGGTTTGATTATTTGTTCTGTTATGTAATGCAAAGATTAAGGAACTGTGTCAAGGCTGGCGTGTTATTTTCATGAAAATTTGGAAATTTATTTGACATGCTTTTTAACTTCTGGCAAAAAAAACTGAAGTGTAAAACAAAGATTTTACATAAAGCTTTACCAGCGAAATTGTCATTTAATTGGCCGACCGTTTTACGCCCCACCAGACTTTCTTTCCAATAGGGGTGGCGGTGGTGGGGTGTAGAACGGGCTAGTGATTCGATATCACCCGTTTTGCATCATTTCACTCCCAACTTATCTAATCGGGGTCTGTTTAAGAAAATACAATTTTTTTTTCAAGTTCATGAATTCATTCTATACCTACACATTTCTCGGGATTTTTTTTCTTCGGAATGAGGGCGTGCTCGTAAGGCCGGCATTCCTTGACCATCCATAGTTGCCCTTGAGAAGGTGATGGTGGGCCTCCTACTTGAACCACTGCAGTCCGTTTCGTGCTACAGTGCTGTTAGGTAGGGAGTTCCAGGATTTTGACCCAGCAATGATGAAGGATCAGCGATATACTTTTAAGTCAGGATGGTGTGTAACTTGGAGGTGATGCTGTTCCCATGCACCTACTGCCCTTGTCCTAGGTGGAAGAGGTCCCGGGTTTTGTAGTTGCTGTCGAAGAATCCTTGGCGAGTTGCTGCAGTGCATCTTGTACACACTACAGCCACGGCCTGGTCCCCCTCTCCTTCAAATCTAGCGTCATCACCCCTCTCCTCAAACAACCAACCCTTGACCCCTCCGTCCTTGTAAACTACCACCCCATTTCCAACCTCCCTTTCCTCTCCAAAGTCCTTGAACATGTTGTCACCTCCTAAATCCGTGCCCATCTTTCCTGGAACAACATGTTTGAATCCCTTCATCAGGTTTCCGCCACTGCCACAGTACCGAAACGGCTTTTAACAAAGTCACAAATTACATCCTATGTGACTGTGACAAAGATACACTATCCCCCCTCATCCTTCTTGACCTGTCTTTGACAAAGTTGATGACACCATCCTCCACCAACGCCTCTCCACTGTCGTCCAGCTGGGTGGGACTGCACTCGCCTGGTTTCATTCTTGTCTATCTAATCGTAGCAAGAGAATCCCCTGCAATGGCTTCTTTTCCCTTTCCCGCACCGTTACTTCTGGTGTCTCCCAAGGATCAATCCTTGGTGTGATGAAATATGCCGTTCATCAGGCACTGTATTCCCTGTGTTCTCAGGCACTGTATTCTCTGTGTTTAGTTTAGTTTCAGTTTCATTTCCCCACCGGTACTGTATTGTGTGTAGGGCTCCGCCCATACCTGGCCACTACTTAAGCAGGCTGCACTGTCTCACATCACATTCCCAATGGGTCCCCAACTACTCCGACAAAGCCCGCCCCCTCTTGAAAGCATCCTCTTTTCCGCTCTCTGCTGAGGCCCACACCGCCTTCAAAAGCATTAAGCAGGATATTGAGCGGGCCACGCTACAGGCAGTGGACGAGAACACTCCATTTCAAGTGGAAAGTGATGCGTCTGACTTTGCCTTGGCGGCCACCCTCAACCAGGCGGGGCGGCCCGTAGCTTTCTTCTCAAGGACCCTCCAAGGGCCCGAGATCAGACACTCCTCCGTGGAAAAGGAGGCCCAAGCCATCGTGGAGGCAGTGCGCCACTGGCGCCACTACCTAGTCGGCAAACGCTTCACCCTACTTACCGACCAACGGTCGGTAGCGTTTATGTTTAATAATAAACAGAAGGGGATGATTAAAAATGATGATTCTCAGGTGGCGGATCGAGCTCTCCACCTTCGAGTATGACATCATTTACCGGCCAGGGGCCCTTAACGAATCCCCCGACGCCCTCTCACGAGGGATGTGTGCCAGCGCCACCGGGGATCGGCTACAGACCCTCCACAACGACCTCTGCCACCCAGGGGTCATGCGGCTGTTCCACTTCATAAAGTCTCGCAACTTACCCTACTCGATTGAGGAAGTTCGGTCTCTGACCAGGAACTGCCGCACTTGCGCTGAGTGCAAGCCTCGGTTCTACCGCCCAGATAGAGCCCACTTAATCAAAGCTACACGGCCCTTTGAGCGGCTCAGCTTAGATTTCAAGGGCCCCCTCCCGTCAGTCGACCGCAATGTTTACTTCCTGAACATTGTGGACGAATACTCCCGTTTCCCATTCGCCTTCCCCTGCCCAGACATGACCAGCGCCACGGTCATTAAATGCCTCAACAGCCTGTTCTGCCTGTTCGGTATGCCAAGCTACATCCACACGGATAGGGGGGCGTCCTTCATGAGTGAAGAGCTACGCCAGTACATGCTGTCCAGTGGGATCGCCACGAGCCGTACCACCAGCTACAACCCCCAGGGTAATGGCCAGGTGGAGCGAGAGAACGGGACAGTATGGAAAGCAGTCACTCTAGCTCTAAGGACCAAGGGCCTCCCTATCTCCCGCTGGCAGGAAGTCCTCCCAGATGTGCTCCATTCGATACGGTCGCTATTGTGTACTGCCACTAATGCCACGCCTCATGAACGAATGTTTGTCTTTCCCCGGAAATCCACCTCAGGCGTATCCATGCCGTCATGGCTCTCCACCCCAGGTCCGGTATTTGTACGAAGGCATGTGAGGGGCCACAAGACGGACCCTCTCATGGAGTCAGTGCACCTACTCCACGCCAACCCCCAATACGCATATGTCCGGCACGCCAACGGAAGGGAGGACACCGTGTCCATAAAAGACGTCACCCCAGCCGGTAACGACGGCAACCACGACAACAACAGCAACTCTTACCCACCCACTACTCTTTCATCACCCCCGGAAGAACATCGACCAACGGTGCCCCCACCAACTACCCCTTCAATAACCCTGGCGGCGCCCCCGGCAGAGACCCAGGAGGCCACCGGGGACACCCAGCCGACACCCGCGGCACCACGTCGGTCACAGAGGACTATCAAACCCCCGAACAGACTAAATCTATAGAAGGGGTGAATGTGATGAAATATGCCGTTCATCAGGCACTGTATTCTCTGTGTTCTCAGGCACTGTATTCTCTGTGTTTAGTTTAGTTTTAGTTTCATTTCCCCACCGGTACTGTATTGTGTGTAGGGCTCCGCCCATACCTGGCCACTACTTAAGCAGGCTGCACTGTCTCACAGACAGTGCAGCAGGTCTTTGGATGGGAGACACTTCTCCACTGTGTATTACTTTCTTAGTTAATAACAGCCTTGCTTTGCTCCGTTAACGTCGAGTCTCGGATTCATTGAGGCACATCACTTGGCACCCTCCTATTTCTCATAAACATACTGCCCCTTGGTGACATCCGAAAACACAGCGTCAGTTTCCACATGTACGCTGACGACACCCAGCTCTACCTCACTACCACTTCTCTCGACCCATCTACTGTCTCTACATTGTCAGACTGCATCCAGTACTGGATGAGCAGAAATTTCATAGAATCATAGAATCATAGAAAGTTACAGCACAGAAGGAGGCCATTTCGGCCCATCGTGTCTGCGCCGGCCAACAAAGAGCAATCCAGCCTAATCCCACTTCCCAGCTCTTGGTCCGTAGCCCTGCAGGTTACAGCATCCCAAGTGCACATCCAAGTACTTTTTAAATGTGGTTAGGGCTCCTGCCTCTACCACCCTTTCAGGCAGTGAGTTCCAGACCTCCACAACCCTCTGGGTGAAGACATTTCCCCTCAAATCTCCTGTAAACCTTCCACCAATTACTTTAAACCTGTGTCCCCTGGTTTTTGACCCCACTGCTAAGGGAAATAGGTCCTTTCTATCCACTTTATCTATGCCCCTCATAATTTTATACACCTCAATAAGGTCTCCCCTCAGCCTCCTCTGTTCCAAGGAAAACAGACCCAGTCTATCCAGTCTTTCCTCATAGCTAAGATTCTCTACTCCAGGCAACATCTTTGTAAATCTCCTCTGTACCCTCCCTAGTGCAATCACATCTTTCCTGTAATGTGGTGACCAGAACTGCACGCAATACTCTAGCTGTGGCCTAACTAGGCCTAGAAATTCAGTATAGCCACTTTTGGGGCGGTAAAGTCGGGCGGCCGCTAAAGTTTGCGCCCGGCGCAAAGTCGCGCCCCCTTCGCCAATATTCAGTGGCATCGCCCCAAGAGGTTGCTGCTGCGCTAAAACAGGCGATGCACGACTATCATTAGGCGCTAAGCCGGCGGGCCGGGGTGAAACCCCGGAAGTTGGGCGCAGGGCAGGTGTGGCGAGCTGCTGATTGACGGCAGACACTCTGGCTCCGGTGAGCTCTTAAAGGGGAGGGGTACATTTGTGCTTTTGACAGGCCGGCATTCGTTTGTTATGTGGTACGGGCACTCCTCCTCCTCCTCCTCCTCCTCCTCCTCCCAAACCAGAAGATCCGTCTCTCACAAAGAAGGAGTGTTGCAACACGGCTGCCGTTTCTACTGCAGGAGGAGTGCCCTTTAATTTGCGCCCCCCGCGCCCTGCATCGGCTGAGCACCGTTCCACTCAACAGTCGCTAGGGGCGCCAGGCGCACAATGGGGCGGCGTGACTCAAGTTCCGGATTGGAGCGCACAAAGGGCGCTGCGCGAGGAAATGACGTCATCATCTGCGCGCGCAGCTGAGCGCGTGCAGATCGTGCAGCGCCCGGGCGCTAGCCGCCTAGCGCTCGACATCTACTCCTCCTAAGGCACTAACGGCTGGCACAACCAACTGAATTTCTAGTCCCTAGTGTTTTATACAGTTGAAGCATAACCCCCCTGTTCTTTTGTACTGTGCCACGGCCAATAAAGGCAAGCATTCCGTATGCCTTCTTAACCACCTTATCTACCTGGCCTGCTACCTTCAGGGATCTGTGGACATGCACTCCAAGGTCCCTTTGTTCCTCTACACTACTCAGTGTCCTACCATTTACTGTGTATTCCCTTTCATTGTTAGCCCTCCCCAAATGCATTACCTCACACTTCTCCGGATTGAATTCCATTTGCCACTGTTCTGCCCACCGGACCAATTTATTGATATCTTCCTGCAGTCTACAGCTTCCTTCTTCAGTATCAACCACACAGCCGATTTTAGTATGATCTGCAAACTTCTTAATCATACCCCCTATATTCAAGTCTAGATCATTGATATATACCACAAAAAGCAAAACATTTCCTCCAACTAAATATTGGAAAGACCGAAGCCATTGCCTTCAGTCCCCGCCACAATCTTCCCTAGCCACCGACTCCATCCCTCTCCCTGGCAACTCTCTGAGGCTGAACCAGACTGTTCGCAACCTTGGTGTCATATTTGACCCCGAAATAAGCTTCCAACCACATATCACTAAGACCGCCTATTTTCACCTCCGTTACATCGCCAGACTTTGCCCCTGCCTGAGCTCATCTGCTGCTGAAACCCTCAACCATGCCTTTGTTACCTTTAGACTTGACTGTTCCAATGCTCTCCTGGCCGGCTTCCCACTTTCTGTCTTCCATAAACTTGAGGTCATCCAAATGTTTGCTGCCCGTGACCTAACACGCACCAAGTCCCGTTCACCCATCACGCCTGTGCTCGCTGACCTGCATTGGCTCCCAGTTAAGCAACGCTTTGATTTTAAAATTCTCATCCTTGTTTACAAATCTCTCCATGTCCTTGTCCCTCCCAAATTTTTGTAACCTCCTCCAGCCCCACAACCATCTGAGATATCTACGCTCCTCTAATTCTGGCCTCTTGAACATCCTCGATTTCAATCGCTCCACCATAGGTGGCTGTGCCTACAGCTGCTAAGACCCTAAGCTCTGGAATTCCCTCACTAAACCTCTCCGCCTCTATACCTCTCTTTCCTCCTTTAAGACGCTCCTTAAAATCTACCTCTTTGACCAAGCTTTTGGTCATCTGCCCTAATATATCCTTAAGGGGCTCGATGTCAAATTTTGTTTTATAACGCTCCTGTGAGGCGCCTTGGGATATTTTACTATGTTAAAGGCGCTACATAAATACAAGTTGTTGTTGTTGTGGTGGTGGAGGGAGTGAATGTTTAAGGTGGTAATGGGCTGCCGATCAAGTGGGCTGCTTTGTCCTGCATGGTGTCAGATTTCTTGAGTGTTGCTGCAGCTGTGCCCATCCAGGCGGGTGGAGAGTTTCCATTATACTCCTGGCTTGTGCCTTGTAGGTGGTGGCAATGTTCCCTCTAATTTTTTTGGGGTGCGTGGCCCCTTTAAGGGGCTGCGAGGTTCATTCAATCTTCCGCGCATGCGCAGTTTTTCCATTAAGAAACTGGCAAGCGGCCTGGGTGGGAGCTTCAGACAGCTAAATGGGAACATTGGGTGGTGGAAAGGCATTTGGGAGTTAGTAGGTGAGCCACCCATCGCAAAATACCCAGCCTCTGACCTGTTCTTGTAGCCATGTCATTTATGCGATTGAGGGTCCCCAGCCCAAGCACCAACTTCTCCCTCCACCCCCCCCCACGCCCCGCACCACGGACCACTGACACACCCATCTCACACTGCCAGCATTTGGAGTTATATATGAACATACGAACAATGATGGTCATCCAAAAGTCTGCTGCCCATGTCCTAGCTCGCACCAAGTCCTGTTCACCCACCACCCCTGTGCTCGCTGCACTTTCTTGGTCGACATTTATCCCTCAACCAACATCACTAAAGCATATTATGTGGACATGTATCCCATTGCGGTTTGTGGGACCTTGTTGTAAGCAGAATTGGCTGCTGTACTTCCTACATTACAACAGTGACTACACTTCAAAAGTACTTCATTGGCTGTAAAATGCTTTGCGATGTTCTGAAGATGTGAAAGATGCTATAGAAATGCAAGTCCTTTCCTTTTCCAAAAGCAAAATACTGCAGATGCTGAAAATCTGAAATAAAAACAGAAAATGCTGGAGATACAAAGCAGGCCAGGCAGCATCTGTGGAGAGAGAAGCAAAGTTAATGGGCAGGATTTTCCCTGCGGAGGTGGGATGGCGGCGGGACAGCTGGTTGGCGGTTTTCCGCTCCCATCTGCAGCTGCTCTCTGAAAATGATTTTCTGCAGATAGGCCTTGTTAAGCCCGCCCTGCGGGGTTCCCGGACAATTAACTGGATGCGGGTCTGATGACGTCATTTGATGATATGTCTTCAGCCGGTTTCCTTAAAGGGGCCATGTCCAAATTGATCTTGACAGTTGCGCTCTCAGTGTTCTGCGGCAATGAGGTGCTGCAAACACCGACAAGCACCGCACAGAGGTGTACGTCTGCACCCAGGCTTGTAAGGGGTGGTGTGTGGGTGTTGTTTGTCAGCTTCACCTCTGACTCCTTTGAGCGGTTCGAATCGCTCCCACTCCCTTTTGTTCCAGACTTTGGACTTATTTGGGGGTTGTAATAAACTTGCAACAGACACCTGAGTTAGTCAAAAGAATTCAGATCTTTATTTTGAGACAGGAAAATATACAATACAATAAAACTTACACTTTAAAGGGGTGGGGAACACTCGGAAAAAAGCAAGGGAGAATTACAATACACAAAAACCCTTACCCTCCCAACCAGAGGACCAGGAAATGCTCACCAAAACGACTTTCTTGACAGTTGTAGAGGTTTGCGATTTCGGGGCCTGCCGTACTTCAGACGTGGTAGAAGACTGCACCTGCGTTGGGTCTTCAGTTGGGTTTGGTCCGTTGATGCGATTAGTCATGCTGTTGGATCTATCGGGTAAGTACCCAATTTTCTTTGGTTAGGGCTAGTTTTAGAGTCTTTTGTGTCCAAATCTTACCCAGGGGTAAGTCAGACTAGCCTGTAGAGTGGAAACAAGTCTTTGGTTCGTGAGTTTTTTGGCGGTTGGTTCCTTGTTGGTCGCGGTGGCCCAATATTATCTGGTTGGTGGTAATATTGGCGGGTGTTGGTTCCTGTAGGCCTTTGGTTGCCGCGATCTCTGTTTCTTCTTTCTTCCTTCGAGTCTCCGAAGATGATCTCTCTCTTGAGCTGGTTGGCTGAACTTGAACTCGGACTGGCTGTCCGTTTGAACTGTTTCACTGTCTCGCTGTTGTCTCTGTACTTGACTGTACTGTACTCTTGAAAAGGCAGGCCTCAATTATCTGCCCGCCAAATCTTGGTTTTTTGTTAAATTTGGCGGGCTCGTTATTTATAATGTCTTTTAAAACTTTAACGAGCTTCGGGGATGGCCCATCCAAACTTAACGAGTTTAGGGGATGGTTCATCTAGACTTAATCGGCCTTTAACTGGTTTCGGGATTGCCTTGAAACCAGTTTTAAAATGCAAAACGTTTGTCAACCTCTTTGATTGACTTTGGACTGTGGTTTGTTTGTGGTAACCTGTAGGGCTAATGTTCTTTCTTTTGTATGGCTGGGGACATGTCCTGTTTACTCAATACCTGGCTCTGCGACTTCTTGGTGGGAAAGCAGGCTTCATTGTCCTTATGTAAAACTGGGGTGGTCCTGGACATTCCTTAGACAGTCCACTATCCAAACCTTGGGGGCCCACCCTGCCTCTCCGTTGTTCCAGCTTTTTGCAAGCCTGAACATGTCTTTTAAACCAGTCAAATCTTCCTGGGATTTTATTTTAAATCCCTTTTGCCCAATAACTCCTTAAAACAGTCTAAAAGTCTCTTCCTTGATTTAACTCTTTGAAATCTTCTGTTTGGCCCAACCACACCTTTACCCCTTTTCCGGATTTCTTCTGTGATGTTCCCAAAATCATTTAAAAAATGACTTTCCTTGTGTTCTGGGGTTGTGCAGAAATTTTCAAACTTTACACACCCCCCTGTGATACTTTATAACACTATAGTATCATGCAGGTGTGAGTAAAATTTCTGATCCTCGGGAGCCAAACTTCCCCTGTATTATCTAAACTAATAATAACCACAACAAAACACTCTCCCATTCCCTTTAGGTGTAGTGTTTATCTAAATACACAAAGTACAAAACTTTTATTACATTCACATCCAAGCACGGAGGGGGTCCAACACCCCTGCATCACTTGGAAAAATAAATTGACACACACACTCATCCAACTTTATTTTAATCACGTTCACGATTGTTTTTATACCTGTGCATAGCCTTTATTTTTGTTTTTGTCCCACACTCCCTCATGCTGAGAGCGGAACATTTGGTCCCTTCCTTTGCACTTTGCACACAACAAATAAAAAACTATTCCCAGCTGGCAAACCACTAAAATGTGCAAAGCCAGTCTAATCCAAGAGGGGACTTCTATATTTTCAAAAATGTCCCACCAGGGTGGAACCACAATATCCAATATCTTGGCCCCTATCTCTACTGTTTTCTGCTCCAATGTATAGAAATGTTTCTGTGAGATGACCACTGCTTTTAATAGGGTGGTAAGATGTTCTGGTAGAGGGGGAATCTCATAGCCAAAATGTGTTACATAATTTTGCAGGTTGGTGGTGTTTTACCTGACAGTGAGGTGAACAGTCGAAGGTTCAGGGATGGGTACAATCTGTTCCTGGGCCACTTGAACTTCTGTCTCGGGTTTAAAACAAAAACTGCTGTCACTCACCAGACACCAGATGTACTGTCCATGCCGGTAGTTGGGCGCACTTGTGGTGACACAATATGTCCCACCCGCTATGAATGCTACCTGAGGGGTAACATGGTCTTTTGCCATTACCTCCATGGTACAGTTCACAGGTCATGCACCAGCAGCTTTAAACCCGCACTGTGGTCTCGAATAGGCATTCAAGTGCTGGGGACACAGGATTATGTGTGCTCCCCAGCTCCGACTCCTGGAGAGGTCAGTACCTGTCATAGCGTGCTCCCACTTTATGACATAAGGTGGGACCTCTGCAAAACGGATGTGTGCACCCCCTTGAATGATCCCAATGTTCCCCACCCTGTATACCAGTGCGGGTTGGGCTGTCCCACCCATGACCGGCATCCTCACTATTATCCCCATGATAGTGTGATTGGAATGTCCACAATCCACTGGGACAGGGTAGGCTTCAGAAGCTAGCCGGAGCTGACACGGGCTCAGCGATATACTAAATGGGTGGAGGGCTGCGAGGTGCTTGTTGCTAATCCAGGAGTGGACTAAACCTTGTTTTAAATCCTCCAGGTTGCTGCGGCCCTTGCCCAACAACCATGCCCCGTATAGCACGCACACCTCATTCTGTGCAGCTTGATCCGAAGCATTCCTGTCTTCCCATATAAGTGCATTTACTGTTTTAGCGTGTCTTTCCAACTCAGCTATTATCTCTTTTAAATGGACCATCATGGCCTGGTCCTCATGCAACTCTGAGCCCACCATTGTGTTCTCCTCTGTTAGGAGTTTTCTTAACGGGGTCTTTAAACCATTTATCTGTGTCTGTAACTCTATGTCATCTAGGTTGTTCATCACTGAGGACCCTGTACTATAAGCTGTAAAAATATCATTCCAGGTCCCCCTCCTTTGTCTCCCTGCACCCATATTATGTTCAGGATATAAACTGTACAGCTTCGCTTTGTCCACATTGGCAAAGTCAAACTCATAAAACTTTCTAAACATTTCCTTCAACAGGGCTTGGTACAACCTTTCTGTCTCTTTAGGGCACCACTCAGGTAAGTGCACCTCGGTCAGGTTCAGGATCACTGAGGCCACTGCATAGTGTACCCCCTGGTACAGCAGCTTATTGGTTGGTACTAGGACTAAACCATTCCCTGGTCCCTTGGTGGTGGCAGGACACCACTGGACTATAGTCCGTGATGTTGTGGTCATGGGCAGGGGCTTTCAGGGGCGGGTCACAAGTTCAGTGGTATTCACAGGGATCGGGGAGTGTGGGACTGCGCACGCATGCAGGCTGGAATCCAACTCCACCCCTCCCCGGTATCTTGCCATTGCCGGTGGAAAATGATGGATACACCTGTGGGGCAGGCCTTCTCTGACCCCCACATACAGACATAAATCCCCTGATCCGGTTCCCACCACTTGTCCCAGCACATACTCAACCCCCCCTCAGGTCCCTGTAATCGTCCGATGGGTACTGTTCCCCAATCGTTCCCAATCGACTGCAAGGTTTCCTATATCCTCGCTCAGCTTTCTGAGCCACCACCACCTATCCAAAGGAATCTGTCCCTTGGATGTTAAACACACACGTTTTCCCACGGGGACACTGACCCTTGTAGCAACAACCTGTACCCTGGGGCACGGGAGGGAGGCCTCCCCATACGTGAACCTGGTCTGGCTGGAGTACTGAGTCGAATTGGACCCCAGCCACCCTGGCCACCTTCCCTCGTGGAAGTAAATGGCAAGCTCCTCCACACCCCGTTCGCCACCCCCTGCGGTAACGATCGGTGCTCTCTCTCCTGAACACCCATAGATATGGGAGTTCTCCACGTCTCCTCGACCACTAATGCTCACCCCTACCAGGGCAAGCAGGAGCAGAACCTTCCTCATCCCGACTTCCTCTCTGTAGGGGCACACAAACAAAATAGCCATGTCTCGAGAAGGTTCTCTGGCCTGACACAGTTATCAAAATTCAAAACTTAAACTTATCACCACTAAAATTAAACCACTAAAATGCCAAACTTCCAAACTGTAAAAACACACTTAAAATACTTCAGAAAGCTATATACATCCGCCACCCATCTCCGGACAGCCAGGCTAATTCATGTCAGGACAGCCCAGCCCCGTGTTATGTTCCACCTGCGCCATGTGGGAATTCAGGGACACTGCCGGTGTCCCTGACGACCATGTGTGCCAGGAATGTATCCAGCTGCAGCTACTAGCAGACCGCATTGAGGCGCTGGAGCTGCGGATGGATGAGTTTTGGAGCATTCGCGATGCTGAGAAGGTTGTGGATAACACGTTTAGTGAGTTGGTCACACCGCAGGTAAGGGCTGCACAGGCAGAAGGGAAATGGGTGACCATCAGGTGGAGCAGTAGAAGCAGGCAGGTAGTGCAGGGGACCCCTGTGGCCATCCCCTTCTCAAATAGGTATACCGATTTGGATACTGTTGAGGGGATGACTTACCAGGGGAAGGCAGCAGCAGCCAACTTCCTGGCACCAGGGGTGCTCCTGCTGCTCAGGAAGGGAGGAAAAAGAGTGGGAGAGCAATAGTGGTAGGGGATTCTATCGTAAGGAGAACAGATAGGCGTTTCTGTGGCCGTAGACGTGACTCCAGGATGGTTTGTTGCCTCCCTGGTGCCAGGGTCAAGGATGTCACTGAACGGCTGCAGGGCATTCTGAAGGGGGAGGGTGAACAGTCAGAGGTCGTGGTTCACATTGGGACCAACGACATGGGTAGGAAGAGGGATGAGGTCCTGCAGCAAGAATTTAGGGAGCTAGGTAGCAGATTAAAGAGCATGACCTCAAAGATTGTAATCTCTGGATTACTCCCGGTGTCACGTGCTAGTGAGTATAGGAATAGGAGGATAGAGCAGATAAATGCGTGGCTAAAGAGTTGGTGCAGGAGGGAGTGCTTTAGTTTCCTGGATCACTGGGTCTGCTTCTGGGGAAGGTGGGACTTGTACAAGTCGGACGGGTTGCACCTGAACCAGAACGGGACAAATATCCTTGCAGGGAGGTTTGCTAGCACTGTTGGGGGGGGGTTTAAACTAACTTGGCAGGGGGATGGGATACAGAGAGGAGCTATAATAGGGGGTGATGTATAGCCAAATATAGAGGAAAAAACAAGTCAGACTGGAAGGCAGAGCAAATATGTAATGGCACAAGGGAGTAGGGCAAGGCTGGATGGCATTTATTTTAATGCAAGGAGTCTTGCGAATAAGGTGGATGAACTGAAGGTGTTGATGAACACATGGGAGTATGATATTGTTGCTATCACGGGGACATGGTTGAGGGAGGGGCAAGACTGGCAGCTCAATATTCTGGGGTATAGAATCTTCAGGCGAGACGGGGGGGTAAAAGAGGAGGGGGTGTCGCAATATTAATTAAGGAGTCAATTACTGCTGTAAGGAGGGATGATATATTAACAGGTTCCTCTAATGAGGCCATATGGGTAGAACTTAAAAACAAAAAGGGGGCACGCACTTTGCTGGGAATGTACTATAGGCCCCCAAACAGTCAGGGGGAGATAGAGGAACAGATATGTAGGCAAATCTCAGAGAAATGTGCAAATAGTAGGGCAATAATAGTGGGGGATTTCAACTTCCCCAATATTAACTGGGATAGTCAGAGTGTGAAAGGCTTAGAGGGTGCAGAATTCTTAAAGTGCATCCAGGAGAGCTTTTTGAGCCAGCATGTAGAAAGTCCTACAAGAGGGGGGGCGGTACTGGACCTAATTCTAGGGAATGTGGCCGGGCAAGTGGTAGGAGTGTTAGTAGGGGAGCACTTTGGTGACAGTGACCATAATTCGGTGAGATTTAAGGCAGTCATGGAAAAGGACAGAGATGGGCCAGAAATAAAGGTTCTAAATTGGGGGAAGGCCGATCTTAATATGATAAGGCAGGATCTGGCCAAAGTGGACTGGGAACAGCTACTTGTAGGAAAATCCACATCGGAGCAATGGGAGTCTTTCAGAAAGGAAATTGAGAGAGTACAATGCCAACATGTTCCCGTAAAGGTCAAGGGTGAGACCAACAAGCCCAAAAAACCTTGGATGTCAAGGGATATACGAGAATGGATTAGGAAAAAAAGGGGGGCTTTTGGCAGATACAAAGGACTAAAGACAGAGGAAGCCCTAGAGGAGTATAAAAAGTGCAGGGGGATACTTAAAAAAGAAATTAGGAGAGCGAGGAGGGGCCATGAAATAACACTGGCGAGCAAAATAAAGGAAAATCCTAAGGTGTTTTATAAGTATATTAAGGGCAAGAGGATAACTAGGGAAAGAGTAGGGCCCATTAGGGACCAAAGTGGCAATCTGTGTGTGGAGCCAGAAGATGTAGGTGGGGTTTTAAATGAATTTTTTGCATCTGTGTTCACTATGGAGAAGGACGATGTAGACATAGAAATCGGGCAGGGGGACTGTGATATACTTGAACATATTAGCATCGAGAGGGAGGAGGTACTAGCAGTTTTAGCAGGGTTAAAAGTGGATAAATCCCCAGGCCCGGACGAGATGTATCCCAGGCTGCTGTGTGAGGCAAAGGAGGAGATTGCAGGGGCTCTGACACAAATTTTCAAAACCTCGCTGGCCACAGGGGATGTGCCAGAGGACTGGAGAACAGCTAACGTAGTACCATTATTCAAGAAGGGTAGTAGGGATAAACCAGGGAATTACAGGCCAGTGAGCCTAACATCAGTGGTAGGGAAATTATTGGAAAAAATTCTGAGGGACAGAATTAGTCTCCACTTGGAGAGGCAAGGATTAATCAGGGATAGTCAGCATGGTTTTGTCAAGGGAAGATCATGTCTGACCAATTTGATTGAATTTTTCGAGGGGGTGACTAGGTGTGTGAATGAGGGTAGTGCAGTGGATGTGGTATACATGGATTTCAGTAAGGCTTTCGATAAAGTCCCGCACAGGAGACTGGTCAAGAAGGTAAGAGCCCATGGGATCCAGGGTGCCTTGGCACATTGGATCCAAAACTGGCTTAGTGGCAGAAGGCAGAGGGTGATGGTGGAATGTTGTTTTTGTGACTGGAAGCCTGTGTCCAGTGGGGTACCGCAGGGATCGGTGCTGGGTCCCTTGCTGTTTGTGGTCTACATTAATGATTTGGATGTGAATGTAAAAGTTCCGGATTGGAGCGCACAAAGGGCGCTGCGCGAGGAAATGACGTCATCATCTGCGCGCGCAGCTGAGCGCGTGCAGATCGCGCAGCGCCCGGGCGCTAGCCGCCTAGCGCTCGACATCTACTCCTCCTAAGGCACTAACGGCTGGCACAACCAACTGAATTTCTAGTCCCTAGTGTTTTATACAGTTGAAGCATAACCCCCCTGTTCTTTTGTACTGTGCCACGGCCAATAAAGGCAAGCATTCCGTATGCCTTCTTAACCACCTTATCTACCTGGCCTGCTACCTTCAGGGATCTGTGGACATGCACTCCAAGGTCCCTTTGTTCCTCTACACTACTCAGTGTCCTACCATTTACTGTGTATTCCCTTTCATTGTTAGCCCTCCCCAAATGCATTACCTCACACTTCTCCGGATTGAATTCCATTTGCCACTGTTCTGCCCACCGGACCAATTTATTGATATCTTCCTGCAGTCTACAGCTTCCTTCTTCAGTATCAACCACACAGCCGATTTTAGTATGATCTGCAAACTTCTTAATCATACCCCCTATATTCAAGGCTAGATCATTGATATATACCACAAAAAGCAAAACATTTCCTCCAACTAAATATTGGAAAGACCGAAGCCATTGCCTTCAGTCCCCGCCACAATCTTCCCTAGCCACCGACTCCATCCCTCTCCCTGGCAACTCTCTGAGGCTGAACCAGACTGTTCGCAACCTTGGTGTCATATTTGACCCCGAAATAAGCTTCCAACCACATATCACTAAGACCGCCTATTTTCACCTCCGTTACATCGCCAGACTTTGCCCCTGCCTGAGCTCATCTGCTGCTGAAACCCTCAACCATGCCTTTGTTACCTTTAGACTTGACTGTTCCAATGCTCTCCTGGCCGGCTTCCCACTTTCTGTCTTCCATAAACTTGAGGTCATCCAAAGTTTGCTGCCCGTGACCTAACACGCACCAAGTCCCGTTCACCCATCACGCCTGTGCTCGCTGACCTGCATTGGCTCCCAGTTAAGCAACGCTTTGATTTTAAAATTCTCATCCTTGTTTACAAATCTCTCCATGTCCTTGTCCCTCCCAAATTTTTGTAACCTCCTCCAGCCCCACAACCATCTGAGATATCTACGCTCCTCTAATTCTGGCCTCTTGAACATCCTCGATTTCAATCGCTCCACCATAGGTGGCTGTGCCTACAGCTGCTAAGACCCTAAGCTCTGGAATTCCCTCACTAAACCTCTCCGCCTCTATACCTCTCTTTCCTCCTTTAAGACGCTCCTTAAAATCTACCTCTTTGACCAAGCTTTTGGTCATCTGCCCTAATATATCCTTAAGGGGCTCGATGTCAAATTTTGTTTTATAACGCTCCTGTGAGGCGCCTTGGGATATTTTACTATGTTAAAGGCGCTACATAAATACAAGTTGTTGTTGTTGTGGTGGTGGAGGGAGTGAATGTTTAAGGTGGTAATGGGCTGCCGATCAAGTGGGCTGCTTTGTCCTGCATGGTGTCAGATTTCTTGAGTGTTGCTGCAGCTGTGCCCATCCAGGCGGGTGGAGAGTTTCCATTATACTCCTGGCTTGTGCCTTGTAGGTGGTGGCAATGTTCCCTCTAATTTTTTTGGGGTGCGTGGCCCCTTTAAGGGGCTGCGCGGTTCATTCAATCTTCCGCGCATGCGCAGTTTTTCCATTAAGAAACTGGCAAGCGGCCTGGGTGGGAGCTTCAGACAGCTAAATGGGAACATTGGGTGGTGGAAAGGCATTTGGGAGTTAGTAGGTGAGCCACCCATCGCAGAATACCCAGCCTCTGACCTGTTCTTGTAGCCATGTCATTTATGCGATTGAGGGTCCCCAGCCCAAGCACCAACTTCTCCCTCCACCCCCCCCACGCCCCGCACCACGGACCACTGACACACCCATCTCACACTGCCAGCATTTGGAGTTATATATGAACATACGAACAATGATGGTCATCCAAAAGTCTGCTGCCCATGTCCTAGCTCGCACCAAGTCCTGTTCACCCACCACCCCTGTGCTCGCTGCACTTTCTTGGTCGACATTTATCCCTCAACCAACATCACTAAAGCATATTATGTGGACATGTATCCCATTGCGGTTTGTGGGACCTTGTTGTAAGCAGAATTGGCTGCTGTACTTCCTACATTACAACAGTGACTACACTTCAAAAGTACTTCATTGGCTGTAAAATGCTTTGCGATGTTCTGAAGATGTGAAAGATGCTATAGAAATGCAAGTCCTTTCCTTTTCCAAAAGCAAAATACTGCAGATGCTGAAAATCTGAAATAAAAACAGAAAATGCTGGAGATACAAAGCAGGCCAGGCAGCATCTGTGGAGAGAGAAGCAAAGTTAATGGGCAGGATTTTCCCTGCGGAGGTGGGATGGCGGCGGGACAGCTGGTTGGCGGTTTTCCGCTCCCATCTGCAGCTGCTCTCTGAAAATGATTTTCTGCAGATAGGCCTTGTTAAGCCCGCCCTGCGGGGTTCCCGGACAATTAACTGGATGCGGGTCTGATGACGTCATTTGATGATATGTCTTCAGCCGGTTTCCTTAAAGGGGCCATGTCCAAATTGATCTTGACAGTTGCGCTCTCAGTGTTCTGCGGCAATGAGGTGCTGCAAATACCGACAAGCACCGCACAGAGGTGTACGTCTGCACCCAGGCTTGTAAGGGGTGGTGTGTGGGTGTTGTTTGTCAGCTTCACCTCTGACTCCTTTGAGCGGTTCGAATCGCTCCCACTCCCTTTTGTTCCAGACTTTGGACTTATTTGGGGGTTGTAATAAACTTGCAACAGACACCTGAGTTAGTCAAAAGAATTCAGATCTTTATTTTGAGACAGGAAAATATACAATACAATAAAACTTACACTTTAAAGGGGTGGGGAACACTCGGAAAAAAGCGAGGGAGAATTACAATACACAAAAACCCTTACCCTCCCAACCAGAGGACCAGGAAATGCTCACCAAAACGACTTTCTTGACAGTTGTAGAGGTTTGCGATTTCGGGGCCTGCCGTACCTCAGACGTGGTAGAAGACTGCACCTGCGTTGGGTCTTCAGTTGGGTTTGGTCCGTTGATGCGATTAGTCATGCTGTTGGATCTATCGGGTAAGTACCCAATTTTCTTTGGTTAGGGCTAGTTTTAGAGTCTTTTGTGTCCAAATCTTACCCAGGGGTAAGTCAGACTAGCCTGTAGAGTGGAAACAAGTCTTTGGTTCGTGAGTTTTTTGGCGGTTGGTTCCTTGTTGGTCGCGGTGGCCCAATATTATCTGGTTGGTGGTAATATTGGCGGGTGTTGGTTCCTGTAGGCCTTTGGTTGCCGCGATCTCTGTTTCTTCTTTCTTCCTTCGAGTCTCCGAAGATGATCTCTCTCTTGAGCTGGTTGGCTGAACTTGAACTCGGACTGGCTGTCCGTTTGAACTGTTTCACTGTCTCGCTGTTGTCTCTGTACTTGACTGTACTGTACTCTTGAAAAGGCAGGCCTCAATTATCTGCCCGCCAAATCTTGGTTTTTTGTTAAATTTGGCGGGCTCGTTATTTATAATGTCTTTTAAAACTTTAACGAGCTTCGGGGATGGCCCATCCAAACTTAACGAGTTTAGGGGATGGTTCATCTAGACTTAATCGGCCTTTAACTGGTTTCGGGATTGCCTTGAAACCAGTTTTAAAATGCAAAACGTTTGTCAACCTCTTTGATTGACTTTGGACTGTGGTTTGTTTGTGGTAACCTGTAGGGCTAATGTTCTTTCTTTTGTATGGCTGGGGACATGTCCTGTTTACTCAATACCTGGCTCTGCGACTTCTTGGTGGGAAAGCAGGCTTCATTGTCCTTATGTAAAACTGGGGTGGTCCTGGACATTCCTTAGACAGTCCACTATCCAAACCTTGGGGGCCCACCCTGCCTCTCCGTTGTTCCAGCTTTTTGCAAGCCTGAACATGTCTTTTAAACCAATCAAATCTTCCTGGGATTTTATTTTAAATCCCTTTTGCCCAATAACTCCTTAAAACAGTCTAAAAGTCTCTTCCTTGATTTAACTCTTTGAAATCTTCTGTTTGGCCCAACCACACCTTTACCCCTTTTCCGGATTTCTTCTGTGATGTTCCCAAAATCATTTAAAAAATGACTTTCCTTGTGTTCTGGGGTTGTGCAGAAATTTTCAAACTTTACACACCCCCCTGTGATACTTTATAACACTATAGTATCATGCAGGTGTGAGTAAAATTTCTGATCCTCGGGAGCCAAACTTCCCCTGTATTATCTAAACTAATAATAACCACAACAAAACACTCTCCCATTCCCTTTAGGTGTAGTGTTTATCTAAATACACAAAGTACAAAACTTTTATTACATTCACATCCAAGCACGGAGGGGGTCCAACACCCCTGCATCACTTGGAAAAATAAATTGACACACACACTCATCCAACTTTATTTTAATCACGTTCACGATTGTTTTTATACCTGTGCATAGCCTTTATTTTTGTTTTTGTCCCACACTCCCTCATGCTGAGAGCGGAACATTTGGTCCCTTCCTTTGCACTTTGCACACAACAAATAAAAAACTATTCCCAGCTGGCAAACCACTAAAATGTGCAAAGCCAGTCTAATCCAAGAGGGGACTTCTATATTTTCAAAAATGTCCCACCAGGGTGGAACCACAATATCCAATATCTTGGCCCCTATCTCTACTGTTTTCTGCTCCAATGTATAGAAATGTTTCTGTGAGATGACCACTGCTTTTAATAGGGTGGTAAGATGTTCTGGTAGAGGGGGAATCTCATAGCCAAAATGTGTTACATAATTTTGCAGGTTGGTGGTGTTTTACCTGACAGTGAGGTGAACAGTCGAAGGTTCAGGGATGGGTACAATCTGTTCCTGGGCCACTTGAACTTCTGTCTCGGGTTTAAAACAAAAACTGCTGTCACTCACCAGACACCAGATGTACTGTCCATGCCGGTAGTTGGGCGCACTTGTGGTGACACAATATGTCCCACCCGCTATGAATGCTACCTGAGGGGTAACATGGTCTTTTGCCATTACCTCCATGGTACAGTTCACAGGTCATGCACCAGCAGCTTTAAACCCGCACTGTGGTCTCGAATAGGCATTCAAGTGCTGGGGACACAGGATTATGTGTGCTCCCCAGCTCCGACTCCTGGAGAGGTCAGTACCTGTCATAGCGTGCTCCCACTTTATGACATAAGGTGGGACCTCTGCAAAACGGATGTGTGCACCCCCTTGAATGATCCCAATGTTCCCCACCCTGTATACCAGTGCGGGTTGGGCTGTCCCACCCATGACCGGCATCCTCACTATTATCCCCATGATAGTGTGATTGGAATGTCCACAATCCACTGGGACAGGGTAGGCTTCAGAAGCTAGCCGGAGCTGACACGGGCTCAGCGATATACTAAATGGGTGGAGGGCTGCGAGGTGCTTGTTGCTAATCCAGGAGTGGACTAAACCTTGTTTTAAATCCTCCAGGTTGCTGCGGCCCTTGCCCAACAACCATGCCCCGTATAGCACGCACACCTCATTCTGTGCAGCTTGATCCGAAGCATTCCTGTCTTCCCATATAAGTGCATTTACTGTTTTAGCGTGTCTTTCCAACTCAGCTATTATCTCTTTTAAATGGACCATCATGGCCTGGTCCTCATGCAACTCTGAGCCCACCATTGTGTTCTCCTCTGTTAGGAGTTTTCTTAACGGGGTCTTTAAACCATTTATCTGTGTCTGTAACTCTATGTCATCTAGGTTGTTCATCACTGAGGACCCTGTACTATAAGCTGTAAAAATATCATTCCAGGTCCCCCTCCTTTGTCTCCCTGCACCCATATTATGTTCAGGATATAAACTGTACAGCTTCGCTTTGTCCACATTGGCAAAGTCAAACTCATAAAACTTTCTAAACATTTCCTTCAACAGGGCTTGGTACAACCTTTCTGTCTCTTTAGGGCACCACTCAGGTAAGTGCACCTCGGTCAGGTTCAGGATCACTGAGGCCACTGCATAGTGTACCCCCTGGTACAGCAGCTTATTGGTTGGTACTAGGACTAAACCATTCCCTGGTCCCTTGGTGGTGGCAGGACACCACTGGACTATAGTCCGTGATGTTGTGGTCATGGGCAGGGGCTTTCAGGGGCGGGTCACAAGTTCAGTGGTATTCACAGGGATCGGGGAGTGTGGGACTGCGCACGCATGCAGGCTGGAATCCAACTCCACCCCTCCCCGGTATCTTGCCATTGCCGGTGGAAAATGATGGATACACCTGTGGGGCAGGCCTTCTCTGACCCCCACATACAGACATAAATCCCCTGATCCGGTTCCCACCACTTGTCCCAGCACATACTCAACCCCCCCTCAGGTCCCTGTAATCGTCCGATGGGTACTGTTCCCCAATCGTTCCCAATCGACTGCAAGGTTTCCTATATCCTCGCTCAGCTTTCTGAGCCACCACCACCTATCCAAAGGAATCTGTCCCTTGGATGTTAAACACACACGTTTTCCCACGGGGACACTGACCCTTGTAGCAACAACCTGTACCCTGGGGCACGGGAGGGAGGCCTCCCCATACGTGAACCTGGTCTGGCTGGAGTACTGAGTCGAATTGGACCCCAGCCACCCTGGCCACCTTCCCTCGTGGAAGTAAATGGCAAGCTCCTCCACACCCCGTTCGCCACCCCCTGCGGTAACGATCGGTGCTCTCTCTCCTGAACACCCATAGATATGGGAGTTCTCCACGTCTCCTCGACCACTAATGCTCACCCCTACCAGGGCAAGCAGGAGCAGAACCTTCCTCATCCCGACTTCCTCTCTGTAGGGGCACACAAACAAAATAGCCATGTCTCGAGAAGGTTCTCTGGCCTGACACAGTTATCAAAATTCAAAACTTAAACTTATCACCACTAAAATTAAACCACTAAAATGCCAAACTTCCAAACTGTAAAAACACACTTAAAATACTTCAGAAAGCTATATACATCCGCCACCCATCTCCGGACAGCCAGGCTAATTCATGTCAGGACAGCCCAGCCCCGTGTTATGTTCCACCTGCGCCATGTGGGAATTCAGGGACACTGCCGGTGTCCCTGACGACCATGTGTGCCAGGAATGTATCCAGCTGCAGCTACTAGCAGACCGCATTGAGGCGCTGGAGCTGCGGATGGATGAGTTTTGGAGCATTCGCGATGCTGAGAAGGTTGTGGATAACACGTTTAGTGAGTTGGTCACACCGCAGGTAAGGGCTGCACAGGCAGAAGGGAAATGGGTGACCATCAGGTGGAGCAGTAGAAGCAGGCAGGTAGTGCAGGGGACCCCTGTGGCCATCCCCTTCTCAAATAGGTATACCGATTTGGATACTGTTGAGGGGATGACTTACCAGGGGAAGGCAGCAGCAGCCAACTTCCTGGCACCAGGGGTGCTCCTGCTGCTCAGGAAGGGAGGAAAAAGAGTGGGAGAGCAATAGTGGTAGGGGATTCTATCGTAAGGAGAACAGATAGGCGTTTCTGTGGCCGTAGACGTGACTCCAGGATGGTTTGTTGCCTCCCTGGTGCCAGGGTCAAGGATGTCACTGAACGGCTGCAGGGCATTCTGAAGGGGGAGGGTGAACAGTCAGAGGTCGTGGTTCACATTGGGACCAACGACATGGGTAGGAAGAGGGATGAGGTCCTGCAGCAAGAATTTAGGGAGCTAGGTAGCAGATTAAAGAGCATGACCTCAAAGATTGTAATCTCTGGATTACTCCCGGTGTCACGTGCTAGTGAGTATAGGAATAGGAGGATAGAGCAGATAAATGCGTGGCTAAAGAGTTGGTGCAGGAGGGAGTGCGTTAGTTTCCTGGATCACTGGGTCTGCTTCTGGGGAAGGTGGGACTTGTACAAGTCGGACGGGTTGCACCTGAACCAGAACGGGACAAATATCCTTGCAGGGAGGTTTGCTAGCACTGTTGGGGGGGGGTTTAAACTAACTTGGCAGGGGGATGGGATACAGAGAGGAGCTATAATAGGGGGTGATGTATAGCCAAATATAGAGGAAAAAACAAGTCAGACTGGAAGGCAGAGCAAATATGTAATGGCACAAGGGAGTAGGGCAAGGCTGGATGGCATTTATTTTAATGCAAGGAGTCTTGCGAATAAGGTGGATGAACTGAAGGTGTTGATGAACACATGGGAGTATGATATTGTTGCTATCACGGGGACATGGTTGAGGGAGGGGCAAGACTGGCAGCTCAATATTCTGGGGTATAGAATCTTCAGGCGAGACGGGGGGGTAAAAGAGGAGGGGGTGTCGCAATATTAATTAAGGAGTCAATTACTGCTGTAAGGAGGGATGATATATTAACAGGTTCCTCTAATGAGGCCATATGGGTAGAACTTAAAAACAAAAAGGGGGCACGCACTTTGCTGGG
Organism: Somniosus microcephalus; assembly: GCF_052327205.1. Classification (NCBI taxonomy): domain Eukaryota; kingdom Metazoa; phylum Chordata; class Chondrichthyes; order Squaliformes; family Somniosidae; genus Somniosus; species Somniosus microcephalus. The sequence goes on along the minus strand of NC_140987.1, from coordinate 75,819,290 downwards.
AATGTACTATAGGCCCCCAAACAGTCAGGGGGAGATAGAGGAACAGATATGTAGGCAAATCTCAGAGAAATGTGCAAATAGTAGGGCAATAATAGTGGGGGATTTCAACTTCCCCAATATTAACTGGGATAGTCAGAGTGTGAAAGGCTTAGAGGGTGCAGAATTCTTAAAGTGCATCCAGGAGAGCTTTTTGAGCCAGCATGTAGAAAGTCCTACAAGAGGGGGGGCGGTACTGGACCTAATTCTAGGGAATGTGGCCGGGCAAGTGGTAGGAGTGTTAGTAGGGGAGCACTTTGGTGACAGTGACCATAATTCGGTGAGATTTAAGGCAGTCATGGAAAAGGACAGAGATGGGCCAGAAATAAAGGTTCTAAATTGGGGGAAGGCCGATCTTAATATGATAAGGCAGGATCTGGCCAAAGTGGACTGGGAACAGCTACTTGTAGGAAAATCCACATCGGAGCAATGGGAGTCTTTCAGAAAGGAAATTGAGAGAGTACAATGCCAACATGTTCCCGTAAAGGTCAAGGGTGAGACCAACAAGCCCAAAAAACCTTGGATGTCAAGGGATATACGAGAATGGATTAGGAAAAAAAGGGGGGCTTTTGGCAGATACAAAGGACTAAAGACAGAGGAAGCCCTAGAGGAGTATAAAAAGTGCAGGGGGATACTTAAAAAAGAAATTAGGAGAGCGAGGAGGGGCCATGAAATAACACTGGCGAGCAAAATAAAGGAAAATCCTAAGGTGTTTTATAAGTATATTAAGGGCAAGAGGATAACTAGGGAAAGAGTAGGGCCCATTAGGGACCAAAGTGGCAATCTGTGTGTGGAGCCAGAAGATGTAGGTGGGGTTTTAAATGAATTTTTTGCATCTGTGTTCACTATGGAGAAGGACGATGTAGACATAGAAATCGGGCAGGGGGACTGTGATATACTTGAACATATTAGCATCGAGAGGGAGGAGGTACTAGCAGTTTTAGCAGGGTTAAAAGTGGATAAATCCCCAGGCCCGGACGAGATGTATCCCAGGCTGCTGTGTGAGGCAAAGGAGGAGATTGCAGGGGCTCTGACACAAATTTTCAAAACCTCGCTGGCCACAGGGGATGTGCCAGAGGACTGGAGAACAGCTAACGTAGTACCATTATTCAAGAAGGGTAGTAGGGATAAACCAGGGAATTACAGGCCAGTGAGCCTAACATCAGTGGTAGGGAAATTATTGGAAAAAATTCTGAGGGACAGAATTAGTCTCCACTTGGAGAGGCAAGGATTAATCAGGGATAGTCAGCATGGTTTTGTCAAGGGAAGATCATGTCTGACCAATTTGATTGAATTTTTCGAGGGGGTGACTAGGTGTGTGAATGAGGGTAGTGCAGTGGATGTGGTATACATGGATTTCAGTAAGGCTTTCGATAAAGTCCCGCACAGGAGACTGGTCAAGAAGGTAAGAGCCCATGGGATCCAGGGTGCCTTGGCACATTGGATCCAAAACTGGCTTAGTGGCAGAAGGCAGAGGGTGATGGTGGAATGTTGTTTTTGTGACTGGAAGCCTGTGTCCAGTGGGGTACCGCAGGGATCGGTGCTGGGTCCCTTGCTGTTTGTGGTCTACATTAATGATTTGGATGTGAATGTAAAAGGTATGATCAGTAAGTTCGCAGATGACACGAAAATTGGTGGGGTGGTAAATAGCGAGGAGGGTAGCCTCAGTCTGCAGGACGATATAGATGGGTTGGTCAGATGGGCGGAACAGTGGCTAATGGAATTTAACCCTGAAAAGTGTGAGGTGATGCATTTTGGAGGGACTAACAAGGCAAGGGAATACACAATGAATGGTAGGACCCTAGGAAAGACAGAGGATCAGAGGGACCTTGGTGTGCATGTACATAGATCCCTGAAGGCAGCAGAACAGGTGGATAAGGTGGTTAAAAAGGCATATGGGATACTTGCCTTCATTAGCCGAGGCATGGAATATAAGAGCAGGGAGGTTATGATGGAGCTGTGCAAAACGCTGGTGTAAGGCCTAGAAATTCAGTATAGCCACTTTTGGGGCGGTAAAGTCGGACGGCCGCTGAAGTTTGCGCCCGGCGCAAAGTCGAGGCCACTTCGCCGATATTCAGTAGCATCGCCCTAAGAGGTTGCTGCAGCGCTAAAACTGGCGATGCACGACTATCTTTAGGCGCTAAGCCGGCGGTGCTGAGCTATACCGCTGAGGCCGGGCGCAGCGCAGGTGCGGTGATTTCTTCATTGACGGCAGACACGCTGGCGCCGGCCAGCTCTTAAAGGGGGAAGGGTCGATTTTTTTGGCTGCCACGCCCTGGACACTGCAGCCCTCCACCTAGGCCTGAGCACTGCTGCTGCAACTCTTCACCGCCCAGGACGATGCAGAAGGCCCGGGAGAGAGCGCTGCGCTTCAGCGAGGTTGACCTGAGGCTGCTGGTTAGCGTAGTGGAGCGAAGACGCCATGTTTTGTTCCCTGACAGTGGCAAGAAGCCGGTGCCCAGCGTCTACCGCAAAGCCTGGAGGGAGGTCTCCAACAGGGTGACATCCAACAGTGTGGTTGCCAGGAATCCTGTACAATGCAGGAAAAAGTTCAATGACCTCACTCGGATTGTCAGGGTGAGTACCCTATCCAGTGTCCTCCTCATCCTTGCATGTCACCTCACATTATGGACAAAGGGACCTGAAAGCCCTAATGGCCAGCCCTCATCCAGCAGCTATGGGACTGGCATGAACATCAATTGCACATTCTGCACTTTACACACTGTCCAAGCTATTCGACCATGGGAGGCAGTGCAGACAAGATCAGGGCTACACACTGTCCAAGCTATTCGACCATGGGAGGCAGTGCAGACAAGATCAGGGCTACACACCGTCCAAGCTATTCGACCATGGGAGGCAGTGCAGACAAGATCAGGGCTACACACTGTCCAAGCTATTCGACCATGGGAGGCAGTGCAGACAAGATCAGGGCTACATACCATACTTAGAGGCCGTCCTTTCTCTTGCAGGCCAAGCTGGCTAACAACAGGCGTAGCCAGATTGCGACCGGTGGAGGCCGACCTCAGTACCAAGAGCTCACCGACCTAGACCAGCGCGTGGAGCGCATTATTGGAGTCCGTGTGATTGGCCCCGTTGCCACTGGAGATGCCGACACTGTTCTGGGCACCAATGGTAAGGACATCACCTTTTGGACCTCTCTCGTTCCACTTGCGCATCAGATCAACATCCTTTGCCACTGTCCGACCAATGCGGTGAATGGCACCACTCATGCCTCCCTCGCTGCTGCCCTGTCCTCACTCTAAAGCTACTCTTGTGCCTTCCTGCTTTCAGATGGTGAGACGCCAGGTGAGGAGGCGGGCCTTGAAGCTGCCAGTGACAGCCCCTCGGAAGAGGAGGAGGAGGAGGAGGAAGAGGTAGCCGGCCCATCAGTGGCACCCTCAGCCGCGGCAGCCCATGGCGATGTAGGGGACACGTCTTCCCTGGAGGGGAGCCTGGGGGAAGGGTCGCAGGAGAGTGAAGTTCCTGGGCCCAGCGGCCTGCAGCAACGCGGGAGGGGTGGGGAAGCTCGGCGGCCTTCTCCCCAGAGGGTGAGTGCGGTCTTCAGTCCTGCGACGGTCAGCGCAGAGGAGGTGCGCCTCCTAGAGGAAATGGCCGTCGACTCGGAGTGCAGGCACACGGAGCTCATGCGGGTAGTGGCACGGATGCCTGACTCCATACAGTCACTGGCTCGGAGTGTGGAGGAATTCGGGGCAGCACAGTCGGCGAGTTCCCAAGTGCTCACTCGTGCCGTCCAGGCCCAGGCCAGGAGTCTCCAGGAATTCGGGGCAGCACAGTCGGCGAGTACCCAAGTGCTCACTCGTGCCGTCCAGTCACTGGCTGGGAGTGTGGAGGAATTCGGGGCAGCACAGTCGGCGAATACCCAAGTGCTCAGTCGTGCCGTCCAGTCACTGGCTGGTCTTATGCGGTCACAGACCAGGGCAGCACGGGCACTAACTGGTGCCACACTGGCTGCATCAGCCAGGCATCGCCAGGGCACCCGCCGCCCTGCAGCAGCCCAGCGGGCTGTCCTTCAGCAGTTTGCTGCGCATGCTGCAGTGCTGGCCCGGGCGACTGCCACTGTATCAGGCGACCAGCGAGCGCCTGCCATCAGCCAGCTTGCCCCCATTCCTGCAGCCGACACTGCCACTCCACCAGTGCAGCTGCCACCAGCTGCTGGACACACTGATGCCGCCCAGCCACAGCTGCAGCAGTCACCAGCCGGCCCCTCGAGGGCCAGAGCTCGTGCAGGCCGACCCCCAAGGGCATCTGCCGTCTCACCATGTGCCCCTCAGGAGCCTTCCCCCAGCCTTGCTGCAGCCACTGGGCTCCAATTGAGGAGGAGCAGCAGGGCGGGCAGGGGCCGCACAAGTATGCGCAAGGCATCGCCCTCGCGGGCCAAAAAGTAGAAGGTGTGGGCAAATGTGTTGTTTTTATGAAAGCCGAGGATGTTGTGTTTGTTTTTATGAAGGCCGAGGATGTTGTGTTTGTTTTTATGAAGGCCGAGGATGTTGTGTTTGTTTTTATGAAGGCCGAGGATGTTGTGTTTGTTTTTATGAAGGCCGAAGATGTTGTGTTTTTTTTTATGAAGGCCGAGGATGACGGTCTTTTTTGTTTCACTGTTCTGTTAATCCTCTCCAGGTTGTGGGAGCGAGTTATGTGTCTGACTGTTTTTGGGGTTTTTTTTCTGTTTCTGTTTGTCATGTGGGAAGGGCACAGAGTTTGTGGAATAAACAATTTTCTTTAATCAGATTGTCCATGTTTGAACTTTGAAGTTTTTGTTGCCTTGACCGGCTGAGGGCTTGCGGAGCGGCTGCATTCATGTTCTTTCATTGGCACAAGCCATTCCCTGAGAGGGGGCCTAGAACCTACGTTCAATAAGCCGCCGACGGGCGGCCCTTGGACCTTGTGCCTCCCTTCTGTGCTGGTCCTCCTCCTCCTGCTCTTCCTGCTCCTCCTCCTAAGGTGGTGCTCCAATCTGTGGTGGCAATGCCTGAGTCCTGCGGATAGCCAGGTTGTGCAGCATGCAGCAAACGACCACGAAATGGGAGACTCGCTCCGGCGAATACTGCAGGGCTCCACCGGAACGATCCAGGCAGCGGAACCGTTGCTTCAGGACACCGATTGTTTGTTCGATGATGTTCCTGGTCGCTTGATGGCTCTCGTTGTATCCCTCTTCAGCAGGGGTCCTGGGCGCGCGGAGCGGGGTCATGAGCCAGGTACACAAAGGATAGCCTTTGTCCCCGATAAGCCATCCTCGTGGCTGAGGCTGTGCCTGGAACATGTCAGCCACAGTAGTCTGTCACAGGATGAAGGCATCGTGGCTGCTGCCTGGAAAGCGGGCATTGACAGCTAGGATGAGCTGCCTGTGGTCACACACCAGCTGTACGTTGAGGGAATGGTAGCCCTTCCGGTTGCGGTAATCCTCGGCATTCTCCACAGGTGCCCGCAAAGCCACATGCGTGCAGTCAATGGCGCCCTGCACCATGGGGAAGCGCGCTATTCTTCCAAATCCCATTGCACGCTGTTGCTGCTTGTCCAGGGTCCTGGGGAAGGAGATGAACTGACGTCTCCTTCTGAAAAGGGCATTGGTCACCTGGCGGATGCAGCAATGCACGGCAAACTGGGAGATGTTAGCAATGTCCCCAGCAGCGGATTGGAAGGAGCCGGTGGCATAGAAGTTGAGAGCCACCGTCACCTTCACTGCCACCGACAGAGACGTCCTGCACCTCAGCTGTGGCTGCAGATCTCTCCGAAGCAGCTGGCAGATCTCTGTGACAACCTCCCTTCGGAATCGCAGCCTCCTAACACACTGGTCGTCAGACATGTTGAGATAGGAGAACTGCTGGCGGTAGACCCTGGGTGGGTAAGGCCTCCCTTGGCGATGCCTGTTGCCCCCTCTCCATCTAGCCAGGGCTCGCACTCTCTCACGGCGTCTGTGAGCCCTTTGGATGTAATTGTGAAAGCCAGCGTTGACACCCATTGCAGCCCCCATAATATGCTGGCAAACAATGAGATATGAATGAAGGCAAAGACAATTGCAAAGCTGTGGCCTGAAGCCAGAAGTACCTGTCCTAGTGTTGGGCCAAAGCAGTAAGCTCTCTACCTTGGTCTCTCTCCAAAGATCCGTCTCACAAGAATGAGTGCTGCAAAATGGCAGCCTTTTATCGTGCAGGTGAAGTGCCCTTTAATTTGCGCTCCCCGCGGCCCGCATCGGCTGAGCACCGTTCCACTCAACAGTCGCGAGGGCCGCCAGGCGCACAATGGGCCGGCGCGACTGAAGTTCCGGTTGGGGGCGCACAAAGGGCGTTGCACGAGGAAATGACGTCATGATCTGCGCGCACAGCTGAGCGCGCGCAAAGACTTTGCGCCGGCGCTAAATGTCTACTCGCCCCTTAGATTCTATACTCTGGACTTTGGGGCAGGAACTACAATGTAGAGAAAACTCTTATAGACCAAGTTTGATGAAACAAAATGGAATTTTATTGCATAAAGTAAAACAAATCAAATGCAAGCAAATAAGAGGGTACATGGGAGGGGAAAACACAAACAAATCATAACGACACAGTACTAACTAAGGCAAATACAGGCATATTATACTCTACAAAGATCATCATGAAATGGGGAAAACACACGGAACATCGAGGGGCAACAACTCATGTTAATTATACCCTTAAATGTCCACCCCCTTAAACCTATCTAGATCTGATTGTGAAGGGCCAGAAACATGCTCACCAATCCAACTAGGAAGTGTAAGGTTTTGAAACAGGTCTACGTTTGATCCTTTCAGGCGTCCCGTCTCCACGTGGTTGGTGGAGCCCCAGCGAACTGCGCCACACCTCTCTCCTGAGGTGGGGGTCGGGGACGACTGGACACCGGCTGGTCTGGATGTCGGCGGGGTCGGGGATCATTTGCTCGACCCCGGTCAGAGGAGCCTCGGGCTGGCCCCCATCATTTTTCCTGTAGTTTTTAATTGTCTCTTCTCCCAAGCCGGAGTGGGTCGATGGCCTCCCGTTTCGTCAACGGCCCGGGGTTGGTCGATGATCTCCCGATATTTCACCTCGGGGCGGGACGCCGGCTCGAACCGTCTTCTTCTCCTTCTTCTAGTGATGATGCTACCGATACGATGGTAGCACCATGATGGCTTTTCCGCGATGGCCGCTCCGATGGCTTCCTTTTTCTACCTCTGGGTTCCCAGATATACTTCTCATCAGAAGCCCTTATCTTGCGCCAAATCAGGTTAGTCTTTTGTTTTAATTTTGGCGAGCTGGGAGCACAACGGGGTAGTTATTATATTTTAAACTGTTCTTGGATGGCCGGTAACGGGCCATCTCTGGTCTGGAATGACCTTCATTGTTTTTAATGTCCTGGTGATGTCCTTAACGGGTCCTTGATGCTCTTCTCATGAATATGAAACTGTTCCCTTTTGTCTGGTAAAACATTTAGATGGCCTTTATCTACAGGCCGATCTTGACTGGATCTGCATCCAATCTATATTTATATGTGGGTGTCTGGTTTCATTCTCTCAGAAACGGCTTCCAGAACTTACTGTGGGCTGAATCCACAAAGCTGTCTGAGGACTGCAGGAACCATTTTAAAGTGTCCCAATAAGTTGGTCACGGGGTCTGGCGGCCATTTTGAATGCCCCTTTTTCCTAGGCTTCTTTTAAAACAGTCTTTAAAATCATGGCCTCTTCTGCCATTCGACCCTCTATAATATAAAGTTCAATTTTGTGAATCCTGCACTGGGGATCCGTATCCCTAGACTTGTCCCTAACCTTTGGTTTTCCCTTTCTGCTAAGGGTTCTCCTGGGGCTGGATCGTACTCTAAAATGACACTCAGGTGACCAAGGTAGCTTAGGCTGTGGTGTGCGAGGAGACCTTCTTAAGGCTCCGACTACTGTGAGTGTACTTGAATCCCACTTAATTGGTGGGAGGGCCTCTCCAGTCACACAACTTTGCAGTCTGTGTGTCTGCCACAGCTGCAGGCGGCTGCTCTCTAGCCTTAATGCGATTAACCCTTGCTGACCGTTCTCCACTCTCCGCCTTAAACAGCTTGCACCGATTAATGTGGAACCACTTTGTGCGGTGGGGCATCTTGATGGCATACACCATGGGACTTGCCTTGTCCACAATGCTGTATGGACCCATATACAATGGCTCGAAACTTCCCAACCGGGCAAAGTTTCTCACCATGACCTGATCCCCTATCTCCCACTCGTGGTGCCTGTTGGGTTCCAGCAGCAATTGGTTACCCTGATGCTGCTTTCCCATGTTACTAGCAGCCTGCCAGTGAATCTGTTTGAGGTGTTCAAACAGATTTCTGGCAAAACTGTCCCGGTTCACCTCTCTGAGCTGACCTTCTATCAGCACCGGTGCTAGCACATGGGTGGGGGTCCGCATAACCCTGCCAGTCATCAGCTCGTGTGGGGAATACCCCGTGCTTTTTGACTGGCTGGCTCGGATCCCCATCAAGACCAACAGTAAGACTTCCACCCACTTCTTGGGTGAGTCTCCCATTTCCTTCCTCAGCTTTTTCCTTGATGGTACGGTTTAAACGCTCTACAGGACCCGATGACTGCGGGTTGTAGGCGACGTGCCATTTTCCTTCAATGCCGAGTACCACGAGGGTCTCCTGCATGACCTGTCCAGTAAAGTGACTCCCTTGGTCACACTCCACATACTGTGGCAGTCCCCATCGTGAGAACACTTCCCTGACCAGGACCTTGGCTGTACCCAACGCGGCAGCTGTACGGCAGGGAAAAGCTTCTACCCACTTTGAGAACACATCCACCAGGACTAGGCAGTACTTGTAGCCTCCCTGGGCGGTGGGTAGGGGCCCGGTGTAATTGATCTGGATCGACTGCCATGGTCCCTCTACCCTCCTGGTGTGTCCCAAAGATACCTTCCTTTTCTGGGGGTTGGGGTTTTTGGCAGCGCACACCAGACAGTCAGCACAGAACTCGCGGACCTGTTCCCTCAGTCCTGGCCACCATCCTGCCTGTTCCACCCTCTGCCAGGTGGCCTCAGACCTGGGATGCCCCGCTCCTGGACCCTCCTGGGCCAGTTGGAGGAATTCCCTTCTGTGCTGCTGAGGCACTACCCATTGCTCCCCCTGAACACCATGCTTCCCTTGACGGTGATGACTGCTGCACTGTATGGGCCCTCTACCTTTTCCCCTTTTGTGAGCGTGTCCAGGACGGCTCTGAGGATGGGATCCCGTACCTGGGCCTGCTTTAGGTCTGGGACCAAGGCTACCCCTTGTGTGCCTCCCTTGTCCTGGATTGCGGCTACCGACCCTGTCTGATTGGCATCCCAAAACTCTCCTTCCCTAGCTCCCTGCTTGGCTAGCTCATCTGCCCTTTGATTCCCCTCTCTCAAGGGCTCTGTCTTCGAATGGGCCTTAACCTTGTGGATAAGGACCTTCCCTTCTTTCCCTACTGCTGTCATGATTTTCTCCAGCAGAGGCTTGATGGCCAGAGGTCTCCCGTCGGCGGAGGTGTATCCCCGAAGGGACCAGATGGCCAGGTATTCCATGCACGAATTGCACGTGAACATGCTGTCCGAGCAAATCGTGTATGGGGTAGGGAATTTCTCTGGGTGTGTAACCACGTACACTACCGTGGACAGTTCAGCCTGCTGGGCGCTCATGGTGCTGGGGAGTTTAATTGCCAGGGCAATGTCTGCCCCTGGGTCATAAACTCCACACCCTGTGAGTCGTTTCCCAGCAGATACTGTGCTGGAACTGTCCACATAGATTTCGCTGCCTGTGGGGCGTATCCCGGCCCGAAAACCTATGTCGACTTCCCATACCCCTTCAATAGAACACCTGTGGGCTGTCCCTGGATAGATCATGTTGGCTGCGAGCTTGGGCTCGCAGAGACCCTTTACCCTTAGATCCATCTGGGAGAGAAGCAGGGTCCAGCGAGCAATGCGGGCGCTGCTCACTGTCCCATCTTTAATTCTCCCATCTAGGAGCATCTGGGTGGGCGTGTGATGGGTGCGGAGGGTGATGGGCGAGGTGCCTGTGAAGATCAATGATCTTTTCACAGCCCAGTGAGTGGCAAGGAGATGCTTCTCACTGATGGAATAGCTCTTTTCTACCTCTGTGAGTATTCTAGAGGAGTAAACCACTGGTCTCAGCTGACTGTGCCGCTCCTGGAGCAGCACTGCACTCAGACTGTCCCCGCTAGCTGCTACCTCCAAGAAAAACTCTTTCTCCCCATCTATCGCCCCTAGAGCTGGTGCGGTCTGCAGATTTTTCTTGAGGCTTACAAATGCTGCCTCGCAACCCTCATCCCAAACCCACTCCACTCCCTTGTGTAGGAGTCGGAGCAGAGGGGCTGCTGTGGCGGCGTAATCTTCAATAAAATCCCGGCAGTACCCTGTTAGCCCTAGAAAGGATCTCACTCCTGTCACTGTACTGGGGGCTGGTAACTCCTGTACTGCTTCCCTTCTGGTTTTATCTATGGCCCTTTCCCCTGCTCGTACAGCCAACCCTAGGAACTTTACTTCCTTTTGGCCGATCTGTACCTTCTTGGGGTTTACCTTAAAACCCTTCTGCTTCAGCAACGCCAGCAGTTCAGCCAGTAGTTGACCATGTTCCTCTCCTTCATCAGTGAATAGGAGCAGGTCATCCACATACTGGACTAACTGTCAGGGTCGGCTGAAGCCTTTTAAGCAATCTGCCATACACTGATGGAAGATGCTGGGGCTGTTGTGGAACCCCTGTGGTAGGCAGTTCCAAGTGTACTGTTGGCCCTTGAACGTAAAGGCGAACTTGTACTGGTCCTCTCTCCGCAGAGGGATGGACCAAAACCCGTTGGAAATATCCAGCACCATGAAGGTGGTCGCGGAGGCTGGAATACTTCCTATGAGGTCGGCGACGGCTGCACAGGCGGGGATGTTCCTATTGAGCACCCGATAGTCCACCGTGGCTCTCCAGGAGTTGTCTGGTTGCCTAACCGGCCACAACAGAGAGTTTACATGGGTGGCTATTGGTCTCAATACCCCCTGTTTGACCAGAGAGGTCATGGCCGTTTCCATGTCCTTCTTTGCCTCTTTTGGGAAATTATACTGCTTTTGTGGTCGGGTCATGGGGTCCCCATCTACACTCACTTCTACCCCGTTCACCCTCCCACAATCATGCTTGTGGGTGGCAAATGCGTCGAGGTGTGCTCGCACAAATGCCTGGTACTCCACTGGAGTGTTACTGACCATTTGCTCGAGGTCGTAACCCTCCTTGGGTTTTAGGGTACACAGGGTCCCCTTGCCCTGCTTCCCTGGGATAACTGCTACTTCACCCTCCTTGTCGGTGCATGCTCCCCACAGACAGTGGCTCCTAAGATCCACTAGGATCTGGTGGCCTATGATAAAATCAGCCCCCGGGATCCCCTTCCCTTCCTGCTCCCACTTCATTAGGACACAAGTCCACTTGGTGTGGAGTGCTACTAAATGAATGGACAGCGGGACAGAGAACGAGCCCCCTGCTCGTTACCTGTGAACCCCACTAAGCTGCATGGGACCCCGTTAGACAGAGGTGAGGTAGCGGGGTTATCTGAGTAGACTATGGTGCTTGAAGCTCCCGTGTCCAACAGATAGGTCCCTTTTACCTTTTCCACCTCCATCTTAACAAGCGGTCTTTTCCATACATTATACTCAAGGGGACACAGATAGACAGGCTGCGCTGGCTCTAGTCATAAGTCTGTGTTAACTGGGGGAGCAGATGGAGTTAAAGCACCCGTGGCTGTGGCTACCTTCCCTGGGCCAGCCAACAAAACCTGAAGTGCAGCTACGATCGAATCTACTGTGGGGGTAGAGGTCTGTGTTTCTGCCTTCGGGGCGGGAGCTGGGGCACTCTTTCCTGCACTACCCTTCCAAGGATTTTTACAGTCCCTTCTCCAATGCCCACTCTTCCCGCACCCGAAGCAGTTATGCCTCACATCGGAAGAGTTACCCCCTTCCTGGTGCCATTCCTTCTTACCCTGGCTGGGTTTAAACTCATGCACTTTCCCTTTTGTCTGTGGTTCGTCTACCCCCCTAACGTTACAGTAAGCCAGGGTCAGCTGTCTGACCACTGTCTCCTCGGTGACTTGGGGGCCTCTTGGGTCGAACCACAACTCGGCCTTGGCTCTGATCCGCAGCAAGCTGTTTGCCACCAGACTTCGGAGCCAGTAAGCCAGCTCATCCTGGTTCAAGTTAGTCCGGTCAAGATCCCCATTACAGGCACTCCTGTACACAGGCCACAGCCTGTCTGCGAAAGCCTGTGGTGTCTCCCCTGCTAACTGTGTAGTCTTCTCCACCCGGGAGAACGGACTACCATCATTCATCCCCATCGCCTCCCGAACTTGATCCCGGATGGCAGCGTACTCTCCCTGTCCCTTCTTGCACTCAGCAGAGAGGGACTGGTACAGCTTGCCATCCAAGGTGAACAGGAGCATCTTGGCCATTTCTGAGTTGTCGCACTCATTAATGGCTGCTGCTTGTCCCACTTCCAAAAAGTGAAACATAGAAGATAGGAGCAGGAGTAGGCCATTCGGCCCTGCTCTACCATTCAACGAGATCATGGCTGATCATCCAAACCCTAGCACCCGGTCCCTACACCGACAGCCATCCCACCCAAGCCCTATCCCCGTAACCCCACGTATTTAATCCCCCCGAACACTAAGGGCCAATTTTTATCATGGCCAATCAACCTAACCCGCACATCTTTGGACTGTGGGAGGAAACCGGAGCACCCGGAGAAAACCCACGCAAACATGGGGAGAATGTGCAAACTCCACACAGACAGTCACCCGAGGCCGGATTTGAACCCGGGTCCCTGGCACTGTGAGGCATCAGTGCTAACCACTATGCCACCGTGCTGAACTGAGGGATCTCCCTTGTCAGTGAGCTTACTGAAGTGGCTTACCATAGCCCTAAGCTGTTGGGTCCCATGGGGAATCACAAACTGGCTTTCAAGGGGCCCCAGGCCCCCACCACCCCCGGGTGGGCCAAACTGTTGCTGTCGAGTCGGGCACATCGGCCCCGGCTCCGACCTTTCCTGCAATTGTTTGCCCACTTCACCCTGCTGCCAAACCGAGTCAAAACCCGGTGCCACAGGTGGCGGCGGTGTGCACTCCTCCCTGTCTTCCCTACAGATTGCTTGTCCCTCCTGCTGCCCAACCGAGTTGCTCCCCGGCGCCACAGGTGACGTCTGCACAGTTTCAACTTCTACTTCCAGCTCTACCCGGGCTGCACCCGGGCTTACTAGGCATACCATGCCTTTTGCCCTGGACAGAGCAAGTTTTAAACTCTCTATCTGCTTTTGACAGAGGCCGTGATCTCCCGCTTCAAACTCCCTTGTGCTTGCTACTTGTTAAGCTGCCTTTATATTTCTGTACTGCTCCTCCTGTTCCCTTAACTGTCTGGTTAGGTGAGCGTTCTCTTCTTTCAGTACCAGCTCATTTCCCTTTGCTTCGGTGACTTGGCACCGAAAATACTCATGCCTGTTTCTGTGTTTCTCTACTAACTGCAATTTCTCTTGATTCTGCGCTTGTAATTCCTGCAATAGTTCCTCCCCATCTACAGCTCTTGCCTGAGACAGTTTGGCTGCCTCTTGCAGCTCTGCTGTCAAAGCTGTCACCTGCTGGTCTAAAAGCTGGATCTGTCGTAGGGCACAGACCAACCAGATGGCCTTCTCTATCGAATTCTTATGATCCTTGCTCTCAGTCCATTTGGCTACAGCGTCTATAGGACGCCCAGCACGCAGCAGACTGGTCACCCACTTCTTGGTGATATTCACCTTCTCAAAAATGTAAGAGGAAATCCTCTCTTCCATCTTTGTCCTTTCATCAAACACAGGGTCTATTGCATTACTTCCCTTTTGCCAAAGTCCTGCTGCGGTCGCCATGCTGTAAAGGGTGGTGTGAGGGTGTTGTTTGTCAGCTTCACCTCTGACTCCTTTGAGCGGTTCGAATCACTCCCACTCCTTTTGTTCTAGACTTTGGACTTATTTGGGGGTTGTAATAAACTTGCAACAGACACCTGGGTTAGTCAAAAGAATTCAGATCTTTATTTTGAGACAGGAAAATATACAATACAATAAAACTTACACTTTAAAAGGGTGGGGAACACTCAGAAATAAGCGAGGGAGAATTACAATACACAAAAACCCTTACCCTCCCAACCCCACTACACTAGCTAGGCTGGAATCCAGAGGACCAGGAAATGCTCACCAAAACAACTTTCTTGACAGTTGTAGAGGTTTGCGATTTTGGGGTTCTCTTTAGTTGTGGCGGTTGGGGCCTGCCGTACCTCGGACGTGGTAGAAGACTGCACCTGCATTGGGTCTTCAGTTGTTTTTGGTCCGCTGATGCGGTTAGTCACGCTGTTGGATCTATCGGGTAAGTACCCAATTTTCTTTGGTTAGGGCTAGTTTTAGAGTCTTTTGTGTCCAAATCTTACCCAGGGGTAAGTCAGACTAGCTTGTAGAGTGGAAACAAGTCTTTGGTTCGTGAGTTTTTCGGCGGTTGGTTCCTTGTTGGTCGCAATGGCCCAATATTATCTGGTTGGTGGTAATATTGGTGGGTGTTGGTTCCTGAAGGCCTTTGGTTGCCGCGATCTCTGTTTCTTCTTTCTTCCTTTGAGTGTCCGAAAATGATCTCTCTCTTGAGCTGGTTGGCTGAACTTGAACTCGGACTGGCTGTCCGTTTGAACTGTTTCACTGTCTCGCTGTTGTCGCTGTACTTGACTGTACTGTACTCTTGAAAAGGCAGACCTCAATTATCTGACCGCCAAATCTCATTTTTTTGTTAAATTTGGCGGGCTCGTTATTTCTAATGTCTTTTAAAACTTTAACGAGCTTCGGGGATGGCCCATCCAAACTTAACGAGTTTAGGGGATGGTTCATCTAGACTTAATCGGCCTTTAACTGGTTTCGGGATTGCCTTGAAACCAGTTTTAAAATGCAAAACGTTTGTCAACCTCTTTGATTGACTTTGGACTGTGGTTTGTTTGTGGTAACCTGTAGGGCTAATGTTCTTTCTTTTGTATGGCTGGGGACATGTCCTGTTTACTCGATACCTGGCTCTGCGACTTCTTGGTGGGAAAGCAGGCTTCATTGTCCTTATGTAAAACTGGGGCAGTCCTGGACATTCCTTAGACAGTCCACTATCCAAACCTCGGGGGCCCACCCTGCCCCTCTGTTGTTCCAGCTTTTTGCAAGCCTGAACATGTCTTTTAAACCAGTCAAAACTTCCTGGGATTTTATTTTAAATCCCTTTTGCCCAATAACTCCTTAAAACAGTCTAAAAGTCTCTTCCTTGATTTAACTCTTTGAAATCTTCAGTTTGGCCCAACCACACCATTACCCCTTTTCCAGATTTCTTCTGTGATGTTCCCAAAATCATTTAAAAAATGACTTTCCTTGTGTTCTGGGGTTGTGCAGAAATTTTCGAACCTTACAGGCTCATGCATGACTCCCTCCATATTCTTTTGGAGGGAGTCACAGCACGCAGGGAGATTCTCTTCCCTTCCCATGGGCGGAAGAGACCTCCCCAGGAGATCAATGCAGTCTGGTTGCAGATTGCACAGGAAGGCAAAAGCAGGGATGTCGTCAGGAGTTCCTGGCTGCAGTAGCACCCAACCTTTCTATGATCTCAGTGGATCATGAAACGTTACTGCAAAGCCACACTCAAACTTACCCTGCTGTGCCACTCATCACATCCCCTTCACTCTGCCTTCCCTACCCTACTCCTGCACATCCTTACTCACACCAACTTACCTTGCACCTCCACCCATCCCTCTCTATCTACATTATCACTTCCCCATCTTACTAGCCACCCCTCACACTCACCCTCATTCTATTGCAAGCATACCAACTAACATAACACAAGGGTATTTGTGTTGTCAAACATTGAAATCTATATTTTCAACACTTCACCTTATTGAGCAGATCTGTGCACACCCTGAGAAGTATCTTAGTGAGTTCCAGTGAATGTCGAAACATAACTCCGTCCCAGCCACACACACCCCCCACCCCACCCCCGCTATTGTGAAAGGACTAGCTTGGACATTATAGGGATGCTTTATGGTGCTGGTGTGGGATGGTGTCAACCTGATGCATCATGTGGCAGCCAGGGTGTACAGCATCAAGTGAAGTAAATTTGGCCATGGTGATGCCATCGCTGGCCTCCCGGGCAGCAATGTGGTCGGATGCTGATGCCCTGTGTCCTGTGCAGCATCAGGTGATGGTAGAGAAGGTTGGTGTTGTTGTTGGTGATGTTGTTGGTCATGATGGTGTGCCTGGTGATGTTGGTGTTGGGGCTGATTGTGGAAGGATTCAGAGGACCAAGGTGTGTTTTCAAGGGCACCGATATTGCTAGAATAGATGGCAGCTGAAGTTGAGATGACAGAAGCGATCTGTCAATGGTGAAAGAGGTTGTTCCAATGAGATGCCACTGGATATAGAGTTGGCTCTAAACACTTGCAAACTAAAGAAATCTCTATGGGGGAGAAAATCAGTATCGCCCCGTTTGGGGCGCTATTATTGGCCGTGCGCAAAGTTTAGCGCCTGGCGCTAATTATCGCCTCCGACAGCAAACTTGGCTTTTATCGCCCCTGGAGGTGATTGGAGCGCTAAATCAGGCGCTTCACACCTGTCTTAAGGCGCTAAGGCAGAGGAGCGAGGCGCTACCTCACAGTGCTGGCGAAGCTCATGTGATTTCAGTCAGCAATGTAACACAGACACACTGGCACCATCCAGTTCTTAAAGGGGAGTTCTGACGAATGGTCATCGACCTGAAACGTTAAATCTGTTTCTCTCTTCACAGATGCTGCTTGACCTGCTGAGTTTCTCCAGCATTTTTTGTTTTTATCTTAAAAGGGAGGGTTGATCTTGCTCTGCATCCACATCCTCCTCATTGCAGCCTTGAACCTCGGCCTGGAGAGACCTGTACATCAAATCTGCTGGAAAGAACAATGGAGAGAACCAGGGGAACAGCTCAGAGTGCAGACCCCATAGTCTCTTCTAAATCGATACAAGGAAGGTCAAATCAAAACCAACTTGCAAATTGCTGCTCAGTACCCAAAACTCCTTCACACAGCGTTGAATCTCTCCAGAAGTCTCTCTCTCTCTCTCTCTCAGAATGTGTGGTGCAAAAATGTCACCGACAAAAAAAGGCAGGAAGTGGCCGCCTTTAAATATCGCTCTCCCTTTCTGACAGCAGAACGCTCCCCTCAACCTGTCGTTGCTAGCGGCAGGCGGTAAGGCAGGGGGGCGCCACTCAATTTCCGGTCTAGGGCGCTAACGGGGCATTGCGCACTCGACTGACGTCACGATCTGCCGGGTAACCCGTGGGGGAGGACATAAAATTACATGGTAGGCTCAAAATAGCATTAAATTGGATGTTAACAAGCCATTGAATGATCTAAATTGTCTCCCCTGCCGCTTGGTGTCGGGTCAGTTCTGTACAGACAGACCCGACACCTGGGAGACTTGCGTGGAGGCGGGTTTCCTACCCGTTGTCAAACTTTGCTACTTTGACAGCGGACCCGCCTCCAAAGCTGCACTCTGAGCGCCAGCAAAATTCAGCCCAACGTTTCAGGTCGATGACCTTTCGTCAGAATTGGAAAAAGTTAGAGATGTAACAGATTTTTAAGCACGTGCAGGGGCAAGGAAAGGGGGGAGGGGAGGAAAGAACAAAAGTGATAGGGTGGAAGGCAGGAGTGATTAAATGACAAAAGATATGATAGTACAAAGCAAAAGGAGATGGTAATGGGACAAGTAAAGAAACAAAAGATAAGTCTAGAAGAGGTGTAAAAGGGAATGGCAGAATCATCAACAGCTGCCGTGTGAAAAAATAGGGGCAGAGGTTATGGTCTGAAATTGTTGAACTAGATGTTGAGTCCAGAAGGCTGTAAAGTGCTTAATCGAAAGATGAGGTGCTGTTCCTCGAGCTTGCGTTTAGCTTCGTTGTTTCTATGGGGTATGGGGAGAGAGCGGGAATATGGTATTGAGATCGAGGATCAGCCATGATCGTACTGAATGGCGGAGAAGGGCCGAATGGCCTACTCCTGCTCCTATTTTTCTATGTTTCTAACAGTGTAAGAGGCCGAGGACCGAGAGGTCAGAGTGAGAGTGGAGCGGAGAATTAAAGTGACAGGCGACCGGAATCATGGATGAACCAGAACTTCCTCCAATTACACACTGGGAAGACTGAAGCTACCTTTACATCCTTGTCATTGGCTCAATCCCCCTCCTTGGCTGCTGGTGCAAGCTGAACCAGGCTGTATGCAAGTGTTGCACACAAAAATAAGCTTCAAGCCCCACATCCGATCCATCACCAAGACTGATTACTTCCACTTTTGCAACATCATACACCTTCCACCCGTCCTCACCACAATTGCTGAAACCCTTGTCCACACCTTTGTCACCCCTACACTCAATTCCTCCAATAGCCTCCTTTTCAGGCTGTTGACCTCCATCCTCAATGAACTCCAAGTCATTCAAAACCCTGCTGCTCTCAGTAAGACCCACTCTCCCATCACCCCTGTCCATACTGGCATTCACAAATTGCCAAATCATTGTCCTCATCTACAAAATGACACACAATCTTATTACACCCTACCTCTGTAACGTTCTCCAACCTTATGTCTCTTTCCATGCCTCCTGGTCTTCTGACTCTGGCCTTCTGTGTATCTGCTCTTTCCCTCTACCCACCATTGGTGGTGGAGTGTTCAGCTGCCTCAATCCCTTTACTCTTCCTCCCCTAATCCTTCTGCTTCTCCACCTCCTTTACCTACCTTTAAAAGCTTTATCAAAACCCAATTCGTCGACCAAGTTTTAGGTTACCTCATCTAATTCTCCCTCTACTTTTGGATGAGACGTTAAACGTCTGCCCTCTCAGGTGAACAAAAAGATCCCATGGCACTATTTTGAAGAAGAGCAGGGGAGTTCTCCCCAGTGTCCTGGGCCCTGGCCAATGTTTATCCCTCAACTAACACCTAAACACAGATTATCTGTTCATTTATTTTAATGCTGTTTGTGGGACCTTACTGTGTGCAAATTGTCTGCAGTGTTTCCTAAATTACAACAATGACTACACTTCAAAAAGTACTTAATTGGCTGTAAAGTGTTTTGGGACATCCTGAGGATGTGAAAGGTGCTGTATAAATACAAGTCTTTCTTCCTTCCTTCTTTTCCTCCAATGTAAAGTGTACTGTGCCATTTTTCTGTGTTTTATAAATGGAAGTTGTTTGTCTTCCTATGAACTTGCACCATTTAGTTGAGCAAATCGCAGACCCTGACACTCATTCCTGCTGTTCTATCGCTATCCAGTTTTGGGCCCAACAAAAGGTGAAAAACGAATGTATGGGCAGGTGTTGGAACTGGGACAACTAAAAAGTCTAAAATGAAATTTCTTCACCTTAACTGACAGGTACAATCATTGCATTGAATAAAATCACCTTTAGATTTGTTTTTATTGTACACATAACTTGGTGGAAAGAAATGATTTGTTCCACACATAGAATCCTAAAGATATTCCAAATACTTCTTGACTACCTTACACTAAGTAGGGGTCAAATTATTAACAAGCACTCTTGAGGTCCAGTAGAGTTAGTAATTCAAGGGTTAGTTTTTAATCGACCATATTAATCCGGGTTTCATTGTCTAGCAAGGACACACGTCAACTGATCTGGTTACTTGTATTCAATAGAGGTGTGAGGGTAACAGGGAGTTCCTTGTTGGAGCTTTTAGTTGACGTGGTGAGGAAAGGCATGTATTAAGATCAGAGATCACGGTCAGCCATGTCCAGGCTTACATAGAAACATAGAAGATCGGAGCAGGAGTAGGCCATTCGGCCCCTTGAGCCTGCTCCGCCATTTAATGAGATCATGGCTGATCATTTAAATTGAGTACCCTGTCCCTGCTTTCTCCCCATATCCCGTGATCCCTTTAGCCTTAAGAAATATATCTAACTCCTTCTTGAATATATTTAATGAATTGGCCTCCACTGCCTTTTGTGGTAGAGAATTCCACAGGTTCACCACTCTCTGGGTGAAGAAATTCCTCCTCATCTCTGTCCTAAATGGCTTACCCCTGATCTTTAGACTGTGACCCCTGGTTCTGGACTCCCCCGCCATCGGGAATACCCTTCCTGCATCTAGCCTGTCTAGTCCTGTTGAATTTTATAAGTTTCAATGAGATCCCCTCTCATTCTTCTAAACTCCAGTGAATATAAGCCCAATCGACCCAATCTCTCCTCATATGTCATTCCTGCCATCCCAGGTATCAGTCTGGTGAATCTTCGCTGCACTCCCTCCATGGCAAGAACATCCTTCCTCAGATAAGACGACCAAAACTGCACACAATACTCAAGGTGTGGTCTCACCAAGGCCCTGTACAACTGCAACAAGACATCCTTGCTCCTGTACTCGAATCCTCTCGCTATGAAGGCCATCATACCATTTACCTTCTTAAACGCCTACTGCACCTGCATGCTTACCTTCAGTGACTGGTGCACAAGGACACCCAGGTCTTGTTGCACTTCCCCTTCTCCTAATCTATTGCTGTTCAGATAATAATCTGCCTTCCTGTTTTTGCCACCAAAGTGGATAACCTCGCATTTATCCACATTATACTGCATCTGCCATGCATCTGCCCAATCACCCAACCTGTCCAAATCATACTGGAGTTTCTCGGCATCCTCCTCACAGCACACACGCCCACCCAGCTTTGTGTCGTCTGCAAACTTGGAGATATTACATCTAGTTCCCTCATCTAGATCATCATTAATATATATTGTGAATAGCTGGGGTCCTAGCACCGATCCCTGCGGTACCCCACTAGTCACTGCCTGCCACTCGGAAAAAGACCCGTTTATTCCAACTCTTTGCTTCCTGTCTGCCAACCAGTTCTCTATCGAAGTCAGTACCTTCCCCCCAATCCCATGTGCTTTAACTTTACACGTTAATCTTTTATGTGGGACCTTATTGAAAGCCTTCTGAAAGTCCAAATACACCACATCCACTTCAGGTAGTGTTTATCTGCAGTTTGTAATGCTAATTATTTCGAAGGAACCTTTATAAACTCGGTTCCCTTTAGTCTTTAAGGAGAAATACAAAATAAAATAAGAGACAAAATCCTATTTTTCTGACCATTTTTTGTACACTAAGTTTCAACTAGCTGTTATGTTTTGGTTTTTGGATTTTTTCTTCATGGGAAGGTTATGTTTTGAAACAAACTGAATTCACAAAGGTTTCAAAAGTAAGGCCACAGGCTCTAGGTATTGAAGAATGTGCATTGATGTCAGATGGGCCAGTATGGGGCATGTCACAGTCTACTTGGAACTGAGACAAGTATGTAATGTCTAATCCTAAATTCATTAACTAGGATAACCAGTGATGTTAAGCAATTCATCATCTTATCCCAGGGGACCAACAAATCTTCACATCCATTGTGCGGAGGATGATCCTATTCATGTGGGGTAGTCAGGTTGTTTGATAGGTCTACTGGTGAATCCTTGCATGGGGAAGGGTGTTAAATGGGAGTTAAAGTCCACCATATAAAATTTACAGCACAGAAGGATACCATTCAGTCCATCCAGTCAGCTTTCTGAAGGAACTTGCCACTTAGTCCCATTCCCTGCCCTTTCCCCAAACCATTTAAAATTTTATTTTTCAAATATTTATCCACTTCCCTTTTAAAAGCTATCATAGATTCTGCTTCCACCATTGTTTCTGGTCAGGTATTCCATGTCTTAACAACCCTCTATATAAAATAAATTCTCCTAACCTCTCCCTTTGTTCTCTTGGTGATCTTCTTCTTCTTAGGCAGTCCCTCGGAACCGAGGATGACTTGCTTCCACATTAAAAATAAGTTTGCAGGTGACTGATGAGTCCAATGCGGGACCTACAGTCTCTGTCACAGGTGGGGCAGACGGTGGTTGAAGGGACGGGTGGGTGGGGTGCTTGGGTTGACGTGCGCTGCTTGCGCTTGGCTTCCGCTTGCTCCCGGCGAAGAGGCTCGAGGTGTTCGGCGCCTTCCCAGATGCTTCTCTTGGTGATGATCCTATACTGACATCCTTCAGTTGCCAACTTACCAACTAGTAGATCTAGGAAGGGAGACCAGCTTCCATTTTAACCACAGTCACTGGAAACTATATAAAATTGAGGGCAGAAATTTCTATTTTTGTCAATGAACCATCAGTTAGAAGTTGATTTCTTTTGGTCAGTGTGAGAATCTTTGCGCTTAGTGCAGTTACGTGATATCACACACTGGTGTGTTTGTCAAAGAGTCTACAAAGTGTGTTGCAATGTTAGCTAATTTTACCACGCCTCATTTGTCAACATACTCTACCGATAATTTGACAGGCAGAAGGGCCAATTCCATTTAGACCCAACTGACTATTACATCTCAGGCTGCCTTCTATGGAGGTGCCATCAGCTTCCTCAATGCCACGCAAGGAATACTGCCAGTCTCATTAGATATCGTAAATGCTGCAGTGAAGTGTATGCATCAACACGTTAGCAAACCAGTATGCTACAAAAAGGGTAAGCATTGAGGCACAAGCAAGAGGAAAATGTCTTTGCCGTGAACCCTGGGCCCTCAAATATTTCAAGAGAGACATTGACATTTAATGATGTGTAAACAGCCTGACTGCACTAGAAGCAAAACAACACACAGTGCACTGAGCTGGTGAGAGCGAGGGGGTTAAATTGTGGAGTGAGGATTCAAGTGTGGAGTGTGGTGTGAGCCTTAGCAACATTGGTAGCACTCTTGCCTCTGAGTCAGAACGTTGTGGATTCGAGTCTCACTGCAGAGACATGAGCACATAATCTAGGCTGATATTATATTAGTAAATTGGACAGAGTCAGTTGATGAGTATATTTTTTCTATATACAAAATGGTGACAGAGTTGAAAGAAAGCCTTCAGAAACTGAATCCATAGCAACGGACTGGAAGCACATTGTTACTGTTTACATACAGGATTTCCATTTCAATGTTTACATAGGCAAATTCAATGTTAAATATTGGTATAAAAGCGTGACCAAAGATTGTGACAACAGGAAGTTGGAAAGGAAATGTGTATATACACAATATCTTTAATTATATATATATGTGTGTACAGGAAACTCTCTTTTAACCGGCACCTAAATATCTGGAAATCTCTCTTAACCGGCAAAATTCAGGAGTAGGTTCAGGTAAGTTTTACTATATATTAGTGGCCGTGTAACCGGGGTTCCTGGATCTGTGGCCGTGTAACCGGGGTTCCTGCACCTGTGGCCATGTAACCGGGGTTCCTGCACCTGTGGCCATGTAACCGGGGTTCCTGCACCTGTGGCCGTGTAACCGGGGTTCCTGCACCTGTGGCCGTGTAACCGGGGCTCCTGCACCTGTGGCCGTGTACGGGGCTCTCGTACCTTGGTAAGTATACCTCTCTGTAATCCGGACTTTTTGATCAACCGGTCCTGTCGGTGCCGGGTAAAAAAGAATTTCCTGTATGTATATATAGACTTAATGGAAAATAATGAGGGGTGAGGGGTGAGGGGTGTGTTGATGCCAGAAGTGTTGCTCCAAGAACATGGATGCAGTGCCAGAAGAATCTTAACAATCTGACACGAGTTGTCAAGGAGAGCGAGTTCATCTTCAAATGGCATATCCTACCTGATGTGCCTTCAATAACTCAAAGACAAGGAGTTTAAATGATTCAACTAAAGGCTTTTAATCACTAAGAACATTGCAGCATTGCAGGTCTTCCCACATCGGGTTCGTCTGGTAGGAATGACTCATACAGCTCTTGAGACCTTTATATGGCAAAAGACAGGGGCGTAGCCAATACACACAAAAGGGGGCGGTTCACACAATACAAGCAGGTAAAACACATGGGCTGATGAAGGCATATATTTCATCACACTACCAACTGCAACACTAGCCTCATCCACTAATCAATTCACTAGACCCCCGTCACCCACCTACCAACAATCTCTATCAATCAGTACTTCAATTCATATGATTTATTTCACTCTCACATACTTGTCACTGTTGCCAGCCTCACACCCACAACTCACAGCTCACACACGCTGGCAGCTATTCAACCATGACAGCCACATCACCCAAACTGACACGCTTCCATCTTTCTTGCAGGAGAAGGTGTCGCATAACAGGTGGCAGCAGGAAAGAACTGGAGGAGGACAAGCGCGCCTGCATGTTTTAACCCTGATGGAGGAGACAGTGCTGGCAATTATGGGAAGGGGATTCACTGAGGCCGTGGCCACTAGTGGGACTACAGGGATCAATGATGAGGGTATCTTCATACCTAATCCTTCTTCTCTCATCCCACTTCTCCCTCATCCCACAATCTTTTCTGACTCACAAGCTGCAGATGGTGTAAGCACACACTTCTTACTTTCTCGTCTCCACTCGTCACAACCCTACCCTTGTCCCTTTTTCATTTCAGATACCCAAACACTGGAACCTTCCCAGTCAGAGAAGGAAGAGAAAGAAGACAGTGAAGATGAAGAGACATGATCACTCAATCGTACACTCGCAGGCACCAGTTCAGAGACTGACACTGTGCGTATTTTAAAGTCTAAGATAGAGGAGGGATCTGCACATGGTGAGACACCGGGCGCAAGTCCGCAGGAGCCAGGGCTGGTGGTGGGGGGGGTGAGGGAGCAAATGATAGTGCAGGTGCCAGCTCACTGGAGGGCGAGATCACACACTAGTTTTGTTGCAGAGGAGTGAGTTGAGGAGTGAGTTGAGGACTTCGATGGGCCAGGCTACAGACGAAGACTGATGAGTATGCAGAACCAAATGCTTGGTGCACTGGAAAGCCTGCCAGAAAGCCTGCGCACAATGTCAAGGAGCATGGAGGAGTCCAGCACCAAAATGGAACAGGGCTTTGTGCAAAGCTTGGGAGCCCATCCTTTCCAACATGGAACGAGTGGTCACCTCCATCAGCACACCTGTGGCACCCAGCATGGTGCAGCCTCTGACGGTCAATGTCACAGCTTCCATTGCAGCACAAACAGCTTCCAGCAAAGGTCAGAGTGTTGCAGTGGAAGCTCAGACTGCTGCCATTGTGGCTCTGGATACCACTGTTCATAGGGGCTTCCAGGGCATCACAGCAGTCCATCAACCTGTTCTCCAACAAATTACTAGGATTGCTGAGGTGCCACCTTGGGAGAGTGGCAGTGGCTCCATGGAACACGAATGTGCTGTCCCCTATCAGGGTGCCACGATGGCAGCAGTCTGAGCTTGCGTGGCAGCAAGCTGAGCTTGCATGATAGAATTCTGAGCTTCCACTGCAGCACCTAGACATTGGGTGTCTTCTGCTTGTGCTGCCATGGAAGCTGAGACATCGGCCATGAGACGCTGCATCCTGCTTGGGTCCACAAGTGTGCTAATGGAGTTGACCATCATTTCCATGCTGGAAAGGATGGGCTCCAAGCTCTGCGCAAAGCCCTGTGCCAAGTTGGTGCCGGACTCCTCCATGCTCCTTGACATTGCACGCAGACTTTCTGGCAGGACTGCCAATGCACCAAACATTTCATTGTGCATACCCTTCAGCATTCTTCTGTAGACCGCCCCATCAAAGTCCTCATCTGAGTCCTCTGCAGCAGAACTCGTGTGTGACCTCGCCCTTTGGGGAACTGGCACCTGTGCTACCCTTTCCCCCTGCCCTGGCTGCAGGCCACTCGTGCCCAGTGTCTCACCACCTGCAGATCACGCCTCTAACCTAAGCTCTAAAGTACGCAGAGGGTCAGTATCTGAGCTGGTGGCTGCGAGTGTGAAATCGAGTGACAGTGTTTCTTCATCATCACTGCCTTCTTCCTCTTCCACCTGTTGATCTGCCACCACTGCTTGGCCAGGTTGCAGTTCTTGGGTATCTGAAAGGAGAACGGCACAAGGCTAGGGCTGTGGTGCAGGGAGGGGGGAAATTAAGAGGTGCATGCTTACACCATCTGCAGCTTTTAAATCAAGATATTGTTGGATGAGGGAGACGTGAGATGTGAGAAGGAGGATTAGTTGTGAGGATCCAGCCCCGCCGCTGGCCACAGGCTCAGTGATGGGCTCCAATGATGGCAACCACCATCTCCTCCATCGGGGTAAGGTGCTGCAGGCGTGCCTCTGCCCCATTGGTTAGCTCCTGCTGCCTCTAGTTATTCTTGTCCTCTAAGAGGTGCAATGTGTTTGGATGATGTTGTTGTGTATGTACCTTTAAGAGAATAACTGGTCTCAGACTGCAGTACCGGCAGTGACCACCCCTGTATAAAAGGCGCTAGTGAGCCTCTGTGTTTTTAGTTTCACTATTGACTTCCACCAGTAAAGACTTATTTTGTTCCACTCCTGCAGTCCGTGTCTCAATTATTCACGGACGTAATACTGGCAACGAGTAAGAAACAAACTTACCTGCAACTCGGCAGCACCTCAGACGACGTTTTGAAGGTCGAAGCCAGAAGAAAGAAAAAAATAGAATCCAAAGAAACTCGAGAAACGGGCGTCGACCGTGGGCAACCGCCCTCCAAATCGTCGGATTGAAAACTTGCAGGAGAGACTGTCAAGAGCCAGGCTTGGTTCCCCGGTCTGTGGTTTCCCAGCTAATCGGGCTGGTGGCAGGTAGTGCACTGATCCTTCCTGGGCTGCGGCGGGCTAGAGCTCGATCGGGTGGCTCTGTAACAGGGCCGGGCAGCGAGTCGGGAAGCAAAGAGAGAGAGAGAGGGTGGAGCACACAAGGCGCGGCCGGTGCTTTGAAGCCGGGCAGCGTTCGGACCTAAGAAGAGGGAGGGAAGTGTCCCAAAGGGTCCGCTCCACGACGGGAAAATAATTTTAAAAAATATTAAACGCGCAAGAAACCATGGAAAGCAGCGCTAACAACAGTGGGGAAGAAGGCAAAGCACGGGAGGTGCCATTTTGTTAAATCGGGGAAGAAGGCAAAGCGCGGGAGGCACCATTTTAGATTTGCAAGATGCCGAAGACTGGCTGTATCACTGCTTTTGATAATACAATAGAGGACTGGACCACGTATGTGGAAAGAGTCGAGGTATATTTCGAGGCAAACGAAATAGCGGAGGAGAAAAAGGCATCGATATTGCTAAACTTAATGGGCGCTAGAACGTACGGCCCATTGCGGGACCTGATTACTCCAGCCAAACCGAAGGCGAAGAGTTTCAACGAAATTGTTGCTGTCCTACAGGAACACCTAAACCCTGCACCGCTGTTGATAGCAGAAAGATTTAAATTCCACAGGAGAACTCAGCACAAAGATGAGAGCAATGCTGAGTATCTTACGGAACTATGCAAGCTATCAAAGCACTGCCAGTTCGGAGCAGGACTGGCAGATACCCTACGGGACAAATTTGTCTGTGGACTCCTGAGTGAAGGAACACAGAAGAAGTTACTCGCAGAGAAAGAGCGGACGCTAGATAAGGCTTTCAACGTGGTAGTATCGTATGAAGCAGCAGCCAGGGGAGCTGCAGAAATTCAACAAAAACCACAGGAATATGGCACCCACGAAATGACACGGGGATTTGCAAAATGTTATCGCTGCGGCAGAACTAACCATGACCAGAAGGACTGCTGGTCCAAAGACAAAATATGCAGGCAATGCGGGAAGATGGGACACATTGCACGAGTTTGCAGGTCTGGGAAGAAGACCAGCGACAAAAAAAAGGCTACTAAGGAACCGTACATGAAAGTACAAAAGATGACGGACAGTAGTTCCGAAGACCAAATGAGTGATAGTGAATCCGGGAACAGGAGACTAAGCTGTCTCAAACTTCACAATGTAATCACAAAAGAGGATCACTGAACCATTTGGGTCACCCTCACGATAGCAGGGTCCCAAGTTAAAATGGAATTGGATACAGGATCAGCGCTAACCGTCATGAATCGATGAGGCTACGAGCGGCTATTTTCACACATACCCTTGAGAGAGACATCCATCATCTTGACGACGTATACGGGGCAAAAAGTATACCCCAGAGGAAAAATAAGGGTGCCTGTCGAATACAACGGCAAGAAAATACGGAAATTGTATCTCTACATACTGCCAAATGGTGGACCACCGTTATTGGGACAGGAATGGATCAGGAAGATAAACTTAGATTGGCACTCCATTCATGCAATGACGGTGGACGGTAAAAAAGATGAAGACGTCACTCCTGGACGATTGTCAACAACCTTAGCTAACGCCAAAGAGGTATTTCAACAAGAACTGGGCACGCTTAAAGGCGTAACCGCCTCGATAAAAATAGAAGAGAATGCAGTTCCCAAGTTTTTCAAAGCAAGACCGGTACCATATGCAATTCGCCCAGCCGTCGAGGCAGAGCTGGAGAATCTGGAGAAGGCGGGTGTGTAGTCTAAGGTCGACTGGAGTGAGTGGGCGACACCCATCGTTCCTGTCATGAAGAAAACGTTAAGCAATAAGTCCGGGGAGCCAAGGAAGATTCGCATCTGTGGGGATTTCAAGGTGACGGTGAACCCAGCCCTTCACACAGTACAATTTCCTCTTCCAAGGATAGAAGACATCTTCGCCTCACTGTCTGGAGGGAAGCGTTTTACAAAAATTGACCTAGCACAAGCATATTTGCAGATGGAGGTTGAAGAGTCCTCTAGGAAGTATCTCACGATAAACACTCACAAAGGTCTTTACCAGTATCATCGATTGGTATTCGGAGTAGTATCGACTCCGGCGATATGGCAAAGAGCGATGGAACAAGTCCTGCAAGGGATTCCGGGGACTCAGTGTTACTTGGACGACATCCTTGTGACAGGTGAAGATGACAGTGAACACCTTAACAACCTAGAACAGGTGCTCACTAGACTACGGGAACATGGGCTGCGAGCCAATCGCCCCAAGTGCGAATTTTTTAAGAAACAGATATCGTATTGTGGCCACGTGATTGATGAAGAGGGGTTACATAAGTCCCTTGACAAAATTGAAGCGGTTGTTAAGGCCCCAGCACCTGAAAATGTGTCGCAACTGAGGTCATTCCTCGGATTGGTGAATTACTATCATAAGTTTTTGCCGAATTTGTCGACAATTCTGCACCCACTGAACGCCCTGCTACGAACGGGGGTAGCGTGGAAATCGAGCGATGATTGTAAGCGTGCTTTTCAGAAGAGTAAGGACTTAATCACTTCAAGGGAAGTATTGGCTCACTACAACCCAGCACTGCCGATCAGACTGGCGTGTGATGCGTCTCCCTACGGCATTGGGGCGGTACTGTCACATAAATTCCTTGATGGTTTAGAGAGGCCGATAGCTTTTGCGTCACGCTCATTAACTTCTGCCGAGCGTAACTACACCCAGATTGACAGAGAGGCCCTCAGCCTAGTGTGGGGGGTGAAGAAGTTCAATCACTACCTGCACGGTCAAAAATTTACTCTACTAACCGATCATCAACCTCTTGTCTCCATTTTCAACCCTCAGAAGGGCGTACCGATAATGACAGCACAACGGCTGCAGAGATGGTCCCTTTTCCTAGGGGCACACCAATATGACATCGAGTACAAAGGAACTAAACAGCATGGAAATGCTGATGGATTGTCACGTCTACCGTTGCCGACGGTGGAAGAAGAAGACCTTGCAGTGGATCCAATGGAGTTATTCCACTCGACCATAGTCGAATGTCTCCCTGTGACGAATGCAAACATAGAAAAGGAAACACGGAATGACCCGACACTATCACGGGTCTATGATTTAATGGTGAAGGGATGGCCAGCACATGGCGAACCACTGCTGCCAGCATTCTCGCCGAGAAGAGAACAGTTGTCAGTGTGCAGAGGAACCTTGATGTGTGGATCCAGAGTAGTAATTCCAGCTAAGTTGACGGATAGAGTGCTCAATGAGCTTCATGAGGGTCATCTGGGTGGGGTAAAAATGAAGAACTTAGCCAGAGCGTTTGTGTGGTGGCCGGGAATCGATAGAGAAACCGAAGAGATGACCAAGAGCTGTGCAGGATGCCAGAAGGTCCAAAAAGCCCCACCACAAGCTCCTCTGCATCCATGGGAGTGGCCCTCATCTCCATGGCAAAGGGTGCACATTGATTTTGCTGGTCCCTTCATGGACTTGATGCTTTTAATTGCGGTGGATGCACATTCAAAGTGGCCAGAGGTAATAAAAATGTCCTCAACCACCACGGAAAAAACTATCACAGTTTTACGAACCATATTCACCAGGAATGAGCTGCCTGAACAGATTTGCTCTGACAATGGACCACAGTTTGTGTCTGAAGAGTTCCGGAGGTTCTTAAAGAACAATGGTGTTAAGCATTACACATCTGCCCCATATCATTCAGCCACTAATGGATTGGCCGAGAGGTTTGTCCAAACATTCAAGAAGGCTATCAAGGCAATGTGTAATGAAGATATACCCCTACAACACAAGGAGGACAACTTCTTGTTTGCTTACCGGAATGCGACACATGCGGTTACCAACCAAACTCCAGCCATGATGTTCTTCAATCGAAGACTACGATGCCGCTTGGGTTTGGTTAAGCCAAACGTCCGAAGAGATGTGGAGAACAGGCAGTTTCAGAATATGAATGAAAGGCCGACCAGGAGTTTTAAGATAGGTCAACCAGTTTTGGCCCGGGACCACTGCACTGAGAAATGGCAGCCAGGAACGATTTGTACACGACAAGGACCTCTCATGTATATCGTGGACATTGGGGAGAGCATTGTAAGACGTCATGTTGACCAGATTCTAGAGTCACTGGAAAACGTCAACTCCACACCACGACCTGATACACCTGGTAATGAAATCGACGTTCCAATTGCAGCTACCGCAAAACCGGTAATATTGGAAGCAGATGAACCAAACAACGACATTGATCCCGACTCAACATTGCCAGAAGAACCTGATACCCCAAAGAGGCGTTATCCAGACAGAATCAGGAAGCCTCCTCAAAGACTGAACTTATAATTGCTTAAACTTAACCAATGTATCTAGCAACAGTAATTGTGATTGTAATTAGTTATCATTTAGTTGTTAAATGAATGTTATGTACTGTTTATCTAAAAGGGGAGGAATTGTTGTGTATGTACCTTTAAGGGAACAACTGGTCTCAGGCTGCAGTACCGGCAGTGACCACCCCTGTGTAAAAGGCGCTAGTGAGCCTCTGTGTTTTTAGTTTCACTATTGACTTCCACCAGTAAAGACTTATTTTGTTCCACTCCTGCAGTCCGTGTCTCAATTATTCACGGACGTAATAGGTGTGGCTGTCATGGTTGGCTGGAAGTGTCTGTAAGCTGTGAGATGTGGGTGTGAGGCTTGAAGCAGTATTAAGCGTGTAAGGGTGAGATGAAGCTATGAATGTGAGGTATGAGTCCTGTTTGCTAGAGATTGTTGGTAGGTGAGTAATGGAGGTGTGGTGCTTTGAGCAGTGAGGCTAGTGGTGCAGTTGGTGGGATATGGCATTTGAAGATGAATTCACTGACCTTGACAACTCATGTGAGGTCATTAAACTCCTTGTGGCACTGCATCCTGGTCCTCGGGGCTTGACTTCTGGCATTGACAACCTCGGCTACCTGCTCCCACTGCCTTTGCAGAGTTTGTCTGGAGGGCCTCCTGCCCCCTATGGATAGAGAACATCTCTACTCCTCTCTACCTCCTCCACCAAGGCCTCCAGAGCAGCGTCTGAGAACCTTGGCGCACACTCTCTCCACTTTTGCAACATTAGCCACTCTTCTTGCAGGTCAGACTCTCTTCCCCAGCCACCTCCAGCACCTGCTCCAGCCAGAATCCTCCTCCCTTTTAAGAGGTGCAGGCTGGCTTTAAGTAGTGCAGTCTAGCTTTAAGTGGTGCTAGCCTCACATGAACTTGGGGCCCCTGCTGAGGCGTCAGCCACTCAGCAGCACGTTTAGCACTGCCTCAACACTGTAATCATTTAAATTAGCAGGCAGCATGAAGTTTGCATGCTGCCTTAATTGGAAGCAAAGCGATGCCTGCGCCCATGTCAAATTTAGGAGTGTGGGACTGTTGGTGAATGGGGAGGTGTGGTTGAGGTTACTGGTATCGCTCATGAATTATTTGATCACATAGAGCCCAGGCAGATAGGGGCTGTCTACGTTGCAGCCTCCCTTCCTTTTCCTGTTCATCCACTTCCGGTTGAACTTCCTCCTCCTCCATTTCCTCCACCTCTTCCTCTTTTTCCTCGTGCTCCTCATCCTCAGCTTCTCGCCTGATAGGTGGCGGCAAGAGCTATTCCCTCATAATGGCGAGGTTGTGCAGCATGAAGCATACCTCCATAAATCTTGATACCCACTCAATTGAGTACTCAGGGCTCCTCCAGGCAACGGAAGCATTGCTGGAGGACGCCGATGGCGTGCTCTATAATGTTTCGTCGTAGAGGCATAGTCATAGCGTCATAACGGCACAGAAGGAGGCCATTCGGCCCATCGAGGTCAGCAGAGCTCTCATTGTAGGCTTGCTGTGCATGTGTCCGTGGGATCTGGATCAAATTTTGAGTGGATAACCCTTGTCACCCAGTAGCCATCCTTTGACTTGCCGTGGTGGGTCAAATACAGGTGGCACAGAGGACTACCGCAAAATGAAGGAATCGTGACTGCTGTCAGGATAACGGGCATTCACCTGCATGATGCGCTGCCTGGGGTCGCACACCAGCTGCAAATTGAGGGAGTGGAATCCCTTTCAGTTCAGGAAAGGTTTATGATTCACATTAGGCGCACGCAGGTCAATGGCACCCTGTACTATGGGGAAGCCTGAAATCCGTGCAAACCCTTGTGCTCGCTCCGCCTGCCTGTGTCTGGCAAGAGGGAATGAGATTAAACTGTTTCTCTGTGTATAGAGAGTCTCAGTGACCTTCCCTATGCAGCAGTGCACTGCAAACTGCGAGATGTTGCATATATCTCCAGCAGCAGCCTGGAAGGAGCCAGGCGTAAAAAATTTAAGAGCCACAGTCACCTTGATAGCCACAGGCAATGCTGTCCTTGCCCTGCTTTGAGGTTGCAGTTGTGACTGCAGCAATTGGCAGATTTCAGTCACGACCTCTTTGTGACATGAAGATGTCTCATGTGTTGTGTATGTACCTTTAAGAGAGAACTGACTTTATACTGTAGTACCGGCAGTGACCACACCTGTATATAAAGCCATAGCAGGCTTCTGTACGTTCAGTTTAAGCTTACCCTCTGTTCAGTAAATACCTGTTATTCTTGTTCTCCTGCAATCCATGTATTATTGATACGCGGACACTACACTGGCGACGAGCAGGTTCGAACTCACCTGCAGTACTGCATCACCTCACGGGGATCTTTCCCTGAAAAGAAGCTTCTTGGAGGTCGAAGTCAGAGCAACGGGCGTTGACCGCGGGCAACCGCCCAGGGATCCATCGGAGTTCGTAGAATTGCAGGGGAGGCTGTGGAGAGCTGGGCTTGGCTCCCCAGTCAAAGTGTTCCAGCAAATCGTGCTGGTAGCAGGTAGTGCACTGACCCTTCCGGACTGCGGCGGGCTCGAGCTCGATTGAGCGGCTCTGCAAAGGGGCCGTGCAGCGTCGTCGGGAGGAAAAGAGAGAGAGA
This sequence comes from Somniosus microcephalus, assembly GCF_052327205.1. NCBI lineage: Eukaryota > Metazoa > Chordata > Chondrichthyes > Squaliformes > Somniosidae > Somniosus > Somniosus microcephalus. The sequence continues at coordinate 75,785,735 of NC_140987.1, read as the reverse complement.
GAGGGTGGAGCACACGGGGCGTGGTCGGTGCTCAAGAACCGGGCAGCGTAGAGAAAATAAAATGAGGGGAAGGAAAAGTGAGACGCGCCGAAGCCGCGGGTCGCCGCCATTACCCTGTAGAACGCTAGGAGCAGCGTGGCAGCAAGGGGAAGATGGAAAAGCGCGGGACACACCATTTTAATCCATTGGGGAAGAAGAAAAAGCGCGGGAGGCGCCATTTTAAACCACCCAAGATGCCGAAGAGTGGCAGTATCACTGCTTTCGACAACGAGGTAGAAGACTGGACCACGTATGTGGAAAGAATTGAAGTGTACTGCAAGGCAAATGAGGTGGCCGATGGAAAGAAGGCGTCGGTATTATTAAATTTGATGGGCGCGAGAACGTACGGCCTATTGTGGAATTTAATTACCCCAGCTAAACCAATGGAGAAAAGTTTTGAAGAGATTGTTAATATCTTACAGGAACACCTAAACCCTACACCGCTGCTGATAGCAGAAAGATTCAAGTTCCATAAAAGAAACCAGCACAAAGATGAGAGCAATGCTGACTATCTTACGGAACTACGCAAGTTATCGAAGCACTGCCAGTTCGGAGCAGGACTGGCAGATACCTTAAGGGATAAGTTTGTCTGCGGGCTCCAGAGTGAAGGAACCCAGAAACGACTACTTTCGGAAAAGGACCTGAAGCTAGAACAGGCTTTCAGTGTGGCAGTATCCTACGAAGCAGCAGCACGGGGAGCTGCGGAAATACAACAGAAACCACAGGAATACAGCGCTAACGAAATGGCGTATGGAGCAGAAAAGTGCTATCGCTGCGGCAGAACAACCCATGATCAGAAGGACTGCTGGTTTAAGGACAAAGTATGCAGGCAATGTGGGAAATGGGACACATAGCAAGAGTCTGCAGGTCGGGAAAGAAAACCAACACTAAAAGAACTACTAAGGAAAAGTACAAGAATGTAAAAAAAATGACAGACAGTAGTTCAGAAGGTCAGGAGAGTGATAATGACTCCGGGAGCAGGAGACTAAGTTGTCTAAAGTTACACAATGTGATCGCAAAGGAGGATCACCGAACCATTTGGGTCACCCTCATGTTAGCAGGGTCCCAAGTAAAGATGGAATTGGACACAGGATCAGCCCTAACTGTCATGAATCGACGAGACTATGAGCGGCTATTCTCACACATACCCTTGAATGACACGTCCATTGTATTGAAGACATACACGGGGCAAAAAGTCTACCCCAGAGGAAAATTAAGGGTGCCAGTTAAATACAACGGCAAGGAAACACAGAAACTGTATCTATATATACTACAAAGATGGAGGACCACCATTATTGGGACGTGAATGGATCCGAAAAATACAATAAGATTGGCATTCCATTCAGGCGCTAACTGTGACTGACAAAAAGGATGACGACGTCACACCTGGACGACTGTCAAAAATTCTAACTGACGTGAAAGAAGTGTTCCAACAAGGACTTGGGACTCTAAAGGAGTAACGGCAATGATAAAAATCAAAGATAACGCAAACCCAAAATTTTTTAAGGCCAGACCGGTACCGTACGCGATCCGCCCAGCCATTCAAGCAGAGCTGGAGAGTCTGGAGCGTTCGGGTGTGCTGTCCAAGGTGGACTGGAGCGAGTGGGCCACATCCATCGTTCCTGTAATGAAGAAATCATTGAGCAGCACGCCTGGGGAGCCGAAGAAGGTTCGCATCTGTGGGGACTTCAAGGTAACTGTGAACCCAGTCCTGCACACAGTACAATATCCACTTCCACGGATAGAAGATATTTTCGCCTCACTATCTGGAGGGAAATGCTTTACGAAGATTGATCTGGCCCAAGCGTATCTACAAATGGAGGTGGAAGAAGCATCTAGGAAATACTTCACGATAAACACTCACAAAGGTCTTTACCAGTACAACTGACTGGTATTCGGGGTAGCATCAGCCCCGGCTATTTGGCAGAGGGCGATGGAACAAGTCCTGCAAGGAATCCTGGGGACCCAGTGTTATTTGGACGACATCCTGGTTACGGGCGAAAATGACAGTGAACACCTTGCCAACCTGGAGCAGGTGCTCACTAGATTACAAGAATATGGGCTACGAGCCAACCGTCCCAAATGCGAGTTCATCAGGAGACAAATCTCGTATTGTGGCCACATGATTGATGAGGAAGGGTTGCATAAGTCCCCAGACAAGATTGAGGCAGTAGTCAAGGCTCCAGCACCGGAAAATGTGTCACAACTCGGGTTGGTGAACTACTACCATAAATTCTTGCCGAATTTATCTACTATTCTGCACCCACTGAATGCCCTGCTGCAAACTGGAGTACCATGGAAATGGAGTGATGAGTGTAAGCGTGCCTTTCAGAAATGTAAATGCCTAATCACTTCAAAAGAAGTATTGGCCCACTACAATCCAACACTACCGATTCGGTTGGCATGTGATGCGTCTCCCTACGGCATTGGAGCGGTGCTGTCACACAAATTCCTTGACGGTTCTGACTGATCATCAGCCTCTGGTCTCCATTTTTAACCCAAAGAAGGGCGTTCCGGTGATGACGGCGCAACGGCTGCAAAGATGGCCACTTTTTCTAGGGGCACATCAGTACGACATAGAGTACAAGGGTAGGAAACAGCATGGAAACGCTGATGGGCTGTCGCGCCTACTGTTGCCTACGGTGGAGGAAGCACCTGCAGTGGACCCTGTTGAGATATTCCATTTGACCATAGTCGAATGTCTACCTGTTACAAACTCAAGTATAGAGAAGGAAACCCGAAATGACCCGACACTCTCTCGGGTCTATGATTTGATGGTGAAGGGATGGCCAGCACATGGCGACTCACTGTTGCCAGCATTCTCGCCAAGGAGAACATAAGAGCATAAGAACATAAGAAATAGGAGCAGGAGTAGGCCAATCGGCCCCTCGAGCATGCTCCGCCATTCAATAAGATCATGGCTGATCTGATCCTAACCGCCAATCCACTATCACAGAACCATCTCCTGAATCTAACAGAATTAGACACACGAAATAGGAGCAGGATCAGGCTACACGGCCCCTGGGCCCGCTCCGCTACCCACAGGGCCATGACCGATCCGAACCTAGACTCATGTCCAAATTCCTGCCCGCTCCCCGTAACCCTTAATTCCCTTTACTTCTAGGAAACTGTCTATTTCTGTTTTAAATTTATGTAATGATGTAGCTTCTACAGCTTTTTGGGGCAGCATATTCCATGGACCTACCACCCTCTGAGTGAAGTAGTTCCTCCTCATCTCAGTTTTGAAAGAGCAGCCCCTTATTCTAAGACTATGCCCCCTAGTTCTAGTTTCACTCATCATCGGGAACATCCTCCCCGCATCCACCCGATCCAACCCCTTCACAATCTTATATGTTTCAATAAGATCGCCTCTCATTCTTCTGAACTCCAATGAGTAGAGTCCCAATCTACTCAACCTCTCCTCATATGTCCATCCCCTCATCCCTGGGATTAACCGAGTGAACCTTCTTTGTACTGACTCGAGAGCAAGGAAGAGCGCGGGTGACGCCATTTTGCGAAGCCGCAGCGGAGAAGACGGGCGAGCGCAGGAAGGAAGGAAAGCATGGAAGACGCCATTTTGTGCCAGCGGAGAAGAAGGGGAAGCACGGGAGGCGCCATTGGTGATAGTTAACGCACAACCAAGGATGCCGAAGAGTGGCAGTATCTCTACGTTCGACAATGAAGTCGAAGATTGGGCGACATATGTGGAACGTATTGAGGTGTACTGCAGGGCGAATGAAGTGCCAGATGCTAATAAAGCACTGGTTCTGTTAAATTCCATGGGTGCAAAAACTTATGGGTTACTGCGAAATCTAATAACCCCAGAGAAGCCGGTAAACAAGAATTTTGAAAGCATAGTAGAAATCCTACAGGACCACTTAAACCCCACACCGCTGCTGATAGCAGAACGATTTAAGTTCCATAAAAGGAACCAACACAAAGATGAAAGCAATGCTGAGTACCTAATGGAACTGCGCAAGCTATCGAAATACTGCCAGTTTGGAGGGGGACTAGCAGACACGTTAAGGGACAAGTTTGTGTGTGGGCTACAAAGTGAAGGAACCCAGAAACGGCTTCTATCAGAAAAGGACCTTATGCTGGACAAAGATTTCAGTATGGCAGTATCACATGAAGCAGCTGCAAGGGGCGCTGCAGAGATACAACGGAGACCGCAAGAATATGGCACCAACGAAATGACCTATGGAACAGGGAAGTGCTATCGCTGCGGCAGACAACACATGACCAGAAAGATTGTTGGTTCAAGGACCAAGTGTGCAGACAGTGTGGGAAAGCAGGACACATAGCAAGAGTCTGCAGGTCTGGGAAGAAAACCATCAGTAAGAAATCTCCACAGGAGAAGTACAAAAAGGTACACCAGGTGATGGACAGTGGTTCAGACGAACAAAAAAGTGACACAGACTCCGGAAGCAAGGAGCTGGGTTGTCTGAAACTACATAATGTAACCGAAATGGAGGATCACCAGACTATCTGGGTTACACTCAAAATAGACGGAGTCCAAGTGGAAATGGAATTGGACACAGGGTCAACTCTAACAGTCATAAATCAAAGAGACTACAAGCGGCTATTTTCACACATACCCTTGAAAGCTACAGAGATTGTCTTGAAGATGTATACGGGGCAAAAAGTCTACCCCAAAGGGAAAATAAGGGTGAAAGTGACATATAAAGGTCAGGAAATACCTAAAATGGATATATATGTATTGCCAAATGGAGGACCACCACTGCTAGGACGTGAATGGATCCGAAAGATACAATTAGATTGGCATTCCATACAGGCACTGAAGGTTGAGGCCAAAAAGGATGATGACGTCACACCTGGACGACTGTCAAAAATGCTAACTGCCGCAAAAGAAGTGTTCCAGGAGGGACTAGGAACACTAAAAGGAATAACAGCAACAATTAAAATAGAGGAAAATGAAAGCCCAAAGTTTCTGAAGGCCAGACCAGTGCCTTATGCGATCAGACCAGCGGTTGAAGCAGAGCTGGAAGGGTTGGAACGTTCAGGAGTACTGTCCAAAGTGGACTGGAGCGAGTGGGCTACACCCATCGTTCCTGTAATGAAGAGGTCATTGAGTAATACGCCTGGGGAACCAAAGAAGGTCCGCATCTGTGGGAATTTTAAGGTGACAGTGAACCCAGTCCGTCACACGGTGCAATATCCGCTTCCACGAATTGAGGATATTTTCGCCTCGCTATCTGGTGGTAAACGCTTCACCAAAATTGCTCTAGCCCAGGCGTACTTGCAAATGGAGGTAGAAGAAGCTTCGAAACATTACCTTATGATCAACACCCATAAAGGTCTCTATCAATACCACCGGCTGGTGTTTGGAGTAGCCTCGGCTCCGGCTATCTGGCAAAGGGCGATGAATCAGGTCCTGCAAGGAATTCCAGGGACCCAGTGTTATTTGGACGACATCTTGGTCACGGGCGAAAATGACGGTGATCACCTCGCTAACTTGGAGAAGGTGCTCGCCAGATTAAAGGAATATGGGCTATGAGCTAATCGCCACAAGTGCGAGTTTTTCCAGAAACAGATCTCGTATTGTGGCCACGTTATCGATGAAGAGGGGTTACATAAGTCCCCTGACAAGATTGAGGCAGTAGTCAAGGCTCCAGCACCGGAAAATGTGTCACAATTGAGGTCGTTCCTCGGGCTAGTAAACTATTACCACAAGTTCTTACCAAATTTGTCTACGGTATTACACCCGCTGAACACCCTACTGCAAACAGGGGTACCATGGAAGTGGGATGACGAACGTAGACAAGCTTTCCAGAAGTGTAAAGAATTGATCACATCAAAAGAGGTGTTGGCCCATTTCAACCCAGCACTACCAATTCGTTTGGCATGTGATGCATCACCCTACGGCATTGGAGCGGTGCTGTCGCACAAATTCCCAGACGGCTTGGAGAGGCCAGTAGCCTTTGCGTCTCGGTCACTACCCTCAGCCGAGCGCAACTATGCCCAGATTGACAGGGAGGCCCTCAGCCTAGTATGGGGAGTAAAAAAATTCAACCACTATCTGCATGGGCAGAAGTTCACCTTGCTGACTGACCACCAACCACTTGTCTCCATCTTTAATCCTAAGAAGGGCGTGCCAGTAATGACTGCACAGTGGTTACAAAGATGGTCCCTGTTTCTGTAGTGTATGTAACCGTCTACCTTTAAGAGACTATTGTATGTAACCGTTCACCTTTAAGAGAACTATTTTAGGTGTGGCACTACTTGTTTGGCTTCTGTATACGGTAATACCGACGGTGACCACACCGGTATATAAGTGCTGTGGCATGATTTATAGGGCAGATTCGCCCTGACCTTCGAACAGTAAAGTCCTGTTGTATGTTACTCCTGAAGTCTGTGTCGTAATTAACTGCACAACCCACAGACTTTACAGTGGCGACGAGTCCGATCGTACCCTGCGGCAACAATAATTTCAAAGCAACGAAAGAGCGTCGAAAAGAGGCAACCACCCTCGTCATTCGGCTGGGAGAAAACTCAAGGCTGCAGCAATAGAAAGGAGGAAGACTTTAGTGACAAAAACTTCCATCAGCAACAGGCACTGACTGTCCCTTCTGCCACGGTGACTGTGAGTAAGGGAAAGTGAAAAGAATAGCCGGAGGATAAGGGCTGGGCACTCGACCACGGTCGAGGGGGAAAAGGAGCCGGACAAAAAGTCGGGTCCACCGGCGTCGTGAGAGACTGCGACCGGCGGGAAAAGCCGGGCGGTGACCGAAGCCACGAAGCGCTGCGACCGGGAGCGTAGGCGCGGGAAGAGAGAAACTCAGCCGCAGCCGGGGAGAGAAGCACCGGACTGCGAGAGGGCTGGGAGGCGCGATTGGGGTCCGAGCGAGCGGGAGAGGCAGAGCCGACCAAGAGAGACTGCGCGAGAGCCAGTCCAGCGGCTGAACTGTCCTCCGTCAACGGGGTGTAACCAGCGCCGGTAGAGCCGAGCGAGCGGGATAGAGGCAGAGCCGAGCAAGGGGAACTGTGCGAGAGCCAGCCCAGCGGCTGAACTGTCCTCCGTCAACGGGGTGTACCCAGCGCCGGTAGAGCCGAGCGAGCGGGAGAGAGACAGAGCCGAGCAAGGGGAACTGTGCGAGAGCCAGCCGAGCGGCTGAACCTGTTCGCCGTCAACGGGGTACCCAGAGCCGGTCGCCCTGCCATAAAATTTAAAAAAAGGGAAAGCCTTGAAGCCGACGCGCAGGCTGTGAACCTGAAAGCCAGCGGCCGTCGCCCGTGGGGAAAGTGTACCCCTCCCGCCAGGGAAGAAACGCGGGAAGCCGCCATTAGGCGGGGAAGAAGACAGAAGCGGGAAACCGCCATTGAAGTGGGCGGGGAGAGAAGATAAGAGCGGGAAACCGCCATTTTCGTGGGAAAACCGCCATCTTAGAAAAAAAAAGAAATAATAATTTAAAGAAATACTTGTGTTGTTCCCAAAGAGAGGAAGATGCCTAAGCGTGGTAACATCAACGATTTTAATTCCGAGGTAGAAGACTGGGCCACGTACGTGGAACGCATTGAGATCTATTGTGAGGCCAATAAAATAGAAGAAGATGACAAAGCTATAACCTTGCTGAACTCGATGGGCGCAAAGACATACGGGCTCTTGAAGCATCTACTAGCACCAGCTAAACCGGCGGATCAGACTTTCGATGATATTGTGGCTGTCCTGAAGGACCACTTGAACCCTACACCGTTGATGTTGGCGGAACGATTCAAATTCTATGCGAGAACGCAACGGAAAGACGAAAGCAACGCAGAATACTTGGTCGAACTGCGTAGACTAGCGAAATACTGCCAGTTTGGAGGGAATCTGACAGAGGCATTGCGAGACAAGTTCGTGTGCGGGTTGGCAAAGGAAGGAACGCAAAAGCGACTACTCGAAGAGAACGACCTTACACTTGACAGGGCTGTCCTTATTGCAGCATCGCACGAAGCCGCAGCGAAGGGAACTGCGGAAATGCAGCTAAAGACAGCCGCACTAAGTGTGGATCAAATTACCTCAACAACAACAAAATGCTATCGTTGTGGGAAGACAACACACGACCAGAATCAATGCTGGTTTAAGAACCAGGAATGTAGGAAATGTGGCAAACTGGGTCACATAGCTAAGGTATGCCGGTCAGGGAAGAAGACCAACAACCAAAGGACCAACAACCAAAGGAAGCCATCACAGGAAAAGTACAACAAGGTACACAAGGTGGCTGAGAAGAGTTCAGACGAACAGAATTCAGACTCAGACCCAAACGGCCAGGAGCTGGGTAGTCTGAGAATTCACAATGTGAGTAAGGAAGCTGACCTACAAACTATCTGGGTCATGCTAAAAATAGCTGGAATCCAAGTGAAAATGGAGTTGGACACTGGATCAGCTCTATCAGTCATAAATCGAAGGGATTACCACCGGCTATTCTCACATATACCCTTAAGAGATACCAAGTTCGTATTGCAGACATACACGGGGCATAAAGTATACCCCATGGGAAAGATAAGAGTCAAAGTGAGAGATAGGGGTGAAGAACACCCAAGAATGAACTTATACGTACTACATGAGGGAGGACCACTACTTCTAGGACGGGAGTGGATCAAGAAAATAGACATGGAATGGCACTATCTAAAAGCCATAACGAGTGAGGACTCGGTGCAGACAATCAGCTCAGATTCTGAAACGGATGACGATAAGACCAACCCAAATATGAAAGACAAGGCTGAAATGGACTTGCCGACGAAGGTTGGAAAAACGAAGGCATGCATAAAGGCTTATGCTCCAGAGAAGAACAAAGTTTCAGAACAGAACTCCACCGAACAACGACAACCTAGTTCGACAGAAAATTCTGAGCCTGTTCAAGTTACGGACATATCCATGACGGAAGAACACCGAGCTCGGACTCAAACTTATTTCAAATTACGACAACAATTAGAACAATTGAGTTACCGTCTCGTACAAGAGATGAAAACAATGAAAAAGTTCTATGACACCGAATGGGAGAATCTGGAAAGACAACAGAAGCAGCTAGCTCAAGCAGAGAGCGACCATAGAGCCATCGTGACCAATTACCGATCACATCTCCCTTATGCTGTTCAGGAGTTAGAATATTTGCAGGAAGAAGCAAATGAAGAGGAATCTTCAGGAAGCCAGGATTTTATTCCAGTTCTTCTCTACGACTCCTTACAAGCAGAGTGTGAGAAGTTGAAAGAACAGTATGAACAGGCCCAGGCTACAATTCTGGAAGGGGCTAACTCGGCAACCTCCGAAAAGCTAGTTTCAGTGGAAGCATATGAGCAACTGAAGGTTGAACATGAGCAAGAAGTCCAAAGGCTGCAGGAAATTCTTGATGAGCTCAAGGCCAAGACAGACTCATCGGTAGAAGTTCCATCCATAGATGAGAAATTAGAGGTGAAAGACATGGCAGAACCTGAAAGACAAGATGTACAAGAACTCATAAAAATATTAAAGGAAACCCAAGACAAATATGGGGCGGCAATGACCGAGATTCAACAACTTGAAGAACAGATTCAACTGGGAATCCGTTCAGTGGAAGAAAAGGGAACTGTAAGAAACACAGAGACTGTAAGAATGGCCTCTGAACATGAACTAGAGAGCATCAAGGCGCAACTTCTCCGAGCGCTGGAAGCCAAAGTACAAGAGGAAAAGAAGGTGAAAGCATTGGAGGAAAAGGTGGATGAAATGGAGAAGACTCTGACCCACAGTGTTCCCGTGGAAGAGTTAACGGTCAGCCAACTCCTTCATATGCTGAAGGACAAGACTCTACAATGGGAACAATCTGAACACAAGCTTCAATCTTCAAAGGGAAGGAGTTCGGAGCTCTCAAAAGTTATGGAAATAGCTGAGGTTGCAACACAGATTTTACAGGGATGCCAAAAGTACGCTGAATCACGTCAATGTGAACAGCAGAATGTTGAAACAGCTGCTCCAGTAGAAGGATTGAATAGCCTGATCAATCAATCCCCGAGGGAAGGGGAAGTATTGAAATCACAAACGAGGTCATTAGTGAAGGATTTGCAGGAAACCCAGGAAGAGCGGGATGAATATGAACGCATGAAGAAGTCTCTTCAGGAAAGATGTCTAGGGAGGGAACAACAGTCGGCTAACGTCCAGTTGGGTACGGAAGAAGTAGCAGGCCCTCTCGCTAGACTAGCTCAGGACGACACCGAATATTACCATGACCTGTTGAGTGACACTGAATATTACGAGGATCTGGTCTGCCCGGCTTGTGATGAAAACTCCCAAAGTGCAGAAATCAGGATGAAGCACTTAAAGTCTAAGGAACATAGAGAGATGGTGGCGTTACAGCTGGCAGCTGATAAGGGAGCCCCGAGAGTCTCCAAGAAGCAGAAAAGAAAAAGAAGAAGCAGAAGATGATAACCATCAAAATCATTATCACTCCTACCAGATCATGCACGTGGGCCCTACAAAGGGAGATAAATCAGTTGGAAAGTAAGGAAAATTACCAAGGCAATACAGCTGTTTGTAAAAGTCAGCATTGCTGGTTCAGCAGGACGGGAGTTCAAGCTGTTACGTCAAGGGGAAGACTAGTGGAGGAGTCACGCTAGCAATGTGAACCGGCTACACCACAGCGATGTTGTTCGGACTGAGTCAAGACTAGAGACTGAATCTATACACTGTTCCCACAGAGACTGAACCTGTGAACTGTTTCCCACAGAGACTATATCTGTAAATTGTTTACCTGAAGTTGAATATATGTATGTTAATGAGAAATAGTATGTTGTAAGCTAAAAAGGGAGGATTGTAGTGTATGTAACCGTCTACCTTTAAGAGACTATTGTATGTAACCGTTCACCTTTAAGAGAACTATTTTAGGTGTGGCACTACTTGTTTGGCTTCTGTATACGGTAATACCGACGGTGACCACACCGGTATATAAGTGCTGTGGCATGATTTATAGGGCAGATTCGCCCTGACCTTCGAATAGTAAAGTCCTGTTGTATGTTACTCCTGAAGTCTGTGTCGTAATTAACTGCACAACCCACAGACTTTACAGTTTCTAGGGGCGAATCAATATGAAATAGAATATAAAGACACAAAACTGCATGGGAACGCTGATGGGCTATCGCGCCTGCCACTGCCTACGGTGGAGGAAGCACCAGCAGTGGACCCTATCGAGATATTTTATTCGTCGATAATTGAACGATTGCCAGTAACAAACGCGGATATAGAGAAGGAGACCCGCAATGATCCGACGCTATCACGGGTATATGAATTGACAGTGAGGGGATGGCCAACACATGGCGACTCACTGTTGCCAGCATTCTCATCCAGAAGAGAACAGCTGTCAGTATGCCAGGGGACAGTGATGTGTGGAGCCAGAGTGGTGATTCCACCCAAGTTAAGGGAGAGAGTGCTAAATAAGCTACATGAAGGTCATCTGGGGGGAGTGAAAATGAAAAGCCTTGCTAGGGCTTATGTGTGGTGGCCGGGAATCGATCAACAAATCGAAGACCTAACGAAGAGCTGCTTAGGATGCCAGAAGATCCAAAATGCACCACCACATGCCCCTCGACACCCATGGGAGTGGCCCTCCTCTCCATGGCAACGGGTGCACATTGATTTCGCTGGTCCATTCATGGACTCAATGGCCTAGAAATTCAGTATAGCCATGTTTGGGGCGCTACAGCCGGGCGGCCGCTAAAGTTGGCGCCCGGCGCAAGTTCGCGCCACCTTCGCCGATATTCAGTGGCATCGCCCCAAGAGGTTGCTGCTGCGCTAAAACAGGCGATGCACGACTATCATTAGGCGCTGAGCCGGCGGCCCGGGGCGATACCCCCAAGGGCGGGCGCAGCGCAGGTGCGGCGAGTTGCAGATTGACGGCAGACACTCTGGCGCCGGTCAGCTCTTAAAGGGGGAGGGTGGATTTGTTTGCCTGCCATGCCCTGCACACTGCAGCCCTGAAGCAAGGCCTGACCACTTCTGCTTCATCTGTGCAACGCCCAGGACTATGGAGAAGGCCAGGGAGAGAGTGCAGCGCTTCAGCGACGGCGACCTGAGGGTGCTGGTTGGCGCAGTGGAGCGCAGGCGCCACGTTCTGTTCCCTGAAGGTGGCAGGAGGCCGCTGCCCAGCGCCTATCGAAAAGCCTGGAGGGAGGTGTCAAACAGGGTGACCTCCAACTGCATGGTTGCCAGGACTCCTGTGCAATGCCGGAAAAAGTTCAACGACCTCACTCGGGTTGTCAGGGTGAGTACCCTTTCCAGTGTCCTCCTCATCCCTGCATGTGCACCTCAGTTTATGGGCAAAGGGACCTGAAAGCCCTAATGCCCAGCCCTCATCCAGCAGCTGTGGGACTGTCATGAAAATCACTTGCACATTCAGCACTTTACACACTGTACAAGCTATTCAACCATGGGAGGCAGTACAGCCAAGATCAGGGCTTCACACTGTCAGGGCTATTCGACCATGGGAGGCAGTACAGCCAAGATCAGGGCTTCACACTGTCAGGGCTAGTCCACCATGGGAGGCAGTGCAGCCAAGGTCAGGGCTTCGCACTGTCAGGGCTAGTCCACCATGGGAGGCAGTGCAGACAAGATCAGGGCTTCACACTGTCAGGGCTAGTCCACCATGGGAGGCAGTGCAGACAAGATCAGGGCTTCACACTGTACTTAGAGGCCGTCCTTTCTCTTGCATGCCAAGGTGGCGCACAACCGGAGGAAGCAGCGTGAGACCAGGGGAGGCCGTCCTGACCTCAAAGAGCTCTCCGACCTCGACCAGCATGTGGAGCGCATTATGGCAGGCCGGCTGATTGGCCCCGTCGCCAGTGGAGATGCCGACCCTGTTCTGGGCCCCAATGGTAAGGGCATCACCTTTTTGACCTCTCTCTTTCCACTTGCGCCTCAGAACAGCATCCTTTGCCACTGTCCGACCAATGCAGTGCATGGCAGCACTCATGCCTCCCTCGCTGCCGCCCTGTCCTCACTCTAAAGCAACTCTTGTGCCTCCCTGCTTTCAGATGGTCAATCGCCAGGTGAGGAGGCGGGCCTTCAAGCTGCCACTGTCAGTGATTCAGAATTCGAGGAGGAGGAAGAGGAAGCCGGCCCATCAGTGCCACCCTCAGCCGAGCCAGTCCATGGCGATGATGGGGACACGTCTTCCCTGGAGGGGAGCTGGGGGGAAGGGTCGGAGGAGAGTGAAGCTCCGGGGCCCAGCGGCCTGCAGCAACGCGGGAGGGGTGGGGAAGCTCGGCGGACTTCTCCCCGGAGGGTGAGTGCGGCCTCCAGTCCTGCAACGGTGAGCGCAGAGGAGGTGCGGCTCCTAGAGGAAATGGCCGCCCAGGCTGAGCGCAGGCACACTGAGCTCATGGCTGCAGTGGCAAGGATGCCTGACTCCATAGAGTCGCTGTCAAGGAGTGTGCAGGAATTCGGGGCAGCACAGGCGGCTTCTAGCCAAGTGCTCAGTCGTGCCGTCCATTCACTGGCTGGTGTCATGCGGACACAGACCAGGGCCACACGGGCACTAACTGCTGCCACCCTCGCTGGATCGGCCAGGCATCGCCAGGGCACTCGCCGCGCCGCAGCAGCCCAGCAGTCTGTGCTTCAGCAGATTGCTGCGCATGCTGCAGTGCTGGCCCGTGCGAGTGCCACTGTCTCAGGCGACCAGGGAGTACCTGTGATCTGTCAGGTTGGCAGCATTCCTGCAGTTGACACTGCCACTCCTCCGTTGCAGCTGCCACCAGCCGCTGGACAGAGTGCTGCCGCACAAGCAGAGTTGCACCAGTCAGCAGCCGGCCCCTCCAGGGCCAGACCTGGTCCAGGCCGACCCCCAAGGGCATCTGCCGTCTCGCCATGTGGCCCTCAGAAGCCTTCCCCCAGCCTTGCCGCAGCCACTGGGGTCCCATTGAGGAGGAGCTGCAGGGCGGGCAGGGGCCAGTCATGGATGCGAAAGGCATCACCCTCGCAGGCCAAAAAGTAGAAGTTGTGCCCAAATGTTTTGTTTCACATGCAAAGGCCGAGACTGTTCGTTTTGTGTTTTTTGAAAGGCCGAGACTGGTCGTTTTGTGTTTTTTGAAAGGCCGAGACTGGTCGTTTTGTGTTTTTTGAAAGGCCGAGACTGGTCGTTTTGTGTTTTTTGAAAGGCCGAGACTGGTCGTTTTGTGTTTTTTGAAAGGCCGAGACTGGTCGTTTTGTGTTTTTTGAGGGGGCTTCTCTCCATTAGTTTGTAATGTGGGAAGGGCAGAGGTTTCCAAGTAATAAATGTTCTTAAATCGCACTGTCCATGCTTTATTTTGCAAGTCCTGGTTGCCCTGCTCGGCTGAGGGCTTGTGGAGCGGCTACATTCATCTGGTGACATTGGCACAAGCCATTCCCTGAGAGGGGGCCTAGAACCGACGTTCAATAAGCCGCCGACGGGCGGCCCTTGCACTTTCTGCCTCCCTCCTGTGCTGGTCCTCCTCCTCCTCCTCCTCCTCCTCCTCAGGTGGTCCTCCAATCTCTGGTGGCAGTGGCTGAGTCCTGCGGATAGCCAGGTTGTGCAGCATGCAGCACACGACCACGAAATGGGAGGCTCGCTCAGGCGAATATTGTAGGGCTCCTCCGGAACGATCCAGACAGCGGAACCGTTGCTTCAGGACGCCGATTGTTTGCTCAATGATGTTCCTGGTTGCTTGATGGCTGTCATTGTATCCCTCTTCAGCAGGGGTGCTGGGCGCACGGAGCGGGGTCATCAGCCAGGTGCACAAAGGATAGCCTTTGTCCCCGAGAAGCCATCCTCGTGGGTGAGGCTGGGCCTGGAACATGTCTGCCACAGAAGTCTGGCGCAGGATGAAGGCATCGTGGCTGCTGCCTGGAAAGCGGGCATTGACAGCTAGGATGAGCTGCCTGTGGTCACACACCAACTGCACGTTGAGCGAATGGTAGCCCTTCCGGTTGCGGTAATCCTCGGCATTCTCTAGAGGTGCCCGCAAAGCCACATGCTTGCAGTCAATGGCGCCCTGCACCATGGGGAAGCCCGCTAATGCTGCAAAGCCCATTGCACGCTGTTGCTGCTTGACAAGGGCCATGGAGAAGGAGATGAACTGACGTCTCCTTCTGAAAAGGGGATTGGTCACCTGGCGGATGCAGCAATGCACGGCAAACTGGGAGATGTTGGAAATGTCCCCAGTAGCGGATTGGAAGGAGCCGGTGGCATAGAAGTTGAGAGACACCGTCACCTTCACTGCCACCGACAGAGACGTCCTGCTCCTCAGATGTGGCTGCAGATCTCCGCGAAGCAGGTGGCAGATCTCAGTGACCACCGCCCTTTTGAATCGCAGCCTCCGAACACACTGCTCGTCAGACATGTTCAGATATGAGAACTGCTGGCGGTATACCCTGGGTGGGTAAGGCCTCCTTTGCCGACGCCTGTTGCCCCCTCTCCGTCTGGCCATGACTGCCACTCTCTCACGGCGTCTCTGAGCCCTTTGAATGCAATGGAGAAGGCCAACATTTGCACCCATTGCAGCCCCCATTATATGTTTGCAATCAATGATATGACACTGAAGTTAAAGACAAGTGGAAAGCTGTGGCCTGAAGCCACAAGTACCTGTGCGAGTGTTGAGCCAAAGCAGAAAGCTCTCTACCTTTGTCTCTCTGCAAAGATCCGTCTCTCACAAAGAAGGAGTGTTGCAAAATGGTTGCCTCTCCTACTGCAGGAGGAGTGCCCTTTAATTTGCGCCTCCCGCGCCCCGCATCGACTGAGAACCGTTCCCCTCTACCAGTCGCTAGGGGCGCCAGGCGCACAATAGGCCAGCGCCACTGAATTTCCGGTTTGGGGCGAACAAAGGGCGTTGCACGATGAAATGACGTCAGGATCTGCGTGCGCAGCTGAGCGCACGCAAAGGCTTTGCGCCGCCGCTAAATCTTTACTGAAGTTGGGGAGAGGCGCAGATCGCGCTGCGCCCGGCCGCTAGCCGCCTAGCGCCCAACATCTCCTCCTCCTAAGGCGCTAGCGGCTGGCGCAAACAACTGAATTTCTAGGCCAATGTTCTTAATAGCAGTGGATGCTCATTCAAAGTGGCCTGAGGTGATAAAGATGTCTTCAACCACTACAGAGAAAACGATTCCAGTCCTACGGACCATATTTGCCAGAAACGGTTTGCCAGAGCAGATCTGCTCTGATAATGGACCACAGTTTTTGTCCGACGAGTTCCAAAAATTCATGAAAAGGAATGGGGTAAGGCATTACACATCCGTCCCGTATCATCCAGCCACCAATGGATTGGCTGAGAGGTTCGTACAAATCTTTAAGAAGGCGATAAAGGCCATGTGCGATGAGGAAATTCCACTACAGCATAAGCTGGACAATTTCTTATTAGCCTACCGAAACGCGACACATGCAGTTACCAACCAGACCCCGGCCATGATGTTCTTTAACCGAAGGTTGAGATCTCGTCTGGACTTGCTCAGACCAAATGTGCGAAGAAATGTTGAGGACAAACAATTCCAGCATATCAACGAGAAGCCGACAAGGAGCTTCAATGTAGGGCAACCAGTCTTGGCCCGGGACTATCGAACAGAGAAGTGGCAACCCGGAACGATATGTATAAGGCAGGGGCCATTAATGTACACCGTGGATGTCGGGGAGAACATTGTGAGACGCCACGTTGATCAGATCTTAGCATCATAGGAATGCACCAACCCCATGTCTCGAGTACCTGGGGATGAACCTGACATTCCAGTAGTATCTACTTCAGACCCAGTAGCAGTGGAACCCGATGAACTACCCGATGAAAAGGGGTCAGAATTGCCTCTGCACCAAGAACAAGAACCTCTGGAAAGGCGCTATCCCGAAAGGGTCAGGAAGCCGCCCCAAAGACTGAATCTATAAATAGACTTTTGTTATTGAATGTACATGTAAAAATGTAATTGTTATTTGAATATTAAGGGGGTATTATTAATCTAAAAAGGGAGGAATTATAGTGTATGTGCCTTTAAGTCAGAACTACTTTTTACAGCTCCTGTATACTGTAGTACCGGCAGTGACCACACCGGTATATAAGCTGTGCGCATGCCTCTGTACCCCAGTCTAGAGATTACCCTCCTCCAGTAAAGACCTGTTATTTGGTAATGTACAGCATCCATGTGATTATTTATCCACTGAACCACGGATCTAACAGTAAATACCTGTTATTATTGTTCTCCTGTAGTCCGTGTATTATTGATACGTGGACACTACACCATGCATTGGTCCTCGCTGAGGTTGTGGTAAGAGAATTGCTCCCTACAGACCCTCGGCGGATATGGCCTCTGGCTGAGAGCCCTTCTCCCCTTCCTCGTCCTCCCACTTCTAGCATCTTTCTGCTCTGCGTGGCCTCTCTTCATTCTCCCAGGCATGCTTAATTCCCAGAGGAAGGCCTACCAGACCACCCATGTCTGGAAGCAACTTGATTCAGCACAAGCTATTAAATGGACAAAAATATACTTCAGCACCAGCCAGACCACTCCCTGTAGACTATTCAAACTTTAGCCAAGTATAGGAAAGCTCCAAAAACACGTACAATTGGACCAGCTGCCAGAAGAAATAATTCAGCAACTAAACTGAAAGTAGTTCATGATCCCTTTAAGTAGCATTCTCCTTCATTGTGTTTAATGTCGTGTTCAGCTGTGCAAGGTTAAGACAGGACGTTGGCTGGAGTAGAGAGTTGGGAAGAGGCAACGCTGGTGTCAAATCAACATTGCACACTGATTTACGTCATCATCCCGCTGCTCTGCTTGTCGTTAGACGCGCGCACAATAAGATGGCGTTCTGTGCACTTCCTGTCGGAAGTATGTGTGTGCCCGTCTCAGACACCATTTTTGAGTGTTAGATGGCCACTTAGCACCTAAAATATGGGCACCATACAGCCCAATAAAGCCCCCTATCTGTTTTAGGTTCTTACAAAGTTCTAGATGCAGAGTCAAAATTTTGCAGGCTTATTAAGGGTTAAATTAACATGCATACTCACAGGCAACACATGGCAATTCTATGTTGTAGACGATCACATGATACAGTCGTTGAACTCACCTCGCTATATCTCTTCCTTCTGTTCAATTTTCTAACCTCACATTACATATTTATTTATTTCTAACTACACTATTTTACATGATCTTGAATAACTTTACACCAGTTCTCACCAGTCTTGATCAAGAGGTTCCAGGCTCTCGAAACATCTATCATCCAAGGCTCTCGATCTGACATTTTGTGGTCCTGAAGGCTGCTGGTATTTAGGTTCTACTAAAGCATAGAAAGTATTATATTTTGACTTTGCCTCAGATAAGTTAGTCTCTGGGCATACATAAATTAGTGAGAAAGGTCAAAATTAAATATAAACTATGTGTTGTTTAACCTTGAGATCAGGCTATTTGTAACCTATGGGAAAACTTCCAAAGTTCCATGACCTTTTAACTTTAGGGGCTTAATACAAAATGGATTTCTCACTTACAAAATGGATTCCTTTACTAGCTCTCCATCCCTATCACAAATACGGGCAGAGTTCTGCTTTCCCCTAACTACAGTAAATGGGGTTGCCAACTCTGGTCTGACATATTCCAGCAGGTTGATCACATGGCCTCTCGCCTCCAACCACCCCGCCCCCACGCTCCCACCATTGGTCACCTGACACATCCATCCTTGCATCGCACCACCTTCCCACGCCAATTGGAAAACGAATAGACTCTTCATTACCCGACTAACTGTCAGTCAAGCGGCCTTTTTCCCCCATCTCCAACATTTTTTAAATGAACAAATTGAAAATGTTCAAGAAAATGAAAAGAACACACAATTTCTTTTTAATGCCCTGATGATTGTCTGGTTTCTGTGTTCAGGAGATTAATCTTTAATTCCTGGAGGCTCCAAGACAATGCGGATTTGAGTACAGGAGCAAGGATGTCTTACTACAGTTATAAAGGGCCTTGGTGAGACCACACCTGGAGTACTGTGTGCAGTTTTGGTCTCCTTACCTGAGAAAAGATATACTTGCCATAGAGGGAGTGCAGCAAAGGTTCACCAGACTGATTCCTGGGATGGCAGGACTGTCATATGAGGAGAGATTGGGTCGACTAGGCCTGTATTAACTAGAGTTTAGAAGAATGAGAGGAGATCTCATTGAAACGTATAAAATTCTGACCGGGCTAGACAGACTGGATGCAGGGAGGATGTTTCCCCTGACTGGGGGGTCTAGAACAAGGGGTCACAGTCTCAGGATACGGGGTAGGACATTTAGGACTGAGATGAGGAGAAATTTCTTCACTCAGAGGGTGGTGAACCTGTGGAGTTCTCTACCACAGAATGCTGTGGAGGCCAAGTCACTGAATATATTTAAGAAGGAGATAGATAGATTTCTAGACACAAAAGGCATCAAGGAGTATGGGGAGAGAGCGGGAATATGGTATTGAGATAGAGGATCAGCCATGATCATATTGAATGGCGGAGCAGGCTCGAAGGGCCGCTTGGCCTACTCCTGCTCCTATTTTTCTATGTTTCTCTATGGTTCTAATTCGGGAGGGGTGACATCAAGATAGGGCAGCACGGTGGCATAGTGGTTAGCACTGTTGCCTCACAGCACCAGAGACCCGGGTTCGAATCCGGCCTCGGGCGACTGTCTGTGTGGAGTTTGCACATTCTCCCCGTGTTTGCGTGGGTTTCCTCCGGGTGCTCCGGTTTCCTCCCACAGTCCAAAGATGTGCGGGTTAGGTTGATTGGCTATGATAACTTGACCCTTAGTGTTAGGGGGATTAAATACGTGGGGTTACAGGGATAGGGTGGGATATGTGTTGGTGTAGGGGTTACGGGGATCGGGTGGGATATGTGTCGGTGCAGGCTCGATGGGCCGAAATGGCCTCTATCTGCACTGTGGTGTTTCTGTGATTTCTGTGATTTCTGTGAAGATGCAAGTGGGACAATATTAATATCAAGTAAGATTTGCAGTATGACAAAAGCACGAAGTAAGACCAGGGACATGCAATTTATTTTGCACTTGGCTTCACTGGTGTAAGTCTGCTCGGGAATGGTTATTATTAGTCACAGGGTTCACTCAGGTTGTTGGCTGGGGGAGGATGCAGCTTGCCATGGAATGTTTTGGAACGTTTCCATTCAGTGTGGATCATGTAAAGAGAATATGGAAACCGTGTCAAGGTCACGGAGTCTCATTGGCTGGGAACAGGGATTGGTGGTGAGGGACGAGAAGAGATTTTGAAAGGGAGCAGAAATCTTCATCAGTTGACAAGAGAGATTTACTGGGCAGGGACAAAGGAATATACTTTTTGCATGAGGTTAAATATTTAACACAGGCAGATGGAGGGTAGATTTGATTTTCACTCCAGCATGTCAATGTTTGCAACTATCTGACTTTATAAATGGGGGGAAAGGGATCATTTTTAAATTTTGCACAAGAAGCTGAGGGGATATTTGTTCCGCATGTGGAAGGCTTTCCATTTCAGACATTAAGTACTCGATTTTTATAGAGGAGGCAGGGTGAGGGCGGGCCCGCTGCTCGGCAACTTTCGGACCTGCTCCCGGATGCGGCCGGCCCACAGTTCCAGCAGGTTGATCACATGGCCTCTCGCCTCCAACCACCCCGCCCCCACGCTCCCGCCATTGGTCGATGTGCGGGTCCTTCCAGGCAATTGCTTGGAGCATGTCAGTTTCTCGTGTCTGATGACGTGCTTCTAGAGTAAAAATTTTAAGGGGCTGTTGAGTCTGTGCTTTCAAATGTAGTTATGCTGAATAACTGGACACAGACTACAGAATACTTAAACAGGTCTTTAGTAACTGAGGGTCAGGGCTGAACTGAAATACACTTTGCTCCACAGGGTTTATATACCGGTGTGGTCACCACCGGTACTACAATGTACAGGAGCCATCAGAAAGTAGTCCATCACCTTAAGGTATCCTCTTAAGGTGGTACAGGTTACATACACTACAATTCCTCCCCTTTTAGCTTAACAGTGTACACCCCAATTTAAATATAACATGGATAACATATATACAACTTTCACACAAACTGTTCAAAGATTCAGTCTCTGAGGAGGCCTCCTGATCCGGGCCGGATAACGCCTGCCAGGGGTCTCTGGTTCTCGTTGCTGGGGTGACTCATCCATTTGATCTCCTATGAATTGAACATCATCATGTACGTTCGAGTCTGAGGTAAATGCTACAGGCTCAATAACTTCTTCAACTGGTGTCTCTGCCGTAGACATGGGGTCGACCCTTGTTCTCGATTCCACAAGTTGGTCAGCATGACGTCGTATTACGTTCTCACCAACGTCTACCGTGTACATCAAGGGTCCTTGTCGGGAACGAATTGTTCCGGATTGCCATTTATCATTCCTATAGTCCCTGGCCAACACTGGTTGTCCTATTTCGAAACTCCGAGTGGCCTTGTTATTTACATGCTGGAATTGCTTGTTTTCGACTTCCCTACGCACATTGGGTTTTAACAAATCCAACCGGGACCGCAACCTCCTGTTATAGAACATTATGGCAGGGCTTTGATTTGTCACTGCATGTGTGGCGTTTCAATATGCCATCAGGAAATTGTCCACCTTGTGTTGTAGTGGAATATGGTCTTCGCTCATGGCCTTTATCGCCTTTTTGAACGTTTGTACAAATCTCTCGGCCAACCCATTGGTAGCCGGATGATATGGGGCAGATGTATAGTGTTTCACCCCATTCTTTTTCATGAATTTCTGGAATTCTTCTGACACGAACTGTGGTCCGTTGTCTGAACATATTTGTTCCGGCACACCATTCCTTGCAAATATGGTTCTTAGAACTGCGATCGTCTTTTCAGAGGTAGTGGTCGACATCTTAATCACTTCTGGCCATTTAGAATGTGCGTCTACCGCTATCAAAAACATGGAATCCATGAATGGACCTGCAAAGTCAATATGCATACGTTGCCATGGGGTTGAAGGCCATTCCCACGGATGCAGCGGTGCAATTGGAGGTGCGTTTTGAACTTTTTGGCACCCTGAGCAGCTTTTAGTCAGATCCTCTATTTGTTTGTCGATACCTGGCCACCACACATAAGCCCTAGCAAGGCTTTTCATCTTGACTCCCCCCAGATGACCTTCATGCAGTTCCTTCAGAACTCTCTCCCTTAATTTAGGAGGAATAATTACCCTTGTTCCATACATCAATGTTCCTTGACAGATGGACAGCTGTTCTCGTCTGGCTGAGAATGCAGGTAACAGTGGTTCGCCATGTGCTGGCCATCCCTTCACTGTCAAATCGTAGACCCGAGACAGTGTCGGGTCGTTTCGGGTCTCTCTCTCAATACTCGCATTGGTGACTGGTAAGCATTCGATGATGGTCGAGCGAAATATCTCGACAGGGTCAACTGCCGGTGCCTCTTCCGCTGTAGGTAGTGGCAGGCGCGACAGCCCATCAGCATTACCATGTTGCTTTGTACCTTTGAATTCGATATCATATTGATGTGCCCCTAGGAAAAGGGACCATCTCTGAAGCCTCTGCGCCATCATAACCGGAACACCCTTCTTAGGGTTAAAAATGGAAACCAACGGCTGGTGATCTGTCAGCAGCGTAAACTTTTGGCCTTGCAGGTAATGGTTAAATTTCTTAACTCCCCACACGAGGCTGAGAGCCTCCCTATCTATCTGAGCATAGTTGCGCTCTGCGGAGGTCAATGATCTGGATGCGAACGCGACTGGCCTTTCCAAGCCATTTGGCAACTTATGTGAGAGCACTGCCCCGATACCATATGGAGAAGCATCACAAGCTAAGCGAATAGGCAGCGTTGGGTTAAAGTGAGCCAACACTTCCTTAGAGGTGATCAGTGCCTTGCTTTTTTGAAAAGCCCGCTTACAGTCCTCGCTCCACTTCCATGGTACTCCCATTTGCAAAAGAGTGTTCAGCGGGTGTAACACCGTGGATAAATTTGGAAGAAACTTGTGGTAATAGTTAATCAACCCAAGGAACGACCTCAACTGGGATACATTTTCCGGAGCGGGAGCTTTCACAACAGCTTCAATCTTGTTAGGTGACTTATGAAGCCCCTCCTGGTCAATGACGTGGCCGCAGTACGAGATTCGCTTCTGAAAGAACTCACATTTCTGGCGATTAACTCTGAGTCCATATTCTTTCAATCTGGTGAGCACCTGCTCCAAATTCGCGAGGTGTTCCTTATCATCATCTCCTGTAATCAGAATGTCGTCCAGGTAGCATTGTGTGCCTGGAATTCCCTGCAATACCTGCTCCATGGCCCTTTGCCAAATCGCTGGAGCCAATGCCACTCCAAAAACCAGTCTATTATACCGATATAAGCCCTTATGTGTGTTGATCGTGAGATACTGGCGTGACGCTTCATCAACTTCCATCTGTAGGTACGCCTGCGCCAGGTCTATCTTGGTGAAGTGTTTCCCGCCAGACAGCGAAGCGAAAATATCCTCAATCCGCGGAAGCGGATATTGCACCGTGTGAAGAACCGGATTAACAGTGATCTTGAAATCGCCACAGATGCGAACCTTCCCAGGTTCCCCCGGCTTGTTGCTCAACGAACGCTTCATGACGGGAACAATGGGTGTGGCCCATTCGCTCCAGTCCACCTTTGACAGTACTCCTGAACGTTCTAGCCCTTCCAGCTCTGCTTCCACAGCAGGTCGTATCGCATTGGCTGGCTTTGAAAAATTTTGGGTTTGCATGTTCTTCAACCTTGATGTTTGCCGTAATTCCTTTCAGTGTTCCCAGTCCCTGTTGGAACACCTCCTTAGCATCGTCCAATATTTTGGACAGTCGTTTAGGTTTGACGTCGTCCTCTTTACAGGAATCTACAGTTAGTGCTTGTAAGGAATGCCAGTCCACATTTATTCTCCGGATCCATTCCTGTCCCAGTAGTGGCGGACCTCCCTCAGGTAACACATACAAGCCCATTTCCTGACTTTCTTTACCATTGTAGACCACCTTTACCTTTATCTTTCCGATGGGGTATACTCTTTGCCCCGTGTATGTTTTCAATACAATCTCCGTATCCCTCAGGGGAATGTGTGAGAATAACCTTTTGTAATCTTGCTTATTCATGACCGTCAATGCCGATCCAGTGTCCAATTCCATCGTCACTTGGATTCCTGCTATCCGAAGCATGACCCAGATAGTTTGGTGGTCTGCTGTGTTACCCACATTATGGCCTAGAAATTGGGTTTTGGCTTAGCCAGGGCTTTAGCGCCGGAAATTAGTGCCGGCGCTAAGTCCCCTGCGCGCGCCAAAAATTCAGTGGCGCCGCGCCCAAACGGCTGCCGGCGCTACTGAAGGGTCTTAGCGCCTGGAAAAGGGCGCTAACTGCCGTTTCGCGCCGCAATTCCGGCGCTGCGGCACCCGATGCGGTGCGGCAGGCTGGGGAAGTGCAGGCCTCCTCCTTCCGTTAAGGAGGAGCTGCCTGCACCCGGCCGCGGCCCGCGCAAATCTGCTTAAAAATGAGCCCGGCACCTCGGACAAGTGCCGGGCTTGCATCTGTTCCGGGGGGGGGGGGAGAGAAGTCCGGGGAGGGAGCTGCGGGCAGGCGGCCGGCGGGAAAGCGGCCGGCCGCCGCGGGGCCTTTAATGCGCCGGCACTAACTGCAGTAAGGCACCTCTGACAAAACGCTGGTTGCGGCTGCCACGGGCGAGGCGGCCGCAACTCAATTTCGGAGTTCGGGCGGGTTACCACGGCAACCGGGACGCTGCGCACACCGATGACGTCATCGGTGCCGGCGCAGCGCTACCGGAGCAACGCCGATTTAGGGCCCCAGGGAATTTCACTACTGGCCATAACTCCGGCGCAAGGCCCTCTAGCGCCTCAAATGAGGCGCTAAGGCTACTGAATTTTCAGCCGTATGTATTTTTAGACAACCCAGTTCCTTACTGCTGGAGTCTGAATCCGTCTTCTGTTCATCCGAACTGTTCTGTCACCTTGTGTACTTTTTTGTACTTCTCCTGCGGCGACTTTTTGCTGCTGGTCTTCTTTCCTGACCGGTATACTCTCGCTATGTGACCAAGTTTGCCACATTGCCTGCATTCTTTATCTTTGAACCAGCACTGGTTCTGGTCATGCGTTGTCCTTCCGCAACGATAGCACTTTACTGCGCCCAATGCCATTTCATTGGTGCTGAGTTCCAATGGCCTTTGCTGCATTTCTGCAGTGCCTCGTGCTGCTGCCTCGTGCGATGCTGCAATGCTGAAAGCTTTGTCCAGCGTAAGATCCTTTTCCTCTAGCAGTCACTTCTGGGTTCCTTCCCTTAGTAGCCCACACACAAACTTATCTCTCAGAGCGTATGCTAGTCCTGTACCAAACTGACAGTACTTTGATAACTTGCGCAGTTCGATTAAGAATTCAGCGTTGCTTTCCTCTTTAAGTTGAATTCTTTTGTAAAATTTAAATCGTTCCGCTATCAGCAGCGGCGTGGGGTTTAAATGCTCTTGCAGGATAGTAACAATATCCGCGAAACTCTTTCCTACCGGTTTATCTGGTGTTACAAGGTGCCTTAATAACCCGTACATCTTCGCACCCATCGAGTTTAATAGGGTTAGTGCTTTCTTATCCACCGGTACCTTATTCGCTGTACAGTAAACTTCGACGCGTTCCACATAAGTGGCCCAATCTTCCACATCGCTATCAAAAGCAGTGATGTTACCCGTTTTTGGCATCCTTGTTGAGTTTCCTTTCCTTCGGATTATGATTATTATTTTATTTTATTTTTCAAAATGGCGGCTTCCTGTGCTTGGCGGCTTTTCCCGCGCTTGTCTTCTTCCCCCGCCGACTAAAAATGGCGATTACCGCGCTGTTGCCGTTCTCGCCTCCCAGTGGTCCTTTATTTCCCCCGACGCTGCTGCTCTTGTTCCCCGCCGCTCCCGTGGTCCTTGTGGACATCAACGCTTTTCTGGCTGCTGCGCGTCTCTGCCCCGATTGCAGTCCGGCCCCTGACACCGGCTGCGGTCGTGTTCTCCGCCCTTTTCTTCGTTTTCCTTCCCCTTCTCCCACTGACAACTCGGCCGACTTCCCCTCCGTGCCGCTCGATCGGGCTTACCCGCCGCTGTCGTAGAAGGGATGATCACTGCCTGTTGCTGATGGTGGACTTCGTGGCCAGCAACCCAACCCGGGTTCCCGATGGCCTCCCGTGCAATGCAGTGCTCAGCAGGATGTTGAGGGCGGACGCCCCTTTTCGACGCCCGTTCTGAGGACGAAGCTTCCTTGGATGCAAAACTGCCGCTAGGTACGATCAGACTCGTCGCCACTGTTGAGTCTGTGCTTTCAAATGTAGTTATGCTGAATAACTGGACACAGACTACAGAGTACTTAAGCAGGTCTTTAGTAACTGAGGGTCAGGGCTGAACTGAAATACACATTGCTCCACAGGGTTTATATACCGGTGTGGTCACCACCGGTACTACAATGTACAGGAGTCATCAGAAAGTAGTCCATCACCTTAAGGTATCCTCTTAAGGTGGTACAGGTTACATACACTACAGGGGCCATGTCCCTTTTGCAAAAAATATAACTGGAATGGCTTGGTGCTGTATTATCTCGAAAGGGGAGTTGACAGCGGCTGGTGTGAACACAAATAATTGATTGAAATTGCTGGTCATATTATTCCAGAAAGACATTTATGATTTTTTAATCTATCAATGTAGTATGTGACTAAGAAATGAAAAATATGCCAGATGTGTTCCAATCATTGGCTTAGTAAAATTAATGCTTTTTCTCTGAAAGGTGCTGGCTGCCCCAAAAACTAAGGCTGCAGCCAGGTTCAATGAGGGCTCCCTCCATGCTCTTGGGGAGGGAGTTAGAGGACGTCAGGAGGTCCTTTTCCCTGGAAACTGAAGGAGGATGTTGTGTCGGTACCTTTCTACCTAGACACAATTTAGGACTCAGAACTCAGAGATTCAAACATGAAGTGCTTTAATGGAAGGAAAGGAAGTTTCTGGAAAGTTCTGAACAAAGAGAGCTAAAATTTAACAGAGAACACCCAACCATTTATCTCCTGTGACAGCGCCACCACAGGTGGGAGGAGAACACACAATTAAACACACAATACATAACATTTCCTCCCCTCTTAAATGGAAGGTCCACATTATTCCTCAACAGGTAAGTTACTTTCAATGCACTCAACGAACCTAGGGTAGAGGTAGACTGCCTCAAACCCTGACTTTACCCTGGGGTTTATTCTGCCCCAGTCTTGTGGGTAAGTCACTAAGCCTACAGATCCAAGCGTCTTGGAGGCCGCCGCTCTCTGACAGGATACCGGCGGTTATCGCTGGCTTCCACAGCAGTAGGCATTGACACAGGCCTGGATGGAGAAGGTGCCTGTGTCAGTTGAAAGTCAGGAGTTTGCACAGGTGGAACAGTCTCTTTGACTTCCTGTGTTGGAGAAGAGCACTGTGGCAAAGGATGCTGGTTTGCGGTATCATCCGGAAACAGTTCAGGCCAACCAGCTGTTGGAGCCTCTGTGGCTGTCTCTGCTCCTAGCAACAGTTGGTCTGTGTGTCTTCTCCAGACGACGTCCTCAGCAGTCTCAATCGTGTAAGACACAGGGCCCGTCTGCGCGATCACCGTAGCAGGAACCCATTTCGGTCCAGTGTTGTAGTTTCGAGCTAGGACGTGCTCTCCCGGATGAAACCGTCTCTCCTTGGCTCTTTTCTCTCTCTTTTCAACTTGAGCTTGTTGTTGACAATGGACAACCTGTTCTGCCCTTGGAGGTTAGAGTAAGTCAAAACTTGTCCGCAACTGCCTCTTCATCATGAGCGAAGCGGGGCAAGTTTTGGTTGTGGCATGCGGCTCGTTCCTGCAGGACAACAGGAAGCTGTTCAGACGTTGGTGGATTGAGCCCTGACCTTGCGATGCCTTCAAGGCGTGCTTCAAAGTTTGCACAAACCTTTCTGCCTGGCCGTTAGTAGAGGGATGATAGGGCGCAGACCTGATGTGTTGGACACCATTCACATGCAGGAAGGTTGCAAACTCCTGTGATACAAATTGTGGACCGTTGTCACTTACGAGTTGTTCTGGTGAGCCATGACGGCTGAACATCTCACCAAGTTTTTCAATTGTTTTCTCTGCCGTGGTAGACCTCATCACAGCGACCTCCGGCCACTTGCTACGAGCGTCCACAACCACCATAAACATCTTCCCTTCGAAAGAAATGGCGAAGTCCACATGTACTCGCTGCCACACTTCTGCAGGCCAATCCCAGGGGTGCAGGGTTGCCAGCTGTGGAACATTCCAGACCCTTTGACATGGGGAACATGTTTTGGCTTTCTCCTCAATATTCCCATCGAGACCTGGCCACCAGAAGTAGCTTCTTGCCATTTCCTTCATCCGAACCATCCCACTGTGGCCTGTATGAAGTTGTTGCAGTATAGGTTCCCTCAGAGGTGGCGGAATGATGACACGGCGTCCCGAAAGAAGACAACCTGCCTGGACGGAGAGCTCATTTCTTTTTGAAACGTAAGGTTTCAAACTAGGAGAATCTCCTATCGCTCTCCCTCGAATGACATCGTCCATTACCTCAGACAGGACTGGATCATTGCGGGTATACCTTTGCACCTGAACTGCAGTGACAGGTGCTCCCTCCACTTGTCTAAAGTAGAAGATGTCTATCTGACGAGGCTCTGGGGGAGTAACAGGCAAGGGTAGCCTCGAGAGACCGTCTGCGTTGCCGTGCAAGTCTGATTTGCGATATTTGATGTCGTATGTGTGTCCTGACAACAGTAAAGCCCACCTTTGCATCCTGCTTGCAGCGAGAGACGGAAGATTGAAGTCAATGGACGGTGGTCCGTCAGGAGTGTGAACCTTCTCCCAAACAGGTATTGATGAAATTTTCGAATTCCAAAAACGATTCCCAAGGCCTCGCGCTCGATCTGCGCATAGTTACTCTCGGCCTTGTTCAAGGTGCGTGATGCGAAGGCGATAGGTTTCTCTTCACCCGAAGGCATGATGTGGGATATGACTGCTCCCACACCATATGGTGATGCATCACATGCTAGCTGCACGGGTAGCTTTGGGTCGAAGTGTGTCAGGACCTCCGAATTCAGCAATGCTTTCTTTGCTTGGGCGAAAGCTTCGTTGCACAGTTCAGTCCATTTCCATGTTTTGCCTTGACATAGCAACTGATGTAACGGCTTCAGCAATGTTGCTAAGTCTGGAATAAACTTCCCATAGTAGTTAAGTAGCCCCAGAAATGAACGTAACTGGCTCACATTCTGGGGTGCTGGGTGTGGTGTATGTGCCTTTAAGAGCAATTATGGTGTATGTGCCTTTAAGAGCCCCAGGTGTGCGTAATGCCGGTAATTGCCACTTGGGCTATATAAGCCTGTGTATTGTGTATATCCTTTAGAAACCCCCCCCCAGACTTGCTTAGTAAATACCTATGAACCAACTCCTGTCTTCAGTGTCTTTATCTACACACGGACACGACAGTGGCGACGAAGTGGAAACGGACTTACCTGCAATTCGGCAGCACCTCAAGGACATCGATTCCTCCAGCATCCAGAAGACTCAAGGAAGTAAGAGAAACTGTGGTTTCACCAGCTGGCCAAGCTGGTGACAGGTACTGCGCTAATCCTTCCTGGGCGTCAGGCTGGAGCTCCAGCGGCGGGCTCTACAGCTGAGACAGGCAGCGAAATCGGAGGCAAGCAATAACGGACTGGGAGGGTGCACTCGAGAGACGGCCGGCGCGGCAAGCAGGTCAGCGTTTAGACCTCAGTCGGGAACGAGTCTCCAACAGTGAATAAACGGAAACCAAAGTAAAACAGCGTTGTTATCGGTAGCAGCGGCGGGAAAGCGCGGGAAGCGCCATATCGTTGCTACAGAGAAAAAAAAAAGCGCGGGAAGCGCCATATCTTTTCTGAAATGCCTAAAGCTGGTAATATTGAGGCTTTTGATGGCGAAATAGAAGATTGGACCACATACCTGGAAAGAGTAGAGGTTTATTGCACTGCAAATGGAATAGCAGATGAAAAAAAAGCTTCAGTACTTCTGAACTTAATGGGCGCGAAGACATATGGGCTGTTACGAAATTTAATCACTCCAGCCAAACCAAAGGACAAGACTTTTAAAGAAATTGTTGATACCCTGCAGGAGCATTTAAACCCAACACCGCTGCTGATAGTGGAACGCTTCAAGTTCTTCAAGAGAAATCAACACAAGAATGAAAGTAACGCTGATTACCTAACCGAATTAAGAAAGCTATCAAAGTACTGCCAATTCGGAGCAGGACTATCGGACTATCTTCGAGCCAAATTTGTTTGCGGTCTCTTAAGTGAAGGAACACAAAAAAGACTGCTTTCTGAAAATGATTTAACATTGGACAAAGCTTTCAGTATGGCTGTATCATACGAAGCAGCAGCAAAAGGAGCTGCAGAGATACAACAAGAGACACAGGACTTCGGCACCCATAAAATGACACAGGAGTTCGAAAGATGTTATCGCTGCGGCAGATCCACCCATAACCAGATGGACTGCTGGTTCAAGGGCAAAGCATGCAGGCAATGTGGTAAGATTGGACACATTGCACGGGTATGCCAATCTGGACAAAATAAATCCACTGACAGAAAACAAAAAATCAATAAAGAAAAGTACAGGAAGGTACAAATGATGACGGACAATAGCTCCGAAGACCAGAATAGCGATAGCGACTCCGGAAACAAGAGACTAAGCTGTCTCAAATTACATGATGTACTTGCCAAAGAGGATTACCAAACCATTTGGGTTACCCTCACAATAGCAGGGTCCCCAGTTAAAATGGAGCTAGATACAGGATCAGCTCTCACCGTAATAAATCGACGAGATTGCGAGAGACTATTTTCGCATATACCTCTAAAAGACACATTCATTATCTTAAAAACATATACGGGGCAGAAAGTCTACCCCAAAGGAAAAATAAGGGTGCCTGTGGTATACAACGGCAAAGAAATACAAAAGTTGTATTTATACATTCTACAAGATGGTGGTCCATCGTTGTTGGGACGTGAATGGATAAGGAAGATACGTTTAGACTGGCACTCCATTCAGGCACTGACGGTGACCAGTAAGGAAAAAAACAATGATGACATCATACCTGAACGATTAAAAGACATCTTGGCCAACACCAAAGAAGTGTTTCAAGAGAAACTAGGAACCTTGACAGGCATCACCGCCTCAATAAAAGTGGGAGATACAGCAATTCCAAAATTTTTTAAGGCAAGACCGGTGCCATACGCGATACGTCCGGCAGTCGAGGCAGAGCTGGAGAATTTGGAAAAGGCAGGCGTATTATCCAAAATAGATTGGAGCGAATGGGCAACACCCATCGTTCCAGTCATGAAAAAACATTGAAAAATAACTCTGAGGAACAGAAAAAAATTCGCATCTGTGGGGACTTTAAGGTGACTGTAAACCCGGTCCTTCACACGGTACAGTATCCTCTTCCGAGGATAGAAGATATTTTCGCCTCACTATCCGGAGGGAAACGTTTCACAAAAATTGACTTGGCACAGGCATATCTACAGATGGAGGTTGAGGAGACCTCTAAAAAGTATCTCACAATAAACACACACAAAGGCCTGTACCAGTACAATCGACTGGTTTTTGGAATAGCATCAGCTCCAGCTATCTGGCAAAGAGCTATGGAGCAAGTCCTGCAAGGGATTCCGGGGACTCAATGCTACCTAGACGACATCCTTATAACAGGAGAAAACGACAATGAACACCTTGCCAATTTGGAGCAGGTGCTCACTAGGCTGAAAGAACGGGGCCTACGAGCAAATCGCCCCAAATCAGATATCATATTGTGGCCACATAATTAATAAGGAAGGGTTGCATAAGTCACCTGAAAAAATTGAAGCAGTTATAAAAGCCCCAGCACCTGAAAATGTTTCACAATTAAGGTCATTCCTGGGATTAATAAATTACTATCATAAATTTTTACCGAACTTATCAACTATTCTACACCCTCTTAATGATCTTTTACAGACAGGAGTGATTTGGAAATGGAACGAAGACTGTAAACGTGCCTTCCATAAATGTAAAGACTTAATCACATCCGAGAAAGTTTTGGCTCATTACAACCCATCACTACCAATCAGACTGACGTGCGATGCATCCCCTTACGGCATAGGAGCGGTATTGTCTCATAGATTCCCTGATGGCTCGGAACGGCCGATAGCTTTTGCGTCACGCTCATTGAACTCAGCTGAGCGTAACTATGCCCAGATAGACAGGGAAGCACTCAGCCTGGTATGGGGAGTGAAGAAATTCAACCATTACCTACACGGACAAAAATTTACCTTGCTGACTGACCATCAACCCCTCATCTCCATATTCAACCCTAAAAAAGGTGTCCCCATTATGACGGCACAAAGACTACAGAGGTGGTCCCTTTTTCTAGGGGCACACCAATACAACATTGAATACAAAGGGTCAAAACAGCATGGGAATGCTGACGGTTTATCGCGCCTACCATTGCCAATGATAGAAGAGGCACCTACAGTAGACCCAGTAGAGATATTCCACTCTACCATAGTGGAATGTCTACCGGTGACAAATTCTGCCATTGAAAGGGAGACAAGAAATGACCCTACTCTCTCACGGGTCTATGATTTAACAGTGAAGGGATGGCCAGCACATGGCGAACCACTGTTGCCAGCATTCTCGCAAAGAAGAGAACAGCTGTCAGTGTGCCGAGGAACCTTGATGTGTGGATCCAGAGTGGTGATTCCACCCAAACTCCAGGGTAAAGTGCTAAAGGAGCTTCACGAGGGGCATCTGGGTGGAGTGAAAATGAAGAACCTAGCTAGGGCGTTTGTATGGTGGCCAGGTATCGATGGAGACATCGAAGACATGACCAAGAGCTGCCTAGGATGCCAGAAGGTCCAAAATGCTCCGCCACAGGCCCCTCTACATCCATGGGAGTGACCCTCATCTCCCTGGCAAAGGGTGCACATTGACTTTGCTGGTCCATTTATGGACTCAATGTTCTTAATCGCAGTTGATGCACACTCCAAGTGGCTGGAGGTAATAAAGATGTCCTCCACCACCACGGAAAAAACCATCACAGTATTAAGGACCATATTTGCCAGGAATGGGCTGCCGGAACAGATATGTTCTGATAATGGACCGCAATTTGTGTCCGAAGAATTCAGAAAGTTCTTAAAGAGCAATGGGGTAAAGCACTACACGTCCGCCCCATACCATCCCGCCACCAATGGATTGGCTGAAAGGTTTGTCCAGACCTTCAAGAAAGCCATCAAGGCCATGGGTAATGAAGACATAAAACTTCAGCACAAAGTGGATAACTTCTTATTTGCATATAGGAATGCAACGCATATGGTTACTAACCAAACTCCCGCCATGATGTTCTACAATAGAAACCTAAGATGCCGGCTGGATTTGGTCAAGCCCAACATCCGAAGGGACGTGGAGAACCGGCAGTTTCAGGGCATGAATGAAAGGCCAAGTAGGGCCTTCCAGATAGGCCAACCGGTTTTGGCCCGGGACTACCGTACCGAGAAATGGCAGCCTGGAACTATCTGCACACGATTAGGACCACTGATGTATACCGTGGACATCGGAGACAGCATAATAAGGCGCCATGCTGACCAAATCGTCAAGTCATCTGAAAAGGGACAACCTACACCACCACTCTATACATCTAACGATGAAGTAGAGATACCCATATCTACCTCCGATCCGGTGATACTGGAGCCCGATGAACCCGACACTGGCCTTCAAGCCGAATCAGCCTTGCCAGAAGAACCTACTACACCACCAGAAACTACTACACCCCCGAGGCGTTATCTGGACCGAGTCAGGAAGCCTCCTGAGAGACTAACTTATAATTAATTAATACAGCAATGTATATTATTTTGTATATAACATGTAATTAATAATTACTTAAAATATGATGTACTAGTTAGCTAGAAGGGGAGGAATTGTGGTGTATGTGCCTTTAAGAGCAATTATGGTGTATGTGCCTTTAAGAGCCCCAGGTGTGCGTAATGCCGGTAATTGCCACTTGGGCTATATAAGCCTGTGTATTGTGTATATCCTTTAGAAACCCCCCCCAGACTTGCTTAGTAAATACCTATGAACCAACTCCTGTCTTCAGTGTCTTTATCTACACACGGACACTACACTGGGGCCTCCACAATCGCCTTGACCTTTGGCGGCGCCTTATGCAGGCCAGTAGCGTCAATCACATGCCCCAGGTACTCAACTGAAGACTGAAAGAATTCACATTTGTCTTTATGAACTCTGAGTCCGTACTCTTTCAGTCGTTGTAGTGTCGCATCCAAGTTCAGAAGATGATCCTCCTCATTTGTCCCAGTGACAAGGATGTCGTCCAGGTAGCACTGGACTCCTGGCAGTCCACTCAAAATCTGATCCATTGCCCTTTGGAATAGAGCAGGGGCCGACATAATTCCAAACGGAAGGCGGCAGTACCTGTATAGCCCCTTGTATGTCACAATTGTCAGCAGCTCCTTTGATTTGTCATCGACATGCATTTGTAGATAAGCCTGGCATAAGTCTATTTTGCTGAACTTTTGCCCTCCGGACAGGCCCGTAAAAAGATCATCAATGAGGGGAAGAGGGTACTGTTCCGCAGACAGCACCGGGTTAATAGTCACTTTAAAATCCCCAGTGGTGCACCGCAGGGATCGGTGCTGGGTCCTTTGCTGTTTGTAGTGTACATTAATGATTTAGATATGAATGTAGGAGGTATGATCAGTGAGTTCGCAGATGACATGAAAATTGGTGGGGTGGTAAATAGCGAGGAGGGAAGCCTCAGGCTACAGGACGATATAGATGGGTTGGTCAGATGGGCAGAACAGTGGCAAATGGAATTTAACCCTGAAAAGTGTGAGGTGATGCATTTTGGGAGGACTAACAAGGCAAGGGAATACACAATGAATGGTCGGGCCCTAGGAAGGACAGAGGATCGGAGGGACCTTGGGGTGCATGTACATAGATCCCTGAAGGCAGCAGGACAGGTAGGTAAGGTGGTTAAAAAGGCATATGGGATACTTGCCTTCATTAGCCGAGGCATAGAATATAAGAGCAGGGAGGTTATGATGGAGCTGTACAAAATGCTAGTTAGGCCACAGCTGGAATAATATGCAGTTCTGGTTGCCACACTATAGGAAGGATGTGATTGCATTGGAGAGGGTGCAGAGGAGAATCACCAGGATGTTACCTGGGCTGCAGCGCTTCAGCTATGAAGAGAGGCTGGACAGACTGGGGTTTTCCTTAGAGCAGAGAAGGCTGAGGGGCGACCTGATTGAGGTGTACAAAATTATGAGGAGCATAGATAGGGTAGATAGAAAGGAACTTTACCCCTTAGTAGAGGGGTCAATAACCAGGGGGCATAGTTTCAAGGTAAGGGGCAGGAGGTTTAGAGAGGATTTGAGGAAAAACTTTTTCATCCAGAGGGTGGTTGGAATCTGGAACTTGCTGCCTGAAAATATTGGTAGAGGCAGGAACCCTCAAAACATTCAAGAAGCATTTAGATGAGCACTTGAAACTGTTAGATCCGTGTATTTTGATGTTGTGTGTCCTTCAATAACTAGACACGAGACTGCAGGGAACAATCAACAGGTATTTACTGGATGAGGGTTACTCTAAAACTAAACGTACAGATCCCTACTCAGGGTTTATATACAGGTGTGGTCACTGCCGGTACTACAGTATACAGGAGCTGTAAAAAGTAGTTCTCCCCTTAAAGGTACATACACTACAATTCCTCCCCTTTTAGATTGACAGTACCATAACATTCATTTAACAATTAACACTTTTAACATGCACATTAACTGAAAATAGTCCATTTATAAATTCAGTCTTTGGGGCGGCTTCCTGATCCTTTCTGGATAGCGCCTTTCCTGAGTGTCTTGTTCTTGGTGCGGAGGCCCCCTGTCGTCAGTTGGTTCATCAGCTTCCGATGCTACTGTTTCTGGGGTAGATGCTACCTGTATGTCGGGTTCATCACCAGGTGCGCGAGACATGGGGTTGACTCGTTCCTGTGACTCTAGGATCTGGTCGACATGGCGTCTCACAATGTTCTCCCCAACATCCACTGTGTACATTAGTGGCCCCTGCCGTGTGCATACCGTTCCTGGTTGCCATCTCTCTGTTCGGTAGTCGCGGGCCAAGACTGGTTGCCCTACATTGAAGCTCCTTGTTGGCTTCTCATTGATGTGCTGGAATTGCTTATTCTCAACCTCTTTTCGTACATTTGGTCTGAGCAAATCCAGACGAGATCTCAACCTTCGGTTAAAGAACATCATGGCCGGGGTCTGGTTGGTGACTGCATGTGTCGCATTTCTGTAGGCTAACAGGAAATTGTCCACCTTATGCTGCAGTGGAATGTCGTCATCGCACATGGCCCTTACTGCTTTCTTAAAGGTTTGTACGAACCTCTCAGCCAATCCATTTGTGGCTGGATGATACGGGGCGGATGTGTAATGCCTTACCCCATTCCTTTCATGAATCTTCGAAACTCCTTGGACACAAACTGTGGTCCGTTATCAGAGCAAATCTGCTCTGTCAAGCCGTTCCTGGCAAATATGGTCCGCAGGAGTGCAATAGTTTTCTCCGTGGTGGTGGACGACATTTTTGTCACCTCAGGCCATTTCGAGTGCGCATCCACGGCTATTAGAAACATTGAGTCCATGAATGGACCAGCAAAATCAATATGCACCCGTTACCATGGAGATGAGGGCCACTCCCATGGGTGTAGAGGGGCATGTGGTGGTGCATTTTGGACCTTCTGGCATCCTGAGCATCTCTTTGTCAGGTCCTCAATTTGCTGATCGATCCCCGGCCACCACACATAAGCCCTAGCAAGGCTTTTCATTTTCACCCCTCCCAGATGGCCTTCGTGAAACTCATTGAGCACTCTCTCCCTTAACTTGGGTGGAATTACCACTCGGGATCCGCACATCAAGGTCCCCTGGCATACTGACAGCTGTTCTCTTCTGGATGAGAATGCTGGCAACAGCGAGTCGCCATGTGTTGGCCATCCCTTCACCGTCAAGTCATATACCCGAGACAGTGTCGGGTCATTTCGGGTCTCCTTCTCTATATCAGCGTTAGTTACTGGCAAGCGTTCAAATATAGTTGAATAAAATATTACGACAGGGTCCACTGCTGGTACTTCCTCCACAGTAGGCAGTGGCAGGCGTGATAGCCCATCAGCGTTTCCAGGCTGTTTCATGCCCTTATACTCTATTTCATATTGGTTCGCCCCTAGAAAAAGGGACCATCTTTGTAGCCGTTGCGCAGTCATCACCGGCACGCCCTTCTTTGGATTAAAGATGGAGACAAGTGGTTGGTGGTCCGTCAGCAAGGTGAACTTCTGCCTGTGCAGATAGTGGTTGAACTTTTTCACTCCCCACACTAGGCTGAGGGCCTCTCCAAGCCATCTGGGAACTTGTGCGACAGCACCGCTCCAATGCCATAGGGTGATGCATCACACGCCATCCGAATTGGTAGTGCTGGGTTGAAATGAGCCAACACCTCTTTTGATGTGATCAATTCTTTGCACTTCTGGAAAGCTCGTTTACATTCGTCATTCCACTTCCATGGTACCTCCATTTGCATTAGGGTGTTCAGTGGGTGTAGTACTGTAGACAAATTCGGCAAGAACTTATGGTAGTAGTTCACCAGCCCGAGGAACGACCTCAGTTGTGACACATTTTCCGGTGCTGGAGCCTTGACTACTGCCTCAATCTTTTCAGGGGACTTATGTAACCCCTCTTCATCAATAACGTGGCCACAATACGAGATCTGCTTCTGGAAAAACTCGCATTTGTGGCGATTTGCTCAGAGCCCATATTCCTTCAATCTAGTGAGCACCTGCTCCAGGTTGGCAAGGTGAGCACTGTCATTTTCGCCTGTGACCAGGATGTCGTCCAAATA
The DNA here is from genome assembly GCF_052327205.1 of Somniosus microcephalus. NCBI lineage: Eukaryota > Metazoa > Chordata > Chondrichthyes > Squaliformes > Somniosidae > Somniosus > Somniosus microcephalus. Next base: position 75,747,819 of record NC_140987.1, on the reverse strand, counting down.
ACACTGGGTCCCTGGAATCTCTTGCAGGACTTGATCCATTGCCCTTTGCCAAATAGCCGGAGCTGATGCTACCCCGAACACCAGCCGGTTGTATTGGTAGAGACCTTTATGAGTGTTGATCGTGAGGTACTGTTTCGAGGCTTCTTCTACCTCCATTTGCAGGTACGCCTGGGCCAGATCAATCTTAGTGAAGCATTTCCCTCCAGATAGCGAAGCGAAAATAACTTCAATCCGCGGAAGCGGATTTGGACAGACTGGGCGATTGGGCGGATAAATGGCAGATGCACTATAATGTGGACAAGTGCGAAGTTATCCACCTTGGGTGCAGGAACGGGAGGGCAAATTATTATTTAAATGGCAATAGATTGGGAGAGGGGGAAGTACAGAGAGACCTGGGTGTTCTTGTACACCAGTCACTGAAGGCGAGCATGCAGGTGCAACAGGCGGTCAAGAAGGCAAACGGTATGCTGGCCTTCATAGCAAAAGGGTTAGAATACAGGAACAGGGATACCTTGCTGCAGCTGTACAGGGCACTGGTGAGACCACACCTCGAGTACTGTGTACAGTTTTGGTCGCCTCATCTGAGGAAGGATGTTCTTGCCATGGAGGGGGTGCAGCGGCGATTCACCAGGCTGATACCAGGAATGGCGGGAATGACCTATGAGGAGAGACTATGTAGTTTAGGGATGTACACACTGGAGTTTAGAAGATTGAGAGGGGACCTCATAGAAGTGTATAAAATTCTGACAGGTCTAGACAGACTGGATGCAGAAGGAATGTTTCCCTTGGCGGGTGAAAACAGAACTAGAGGACATAATTTAAGGATAAGGGCTAAACCATTTAGGACAGAGATGAGGGGGAATTTCTTCACTCAGAGAGTGGTGAACCTGTGGAACTCATTGCCACAGAGGGCAGTGTACGCCAGCTCATTAAATATATTTAAGAGGGAATTAGATATATTTCTACGGGCAAAAGGGGTTAAGGGTTACGGAGAGAAGGCGGGGACGGGATACTGAATTAAAGGATCAGCCATGATCTCATTAAATGGCGGAGCAGGCACGAAGGGCCGAATGGCCTACTCCTGCTCCTATCTTCTATGTATCTATGTATATTGTACCGTGTGAAGGATTGGGTTCACTGTCACCTTAAACTCCCCACAGATGCGAACTTTCTTTGGTTCCCCAGGCGTATTACTCAATGACCTCTTCATTACAGGAACGATGGGTGTGGCCCACTCGCTCCAGTCCACTTTGGACAGTACTCCTGAACGTTCCAAACCTTCCAGCTCTGCTTCGACGGCTGGGCGGATCGCATAAGGCACTGGTCTTGCCTTAAAAAACTTTGGGCTTGCATTTTCCTCTATTTTGATCATCGCTGTTATGCCTTTTAGTGTTCCAAATCCCTCCTGGAACACTTCTTGTGCGTCAGTTAGCATTTTTGACAGTCGTCCAGGTGTGGTTTCGTCATCCTTTTTGGCATCTACAGTCAGTGCTTGTATGGAATGCCAATCTAGCTGTATCTTCCGGATCCATTCACGTCCTAGTAGTGGTGGTCCTCCCTCTGGCAATACATATAGGTCCATTTTTGGTGTTTCCTTACCGTTATATACAACGTTCACCCTTATTTTTCCTTTGGGATAGACTTTTTGCCCCGTATACATCTTCAAGACAATCTCTGTATCTCTCAAGGGTATATGTGAGAATAGCCGCTTGTAGTCCCTTCGGTTTATGACTGTTAAGGCTGATCCTGTGTCCAATTCCATTTTCACTTGGACTCCAGCTATCTTGAGCATGACCCAGATAGTTTGGTGATCCTCCGTTTGGATCACCTTATGTAGTTTCAGACAACCCAGCTCCTTGCTTCCGGAGTCTGTATCACTTTTCTGTTCGTCTGAACTACTCTCAGTCACCTTATGTACCTTCTTGTACTTCTCCTGTGGAGATTTCTTGCTGCTGGTTTTCTTTCCCGACCTGCAGACTCTTGCTATGTGTCCTACTTTTCCACACTGTCTGCACACTTTGTCCTTAAACCAGCAATCATTATGGTCATGTGTTGTTCTGCTGCAGCGATAGCACTTCACTGTTCCGTATGACATTTCATTTGTGCCATATTCTTGCGGTCTCCGTTGTATCTCTGCAGCGCCCTGTGCGGCTGCTTCGTGTGATACTGCCATGCTGAAAGCCTTGTCCAGCGTAAGATCTTTTTCTGATAGAAGCCGTTTCTGGGCTCCTTCACTTTGAAGCCCACACACAAACTTGTCCCTTAAAGTATCTGCCAGTCCTGTTCCAAACTGGCAGTGTTTCGATAGCTTGCGCAGTTCCGTTAAATACTCAGCATTACTTTCATCTTTATGCTGGTTCCTTTTGTGAAACTTAAATCTTTCTGCTATCAGCAGCAGTGTGGGGTTTAAATGGTTCTGTAGGATTGACACTATGTTTCCAAAATCCTTTTCCACTGGCTTCTCTGGGGTTACTAGGTTTCGCAGTAAGCCATACGTTTTTGCACCCATGGAATTCAACAATACCAGCGCTTTCCTCTCATCTGGCACTTCATTCGCCTTGCAGTACACTTCTATGCGTTCGACATATGTCGTCCAATCTTCGACTTCATTGTCGAACGCTGTGATACTGCCACTCTTCGGCATCCCTGGGTGTGGTTAGACTGGCTCAAAATGGCGTTTTCCCGCGCTCTCCCTTCTTCTCCGCTGCGGCTCAAAATGGCGTTTTCCCGCGCTCTCCCTTCTTCTCTGCTGCGGCTCAAAATGGCGTTTCCCATGCTCTCCCTTCTTCTCCGCTGTGGCTGCTCGGCCCTTGAACACCTGCTGCGCTCTGCGCATTTCCCTTTCTTCCCCGCTGACGCTGCTCGTCCCTTGAACACCGGCTGCGCTCTGCGCGTTTTCCTTCACGCCTCTCTCTCTTCTCCCGTCGACGCCGTTCGGTCCTGAACACCGGCTGCGCCCTGTGCGCTCTACCCTCTCTCTTCTCCCGTCGACGCCGCTCGGTCCTGAACACCGGCTGCGCCCTGTGTGCTCTACCCTCTCTCTTCTCCCGTCGGCACCGCTCGGTCCTGAACACCGGCTGTGCCCTGTGCGCTCTACCCTCTCTCTTCTCCCGTCGACGCTGCTCGGCATTTTCTGTGCCGTCGGTCAGCTCTAGCCGCTGCTGTCCGGGAAGGGTCTGCGCCGTACCTGTTGCCAGCCCGTTTCACTGGATCACCGTGACTGGAGAACCAAGCCCAGCTCTCAACAGCCTCCCCTGCGATGCTCAATCTCTGCTGGATGACTGGGCGGTTGCTCGTGGTCGACGCCCGTGCTTCTGGCCTCAACTTTCTTCCACTGTTCTCCAGGAGCGAATCCCTGGGAGGTAATGCAGAGTTGCAGGTAGGTTCGAATCTGCCTCGTCGCCAATGTTATACCCGTGTATTTTGATGTTGTGTGTCCTTCAATAACTAGACACGAGACTGCAGGGAACAATCAACAGGTATTTACTGGATGAGGGTTACTCTAAAACTAAACGTACAGATCCCTACTCAGGGTTTATATACAGGTGTGGTCACTGCCGGTACTACAGTATACAGGAGCTGCAAAAAGTAGTTCTCCCCTTAAAGGTGCATACACTACAGAAACGCCATAGCATACAAGGCTACGGACCAAGTGCTGGAAAATAGGATTAGAATAGATAGGGCTTGATGGCCGGCGTGGACACGATGGGCCGAAGGGCCTCTTTCTGTGCTGTATGGGCAGGATTTTCATTGGGCCATGGAGGCGGGATTGGAGGCATGTGGGGGTTTAACATCATGAAATCGGGGGGCACGAACCCATCCCACCCCCAACCCGCCTCCATACCAGTTTCAAAGGAGGCGGATACCCGACCTGTGCTGGGAGCCGCCTCCCCGAGGCGGGAAGGGGATTAGTGCCTATTAACTGCCCGTTAACAGGTAGTTAACAGGCAGTTTTTAGCCTAATCCCTATTTTTATTCCTGAAGTGTGGGATTCCCGATGGCTCCAAACCACGGCAAGTTAGCGAGGCAGACCGTCGGGCTGAAGGGCTTGGAGGGTTCAAGATGTCCGGTGTTCAGGTGAGTGATGGGTGCATGAGTGTAGAGGTAAGTGTGTTTGGTGTGTGTAAAGTGTTTAAAGAAGTTCTACTAACCTTTACTTACCTTTACAGCCTTCCTTCCTTCACCGGCACAGAACGCAGAATGGCCACGAGCTGTCAAAAGTTGCAGCCTCTGCTTTCTGTTCTGGAGAGAACTGGGTGGGCTCCAGAAGGTCAATCAAGTGAAAATTGCGTGGGTTGGCCACAACTCGGAGGCGGGACTACAACCCCAAAAGTTGTAGTCCCGCCTCCTACACGCCTCCAGTATCAAAATCCAGCCCAATGACTCTATGACTACAAATCATGTCCTCCAGCAACTCACCTCCTTGGCCTGTTTCTGACAAGACAGGAAATAGGAGCCAGAGGCACGAAAATGGGAAAACACTTTCAAAATAGTATTATCAAGGCATATAACAGGCTCTTAACTGACTTAACGACCTGTCCCACCGGTTCCAGTCGGGTTAGTTTGGAAGTGGCTGACCCGACATTCACGAAAATCGAATGGGAGTGGGCTGGAGGCGGGTTGGATGTCTGAAGCCTTTTTTTCCAATTTTCGCTGCTGACCCACCTCCAAACCTGCCTCCTCAGGGCTATTAAAATCGAGCCCTGAATGTCAGCATTTGTAAGATCTAAACAGATATTAGGTGCAGAGTCTCTCTCCTCTGCCCCAATAATGGCCCTGATATTTACGGGTGTAATATATGTGGGTAGAACAAATGAAGGACAGAGACACGATGGGCTGGATTTTCTCAGCCCCGAGGAGGCGGGTATGGAGGCGGCACTGTTGGGAAAGTTGCAGAATTTGGGGGTGGGTTGTAAACCCGCCCCCAACCCACCTCCGTGCCCTCTTGCCAGGAGGTGGGAAGCCGCCCTGCCCCGGGTCCTGTCTCCTTGGAGGTGGGAAGGGATTAAAGCCTATTAACTGCCTGCTAACAGGTAGTTAACAGGCAGAAAATAGGATTATCCCCATTTTTCATGCTGAAGTGCGGGCTTCCCGACTTGGGGGAACCCCACCGGGGTGTAGGAGGTGAGTAGGAGGTCGGAGGGGGTCAGAGGGGTCTGAAAGTGCAATGTAGAGGTGAGTGATGGGTGCAAGTGTGGAGTGGTAAGTATGTGAGGTGAGTGTAAAGTGTTTGAAAATGTTAACTTACCTTTGTTTCTACCTACAGCCTTCAGCCACTGTGGAGCCGTAGTCCCTGACATCTCCATTGTAGAGATCACAGACTGGCTGTTGGATCCTCCAATCCAACAGCCAGCTGATTTCTGCAAAGTAGAAAGGTTTGATGAGTTCTGAACACAAGGGCTCATCAAACTACACAGAATGTCAGTGTTTGACAGCTTCACAGAGCTGTCAAACGATGACATTTCTTCTTTCAAAAATTCTTGACAGATGACACGTCATACGTTGACGTGCTCTGTCACTGACTTCCCCCTAATTGGCCTGCTGAGTGGGCTTAACAAGGTCAATCAGGGGAAAATCCCACTGGTTGGCCAGAAGCTGATGGAGGTGAGATTGAAACCGGGCAAGCAGCAGTCCCGCCTCCAAGACGTCTCCATTCATAAAATCCAGCCCTATGAGTTGTTAGTCCATGTGCTTGCTTACAAGGCCAGAACGAACTGAGCATGCTCACACTAAACAATATGACAATACATTACACTACTTTCCCCTTAAAAAAATGTATGTATTCCCCTCTCAAATACAACAAAACTATGGTCCCACCTTTCCCAGTATTACATGTACCACATAAAAAAATCTTGGCTTTTTTTTTCTTTTAAATGAACTGCAAATCCAGTTCAATAACAGGTTTGTGGAGCCTTCCTGATCTCCTTAAAGAAGGTTTTGGTGTTGAGCCAATTTTCGGGCTGTTTTGTTTTGGTTCCTGTTAAGTCTGTGTGTTATATTGCGAATTACTACTCAGACCACAAGAGTAACTTTAACAGGACTTTACTGGTTGAAGGTCAGGGCGGATCTGCCCAATAAATCCTTACACAGCACTTATATACCGGTGTGGTCACCACCGGTATTACAGTATACAGTAGCCAAGATAAAGTAGTGCAACCCTTAAAATAGTTCTCTTAAAGGTGGAACGTTACATACACTACAATCCTCCCTTTTTAGGTTAACAGTATATATTCCCATTAAACATAACATCATAACATATATACACAACTTCATGTAAAAACAGTTCACAGGTTCAGTCTCTCTGGAGGCTTCCTGACTCGGTCCGGATAACGCCTCGGTGGTGTAGTAGTTTTCGGTGGTGCAGTAGGTTCTTCTGGCAAGGTCGATTCGGCTTGAAGGCCAGTGTCAGGTTCATCTGATTCCAGTATTACCGGATCGGAGGTAGATGCTATGGGTATCTCTGCTTCAACATTAGGCGTATAGAGTTGTGGAGTAGGTTGGCACTTTTCGGATGACTCTATGATCTGGTCAACATGGCGCCTTATTATGCTTTCCCCAATGTCCACGGTATACATCAGCGGTCCTAGTCGTTTGCAAATGGTTCCAGGCTGCCATTTCTTGGTACGGTAGTCCCGGGCCAAAACTTGTTGACCTATCTGGAAGGTTCTAGTTGACCTTTCATTCATGCCTTGAAATTGCCGGTTCTCTACGTCCCTTCTGATGTTTGGCTTGATCAAATCCAGCCGGCATCTTAGTCTTCTATTGAAAAACATCATGGCGGGAGTTTGGTTTGTGACCGCATGTGTTGCATTCCTGTACGCCAACAAGAAGTTATCTACCTTATGTTGTAGATTTATGTCTTCATTACCCATGGCCTTTATGGCCTTCTTGAAGGTCTGGACAAAGCTTTCAGCTAATCCATTGGTGGCGGGATGGTATGGGGCGGACGTGTAGTGCTTAACCCCATTGTTTTTTAAGAGCTTCCTGAATTCTTCAGACACAAATTGCGGTCCATTATCAGAACAAATCTGCTCCGGCAGCCCATTCCTGGCAAATATGGTCCTTAATACTGTGATGGTTTTTTCCGTGGTGGTGGAGGACATCTTTATTACCTCCGGCCACTTGGAGTGTGCATCCACCGCGATTAAGAATATTGAGTCCATAAATGGACCAGCAAAGTCGATATGTACCCTCTGCCGTGGAGATGAGGGCCACTCCCATGGATGCAGAGGAGCTTGTGGTGGGGCGTTTTGGACCTTCTGGCATCCTAGACAGCTCTTGGTCATTTCTTCGATGTCTCCATCGATACCTGGCCACCACACAAACGCTCTGGCTAGGTTCTTCATTTTCACTCCACCCAGATGCCCCTCGTGAAGCTCCTTTAGCACTTTATGCTGGAGTTTGGGTGGAATCACCACTCTGGATCCACACATCAAAGTTCCTCGGCACACTGACAGCTGTTCTCTTCTTTGCGAAAATGCTGGCAGCATTGGTTCGCCATGTGCTGGCCATCCCTTCACCGTTAAATCGTAGACTCGTGAGAGAGTCGGGTCATTTCTTGTTTCCTTTTCGATCGTAGCATTTGTTACTGGTAGACATTCCACTATGGTTGAGTGGAACATCTCCACTGGGTCCACTGTAGGCGCCTCTTCTACCGTTGGCAACGGTAGGCGCGATAACCCGTCAGCATTCCCATGCTGTTTTGACCCTTTGTATTCGATGTCATATTGGTGTGCCCCGAGGAAAATGGACCACCTCTGTAGCCTTTGCGCTGTCATATTGGAAACACTCTTTTTAGGGTTGAATGTAGATACCAACGGCTGGTGGTCTGTCAGCAGTGTCAACCTCTTGCCCTGCAGGTAATGATTGAATTTCTTTACTCCCCACACAAGGCTGAGAGCCTCCCTATCTATCTGAGCATAGTTGCGCTCAGCAGAGGTCAATGATCTGGATGCAAATGCGACTGGCCTTTCCGAGCCATTTGGCAACTTGTGTGAGAGTACTGCTCCAATACCATAAGGGGAAGCATCACAAGCTAGGCGAATAGATAGCGTTGGGTTGAAGTGAGCCAACACTTCCTCCGAGGTGATCAATGCCTTGCTTTTGTGAAAGGCCTTCTTACAGTCCTCGCTCCACTTCCATGGTACTTCTTTCCGCAACAGAGCATTCAGCGGGTGCAGCACCGTGGATAGATTTGGCAGAAACTTATGGTAATAGTTAATCAACCCTCGGAACGACCTCAACTGGGATACATTTTCCGGAGCGGGGGCCTTCACAACAGCTTCGATCTTGTCAGGTGACTTGTGCAGCCCCTCCTGGTCAATGACATGACCACAGTACGAGATCCGTTTCTGAAAGAACTCACATTTCTGGCGATTAACTCGAAGGCCATATTCCTTCAACCTGGTGAGCACCAGTTCCAAATTTGCGAGGTGTTCCTCCTCGTCCTCTCCTGTAATTAGGATATCGTCCAAGTAACACTGAGTGCTTGGAATTCCCTGTAAGACCTGCTCCATGGCCCTCTGCCAAATCGCTGGAGCCGAAGCCACTCCAAAAACCAGTCTATTATATCGATACAAGCCTCTGTGCGTGTTGATTGTGAGATACTGGCGCGACTCTTCCTCAACTTCCATCTGTAAGTACGCTTGCGCCAGGTCTACCTTGGTGAAGTGTTTCCCGCCAGACAATGAAGCAAAGATATCCTCAATCCGCGGAAGCGGATATTGTACCGTGTGAAGCACCGGATTAACTGTGATCTTGAAGTCTCCACAGATGCGGACCTTCCCCGGTTCCCCTGGCTTGTTACTTGATGAATGCTTCATGACGGGAACAATGGGCGTGGCCCACTCACTCCAGTCCACCTTAGACAGTACCCCTGAACGTTCAAGCTCTTCCAGTTCAGCCTCCACAGCAGGTCGTATCGCATAAGGTACCGGTCTGGCTTTGAAAAATTTTGGGTTTGCATGTTCCACAATCTTGATTTTTGCCTTAATTCCTCTCAGTGTTCCCAGTCCCTGTTGGAATACCTCTTTAGCCTCATCCAATATTCTGGACAATCGTTCAGGTTTGACATCTTTCTTTCCAGGATCTACCGTTATTGCGTTTAGGGAGTGCCAGTCCATATTTATTTTCCTGATCCACTCCCGTCCCAGAAGTGGTGGACCTCCCTCAGGTAGTACATATAAGTCCATTCCTTGGTGTTCTTTGCCATTGTGTAACACCTTGACTTTTATCTTTCCGATGGGGTATACTTTTTGCCCCGTGTATGTCTGCAATACTATCTTCATATCCCGTAGGGGAATATGTTTGAATAACTTTTTGTAATCTTGCTTATTCATGACCGTCAACGCCGATCCGGTGTCCAATTCCATCTTCACTTGGGCTTTTGCAATCTGCAGTGTGACCCAGATAGTTTGTCGGTCAGTTTCCTTACTCACATTGTGAATTCTCAGACTACCCAGTTCCTTGCTGTTGGAGTCTGAATCCGAATTCTGTTCATCTGAACTCTTCACAGCCACCTTATGTACCTTTCTGTACTTTTTCTGCGGTGACTTTTTGTTGCTGGTCTTCTTTCCTGACCGGCATACTTTAGCTATGTGACCAAGCTTGCCACATTTTCTACATTCCTGGTTTTTAAACCAGCATTAGTTCTGATCGTGTGTTGTCTTCCCACAACGATAACATTTCGTTGTACCCGAAGCCATTTGATCTACGCTGAGTACCGCTGCCTTCAGCTGCATTTCCGCAGTGCCTCTCGCTGCGGCTTCGTGCGATGCTGCAATAGTGACAGCCTTATCAAGTGTAAGATCATTCTCTTCGAGCAGTCGCTTTTGTGTTCCTTCCTTCAACAACCCACACACGAACTTGTCTCTCAGTGCCTCTGTCAGATTTTCCCCAAACTGACAGTATTTTGCTAGCCTACGCAGTTCAACTAAGTACTCCGCGTTGCTTTCCTCTTTCAGTTGCGTTTTCACATAAAATTTAAATCGTTCCGCTAACATCAGCGGTGTGGGGTTCAAATGATTCTTCAGGACAGCAACAATATTAGCGAAAGTCTGATCCGCCGGTTTAGCTGGTGATAGAAGATGCTTCAATAGCCCGTATGTCTTCGCACCCATTGAGTTTAGTAAGGTTAGTGCTTTATCATCATTTGATATGTTATTTGCATTACAATATATCTCTATGCGTTCTACATACGTGGCCCAATCTTCCACCTCGGAATCGAAATCGTTGATGTTACCACGCTCAGGCATCTTCGCAATCTTTTTGAGAGACAACAACGAAATTTTGCTTTAACTTCCTTGTTTTTTTTGTTTTTTTTAAAAAAAATGGCGGTTTCCCGCACTTGCCTTCTTCCCCGCCTCCGAAAATGGCGGTTTCCCACGCTTGTCTTCTTCCCCGCCTCCGAAAATGGCGGTTTCCTGCGCTCGCACGGTCTCCCTCGCTCGCTCGGTCTCGTTCTCCCTCGCTCGCTCGGTCTCGTTCTCCCTCGCTCGCTCGGCCTATCTCTCCCGCTCGCTCGGGCTCTGGCTCTCCCGCTGGCTGTGACGGCGATTGCCGTATTGCTGCGTTCGCCCTCCCCAGCGGTTTTCAATCGCGCCTCCCAGCCCCTCTTGCAGTCCGGTCCTTTCCCCCCCAGCTGCGGCTGAGTTCTCCGCGGTTTTCTTTTATTTGTTTTATTTTCTCCCGCGCAAGCGGTTCTCGGTCGCTGCGCCTCGCGGCCTCGGTAGCTGCCCGGCCTTGTTTACCGGTCGCGGTCGAGCTTGCTCTCGACGCCGTTGCGTCTCCCAGCCCGCTTGCAGCCCGGTCTCTCACACCGGCTGCGTTTGCCTGCACCGCGGCTTCCGTGCCTTACGCTGCCCCAGTCTCAGCGCCTCTGGCCCCGACTTCTGTCCGGCTCTTTTCCCCCCCGGCCGTGGTCGAGTTCTCCGCCCTTATATCCTCCATTTTTTTTTAATTTTCTCCCCTACTCACAGTCAACGTGGCCGACTTGCTTTTCGTCGCTGATCGGCTCACCCACCACCGTGATAGAAGGGACGATCACTGCCTGTTGCTGATGGAAGGCTTCGTGTCAGAATTCTTCCTTCTTCCTTGCTCTGCAGACTCGAGTCTTCTCTCAGCAGAATGACGAGGGCGGATGCCTCTTCTCGACGCCCGTTAACTGCCTTGGATGTATCTCTGCCGCAGGGTAAGATCGAACTCGTCGCCACTGTTAAGTCTGTGTGTTATATTGCGAATTACTACACAGACCACAAGAGTAAACTTTAACAGGACTTTACTGGTTGAAGGTCAGGGCGGATCTGCCCAATAAATCCTTACACAGCACTTATATACCGGTGTGGTCACCACCGGTATTACAGTATACAGTAGCCAAGATAAAGTAGTGCAACCCTTAAAATAGTTCTCTTAAAGGTGGAACGTTACATACACAACAGTTCCGAACTCAAAGAAGTCTACACGTACTCTCTGAAGAGGTCTACTTGGCCATGACCAGGGTTGTAGTGGAGTTTTGGGTGGTTTGTTTGTGCAATTTTGGCAAACGTTGCATTTGCTGACAAGTGATTCAAGATCACTGTCCAATCCAGGCCAGTAAACAATGCTCCTTGCAATTGATTTCATACTGATGATCCCTGGATGTTCAGTAGGAAGTTCGGTCAGAATTCTATCTCTAAAAGAAGTAGGTATCACCACTCTGTTTCCCCACTTGATACAACCTTGCTCAGTACAACCGTTATGGAATGGTGTCAACTCTGTGTCCAGACACTGATCAGTCGATCCATTCAAGGTGTTTTCATGCACTCTTTTCAGTACTGAGTCCTTTTGAGTCTTATCTGCAATCTCAGTTGCATTCACGGGAAAGTCTTTGTCAACTGCACCTAGCGTGAAAATAACACCTTCACTCCCAACATGAGTCTTCATTTGGCAACCTGGAAAAGGCATCTATGATTGTGTTCTGCTTTGAAGTGCGATATTCAATTGTGCAGTCATATTGTGACAACAAAACTGCCCAACGTTGCATTCTTGATGCGGCCATTGCAGGGATTGCAGATTTGGGCCCCAATATTGCTAGGAGTGGTTTACATAAGAACATAAGAAATAGGAGCAGGAGTAGGCCAATCGGCCCCTTGATCCTGCTCCGCCATTCAATAAGATCATGGCTGATCTGATCCTAACCGCCAATCTACTATCACAGAACCATCTCCTGAATCTAACAGAATTAGACACACGAAATAGGAGCAGGATCAGGCTACACGGCCCCTGGGCCCGCTCCGCTACCCACAGGGCCATGATCGATCCGAACCTAGACTCATGTCCAAATTCCTGCCCGCTCCCCGTAACCCTTAATTCCCTTTACTTCTAGGAAACTGTCTATTTCTGTTTTAAATTTATGTAATGATGTAGCTTCTACAGCTTTTTGGGGCAGCATATTCCATGGACCTACCACCCCCTGAGTGAAGTAGTTCCTCCTCATCTCAGTTTTGAAAGAGCAGCCCCTTATTCTAAGACTATGCCCCCTAGTTCTAGTTTCACCCATCATCAGGAGCATCCTCCCCGCATCCACCCGATCCAACCCCTTCACCATCTTATATGTTTCAATAAAATCGCCTCTCATTCTTCTGAACGCCAATGAGTAGAGTCCCAATCTACTCAACCTCTCCTCATATGTCCATCCCCTCATCCCCGGGATTAACCGAGTGAACCTTCTTTGTACTGACTCGAGAGCAAGTATGTCCTTTCTTAAGTATGGACACCAAAACTGTACGCAGTATTCCAGGTGCGGTCTCACCAATACCTTGTACAACTGAAGCAATACCTCCCTATTTTTATATTCTATCCCCCTAGCAATGAAAGCCAACATTCCATTGGCCTTCTTAATCACTTGCTGCACCTGCATACTAACCTTTTGAGTTTCGTGCACCAGGACCCCCAGATCCCTTTGTACTTCAGTACTTTCCAGTTTCTTGCCATTAAGATAATAACTTGCTCTACGATTTTTCCTGCCAAAGTGCATAACCTCACACTTTCCAGTATTGTATTCCATCTGCCAAATCTCTGCCCACTTACTTAGCCTGTCTATGTCCCCTTGCAGGTTTTTTATGTCCTCCTCACTCACTACTTTCCCTCCCATCTTAGTATCATCTGCAAACTTTGATATGTTACACTCGGTCCCCTCCTCCAAATCGTTAATATAGATTGTAAAGAGTTGGGGACCCAGCACAGACCCCTGCGGAACACCACTAGTTACTGATTGCCAGTCTGAGAATGAACCATTTATCCCAACTCTCTGCCTTCTGTTAGATAGCCAATCCTCTATCCATGCCAGAATATTACCCCCAATCCCGTGATTTTTTATCTTAAGCAATAATCTTTTGTGTGGCACCTTGTCAAATGCCTTCTGGAAGTCTAAATACACTACGTCCACTGGTTCCCCTTTATCCACCCTATATGTTACTTCCTCAAAGAACTCCAGCAAATTTGTCAAACATGACTTCCCCTTCATAAAACCATGCTGACTTTGTCCTATTAAATTATGATTATCCAAATGTCCTGTTACTGTCTCCTTAATAATGGACTCCAAAATTTTACCTACCACACATGTTAGGCTAACCGGTCTATAGTTTCCAGCCTTCTGTCTACTGCCCTTTTTAAATAAGGGTGTTACATTATCAGTTTTCCAGTCTGCTGGGACCTTTGCCGAGTCCAGGGAGTTTTGGAAAATTATTACCAATGCATCCACAATCCCTACTGCCACTTCCCTCAAGACCCTAGGATGTAAGCCATCAGGTCCAGGTGATTTATCCGCCTTGAGTCCCATTATTTTACCGTGATTGGTTTTTCTTGGCCGTCACCCATTATGTGGCTTATAACAGCTCCCACACTGTAGCTGGAAGCATCAAACGCTAACTTAAACTCATGCTCTGTGTCATAGTGCACAAGTAGAGCATCGCTAGAGAGATGTCTCTTACAAGCATCGTAAGCTTCCTGTTGTGCTTTCGTCCACTTCCAATGGACATCCTTCTTGAGGAGCTCATGCAATGGAGCTAGCATGGTCACTAACTCAGGTAAGAAACATGCGTAGTACTGGACCATTCCAAGGAACGATCTTAACTCAGGTAAGTCCTGTGGCTTTGGATCATTGAAGATAGCATCAACCTTTTCCTTCACTGGTTACAAGCCATTTGCATCAACTTTCAACCTTCAAACCAAGGCTGCACAAAAGCACATTTGCGCCTTTTCAATTTGACATTGTGGGCATTCAACCTTTGAAGCACTATATCTAACACTTCTAGATTTTCTTCCTCGCTACTTGTTGCGATCAGCACATCGTCTTGATTGCATAAGCAATTTGGAACTGCTTGCAACATCTTATCCATTGTAGCCTGAAAGATTTTGGGGGAGGACTTTACCCCATATGGCAGCTTGGTGTATGAGTACAGTCCCTTGTGTGTCTTGATGGTGAGATACTGTTGACTCTTTTGTAAACAATCAGCTGAGTGTAAGCGTGCGACAGGTCAAACTTGGAGAAAACCTTTGACCCTGAGAGTGCTGCATACAAATCTTGAAATGTAGGTAACAGGTGCTGCTCATCGTTAACTGCTTAGTTGATAGTAACTTTGTAGTCACCACACAAGCGTAAAGTTTTGTCTGCTTTGGGCACTACCACAATCGGAGTAGCCCATTCACTTTTGTCAGTTTTTACTAGCACTCTGTTCTCTCTGAGCTTCGCTAGCTCTTCCTCCACCTGACTTTTCAATGCATAGGGGACTGGCCTTGCCTTACAATAGACAGGCTTCGTGTTGGACTTGATGTGGATATGCGCGTCATAACTAGTGATGCCCTCATAACTGTCTGTGAACATGCTTTCGTACTTGTTCAACATTGTGTCGAGTCGCTTCTTTGAAGCATCTACACTGAAGACGTTTTTCCAGTCTAGTTTTAACTTTCTCAACCAGTCTTTGCCCATGAGAGTTGGCCTGTTGTTATAGCTCGCTACAATAATAGGCAGCTTTACTGGCTGGCCATTGTGTTAAACTGTACATTCCATTAGTCCACATGTCTCAAGGATTTCTCCGGAGTAGGTTTTTAACTCTATGGTACTCTTTGTAAGAGTACTTGATTGAATTACTCTCACATGTGTCCTTACTCATGATAGAGCAGTCCACCGCCGTGTCGATACACATATCAATATATTGCTCATTGATCAAAAGTTTTGTATGGAAGTCTTTCTCACAAGTGCTTGCGTTGCCGCTAATGGCATAGATACTGTAGATGCCTAGTTCTTCAACAGCAGGTGTGTTCACTTCAATATTGTGAACGCCTCCCTTTTGTTGTCGCTGCTTTGCATTGCCACTAGAATGGTTCTTACTTCCTGCTTTAAATCTAGCTCTGCAAGCTGTTGAAATATGGCCTTGCTTCTGGCAGTGAAAACACTTTGCATTTCTGTATTGGCAGGTCTGTGGTGAGTGATTTCCATTGCAGCGATAACAATACACTGAACTGCTCTCACTGACATGTTTTTGACTTGGTCTCACAGCTTTAGGTTTGGCGGTGGCTTTGTGACTGTAGACCTCAGCTGCACTAGTTACCTGAGTTGGACGGAGCTCCCTAGCATTCTTAGATTCCACCTCCACAGATAGGGCAATTTTGCATGCTATGTCAAACGTTAGGTTCGGTGTGTTCAGTAACTTGGACTGTGTGCGCTCATCCACCAGTCCACACACAAACTGATCTCGCAACGCATGATCCAAAAATGTGCCGAAGTTACAATGCAAAGACAGGTTCTTAAGAGTTACAATGTACTCACTGATGGTTTCACTTTCTTTTTGGTTTTTGGCACCAAATTTATAGCTCTCTGCTATTTCTAATGGCTTTGGGTCGAAATGGCCCTCGAGTTTCTCGACAATGTCTTCAAACGGCGCATCCTTCGCTTTCCCTGGCACGAGTAGGTTTGTCAATGTTCTGTAGACATCTGGCCCGATCTCCGTTAGAAAAATTGCTTTCTTCCGTTCAAGAATTACTTTATTTTGAGCTTGAACATTCTCATCTACACCTTTGGTCTCAATAATGTTACTGGCCTTAAAAACATCTCCATCTGCTCAATGTAAGATCTTGATTTTCAAAAGGCCTTTGATAAGGTACCCCATAATAGACTGGTGAACAATGTCAGAGAATGCGGAGTCAGGGGACAAGTAGCCGAATTGATAGCTAGCTGGCGTCAAGATAGAAAGCAGAGAGAAGGGGTAAAAGGTAGCTGTTCACAGTGGCAGAAGGTGGGTAGTGGTGTTCCACAAGGATCAGTACTGAGACCACTGTTGTTCACAATTTATATTAACGATTTAGACTTTGGAATCAAAAACACAATTTCTAAATTTGCGGATGACACCAAATTGGGGGGGGAATAGTCAATACTGAGGAGGACTGCAACAAATTACAGGAGGACATTAATAAACTTGCAGAATGAGCATATAATTGGCAAATGAAGTTCAACACTGATAAATGTGAGGTATTACATTTTGGTAGGAAGAATAGGGAGGTCACATTACTTGGAGGGTGTGAGTCTAGGTGGGGTAGAGGAACAAAGGGATCTCGGAGTACAAATACACAAATCACTAAAAGTTGCAACACATGTTAGCAAGGCCATAAAAAAAGCAAACCAGGCACTAGGGTTTATTTCTAGAGGTATAGAATTGAAAAGTAGGGAAGTTATGCTAAACCTGTATCGAACCTTGGTTAGACCAACATGGAGTACTGCGTACAGTTCTGGTCGCCATATTATAAAAAGGATATAGAGGCACTTGAGAGGGTGCAGAGAAGATTTACAAGGACACCAGAAATGCGAGGGTATACATATCAGGAAAGGATGAACAGGCTGCGTCTCTTTTCTCTTGAAAAAAGAAGGCTGAGAGGTGACCCAACAGAGGTCTTTAAAATTATGAAAGGTTTTGATAGAGGGAATACAGAAAGAATGTTTCCACTTGTGGGGAAGAGCATAACTGGAGGCCATCAATATAATCATAGAATCATAGAAAGTTACAGCATGGAAGGAGGCCATTTCTGCCCATCGTGTCCGCGCCAGCCAACAAAGAGCTATCCAGCCTAATCCCACTTCCCAGCTCTAGGTCCATAGCCCTGCAGGTTGCAGCATCCCAAGTGCACATCCAAGTACTTTTTAAATGTGGTTAGGGTTTCTGCCTCTGCTACCCTTTCAGGCAGTGAGTTCCAGACCCCCACAACCGTCTGGGTGAAGAAATTTCCCCTCAAATCTCCTCTAAACCTTCCACCAATTACTTTAAATCTGTGCCCCCTGGTTTTTGACCCTTCTGCTAAGGGAAATAGGTCCTTTCTATCCACTTTATCTAAGCCCCTCATAATTTTATACACCTCAATAAGGTCTCCCCTCAACCTCCTCTGTTCCAAGGAAAACAAACCCAGCCCATGCAGTCTTTCCTCATAGCTAAGATTCTCCACTCTTGGCAACATCCTTGTAAATCTCCTCTGTACCCTCTCTAGTGCAATCACATCTTTCCTGTAATGTGGTGACCAGAACTGCACGCAGTACTCTAGCTGCGGCCTAACTAGTGTTTTATACAGTTGAAGCATAACCCCCTGCTCTTGTGTTCTATGCCATGGCTAATAAAGGCAAGCATTCCGTATGCCTTCTTAACCACCTTATCTACTTGGCCTGCTACCTTCAGGGATCTGTGGACATGCACTCCAAGGTCCCTTTGTTCCTCTACACTACTCAGTGTCCTACCATTTAATGTGTATTCCCTTTCCTTGTTAGCCCTCCCCAAATGCATTACCTCACACTTCTCCGGATTGAATTCCATTTGCCACTGTTCTGCCCACCTGACCAATTTATTGATATCTTCCTGCAGTCTACAGCTTCCTTCTTCAGTATCAACCACACAGCCAATTTTAGTATCATCTGCAAACTTCTTAATCATACCCCCTATATTCAAGTCTACATCATTGATATATACCACAAAAAGCAAGGGACCTAGTACTGAGCCCTGCAGAACCCCACTGGAAATAGCCTTCCAGTCACAAAAATACCCATCAACCATTACCCTCTGCTTCCTGCCTCCGAGCCAGTTTTGAATCCAACTTGACACTATAAGATAGTCACCAAGAAATCCAATAGGGAATTCAGAAGAAACTTCTTTATCCAGAGAGTGGTGAGAATGTGAAACTCGCTACCACAGGGAGTGGTTGAAGCGAAAAGTGTCGATGCATTTAAGGGGAGGTGAGACAAGCATATGAGGAAAAAGGGAATAGAGGGTTATGCTGATGGATTTAGATGAGCAAAGACGGCAGGAGACTCGAGTGGAGCATAAATGCCAGCATGGACTGGTTGGGCCGAATGGCCTGTTTCGGTGCCATATATCCTATGTATGTAATCCTATGTATGAATGGTTCGCGAGTTCGGTCATACATGCTGAGGCTTCCGATGAATCCCATAGGCGCCGCCATGATTGTCCCGATCCCGTCAGACAATGGCTCAGCACGCTACCTGTGTACCTGTGAGAATCAACACTGCTGTTGCTGTGTATACATACACGCAAAAGCGAAGCAGAGATGATTCTGCACGAGCATTAAAGGTAAAACATCACAAAAATTCAGTTTAGGTGTCACAAATTCACCTTAAACTTTTCCACTTGAAGGTTGAACACTGTGTCCTTCCATGATCCCTAAAAATGGCTTTGGGATCCCATCCTCGTCGCTAAAATGTAATATATGTGGGTAGAACAAATGAAGGACAGAGACAGGATGAGTTGCTCGTCCATGTGCTTGCTTTACTAGGCCAGAGTGAACTGAGCATGCTCATACTAAACCATGTGACAAACCATGTGATAATATATTACAACGGTGAGGCGGGGATGGTGCAAGGGAGGCTGAAAGTGGCTGGGGTCACGGAGGTCCTGCTGAACTTAATGGCAAGAGTTGGGGACAGTCCCCGGCAATCAGGAGGGGGGAAGGTCGGTGATCACAGCAGGGGGAAGAGAGAGGCCGAAATCGGCAGGGGGAGGAGGCTTCTTTGAGAGGACAGACGCAGCACTCCTTCTCCTCCTGGCCCACAAGGAGTGCTGAGAAAGGCACTTTCCAAACAGCCAGGCCCACAGAATTGAAACAGGGCCACCTAATGAATAAGAAATGTAAGCACAAATAGGACTGAGTTAGCGGGGCCTCCAGGCTGGATTGGCAGGGGTCAGGTGCTGCATGTCGCCCTGGGGCCATAAATTGGAAATCCCAGCACCCTGGGCAACCAGATGGGCCTCAACTATCATTGTGTTTGCTCCAAATAAGTTGAACTTCACCTCTCCTTCTCAGTACACTGCAAGGCATCTTAAAACAGTCAGGATTGAACCTGCATGGGTGGATGGGTGGAGGACTGAGGTCGGGTGAGATGTAAAGATTTAAAAAATTTCGAACGCAAGCTGCCTCTAAACTGTCCACTTCCATGTGTAATGCAGCTGGGACAGGGGGCGGGCAGTCAACCCACTCCGAAGAGGTGGGTTGGCCATTTAAATATTATAATGAGGCTGGGAGTCTTACATTTAACATCCCTTACAGGTTTAACCCCGGCCGGCCGGGTTTCTCAAGCCTCGGGAAACCCGGCAGCTCAAGGGAGGTGAGAACAGCTTTGCTGAAAAGCATTGCTTGTGGGCCAGGAGGAGCAGGAGTGCTTTCCCCTGGGTTCCTCAGGCATGACCTACCTTTTACAAAGCCCTGCTGGCTCTCTCTGATCAGCTGAAAATTTTCAAGGTGTTCAGTCACTCTATCCTTAATTATAGACTCCAGTACTTTCCCGACAACAGATGTTAGGCTAACTGGCCTATAATTCCCTGGTTTCGCTCTCTCACCATTCTTAAATTGCGGAGTGACATGCGCAATTTTCCAATCTGAAGGAACGGTTCCTGAATCGAGAGAACTTTGGAAGATTATACTTAGGCCATCTGCTCACCATGTGCTCACCTACTTCCTTTAAATCCCTGGGATGGAAACCATCTGGTCCTGGGGATTTGTCACTCTTTAGTGCCATTATTTTCTTCACTACTATTTTGCTTACATTAATTTTGTTGAGTCCCTGTCCCTGATTCAATATTAGTTTCCTTGGGATTTCAGGCATGCTATCCTCTTCCTCTACTGGAAATACTGATGCAAAGTATTTTTTTTTTAAATCGCTTATGGGATCTGGGCTTTGCTGGCAAGACCATCATTTATTGCCCATCCCTAATTGCCCTTGAGAAGGTGGTGATGAGCCGCCTTCTTGAACCGCTGCAGTCCGAGTGTTGAAGGTACTCCCACAGTGCTGTTAGGTAGGGAGTTCCAGGGTATTGACCCAGCGACGATGAAGAATCGGCGATATACTTCTAAGTCAGGATGGTGTGTGACTTGGAGGGGAACTTGGAGGTGGTGGTGTTCCCATGCACCTGCTGCCCTTGTCCTTCTAGGTGAAAGATGGGTTTGGGAGGTACTGCCAAAGAAGCCTTGGCGAGTTGCTATTGTGCATCTTGTAGATGGTACACACTGCAACCACGGTACGCTGGTGGTGGAGGGAGTGAATGTTTAAGATGGTGGATGGGATGCCAATCAAACGGGCTGCTTTGTCCTGAATTGTGTCGAGCTTCTTGAGTGTTGTTGCAGCTGCACTCATCCAGGCAAGTGGAGAGTATTCCATCACACTCCTTACTTGTGCCTTGTAGATGGTGGAAAGGCTTTGGGGAGTCAGGAGGTGAGACATTCACCGCAGAATACCTAGCCTCTGACCTGCTCTTGTTGCCACAGTATTTATGTGGCTGGTCCAGTTAAGTTTCTGGTCAATGGTGACCCCCAGGATGTTGATGGTGGGGGATTCGGCGATGGTAATGCCATTGAATGTCAAGGGGAGGTGGTTAGACTCTCGCTTGTTGGAGATAGTCATTGCCTGGCACTTCTGTGGCGCAAATGTTCCCTGCCACTTATCAGCCCAAGCCTGAACGTCTTCCAGGTCTTGTTGCATGCGGACATGGACTGCTTCATTATCTGAGGAGTTGTGAATGACGCTGAACACTGTGCAGTCATCAGCGAACTTCCACATTTCTGACCTTATGTTGGAGGGAAGGTCATTGATGAAGCAGCTGAAAATGGTTGGGCCTAGGACACTGCCCTGAGGAACTCCTGCAGCGATGTCCTGGGGCTGTGATGATTGACCTTCAATCACCACAACCATCTTCCTTTGTGCTAGGTATGCCTCCAGCCAGTGGAGTATTTTCCCCCTGATTCCCATTGACTTCAGTTTTACCAGGGCTCCTTGATGCCACACTCGGTCAAATGCTGCCTTGATGTCAAGGGCAGTCACTCTCACCTCACCTCTGGAATTCTCAACATGTCTGCCATTTCCTTGTTACCATTAACAATATCCCCATTATCAGTTTACAAGGGGCCAACATTGCTCTTGATCACCCTCTTTTCCCTAATACAATTGTAAAAGATGTTTGTGTTGATTTTGATATCCCTTGCAAGTTTCTATTCATACTCCCTTTTTGTAGCCCTTACTATCTGTTTTGTCACCCTTTGCTGTTCTTTGTATCGTTCCCATTCACCAGGATCTGTGCTATTTTTTGCATTTTTGTATGCTTTTTCTTTTAGTTTTATGTTGTCTCTTACCTCTTCAGGCATTCATGGCTGGTTTGTTTTGGAAAGTAGAACTCTTGCCCCTTAGGGGTATAAACTGGTTCTGTATCACCTTAAATTATTTTTTTGAACACCTGTCATTGATCTTCTGTCATTTTACCCATTAATAGATTTTCCCAATTTACTGTGGACAGTCTCTTCATCGCATTGAAGTCAGCCTTGCATAAATCTAAAATCTGAGTAGTTGTTTCACATAGGACAAAGATAGACTTTTGGATACTAAGGGAATCAAAGGATACGGGGATAGTGCAGGAAGGTGGAGTTGAGGTAAAAGATCAGCCATGATCTTATTGAATGGCGGAGCCGGCTCGAGGGGCTAAGTGGCTTACTCCTGCTCCTATTCCTTATGTTCTTATTTAGCTCGCTTGATTGGCACCCCATCCATCACCTTAAACATCCCCTCCCTCAACCACCGGCGCACCGTTGCTACAGTGTGTACCATCTCCACTGCAGCAACTCACCAAATCTTCTTTGACTACACCTCCCAAACCCACGACCTCTACCAACTAGAAGGACAAGGGCAGCAGGCGCATGGGTACACTACCTCCTTCGAGTTCTCCTTCATGTCATACACCAGCCTGCCTTGGAAATATATCACCGTTCCTTCATCGTTACTGGGTCAAAATCCTGGAACTCCCTACCTGACAACATTGTGGGAGTACCTTCACCACTCAGACTGTAGCGGTTCAAGCAGACGGCTCACCACCACCTTCTCAAGGGCAATTAGGGATGGGCAGTAAATGCTGGCCTTGCCAGTGATGCCCACATAGGTCAACTAACCTTCTAACTAGGCTGCTACATTTCCTCTCATGCAATGTGCACTGCAGATTGGCTGGTATTGTCACTGTGTTCTTTGGCACCTTGAACGAGTCTGAAGCACGAAAGTTGACGGCTGAGGTGATGTTGACAGCCTCTATATGGTGGAGTTTGGCAAGAGATCAGGTTCCAGCACAGAACACAACCAATGTTCCCTCTAATTTTATTTTCTGCATGGGCCCTTTAAATTTGTTAAGTGGCTGCACATGCACGGTATCTCTTCCAGTGGCAGCGCTGATGAACGGCCTGCGCGGGACCTCACGATTGGTTTGCAGCTTCGAGGCCATGCACCTTAGGGGAAACATTGGACACAACTCTGTCTCAGTTTCTCTTGAGAAGCGCAATCTATGATGATAGAGATCTTCTGACAAGTCTAGCTAAGTGCGCCTCGGCCTGTAAATGAGGATTGGAAGGTCACGGGGTGGCGGGGGTAGGTGCAGTGTGGCAAGGCTTTCCTGGTGAAACCACACCTGCCTGGCATCTCTCTCCTTTGTTCTTCCTCTTCGTCCTGTCAACAGTCAAGAGAGAAAGATATTCCCATTGAAATATCCATGGTCCAATTATAACAAAGTAAAGATAACCATGCCAAAACTTTAGGGCAAACAGTGGGAGATATAAATTACAGCCAAAAAATACAACACAAAGAAACACTAGTCATATATGGCATATCCATCTCCATGACTTAATTCCAGTAAACATTGAGGTAGACCAAAGTCATCACCTTTGGTCCCCACCACAAATTCTGTATACTTGCCACTGACTCTATCCCCTACCCCTAGCACTGCCTCAGGCAGAACTGCAATCCTGGCATCCTATTCAACCCATGCTGAGCTTCTGATCCTCTGCATCACAAAGACCACCTACTTCCATCTCCATAACATCATTTGCCTCTGTCCCTACTAAGCACACCTGCTGCCTCATCCATGTTTTTGTCACCTCCAGACCTGATGACTCCATTGCTCTCCTGGCCGGCCTCCCCTCCTCCACCCTCCATAAACTTTAACTCATTCAAAACCCTGCTGCCCACATCCTATCCTGCACCAACTCCAGTTCACCCATCACCACTGTGCTCGCTGACATACATTGGCCCCCAGTGCCTCAAATCTAAAATTCACACCCTTATGTTTAAATCTCTCCATAGTTTCACCCCACCCTATCTCTGTTAGCTTCTCCAGCCTTATAGCCCCCTCCCCTTCCCATACTCTCCATTTCTCTGACTCCAACCTTTATTCATCCCCCTTCTTTATCCCACCATTGGTGGCAGAACTTTCAGCTGCCTCGGTCTGCTCTCTGCAATTCCCTCCCTAAAGCTCTCCACCTTCCTTTTCCTCCTTTAAGACCCTGCTTAAAACCCACCTGTTTGACCAAGCTTTTGGTCACGCCTCCTAATATCTCCTACTTTGACGGCACCATTATTGTTACACTCTGTGAAGTGTCTTGGGGGGAAAAATTTGGTTGTTTTGCGCCTCCTGTTAGCCCCCTAAGAGGGCGCTAATGGGGTGCAAAGCAACTAGTGCCTGGGCGCATCGATGTTTGCGCTGCTCGCAAAATTGACCAGACATTTTGTGGCGCCACTAAACACTAGCGCCACGATCTCCTGTGCCTGCAGATCGTGACGTCAGTCGAGCGTGCAATGCTCCAGTAGCGCCCCAGACTGGATATTGAGTGGCGCCCCCTGCCTTACCGCCTGCCGCTAGCAACAACAGGTTGAGGGGAGTGATTTGCAGTTGGGAAGGGACTGGGGGAGCGCTATTTAAAGGCGACCGCTTCCTGCCTTTTTTTGTCGGCGACATTTTTGCACCACACATTCTGAGAGAGACAGAGAGACTTCTGGAGAGATTCAATGTGGTGTGAAGGAGTTTTGGGTACTGAGCAGCACTTTGCAGGTTCATTTTGATTTGACCTTCCTTGCATCGATTTAGAAGAGACTGTGGGGACTGCACTCTGAGCTCTTTCCCTCAGCCTCTCCATTGTTCTTTCCAGCAGATTTGATGTACAGGTCTCAAGATTCAAGATTCAAGGCTGCAATGAGCAGGGTGTGGATGGAGAGCAAGATCGACCCTCCCCTTTAAGAACTGGCCGGCGCCAGTGTGTCTGTGTTCCATTGCTGACTGACATCACATGAGCTTCGCCAGCGCACTGAGTTAGCGCCTCGCTCCTCGGCGTTAGCGCCTTAAGAGAGGTGTGTAGTGCCTGATTTAGTGCTCCAATCACCTCCAGAGGCGATAGAAGCCAAGTTTGCAGTTGGAGGCGATAATTAGCGCCAGGCGCTAAACTTTGCACCCGGCCGATAATTGTGCCCCAAACGGGGTGATACCGAATTTCTCCCCCTTGGGATGTTTATCAATGTTTAAGGCACTATATAAATGCAAGTTGTTTTTGTTACTAAAGAACCATAGGCCTGGATTTTCCCTTGGGCATTTTTCCCACAGGACCCTAACAGGGTGGAGCGATCCTTTGTCCTGTCATGACTCAGTGATTCAGCTGTTCTAGACGGTTAAGGCTATCATTATGTTTGGGCTGGAATTCATGCGGGGTGGGGGTGGGCGGACAGATAAAACGGAGAGGGGGACTTACCCGCCCCTTTCCCGCCCTGAGCTGGCTGATCGCAATTTTTAAACTGCAGGCGGTTAGGACAGACGCCCCAATCTGCCGGGGTCCTCCTTAAAATTGCAGATTAGGCTCTGATGATACCAGCAGGACAGAATAAATTTCAGCATAGTTTATAAAATGTACAAACACGAGAGCGATCAGTGCAAATAAAAAAAGCCAGCAATTCAAATAGCTCACGTCAAGGCCACGCAAAAAAAAGTGATACGACACTGTAGGAATTTCACGTGCCAGCTGTCACGAAACCACGAGCTGGGTACAGATGAGGACCACCATCCAGGAAAATCCCAACGTTCCTGCACCACGGCATCAATTCTTTCTTAAGTAATTCCATGGGTTTTCACCTCTGCTCTTCTAATCAGAAATCCATCCCACTTGTTCAATACTCTTTGAGGTAGATTTGACTTGCGGGCGGCCAACTGGCGGGGCGCACTGGTTGGTCGGCCATTCCGGATGCAATGCGCCCCCTCCCCTCCTCTGTGATTTTGAGGCTCTGGCCTCTTCTATAATCGACAGGTGAGCTGCAGTGTGGGGCCAAACAGGCGCCAATGCAGCTCGCCAGATTCGGCACAGGAAAATTGGCTGGAATTTCAAGAGGGTAAGTTGTGAGGTGGAGAGGGGAACAGCAGCCCAGATTATTCTTATGGGCCCCAGAGGTGCGTTCCTGCTCCTCCAGGGCCCAAAAAG
This sequence comes from Somniosus microcephalus, assembly GCF_052327205.1. Classification (NCBI taxonomy): domain Eukaryota; kingdom Metazoa; phylum Chordata; class Chondrichthyes; order Squaliformes; family Somniosidae; genus Somniosus; species Somniosus microcephalus. The sequence goes on along the minus strand of NC_140987.1, from coordinate 75,722,028 downwards.
TAATTCAAGACTTAGCTTTGCTGGGCCTTGATATGCCATCAATGACTCAAAGACAAGGATTCAACTGAAGGCTTTTAATCACTAAAAACATAGCAGCATAGCAGGTCTTCCCACATTGGGTTCGTCTGGTAGTGAGTGACTCATGCAGCTCCTGAGACCTTTATATGGCAAAAGACAGGGGCGTAGCCAATACACACAATAGGAACAAAAGGGTGCGGTTCACACAATACAAGCAGGTAAAATACAAGCAGGTCTGATGAAGGCATATTTCATCACATTCACCCCTTCTACAGATTTAGTCTGTCCGGGGGTGTGATAGTCCTTCCTGAACGTCGCAACAGTACCTCAGGTTCCGACCGGGAGTCCGTGGTGCCCTCCTGGGCATACCCATGTGCTGGGGGTGTTGCAGGTAGTTCTGGGGGTGGTGAGGATACCTCTGGGGATAGTGGAGGTTCTTCTGGGGGTGCTGGTGATGGGTCGTCGTCGTCGCTTCCTGCCGAGGCGAGGTCATTTATGGACACGGTGTCTTCACGCCCGTCGGCGTGCTTGATGTACGCGTACTGTGGGTTTGCGTGGAGTAGGTGTACTGCCTCCACGAGGGGATCCGTTTTGTGGCCCCTCACATGCTTCCGTAACAGGACTGTCCCTGGGGTGGAGAGCCACGAGGGTAGGGACACTCCTGAGGTTGATTTGCGGGGAAAAACAAACATCTTCTCGTGAGGAGTGGCGTTAGTAGCAGTACACAGTAGCGACCTTATCGAGTGGAGTACGTCTGGGAGGACCTCCTGCCAGCAGGAGGTGGGGAGGCCTTTAGACCTTAGTGCTAAGGTGACCGCCTTCCACACTGTCGCGTTCTCCCTCTCCACTTGCCCATTACCCCGGGGGTTATAACTAGTGGTCCGACTCGTGGCTATCCCCTTCGACAGCAGGTATTGGCGCAGTTCATCGCTCATGAACGACGCCCCCCTGTCAGTGTGGATGTAGTTAGGCATGCCGAACGTGCAAAACAGGTTGCCGAGGCACTTGATGACCGTGGCACTGGTCATATCTGGGCAGGGGTAGGCGAATGGGAAGCGGGAGTACTCGTCCACAATGTTGAGAAAGTACACATTGCGGTCGGTGGAGGGGAGTGGTCCCTTGAAATCTAAGCTCAGGCGCTCGAATGGCCATGTAGCTTTGATCAGGTGGGCTCGGTCGGGCCTGAAAAAACGGGGCTTGCATTCCGCACAGGTGCGGCAGTCCCTGGTCATAGACCGGACCACCTCGATGGAACAGGGCAGGTTACGGGATTTTATAAAGTGGAATAGCCGGGTGACCCCCGGGTGGCAGAGGCCATTGTGGAGGCCCTGTAGCCTGTCCCCCTGGATGCTGGCACACATCCCTCGTGATAGGGCATCGGGGGATTCATTGAGGGCCCCCGGCCTATATATTATGTCGTACTCAAACGTGGAGAGTGCGATCCGCCACCTGAGAATTTTGTCGTTCTTGATCTTCCCCCTCTGTTGTTAAACATGAAGGTTACCGACCGCTGGTCGGTGAGCAGGGTGAAGCGTTTGCCGGCTAGGTAGTGCCTCCAGTGCCGCACTGCCTCCACTATGGCCTGGGCCTCCTTCTCTACCGAGGAGTGCCTGATCTCGGGCCCTTGGAGGGTTCTTGAGAAAAAGACTACGGGCCGCCCATCCTGGTTGAGGGTGGCTGCTAAAGCGAAGTCGGACGCATCACTTTCGACCTGGAAAGGGATGTTTTCGTCCACTGCCCGCAGCGCGGCCTTCTCAATGTCGTGTTTAATGCTGTTGAAGGCGGCGTGGGCCTCGGCTGTGAGCGGGAAGGACGTTGATTTCAGGAGGGGACGGGCCTTGTCGGAATAATTGGGGACCCATTGGGCGTAATAGGAGAAGAACCCCAGGCACCTTTTCAGGGCCTTGGGAGTGTTTGGTTGGGGTAGCTCCCGTAGGGGGCGCAATCGGTCGGGGTCCGGACCGATTTCCCCGTTTTCCACCACGCAGCCCAGGATACAGAGGCGCGTGGTGCTAAAGACACACTTATCCTCGTTGTAGGTGAGATTGAGTCTGAGGGCGGTTTTCAGAAATCTCGCGAGGTTCGAGTCGTGGTCTTGCTGGTCGTGGCCGCAGATGGTGACGTTGTCTAGGTATGGGTAGGTGGCTGTTAACTGGTTCTCATCGACCATGCGGTCCATCTCCCGCTGGAAGACCGAGACCCCGTTCGTTACCCCAAAGGGGACTCTGAGGAAGTGGTAGAGACGTCCGTTTGCCTCAAAGGCGGTGTATGGACGGTCCTCCGGCCTAATGGGGAGCTGGTGGTATGCCGATTTTAGGTCGATGGTGGAAAACACCCGGTATTGCGCGATTTGGTTAACCATATCCGCTATGCGGGGCAGAGGGTAGGCGTCTAGCTGGGTGTATAGATTAACCGTCTGGCTATAATCTATCACCATCCGCTTCTTTTTGCTACCCTTAACTACTACTACCTGGGCGCGCCACGGGCTGGTACTGCATTCGATGATACCCTCCCGCTTGAGTCTTTCTACTTCCGACGCAATGAACCGTCTATCCTCCCAGCTGTACTGCCTACTCTTGGTCGCTATGGGTCGACAGTTGGGTGCGAGGTTGGCGAACAGAGAGGGCAGCTTGTCCTTCAGGGTAGCCAGACCGCACACTGTGAGGGGCGGCTGGGACCCACCGTAGTTAAGCGTGATACTTTGGTGGTGGCACTGGAAGTCCAGACCCAAGATCACGCTCACACAGAGATCTGGCATTATCAATAGTTTAAAATCTCTGTAATCATTGCCTTTTACCGACAACATAACCGCGCAGAAACCTGTAATTTTTGAGGTATGAGTCTTATCGGCCATGGTGATTTTGCCCTGTGTGGGGACTATCGTTAGAGAAAGTCGTTTTACCAGGCTAGGATGAATAAAGCTTTCGGTGCTCCCGCAGTCAATCAAGCATTTAACCTTGTTCCCGTTTACCTCTATGTCCATCATTGATTTAGACAACGGATGTGGCCTGGATTGATCCACTGTGATCGAGGCCACCAGTGGGTCCTGGAGGTCCGTGTAGTCGGGGCAAGATGGTGGACTCCATGAGGGTGGACAAGATGGCTTCCAAGATGGCCGCTCCCACGGCGCGCACGCGGCGATGGTGGAGTTGGAGGCGGGGTTCCCTCTGCAGACTTTGCTGAAATGTCCTTTCTTCCCGCATTTAAAACAGGTGGTGCCCTTCGCTGGGCACAGATGCCTGGAGTGTTTGTCCTGACCGCAGAAGTAGCATTTCGGGCCCCGATGCATCGCGGCAGTAGTGGGGCTCCTGGGTGGAGGCTGGGGCTCCGATGGTGCTGGGCTGGCCTGAGACCTGGGAGGTGAAGATGGCTTCCAAGATGGCGGCCCCCACGGCGCGCACGAGGCGGAGTGGGCCACGTGGCCTGGGGAACAGGATTCAGAGTTCCTCTGGGCCATATCCAGCGATCACGCTATATCTATAGCCTGTTTTAAGTCCAGTCCCTCCTTTTCAAACAGTTTCTGCCGAATATAATTTGAACTGAGGCCCGCAATAAGGGAGTCTCGAATCAGCTCCTCCGTGTACACGATGGCAGACATGGCCTTACAGTTACAGTCTCTGCCCAGTACTTTTAGGTTTAGTATAAAGTCCTCTAGTGACTCACCATGCCGCTGCGTGCGAGTAGCCAGAAGATGCCTGGCATACACCATGTTTATTGGCCGCGTGTAGTGGGCCTTCAGGATGGTGCAGGCCTCCTCGTAGCTGGTGGCATCTTGGATGAGAGGGGAGACCCGATGGCTCACCCAGTTTCGCAGGATTCCCAGTTTCATGTCTCCGGTAGCGGTTTCGGCTGCGGCTATGGCAGTGGATGAGTTTGCAATGAAAAATTCGAAGCATTGGAACCAGTGTCTGAACTGTGTGGCTGCGTCTGAGGCATGGGGGTCCAGATCCAAGCGCTCTGGTTTCAGGAGTCGATCCATCTTGGTGTTTTAGTGATTAAAATTGATATGCCATCAATGACTCAAAGACAAGGATTCAACTGAAGGCTTTTAATCACTAAGAACATAGCAGCATAGCAGGTCTTCCCACATCGGGTTCGTCTGGTAGTGAGTGACTCATGCAGCTCCTGAGACCTTTATATGGCAAAAGACAGGGGCGTAGCCAATACACACAATAGGAACAAAAGGGTGCGGTTCACACAATACAAGCAGGTAAAATACAAGCAGGTCTGATGAAGGCATATTTCATCACAGGCCTTTTCTACTTCATCGCCCATAGAACTGTATGATGTCAGTGGCTACCTTAAATTTAAGTCAAAAGACCCAGATTTCCGTATTAAAAGGGGTCCATCGCCTGAATCAGGCAGGCGCTTTGGACACCCGACACTAGGCCCTTTTTTAAAATGGTGCCTGCCGAATGACCGGTGTTAATGGAATGTTAAGGATACCGACCCCATTGTGAGGCCATTAATGCCAGACGAGGCCGCTCAAAATCAACTTCCTTTTTTCTGTGTGAAGAAGCACTTCCTGATTTGTTTCAAATTTGCCTTTCGCCAGTTTAAACTTATAACCTGTTGTCCGATTGTCACAGTTTAGTGTTCACAACTTACATTTTACTGTTTGATATTTCTGAGGCCCTTTCTCAATACCCCTTCAAGGCTGAATAGCCCAAGCGGCTCTCGGCATCCGAATTCTAGTACCAGGGATCAGTATCGAACCTTGATTAGGCCACACTTAGAGTACTGTGTGCAATTATGGTCACCATTTTATAAAAAGGATATAGAGGCACTGGAGAGGGTGCAGAGAAGATTTACAAGAATAATACCAGAAATGCGAAGGTATACCTATCAGGAAAGAATGAACAGGTTGGGTCTCTTTTCTCTTGAAAAGAGAAGGCTGAGGGGTGACCTAATAGAGGTCTTTAAAATCATGAAAGGTTTTGATAGAATAGGTACAGAGAGAATGTTTCCACTTGTGGGGAAGAGCAAAACTAGAGGCCATCAATATAAGATAGTCACCAAGAGATTAAATAGGGAAGTCAGAGAAACTTCTTTACCCAGAGAGTGGTGAGAATGTGGAACTCACTACCACAGGGAGTAGTTGAAACGAATAGTATAGATGCATTTAAGGGGCGGTTAGATAAGCATATGAGGGAGAAGGGAATAGAGGGTTATGCTGATAGGGTTAGATGAGGAAAGATGGGAGGAGGCTCGAGTGGAACATAAATATCGGCATAGACTTGTTGGGCCGAATGGCCTGTTTCAGTGCTGCATAGAAACATAGAAAAATAGGAGCAGGAGTAGGCCCTTCGGCCCTTCGCGCCTGCTCCGCCATTCAATATGATCATGGCTGATCCTCCATCTCAATACCATATTCCTGCTTTCTCCCCATACCCCTTGATGCCTTTTGTGTCTAGAAATCTATCTATCTCCTTCTTAAATATATTCAATGACTTGGCCTCCACAGCATTCTGTGGTAGGGAATGCCATAGGTTCACCACCCTCTGAGTGAAGAAATTTTTCCTCATCTCAGTCCTGAATGTCCTACCCCATATCCTGAGACTGTGACCCCTCGTTCTAGACCCCCCAGCCAGGGGAAACATCCTCCCTGCATCCAGTCTGTCTAGCCCTGTCAGAATTTTATACGTTTCAATGAGATTCCCCTCTCATTCTTCCAAACTCTAGTGAATACAGGCCTAGTTGACCCAATCTCTCCTCATACGACAGTCCTGCCAACCCAGGAATCAGTCTGGTGAACCTTCACTGCATTCCTCTATGGCAAGTATATCCTTTCTTAGGTAAGGAGACCAAAACTGCACACAGTACTCCCGGTGTGGTCTCACCAAGGCCCTGTACAACTGTAGTAAGACATCTTTGCTCCTGTACACAAATCCTCTTGCAATGAAGGCCAATATACCATTAGCCTTCCTAACTGCTTGCTGCACCTACATGTTTGCTTTCAGTGACTGGTGTACAAGGACACCCAGGTCCCTCTGTACATCAACATTTCCCAATCTATCACTATTTAAATAATACTCTACCTTTCTGTTTTCCTACCGAAGTGGATAACTTCACATTTATCCACGTTATACTGCATCTGCCTTGTATTTGCTCACTCACTCAACTTGTCTAAATCGCCTTGAAGCCTCTTTGCATACTCCTCACAACTCACAATCCCACCTAGTTTCGTGTCATCAGCAAACTTGGAAATATTACATTTGGTTCCCTCATCCAAATCATTGATACATACTGTATTGTGAATAGCTAGGGCCCAAGCACTGACCCCTGCGGTACCCCACTAGTCACCGCCTGCCACCCCAAAAAAGATCCATTTATTCCTATTCTCTGTTAACCAATTTTCAATCCATGCCAGTATATTACCCCCAATCACATGTGCTTTAATTTTGCACACCAACCTCTTATGTAGGACTTTATCAAAGGCCTTCTGAAAATCCAAATACACCACATCCACTGGTTCTCCTTTATCTATTCTACCAGTTGCATTCTCAAAAAACTCCAGTAGGTTTGTCAAACACGATTTCTCTTTCATAAATCCATGTTGACTTTGTCTAATCCCATATATCCTATGTATTCCCATCGTGACACTTTTCTGAACTGCCTCCTGTATTTCAATGTCACCCTTATTTTTCGATGATTAGAACGGTACACCATAGCCGAAGTAGAGTCTGACACAGCCCTGTATATTTCCAATGTGGCTAGTACTCGACCCAGTTGCCTGTATAGCTCAGCATTTCTTTTCTATATTGCTTGCTGCAGTCAAATCTCTTCCAACTTCACCTTTAGATATTTAAACACCATTCATGGAGTACGAGTGACATTTTTCTTCCTGTGCGCAATACTTTACACTTGTCTGTTTTACATTCCATCTCCTACCAGTCCACTTATTTACATGTTCAATCAAATCCATTTAGTAGGTCACTGTTGAACAGTTAGGAGGATGGGAATTGCTTTGGCTATTCCCAGAGTGCTGGATAAATTGGATAAGAAAGATCAATTCATGAGGGGACGTTTTCATAAGGCTTTAGGCAATATGTTCGCTCCAGTCAATACTCAAGGACTTGTGTTTATATAGTCCGTGCCACTCGTAACTGGATATGTTAGTAAAGACCTTTGCGGTCTCCACTTCACTGCAAACGCATTAAGTTTCTATGCAACAGGAGCCTTCCAGATCACATCTGCCAAATAAGGATGTGGGCATTGATGGCAAGGCTGGCATTTATTGGCCATCCCTATGATACAACTAAATGGCTTGCTAGGCCAATTCAGAGAGTAGTTAAGAGTTTACCACGTTGGTGTGGAACTGGAGTCATATATAGGCCAGACCAGGTAAGAACGGCAGGTTTCCTTCCCTAAAAGTCATTAGTGAACCAGTTGGGTTTTTACAACAATCCGACAGCTTCATGGTCACTTTTACAGATACCAGCTTTTTATTTCCAGATTTTAATAAACTGAATTCAAATTCTCAAACTGGCACAGTGGGATTTGAACTCACACTCTCTGGATTATTATTTTAATTTTATTAAAATTAATAACCAGTAAATGGTGTCTAAGGCCAGAAAGCTTTAACTTCTGTCCACATCACAGAATAAACCACAGTAAAAGTCTCTCTCTCCACCTGGACATACAGTAGACGTTGGCTCTGATAGCTGTGATGTTTAGCTGAGTTCCCCAGTGCTTGACGCAGTATATCAAAGAAAATCTCATGACTCGCCCATCACCTGACTCACTCTATCTGACTTTACACGTTGAGGTGATTTTATCAATTATCAAACTCAGCTCTCAGAGTGTCTCAAATGGGAGGGGCCTGTGCCTAAACTCTCCGCTCTGGGATGGGTTTCCTCTCTATGGACAAACTTGTTTCCGACTTGCTAGCTGGGATGACCTGCAGGTATTGTGTAATGTACTTAAGCAATTAACAATTTGTTAGGTCCTTATTTATTTACTGTGTGATATTCTCTGCCCCTATTCATGGGAGTATTTCACATCTCTGGCACAATCCTCCATATATCCATCTCTGAATAAGAGTATTCAACCATAAGAACCTACCACATAAACAAGGTGACACATCAGTCCCAGAAGACAGGGCTGATCATTCACCACCCCCCAAGCAGCTACATCATGCAGAAGGAGAGCATTGGCCTGTTTCATCAGCCCTTTCAATCTGGAAGGTGCAGTCTGGAAACATCCAGGCAACCAGTGACAGCCCTAACTATTAATGTGAAGTGGTTATATTACTGGGCTAATAATCCAGGGAGCATGAGTTCAAATTCCACCATGGCTGGTTTAGAATTTGAACTCAGTTTAAAAAATCTAGGAAATGAAAAGTTGGTATCAGTAAAAGTGACCATGAAACTGTCAGATTGTCATAAAAACCCAACTGGTTCACTAATATCCTTTAGGGAAGTAAACCTGTCGTCCTTACCCAGTCTAGCCTATATGTGACTCCAGTCCCACACCAACGTGGTTGACTCCTAACTGCCTTCTGAAGAAGCCTAACAAGTCACTCAGTCGTATCAAATTCTACCCACAGCAGTTCAAGAGGCCTACCACCACCTCTCATGGCAACTAGGGATGACCAATATATGCCGGCCTTGGCAGCAACATCCTGAGAATGAATAAAAAAATTTAAAACCCAGCATTTCACAAATTTGGACAATTTAGCTAAGATGGACTAGCAGAACTCGTTAACTCTCCCACCCATTATTGTAGTATCCGTTCCTCCCCCCCAACAGTAAAAATTGGACTATGAAATATAAAAACCAAGAACTGCTGAGCCAGCAAAAAGGGCTTGGCAATAAAGGGTTAATTCAAACATTGCAGCCGAAACTACGACTGGATCACAGACAATCTAAAATACGAATGCTTCTGAACAAGAACATTCGCATATTCATTTGTGAAAGAATAGCCATGATTCAGAGAAATACACGATACCATGAACAGGTTTCTAATATTATTAATACATGATATACTGGGTTTAAAAATCTAAAGCCTCAGAGACACAAGCTGTAAAACCTCAGAGACATAGGCTGTAAACAGAGAACAGGCTTCTGAGATAAAGATCAGTTGATAACAAAGTTGTAAACAAGCTTTGAAATGGGAATTAGTTAAATATACTAAAACAATGAAAGATTGAAGCAAACCATTGGTGTTTCCGAAAGGTCTAGAGTTTGGAGGTAACACAATGAGAAGACCCAGTTTAAAGTGTTAAGAAATAACACATTGAACAGAAACACAAACATTAAAAGAACCATGTGCCTTTGAAACATGACATCAAGTAAAAGAAACACCTGCTGGTCAAATAGTTTTTATGTTAAGCTTGGATGACAGGAAACACGATTAAATATGCAACCAATTGAGATAGCTAGAAATGCATGAAACATTCAGTTGAAGTGTCTTTAATTTATATACATCGTAAAAATGATACCAACAAGGACACTTTGAATTTATAACTTCAATAGAGACACCAAGTAATTACATTGTGTTTGTATTAAACTTGGAGCAGCACGGAGTCACAATGTCTGCTAAAAACCAGTAAAGCCAATATTAAGAATTGAATGAAGAATCTTTGATAAGAATGGCATCAAACAGAAACCATTGCTGTCATTGTTTTTATGATGGTTTTTGGAACACCTAAAGGTAGAGAAATAATTATGCATGCAATAGTTGAATTGATAGTAAGATAGAAAGCATTCAAACAGAGGTATCAATATTAGCTGACATCAGCAGAGAACATCAAAGAAGAAACCACTGCCAAAAGAGTATAAAAATAGATTTTTTCAACAGAAAGGCAGAACTCGCTGAACGGGCAAAGCATTTCTCAACTCTTCAGAGGCATCTCTGTCAGTCTTTAACTTTGAGTCTCGGGTGATCAAAGAGGTATTTTTATTTGATTTTGGTGGATGTTCTGGATTTAGAAATAAGTAAGAAAAGTAGAAATGTAACGAAGTTAAGACTTGAGAATAAGGATCACTGAGAAAAAGGAAATGAAAGCTAATTGTTTTTGAACTGTAATGTTGCGATGGATACACCAGCTGTTAACTACATGTCAGTTCTTTAATAAATTTATATATTTTTAGAATTGTCTCACAGAGTAATTTCTGTATCAACCTCACAAACTCAAATCTCTGTATATTCTCTGGTGAAGAGTTGCAGAGTTCTGGGGGATATTCCAGACCCTCATAATATTCGGAAGGCTACAGTCTAGTTAAACTTATTAAAAATGCTATCCAGAGGGTGGTAATATCTTCAGGTCTTTCCTTTCCTTTAGAGAGAGATAGCCTGAACCTTTAGGCCCATTTAACCGTCTTGTGGAGTTCAGCTGTCTCTAACTTTGGTTGAGGGTGAATGTCTGGGGATTACACCTGATCTGGGGTAGTCCGAAAGGGCTAGGACTTGTAATTATCCCTTCAGTTGGCACCCAACGTGTGTGTTAACGAGTTGATACAGAACCTATACTTATATTTATATCTATATATACCCTGTAGATTGTTAAGTATAGAAGGAATGTTTACTGACAGTGGTTCTAAGACCCAGATTTAAGTCTCTCGAGACGACAAGACCCTGATCAGGCCTTGTAGAACTTAAATCAGAACTCCCTCAATATACCATTGAGGTCTAGAAATTTCTTATAAAGTTCATATTAAATCCTAACCAAGGTTAGGTCCTGACGCAATTAAAAATCCTAACCGAGGTTAGGTTCTGACGCAATTAAAAATCCTAACCGAGATTAAGTCCTGAAGAAATGGCAAACCCTGTCAGAATTGGCCAAGTCTTTTTATTCGAAAATACAAATGATTGCTTTATTAGGGGAAATAATCCTATCCCTGTACCTCCATAAAACCAAGAGATAATTTTTGAAATAGAAGGCTTTGAAGTTGAAGGAGCTGCTAGAACTTATGGCATGATTAATGTTGATCCCCAGAATGAGGGGATCCAGAATATCCTGTGGGATAATCAAACAAATACACCAAATCCACTAAATTCCTTATTGATAAGGTGCACACATGCACAATTGGGAGGCCTAATGAAAGGTACCCAACAAGGTGGTGACAACCATGGCCAAATAGCAGGACCCGGAGCAGTCTATGCTCCTGGGGGCCATGGATTCCAGTTAAGGTGGCAAGCTCATGATGAAATAAATGACCAGAATCTTCAAGAAAAATATAGACAGCTTAAAATCCATTATAATAAACGGTCAGACAAACCCCCTAAGGGATCTGGAAAACATAATACCCTCAAGAGGGAAGAACAAAAGTCAGTTAAAATAGTTAAAGACAATGCAGCAAATGCAGTTCAGGACCCTGAGGACGAGCAATCCCAGGATTGGACGCCTGGCACCCAGCCAGGGCCTCTTGAATTCCCCTATGCATTGGCAACCTTGCCCACAAATACACAAGTGAAGGCCCTGTTTGATACGGGGGCTGATTACACTGTAATAGATCCTGCAATTATAAAAACTCAGTGGACAGATTTGGGAGACCCAATTTGTAAAAAAACCATTAGGGGGATTCATACAAGATGAAACCAAAATAATTAATTTTTACAAGATACCTATCACTATATATGGAATAACGGTGACCCTAGATGTAGGTACCACAATTGGCCTGTTCCCTCATTATAGGACAACCAGACATGCAACATTACCTTAAAATTTCAACCAGACCTGTACAAGCATCCACAGACCGGGATGACAGGGAAAAGCATGTTCAAACACAACTTGATCGAACTTGCCTAGAGGGAGGAGGCAAAGACCTCCTCAAGAAACTAATTAATATGTATTACCCTTATCTACAACGCCATCCAAATCAATGTGGAAAGATAGACATCAAACCCCATCCACTTGATGCTGGCTGGCACAAGCCTAAAAAACAGTGGCCTATTCAAGACCACAAAGGAAAAATAGATCTCCTAACAACGCTCAAAGAACTATCAGAACAAGGTGTCATAATCAAAATGGCATCTAGAACGAATTCACCATTGTTTGGTGTTGCTAAACCAGATGGGAGGTGGAGATTAGTGGTCGATTATACAGCCTTAAATAAGGTAACGGCCCCACATACTGCACAACAGCAAAATTCCACAGCCCTTCTCGCTGGAATAACAAGGGAAAAATATAAATCTTGTATTGATCTAGCAAACGGCTTCTGGTCACATCCAATCGAAAAAGCTGACTGGTCAAAAACTGCAATGACTGGACCCGATGGTCATCAGTATTGCTGGACCAGATTGCCCCAGGGATTTCAAAACAGCCCCGTTCTTTTTTCAGCCCACATCATTGACCTTTTAAAAGACCGACCTAATGTCAATTCTTATGTGGACGATATATATCTGTCATATGACAATTTCCAAGAGCACTTGAAAGCCACTGATAGTGTTTTATCCAGACTTATAACTGCTGGGTACTTAATCAACATAAAAAAGAGTCAACTAGTTAGGGTTGAGGTAGATTTTCTGGGCCTGCGAATAACTGGAAACTGTTGCGTCCGTGTATAATAAGACACAGACTGCAGGAGAACGGTAACAACAGGTGTTTACTCAATGTGGCTCACAGTGGAACTGATCTATACAGATTACTACTCAGTGCTATATACAGGTGTGGTCACTGCCGGTACTGCAGTATACATGAGCTATAAAACATAGTTCCCCCCTTAAAGGTATATACATTACAATTCCTCCCCTTTTAGATTAACAGTACCATAACACTCATTTAACAATTAAATATCAAACTAATTACAATTAACACTTTTAACATGCAACATTAGCTGAAAATAGTCTATTTATATATTCAGTCTTTGGGGAGGCTTCCTGATCCTTTCTGGATAGCGCCTTTCCCGAGTGTCTTGCTCTTGGTGTGGAAGCGATTCTGGCCCCCTGTCGTCGGTTGGTTCATCAGCTTCCGATGCTACTGTTTCTGGGGTAGATGCGACCTGTACGTCGGGTTCATCACCAGGTACGTATGGGCTAGGCATGGGGTTGACTTGTTCCTGTGACTCTAGGATCTGGTCAGCATGGCGTCTCACGATGCTCTCCCCAACGTCCACTGTGTACATTAGTGGGCCCTGCCGTGTGCATATCGTTCCTGGCTGCCATTTTTCTGTTCGGTAGTCGCGGGCCAAGACTGGTTGCCCTACATTGAAGCTCCTTGTTGGCTTCTCATGGATGTGCTGGAATTGCTTACTCTCAACATCTCTTCGTACGTTTGGTCTGAGCAAATCCAGGCGAGATCTTAACCTTCGGTTAAAGAACATCATGGCTGGGGCCTGGTTGGTGACTGCATGTGTCGCATTCCGGTAGGTGAACAGGAAATTGTCCACCTTGTGCTGCAGCGGAATGTTGTCATTGTACATAGCCTTTATTGCCTTTTTAAAGGTTTGTACGAACCTCTCAGCCAATCCATTTGTGGCTGGATGATACGGGGCGGATGTGTAATGCCTTACCCCATTCTTTTTCAAGAACCTCCGGAACTCTTCGGACACAAACTGTGGTCTGTTGTCGGAGCAAATCTGTTCTGGCAAGCCATTCCTGGCAAAAATGGTTCGTAGGACTGCAATAGTTTTCTCTGTGGTGGTGGAGGACATTTTGATGACCTCAGGCCATTTCGAGTGCGCATCCACGGCTATTAAAAGCATTGAGTTCAAGAATGGACAAGCAAAATCAATATGCACCCATTGCCATGGAGATGAGGGCCACTCCCATGAGTGTAGAGGGGCCTGTGGTGGTGCATTTTGGACTTTCTGGCATCCTGAGCAGCTCTTGGTCAGGTCCTCGATTTGTTTATCGATTCCCGGCCACCACACATAAGCCCTGGCTAGGCTTTTCATTTCTACCCCTCCCAGATGACCCTCATGAAGCTCATTGAGCACTCTATCCCTTAACTTGGGTGGAATTACCACTCGGGATCCACACATCAAGGTCCCCCGGCACACTGACAGCTGTTCTCTCCTTGTCGAGAATGCTGGCAACAGTGAGTTGCCATGTGCTGGCCATCCCTTCACCGTCAAATCATATACCCGAGACAGTGTCGGGTCATTTCGGGTTTCCTTTTCGATACAAGCATTAGTTACCGGTAGGTATTCAACTATAGTCGAATGGAATATTTTGACAGGATCCACTGCTGGTGCTTCCTCCGCAGTAGGCAGTGGCAGGCGTGATAGCCCATCAGCGTTTCCATGCTGTTTCGTGCCCTTATATTCAATCTCATAGTGGTGCGCCCCTAGAAAAAGTGACCATTTTTGTAGTCGTTGCGCAGTCATCACCGGAACGCCCTTCTTTGGATTAAAAATGGAGACAAGAGGCTGGTGATCAGTCAGCAAGGTGAATTTCTGCACGTGCAGATAGTGGTTGAACTTTTTCACTCCCCACACTAGGCTGAGGGCCTCCCTGTCAATCTGGGCGTAGTTACGCTCGGCTGAGGTTAGTGATCGTGACGCAAAGGCTATTGGCCTCTCTGAGCCGTCCGAGAATTTGTGCGACAGCACCGCTCCAATGCCGTAGGGTGATGCATCACATGCCAACCGAATTGGTAATGCCGGGTTGTAATGGGCCAATACCTCTTTCGATGTGATTAGTGTTTTGCTCTTCTGGAAAGCTCGTCTACATTCGTCACTCCACTTCCATGGCACCCCAGTTTGCAGTAGGGTGTTCAGTGGGTGTAGTATTGCAGACAAATTTGGCAAGAACTTATGGAAGTAGTTCACCAGCCCGAGGAACGACCTCAGTTGTGACACATTTTCCGGTGCTGGAGCCTTGACTACTGCCTCAATCTTCTCTGGGGACTTATGTAACCCCTCTTTATCGATAACGTGGCCACAATACGAGATCTGTTTTCTAAAAAACTCGCATTTGGGGCGGTTAGCTCGGAGCCCATATTCCTGCAATCTAGTGAGCACCTGCTCCAGGTTGGCAAGGTGATCACTGTCATTTTCGCCCGTGACCAGGATGTCGTCCAAATAACACTGGGTCCCTGGGATCCCTTGCAGGACTTGTTCCATTGCCCTCTGCCAAATAGCCGGAGCTGATGCTACCCCGAATACCAGCCGGTTGCATTGTTAGAGACCTTTATGGGTGTTGATTGTGAGGTATTTTTTTAATGCTTCTTCTACCTCCATTTGCAGATACACCTGGGCCAGATCAATCTTAGTGAAGCGTTTCCCTCCAGATAGCGAGGCGAAAATATCTTCAATCCGCGGAAGTGGATATTGTACGGTGTGAAGGACCAGGTTCACTGTTACCTTAAAGCCCCCACAGATGCGAACCTTCCTTGGTTCCCCAGGCGTGCTGCTCAACGACTTTTTCATCACAGGGACGATGGGTGTAGCCCACTCGGTCCAGTCTACCTTGGACAGTACACCTGAACATTCCAGACTCTCCAGCTCTGCTTTGACGGCTGGGCGGATCACATTAGGTACCGGTCTGGCCTTAAAAAATTTTGGGCTTGCGTTTTCTTCAATTTTAATCATCGCTGTCATGCCTTTTAGTGTTCCGAGTCCTTGCTGGAACACTTCTTTCGTGTCAGTTAGGATCTTTGACAGTCGCCCAGGTGTGACGTCGTCATCCTTTTTGTCAGCCACAGTCAGTGCCTGTATGGAATGCCAATCCAGTTGTATTTTCCGGATCCATTCACGTCCCAGTAATGGTGGTCCTCCATCTTGCAATACATACAGGTCTAGTTTTGGTGTTTCCTTACCGTTATATATAACAGTCACCCTTATTTTTCCTTTGGGGTAGACTTTTTGCCCCGTGTACGTCTTCAAAATAATTTTTGCGTCTCTCAAGGGTATGTGTGAGAATAGCCGCTCGTAGTCCCATCGGTTTATGACTGTTAGGGCTGATCCTGTGTCCAATTCCATCTTTACCTGGACTCCTGCTAACTTGAGAGTGACCCAAATGGTTCGGTGATCCTCCGTTGTGATCACATTATGTAGTTTCAGACAACTCAGTTCCCTGCTTTCGGAGTCGTTATCACTCTTTTGTTCATATGAACTATTCTCCGTCATCTTATGTACCTTCTTGTACTTTCCTTTGGTAGGTTTCTTATTGCTGGTTTTCTTTCCCGACCTGCAGACTCGTGCTATGTGTCCTACTTTTCCACACTTTCTGCACACTTTGTCTTTGAACCAGCAATCATTCCGGTCGTGTGTTGTTCTGCCGCAGCGATAGCACTTCTCTGTTCCATATGACATTTCATTTGTGCCATATTCTTGCGGTCTCTGTTGTATCTCTGCAGCGCCCCGTGCTGCTGCTTCATATGATACCGCAATGCTGAAAGCCTTTTCCAGCATAAGGTCCTTTTCAGATAAAAGCCTTTTCTGGGTTCCTTCACTTTGAAGCCCACACACAAAATTGTCCCTTAAGGTATCTGCCAGCCCCGCTCCAAACTGGCAGTGTTTCGATAGTTTGCGCAGTTCTGTTAAATAATCAGCATTGCTTTCATCCTTATGCTGGTTCCGTTTGTGAAACTTGAATCTTTCTGCTATCAGCAGCAGTGTGGGGTTTAAATGTTCCTTTTGTATTGTTACTATGTCTTCAAAACTCTTTTCCATTGGCTTCATTGGGGTTACTAGATTTCGTAATAAACCATACGTCTTTGCACCCATTAAATTTAACAATACCGACGCTTTCTTGTCATTTGACACCTCATTTGCCTTGCAGTACACCTCTATTCTTTCGACATATGTAGTCCAATCTTCGACTTCATTGTCAAATGCGGTGATACTGCCACTCTTCGGCATTTTGGGTGCGGTTTAAAATGGCGTCTCCCAATGGCTTAAAATGGCGTCTCCCGCGCTTTCCTTCCTCCCCCGCTGCTGCCAACGCCACTCCCGGCGGTTCTCATGGCAATGGTGGTGCCCTGTAGGTTTTGCGCGCTTCTACTGCGCTGCTGCCAATGCCACTCTCGGCGGTCCTCGTGGCAATGGCGGTGCCTCGCGGGTTTCTGCGCATCTCTCTCTCCCCCTCTCCAACGCTGCTTGGCCCCTGAACACCGACTGCGCCCTGTGCGCTCTGCCCTCTCTCTCTCTCCCCCGTCGACGCTGCTTGGCCCTTTGCTGTGCCGCTCGGTCGGGCTCTAGCCCGCTGCTGCCCGGGAAGGGTCTGCGCACTACCTGTTGCCAGCCCGTTTCGCTGGACCACCTCGACTGGAAAGCCAAGCCTGGCTCTCGACAGCCTCCCCCGCAATTCTCGAGTCTCTGCTGGATGACTGGGCGGTTGCCCGTGGTCGACGCCCGAGTCTCTGGCCTTGACCTCCAATCCACTGATCTCCAGGAACGAATCCCCGGGAGGTGATGCAGAGTTGCAGGTAGGTTCGAACCTGCCTCGTCGCCAATGTTGCGTCCGTGTATAATAAGACACAGACTGCAGGAGAACGGTAACAACAGGTGTTTACTCAACGTGGCTCACAGTGGAACTGATCTGTACAGATTACTACTCAGTGCTATAAACAGGTGTGGTCACTGCCGGTACTGCAGTATACATGAGCTGTAAAACATAGTTCCCCCCTTAAAGGTGTATACATTACAGAAACAGTAGAGGATTAACTCAATCCTATAAAGAAAAATTAGTCAACATTCAATATCCTAAAATTCTGAAAAATTTGCAAGCCAGTTTAGGACTCCTGAATTTTGCTCAATCCTTTACGCCAACCTTTGCCGAACTCTCAGCACCCCTGTATGCTAGAGTGGGCGAGGCAGCAAAAGGACCATTCATATTTTCACCAGACGATAACTCAAAATTGCGGCAATTATGCCGAGAGGTACAAAAAACCATTGACCTGGAACAGAGGGACCTACAAGTTCCCCTCAATATTCATCTCAGGTCATCACCTAAAGTGGGTGTTGCAGTTTTTTTACAACGAAAAGAGCATAGTGCCCATTCAGTTCCATTCTTATAACTTTTCCAATGTCGAAATGAGGTACACTAAAAAAGAAAGGGTCATGACTATGGTAATCCAATGCCTCATCAAGGCACGAACCCTTCAAGGGAAATACCCCATTACCATTTATACTGAGATTCCCGATTTAAGATCAGTATTGAGGATGGCTTCTGATGAAAAAAGAGCCACCCAGATCCGATATGATAAATGGGCATCATTCTTGAATGATCCTACACTCATTTTTAAATTTCTCTCCTCGGAAATGGACTTAGAGCAACTCCCCATCATGGAGGATGATGATACGGAGGAGGGAATCAGGCAAATACCTATGAGACCGCTTACAGAACACCATCAAGTTGTTTACTGTGATGGTTCGTCAATGACGATTATAAAAGAGACATCCCAACAATCCTCTGCTGGGATGGGAATAGTAATAGGGACTTTTCGAGATTCCTATTCTTTTTATCCAGAAGAATTACTGTCTATACCCCTTGGCCATAAGACAGTGCATTATGCTGAAACCGCAGCATTACGGTATGCTTTAGAGAAAGCAGATCCTATTAAACCCACACTAATCTGCACAGATAGTGACTACTGTAAAAGAGGATATAACCAAGATCTAGTTTTCTGAGAACAAACAAATTTTACCAATCATAAGGGTAAACCCATAAAACATAAGTCATTGTGGGAAGATATTCTCCATTCGAGAATGGAGAAAAAGAATTGTCAGGTGATACATGTAAACGGGCATACCACTGGGACAGTACACTCAAAAGGAAACAGCCTTGCAGACGAACAAGCGAAACGTTCGGTCTGCATGACACCCCCTCGAGAGGGGTCTGCCAAAGTTAGTGTAATCACTAGGGCGGAACGGGCAGCTAATCAAGATGAGGAACTGATTCAGCTATTAGACCCAACAAAAGCGAATCCACCAGGATATCCACCAAAGTACTCTTACTCGGAAACCCCTACGGGTATTGTACTAGTTAAGTTACCCAAGGGAAACCGAGAAATACTCCTGAGCCACAAACGAGAACAGCTAGTAAAAGAAGCTCACGAGGGCATAAGTCAAGCACATTGTGGTGCCAGAACAACATTCTGCAATTTGACCCCCTTATATTGGTGGCCAGGCATGCTTAAAGCCTGTAAAACATACATGGCAAATTGTGAACCATGCTATTTGACCAATAAGTCATCACTAATTAAGCCACCACCATTGGCTCCTGTGAAAGCTGAAGAGCCAATGGGAAAATTCTTTATTGACTTTATTGGACTACTTCCCCCATCTTTGGGATATAGACATGTTCTCGTTTGTGTGGATGGATGCACTTCCTTTTGCTGGTTGGTCCCCACAAAAACTGTTTTGGAAAACGCACTTGCCAGGGCTATTTCTGATATAATTACTGTAGCTGGTGCACCCAAAATCTTGCACTCCAATCAAGGTGGAGCCTTTGTTTCTAAGGTCTTCAAAGACTACTGCGAACAAAGGGGGATTGGCTTAGAGCACAGCACACCACGTCATCCGCAATCAGCGGGGCTGGTGGAACGTAAAAACCAGGAAGTAAAAAAGCTATTGGTCAACCTGTTGAGAATCAGGGGGAATAAGTGGACTGCCATCATTCCAGAGGTGCAGCTATCACTCAATAATGTGCCCACATCTGCATCAGGGACAGTATCCCCTAAAACTCCATATTATCTGATGTATGGAATTGAGATGCATACACTGGTTACCCATAGTTCTTTTATTGCCTCTACACAGTCCTTGACCCGACAGCGACAGTTAGATTTTTAAAAAAGAAGTAACAGAGGAGATTCATCGAATTGATCAGAGGATAAGGGAGGCAAATAGGCAGAAAAAATTGACAAATAAAGCATGGCAACCCATAGTAGGAGAATGGGTACAAGAAAAGAAGTTTGAGCAAAAACCTGGTTTAAGACTGAAGTGGAAAAATCCTGTTCAAATACAGTCTGTTAATAATGAAAGAAAAGTTCAAATACATATTAACCAGCTGAATGGCAAGCATATTTTAAAAACTGCCTCCATAGACAATATCAAAAGATGTCGTGAAGGATACTGAAAAGGAGGAACAATACCAGGTGCAGTCGTACACTGTCGTTCAAGACCCAGCTTGGAGCACGACACAGGAAATGGATGCGATCGAATTACTGACGACGGGAAGTCAGAAGGTGTCGCTGACACTTCCACACGTTGCTTGGCAACGCATCAAAAATTTGATTTGTGAAAAGCAACAACTGAAACAAGGAAAGATCAACGAGTTACTTCAGCGAAGGAGGAAGACACCACGGATAAAGAAGGAATCAACGAAGTGCCTGGTGAGGCCTTTACCACAACACACATGCCGGATCGAAGAAACAGCGTGTCAAGCTTCAACTGGTTTCAACGGACGTCTCCTTGACTCGTATGAATAACTCATTTCTACGGAATGTACATCTGCCAATTGGACTTTCTCATGACATTGTTGTTTCGCTCATTGCATGACTATGTACTTATCATCCTTTTAAATTGTGTACAATTAAAAATAAGACAAAACATTGTCCTAGGATGACTTAAAAGGAATTTTCATGTAGCACATGACTGTGCATCTTGTAAAATTAATATGCTATCGTAACCTCATGAGCAATATTGACCAAATTCGGCCCTGAAGTTTTAAGCTCATCTTTTGGTCAAGGCAGGGGTGTGAAGGAATAGCCATGAAACCAAGAACTGCTGAGCCAGCAAAAAGGGCTTGGCAATAAAGGGTTAATTCAAACATTGCAGCCGAAACTACGACTGGATCACAGACAATCTAAAATACGAATGCTTCTGAACAAGAACATTCGCATATTCCTTTGTGAAAGAATAGCCATGATTCAGAGAAATACACGATACCATGAACAGGTTTCTAATATTATTAATACATGATATACTGGGTTTAAACATCTAAAGCCTCAGAGACACAAGCTGTAAAACCTCAGAGACATAGGCTGTAAACAGAGAACAGGCTTCTGAGATAAAGATCAGTTGATAACAAAGTTGTAAACAAGCTTTGAAATGGGAATTAGTTAAATATACTAAAACAATGAAAGATTGAAGCAAACCATTGGTGCTTCTGAAAGGTCTTGAGTTTGGAGGTAACACAATGAGAAGACACAGTTTAAAGTGTTAAGAAATAATACATTGAACAGAAACACAAACATTAAAAGAACCATGTGCCTTTGAAATATGACATCAAGTAAAAGAAACACCTGCTGGTCAAATAGTTTTTATGTTAAACTTGGATGACAGGAAACACGATTAAATATGCAACCAATTGAGATAGCTAGAAATGCATGAAACATTCAGTTGAAGTGTCTTTAATTTACATACATAGTAAATATGATACCAACAAGGACACTTTGAAGATATAACTTCAATAGAGACACCAAACAATTACATTGTGTTTGTATTAAACTTGGAGCAGCACGGAGTCTCAACGTCTGCTAAAAACCAGTAAAGCCAATATTAAGAATTGAATGAAGAATCTTCGATAAGAATGGCATCAAACAGAAACCATTGCTGTCATTGTTTTTATGATGGTTTTTGGAACACCTAAAGGTAGAGAAATAATTATGCATGTAATAGTTGAATTGATAGTAAGATAGAAAGCATTCAAACAGAAGTATCAATAAAGACAATTAGCTGACATCAGCAGAGAACATCAAAGAAGAAACCACTGCCAAAAGAGTATAAAAATAGACCTTTTCAACAGAAAGGCAGAACTCGCTGAACGGGCAAAGCGTTTCTCAACTCTTCAGAGGCATCTCTGTAAGTCTTTAACTTTGAGTCTCGGGTGATCAAAGAGGTACTATTATTTGATTTTGGTGGATGTTCTGGATTTAGAAATAAGTAAGAAAAGTAGAAATGTAATGAGGTTAAGATTTGAGAATAAGGATCTCTGAGAAATAAGAAATGAAAGCTAATTGTTTTTGAACTGTAATGTTGCAATGGATACACCAGCTGTTAACTACATGTTGGTTCTTTAATAAATTTATATATTTTTAGAATTGTCTCACAGAGTAATTTCTGTATCAACCTCGCGAACTCAAATCTCTGTATATTCTCTGGTGAGGAGTTGCAGAGTTCTGGGGGGTATTCCGGACCCTCATAATATCCAGAAGGTTACAGTCTAGTTAAACTTATTAAAAATGCTATCCGGAGGATGGTAATATCTTTAGGTCGTTCCTTTCCTTTAGGGAGAGATAGCCTGAACCTTTAGGCCCATTTAAGCATCTTGTGGAGTTCGGCTGTCTCTAACTTTGGTTGAGGGTGAACATCTGGGGAGTATGCCTGATCTGGGGTAGTCCAAAAGGGCTAGGACTTGTAATTATCCCTTCATATTCACCTTAAGGGGTTACATTGTCCACCTTAGACCATGGCCCCCAAATAACTAGTTTCAGTGCAGGCCTAGACAATGGGCCGGGCCTCGAACCTTTTGAATGCGAATGCTAACAGAAACCAACAACCTCGCATATGCAGTCACTTTGGGAGGGTTGCCAGAAAGATATCTCAAATCAACGGACAATTCACACATTTTGAAACAAATCGTACGCTCAGTAGGGGGCAAGGAAATACTGAAGGTTGGTTTTGGTTTAAAGTAAGATCACTTCGAAGACAGTGGTGTGGGAAGTCGACGGCAGAACAGCGAACAGAAAGATTCGGGCTTACAATCAACTCCAAGAGATAGCCAATCGGGAGTGGTGATTGTATGTTTCAGCCAAATCATAGAGGGGGCTTTTATGATTGAGTCTGAGTAAGTTTGTGAGCTTCACTCAGATCACAATAAGGGTTTCGTGATTGAGTCTGGGTAACTTTATATGTAACAGTCAAATCACGGACGGGTTTAACTGTCATATTGTGTCGATGCAAAAGACCCTTGCGTAGGGGTTTGTATTTCGGGGTTGTTAGCCTGATATAAATAGTAGGGATTTATACTGGGAAGTAATTTTTGTGTGTGTTCAATAAACAAACGAATCAAAGGTTGAGCCAAAACCCTGTGCCGTGTGTATTTTGTTCTTATAAATCCTGACGTCCAAGAACTGTTTGTAACGGGGGACCAGAATCGGAGAAAAGCCCTTACATTATTCACCAATAAGCAATGTAACTCCTTCCGACAGCTCAGGGATTTAGCCATTCAGTGTTCCCTTGAATCTTTTGACGGTCAGTCTATGCACACTGATGGGGTCAGCAATCAGTTATCCCTCTGTCTGATGCCCCAGTGTCAATATGTGGAGAAACCTTTTTAATGATCAATCCTCCCAAAGCGGGACAGCCTGTTCTTTGCACATTCTGTAAATAGAACAAATGTGTACAGTTTCAGAACACAATGGCATAACACACTGTTACATTCCTTAACATGTCTGGCTGCTTATGAGTTTACCAATTTTAAACATAGTGGACAGAATCACATTCATTAACGACATTCCTTGTTTCCTGCTAATGTTGCCTGTTTATTTCTTTTCATCAATTTATGTAGTGAGGTTAACTACACGTTGCTGTAGCACGTCAATCTCATAACTGGAGGGAAAATCGAGCAGGCCACGATTCAGGTATGCTGATCCTCAAGCCTGAATTTCCAATGAGCGGTCCCATTGTGCTAACCTGTAGAATTTACATTGGTATACATTTTGTACGGCAAGGAAAATATATGATTAAAAAGTTTAATTTAATGGCTCTCTTGTACAGTATCTTTTCTTTGATTACAGTGAGTTGAAGGGAACAAAGGAACATAAGAATATAGGAATGTAGGAACAGGAGGCGGCCATTCAGCCCCTTGAGCCTGTTCCGCCATTCAATTAGACCATGGCTGATCTGCATCTTGCTCCATTTACCCACCTTGGTTCCATAACCCTTGCTGAACAAAAATCTATTTTGAAATTTTCAATTGGCCTAGTCTCAACAGCTTTTTGGGAGAGAGAGTTTCAGATTTTCCACTACCCTTTATGTGAAGAAGTACTTCCTGACATCACCGCTGAACTGCCTAGCTCTAATTTTAAGGTTATGCCCCCTTGTTCTGGCCTCCCCCACCAGAGGAATAGCTTCTCTCTATCTACCCGATCAAATCATTTAATCATCTTAAACACCTCAATTTGATCACCCCTTCATCTTCTATATTTAAGGGAATACAAGCTTAGTCTATGCAACCTGTCCTCATAATTTAACCCTTTTAGCCTTGGTGTCATTCTGCTGAATCTGCACTGCACTTGCTACAAGACCAATGTATCCTTCCTGAGCTGCGGTGCCCAGAACTGAACGCAGTGCTCCAGATGTGGTCTAACCAGGGCTCTGTATAACTGTAGCATAACTTCCAACCCTTTGTATTCAAGACCCCTTGAGATAAAGGCTAACAAGCTTGTAGTGATTTTTGTACTTGGATCCCCAAGTCTCTCTGCACCTCCACAGTTCCTAGCTTCTCGCCATATAGAAAATACTCTGATCTATCTTTCTTAGGTCAAAGGTGGATGACCTCACATTTCCCCACACTGAACTCCATCTGCCAGTTTTGCCCACTCAATTAATCCATCAAAGTCCCTTTGCAGCTTTCTGCTCCCATCTACACTATTTACTGTGCCACCTAACTTAGTGTCATCAGCAAACTTGGATATATGGCTCTCTATTCCTTCATCCAAGTCATTTATTAATATATTGAAAGGCTGCGGACACAGTACAGATTGCTGGGGGACACCGCTAGTCACATCCTGCCAATTTGAGTACATACCCATTATCCCTACTCTCTGTCTCCTACGTCCTAACCAATTCCCTGCCCATGTCAATAGGTTGCCTCCAATTCCAAGTGCTCTCATTTTTGTTAACAGTTTCTTATGTGAAACCTTGTCGAATGTTTTCTGGAAGTCCATATAAATAACGTCCATAGACACTCCCTTATCTACCACGTTAGTTACCTCACCAAAAAATTCAACTAGGTTTGTTAGACGTGATTTACCCTTTACAAATCCATGCTGGCTCTCTGATCAGCTCATATTTGTCCAAATGCTCAGTCACTCTGTCGCTAATAACAGATTCTAGTAACTTCACCACAATTGACGTTAGACTAATAGGCCTATAATTTCCTAGTTTACCTCTTCTACCCTTCTTAAATAATGGAGTGATATTGGCAGTTTTCCAATCCAAGGGGACAATTCTGAATCGAGAGAATTTTGGAAGATCATGGCTAATACAGTAACAATTTCCTCCTCTCTTAATACCCTGGGGTGGAAACCATCGAATCCTGAAGATTTGTCTATCTTTAATCTCATTATTTACTCCATCACCATTTTTTCACTTATATTGAATCTGGTTAGTTTCTCCTCTTGATTTATTTTTAGTTTTCCTTGTGTCTCTGGTACTTTATCCTCATCCTCTACTGTGAAGAGCGATACAAAGTAACTATTTAGTAAATCTGCCATTTCCTGATTTCCAATGATAATATCACGTATCTGTCATTAAGGGGCCCACATTACTCTTAGCCGCCCTTTCAATTAATTTGTAAAAACCTTTAGTGTTGTCCTTTAGCTTTTTCTTGTATTCTCTTTTTGCAGCTCTTATCACTTTCTTAGTTTCCCTTTGCTGTTCTTTATATCTCCCCCAGTCCACAGGATCTCTACTGTTCTTTGCCTTCGTATAAGCCCTTTCTATTAGTTTTATACTATCTCTCACTTTCCTTGTTGACCCAGGTAGTTTAATTACATATGTAGAGCTCTTGCCCTTTAGGATTATGTACAGGTCTTGAATTCTACCAAATACTTTTTTGAATACTTCCCACTGTCCATCCGTAGTTTTATCCATTAATAGTTTTGCCCAGCCTATTGTGGTCAATTCCTGCCTCATCCCTCCAAAGTCAGCCTTGCCTAAATGTAAAAACTTGATTCGTGACTCACACTTCTCCCTTGCAAAGCTAATATCGAATTCTATCATATTATGGCCATTGTTATATAGGTGTTCCATTACCGGTAGATTATTGACTAATTCAGGCTCATTACTCATAACTAAATCTAGATAGCCTAGGATAATAGTGTTGGAAATGGGATTCTTAAAGTTTTCTTCAGGGTGTCAACCATGGTTCAATTATGTCACTCCGACCTCTGAGTCAGAAGGCCGAGGGTTCAAGTTCCACCCTAGAGACTTGAGCACATAATCTAGGCTGACACTTCAGTGCAGTACTGAGGGAAGTGCTGTTACACGGGCCTCACACAGTGGAAGACCATACGGTTTGCCATCAGTCTCAGCCCCCACCCACAAGACTCCCACCGAGAGTTAATGTCAAGGCTCATGTGTCAGCAACAAGCAATCCCAGCCAGATTCCCACTAAAGCTCCCTCTACTCTGCCCCAGCAATATGTCTCAGCCCTCCCCTACTGCACCAGTGTGGCATTTTTTCCATTCCCCACTATAGCTACCCTTATACCTGTTTGACTGAGATTGCCAATTAGTATTGAATTATGTAAAAAGTCACACAACACCAGGTTATAGTCCAACAGCTTTATTTGAAATCACAAGCTTTCGGAGCGCTGCTCCTTCTTCAGGTGAAGTGGAGAAATGCATAAAGACACAGCTTATATAGTCAGAGAATCATGTCAGATGTTTACAGGTAACCTTTCCAACTGACATTAATCACACCTCGGCAGAGAGATAATCACAGCAGTCAAAGGTGTGAATGGTGTCCAAACAGGTCAGTCAGGGAAACATTACATCAAAGAACAATGAGGTGGGGTCACAAGCGGTCAAATATTGCAGATGCTGGGGTCTGTATGAAAAACAAAAAAACAGACAAAAAACATTTTTTTTTTTTTTTGTGGCTGGAAATCACAGCAGGTCCGGCCGCATCCGCGTAGAGAGAACAAGCCAATGCCGACTCGAGTCTGGATGACCCTGCATCAGGTGGGGTTACATGTAGCGTGACATGAACCCAAGATCTCTGTTGAGGCCGTCCTCATGGGTGCGGAACTTGGCTATCAGTTTCTGCTCGACGATTTTGCGTTGTCGTGTGTCTCGAAGGCCACCTTGGAGGACTGACCTGTTTGGACACCATTCACACCTTTGACTGCTGTGATTATCTCTCTGCCGAGGTGTGATTAATGGCAGTTGGAAAGGTTACCTGTAAACATCTGACATGATTCTCTGACTATATAAGCTGTGTCTTTATGCATTTCTCCACTTCACCTGAAGAAGGAGCAGCGCTCCGAAAGCTTGTGATTTCAAATAAAGCTGTTGGACTATAACCTGGTGTTGTGTGACTTTTTACATTTGTCCACCCCAGTCCAACTCCGGCATCTCCACACTATTGAATTATGAACAGTTTTGTGCTGCAGGATTGAGACTACCCAACTCATTGCACATGGAACACTTACAGTTCGCAGACAGAGGAGATTTACATCACATCATTCTTGGCTGAATTTGACTCCCAGGTCCTAGAGATGAAAATCAGTGTTCAAACCCTAGGCTGCCCAATCCTCCCATATATTTGTTTCTAAACCAGTTACCCATTCCTACTCCATATCAGAAGTGAAAACCTGTAGCATCTTGCCAGCTTACCCTCCTTGGTGCAGTTTTTACAGTTTCTTGAACATTCTGTAACCTCTGGAGCTCGTTATCCTTCATGTCCAGCTGTTTTTGATAGGCTCAGGCAGAAGCTGGTTGACTTTGTGCTGGTTGAAACGTATCAATATCTACAAGGCTGAGCCCCTATAGTCTTTCCCCAGTGTAACGTATGTTGTTGCTGTTTGAATCCTATCCCATCATAAATCCCAGTCACATGACCTCTGTCATTGTCAACATCCACATCCTTTGGTACGTGGATGGCAAAATTTGTAACCTCACTGCTCCCTGTCATTGAAACAACCTCCAGCCCTACATCTCACTAGTGCCCTCCACTCTTCTGACTCCACATTACTGTTTGTCCCTCCTCTCTCTGCCTTACCATCTGTTACCAACCTTACCCTCGCTTCTGGAGTGCTCCTCGCAAACCCACCACCTTTTCACATCTCTGATCACATCTTCAAAAGCCATCAGCCATGGTTCATTGGGCAGTATTCTCGCTTCTGAGTCAGAAGGTTGTGGGTTCAAGCCTCAGTCCAGAGACTTGAGCACATAATCTAATCTGACACTTCAGTGCAGTACTGAGAGAGTGCTGGACTGTTGGAGGTGCCTTCTTTTGTATGAGACATTGTCCCGTCTGCCCTATCAGGTGTATGTAAAAGGGCTCAGTTGATCTCAGTTGATCGCACTAGTTGAAGAAGAGCAGGGGAATTCTTGTGGCGTTCTGGTCAAAATTTATCTATCAACCAACACCTAAAGCAGATTATTTGGTCATTTATCTTGGTGGTGTTTGTGGGACCTTGCTTTGTGCAAATTGGCTGCCGTGTTTCCTACATTGCAATCAGTGACTACACTTCAAAAGGACATCCTGAGGTTGTGAAAGGTGCTATATAAATGTAAGTCTTTTTCTTTCTTTCCTTAAGACCTTTGATTCCAGCCTTCAGCCCATCCCCTAACTCTTCTCCCTCAAACGTGTAAGTGCTGTACAGATCTGTCGCACATATTGAACAATACAGAAACGTTGAGAAATTGCGTTGTGTTGCATCATATCGACTTAGTCAAGCTGGGACACACCTTTTAATTTGCAAACTCGATTGATTGTGAAAATTGGCAGTAATTCTATTGCATCAAAACTGCTTGTGGTGATGGAACAAAGGGTTTCACAACCTCAAAATGCACATGTTTACTTCAGTTCAATTTTTTAATTTACCTTTTGATGACACCAAGCTGTGTGATAGAATGATGAGTATAGGAGTGACTGATGACATTGAAAGGTGGGTGAGGCAATGAGGCAGACAAGCATAACTGATGGATTTTATAGAATCATAGAATGGTTACAGCACGGAAGAAGGCCATTCAGCCCGTCGAGCCAGTGCTCTCTGCAAGAGCACTTCAGCTAGTCCCACTACCCCGCCCTTTCCCCGTGGCCATGCAAATTGTTTTCCTTCAGATACTTATCCAACTCCCTTTTGAAGGATAAGATTGAGTCTGCCTCCACCACCCTTTCAGGCAGTGGATTCCAGATCTTAACCACTCGCTGCATAAAAAAGTTTTTTCTGATGTCGCCTTTGGTTCTTTTGCCAATCACCTTAAATCTGTGACCTCTGGTTCTCGACCCTTCTGCCAATGGGAACAGTTTTTCTCTATCTACTCTGTCCAGATGCCTCATGATTTTGAACACCTCTTTCAAATCTCCTCTCAATCTTCTCTGCTCCAAGGAGAACAACCCTAGCTTCTCCAGTCTATCAACGTAACTGAAGTCCCTCATTCCTGGAATCATTCTCGTAAATCTTTTCTGCACCTTCTCTAAGGTCTTCACATCCTTCCTAAAGTGTGGTGCCCAGAATTGGGCACAGTACTTCAGCTGGAGCCGAACCAGTGTTTTATACAGGTTCATCATAATTTCCACTTTTGTACTCTATACCTCTGTTTATGAAGCCCAGGGTCCCATAAGCCTTTTTAACTCCTTTCTCAACCTGCCCTGCCACCTTCAACGCTTTGTGCACACATATCCTCAGGCCTCTCTGTTCGTGCACCCCCTTTATGATTGTACCATTCAATTTATATGTCCTCTCCCCATTCATTCTACCAAAATGTATCACTTCACACTTTTCTGCGTTAAATTTCATCCATCATGTTTCCCCCCATTTCACCAGCCTGTCTATATCTTCCTGAAGTCTATCACTCTCCTTGTGCTGTCTCTCGGTAGCAATTTATGTTAGTTTTCCAGTTAATTCAGGGGTTTGAGTAAGTTGGGTCGATTCCCATTGTGTGCTGCCACCTAGTGGCTATTTGGTACCTAGCAACTGCAGTAAAAGTGCAGTAAAGTGCTGTAAAGCACAGTAAGTGCCGTAAAGTAAACTACAGACCTACAGCGGCACATGCTCTGGGAAGTTGTATTGTTCCCATGCCTGAGTCTTGGATATTATTTGTCTGTAAGTACTTGAGAATGTTATAGATGATTAGTGTACACTGTATGTTGCAGAAAATGTTTAGTTTGTAACTTTCTCTGTAAGCAAACTTACACAGCTAGCCATGAAGTGCTCGCTCTCTGTCTAGCTGGTTAACTAGTAGCTGTATTTTGATGCACTATGTACAGGGCTAATTTAAAGAGAATGCCTTCCAGTTTGCTAAATGTATATTCACAGTAAGCTGTGTTTCCACGTGTTTGGTAATTTACATGCCAAATGTACTGTGTTGCTCAGGCGTACCTAAATTTGTGTATGCATATCAGTTATGCGCTTGTATACTAATGTGTGCTTCCATTTCTGTGTTGTATTTCAGTTTTACAATAAGAATCTTTCAGTAAAGCATTACAAGAAAAGTCAAGCCTTGTGATTTTTATGGGAAGATATCAAGTTGTTAGCTATCTGTCTAGCTCTGCATAGGAACGCGCTGCGAGGGCAGAAAACTCCTCCTCATTGTTCACTATACTTCCAAGTTTTGTGTCATCTGCAAAATTTGAAATTGTGCCCTGTACACCCACATCCAAGTCACTAATATATATCAAGAAAAGCAGTGGTCCTAGAACCGACCCCTAGGGAACAACACGGTATATCTTCCTCCATTCCTAAAAACAACTGTCCACCACTACTCTCTATTTCCTGTCACTTAGCCAATTCCGTATCCATGCTGCCACTGTCCCTTTTATTCCATGGGCTTCAACTTTGCTGGCAAGTCCATTATGTGGCACTTTGTCGAATGCCTTTTGGAAATCCATGTACACCACGTCAACCGTATTACCCCCATCAACACTCTCTGATACCGCATCAAAAAACTCGATCAAATTGGGTAAAGGTCAAATTTGATAAGGTTCCACATGGCAGACTGGTCACGAAGTTAAAAGCCCATGGGATCCAGGGCAAAGTGTCAAGTTGGATTCAAAACTGGCTCAGAGGCAGGAAGCAGAGGGTAATGGTTGATGGGTGTTTTTGTGCCTGGTAGGTTGTTTCCAGTGGGGTTCCACAGGGCTCAGTACTAGGTCCCTTGCTTTTTGTGGTATATATCAATGATCTAGGCTTGAATATAGGGGGTATGATTAAAAAGTTTGCAGATGATACTAAAATCGGCTGTGTGGTTGATACTGAAGAAAGAAGCTGTAGACTGCAAGAAGATATCAATAAATTGGTCAGGTGGGCAGAACAGTGGCAAATGGAATTCAATCCGGAGAAGTGTGAGGTAATGCATTTGGGGAGGGCTAACAAGAAAAGGGAATACACATTAAATGGTAGGACACTGAGTAGTGTAGAGGAACAAAGGGACCTTGGAGTGCATGTCCACAGATCCCCGAAGGTAGCAGGCCAGGTAGATAAGGTGGTTAAGAAGGCATATGGAATGCTTGCCTTTATTAGCCATGGCATAGAACACAAGAGCAGGGATAGTTAGGCCTCAGCTTGAGTACTGCGTGCAGTTCTGGTCACCACATTACAGGAAAGATGTGATTGCACTAGAGAGGGTACAGAGGAGATTTACAAGGATGTTGCCATGAGTGGAGAGTCTTAGCTATGAAGAAAGACTGAATAGGCTGGGTTTGTTTTCCTTGGAACAGAGGAGGCTGAGGGGAGACCTTATTGAGGTGTATAAAATTATGAGGGGCCGTGATAAAGTGGATAGAAAGGACCTATTTCCCTTAGCAGAGGGGTCAAAAACCAGGGGGCATAGATTTAAAGTAATTGGTGGAAGGTTTAGAGGGGATTTGAGGGAAAATTTCTTCACCCAGAGGGTTGTGGGGGTCTGGAACTCACTGCCTGAAAGGGTGGTAGAGGCAGAAACCCTAACCACATTTAAAAAGTGCTTGGATGTGCACTTGCGATGCTGTAACCTGCAGGGCTACGGACCAAGAGCTGGGCAGTGGGATTAGGCTGGATAGCTCTTTGTTGGCCGGCGCGGACACAATGGGCCGAAATGGCCTCCGTCCGTGGTGTAACTTTCTATAATTCTATGAAACACGATTTGCCTTTAACAAAGCCATGCTGGCTTTCCTTAATTAATCCACACCTATCCAAGTGACTGTTAATTTTGTCCCTGATTACTGTTTCTAAAAGCTTCCCCACCACGGAGGTTTAACTGACTGGCCTGTAGGTGCTGTGTTTATCTTTACACCCTTTTTTGAACAATGGTGTAACATTTACAATTCTCCAGTCCTCTGGCACCACCCGCGTATCTATGTAGGATTGGAATATTATGGCCAGTACCTCCGTGATTTCCGCCCTCAATTCCCTCAGCATCCTAGGATGCATCCCATCCGCTCCTGGTGACTTATCTATTTTAAGAACAGCCAGCCTTTCTAATACCTCTTCTTTATCAATTTTTATCCTATCAAGTGTCTCCACTACCTCCTCCTTCACTATGTCTATGGCAGCATCATCTTCCTTGGTGAAGACAAATGCAAAGTACCACGTTTAGTACCTCTGCCAGACCCTCTGCCTCCATGCATAGGTCTACTTTTTGGTCCCTAATCGGCCCCACCCCTCCTTTTACTATTTATATGCCAATAGAAGACTTTTGGATTACCTTTTATGTTGGCTGCCATTCTATTCTCATACACTCTCTTTGCCCCTCTTATTTTGTTTTTCACTTCTCCTCTGCCCTTTCTATATATAGCCGAATTCTCAGATGTATTTGAAACCTGACATCTGTCATACACGCTCTTTTTCTGCTTCATCATATTCTCTATCTCTTTTATCGTCCAGGGAGCCCTGACTTTAGTTGCCCTGCCTTTCCCCCGGGAATGTACCTCAACTGTACCTGAACTATTTCCTCTTTAAAGGCAGCCCTTTGTTCCATTACAGTTTTGCCTGCCAATCTTTGATTTCAGTTTACCCGGGTCATATCCATTCTCATCCCACTAAAATTGGCCTGCCCCCAGTTAAACATTTTGGGGGAGAAATTCGGTATTGCCCCATTTGGGGCACAATTATCGGCCGGGTGCAAAGTTTAGCGCCTGGCGCAAATTATTGCCTCAGACTGCACACTTGGCTTCTATAGCCCCTGGAGGTGATTGGAGCGCTAAATCAGGCGCTACACACCTGTCTTAATGCACTAACGCCGAAGAGCGAGGCGCTAACTCAGAGCGCTGGCGAAGCTCATGTGATGTCAGTTAGCAATGGAACACAGACACACTGGCACCGGCCAGTTCTTAAAGGGGAGGGTCGATCTTGCTATCCATCCACACCTTGCTCATTGCAGCCTTGAATCTTGGCCTGGAGAGACCTGTACATCAAATCTGCTGGAAAGAACAATGGAGAGGCCCAAGGAAAGAGCTCAGAGTGCAGCCCCCATTATCTCTTCTAAATCGATGCAAGGAAGATCAAATCAAAATGATTCTGCAAAGTGCTGCTCAGTACCCTAAACTCCTTCACACAGCATTGAATCTCTCCAGAAGTTGCTCTCTCTCTCAGAATGCGTAGTGCAAAAATGTCACCGACAAAAAAGGCAGGAAGCGGTCGCCTTTAAATAGCGCTCCCCCAGTTCACGACGGCAAAACGTTCCCCTCAACCTGTCGCTGCTAGCAGCAGGCGGAAAGACAGGAGGCGCCACTCAATATCTGGTCCGGGGCGCTACCGGGGCATTGCACGCTCGACTGACGTCATGATCTGCGGGCGCAGGAGATCGTGGCGCTAGTGTTTAGCACCGCCACAAAATGTCTGGTCAATTTTGTGAGCAGCGCAAAAATCACTGCGCCCGGGCGCTAGTTGCTTTGCGCCCCATTAGCGCCCTCTTAGGGCGCTAACGGGAGGCGCAAAGCAACCAAATTTTTCCCCCTTTTACTCTAGATTGCTCCCTGTCATTTTTCATAGCTAATCTAAACCTTATGATACTATGATCACTGTTCCCTAAATGTTCACCTACTGACACTTGCTCCACTTGACCTACCTTGTTCCCCAGAACCAGATCCAGCAATGCCTTCTCCCTCGTCGGGCAGGAAACATACTGATCAAGAAAGTTCTCCTGAACACACTTCAGAAATTTTTCCCCTTCTCTGCCCTTTACACTATTATGATGCCAGTCTG
The DNA here is from genome assembly GCF_052327205.1 of Somniosus microcephalus. Lineage (NCBI taxonomy): Eukaryota > Metazoa > Chordata > Chondrichthyes > Squaliformes > Somniosidae > Somniosus > Somniosus microcephalus. Next base: position 75,688,041 of record NC_140987.1, on the reverse strand, counting down.
TATTCGGATAGTTGAAGTCCCCCATTATTATTACTCTATAGTTCATGCACCTCTCTGTAATTTCTCTGAAAATTTGCTCCTCCATATCTTTCCCACTATTGGGTGGTCTATAGAATACACCTAGTAGTGTAATGGCACCTTGATTATTTCTTAACTCTAGCCATATAGATTCTGTCCTTGACCCCTCCAGGACATCCTCCCTCTCCAACACTAACATTCTTCTTAACCAATACTGCCACACCACCTCCTATCTTTCCTGAACACTTTATAACCAGGAATCTTTAAATACCCAATCCTGCCCTTTTTTGAGCCAGGTCTCAGTTATTGCCACAAAATCATATTCTCATGTGGCTATTTGTACCTGCTGTTCACTTACCTTGTTTACTATGCTTCATGCGTTCAACACATACACTGTAAACCCATCTTAGGCCATCCTGTATTCTCTCTTAGTTTGACCCCACCTAATACCTTACTATTTCTTACTTTAGTGCTCTCTGCCTCTCCCAATCCTTTATTTCCCCTTTCTAATGTTACATCCTGGTGCCCGCCTCCCTGCCAAATTAGTTTAAACCCTCCCCAACAACACTAGCAAACCTCCCCTCGAGGATACTGGTTCCGGCCCTGTTGCGGTGCAACCCATTCGGCCTGTACAGGTCCCACCTCCCCCAGCACCAGCCCCAATGCTGCAGGAATCTGAAGACCTCCCTCTTGCACCACCTCTCCAGCCACACATTCATTTGCTCTATCCTCCTATTTCTATATTCACTCACACGTGGCACTGGGAGTAATCCGGAGATTACTATCTTTGAGGTCCTGCTTTTTAATCTCTATCCTAGCTCCCTAAAATCTGCCTGCAGGACCTCATCCCTCTTTCTACCTATGTCGTTGGTACCAATATGGACCATGACCCCTGGCCATTCACCCTCCCCCCTCAGAATGTCCTGCAGCCGTTCAGTGACATCCTTAACCCTGGCACCAGGGAGGCAACATACCACCCTGGAGTCAGGTCTGCGGCCGCAGAAATTCCTATCTGCTCCCCTAACTATCGAATTCCCTACCACTATTGCTCTCCCACTTTTCTTCCTCCGCGCCATACAGCTGAGCCACCCATGGTGCCGTGGACTTGGCTCTGGCTATACTCCCCAGAGGAACCATCGCCCTCACCAGTACTCAGAACTGAATACTGGTTGGAGTGCAAGATGCACTCAGGGGACTGCTGCACTACCTGCCTGGTCCTCCTATTCTGTCTGATGGTCACCCATTCCCTCTCTGCCTGCACACTCCGCAGCTTTGAGGTGACCACCTCCTGAAATGTGCTATCCACGTAGCTCTCACCCTCACGGATGCACCGCTGTGACGCCAGTTGCCGCTCAAGCTCCAAAACCCGGAACTCAAGCTCCTCCAGCTGACGACACCTCCTGCACAAGTGGTTGTCCCGGACACAGGACATGTCCTGGATTTCCCACATGGCACAGGATGTGCATTCCATGGAACTGAACTGCCCTGCCATGCCTCTATTTAATAGGCTATTAACTAACTTAGAGAAATAAACTTAAGACTGGGGGGAAAAATTCGGTATCGCCCATTTTGGGACGCTAATATCGGCCGGGCGCAAATTTTAGTGCCCGCCGCAAATTATGGCCAGCGACCATGAAATTCGTCTCCAGTGCTCCTGGAGGTGATTGGGGCACTAAATCAAGTGCTACACACCTCTCTTAGGGCGTTAACATCAGGGAATGGGGCGCTACCTCAGAGCACTACTCAAGCTCAGGCGATGCCGATTACCTTGTACTCAGACATACTGGCCTCAATTTTCATTGAGCCGTGGAGTCGGGATTGGAGGCGTGCAGGGGTTAAATTACCGAAATCGGGGGTCCCGACCCCATCCCGCCCCCAACCCGCCTCCATGCCAATTTCAAAGGAGGCGGGTACCCGCCCTGCACTGGGACCCGCCTACCCGAGGTGGGAAGGGATTAGTGCCAATTAACTGCCTGTTAACAGGTAGTTAACAGGCAGTTTTTAGCCTAATCCCTATTTTTAAGCTTGAACTGTGGGAATCCCGACGGCTCCAAGCCACGCCAAGTTGGAGGAGTCGGGCCATCGGGTTGAAGGGCTTGGAGGGGTCGAGATGTCAGTGTTCAGGTGAGTGGTGTGTGCATGAGTGCAAAGGTAAGTGTGTTTGGTGTGTCTAAAGTGATTAAAGAAGTTCTACATACATTTTCTTACCTTTTCAGCCTTCCTTCCTTTAGGTTCAGGGAGTCCCTCATCTCACCGGCACAGAAAGCAGAATGGCTGCGATCTGTCAAAAGTGACAGCTTGCAGCTTTCTGTGCAGGAGAGATTTCTAACTGAGTCTGTGGAGAAAGACTCATGTTAGAAGTAAGACTGTCAGTGTTTGACAGCTTCAAACAGCTGTGAAACATTAATATTTCATCTGTCAAAACGTCTTGACAGATGAAATTTCAGTCTGTGACGTCACCTGTTGCAGGGTGGCCCTTAATTAGCCTGCTGAGCCCGCTGGGCGGGCTCAACAAGGTCAATCAAGTTAAAATCACATGGATTGGCCGCATCCTGATGGAGGCGGGTCTACAACCCCGAAAGTTGCAGTCCCGCCTCCTTCCCAACTTCTGAATGAAAATCACCCCCACTGGCTGTCATGAATCTTATCATGACTCATGAAGTAACACTGGGCGGCCAGCTGGTGGCGCCGTCCAAGGAGTATAAATGTTCAGGCATGGGCCCAGCTTGCTCAGGATGTTTCTGTAACCAGGAACTAATGATTATAACTAGAAATCTCATGGTTTTGAAACAGTTGATTAAAGCCTTGTTTTATACACAAACAAAGCACTCAGTAGTCTTTTTACATCACTGGCACCTTCCAGTTCTTAAAGCGGAGGGTCCATCATGCTGCACAGCCATACCCTGCTCATTGCAGCGTTTGACCTGGGCCTGCAAGGAGGTGCAAATCTTCACCGGTTTAGCGACCAGGCATTGGTGGCTCTGTTGGGTGCTGTGGAACGCCGCTGGGCAGTGCTGTTTCCAGAGACTGGCAGGAGGCCATTGTCTTGTTTTGCACACCTTGTACAAAAATAATAACTTGCAGGACAACGGAGTATTACAGTTTAAACTCTTTTATGAAGCATCAGGTCTGTGATCTCAATCATACAGCACAGTGGGGACAAGATGGAGTCAGGACCCCTAGCCTGGGTCTTCCAAAACAATAGCAGTCCTTACAGATGCCTGCAGGCCAATGACAACTCAGCATGTGATCACATGTGAATATAATAGGTATTCCTTACAGATGCCTGCGGGCCAATGATAATTCAATATGCAAATGTTACATCTCCTGTCTTTTAAAAGAAAAATGTTATGCATTACTTTTAAACCTTTCTTCTACATAATGTTCTCGGTAGCATAAACATATAAGTAAACTCAGCATTTAACTAGCACTGAAAACATCTCAACGTTTCAATAACGATGTACAGTTTTTTTTAGGGCAGCGATCTGCCTACACCCTTTGACAGTTCACAAGTCAAGGATAACTCTAGGCTTGACCTCTCATCCCGACCTTGTGTGGTATGGAACTGAGCATGCTCCTGAATCAGTCAACAAATCAGGTTCAGATTTAGGTTCAGGTAAGTATGATGTGTTTTGTGTATTGCTCTGTTCATCACACTCTGTTGAACTGATCCTCTCGTCGGAATGACAGTGTTGTTCCTTGGTGTTCAGGAGGTGCCTGCGATTGTGGCGGTACACCTGTCCTTCTCGGGTGCGGACGTGATACGATCGCTCAGTGTCAGCTGGCTGGATGACGACTGCTGGCTTCCAGTAGTCATGCTCCTGGATTCTGACGGATTCTCCAATGTGCAGCGGCGGCAGTAGTCTAGCTGACCTGTCATAGTATCTCTTTTGGTGTTGCTGTCTCTGTACACGTTTTGCAAGCACTTGCTTGCAGCTGATGACCTCTGGCTGCAGCTGCTGGTTGGTGCTTGGAAGGATTGAGCGAAGTCTGCGGCTCATCAACAGCTGTGCTGGTGACTTGAAGTTGTCAACCGGAGTGTTGCGGTACTCAAGGAGACTGATGTAGGGGTCTCTTTTGGCCGCTTTGGCTTTGTCCATGAGTGTTTTTGCAATCTGGACAGTTTTTTCAGCAAGGCCATTACTTTGAGGGTAATGTGGGCTTGATGTGACATGTGTGAAATCCCATGCCTTGGCAAACGACTCGAACTCTTTTGATTTCTATTGGGGGTCATTGTCTGAGACTAAAGTCTCTACCATGCCATGCCTGGCAAAGGCTGCCTTTGACTTGTGGATCACAGCTGCAGATGTGGTGCTGTGAAGCTTGTCCAATTCAAAAAATCTGCTGTAGTAATCAACAGTCACTATGTAGTCCTCATTGTTCCATGTGAACAGATCCGTTGCCGTGACCTGCCAGGGCCTGTCTGGGATATGGTGAGGTATCACGGGCTCTTTGGCATTTGATGGGCGGCGTTCTAGACAAATGGAACATTTTCCGACAATGTCCTCAATGTGTTTGCACATTCCGGGCCAAAACATAATGGGCCAGAAATTCGTGAACGGGGCTTGCCGCGTGTGCAAGGTCCCGATTTGCACTTACCCGACGCGCCTGCCGATCACCTCCAGGGACGCCTGGAATTCGTGTTTCAAAAAGAAGAATCCCGGCAGCGTATGACATCACGCCGCCCAGGAGTGCAGCCAGCGTGAAGCCTGTAGCGCGCTGTGCAACTGAGACACGCCCCTTGAGGTCTCAGTTTAACAGGACATGCCCCCAATGTTTCTGCCAAGCTGCTAAGCATTTTTACATGCAAAGCAACAGTTTAAATAGGTTTTTGGAAGTTTTTTGAAGATTTTGGTAACTTTTATAAACTTTTAAAAACGTTTACATTATTTTGAAGAATCTGAAGTAGTTTTAAACAGAATTAAAGCAATTTAAAGAGTTTTAAAAGCCCTAAAAGAATTTTTTTAATTCCATTTATTTATTTAGCAATGTCGTCGTCATAGGTGTCTTCACACTGTTCCCTTTGGGGAACTGTATGAAGTGGTGGAAGGATTTATGGCCATGATTAACGCTCATTCCGTGACCGTAACCATCTTTGAACCAGCCATTAGGGCGGTTAGTCCTATGGCGGGAGGGTTTTACGGGCTCCCACAAGCTATACAAGGAGGGGGGCCACCCACACCCACGGATGCAAATATCCCACTGGATGTCAACCCAGAATTTAGAGCCGGAGCTCCGACTCCACTTGCCGGGACTGTCTGGAGCGGGGTTCGAAACCCTACCCTGATCTGGCCCAGCGGCGGGGATCCTACCGCTATGCCAAAGGCCCAATCCGATTGGCAACGTGAAATGGCTGGAATGAGCATTAAAAGAACTCACAATTGAACTGATGATGACCTCAGCAATCTCCTCAAGGAGGTGGAGGCGCAGCGCCTGCTCATCATTGGTAATGAGAAGTCAAAGGCGCCGCAAAAAGGGCAGATGATAGCTTGGTCTTTCAAGTGGCAGCATAGGGCTCCAGTCACGGGGAGGGAAAAGGTGCAGGAAACGTATGGGTGTCACCTTTTGTGCGGAGTGGGCCTTTTGCGTAGCGGTAAGCATCCCCGCCGCTGGGCCAGAAGGAGTAGGGTTTCGCACCCCACTCCAGACAGTCCCGGCAAGTGGAGTCGGAGCTCCAACTATAAATTCTGGGTGGACATCCAGCGGGATACTTGCGTCCGTGGGTGTGGGTGGCCCCCCCCCTCAGATGAGTTGTGGGAGCCCGTAAAACCCTCACGCCATAGGACTAACCACCCTAATGGCTGGTTCAAAGATGGTTACGGTTACGGAATGAGCGTTAATCACGGCGATAAATCCTTCCACCACTTCATACAGTTCCCGAAAGGGAACAGTGTGAGGATACGTACGACGATGACCTCCTGCGCAATGCACCTCCTTGGACCCTCAGTCGCAGATGCGAGGGGGCAAATCGTGCAATTGTTAAATTTTTCATTTTATTGACATGTAAAATGTTGGCCCAGTAATTCCCTTCCAAATGCGCGAGTACGGTCGGGGTACTTACGTGTCTGGCCAGAGGAAATGCCGGTTTTCAGCATGCACAGCGCATGCGGGGAAAACCGGCATTTCCTGTCCTTTGAACGAAGGGGTTCAGAGGCAGAACCCGTGCGCAGTAAAATTCGCCGCTTTCATTCATGCTTTCAGTGAGGTCAAGTCCTTACAACTTACACATGAAAAAAAGCATGGGTACAGTTGCTCCAGAGGCTGCGGAGGAAGATATTTCTTATTGTGGAGCTTCTGAAAGTATGTATGTCTGTATATATTCCTTTGCGTGTTATGTATATATTCCTTTACTTATGTGTATGAATGTATTATTTAATTATGACTTTCAGAGAAAGTAACTTATTGAAAAATCATAATTAAAAACATACATTCATACACGTAAGTAAAGGAATATAAAGCATACATACATATACGTAAAGGAATATATGCGGACATACATACATAATTAATTATTACTGATGAAAAGTTTCTTTCTTAAAAGTGCTGGAAATGTTACATTACTCATTTTAGAACACTCATTTTCACATTCCATTCACACAGCCACAATTGCTCCTTCTACCTACCGTTCTGAAAACCCGTTTAAAAAAAAAATTTAAACTTTAAAACTTACTTAAAATTTCTTAAAATAACCTCCCTCCCTTTCCCAAACAAAAATATTGCCTTTCAGAAGCTCCACGATAAAATATATCTTCCTCCGCAGCCTTGGAACAACTTTACACCTGCTTTTTTCAAGTGTAACTTGTAAGGACTTACCCTCACTGAATCCATGAATGAAATCTACGAAGTTCACTGCGCAAGCGCTGCCTGTGCAGTCGCACGCGCTGTGCCTATGAACCCCTTCGTTCCGAGGTCTGGAAACGCCGGCGTTCCCCGCATGCGCTGTGCATGCTGAACGCTGGCATTTCCAACGGCCAGATGCGTGAGTACCCCGACCGTACTCACGCATTTGGTCACGAATTTCTGGCCCATTGTCATGTGCTTTTTGTTTGCATTTTTCCATGCCCATATGTTCAGCATGAATTTTTGTCAACATCTCTTCTCTGAGACTGGTAGGTGTAATGTGCTCAACACACGTGTTGTGTATGTACCTTTAAGGGAATAACTGGTCTCAGACTGCAGTACCGGCAGTGACCACCCCTGTATAAAAGGCCCTAGCAGGCTTCTGTAGTTTCAGTTTCCAGGTTGTCTCCATTCAGTAAAGACTTGTTATAATCAACTCCTGCAGTCCGTGTCTCAATTATACACGGACATAATACTGGCGACGAGTAAGAAACGAACTTACCTGCAACTCGGCAGCATCTCAGACGACGTTATTGAAGGTCGAAGCCAGAAGAAAGAAAAAAAAAATAATCCAAAGAAACTCGAGAAACGGGCGTCAACCGTGGGCAACCGCCCTCCAAATCATCGAATTGAAAAGTGCAGGAGAGACTGTCGAGAGCCAGGCTTGGTCTCCAGTCTGTGGTTTCCAAGCTAATCGGGCTGGTGGCAGGTAGTGCACTGATCCTTCCAGGGCTGCGGCGGGCTAGAGCTCGATCGGGTGGCTCTGCAACGGGGCTGGGCAGCGAGTCGGGAAGCAAAGAGAGAGAGAGAGGGTGGAGCACACAGGGCACGGCCAGTGCTTCGCAGCCGGGCAGCGTTCGGACCTAAGAAGAGGGAGGGAAGTGTCCCAGAGGGTCCGCTCCACGACGGGAACGGTTCTTCAATTAACGGAGCTAATATTGAAGCGCGATAGAAAAATAAATATACCGCGGAGAGCGGCGTTGGCAGCAACGATCGGGGAGGCGCGAAGACCATAGGGCGTCGCCATTACATGATAGTAAAATAAATATAATCGCCAGCAACAGCGTTGGCAGCAGCGGCAGTGGCGGGAAAGCGCGGGAGGCACCATCTTAACTCGGCGGGGAAGAAGGGAAAGCGCGGGAGGCACCATTTTGATCCATCGGGGACGAAGGCAAAGCGCGGGAGGCGCCATCTTAGATTTTCAAGATGCCAAAGACTGGCGATATCACTGCCTTCGATAATGCAATAGAAGACTGGACCACGCATGTGGAAAGAGTCGAGGTATATTGCGAGGCAAACAAAATAGCCGATGAGAAAAAGGCATCGGTATTGCTAAATTTAATGGGCGCAAGAATGTACGGCCTATTGCGGGACCTGATTACTCCAGCCAAACCGAAGGCGAAGAGTTTTAACGAAATTGTTGCTATCCTACAGGAACACCTAAATCCTACACCGCTGCTGATAGCAGAAAGATTTAAATTCCACAGGAGAAATCAGCATAAAAATGAGAGCAATGCTGATTACCTTACGGAACTACGCAAGCTATCAAAGCACTGCCAGTTCGGAGCAGGACTGGCAGATACCTTGCGGGACAAATTTGTCTGTGGACTCCTGAGTGAAGGAACCCAGAAGAGGTTACTCTCAGAGAAAGAGCTGACGCTAGATAAGGCTTTCAGCGTGGCAGTATCGTACGAAGCAGCAGCAAGGGGAGCTGCGGAAATACAACAAAAGCCACAGGAATACGGCACCCACGAAATGACACGGGGATTTGCAAAATGTTATCGCTGCGGCAGAACAAACCATAACCAGAAGGACTGCTGGTCCAAGGACAAAATATGCAGGCAATGCAGAAAGATGGGACACATTGCACGAGTTTGCAGGTCTGGGAAGAAGACCAACGACAACAAAAAGGCTACTAAGGAACCATACAGGAAAGTACAAAAGATGACGGACAGTAGTTCCGAAGACCAGATGAGCGATAGTGAATCCGGGAACAAGAGACTAAGCTGTCTCAAACTTCACAACGTAATCGCAAAAGAGGATCACCGAGCCATTTGGGTCACCCTCACGATAGCAGGGTCCCAAGTCAAAATGGAATTGGATACAGGATCAGCTCTAACCGTCATGAATCGACGAGACTACGAGCGGCTATTCTCACACATACACTTGAGAGAGACATCCATTGTCTTGAGGACGTATACGGGGCAAAAAGTATACCCCAGAGGAAAAATAAGGGTGCCTGTCGAATACAACGGCAAGAAAATACGGAAATTGTATCTCTACATTCTGCAAGATTGTGGACCACCGTTATTGGGATGTGAATGGATCAGAAAGATAAGTTTAGACTGGCATTCCATTCAGGCACTGACGGTGGCTGGTAAAAAGGATGACGACGTCACTCCTGGACGATTGTCAACAATCTTAGCTGACGCCAAAGAGGTATTTCAACAAGAACTGGGAACTCTTAAAGGCGTAACCGCCTCGATAAAAATAGAGGAGAATGCAATTCCCAAGTTTTTCAAAGCAAGACCGGTACCATATGCAATTCGCCCAGCCGTCGAGGCAGAGCTGGAGAATCTGGAGAAGGCAGGCGTGTTATCTAAGGTAGACTGGAGCAAGTGGGCGACACCCATCGTTCCTGTCATGAAGAAAACGTTAAACAATAAGTCTGAGGAGCCAAGGAAGGTTCGCATCTGTGGGGACTTCAAGGTGACGGTGAACCCAATCCTTCACACAGTACAATATCGTCTTCCAAGGATAGAAGATATCTTCGCCTCACTATCTGGAGGGAAGCGTTTTACAAAAATTGACCTAGCACAAGCATATTTGCAGATGGAGGTTGAAGAATCCTCTAGGAAGTATCTCACGATAAACACTCACAAAGGTCTTTACCAGTACAATCGACTGGTATTCGGAGTAGCATCAGCTCCGGCGATATGGCAAAGAGCGATGGAACAAGTCCTGCAAGGGATTCCGGGGACTCAGTGTTGCCTGGACGACATCCTAGTGACAGGTGAAGATGACAGTGAACACCTTGCCAACCTAGAGCAGGTGCTCACTAGACTATGTGAACATGGGCTATGAGCCAATCGCCCTAAGTGCGAGTTTTTTAAGAAACAGATATCGTATTGTGGCCATGTGATTGATGAAGAGGGGTTGCATAGGTCCCCTGACAAAATTGAAGCGGTAGTTAAGGCTCCAGCGCCTGAAAATGTGTTGCAACTGAGGTCATTCCTCGGATTGGTGAATTACAACCATAAGTTTTTGCCGAATTTGTCCACAATTCTGCATCCACTGAACGCCCTACTACGAACTGGAGTAGCATGGAAATGGAGCGATGAATGTAAGCGGGCCTTTCAGAAGAGTAAGGACCTAATCACTTCGAGAGAAGTATTGGCTCACTACAACCCATCACTACCGATAAGACTGGCGTGTGATGCATCTCCCTACGGTGTTGGGGCGGTGCTGTCACATAAATTCCTTGATGGTTCAGAGAGGCCGGTAGCTTTTGCGTCACGCTCGTTAACTTCAGCCGAGCGTAACTACGCCCAGATTGACAGAGAGGCCCTCAGCCTGGTGTGGGGGGTGAAGAAGTTCAATCACTACCTGCACGGTCAGAAATTTACTCTACTAACTGATCATCAACCTCTCGTCTCCAATTTCAACCCTCAGAAGGGTGTACCGACAATGATGGCACAACGGCTACAGAGGTGGTCCCTTTTCCTAGGGGCACACCAATATGACATCGAGTACAAAGGAACTAAACAGCATGGGAATGCTGATGGATTGTCGCGCCTACCGTTGCCGACGGTGGAAGAAGAACTGGCAGTGGATCCAGTGGAGTTATTCCACTCGACTATAGTCGAATGTCTCCCTGTGACGAATGCAAACATAGAAAGGGAAACACGAAATGACCCGACACTCTCCTGGGTCTATGATATAACGGTGAAGGGATGGCCAGCACATGGCGAACCACTGCTGCCAGCATTCTCGCTGAGAAGAGAACAGCTGTCAGTGTGCAGAGGAACCTTGATGTGTGGATCCAGAGTAGTAATTCCACCCAAATTGAAGGATAGAGTGCTCAATGAGCTTCATGAGGGTCATCTGGGAGGGGTAAAAATGAAAAACTTAGCCAGAGCGTTTGTGTGGTGGCTGGGAATCGATAGAGAAATCGAAGAGATGACCAAGAGCTGTACAGGATGCCAGAAGGTTCAAAACGCCCCACCACAAGCCCCTCTACATCCATGGGAGTGGCCCTCATCTCCATGGCAAAGGGTGCACATTGATTTTGCTGGTCCCTTTATGGACTCGATGTTTTTAATTGCGGTGGATGCACATTCAAAGTGGCCAGAGGTAATAAAAATGTCCTCAAGCACCACAGAAAAAACTATCACAGTCTTATGAACCATATTCGCCAGGAATGGGCTGCCTGAACAGATTTGCTCTGACAATGGACCACAGTTTGTGTCTGAAGAGTTCCGGAGGTTCTTAAAGAACAATGGTGTTAAGCATTACACATCCGCCCCATATCATCCAGCCACTAATGGATTGGCCGAGAGGTTTGTTCAAACATTCAAGAAGGCTATCAAGGCAATGTGTAATGAAGATATACCCCTACAACACAAGGTGGATAACTTGTTTTTTGCCTACCGGAATGCGACACATGCGGTTACCAACCAAACTCCAGCCATGATGTTCTTCAATCGAAGACTACAATGCCACTTGGATTTGGTTAAGCCAAATGTCAGAAGAGATGTGGAGAACAGGCAGTTTCAGAATATGAATGAAAGGCCGACCAGGAGTTTTAAGATAGGTCAACCAGTTTTGGCCCGGGACTACCGCACAGAGAAATGGCAGCCAGGAACGATCTGTACACGGCAAGGACCTCTAATGTATACCGTGGACGTTGGAGAGAGCATTGTAAGACGCCATGCTGACCAGATTCTAGAGTCACTGGAAAACGTCAACTCCACACCACGATCTGATACACCTGGCGATGAAACCGAAGTACCAATTGCATCTACCGCAGAAGTTTCAGTTTCAGTTTCAGTTTCCAGGTTGTCTCCATTCAGTAAAGACTTGTTATAATCAACTCCTGCAGTCTGTGTCTCAATTATACACGGACATAATAACACGGACACGGGATGTATTCCTTCAGCCATCAACACGAGGCTTCTTTATTCATTTTCTTTCTCTGTTTACTCTCCGTCGCCCCCTACCGGGGCGGAGGGTAACTATCACCACATCTCCTTTTCTAAACAGACTTTGAATACTATTCCTTTACTATTAGCATTTCAAATGACCTTCTTTCAAATCATTACTTTTTTACTTTACTTAAGAAATAACAAACTCTAACAAACATAGCGGCCTAGAAATTCGGTTGGCTTTGCGCCCAGTTTTCGCCCAAAGAAGGCTTTTGCGCCACTTGCTAAACTTCCCCTGATATTCAGCGGTGCGGTAATGGCGGCGTTAGCCAGTAGCGCTGCGCCGCCACCGATGACGTCATCGGTGTGCGCAGTGCCCCGCTACCGCCCCGCTACCGGCCCGACCGCCATATTGAGTTGCGGCCGCAAACAGCGACCAGAAAACGGGGCCTACCTGATGCGGTAGTGGGGCGAGTTAAGGCGGATGTGCGGCCGGCCGCTTTTTCGGCAGCTGCCTGCCCACACCTCCTTCCCCGGCCTCCTCCACCACCCCCCCGCGGCATTGCCGGCTGTTTTCCGGGAGCCCGGCACTTCTCCGTGGTGCCGGGGTCATTTGCCAGCACTAGCGAGCGGCGATCGCGCTGTTGCAGGCACCTCCCCCTTAAGAGAGGGAGGAAGGCCTGCAGTACCGCAGCCTGCCGCTCCGCAGCGGGTGGCGCTGCGGCACTTAGCGCGCCGATATTCAGTTTCAGCGCCCCAAGCGGGGGCGCCGAAACCCTTGATTTGCGGCCGGCTTCAACTTGGGGCGCTGAAACTGAATATCCGGCGGGCGCAAGTGGCTCCGCGCGCAGCGATAATTTCTGGGCGCAAGCGAGCTGGCCGCCCCAAAGTCAATTTCTAGCCCAACATCTCTAATGCACAATGTATCTCTTCTTTTTTTTTATTTTTAGAGAAACATGAATAATGCAAGCAGAGTAAGCTTGGAGGGACAAGGTGACTGCCTGAACCCTCCACCAAGTACCTCGGGTATTATTCTGACCCAATGAGGTGTCTTGGTTCTTAAGCTATTCATGTTGCAAAGTCCTGGAGGTATGAAGGAGGATTGCGGACCCTTTCAGGGTATCGTCTGGAACCCGATGGAGGTGGGGTATCCCCTGTGGGTGGAGGAGTTCCAGGACCCGCATCCCCATTGTAGTCATCGGGAATGGAAGGCTCATCAGCAGCGTCTGGGGGCTGCTGGGTAAGTGCGAGGCGTCTGCGGTTCCTGCGAACAATCTGGCCCTGGATATCAACCAGATACAATCTTGGGGTGTTGGCCTGTCCTTGCACAATGCCTCTTTTGCGGGAGTCACGTATCCACACATAGTCACCTGGAAGGAGTGGACACAAGGGCTTAGCTCTGTGGCGACTGTTAAAGTTGGCCTGTTGTCTTAGTTTACATTGTTTGTCCTTGTCTGTAAAATTCTGGAGGTTGGGCCAGCCTGGGGTCAGGAGTGATGGCATAGTTGGCACGGTAGTACGAAGTTTTCTGCCTTGTAGCAACTCAGCAGGGCTGAATCCGCTAGAAAGAGGTGTGGAGCAGTATGCAAGGAGTGCCCGGTATGGGTCAGGTGACTTTTTTAAAAGCTGTTTGGCTGTCTGGACAGCGCGCTCGGCAGCCCCATTGCTTTGAGGATACAGAGGACTGGATGTGACATGGGTGAAGTCCCAGCTGTTGGCAAATGAGCAAAAGGTGTCCGAGGCAAATTGGGGGCCATTATCTGTTCAGATCAGCAGGGGGACCCCTAGATGGGCAAAGCAGGATTTCATACATTCAACGACTGCATGTGAGGTGGTGGAGAGGAGCTTGATAACTTCAATGAACTTAGAAAAGTAGTCAAACATTACCAGGTAAGTTGAGTTATCCAAATGAAATAGATCAGCCCCAAGCTTCTGCCATGGGCCCTCAGGGGTGTCATCTGGAATCAATGGCTCTGGTGGTTGTTGTCTCATTTGGGCGCAGCTTGGGCATTGTTGTACTTTACGTTATAGTTGACCGCTTAATCCAGGCCACCAGACAGAACACCTGGCTCGTGCTCTGCATTTTGTGATCCTTTGATGGCTATCATGCAGTTTGTCCAGAATGTCTTTCTGCATTGATGCTGGAATGACCAACCGGCACCCTTGTAGCAGCAATCCTTGTGCAATAGTGAGGTCACCTGAAACGGCTGCGTAAGGTCTAAGAGCGTTGTCAAGTTTCGCATGATCTGGCCAGCCCTCACGGCTGTATGCGAAGACCTGCCGAAGTAGTTAATCCGTTTCCTGTTCTTGACGAAGTGCAGCCAGGCGTTTCTCGGTAATGGGCAGTGCAGTGAGTATTGAGTGTACATAATTCTCTATGCACTGCATCTCAGGGGAATCATCCACCGGTGGCTGGTAGGGAGCCCTGGAGAGGACGTCGGCAGTTGCTAGGCTCTTCCCTGGCACATGTGATATAGTGAAGTGAAAGTGCATGAGTCGCATCCGAAAGCGCTGAATGCAGGGGGACAACTCGTCCAGGTTTTTAGATCCCAATAGTGTAAGGAGGGGCTTGTGATCTGTTTCGACCTGGAATGTCATGCCTATTAGGAAGTCTCTATAACGCTCACACGCCCATGTAATGGCCAGGGCCTCTTTTTCAATCTGCGCATAGCGCTGCTCTGTTTTTGAAAGGGCTCGTGAAGCATAGGTTACAGGGCGCCAGTCAGTGTCAGGTCTCTTTTGTAAAAGGACTGCACCCAAGCCAAACGATGAGGCATCAGCTGACACTTTAGTGAGTGCATTGGGGTCATACAGTGCAAGGCCTGGCGGGGTGGTTAACTCCGTCTTTATCTCAGTGAAAGCTTGGGACTGCTGGGGTCCCCAATACCATGAGGTCTGCCTGTTGAGGAGATCCCGGAGTGGCTTGGTTTTATCGGCTAGATGGGGTATGTATTTGCCCAAGTGATTGACCAGGCCCATGAAGCGGCGTATTTCAGATACATTCCTTGGCGCGGCCATGTGTGTGAGGGCCTTGACTTTGTCAGGATCTGCTCTGACACCGGTCCCATCGATGACCTGGCTGAGAAATTTCACCTGCGTTTTGACGAATTCACATTTGGAGTTAAGAGTAAGTCCAGCTTGCTGTAGTTTACTGAGAATTGCAAAAAGTCGCTGATTGTGCTGTTCTTGGGTTGTGCCAAACACCAACACATCATCCATTTGGCATAAGACACCATCAAGTCCCTCAAGGAGGCGGGACATGCGGCGCTGGAAATGCTCAGTGGCGGAGGATATTCCAAAGGGTAGTCTGTGGAAACAGTAACGTCCGAATGGCGTGAGGAACATGGTGAGACGTTTTGACTCCTCTGACAAACCTTTGCATCTTTCAGCTGCCCCAGAGTGTGCTCTACGCAGGGTAAGAGATGCAGCTCTCTACAGACACTTTCATTGAGTTTTGTTAGGTCTATGCAGATTCTGATTTTTTCGTTGGGTTTTGGGACTTCAACCATTCCGGAGCACCAGGCTGTGGGTTCCTCAACTCTTGCAATTATCCCCAGTTGCTCCATGTGGGTGAGTTCCTCCTTAACTTTGGACATAAGGGGGAGCGAGACACGTCGGGGTGTAGAGAGAGCAAAAGGTTTAGCATCCGGCTTGAGGCGAATGTGATACTCCTCTTGCAGTCGCCCAATGCCTTGAAACAGTCTGGGGAACTGCTGTCTGACCTCCCGTTCGAGGTCCATAGATACTGTCTCTGCTACTTGTGGGTCCAACCTGGACACCAGATGCAGGGAAATGATGGCGGGGCGACCGAGGAGCGCTGTTCGTAGACCGCGTGCCACATACACATCCTGTTTTGTAGACCGTGGACCACGGGTCAGGGTAGCTGAAAATTTTCCTCTGACATTCAACAGGACTTGACCAGGCCCCTGAAGAATCTTAGTGGTGCTCTGAAGAGCCTCTTGACCTAGGTCGTTGTAGAGGCACTCCGGGATGACAGTGACATCAGCCCCTGTATCAATTTTGAATTCAGTCATGTGACCACACAGGCTTAGGGTGATGGTCCACGGCTGGTCCTGCCCATCTCCAATTGACCCCAGGAACGCTATCTCATTGTCGTCGTCCTCTGATATTTCAGCAACCGCAGGTGTGGATCGGCAAACTGCAGCAAAATGTCCCTTTTTCTGGCAATTCCTGCAGCTGGACAGATTTGTCTATTGTGTGTACTCCGGCCACACCATCTGTAACTCCGCTTTCATGGTTGGAAATGTGTTGCAGTTTGAGTTCCAGTGTGAGGCCTCTGTACATATTCATGTGAGTCAGTTTGTCTTGATTTGGTAGAAAAATGTTTTTGGGGGGCTGATTGTCGGGGGGCACTTATGGTTTCAATGAACTCCTCCTCCTCATTACTATCTTTCTGAAGCATTGATTGCTGTTTCTTTATTGTTTCACTTTGGAAAACCTGTGTTTTTGCTTTGTCAACTGTGAGGTCTGGATCCATCTGTAATTTTTCAGAGAGTTTAAGATCCCTTAGTCCAACAACCAATCTGTCACGAATTAGTTCGTCCCGCATAGCTCCATATTCACAGTATTCTATGAGCTCATATAGCGCTTTGATGAAGCTATCACCCGATTCCCCTCTCTCCTGCACGCGCCTTTGGAATCTTGCGCGTTCGAATATCAAATTCCTCCGCGGGATGAAATGATTAGACAACTCCGTTTTAACTGTGTCATAGCTTTTCAGTTGATCAGCCATAATATTCCTGCACCGGACGATCGCTTCAGCCTCCGCTCCCATGGAATACAATAGCGTGTTGACCTGTTTTTCCTGTGACTGTTTATCAAGGCCTGAAGCCTGTCTGAAGCGTTCGAATCTGCTGAGCCACAATGGCCACACTTCCGGCCATGTAAAATCAAATTCAGAGGGGGCAGAAATCTGAAAGAATGCAGGACTTTGAGTGGCCATAATAGTAAGCAACGTGGGGTAAGTACACTTTTTTTTTCTCAGTCTCTCTTGTTTATCTCCATCCTGGCTTAACTAGCTACTATGCTACACCCGTATCGTAAACTTTCACTCACCGGGAGCTGACTGGTTTCACCGGGAAAGTTAGTTCCATTGACGCGGGCAGTCTTTAACATGGGTATTTCGGGTACTTGCCACTTCTGTCACCATGTAATGTGCTCAACACACGGACACGGGATGTATTCCTTCAGCCATCAACACGAGGCTTCTTTATTCATTTTCTTTCTCTGTTTACTCTCCGTCGCCCCCTACCGGGGCGGAGGGTAACTATCACCACAGTAGGAATGATGATTTTCTCCCCTTTGAAGACGATTCTGTTGATTTGTGACAGTTCGTCTCTGTGGTTCCAGAATTTAGATATGCTCTGAGGGCATTTCCTCCTTTCCTCAGGCCATCCTTCATGTGTGACTTTGCTCAGCAGTGTGAGTTGTGCATCTTTCTCTGTTCTTGCTCGGATCTCATTCAGTTTTGAGTCACTCACAGGTAAGCTGTTGTACACCATGTGCACCTGCACATCCATGCCTTCACTGAGGCTGCTGCCCCTGTAGGTAAGAGACTTTCTGGAGAGCGTGTCTGCGACAGGAATGTCTTTGCCTGGATGGTGAATGATTGCGAAGTCGTACTTCTGTAGCTGAAGGATCATTCTCTGTAGCCTTGGTGGGGCTGTGGCTAGTGGTTTACTCATTATTGACTTGAGGGGCTTGTGGTCGGATTCCACAATGACTTGTCGGCCATAGACATACTGGTGGAAACGCTTACATCCGAACAGAATTGCATATAGCTCTTTCTCAATTTGAGCATAGTTGATTTCACTGTCTGTGAGAGATCTGGAAGCGTAGCCGATGGGCTTTCCTTCTTGCAGTAATACTGCACCTAGTCCATACTTTGACGCACCCACTTGTAGTCTGAGCTCTTTGTTGGGGTCCTGGTTCTCTGGTGATTAGGTCTTTCATTTTCTGAAATGCTGTGTTATGTTGTTTGTCCCACAGGAACTCATTGGATTGTTTGAGCAACTGACACATGGGTGCGTTGATGTCGGAGAGGCTCGGGGCAAACTTGGCTAAGTAGTTAACCATGCCTAGTACTATCTCTAGCTCTGCGCGGTTCTTGATGGCGGAGATTTTCTCTGGATCCGGCTTAATGCCATCAGTTGAGAGACGATGCCCGAAATAACTGATCTCGGTGGATCCGATTATGCTTTTCTCGGGGTTGAGCCGGATACCTTTCTCCCGTGATCTTTGTAGCATCGCACGGAGGTTTCTGTCATGTTCTTCTCTATTCCTACCATAGATGAGGATGTCGTTAACGATTGCGACTACTCCGTCGAGGCCTTCATAGGTTTCGTCGATCTTCCGCTGAAAGTCATCCTGAGCTGAGATAAGACCAAATGGTAAACGCAGAAATCGGTAGCGTCCAAATGGTGTGTTGAACGTTGTTAGCTTAGATGACTCTTCCATGAGCTTGATAGTCCAGTATCCTGATCGTGCGTCCATTACACTGAAGTAACGTGCTCCCACTAGCTTGGGTGTGATGTCATCTAGTGTTGGTAGAGGGTAGTGAGGGCGTTTGATAGCCTTGTTCAAATCTCTGGGGTCGAGACAGACTCTGAGCTTGCCTGTACGTGGTTTCTCAACCACTACTAATGCGTTGACCCACTCTGTCGGTTCTGTTTCCCGGACGATGATTTCTGTATTCTCCATGCTCTGCAGCTCCTCCTTCACGCGACTACGTAGAGCAAGGGGTATCCTTCTCGGTGGGCAAACCACAGGGGTTGCTGCTGGGTCAAGGTGAATAGTGCATTCTCCTGGGAATAGTCCGATTCCTTTGAAAACGTCAGCAAACTCTTCCATGACTGTCTGCTTCTCAACTGGTGCTGTCAATGATAGCACTAGCTTGACGAGGTCCACGTCTAAACATGCCTTTAGACCTAGCACTGGAGGTGCTTGAGTGTCAACAATGTAAAAATCCAACATCATGTCGCTTTCTTTGTACTTGCATTTCATCACGCATGTGCCTTTTACAATGAGCTGCTCACCCCCATAGCTGGTCAGTCTGCGTGAGGTGGGCTGTAGCTCACACTCATCCTTCAAGCTGTGATACTCACTCAGAGGAATTACATTAACCTGAGCTCCAGTGTCTAGTTTAAACTTAAGCTCTTTGCCCTGTTTTCCTATCTCAATATCTGCGAAGGCTTGCTCAGTCTCTGAAATCTGTTTTTTCTGTGACACAGAATCAATAAACAGTTACTCTGCATTTGGCTCTCTATCTGGCATTTGGCTGTCACTCACTGTGTGTACTGTTTTTCCGAAAACAGTCCTGCAAACTTTAGTAAAGTGGTTCCATTTACCACATTTAGCACATTGCCTTCCTTTGGCAGGGCAGTACTCCTTTTCTCCATGCATCTGGTTTCCACAATATCCACAGTTTTTGAAGCGTTTTGTGTCTGTGTCACTCATTTTTAAAACTCTCTCTGTTCTTTCTGTTCTGAAACACGCTCTCTGGGCGGTGTTCTTTGGTGTGTGTCTATTAACTGCGTGCGCTGTCTGTTCACACGAGCTGTTCGTGGCGCCGGTTATGGTTTTCAACTGTGCTTGGGCTATCTAGTGCGATCTAGCTATGTCCATAGCTTTGTCCAGCGTTAGCCTGGACCCAACATTCAAAAGTATCTCTCTCACTTTAGCTGAATGTATTCCAAACACGATGCGGTCTCTGACCATCTCATCTTTATCTGCATATGCACAGTCTTTTACCAGTAGTTTTAACTCAGTCACGAACTGTTCAAACGACTCACTAGCTCCTTGTACTTTCTTCTGAAACTTGTACCTAGCGAATATCGTATTTGTCTTGGGCATCACATATGCTTCAAAACGGTCAAAATAACTTTTCAGTACCTTTGCTTCATCCGCGGTGAGAGACCATATGTTAAAAATGTCTCTCTCTTTTTCTCCGATCCACAGGAGTAGGTAGCTGCATCTTTCTTCCTCCCCTTTGCTTTTCAACGGACCTGAAAACATCAACTGCACGTGTTGCTTGAACTTGCACCATTCTCTATGTAAGTTCAAAGATCCCCAATCCATTCGAGGTAAGGGAGCTCCACCGATGTCCATTTCAAATCCCTGTTCTGACACCATGTCTTGTTTTGCACACTTTGTACAAAAATAATAACTTGCAGGACAACGGAGTATTACAGTTTAAACTCTTTTATGAAGCATCAGGTCTGTGATCTCAATCATACAGCACCGTGTGGACAAGATGGAGTCAGGACCCCTAGTCTGGGTCTTCCAAAACAATAGCAGTCCTTACAGATGCCTGCAGGCCAATGACAACTCAGCACGTGATCACATGTGAATATAATAGGTATTCCTTACAGGTGCCTGCGGGCCAATGATAGTTCAATATGCAAATGATACAGCCATTGCCCCGCGGGCCTGGAGTGAGGTTGCCCAGTATGTTTCATCCAGGAGCCTGGTCCAAAGGACTCGTACGCAGGGCCGCAAGAAGTTCAACGACCTCACTCGGCTGGCCAGGGTAAGTACATGCTTGAAAAACCTCTGCACCCCACCATCTCAACCTCACTCTGTGCACAGACGGTGTAAAGTCTCAAATCCCCAACACTCACCCAACAACTATGCCCATCTACTAAAAGTCACATCCACATCCCACACCTTGCAGACATTAATGCTAGGCACATCTGCTGAACACATGGCTGCACACTCACTCACACACTGTCCTTTTTCTTGCCAAACTTTCACATAACCGGAGGGAGCAACAATGCACGGGAGGAGGTCAGGCAGAGCTGCACCCCCTCACACAGCTGGAGGAGTGAGTGCACAGACTCATCGCCAGCCATGTCGTTGGCACTGTGGCAGTTGAAGAGGTCGACCCCCTTGGGGACAGTAACGGTATGTTCATCAGCTTTATCTCCTCTCTCATATCACTTCCCCCTCACAACACCAGCCTTTTACACTTTCCATCCATCTAACTATACTGTCTCCAGTCATTCCTCCCTTCCTGCCCCCTGCCCTCACGTTAAAGCCACCCTTGTACCTTCCTGCTTTCAGATAGTGAGCCACCATCTGTCCAGACTGTCCCTCAGCCTCCCAGTGGCAGCAACACTGGAGAGGAAGAGGAACCCAAAGCCCGCGCCTCACTGCCTGCATCTCCCGAGAGCGAGACATCCGATACTGGGGCCACGCGCTGGCTGGAGGGGAGCAGGGGATTTGCATCTGATGTGGGTTAAGCTCCGAGACCCAGCAGGCTACAGCAACACCATGGGGAAAAGGAAGCTTGAGGGCCATCTCCCCGGAGGGTGAGTGCACACACGAGTTCTGCTGCACAGGACTCAGATGAGGAACTCGATATCGCGGCAATGAATACTCAGGCGATGAGCATGCATACTGAGCTCATGGTTGCAATGCCATGGGTGCCCGATAGCATGGATGCACTGACTAGGAGTGTGGAGGAGTCCGCCACCAGGACTCAAGGCGGATAAATCACCTGGACCTGATGGCTTACATCCTAGGGTCTTGAGGGAAGTGGCGGTAGGGATTGTGGATGCATTGGTAATAATTTTCCAAAACTCCCTGGACTCGGCAAAGGTCCCAGCAGACTGGAAAACTGCTAATGTAACACTCTTATTTAAAAAGGGCAGTAGACAGAAGGCTGGAAACTATAGAACGGTTAGCCTAACATCTGTGGTAGGTAAAATTTTGGAGTCCATTATTAAGGAGACAGTAACAGGACATTTGGATAATCATAATTTAATAGGACAAAGTCAGCATGGTTTTATGAAGGGGAAGTCATGTTTGACAAATTTGCTGGAGTTCTTTGAGGAAGTAACATATAGGGTGGATAAAGGGGAACCAGTGGATGTAGTGTATTTAGACTTCCAAAAGGCATTTGACAAGGTGCCGCACAAAAGATTATTGCTTAAGATAAAAAATCACGGGATTGGGGGTAATATTCTGGCATGGATAGAGGATTGGCTATCTAACAGAAGGCAGAGAGTTGGGATAAATGGTTCATTCTCAGACTGGCAATCAGTAACTAGTGGTGTTCCGCAGGGGTCAGTGCTGGGTCCCCAACTCTTTACAATCTATATTAATGATTTGGAGGAGGGGACCGAGTGTAACATATCAAAGTTTGCAGATGATACTAAGATGGGAGGGAAAGTAGTGAGTGAGGAGGACATAAAAAACCTGCAAGCGGACATCGACAGGCTAAGTAAGTGGGCAGAGATTTGGCAGATGGAATACAATACTGGAAAGTGTGAGGTTCTGCACTTTGGCAGGAAAAATCGTAGAGCAAGTTATTATCTTAATGGCAAGAAACTGGAAAGTACTGAAGTACAAAGGGATCTGGGGGTCCTGGTGCACGAAACTCAAAAGGTTAGTATGCAGGTGCAGCAAGTGATTAAGAAGGCCAATGGAATGTTGGCTTTCATTGCTAGGGGGATAGAATATAAAAATAGGGAGGTATTGCTTCAGTTGTACAAGGTATTGGTGAGGCCGCACTGGAATACTGCGTACAGTTTTGGTGTCCATACTTAAGAAAGGACATACTTGCTCTCGAGTCAGTACAAAGAAGGTTCACTCGGTTAATCCCGGGGCTGAGGGGATGGACATATGAGGAGAGGTTGAGTAGATTGGGACTCTACTCATTGGAGTTCAGAAGAATGAGAGGCGATCTTATTGAAACATACAAGATTGTGAAGGGGTCGGATCGGGTGGATGCGGGGAAGATGTTCCCGATGATGGGTGAAACTAGAACTAGGGGGCATAGTCTTAGAATAAGGGGCTGCTCTTTCAAAACTGAGATGAGGAGGAACTACTTCACTCAGAGGGTGGTAGGTCCATGGAATATGCTGCCCCAAAAAGCTGTAGAAGCTACATCATTACATAAATTTAAAACAGAAATAGACAGTTTCCTAGAAGTAAAGGGAATTAAGGGTTACGGGGAGCGGGCAGGAATTTGGACATGAGTCTAGGTTCGGATCGGTCATGGCCCTGTGGGTAGCGGAGCGGGCCCAGGGGCCGTGTAGCCTGATCCTGCTCCTATTTCATGTGTCTAATTCGGTTAGATTCAGGAGATGGTTCAGTGATAGTAGATTGGCGGTTAGGATCAGATCAGCCATGATTTTATTGAATGGCGGAGCAGGCTCGAGGGGCCGATTGTCCTACTCCTGTTCCTATTTCTTATGTTCTTATGTTCTAGCACAGCTGTCATCTGTGCGCAAACCCTTGAACCCATCCTTGCCTCGTTGCAGAGGATGATTGAATTGCAGAGAGACCGTGGGGACCCAGAGCCCCTGCCACGAGTAATGGGTGCGGTGGCAGCATTTATTGCAGCACAGGCCGAGGCAACATAACTGCTTAGTGCTGGAATTGAGTCAGTGGTTGGTGCCATCCAATATCAGACTGTTCTCATGCAGTCTCAGATTGATGTCACGCAAGCGCTGACTGCTGCCATTGTAGGTGGGCCGCCCACAGTCCACCGGGGCTCTCACCGTGCCGCAGCAGGCCAGCAATCTGTGCTCGAGCAGATTGCTCCGGATGTTGAGGTGCTGCCCCGGGGGAGTGGCAGTGTGTCGGTCGAGCAGGAAGGTGCTGTCCTCTCCCAGGATGACAGCATTCCTGCTGCCACCACTGCCACTTCCCCATTGCACTTGCCACAGCCTGTAACCCAGCCAGCCCAGACTGCTGCCACCCATGCAGAGTTGGTGCAGTCTGCAGCAGGGCCCTCCAGGCCCAGAGCTCATCGAGGGCGTCCTTCAAGGCCATCTCCAGTCTCTGGATCCAACATTCAGCATCCTTCGGCCAGCCTTGCTGCAGCCACTGGGGCCACATAACAGAGGAGCAGTAGGGTGGGAAGGGGGGAAGTGTAAAGAGGAGGGAGATCATTCTTGAAGGGCGAATAACTAAATATTCTCAAACAAATGGGGGGAATGTTTGTCCCAAAGTTGGATGTGTATGTTAATGTATTATTCACTCTGTTAACGCTTATCTCGATGTGGTAAGAGCCAGTTTTGTTTATTAATGAAGTGTTGTGTTTGTTTGTTATTGGGTGTGCTTAATAAGACACAGTTGGTCAGAAAAATAAAAATTTTATTGAAACATGACAACTTTGCTCATTTTACTCATTGGAGCTTTGCCCAGTGATAGGGGCTATGGGATGGCTGTAATGAGGTGCATGTTCATCCCAAAAGCCATCTTCTCTGTTATTCATCAGAAGCGGTGTCTTATGAGGCATTCACGAACGGCCCTTGCAGGTCAATTTTGCGGGCGCCAATATTACTTCAAGCGACCCTCGCAGTTCTCCTCTGTCACTGCCTTGTGATGCTTTGCTCAAAGTAATGCAGCCCCTCCTCACAAAGATCACCAGTCAGCCAGGTCATTCTCTAGATTACAGAGAGTAACTGCACCACAAAAGCATTGGGCATGGGGTGGCAGTGGGGGTGGGGGAGGCGGTGAGGTGGGGGAACTTGGGGTTCCGAACCACCAGCTGATTTCTCGTTTCCCCAGCTATGCCAGTGCAAATTTGCTGCTTGGCTGTTTTTCCCAGCTGAGCATTTTTCATTGATGGAAGCTAGCATTCTGCTGGTGTGTTGCCCGTATTAAAGGCACCTTCATCACACCGACTGCTGCGGTTTAAGAAAAAGGCCCGACACCACCTTCTCTAGGGGAACTAGGGATGGTTCCAGATTCTTTGGCTGCTTATGCCATTTCTCCAGGCTTTCCGCCAATCTTCTGCCGTTGAGAGATCGGGAAGACTCCTGTGGAACTTCTACCCCTGGCCCGATGTGGATCACAGGGTAGAACTCAGATTAAGGAGCAGATTTCACAGATTTGGGCTGGGAATCTGAATTTAACTGAAACAATTAAGAGGTTGGAAGTAAGCAACAAAAATTCATTGCCTTTTTCAATGGGATGGTGTTTTCTTGCACAATTTCAATTCAAAGTAACATAATTTGAACTCAGCAAGTACAAATTAAAAATAGATTCCGATACATCATCGTGTTGTAATAAACCAAATTGCAATAAAATAAGAAATTCATGAGGATGCAATGATTACAAACGCTTTTTCTGTTATCGGCCGAGACTCTTCAAACATTATGCAATCCAAAGATTTTCCAATCATCCACCCAACACACATGGCCTTTGCACCATATTTTAAGCCAAAACGTGGAATAATTAACTAGGGACTCCTAAAGGTTATGTGTTACTCTGAGCCACTTTTCAGGATCTGGGCAAGGGGCTTCCTGTACATTAAATTTACCTCAACATTTAAAAAAAATTCATTTCCATCACCAACATTTAATCTGGGGTATCCAAGCTTTTTGCCTTGGTGGGCTGTGTAACTGCATATGTCAAGATTTACCACACTTAGGGTACTGTGCTCAATTCTGGTCTCTATATTATAAAATGATATAGAGGCACTGGAGAAGGTCCAATAAAGAATCACAGGGATAATACCAGAACTGAGAGGTTATAACTATTAGGAAAGATTGAACAGGCTGGGGCTCTTTTCTCCAGAAAAGAGAAGCCTGATAGAGGTCTTTAAAATTATGAAAGGGTTTGATAGAGAAGATGTTTCCACTTGCAGGGGAGTCCAAAACTAAAATAGATAGTCGCTAATAAATCCAATAAGGAATTCAGGAGAAATTTCTTTACCCAGAGAGTGGTTAGAATGTGAAACTTGCTACAACAAGGAATAGTTGAGGCAAATGGCATAGATGCATTTAAGGAGAAGCTAGATAAACACATGGGGGGGGAAGGAAAAGAAGGATATGCTGAAAGGGTTAGATGAAGAGGGGTAGGAGAAGGCTCGTGTGAAGCATAAATGCCGGCATAGATGAGTTGGGCCGAAGGGCCTGCTTCTGTGCTGTACATTCTAAGTAATTCTATGTTATTTAAAGGAGCCAGCCTGAAGATAGAACTTTCAGGCCATTCAGCCCTTTTTCCCTGAGCTGATTTGAGGTTCCTCTCAGGGGCTGATGTTACACACACCCCCACTATCATGCCTTCTACCCAAATTAATTATATCACCTGCTGTAGATGACACAATCATTTTTCTATTGCCTTCCTTGCCGGCCTTTACCTGCCACATTCAGCATCTAGAGGGCCAATGCTATGTTAAAATAAATTAATAGTAAAATATTAATGCACCCCAAAAATAACCTCAACTAGGATCAGGTACAAGGACAAATCTGCTAATGAGCCTATTGTCTATCTTCATAGAAGCCCACTGTCTGTCTATCTTGATGGGATCGCTCTTTTAACAGACTATCGCAAGTGGGAATTATGCACCTTATCTCTCCGCTGTTTTATTGGAGATTAAGCACTGCCTGAAATCTTACACGTGATGTGTTTCTTCATCAGGTAGAAAGCCGGCTAAGGATTTCCCATGAAATATTTTCATGTCCCATGGAGATGGGGTTAGTATGAGCATTCTAGTTGCAGGAATTAGTTTTCATTTGCTTTATCCTAAGCTTTATAGCTGTTGTAGCCTGGGGTTCTCCAAACTGTGGGCTCAGAGCCCCTGAGCCTTGGCAGTCTGGTTCTTGAGGCTCGGGCAACTCAGTCCTTGTATTTTATTATTTCTTAATGAATTTTGTACTTGGCCAGCTTGTGACCACTTTAATTTTATTGGTGTTTTATTAGCCTATCTATGTTGACACAGAATACACATTGCCTGTGTCGTGTGCCATGCTATTTCAAAGTACAGATCAGGTAATCTCTGTCTTGATGGGCTACGTTAAGGCACACAGTTCATCCAGTTCAAAACATTTAATAGTCATTATTAAGGCTGCAGGAAAGAGCCTTTAACTGTGATTGTCCCATCAGAGGGGGTCCTGCTTTCCAGATACCAACTTTGCTTTGTTCTGAAGGTGGATGAAGAGCCTAAGACAGTCTCTCTGATACCTGTGAAATTGAATTTGATTGACAGCTGTACTTAATTGTGAGAGCTACCCTTTTGCTCTTCCTTTGTCACAGTTCAGACTTAAGAACATAAGAAATAGAAGCAGGAGTAGGCCATTTGGCCCTTCGAGCCTGCTCCGCCATTCATAAGATCATGGCTGATCTTCTACCTCAACTCCACCTACCTGCACTATTCCCATATCCCTTGGTTCCCTTAATATCCAAAAATCTATTGATCTCTGTCTTGAATATACTCAACGACTGAGCATCCACAGCCCTCTGGGGTAGAGAATTCCAAAGATTCACAACCCTCTGAGTGAAGAAATTTCTCCTCATCTCAAAAAATAATATTAAAAAACTTCAGTAAAATGAGGGAGTATAACTGTTGCCTCATCTCAAGGTTTCTTTAGTGAATATCTGCTTTGCCCAGACAACTATGAGCTGGGGCTGGTGCAACACTTTATAAATGTTCATTTTAGGTCAAATGTTTTGCCTAATGGACCTTGATCCAAACTATATGGGGGAGAAATTGGGTGGAGCCGCAAACGGGGCGCCAAGCTCACCTGGGCGCCAGATTTAGCGCTGCGATCGGAGCAGCAGCGGTCGCCGGAAATTCAGCTTGAGCGCCCCAAGAGGGACACGGGGTGAGGCTCGAGGTGCTCCGCGTCCCTCTTAGGGCGCTGAAACTGAATATCGCAGTGCAACGTGCCGCAGTGTTACACGCTGCGGCACGGCGCGCTGCGGTACTGCAGGCCTTCCTCCCATTCTTAAGGGGGAGGGGCCTGCACCAGCGCGATGAGCGATCGCGAGTGCCGGCAAAAGAGCCCGGCACCGAGGAGAAGTGCCGGGCTCTCGGAAAACAGCCGGCAATGCCGCGGGGGAAGAACAGGAGGCCGGGGACGGAGGTGCTGGCAGGTGGCCGCCGGAAAAAACGGCCGCCCCGCACCTCCACCTTAATTTGCGCCACTGCCGCCACAGGTAGGCCCCGTGAACCGGGCGCGATTAGCGAGCGGCGCTACAGAGGCGGTCGCTGCCAAATGTCGCGATCGGGGCAGTAGTGGGGCGCTGCGCACACCGATGACGTCATCGGTGGCGGCGCAGCGCAACAGGCTAATGCTGCCATTAGCGCCCCAGCTAAATATCGCGGGAGGCATGGCCAGTGGCGCTAAAGACACTGAGTGCCCTCTTTAGGCGTTAACTGGTGGCGCAGCCCACCGGATTTCTCCCCCTATATGTTCCTTCAAAATGTTATTTTTAGTGCTGTATCTATCTGCTGTTACAACCATAGAATCATAGATGTTTACAGCCCAGAAGGAGGCCATTCAGTCCATTGTGTCTGTGCCAGCTCTTTGCTAGAGCAATCCAAAACTAATCCTACGGCCTTTCCTTTGCTTCAAATATTTATCCAAAGTTCCTTTAAAAGCTAAAAAATGGCCTCTGCCTCAACCACTTCCTGTGGTAATGCAAATCAATATCTCTAAGGATATGGTGTTAAGGAAGCTAAAGGGATTGAAGGTGGACAAATCCCCAGGGCCTGATAACATGCATCCTAGGGTACTGAAGGAGGTGGCCCTAGAGATAGCGGATGCACTAAGGATGATTTTTCAGAATTCATTAGACTCGGGAACAGTGCCGATGGATTGGAGGGTAGCTAACGTTACCCCACTATTCAAAAAGGGGGGTAGGGAAAAAGCAGGTAATTACAGACCTGTAAGCCTTACATCAGTTGTGGGCAAAATGCTGGAGTCCATCATTAAGGATGAAATAGCGGAGCACTTAGCAAATGGGGACAGGATAGGACAGAGTCAACATGGATTTACAAAGGGTAAATCGTGCTTGACTAATCTATTGGAATTTTTTGAGGGAGTAACTGGTAGAATAGATGGGGGAGAGCCAGTAGATGTGGTGTACCTGGACTTCCAAAAGGCCTTCGATAAGGTCCCACATAAAAGATTAGCATGGAAAATTGAGGCTCATGGGATAAAGGGGAAAGTTTTGGCGTGGATAGGGAACTGGCTGTCAGATAGAAAACAGAGAGTTGGAATAAACGGCTCATTTTCTGAATGGCAGGCAGTAACAAGTGGGGTACCACAGGGATCTGTCCTGGGCCCCCAGCTGTTCACAATTTACATTAATGACCTGGATCAGGGAGTCGGATGCAGCATTTCCAAATTTGCAGACGACACTAAACTAGGAGGGGGGGTGGGCTCAGAGGAAGAGACCAGGAAGCTCCAGAGCGATTTGGACAGACTGGGCGATTGGGCGGATAAATGGCAGATGCACTATAATGTGGACAAGTGCGAAGTTATCCACCTTGGGTGCAGGAACGGGAGGGCAAATTATTATTTAAATGGCAATAGATTGGGAGAGGGGGAAGTACAGAGAGACCTGGGTGTTCTTGTACACCAGTCACTGAAGGCGAGCATGCAGGTGCAACAGGCGGTCAAGAAGGCAAACGGTATGCTGGCCTTCATAGCAAAAGGGTTAGAATACAGGAACAGGGATACCTTGCTGCAGCTGTACAGGGCACTGGTGAGACCACACCTCGAGTACTGTGTACAGTTTTGGTCGCCTCATCTGAGGAAGGATGTTCTTGCCATGGAGGGGGTGCAGCGGCGATTCACCAGGCTGATACCAGGAATGGCGGGAATGACCTATGAGGAGAGACTATGTAGTTTAGGGATGTACACACTGGAGTTTAGAAGATTGAGAGGGGACCTCATAGAAGTGTATAAAATTCTGACAGGTCTAGACAGACTGGATGCAGAAGGAATGTTTCCCTTGGCGGGTGAGAACAGAACTAGAGGACATAATTTAAGGATAAGGGCTAAACCATTTAGGACAGAGATGAGGGGGAATTTCTTCACTCAGAGAGTGGTGAACCTGTGGAACTCATTGCCACAGAGGGCAGTGTACGCCAGCTCATTAAATATATTTAAGAGGGAATTAGATATATTTCTACGGGCAAAAGGGGTTAAGGGTTACGGAGAGAAGGCGGGGACGGGATACTGAATTAAAGGATCAGCCATGATCTCATCGAATGGCGGAGCAGGCACGAAGGGCCGAATGGCCTACTCCTGCTCCTATCTTCTATGTATCTATGTATCTATGTATTCCATGCTCCAACAACCCTCTGAGTGAAGGCAATTTCTCCAAACCTCTCCCCTTCACTGTCTCAGTGACAATTTTAAATTGATGGCCCCTCATTACTATATCCCAACCAGAGGAAATAGACTTTCCCTATTCATTCAAATAAAACTCTGAATAATTTTAAAAACCTCTATTAAATCTCCTCTTTGCCTTCTCTGCTCCAGTGATAATAGTTGCAGTATCTCCAGTCTCTCCTCATAACAATGATTTCCCATCCCTGGCATCATCCTGGGGAATCTATGCTGTACACTCTCTGTGGCTTTAATGTCCTTTCTAAAATACTACCACTACTAAATTCCTGTCCGTCAGCACAGCAGCAACGATGGGGCTGAATTAATTCACTCCATTGTTGCCGGTTCTGAATTAGCCTGGTCGCTTTGGTCATCTGTGTCCCTTTCTGTGACAAGTTACTCTTGACATTGTCTATCCAATGCTTCAATGCTCTGTATAAATTAAGCATTACTTCTTTATTCTTGTATTCTGTGCCCTTATTTATAAAACCCAATATGCTCTCTGGGGGAGATATTCGGTATAGCCCCTTCTGGGGTGCGAAAACTTTAAGGGGGAAAAATTCAGTTATTTGCGCCTCCCGTTAGCGCCTTAAGAGGGCAGCAATTGGGGCGCAAAGCAACTAGCGCCCGGGCGCGGCGATGTTTGTGCCGCTCGCGAAATTAACCAGACATTTTGCGGCGGCGCTAAACACTAGCGCCACGATCTCCTGCGCCGGCAGATTGTGACATCAGTCGAGTGCGCAATGCCCCGGTAGCGCCCTGGACCAGCTATTGAGTGGCGCCCCCTGCCTTACCGCCTGCCACTAGCAACGACAGGTTGAGGGGAGCGTTATGCTGTCAGAAAGGGACTGGGGGAGCGCTATTTAAAGGCGACCGCTTCCTGCCTTTTTTAGTCGATGATATTTTTGCACCACGCATTCTGAGAGAGAGAGAGAGAGACTTCTGGAGAGATTCAACGCTGTGTGAAGGAGTTTTGAGTACTGAGCAGCACTTTGCAGGTTTATTTTGATTTGCCCTACCTTGCTTCGCCAGCACTCTGAGGTAGCGCCTCACTCCTCGGCCTTTGCGCCTTAAGACAGGTGTGAAGCGCCTGATTTAGCGCTCCAATCACCTCCAGGGGCGCTAAAAGCCAAGTTTGCTGTCGGAGGCGATAATTAGCGCCAGGCGCTAAACTTTGCGCATGGCCGATAACAGCGCCCCAAATGGGGCAATACCGAATTTTTCCCCCTTATAAAAGTTGAAAAGTTAGCGCCAGGCACTAATCATTCTCGCCTCCCGCGAAATTCAGTTTTATCACTCCAATAGGGAAGTGGAGCGCTAAATCAAGCGCTGAACACTTCTCTTAGGTTCTCTTAGGGTGCTAAAGTCCGAGAGCGGGACGGTAGCAACAGAGCGCTAAACAATTGAGCGCATTGTAAATGGCACTCTTTCATCACAGAGGCTGCTTCCCTCGCTTAAAGGGAAGGGCCAATGATGCTGCAAAAGCTAGTTGGCGTCAGTTCTGTTTTGCATGGCAACCTGGGCAACTGCCATTGCAGCCCCAAACACTCACAAAGTGGAGGGCTTGGACATCTTGCACCAATGAAACATTAAAAACTTTGCACAGGCAGCAGACTGGTGGAAATAATAAGGGTTGCGCTAGCTGAAAAGCATTCCCTTTAATTACCACTCCTGAAGCGGCCAGTTGAGTTCACAATGCCGCCTTTTGCTGGCGTTGTCGGCGCGAGGCGATAAAGCAGAGGGGTCGAGTCAATTTTCCATCCGGGGCGATAACGGGGTGCTGCGCATTTTATGACTTCACGGTCTGCGAGGCACTAGAGGACCATGCGCTAAGAGAAACCGGCACTGAAGTTCGTGAGCATCGCTGAATTCAGCACGCCAACCCCTTAGCGCCCCGTTAGCGCCCCCGCCAGGCACTAACGGGAGGCGCTAACATACCGAATTTCTAGCTCATGGAGTGGGTGAGGCAGAGAGCGGAGCGCTTTACCGATGGGGCATTGGATGCTTTGGTTGGCGAAATGGAGCACCGGCGAGCTGTGCTGTACCCCGACAATGGCAGGAGGCCTCATCAGAGCGAGTACCGCAGGGCTTAGAGGGAAGTTTGTCAAAGAGTCACCTCAAGCAGCATGGTGCTCAGGACTCCTGTGCAATGCAGTAAGAAGTTCAACGACCTCACTCGGGTTGTTAGGGTGAGTGCCTTTTTCGCCATCTTCTTCATCCCTCCATCTGCACCTGACATTATGGCCAGAGGGTGCGCGAAGCCCCAATGGCCATCTGTCAGCCAGCACCCATGACCCTTTCTGGAAACACACACGCACATTCAGCTCAATGCATAATGTAAGGGCTATTCTACCATGGGGGCCATGTGATGTCAGCTCAATGCATAATGTAAGGGCTATTCTACCATGGGGGGCATGTGATGTCAGCGCAGGCCAGCAAGTTTACTCACTTCCCGTCCTTTCTCCTGCAGGTCAAGCTGGCCAGGAACCGGAGGGAGCAGCTTTGCACCGGAGGAGGCCCTCCTCAGCTGCAGACACTGACGGACCTGGAGGAACGAGTCCACCAGATTGTTGGAGGCCGGATGAGTGAGCCTGTCACCACTGGAGCTGCCGACCCCATTGTGCACAGCGATGGTAAGGTCATCACCTTTTTGAACTCTCTCCTTCCATTTGTTCCCCCCACCAGCATGCTTTTTCACTCTGGACCCATGTCAGAGCATTGCAGCACTCATGCATCCCTTGCTGCCACCCTGTCCTTTCGCTAAAGCCACTCTTCAACCTCCCTGCTTTCAGATGCTGCATCACCAGCTCGGGAGCCGGGCCCTCAAGCTGCCACTACCACTGACTCCAGAGGCGACAAGCAGGAGGAAGCCGGACCATCCGTTCCACCCTCAGGCGAGCCAGTCCATCTGCAGACTGGGGATAGTACTTCCCTGGAGGGGTTCAGGGGGGGATGGCTCTGAGGAGGAACCACCTCCAGGACCCAGCGGGCTGCAGCAACGCAAGGGGGGTAGGGAAGCTCGGGGGCCATCTCCCCGGAGGGCGAGTCAGGCTGCGAGTAATGCTGCACACAGCGCAGAAGAGGTGCGTTCCCTCGCAGAAATGAGCGCCCAGGCTCGGCTCAGGCACACTGAGCTCATGGCTGCAGTGGCAAGGATGCCTGAATCCATTGAGACACTGGCAAGGAGTGTCCAAGACTTCGGGGCAGCACAGGCAAGGAGTGCGCAGGACTTCGGGGCAGCACAGGCAAAGAGTGCGCAGGACTTTGGTGCAGCACTGGAAAGGACTGTCCAGGACTTCGGGGCAGCACTGGAAAAGACTGTCCAGGGCATCGGGTCATCACTGGAAAGGACTGTCCAGGGCTTCACCGAAGCAGTGGAAAGGACTGTCCCGGCTGTAGTGTATGTAACCGTTCCACCTTTAAGAGAACTATTTTAAGGGTTGCACTACTTTATCTTGGCTGCTGTATACTGTAATACCGGTGGTGACCACACCGGTATATAAGTGCTGTGTAATGAATTATTGGGCAGTTCCGCCCTGACCTTCGACTAGTAAAGACCTGTTAAAAGTTACTCTTGTGGTCTGTGTAGTAATTCTCATTATAACACACAGACTTAACAGTGGCGACGAGTACGATCTTACCCTGCGGCAGAGATACATCCAAGGCAGTTTAACGGGCGTCGAGAGGAGGCATCCGCCCTCATCATTCTGCTGAGAGAAGACTCGGGTCTGCAGAGCAAAGGAAGAATTCTGACACGAAGCCTTCCATCAGCAACAGGCAGTGATCATCCCTTCTATCACGGTGGTGGGTAAGCCGATCAGCAACAAACAGCAAGTCGGCCACGGTGGCTGTGAAGTAGGGGAGGGAAAAACGGAGGATATAAGGGCGGAGAACTCGACCACGGCCGGGGAAAAGAGCTGGACAGAAGTCGGGGCCAGAGGCGCTGAGACTGGGGCAGCGTAAGGCACGGGAACCGCGGTGAATGCAAACGCAGCCGGTGCGAAAGACCGGGCTGCAAGCGGGCTGGGAGACGCAACAGCGTCGAGAGAGAGCTCGACCGCGACCGGTGAAAAAGGCCGGGCAGCTACCGAGGCCGCGAGGCGCAGCGACCAGGTCAGCGTAAGGCGCGGGAGAAAATTTTAAAAAAAAATGCGGAGAACTCAGCCGCAGCCGGGGGGAAAGGACCGGACTGCAAGAGGGGCTGGGAGGCACGATTTGAAAACCGCTGGGGAGGGCGAATGCAGCAATTCGGCAATCGCCATTACAGCCAGCGGGGGAGAAAGGCAAAACGCGGGAAGCCGCCATTTTCGTAGGCGGGGGAAGAAGACAAGCGCGGGAAACCGCCATTTTGAAAAAAAAATAAAAGAAACATTTCTTTGTGTTTCTCAAGAAGGATGCGAAGATGCCTAAGTGTGGTAACATCAACGATTTCGATCCCGATGTTGAAGATTGGGCCACGTATGTAGAACGCATAGAGATATATTGTAAGGCAAATAAAATATCAGATGAAGATAAAGCACTAACCTTACTAAACTCAATGGGTGCGAAAACATACGGGCTATTGAAGCATCTTCTATCACCAGCTAAACCGGCGGATCAGACTTTCGCTAAAATTGTGGCTGTCCTGAAAAATCATTTGAACCCCACACCGCTGATGTTAGCAGAACGATTTAAATTTTATGCGAGAACGCAACTGAAAGAGGAAAGCAACGCGGAGTATTTAATTGAACTGCGTAAGCTAGCGAAATACTGCCAGTTTGGGGAAAGCCTGACAGAGGCACTGAGAGACAAATTCGTGTGTGGATTGTCGAAAGAAGGAACACAAAAGCGGCTGCTTGAAGAGAATGATCTTACACTTGATAAGGCTGTCTCTATTGCAGCATCGCACGAAGCCGCAGCGAGAGGCACTGCGGAAATGCAGCTGAAGGCAGCGGTACTCAGCGTAGATCAAATGGCTTCGGGTACAATGAAATGTTATCGTTGTGGGAAGACAACACACGATCAGAACCAATGCTGGTTTAAAAACCAGGAATGTAGAAAATGTGGCAAGCTTGGTCACATAGCTAAAGTATGCCGGTCAGGAAAGAAGACCAGCAACAAAATGTCACCGCAGGAAAAGTGCATAAAGGTACATAAGGTGGCTGAGAAGAGTTCGGATGAACAGAATTCGGATTCAGACTCCAACAGCAAGGAACTGGGTAGTCTGAGAATTCACAATGTGAGTAAGGAAGCTGACCGACAAACTACCTGGGTCACACTGCAGATAGCAGGAGTCCAAATGAAGATGGAATTGGACACCGGATCGGCGTTGACGGTCATGAATAAGCAAGATTACAAAAGGTTATTCAAACATATTCCCCTACGGGATACGAAGATAGTATTGCAGACATACACGGGGCAAAGAGTATACCCCATCGGAAAGATAAAAGTCAAGGTGGTACACAAGGGCAAAGAACACCAAAGAATGGACTTATATGTACTACCTGAGGGAGGTCCACCACTTCTGGGACGGGAGTGGATCAGGAAAATAAATATGGACTGGCACTCCCTAAACGCAATAACGGTAGATCCTGGAAAGAAAGATGTCAAACCTGAACGATTGTCCAGAATATTGGATGAGGCTAAAGAGGTGTTCCAACAGGGACTGGGAACACTGAGAGGAATTAAGGCAAAAATCAAGATTGCAGAACATGCAAACCCAAAATTTTTCAAAGCCAGACCGGTACCTTATACGATACGACCTGCTGTGGAAGCTGAGCTGGAAGGGCTAGAACGTTCAGGAGTACTGTCTAAGGTGGACTGGAGTGAGTGGGCCACGCCCATTGTTCCCGTCATGAAGCGTTCATCGAGTAACAAGCCAGGGGAATCGGGGAAGGTCCGCATCTGTGGAGACTTCAAGATCACAGTTAATCCGGTGCTTCACACGGTGCAATATCCGCTTCCGCGGATTGAGGATATCTTTGCTTCATTGTCTGGCGGGAAACGCTTCACCAAGATAGACCTGGCACAAGCGTACTTACAGATGGAAGTTGAGGAAGAGTCGCGCCAGTATCTCACAATCAACACGCACAGAGGCTTGTATCGATATAATAGACTGGTTTTTGGAGTGGCTTCGGCTCCAGCAATTTGGCAGAGGGCCATGGAGCAGGTATTACAGGGAATTCCAAGCACTCAATGTTACATGGACGATATCCTGATTACAGGAGATGACAATGAGGAACACCTTGCAAATTTGAAACTGGTGCTCACCAGGTTGAAGGAATATGGCCTTCGAGTTAATCGCCAGAAATGTGAGTTCTTTCAGAAATGGATCTCGTACTGTGGTCATGTCATTGACCAGGAGGGGCTGCACAAGTCACCTGACAAGATCGAAGCTGTTGTGAAGGCTCCCGCTCCGGAAAATGTATCCCAGTTGAGGTCGTTCCTAGGGTTGATTAACTATTACCATAAGTTTCTGCCAAATCTATCCACGGTGCTGTACCCGCTGAATGCTCTTTTGCAGAAAGAAGTACCATGGAAGTGGAGCGAGGACTGTAAGAAGGCCTTTCGCAAAAGCAAGGCATTGATCACCTCAGAGGAAGTGTTGGCTCACTTCAACCCAACACTACCTATTCGTTTAGCTTGTGATGCTTCTCCTTATGGTATTGGAGCAGTACTCTCACACAAGTGGCCAAATGGCTCGGAAAGGCCAGTCGCATTTGCATCCAGATCATTGACCTCCGCTGAGCACAACTATGCTCAGATAGATAGGGAGGCTCTCAGCCTGGTGTGGGGAGTAAAGAAGTTTAATCATTATCTGCAGGGCCAGAAGTTTACACTGCTGACAGACCACCAGCCGTTGGTATCCATATTCAACCCTAAAAAGGGCGTTTCCATTATGACAGCGCAAAGGCTACAGAGGTGGTCCCTTTTCCTAGGGGCACACCAATATGACATAGAATACAAAGGATCAAAACAGCATGGGAATGCTGACGGGTTATCGCGCCTACCGTTGCCAACGGTAGAAGAGGCGCCTACAGTGGACCCAGTGGAGATGTTCCACTCAACCATAGTGGAATGTCTACCAGTAACAAATTCTACGATCGAAAAGGAAACAAGAAATGACCCGACTCTCTCACGAGTCTACGATTTAACGGTGAAGGGATGGCCAGCACATGGCGAACCACTGTTGCCAGCATTCTCGCAAAGAAGAGAACAGCTGTCAGTGTGCCGAGGAACTTTGATGTGTGGATCCAGAGTGGTGATTCCACCCAAACTCCAGCATAAAGTGCTAAAGGAGCTTCACGAGGGGCATCTGGGTGGAGTGAAAATGAAGAACCTAGCCAGAGCGTTTGTGTGGTGGCCAGGTATCGATGGAGACATCGAAGAAATGACCAAGAGCTGTCTAGGATGCCAGAAGGTCCAAAACGCCCCACCACAAGCTCCTCTACATCCATGGGAGTGGCCCTCATCTCCATGGCAAAGGGTACACATCGACTTTGCTGGTCCATTTATGGACTCAATGTTCTTAATCGCGGTGGATGCACACTCCAAGTGGCCGGAGGTAATAAAGATGTCCTCCACCACCACGGAAAAAACCATCACAGTATTAAGGGCCATATTTGCCAGGAATGGGCTGCCGGAACAGATCTGTTCTGATAATGGACCGCAATTTGTGTCTGAAGAATTCAGGAAGTTCTTAAAAAACAATGGGGTTAAGCACTACACGTCCGCCCCATACCATCCCGCCACCAATGGATTAGCTGAAAGGTTTGTCCAGACCTTCAAGAAGGCCATAAAGGCCATGGGTAAGGAAGACATAAATCTACAACATAAGGTAGATAACTTCTTGTTGGCGTACAGGAATGCAACACATGCGGTTACAAACCAAACTCCCGCCATGATGTTTTTCAATAGAAGACTAAGATGCCGGCTGGATTTGATCAAGCCAAACATCAGAAGGGACGTAGGGAACCGGCAATTTCAAGGCATGAATGAAAGGCCAACTAGAACCTTCCAGATAGGTCAACAAGTTTTGGCCCGAGACTACCGTACCGAGAAATGGCAGCCTGGAACTATTTGCACACGACTAGGACCGCTGATGTATACCGTGGACATTGGTGAAAGCATAATAAGGCGCCATGTTGACCAGATCATAGAGTCATCCGAAAAGGGACAACCTACTCCACAACTCTATACGCCTAATGATGAAGCAGAGATACCCATAGGATCTACCTCCGATCCGGTGATACTGGAATCAGATGAACCCGACACTGGCATTCAAGCCGAATCGACCTTGCCAACAGAACCTGCTACACCACCGAAAACTACTACACCACCGAGGCGTTATCCGGACCGAGTCAGGAAGCCTCCAGAGAGACTGAATCTGTGAACTGTTGTACATGAAGTTGTATATATATGTTATGATGTTATGTTTAATGGGGAATATATATACTGTTAAGCTAAAAAGGGAGGATTGTAGTGTATGTAACCGTTCCACCTTTAAGAGAACTATTTTAAGGATTGCACTACTTTATCTTGGCTGCTGTATACTGTAATACCGGTGGTGACCACACCAGTATATAAGTGCTGTGTAATGATTTATTGGGCAGTTCCGCCCTGACCTTCGACTAGTAAAGACCTGTTAAAAGTTACTCTTGTGGTCTGTGTAGTAATTCTCATTATAACACACAGACTTAACACCGGCCTTCACCGAAGCACTGGAAAGGACTGTCCAGGGCTTCACCGAAGCACTGGCACCTGCCACGCAAGTGCTGAGTGCTGCCACGCAGTCACTCGCTGGTCTCATGCAGACGCATATTGAGGCCACGCGACCAATGACTGCTGCCACCCTCGCTGGATCAGGCAGGATTACTCGGGGCCCTTGCAGCACCACAGCAGGGCATCAATCTGTGGACCAGCCGATTGGTGCGCATGCTGCGGTGCTGCCCCGTCAGAGTGCCAGTGTGTCGGCCGACCAGGGAGCTGCTGTCCGCTCTCAGGATGTCACCATTCCTGATGCCACCTCTGGCACATCTCCACTGCAGCTGCCACCACCTGCAGGACAGACTGCTTCCACCCATGCACAGTTGGAACAGTTAGCATCCGGGCCCTCCAAGACCAAAGGTCGTCCAGGATGTCCCTCAGGGGCATCTGCGCTTTCGGACAGCCAGCAGGCCTCCCCCAGCCTTGATGCAGCCATTGGGGTCCCATTACAGAGGAGCTGCAGGGAGGGAAGGGGCCGATCTCGCAAGAGAAGTAGATCACCATCAAGGGGGAAAGAGTAGAAGGTGCTGCTGAGACGTCTTATTTGTAGAAATCAAGGCCGAGGATGCTGGTCTTAATGTTAGTCATGTTTTGGATAGTCTCCCGGGTGTGTGAGGCACTTATGTGTTACTATGTTAGTTTTGCTTTCTATTGCCATTGCTTTGTCATGTTGGAAGGAAGCATATTTATCAAAATAAACAACTTTTTAAATTTACATTGGCCATGTCTGCTATTTACATTCATACTGCCCTTCATAGGCTTTGGGTTATCCGAACGGTTCCATTCCTGCTCTTCGAATGGCACCAAGCATTCCGTGAGAGGGGCCTAGAAGCGGCTTGTTATCAGCCTCTGATGGACGGCCCTTCCAGTTTGTACCTCCCTCCCATCTTGGTCCTCCTCCTTCTCCTCCTCCTCCTCCCCTGGTGCTTCAATGCCTGGTGGCATTGGCTGGGTGCGTAAGATGGCGAGATTATGCAGCATGCAACAGACAACCACGAAGTGGGAGACTCGCTCTGGTGAGTACTGCAAGGTGCCTCCGGAATGGTCCAGACAGCGGAACCGCTGCTACAGCACACCGATTGTGTGCTCCACAATGTTCCTCGTCACCTGATGGCTCGCATTGTAGCGCTCTTCAGCAGGGGTGCTGGGTGAACGGAGCGGGGTCATCAGCCATGGGCACAGAGGATAGCCCTTGTCACCGAGAAGCCAGCCTCCTGGGTGAGCCGGGGCCTCGAATAGGCCTGCAACTGAAGTCTGGCGCAGGATGAAGGCGTCGTGGCTGCTGCCTGGGAACTGCGCATTGACTGCGAGGATCAGCTGTCGGTGGTCACAGACCAGCTGAACATTCAAGGAATGGAACCCCTTGCGGTTGCGGAACTCCTCCGGATTCAAAACAGGCGCCCGCAAAGCCACGTGCGTGCAGTCAATGGCGCCCTGCACCATGGGGAAGTCCGTTATTGCTGCGAAGCCCTCTGCGCGCTCCCGCTGCTTCTCCAGTGTCATAGGGAAGGAGATGTACTGCCGCCTCCTTTTAAATAGGGCATCTGTTACTTGACGGATGCAGCAATGCACCGCAAACTGCGATATGTTGGCGATGTCCCCAGTTGTGGCCTGAAAGGAGCCACTCGCATAGAAATTCAGGGCAACAGTCATCTTGACAGCCACCGACAGAGAGGTCCTGCACCTTATCTGAGGCTGCAGATCTGGCTGAAGCAGGTGGCACAGCTCAGTCACCACCTCCTTTCTGAAGCGTAGCCTTCTAAGACACTGCTCCTCTGACATGTTCAAATAACAGAACTGCTGTCAGAAAACCCTGGCAGCGTAAGGTCTGGTGTGGCGACATCTGTTGGCCCTCCTCCGTCTGGCCATTCCTGCCCCTCTCTCCCTGCGTCTCTGTGCCCTTTCCAGATGGTTCAGCAGCAGGACGTTCCCCTCCAATGCAGCCCCCATAATAATAGCGCACAAGAAATTGTTAACGTTGTAAATGCTCACCAGCAGCAAGGTGATGGTCAGTAGGCTGAAGTTCCTCTGGCCAGCGCTGGCTCACTGGAGCAATGGCTCTCAGAGTGCAGCTCAGCAACTCTGAAAGTCTCGAAGAAGTTGTGCTCCCAAAATGGCTGCCGCTTTTATACCAGTGCAGTCCCCTTTAAAGAGCACCCCCCCAGCCCGAGAGCGACTGGGGAACGTTCCAGGTAAGCAGTCCTTATTAGCGCCAGGCGGAACGGAGGGGGGCGCCAATGAATTTCCGGTCCGGGGCGCCAAAAAGGCATTGCACACTGAAATGACGTCATGATCTGCCTGTGCCCGCGAGCGGGCGCTAAGATTTAGGGCCGACGCTAAAAGCCCACTCAATATGGCAAGAGGCGCAGGGTTCGCTGCGCCCGGGCGCTAGTTGGTTAGCGCCCCACTTCTCGGCCTCTTTAGGCGCTACCAACCGAATTTCTCCCCCTTAATATTTCTGTGTTTGTATAATTGCTTAAGTACATTACACAATACTTGCAGGTCATCCCAGCTAGCAAGTAGGAAACAAGTTTGTCCACAGAGAGGAAACCCATCCCAGAGCGGAGAGTTTAGGCACAGGCCCCTCCCATTTGAGACACTCTGAGAGCTGAGTTTGATAATTGATAAAATCACTTCAACGTGTAAAGTCAAATAGAGTGAGTCAGGTGATGGGTGAGTCATGAGATTTTCTTTGATATACTGCGTCATGCACTGGGGAACTCAGCTAAACATCACAGCTATCAGAGCCAACGTCTATTGTATGCCCAGCGGGTCGAAGGTGGAGAGAGAGACTTTTACTGTGGTTTATTCTGTGATGTGGACAGAAGTTAAAGCTTTCTGGCCTTAGACAGCCACCGTACTTCCTTCAAGACACCATTTACTGGTTACGAATTTTTATGGATGTAAAATCGTGAATTGGGGCTCTGATATTGGCTCCTGAATTCCTGATATACGTTCCTGACGTGTCAGCATCTACTCATGGAGCACTGAGTGATTATATTTATCTCACTGCTCCTGTCAATGCGCATTGAAAGCTGCTCTTTCCACTTCCCAAGAGCCTTTACTGACTTTCCTGACAAGACTGAGTTTACATTTCTTTATCAGCGAGCCCGACACTTAATGAATCGCGGAATGTTGCAGCAGAAAAACAAGCCCATGCAGCCCATCAAATCTGCACTGCTGTTTATATCCACTTGAACTGCCTCATCTAATCCCACTCGCCCCCGCTCTCCCCTACCCTCTAATATTTTACCCAGTCTAATCCCACTCTCCCCTACTCACCATTTCCTATAATATCCCACCTAGTCTATTCCCACTCTCTTCCTCATTCCTCATACCCTTTAATATCCCACCTATTTTAGTCCAACTCTCCTGCTCACTCCCCATACCCATTAGTATCTCACCCAGTCTAATCCCACGCTCCTCCTCATTCCACATACCCTTCAATATCCATCGAGTCCAATCCCACTCTCCTGCTCACTCCCCATATCCTTT
Organism: Somniosus microcephalus; assembly: GCF_052327205.1. Classification (NCBI taxonomy): domain Eukaryota; kingdom Metazoa; phylum Chordata; class Chondrichthyes; order Squaliformes; family Somniosidae; genus Somniosus; species Somniosus microcephalus. The sequence goes on along the minus strand of NC_140987.1, from coordinate 75,645,701 downwards.
AATATCTCACATAGTCTAATCCCACTCTCCTGCTCACTCCCCATACATTTAATATCCCAACCAGTCTAATCCCACTCTCTCCTCCTCACTCCCCATACATTAATATCCCAACCAGTCTAATCCCACCCTCTCCTCCTCACTCCCCATACATTTAGAATCCCAACCAGTCTAATCCCACTCTCCTGCTCACTTCCTATACCATTTAATATCCCACCTTCATCCTCTTTGGTTAGCTGACACATCACGCCCACGATTGCCATTCGCCCTCACGGCTCCCCACCAGGAGTTAAAATCGGCCCTTACTGTAGTGTATGTGCTTTAAGTCAGAACTACTTTTTACAGCTCCTGTATACTGTAGTACCGGCAGTAACCACACCGGTATATAAGCTGTGCGCATGCCTCTGTACTCCAGTCTAGAGATTGCCCTCCTCCAGTAAAGACCTGTTATTTGTTTATGTATCGCATCCGTGTAATTATTTATCCACTAAACCACGGATCTAACAGTGGCGACGAGTTTTGATGCGAATCTACCTGCAACGTTAAAAAAATAAAAATAAAAATAAATAATAGTCGAGTCCAGGAACACGGGCATTGACGGCGAGCAACCGCCCAGCAGTCAGGCAGAGATCCAACTTCACTGGGGAGGCTGTGGAGAGCCGGGCTTGGTTCCCCAGCCACAACGAGCAGTAAGAGACCGACGACAGGTCCAGAGCAGACCCTTCCTGAGCAGCGGCGGCTGGAGCCAACCGACGGCAGAGAGAGAGAGCCGGGCAGCGTCGACGGGGTAGGAAAAAGGGTGAAGAGAGCAGGGCGCAGCCGGGGGTTGATCACCGAGCGGCGTCGAGGAAAAATACTGCAAAACCGGAGAGAGAGAGGGTAAGAAACAGCCGGGTTCTAGACTGAGCGGTGTCGACAAATATGAAGAGAAGAACGCGCAGAGCACAGCCAGGGATCACGGGCTGATCAGGGTCCGCGGGGCGAAGCAAGGGGAGACGCCATTGAGCCGCGGAGAAGCAGGGCGAGCGCGGGAGACGCCATTGAGCCGCGGAGAAGCAGGGAGAGCACGGGAGGCGCCATTGAGCCGCGGAGAAGAAGGAAGAGCGCGGGAGACGCCACTTTGCGAAGCCGCAGCGGAGAAGACGGGCGAGCACGGGAAGGAAGGAAAGTGCGGGAGATGCCATTTTGTGCCAGCGGAGAAGAAGGGGAGCGCGGGAGGCGCCATTGGTGATAGTTAACGCACAACCAAGGATGCCAAAGAGTGGCAGTATCTCTACGTTCGACAATGAAGTCGAAGATTGGGCGACATATGTGGAACGTATTGAGGTGTACTGCAGGGCGAATGAAGTGCCAGATGCTAATAAAGCACTGGTTCTGTTAAATTCCATGGGTGCAAAAACTTATGGGTTACTGCGAAATCTAATAACCCCAGAGAAGCCGGTAAACAAGAATTTTGAAAACATAGTAGAAATCCTACAGGACCACTTAAACCCCACACCACTGCTGATAGCAGAACGATTTAAGTTCCATAAAAGGAACCAACACAAAGACGAAAGCAATGCTGAGTACCTAACGGAACTGCGCAAGCTATCGAAATACTGCCAGTTTGGAGCGGGACTAGCAGACACGTTAAGGGACAAGTTTGTGTGTGGGCTACAAAGTGAAGGAACCCAGAAACGGCTTCTATCAGAAAAGGACCTTACGCTGGACAAAGCTTTCAGTATGGCAGTATCACACGAAGCAGCCGCAAGGGGCGCTGCAGAGATACAACGGAGACCGCAAGAATATGGTACCAACGAAATGACCTATGGAACAGGGAAGTGCTATCGCTGCGGCAGAACAACACATGACCAGAAAGATTGTTGGTTCAAGGACCAAGTGTGCAGACAGTGTGGGAAAGCAGGACACATAGCAAGAGTCTGCAGGTCTGGGAAGAAAACCAACAGTAAGAAATCTCCACAGGAGAAGTACAAAAAGGTACACCAGGTGATGGACAGTGGTTCAGAGGAACAGAAAAGTGACACAGACTCCGGAAGCAAGGAGCTGGGTTGTCTGAAACTACATAATGTAACCGAAATGGAGGATCACCAGACTATCTGGGTTACACTCAAGATAGACGGAGTCCAAGTGGAAATGGAATTGGACACAGGGTCAGCTCTAACAGTCATAAATCAAAGAGACTACAAGCGGCTATTTTCACACATACCCTTGAAAGCTACAGAGATTGTCTTGAAGACGTATACAGGGCAAAAAGTCTACCCCAAAGGAAAAATAAGGGTGAAAGTGACATATGAAGGTCAGGAAATACCTAAAATGGATATATATGTATTGCCAAATGGAGGACCACCACTGCTAGGATGTGAATGGATCCGGAAGATACATTTTGATTGGCATTCCATACAGGCACTGAAGGTGGAGGCCCAAAAGGATGACGACGTCACACCTGGAAGACTGTCAGAAATGCTAACTGACGCAAAAGAAGTGTTCCAGGAGGGACTAGGAACACTAAAAGGAATAACAGCAACAATTAAAATAGAGGATAATGCAAGCCCAAAGTTTCTGAAGGCCAGACCAGTGCCTTATGCGATCAGACCAGCGGTTGAAGCAGAGCTGGAAGGGTTGGAACGTTCAGGAGTACTGTCCAAAGTGGACTGGAGCGAGTGGGCTACACCCATCGTTCCTGTAATGAAGAGGTCGTTGAGTAATACGCCTGATGAACCAAAGAAGGTCCGCATCTGTTGGGATTTTAAGGTGTCAGTGAACCCAGGCCTTCACACAGTGCAATGTCCGCTTCCACGAATTGAGGATATTTTCGCCTCGCTATCTGGTGGTAAACGCTTCACAAAAATTGATCTAGCCCAGGCGTACTTGCAAATGGAGGTAGAAGAAACTTCGAAACATTACCTTACAATCAACACCCATAGAGGTCTCTATCAATACAACCGGCTGGTGTTTGGAGTAGCCTCAGCTCCGGCTATCTGGCAAAGGGCGATGGATCAGGTCCTGCAAGGGATTCCAGGGACCCAGTGTTATTTGGATGACATCTTGGTCACGGGTGGAAATGACGGTGATCACCTCGCTAACTTGGAGAAGGTGCTTGCCAGATTAAAGGAATATGGGCTACGAGCTAAGCGCCACAAGTGCGAGTTTTTCCAGAAACAGATCTCGTATTGCGGCCACGTCATCGATGAAGAGGGGTTACATAAGTCCCCTGACAAGATAGAGGCAGTAGTCAAGGCTCCAGCACCGGAAAATGTGTCACAACTGAGGTCGTTCCTCGGGTTGGTAAACTATTACCACAAGTTCTTACCAAATTTGTCTACGGTATTACACCCGCTGAACACCCTACTGCAAACAGGGGTACCATGGAAGTGGGATGACAAACGTAGACGAGCTTTCCAGAAGTGTAAAGAATTGATCACTTCAAAAGAGGTGTTGGCCCACTTCAACCCAGCACTACCAATTCGTTTGGCATGTGATGCATCACCCTATGGCATTGGAGCGGTGCTGTCGTACAAATTCCCAGACGGTTTGGAGAGGCCAGTAGCCTTTGCGTCTCGGTCACTAACCTCAGCCGAGCGCAACTACGCCCAGATTGACAGGGAGGCCCTCAGCCTAGTATGGGGAGTAAAAAAATTCAACCACTATCTGCATGGAAAGAAGTTCACCTTGCTGACTGACCACCAACCACTTGTCTCCATCTTTAATCCTAAGAAGGGCGTGCCAGTAATGACTGCACAGCGGTTACAAAGATGGTCCCTGTTTCTAGGGGCGAATCAATATGAAATAGAATATAAAGGCACGAGACAGCATGGGAACGCTGATGGGCTATCGCGCCTGCCACTGCCTACTGTGGAGGAAGCACCAGCAGTGGACCCTATCGAGATATTTTATTCGTCGATAATTGAACGATTGCCAGTAACAAACGCGGATATAGAGAAGGAGACCCGCAATGATCCGACACTGTCACGGGTATATGAATTGATGGTGAGGGGATGGCCAACACATGGCGAGTCACTGTTGCCAGCATTCTCATCCAGAAGAGAACAGCTGTCAGTATGCCAGGGGACAGTGATGTGTGGATCCAGAGTGGTGATTCCACCCAAGTTAAGGGAGAGAGTGCTAAATGAGCTACATGAAGGTCATCTGGGGGGAGTGAAAATGAAAAGCCTAGCTAGGGCTTATGTGTGGTGGCTGGGAATCGATCAACAAATCGAAGACCTAACTAAGAGCTGCTTAGGATGCCAGAAGGTCCAAAATGCACCACCACATGCCCCTCTACACCCATGGGAGTGGCCCTCCTCTCCATGGCAATGGGTGCACATTGATTTCGCTGGTCCATTCATGGACTCAATGTTCTTAATAGCAGTGGATGCTCATTCAAAGTGGCCTGAGGTGATAAAGATGTCTTCAACCACTACAGAGAAAACGATTGCAGTCCTACGGACCATACTTGCCAGAAACAGGTTGCCAGAGCAGATCTGCTCTGATAATGGACCACAGTTTGTGTCCGATGAGTTCCAAAAATTCATGAAAAGGAATGGGGTAAGGCATTACACATCCGCCCCGTATCATCCAGCCACCAATGGATTGGCTGAGAGGTTCGTACAAACCTTTAAGAAGGCGATAAATGCCATGTGCGACGAGGAAATTCCACTACAGCATAAGATGGACAATTTCTTACTAGCCTACCAAAACGCGACACATGCAGTTACCAACCAGACCCCGGCGATGATGTTCTTTAACCGAAGGTTGAGATCTCGTCTGGACTTGCTCAGACCAAATGTGCGAAGAAATGTTGAGGACAAACAATTCCAGCACATCAACGAGAAGCCGACAAGGAGCTTCAATGTAGGGCAACTAGTCTTGGCCCGGGACTATCGAACAGAGAAGTGGCAACCCGGAACAATATGTACAAGGCAGGGGCCATTAATGTACACAGTGGATGTCGGGGAGAACATTGTGAGATGCCACGTCGATCAGATCTTAGCATCACAGGAATGCATCAACCCCATGCCTCGCGTACCTGGGGATGAACCCGACATACCGGTAGTATCTACTTCAGACCCAGTAGCAGTGGAACCCGATGAACTGCCCGATGAAAGGGGGTCAGAATCGCCTCTGCACCAAGAACAAGAACCTCCGGAAAGGCGCTATCCCGAAAGGGTCAGGAAGCCGCCCCAAAGACTGAATCTATAAATGGACTTTTGTTATTGAATGTACATGTAAAAATGTAATTGTTATTTGAATATTAAGGGGGTTGTGGCGACATGCCACCGCTGGACATAATCCGCTCACGGCGGCACGGACAGTTTAAGCAGACGCCCCCAGCCGGGGGCCCTTTCCTCCAGCAACTTGTTTCCCGCAGGGACAGGCTGCCGGGAGCACTTCCTGTCTGGGGAGTATTTAAGTGGATGCGCGGGCTTTTCCATTTTCTCTTTGCCATGAGGTAGAATAAAAGCAGTTGTGTTTTACCAGCTCTGGTCTCGACTCCCACGTTTGCCACGGTATCTCAACACTGGTGACCCTGACGCTCAGGACGAATCCTAAGCTAGCATGGCGGAAACAAACGCAGTCACGGTGAAACTACCGGACTTTTGGGAGAACCTGGCCGAGGCCTGGTTTGTTCAAGCTGAGTCCAGATTCCGGCTGAAACACATTGCAGTCGACGCCACAAAGTACGACTACCTCATCTCCTCTCTCACCTACGCCACAGTCCCCAAGGTTTGGGCAGCGCTGCAGGATCCACCACCGGAAGGCAAGTATGAACATCTGAAGGCTGCGCTCCTTAAAAAATTTCAAACGTCCTCTTACCAGCGCAACTGCCAACTCCTTGACCTCCCCGGCCTTGGTGATGCTTCACCCTCGGATCTGCTTTCCCACATGCTGTCCCTCTCGGACGACAAAAACACCATCACCCTCTTTTGCACGCTTTTCATTCGGCAGCTCCCCGCCAGCATCCGCCCGCTCATTGTGGAGTCTGGCTCCACGGACCTGAATGACATAGCCGAAAAGGCCGACTGGCTGCTCTCTGCACAGTCCGCTCGCGACGTCGCGCCCGACCTCACGGCAACGACCACGCGGGCTTCCCGGCCCACTAGGCCCGACCGCCCTACCACTCCGGGTCACTGCTACTACCACACCCGTTTTGGCGCTAGGGCCCAACGCTGCACGCCACCGTGTACTTTCAAACCCCCCCCCCGCTCCGGCCCCCGCAATGGCCACGGGGCAAAAGGGGCCTCTACTGTACGTCACCGACGACAGAACCAACCGCCGATTTCTGTGCGACACAGGGGCCCAGCGCAGCATCACCCCCGCCTCCGCCCTCGAAATCCAACGCGGCACACGGGGTATCACGCTGGCCGCAGCCAATGGCTCTGACATCCGCACATATGGCACCCGCATGGTCACGCTCGACCTCGTGGGCCGCCGCTACGGTTGGGAGTTCCTCACAGCCAAGGTCCTCTGCCCACTCATCGGCGCCGACTTCCTACGCGCCCACGGCCTCCTTGTCGACATTCCGAGGCACCGCCTCGTCGACATCAACACTATGGCCCCCATCCCCGGCGCATTCACCCCGGCCCGTTCGGCCGGCCTGACGACCTACTGCCTCGCCAGAGCCACGGACAACTACTCGGCACTCCTAGCCGAGTTTCCTGCCCTCACTAACCCGACCTTTTCGGCCAAAGCCGCCAAACACGGTGTGGAGCACTATATCCCCACGACCGGCCCCCCAGTTTCTGCCCACGCCCGCAGACTCAACCCGGCCAAGCTGGAAATCGCGCGGGCCGAGTTCACCACCATGGAGCAACTCGGCATCATCCGCCGCTCCAGCAGCCCTTGGGCCTCACCCCTCCACATCGCCCCCAAGCCCGGCGGAGGCTGGCGCCCTTGCGGGGACTACCGCCGCCTCAACGACGCCACCACCCCCGACCGATACCCGGTGCCACACATCCAGGACTTCTCGGCCCGACTGGCCGGACGAACCGTCTTTTCCAAGGTCGACCTGGTGCGCGGTTACCACCAAGTCCCCGTACACCCCGCGGACATCCCCAAAACGGCCGTCATCACCCCATTCAGCCTGTTCGAGTTCCTGAGGATGCCCTTCGGCCTCAAGAATGCAGCCCAGGCTTTCCAGCGCCTTATGGACTCAGTCCTCCGGGACCTGAACTTCCTATTCGTCTATCTAGACGACATTCTCGTGGCCAGCTCCTCCAAACAGGAACACCTCGAACACCTTCGCATCCTGTTCGGGCGCCTAGCCCAACACGGGCTCATCCTCAGCCTGGCGAAGTGCCAATTCGGCCTAACCGAGATCGATTTTCTCGGTCACCACATCACCCCTGCTGGGGCCGTCCCCCTGCCCAACAAGGTGCAGGCCGTCCAGCAATTCCCCCGGCCCACAACCATCAAGGGCCTCCAGGAGTTCCTCGGGATGGTGAACTTCTACAACAGGTTCATCCCCAGAGCTGCAGCCCTCATGAAGCCCCTATACGACTCCCTCCGAGGTAAATCCGGCAAGATGGACGTAGCCTGGACCACTGACACGTCAGCCGCCTTCGACGCCACCAAAAACGCGCTCACCGACGCCACCCTGCTCGCGCACCCGAGGGCCGATGCCCGGGTCGCGCTCACCACCGACGCCTCCGACCACGCGGTCAGCGCCGTGTTCGAGCAGTGGGTCAATGGCGCGTGGCAGCCACTTGCCTTCTACAGCCGCCAACTGCGCCCCCCGGAGGTCAAATACTCCATTTTCGACCGCGAGCTTCTTGCGCTCCACCTGTCGGTCCGCCATTTCAGGTTCCTCCTGGAAGGCCGCCCCTTCACCGCGTACGTGGACCACAAGCCGCTCACATACGCGATGGCCAAGCACACTGAACCCTGGTCCGCTAGGCAGCAACGCCAGCTCGCAGCCGTGTCCGAGTTTACTATGGACATCCAGCACGTCTCTGGTAGAGACAACATTGTCGCCGACTGCCTTTCCCATCCCGCCATCTGCGCGAATCACCTCGCGGTCGACTACGCGCAACTAGCAGCGGCCCAGCTCACGGACCCAGACCTCCTCTCGGCGGCTACCAGCCTGCCAGGGCTATGCCTAGCCAAGGTCGCGCACGGGCCCGAAGCCACGGCAGTCACTTGCGACGTCTCACTCGGCCAACCCAGGCCGGTCGTCCCTGCAACCTGGCGCCGCCGCATCTTCGACGCGCTCCACGGGCTCTCCCACCCGGGTTCCCGCGCATCCGTCAAACTCCTCTCCCAGCGCTTCGTCTGGCGCGGCCTCAGCAGAGATGTTCGGACTTGGGCCACCTCCTGCCTCGCCTGCCAACGGTCTAAGGTACAGCTGCACACAAAAGCACCCCTGGATGACTTCGAGGTACCCAGCCGCCGCTTCGACCACGTACACGTCGACATCGTCGGTCCTCTGCCGCCATCGCAAGGCCAAACTTATCTCCTCACGATGGTCGACCGCTACACACGCTGGCCTGAGGCAGTGCCGCTGACCTCCACCACCACAGCCGACATCGCCAGGGCGTTCGTTAACACCTGGGTTGCGAGGTTCGGCGTACCGGCCGACATAACCTCCGACAGAGGCGCCCAGTTCACCTCCGAATTCTGGACGGCCACAGCACGCAACCTCGGGGTGACGCTCCACCGAACCACGGCGTACCACTCGCAGGCCAACGGGCTTTGTGAACGCTTCCACAGGTCACTCAAGGCCTCACTCCGCGCCGGCCTGCAGGACAGTACCTGGACTGACCGCCTACCGTGGGTGCTACTAGGCCTACGCACCGCGGTCAAGGAAGACCTCCAGTCCTCGACAGCGGAGTTAGTCTACGGACAACCGCTGCGCGTCCCAGGCGAATTCCTTCCGGAGGCTACCACGCCTTGGTCGGCCGAACAGCAGCGGCTCAACTCTTTCTCTTCCGCTCAGCAGTTCGCCCCACTTCCGGTCAACCGACACGACGAACTCGCACCTCACGTCCCGCCAAATTTACAGCAGGCGCGCTTCGTCTTCGTGCGACACGACGCGCACCGCGGGCCCCTGCGACCCCCGTACGACGGACCGTATGAGGTACTACAAACCGGGGACAAGGTCTTCAAGCTGCGACTCGGCGACAGGGTCGACACAGTCTCCATCGACCGGCTCAAACCAGCACACACAGAACCAGGGGAACAAGTCCCCGTGGCCCGGCCTCCAACTAGAGGCCGTCCCACCAGCAATCCAGCACAGCCGGCGGTGAACCGCCCGGCCCCACCAACTAGACCGGCAACCACTCAGAGCTGCTGCGGCAGAACCATCAGACCACCGTCACGACTCGTCCACTCCTCCTAAGCGGATTCTGGGGGGAGCTCTGTGGCGACGCGCCACCACTGGACATAATCCGCTCACGGTGGCACGGACAGTTTAAGCAGACGCCCCCAGCCGGGGGCCCTTTCCTCCAGCAACTTGTTTCCCGCAGGGACAGGCTGCCGGGAGCACTTCCTGTCTGGGGAGTATTTAAGTGGATGCGCGGGCTTTTCCATTTTCTCTTTGCCATGAGGTAGAATAAAAGCAGTTGTGTTTTACTAGCTCTGGTCTCGACTCCCACGTTTGCCGCGGTATCTCAACAGGGTATTATTAATCTAAAAAGGGAGGAATTGTAGTGTATGTGCTTTAAGTCAGAACTACTTTTTACAGCTCCTGTATACTGTAGTACCGGCAGTAACCACACCGGTATATAAGCTGTGCGCATGCCTCTGTACCCCAGTCTAGAGATTGCCCTCCTCCAGTAAAGACCTGTTATTTGTTATGTACCGCATCCGTGTAATTATTTATCCACTAAACCACGGATCTAACACTTACTCTCTTGCGAGCTTTCTCTCGCTCTCTCCTTCTCTCTCTCTTGATCTCTTTCTCTCTGTCTCTCTCTTTCTCTCTCACTTGCTCTTTATCTCTCTTTATCTCCCTCTCTCTTACTTGCTCTCTGTCTCACACTCATCTTGGTCTTCTGTCTCTCCTGAACTCTTGATATCGTTTTGTCGGTCTCGCCCTTCCTCTCTCTCGGTTGCTCTCTCTTTGAGTCAGAGTGAGTCAGTGGTGATGACATTGGTGGAACAAGCAGTTCATTCTAGAATTGTGCCCTTTTCACAAAGTTCAAGCTGTTGTGATTTCAATCCCCAAAAGGAGAGACGCTGAATTAAATGTTAGAAAGTGAAACGGCCACCAGAGGGAGCCCATCACAGCCTTCCCAGTTAACTTTCTGCACTCACAGTACAGACAGCTCAAAATGGGATCCATCAGAGCAAGTTTGGTCATTTGCAGCACAATCACAAAAGGACCCATTTAACTGATGTTAATACAGGTCCTCTTTGCTTGGGCTTCGTAGAATGCATTGTGGTCCTCCCGACCTCGCTGTTGGCCCGTGCCGCACCTTCCCTGGGCCCCGACCCCGCTGTTGGTCAACGCTGCACCACTCCTGCGCCTTGACCTCGCTGCTGGGCTCGTCCTCGTTCCTGGGTCCCGGCCTCGGACATGAATGATGTTGTCTCTCACAGGAGCAAATTAGCATTGATATTCTCGCTTTGGGAGCTAAGTTTAATACAATGTTATGTTGATTATTCTCCACTCTTCTTTATTATCAATAACTACAACTTGAATTGAGCCTTGGCTCTGTGGTAGCACTCTGACCTCTGAGTCAGAGGTCATGGGTTCAAATCCCACTGCATAGACTTGAGCCCATAATTCAGGCTGGCACTTTAGTTCAGTATTGAGGGCGCGTTGCACTGTTAGAGGTCCTGTCTTTTGGTTGAGACATTAAACCGAGGCCCCATCTGCCCTATCAGGTGGCGTAAAAGACCCACGGCACTCTTTGAAGAAGAGCAGGGGCGTTCTCCTCAGTGTCCTAGCGAATATTTACAACCAACATCAGTAAAAACAGGTTATCTGGTCATTTATCTCATTTCTGTTTGTGGGATCATGCTGTGCGCAAACCGGCTGCCGCATTTCCCTACATTACAACAGTCACTGCACCTCAAAAGTACTTAATTGGTTGTGAAGCGCTATGTGATGTCCTGAGGACGTGAAAGGCACTACATCAATGTAAGTTCTTTTTTTAGACCATCGCCCCATCCTCACCCACACTCCCATCCTCACCCATCGCCCCACCCTCACCCACACACCCATCGCCCCATCCTCACCCACACACCCATCGTCCCATCCTCACCCATCGCCCCATCCTCACCCACACACCCATCGCCCCATCCTCACCCACACACCCATCGCCCCATCCTCACCCACACACCCATCGCCCCATCCTCACCCACACTCCCATCGCCCCATCCTCACCCACACACCCATCGCCCCACCCTCACCCACACTCCCATCGCCCCATCCTCACCCACACTCCCATCGCCCCACCCTCACCCACACTCCCATCGCCCCATCCTCACCCACACACCCATCGCCCCATCCTCACCCACACACCCATCGCCCCATCATCACCCACACACCCATCGCCCCATCCTCACCCACACACCCATCGCCCCATCCTCACCCACACACCCATCGCCCCATCCTCACCCACACACCCATCGCCCCATCCTCACCCACACTCCCATCGCCCCACCCTCACCCACACTCCCATCGCCCCATCCTCACCCACACACCCATTGCCCCATCCTCACCCACACTCCCATCGCCCCACCCTCACCCACACTCCCATCGCCCCATCCTCACCCACACACCCATCGCCCCATCCTCACCCACACTCCCATCGCCCCACCCTCACCCACACTCCCATTGCCCCATCCTCACCCACACTCCCATCGCCCTACCCTCACCCACACTCCCATCGCCCCATCCTCACCCACACACCCATCGCCCCATCCTCACCCACACACCCATCGCCCCATCCTCACCCACACTCCCATCGCCCTACCCTCACCCACACTCCCATCGCCCCATCCTCACCCACACTCCCATCGCCCCATCCTCACCCACACTCCCATCGCCCCACCCTCACCCACACTCCCATCGCCCCATCCTCACCCACACTCCCATCGCCCCATCCTCACCCACACTCCCATCGCCCCATCCTCACCCACACACCCATCGCCCCATCATCACCCACACACCCATCGCCCCATCCTCACCCACACTCCCATCGCCCCACCCTCACCCACACTCCCATCGCCCCATCCTCACCCACACTCCCATCGCCTCACCCTCACCCACACTCCCATCGCCCCATCCTCACCCACACTCCCATCGCCCCACCCTCACCCACACTCCCATCGCCCCATCCTCACCCACACTCCCATCCTCACCCACACTCCCATCGCCCCATCCTCACCCACACTCCCACCCTCACCCACACTCCCATCGCCTCATCCTCACCCACACTCCCATCGCCTCATCCTCACCCACACTCCCATCGCCTCATCCTCACCCACACTCCCACCCTCACCCACACTCCCATCCTCACCCACACTCCCATCGCCTCATCCTCACCCACACTCCCATCCTCACCCACACTCCCATCGCCTCATCCTCACCCACACTCCCATCGCCTCATCCTCACCCACACTCCCATCCTCACCCACACTCCCATCCTCACCCACACTCCCATCGCCTCATCCTCACCCACACTCCCATCCTCACCCACACTCCCATCCTCACCCACACTCCCATCCTCACCCACACTCCCACCACCCCATCCTTTCCTGCTCTCAGATGAAATTTGAGCCTTGGATCATTTTGACCTGCTCCCCTTCTTATAGTTTTGTCTGTAGTTATCCCATGACGCCTGTACAGATTGGCTTCAGGCTGAATCCAGAGTCACAGGCCCCAACCTGACAGATCTCTGGGGGATGGAGTCTTTAAAAAAAGTGTTTTTGTGCTCATTAAGGCAGTGTATCGAGGAATCTCAATCAGTGCTGAGGAATGGAATCCTCCCCTTCCCAACATCCTTTTCTGAGTATAAAGCACAGCCGAATGTTCTTTTATTCTGCCCCACCCAGATGTGTCAGTATAGCCTCAACCTCCAAAGAACCCGACTGCGCCAGTGTCCCAATTTTGGAGTTCCCACACCAACCATCTTTAATCCTGTTTGATTGTCCATTAATACCAAATCAAGGCTGTCAACCTAAGCCTAATAGAATCTGGGGTGGGACTGCCCAACTCATTCACATCGGACCTTTACAGCCAGCAGACAGAGTAGATGTTCCTGAATTCGGTCTGGGCTGAATTTGACCTCCAGGTCCCAGAGGGTAAAGGTCAGTGTTTAACCCTTGGTGCCCCAGTCCACGTCTCTCTGGTTGAATCTTAAAACTGGACTAACACTACATGAGGTTAGTGTCAATGTAAAGCTAAAATCACTGAGTGATGCTGCAAGTCCAACAGGGGAATGGGTCTGAGGGTCAGGTCCTCAGCGTTGTAACACTGTCACCGTCCTGCGCTCCTTTTGAGCTGGGAGCGCCTGTTGTGGAATGAAATTTAGTTAACAGACTGTCCATGACCCCTCACCTCTGCACAGCCTGTTTTCAAGAAGCTACTAATGAAGGCTATTTTTAGTCTGTTACTGGGGCCCCAGATTGTTCCTCTGACTATTCAAAAATCTCACCTGACCTCTGGGTCAAAGCAAGTTGCAAACTGTTAACTCTTCACCTCCCAAACCAGCTTCCTGATCTAGCCAAATGCCCCAGGAAAAAGCCGGCGCTGTATTCGTTCACCGGCATCATGGGCCGGGAATCTCCTTGGATCTGTTCCAGCTCGGACACTGTGAGTGTGGCAGAAACCCGTACCATGCTTCCGGCGAAGTCACGGTGGTGGAGTGGGAACAGCTCCAAGGAAATTCCCGGCCCATGTGACCTGAAAACAGGACACAGTATACTCACTGAATAATGGGAAGAAACAGACAAAATTAATCTAAGTTATTCGGTGTAAACTGGCCTAAAGTTCTCTCCCTAGTGCAGCACCAACAACATATATATATCGCCTTTAACATAGTAAAAACAGCCCAAGGCATTTCACAGAGGCTTAAGGAGAAACAATGGACAATGAGCCAAGGAAGGAGATGGTGGGAGGGCTGATCAAAAGCTTAATCAAAGAGTTGTTATTATGTCCGTGTGTAATTGAGACACGGACTGCAGGAGTTGGTTATAACAGGTTTTTACTGAGTGGAGGCAAAACTGGAACTACTATGCAAAGTTACTACACAGGCTTATATACAGGGGTGGTCACTACTGGTACTGCAGTATACAGGGGCTGCAGAATATAGTTCCTTCTGCAAAGTACATACACTACAATTCCTCCCCTTTTAGCTAAACAGTACATAACATTCGATTAATAATTAAATAACATATTTACAATTACAGTTGCTATACATTAGCTGAAGTTAAGCAATTATAAGTTCAGCCTTTGAGGAGGCTTCCTGATTCTGTCTGGATAACGCCTCTTTGGGGTATCAGGTTCTTCTGGCAAAGTTGATTCTGAATCAACGTCGTTGTTTGGTTCGTCTGCTTCCAATATCACCGATTCTGAGGTAGATGCAATTGGTACTTCGGTTTCATCACCAGGTGTATCGGATCGTGGTGTGGAATTGACGTTTTCCAGTGACTGTAGAATCTGGTCAGCATGGCGTCTTACAATGCTCTCTCCAACGTCCACGGTATACATTAGAGGTCCTTGCCGTGTGCAGATCGTTCCTGGCTGCCACTTCTCTGTGCGGTAGTCCCGGGCCAAAACTGGTTGACCTATCTTAAAACTCCTGGTCGGCCTTTCATTCATATTCTGAAACTGCCTGTTCTCCACATCTCTTCTGATGTTCGGCTTAACCAAATCCAAGCGGCATCATAGTCTTCGATTGAAGAACATCATGGCTGGAGTTTGGTTGGTAACCGCATGTGTCGCATTCCGGTAGGCAAACAAGAAGTTATCCACCTTGTGTTGTAGGGGTATATCTTCATTACACATTGCCTTGATAGCCTTCTTGAATGTTTGAACGAACCTCTCAGCCAATCCATTGGTGGCTGGATGATATGGGGCGGATGTGTAATGCTTAACACCATTGTTCTTTAAGAACCTCTGGAACTCTTCAGGCACAAACTGTGGTCCATTGTCGGAGCAAATCTGTTCAGGCAGCCCATTTCTGGCGAATATGGTTCGTAAGACTGTGATAGTTTTTCTGTGGTGGTTGAGGACATTTTTATTACCTCTGGCCACTTTGAATGTGCATCCACCGCAATTAAAAACATTGAGTCCATAAATGGACCAGCAAAATCAATGTGCACCCTTTGCCATGGAGATGAGGGCCACTCCCATGGATGTAGAGGGGCTTGTGGTGGGGCATTTTGGACCTTCTGGCATCCTGTACAGCTCTTGGTCATCCCTTCGATTTCTCTATCAATTCCCGGCCACCACACAAACGCTCTGGCTAAGTTCTTCATTTTAACCCTCCCAGATGACCCTCATGAAGCTCATTGAGCACTCTATCCTTCAATTTGGGTGGAATTACTACTCTGGATCCACACATCAAAGTTCCTCTGCACACTGACAGCTGTTCTCTTCTCGGCAAGAATGCTGGCAACAGTGGTTCGCCATGTGCTGGCCATCCCTTCACCGTTAAATCATAGACCCTGGAGAGTGTCGGGTCATTTCGTGTTTCCTTTTCTATGTTTGCATTCGTCACAGGTAGACATTCGACTATGGTCGAGTGGAATATCTCCACAGGATCCACTGCAGGTGTTTCTTCCACCATCGGCAACAGTAGGCGCGACAATCCATCAGCATTCCCATGCTGTTTAGTTCCTTTGTACTCGATGTCATATTGGTGTGCCCCTAGGAAAAGGGACCACCTCTGTAGCCGTTGTGCTGTCATTATCGGGATGCCCTTCTGAGGGTTGAAAATGGAGACAAGAGGTTGATGATCAGTTAGTAGAGTAAATTTCTGACCATGCAGGTAGTGATTGAACTTCTTCACCCCCCACACCAGGCTGAGGGCCTCTCTGTCAATCTGGGCGTAGTTACGCTCGGCTGAAGTTAACGAGCGTGACGCAAAAGCTATCGGCCTCTCTGAACCATCAAGGAATTTATGTGACAGTACCGCTTGATGTGCTATCAATAACTCAAAAGACTGAGATTAAGCGAGTAACTAACAGGCTTTTATTAACAAGAGAATGAAGGTGTGCCTCGAGTGGTCGACCGGCCTAGAATACAGAGGGACTGTGGAACAGTCACCTTTATACCTGGACTCGTGGGAGGAGTCAGCCGAGACATGTACAGACATGTACACAGTGGAATACAAACAGTGGTTTACCACATTCACCCCTTGTTTAAAAATGAGTCCGGCGGGGTGAAGTGTATTAAAAGTTAGTGTATTGGAGTCTCTCCGGAGGTCTTGTCTGCCGCTGTGATCGACGTGGCGACGGCAGGGGTAGTGAAGCTTCCGGCGTCGAGTCCCGCGTAGGCTGGGGCACTGGTGTGTAGTCCTCGTGGGTGTCGAGCGGGTGGCGGGGCCCAGGCGTGCCATCTGCTGGGGCTGGATATTGGATCGTGGGGGGGTGGTGGTAGTGGGTAGTGGGTTACTGCGGCCCCCGAGGGTGCGAGGTCTCGTATGGAGACTGTGTCCTCCCGCCCGTCCGGGTATGCAATGTAAGCATACTGGGGGTTGGCGTGGAGGAGGTCAACCCTCTCGACCAGGTGGTCCATTTTATGGGTCCTCACGTGTCTTCTCAGTAGGACCGGCCCTGGGGACGTCAGCCATGGTGGTAGCGATGTCCCCGATGTGGACTTCCTTGGGAAGACAAACATTTTCTCATGAGGGGTGGCGTTAGTGGCAGTGCAGAGCAGTGACCGAATAGAGTGGAGCGCATCGGGGAGCACATCCTGCCAGCGGGAGGTCGGAAGGCCCCTAGACTTTAAGGCTAGCAGGGCGGCCTTCCAAACTGTCGCATTCTCTCTTTCCACCTGTCCGTTCCCCCGGGGGTTGTAACTGGTGGTCCTGCTTGTGGCAATACCCCTAGCGAGCAGGTACTGGTGGAGTTCGTCGCTCATAAACGATGAGCCCCGGTCGCTATGGATATAGCTGGGGAAACCGAACAGGGTGAAGAGGTCGTTCAGACATTTAATGACCGTGGCACTGGTCATGTCCGGGCAGGGGATGGCGAACGGGAAACGGGAGTACTCATCAATAATGTTGAGGAAGTACACATTGCGGTCGGAGGAGGAGGGGAGAGGCCCTTTAAAATCAACGCTCAGGCGCTCGAAGGGGCGAGTGGCTTTTATCAGGTGAGCCCTGTCTGGTCTATAAAAGTGCGGTTTGCACTCAGCGCAGACTTGGCAGTTCCTGGTCATGGTCCTGACCTCCTCAATGGAGTAAGGCAGGTTGCGGGCCTTGATGAAGTGGAAGAACCTGGTGACTCCCGGGTGGCAGAGGTCATTGTGGAGGGCCCGCAGTCTATCGATCTGCGCGCTGGCGCAGGTGCCACGCGATAGAGCATCCGGGGGTTCATTGAGCTTCCCGGGCCGGTACAAGATCTCGTAATTGTAGGTGGAAAGTTCGATTCTCCACCTCAAGATCTTGTCATTTTTGATTTTGCCCCTCTGCTTGTTGTTAAACATAAAAGCAACTGAACGCTGGTCAGTGAGCAGGGTAAATCGTTTTCCGGCCAGGTAGTGCCTCCAATGACGCACAGCCTCCACAATAGCCTGGGCCTGCTTCTCAACAGCGGAGTGTCTGGTCTCCGGGCCCTGGAGGGTTCATGAAAAGAAGGCCACGGGTCTCCCCGCCTGATTAAGGGTAGCGGCCAGGGCAAAGTCGGACGTGTCGCTTTCCACCTGGAAGGGGATGGATTCGTCCACTGCGTGCATGGTGGCTTTGGCAATGTCTTCCTTGATACGGTGGAAGGCTAAGCGGGCCTCTGCCGTCACGGGAAAAGAGGTGGACTTGATCAGCGGACGGGCCTTGTCCGCATAGTAGGGGACCCACTGGGCGTAATAGGAGAAAAACCCTAGGCACCTCTTCAGGGCCTTGAGGCAGTGGGGCAGTGGGAGTTCCATAAGGGGACGCATCCGGTCGGGGTCGGGACCGATGACTCCGTGTTCCACAACACAGCCAAGGATGGCGAGGCGGGTTGTGCGGAATATGCACTTCTCCTTGTTATACGTCAGGTTCAGGAGTTTGGCGGTGCAGAGGAATTTTTCGAGGTTTGCGTCATGGTCCTGCAAGTCATGGCCGCAGATGGTCACATTGTCCAGATATCGGAAAGTGGCCTGCAACGCATTTTGATCGACCATCCGGTCCATCTCCCTTTGGAAGACGGAGACCCCGTTGGTGACGCCAAAGGGAACCCTAAGGAAGTGGTAGAGGCGGCCGTTTGCCTCAAAGGCAGTATACTGGCGGTCCTCAGGGCGGATAGGGAGCTGGTGGTATGCTGATTTCAGGTCAATGGTCGAGAAGACGCGGTACTGCGCGATCTGGTTGACCATATCAGCTATGCGGGGGAGTGGGTAAGCGTCCAGCAGGGTGTAGCGATTTATTGTCTGGCTGTAGTCGATGACCAGGCGCTGCTTCTCGCCGGTCTTAACGACCACAACCTGGGCTCACCAGGGGCTGGTGCTGCCCTCAATAATCCCCTCCTTCAGGAGCCGCTCCACTTCGGTTTTAATGAAAACCCTGTCCCCGGCACTGTATCGCCTGCTCTTTGTGGCGATGGGCTTACAGTCGGGGGTGAGGTTAGCAAACAGTGGGGGGGGGGGTGACTCTGAGTGTGGAGAGGTTGCACCTGGTGCGCGGCGGGCAATTTTGAAGCTGCTGGCTGCGGACTGTGAGTGGGAGGAGGGGTCCACCGTACGCCATCGTAACACTTTTAAGGTGGCACTGAAAATCTAACCCCAGTAGAACGGCAGCGCAGAGGTGGGGCAGGACCAGAAGTTTAAAATTATCGTACACAGTCCCGTCTACTAAGAGTGTCACCATGCAGTAGCCGCCAATGTCCGCCGACTGGGACTCGGAGGCCATAGAAATCCGCTGGTGCGCAGGCAGGACTGGGAGAGAGCAACGCCGCACCGTGTTGGGGTGGATGAAGCTCTCCGTGCTCCCAGAGTCAAAAAGGCAGATTGTTTCGTGACCATTTACCTTAATGTCCATTGTGGACCGGGCCAGTTGGTGCGGTCTCGCTTGGTCCAGCGTAACAGAGGCCAGCGTAGGGGTCGGTGTGTCGCTGCGGGTATCAGATGAGGCGGTGTTGGGGGCCTGCTGCGTCCCGGCTGTCGTCCAAGATGGCGGCGTCCATGATCCCCATGTGGCTGGAGGCGTTCAAAATGGCTGCTGTTCCGGTGGTTCGCACATGGCTGGGGAGGCCCAAGATGGCGGCCCGCACGGCCCACACGCGGCGCTGCTGGGGTTCGGGGTGGCTTTGGCTCTGCAGACACTGGCGTAGTGTCCCTTCTTCCCGCAGCCCGAGCAGATCGCATTTTTCGCCGGGCAGCGCGCTCTGGGGTGTTTAGCCTGGCCACAGAAGTAGCATTTCTGGCCTTGGGGCACTGCTGTCTGGCCTTGGGACACTGCTGCGGTAGTTGGGCCGCTGCTGGGATGTGGCTGGGGTGGCACGGCGCTATTAGACGGTCCTACCGTGTCCCAGGCTGTCGTTCCCCGCGGCGTCCACGGTGCAGAGGAGTAGGCATCCATGCCCCGGTAGGCTGCGTCCAATGATAGTGCGAGTTCAGAGGCCTTGTTGAGGTCGAGGTCACTCTGCTCCAACAGTCGCTGTCGGGTGTAATTGGACCTGTGGCCTGCTACAAAAGCGTCCCGGATAAGTTCCTCTGTGTACACGGCGGCCTTTACATCCTTACAACCACAGGCACGGCCAAGCACAGACAGTGCCTGAAGGTATTCCTCGGTCGATTCCCCAGGTTGTTGTTTACAACTCCCCAGGAGGTGCCTAGCGTACACCTCGTTCACTGGGCGCGTGTACTGGTCCTTGAGGAGCTTGATAGCATCCGTGTACGAGGTCGCGTCCTGGATGACTGAGTACGCTCGGTGGTTCACTTTGGAGGTCAGGTCATCCAGTTTGTCCTCGTCCGATTTGACCGTTGCAGCGGAGGTGATCAGGAATTTTTCAAAACACCTAAGCCAGTGAGTAAACTTGATGGATGCGTCCGCCTCCCGATGGTCTAAGTCCAGGCATGCTGGTGTGAGGATCTTCTCCATTATAAAAAAATCTTGTTAATAAAATTGATGCGCTATCAATAACTCAAAAGACTGAGATTAAGCGAGTAACTAACAGGCTTTTATTAACAAGAGAATGGAGGCATGCCTCGAGTGGTCGACCGGTCTAGAATACAGAGGGACTGTGGAGCAGTCACCTTTATACCTGGACTCGTGGGAGGAGTCAGCCGAGGCATGTACAGACATGTACACAGTGGAATACAAACAGTGGTTTACCACACCGCTCCAATGCCGTAGGGAGACGCATCACACGCCAGTCTTATCGGTAGTGATGGGTTGTAGTGAGCCAATACTTCTCTTGAAGTGATTAGGTCTTTACTCTTCTGAAAGGCCCACTTACATTCATCGCTCCATTTCCATGCTACGCCAATTTGTAGTAGGGTGTTCAGTGGGTGCAGAATTGTGGACAAATTCGGCAAAAACTTATGGTAGTAATTCACCAATCCGAGGAATGACCTCAGTTGCGACACATTTTCAGGCGCTGGAGCCTTAACTACTGCTTCAATTTTGTCAGGGGACTTATGTAACCCCTCTTCATCAATCACGTGGCCACAATACGATATCTGTTTCTTTAAAAACTGGCACTTGGGGCGATTGGCTCGTAGCCCATGTTCTCTTAGTCTAGTGAGCACCTGCTCTAGGTTGGCAAGGTGTTCAATGTCATCTTCACCTGTCACTAGGATGTCGTCCAAGTAACACTGAGTCCCCGGAATCCCTTGCAGCACTTGTTCCATCGCTCTTTGCCATGTCGCCGGAGCTGATGCTACTCCGAATACCAGTCGATTATACTGGTAAAGACCTTTGTGAGTGTTTATCGTGAGATACTTTCTAGAGGATTCTTCAACCTCCATCTGCAAATATGCTTGTGCTAGGTCAATTTTTGTAAAACGCTTCCCTCCAGATAGTGAGGCGAAAATATCTTCTATCCTCGGGAGAGGATACTGCACTGTGTGAAGGATTGGGTTCACCGTCACCTTGAAGTCCCCACAGATGCGAACCTTCCTTGGCTCCTCAGACTTATTGTTTAATGTTTTCTTCATGACAGGGACGATGGGTGTCACCCACTCGCTCCAGTCTACCTTAGATAACACGCCTGCATTCTCTAGATTCTCCAGCTCTGCCTCGACGGCTGGGCGAATTGCATACGGTACCGGTCTTGCTTTGAAAAACTTGGGAATTGCATTCTCTTCTATTTATATCGAGGCAGTTACACCTTTAA
The DNA here is from genome assembly GCF_052327205.1 of Somniosus microcephalus. Lineage (NCBI taxonomy): Eukaryota > Metazoa > Chordata > Chondrichthyes > Squaliformes > Somniosidae > Somniosus > Somniosus microcephalus. Next base: position 75,624,278 of record NC_140987.1, on the reverse strand, counting down.
GAGTTCCCAGTTCTTGTTGAAATACCTCTTTGGCGTTAGCTAAGATTTTTGACAATCGTCCAGGTGTGACGTCGTCATCCTTTTTACCAGCCACAGTCAGTGCCTGAATGGAGTGCCAGTCTAAACTTATCTTTCTGATCCATTCATGTCCCAATAACGGTGGTCCACCATCTTGCAGTATGTACAGATACAATTTCTGTATTTCCTTGCCGTTGTATTCGACAGGCACCCTTATTTTCCCTCTGGGGTATACTTTCTGCCCCGTATACGTCTTCAAGACAATGGATGTCTCTTTCAAAGGTATGTGTGAGAATAGCCACTTGTAGTCTCGTCGATTCATGACAGTCAGGGCTGATCCTGTATCCAATTCCATTTTGACTTGGGACCCTGCTATCGTGAGGGTGACCCAAATGGTTCAGTGATCCTCTTTTGCGATTACGTTGTGAAGTTTGAGACAGCTTAGACTCTTGTTCCCGGATTCACTATCGCTCTTCTGGTCTTCGGAACTACTGTCTGTCATCTTTTATACTTTCCTGTACTGTTCCTTAGTAGCCTTTTTGTTGTCGTTAGTCTTCTTCCCAGACCTGCAAACTCGTGCAATGTGTCCCATCTTTCCGCATTGCCTGCATATTTTGTCCTTGGACCAGCAGTCCTTCTGGTCATGGGTTGTTCTGCCGCAGCGATAACATTTTTCAAATCCCCGTGTCATTTCATGGGTGCCGTATTCCTGTGGCTTTTGCTGTATTTCCGCAGCTCCCCTTGCTGCTGCTTCATACGATACTGCCACGCTGAAAGCCTTATCTAGCGTCAGCTCTTTCTCTGAGAGTAACCTCTTCTGGGTTCCTTCACTCAGGAGTCCACAGACAAATTTGTCCCGTAGGGTATCTGCCAGCCCTGCTCCGAACTGGCAGTGCTTTGATAGCTTGCGTAATTCCGTAAGGTAATCAGCATTGCTCTCATCTTTATGCTGATTTCTCTTGTGGAATTTAAATCTTTCTGCTATCAGCAGCGGTGTAGGATTTAGGTGTTCCTGTAGGATATCAACAATTTCGTTAAAACTCTTCGCCATCGGTTTGGCTGGAGTGATCAGGTTCCGCAATAGGCCGTACGTTCTTGCGCCCATTAAGTTTAGTAGTACCGATGCCTTTTTCTCATCGGCTACTTCGTTTGCCTTGCAATATACTTCGACTCTTTCCACATACGTGGTCCAGTCTTCTATTGCATTATCGAAGGCAGTGATATTGCCAGTCTTCGGCATCTTGGAAATCTAAGATGGCGCCTCCCACACTTTGCCTTCTTCCCCGATTGAACAAAATGGCGCCTCCCGCGCTTTGCCTTCTTCTCCGCTGGATTAAAATGGCGCCGCCCGCGCTTTCTGTCTTCTCCGCTGCTGCTAGCGCTGTTGCTGGTGTTTTTATGCCTTGATGGCGACGCCCTATGTTCTTCGCGCACTTCCCCCCCGCGCTGCTGCTAACGCCGCTCTCCGCGGTCCCCGTGGCAAACTGCAGCTCCTCGCGGCTTTCTGCTAATTTCTTTTATTTTCCCGTCGTCAGAGCAAACCCTACGGGACACTTTCCTCCCTCTTCTCGGGTCTGTACGCTGCCCGGCTTCGTAGCACCGGCCGCGCCCTGTGTGCTCCGCCCTCTCTCTCTCTCCTCTTCCCGACAACGCTGCTCGGCCCCGTTGAAAAGCCACCCGATCGAGCTCTAGCCCTCCGCAGCCCAGGAAGGATCAGTGTACTACCTGCCACCAGCCCGATTAGCTGGAACACCATAGACAGGATAACCAAGCCCCGCTCTCGACAGCCTCTCCTGCAAATCTTCAACTCCGATGAATCAGAGGCGGTTGCCCACGGTCGACGCCCGTTTCTTCTGTTTGTTTTTTTTTCTTTCTTCCTTCTGGCCTCGACCTCTAACAACTTCGCTTCAAGGATGGATCCCCATGAGGTGGTGCAGAACTGTAGGTAAGTTCGGATCTACTCGTCGCCAGTATTAAGTCCATGTGTAATTGAGACATGGCATGCAGGAGTTGGTTGCAACAGGTGTTTACTGAGTGGAGACAAAACTGGAACTACTATGCAAAGTTACTACACAGGTTTATATACAGGGGTGGTCACTACTGGTACTGCAGTATACAGGGGCTGCAGAATATAGTTCCTTCTGCAAAGTACATACACTACAGTTGTGTTTTAAGGAAGGTCTTAAAGGAGGAGAGAGAAGTGGAGAGGCAGAGGGGTTTAGCAAAGGAATTCCAGAGCATAGGGCTTAGGCAGTTGAAGGCATGGCCACCAATGGTGGACGAGGACGATGCACTCTCTCTTCTGATGAGAATCCTTTTTTGCCCTGTCCCTTGTTTCCTCGTTGCCTCTTTCGGTTGATGCTATGAAGGTATAATTCTGCTGGAACATTTGAGGTTGCAAAGTGTTGATTCACCATTAATTTCACTAGGAGATGGCACAATGAAGAACAATCGGTGCAAATTTAGAGGCACACGGATGACTGATGGGTGTCCTTGAGATGATTTGCAGAGTGTGAGCCAATGACTATTGCAAGTTAGCACTCATGGTAGAGAGTTGCACGCCCAGGGCTGAATATCGGGAACTCGAGCAGTTGGGTCTAATACAGCCCCAACTCCTTTTATCTCGCCCCAACCAATCATTTAGTGCAGTCTTTGTTATGTAGGCAATGCCGCAGCCGGTTTGTGCACATAAAGATCCCACAAACAGCAGTTCTTCTGTTTTTGGTTGACCTGGACACCAGCAGAACACCCAGCTCTCCCTCCATTAGTGCCTTGGCGATGGGATCTTTTATGTCTGAGGCCTTATCTGAAAAAGGACACCTCTGACAGTGCAGCACTCCCTCAGCCGAGATGATGTGCTCAATGCTTTGGAGCAGGACTTGTATCCAAGACCTTGTGACTCAGAGGTGAGAGTGCCAACAATTGAACCAAACTGCCGCATAACTACTGGCCACAGTCTCAGAATAAGGAGTCGGCCATTTAGGACTGAGATGAGGAGAAATTTCTTCACTCAGAGGATGGTGAATCTTTGGAATTCTCTACCCCAGAGAGCTGTGGAGGCTCAGTCATTGAGTATATTCAAGACAGAGACCGATAGATTTTTGAATATTAAGGGAATCAAGGGATATGGGGATAGTGCAGGAAAGTGGAGTTGAGGTAGAAGATCAGCCATGATCTTATTGAATGGTAGAGCAGGCTCAAAGGCCTACTCCTGCTCCTATTTCTTATGTTCTGAGAGTAGTGAGTATGTAGTGCCATATTTCCGAGATTGATTGACCCTCCCTCAAGTGCCTCCGTGTTCTCGGCTTGTTTCAGGAAGCCCGTGGGTCACACATTAAACTGAAAAATCTGTGTCAATATCGCGCTTTGGAGCCGGCTTCATGACACACTGGCTTTAACCACCCTTCCCCCCGTTCCCAAACCCACGTGCACCTCCATATTAAAATTTAGCCCCTAATATCTGCCAACACTTCAATGCAATACTATGACAGTGCTGTATTGTCGGAGGTGCTATCTTTTGGATGAGTTGACGGAGTCTGCCTGTTCGGGTAGATGTGAAAGATCTCACAGCACTCGTCAAAGAAGAGCAGGGAGGTCTCCCAGTATCCTGGCCAATATTTGTCCCTCAACCAACATCACTAAAACAAGCCCTCAAACATCTCTGAGTGAAGTTGCCAGTTTAGTGCCCATTTGGTTGGTGATGCAGTGGGTTAGACACTGACCCGCCGGGACCTGGGTTTGAGTCCAGCCCAGAATGATGGGATGAAAATCCCCTCTGTCTGCTAGCTGGAAGGGTCCTACTGTGAAAAGATTTTGGACCCCATCAATCCTGTCCTTAATGGAGCTTGCAAAATCTGCCCCCAGTTCAGCACCAATGTTTCCTCTGAGCTGTGTGGTCCCATGGCCAAATGGCAGCACAGCTGTCTGCCGGCCCTGCGCAGCCCAGTACCAGCTTTTCCAATGTGGAATTTCGTGCATGTGCAAAACTTTGAATGGGCCGCGCAGCCCGTTAAAGGGGCCATGCACCCAAAATAATTAGAGGGAACATTGTTCAGCACCCTGTTATTTTACAAGCAAGACAATACTAGTTTCACCACATGAATAATTAATTGCTCATGTGAATTATGTCACTGCATCAACTTTCCAACAGCGGTGAGCCCCTTTAATAAAGACAGAAAATGCAGGGAACACACAGCAGGACCAGCATCTGAAAAGAGAAAAGGCCAATCGGTGTTTTGGCCATGGACATTCTGCTCAGAGCTAAAAATGGGAGGATAAGTGATGGCCTTCATAGTGCAGAACAAAATGAGCAGGAACACAACAACGGGTGGAAGTAATGGTCAAGAATAGTCGTGGGGTACGGTAGTGTAGTGCTTATGTTACTGGAGGAGTAATCCACAGCATGGACTAATAATCTGGAGAATGTGAAAGTTTGAGAATCTGAATTCAGTTTAAAAAAAACCTGGAGATGAAAAGCTGAATTAGTATAATTGACCATGAAGCTGTCAGATTGTCGTAAAAACACAACTGGTTCACTAATGTCCTTTAGGGAAGGAAATCTGCCGTCCTTACCCGGTCTGGCCTATATGTGACTCCAGTCGCACACCAATGTGGTTGACTCTTAACTGCCCTCTAAAGTGGCCCAGCAATCCATTCAATTGATCAAATCAGGGCAACTAGGGATGGGCAATAAATGCCAGCTTTGCCAGCAACACCCACATCCCGAGAATGAATTAAAAACAAAAATACTGACTGCTATACAAGCTTCAGTTAATAACTGTGGTCGTGGGAGTAAGTTTTAGGCTGCTGCTCTCCCTGGTAGGCAAAACTCTAACCAAATAAAAAATATTGTGGGGTGTGAATCTTGCACCCTGACCTCTGTGCTCAAATCACTGATAAATGTTCCCATCACGCAAAGATTTGAGCATTCAAGCCTAAAATTCACCCCATCTTTTTTTTAAAAACTGGAAAGTGGTGTAAAAGTGTCAGATGATGTGCGAGGGTCAGTCCAGCCAGCCAGGGAAGAGATGTGAGAAAGATAGAATGAGAGCAAGTGGTTCCTTTTAATATTTTGGTGGATGGAATTTGACAGGGTAGGTTTACCCAGAACACACCCAGTTTGTTTAAATTCTTAATACAGTTCTGTTTACTTCTGGGCCCGAGTGAACGACGCCTGTCTGATTCAAAATTGTGGGTTGTGGCATTTACATAGTTGTTGAACAAAGACAAATTACAATCTGCCCACGGTGTTTAACTGAAGTCAGCAATAAAAATTCCACAAACCTCCTGCAGAGCAGAATAATTTCCGAATGACTGAAGATCGGTGTCTTTCCCTTTGTTATCCTGAGCTGGGATTGGCTCTGGCACTTATACAAAAAGAAAATACTGCAGATGCTGGAAATCTGAAATAAAAACAGAAAATGCTGGAGAAACTCAGCAGGTCAGGAAGCATCCGTGAAGAGAGAAACAGAGTTAACGTTTCAGGTCGATGAATTAAAGATTAATCTCCTGGACACTGCTGTGAGCAAACCAGGAGATAAATCATAGGGGCATTAAAAAATAGTGGGGTTTTTTTCCATTTTCTTTGAACACTTCAGTTTATTATTCATAAAAATATTGGAGGTGGGAAAAAAGCTGTTTGATTGGCAGTGAAGAATCAACCAATCAGGTAATAAAGAGTTTCCAATGGGTGTGGGTTGGCGGAGCGCTGCGAGGATGGGCGTGTCAGGTGATCAATGGTGGGAGCGTGGGGGCAGGGCAGATGGAGGCAGGAGGTCATGTGATGAAACCGCCAGGAATATATTCAACCAGAGTTGGCAACCCCATCCGGAGTGGGGCTTGAACCCACAATCGCTGTCACTCAGAGGTGGGAGAGCGACCAGCCGAGGCCGACACTGTGATGGGGCAGGATATTTCTGCAGCTCCCGCGTTTAGCCGAGGAACTGAACGTTTAAAAGAAGCTGCAGCAGCCCGTTGTGCTGTAGTTACGCAGAGATTGAACTTCCGCAAGGGCTTCTTCCCGTCATCTCCCGTCACGTCGGGGGAAATTCCACGGAAACCCTGGAGAAGGTTTTCGCCGATTTCCCGCCAAAGTTACAGCAGAAATTCAACCCCGCACGGTTTAAACAAACTTGGGTTTCATGCTTTACAGCAACTGGCGCCCTCTGCTGTCCAAGCTGATTGAGTGCAATAAACCCAGTTCTGAAGAAGGGTTGCGACCTGAAACGTTAACTCTGTTTCTCTCTCCACAGATGTTGCCTGGCCTGCTGAGTTTTTCCAGCGTTTTCTGTTGTTATTTCGGATTTCCAGCATCCGCAGTATTTTGCTATCGCAATAAATCTATATCTGATCCACTCCAATTCAGGCAAAAGTCCCAGTGATACAAATCACTGCAAACTTTCTTCTACTGTTTCCTTTTGGTCACAATATCTATCCACCTGGAAAAACTTTCTGTTCCACAAATTATAATAACTTTCAATTTTATCAGGAAGTTTTATATATGGCATGTTTTGTATTGCAACCACTGGTAGTTTACAGTAATCTGACAGACAACAACAGTAATATAACCCTCTCAGCAACTTGTTGTGAATTCAGGACTGCAAATAAGGCACAACTGACATTTGGAGAGAAGTGTATTAATTTAAAAGGAGTGAACAACCAAAGCGTTTCATAGAATCATAGAATGTACAAGCACAGAAGCAGCCGATTCGGCCCATCGTGCCTGTGCCAGGACTGGTTCTTCAACGGGAGCTCTCCACCCTAATCCCATTACCCTGCTCATTCCCCATATCCTTTTATATTTTTCCTTATCAATCACTTATACAATTCCATTTGAAATGATGTTATAATCTCTGCCTGAATAGCCCCTTGGGGTAAAGCATTCCCTCTCTGATAATCCTCTATTGTGAAGACATTTCCTTTAACTGCAGTAATTGGGCACTGACAGAAAATTGGAGATTTATGATTTCCACCTACTTAAAATCTAATAATCAACCAGAGGTGAATTGCCATGATTCTGATGCATTGCCTCAGTGAGCAGCTTTCTGTACATTACTGAGTGTGACACCAGACACATAACAATACTAACAACAATACTAACTGGAGTCTGACTAGAGACAGAGACAGACACAGACTGAGAGTGAGAGTGAGACAGAGGCAGACTGAGACCGAGACAGAGACCGAGACCGAGACAGACTGAGAGTGAGACAGCGACAGAGACTGAGACCGAGACCGACTGAGAGTGAGAGTGAGAGTGAGAGTGAGCGTGAGAGTGAGACAGAGCCAGAGACAGACAGACTGCGACAGAGACAGAGACAGAGGCTGAGAGTGAGACAGAGCCAGAGACAGTGACAGACTGAGACTGAGAGTGAGACAGAGACAGTGACAGACTGAGAGTGAGACAGAGACAGAGACAGTGACAGACTGAGAGTGAGAGTGAGACAGAGACAGACCGAGACTGAGACAGACTGAGAGTGAGCGTGAGAGTGAGACAGAGGACAGAGACAGAGACAGTGACAGACTGAGAGTGAGAGTGAGACAGAGACAGACCGAGACTGAGACAGACTGAGAGTGAGCGTGAGAGTGAGACAGAGGACAGAGACAGAGACAGTGACAGACTGAGAGTGAGAGTGAGACAGAGACAGACTGAGAGTGAGACAGAGACAGAGACAGTGACAGACTGAGAGTGAGAGTGAGACAGAGACAGACTGAGAGTGAGACAGAGATAGAGACCGAGACTGAGACAGACTGAGAGTGAGAGTGGAAGTGAGTCAGAGACAGAGACAGACTGAGAGTGAGAGTGAGAGTGAAAGTGAGACAGAGACAGAGACAGACTGAGAGTGAGAGTGAGACAGAGACAGAGGCTGAGGCTGAGGCTGAGGCTGAGACTGTGGGGGCGATTTTCCCAATGGAGGCGGGTTTCGGTTTGGATGGGTTTTAAACCCACCTCCACTGTCAGGTGGGAAAAATTAGCAATTTCCCCCAAATTGGCCTGTGATGAAATATGTCATTCATCAGACTCTGTATTTAGCTACATATATTGTATTGCCTGCTCCTGTGTTTGTATTGCCTGCTCCTGTGTTTTACCTTGTATTGTATATAGTGCACCGCCCCCTTTCTCCCCATTGGGTGTGTCGGCTCCGCCCATACCTGGCCCTACTTAAGACAAGCACAGGCTTGTCTTGCAGCAGAACAGCAGAATGCTAGGTGAAGACACAGGCATCTTTCTTTGCTAATAAAAGCCTTGTTTTATCCAGTTAACTTTGAGCCTTGAAGTTATTGAGGCGCATCAATTTTACTAGCAAACTTTCAACGATGGATCAACTTTTGAAACCGGAATGCTTGGATTTGGACCCGCATGCTTCGGATGCATCGGCACGGTTTGGACACTGGTTCCAGTGCTTGGAATTTTTTATGGCCAACTCCGAAGCCGTCACAGCCTCGAAAGCCACCGGAGATGTGAAACTCGGGATCCTGCAGAATCGGGTAAGCCACCGGGTTTTTCCACTCATCCAAGACACCACCACCTACCTTGATGCCTGCAACATTCTAAAGGCCCACTATCAGCGGCCTACCAATGAGGTGTACGCCAGGCATCTGCTTGCTACCTGCACACAGCGACCCTGAGAGTCGCTGGAGGACTTTCTAGTCACCCTAAAAGTGCTTGGCAAAGACTGCAAATGCAAAGACGTGAAAGCCACGGTATACACAGACGAGCTTATTCGGGATGCCTTTATCGCAGGCCTTAGCTCTAATTACATCCGGCAGAGACTGCTAGAGAAAACAGGCCTAGATCTGACACAGGCTGTGGACACAGCGCGATCGTTGGATGTGGCTCAGAAGAACTCTGACTCCTACTCTTCAGGCCGCGCGGCCCACGCCGCCTCTGCTTCCCCGCCCGGTAGCCCTACGACCGCCGCGACGCATCAGGGCCCCAAATGCTACTTCTGCGGGCAGCCGAAGCACACCAGGAACATGTGCCTGGCGAAAGGCACCACCTGCTGTAAGTGCGGTAAGAAGGGGCACTTTGAGAAGGTGTGCAGAGGGAACCCCGCAGGCAAACCCGCCACCGCCGCGTGCACGCTGTGGGAGCGGCCATCTTGGACGCCATCTTGTCCGACCTCGTGGGGTCCGCCATCTCGCGAGCAGACATCGTGGACGCCATCTTACCCGGCCTCGTGTGGCCCACCATCTTGTCCCGATCAGGGCCCTACAGTGGTGTCGATCACAGTGGACCAGTCCAGACCGCACCCACTATCCAAATCGATGGTGGACATCGAGGTAAACGGGTGCAAGGTTAAATGTTTAATTGACAGCGGGAGCACGGAGAGCTTCATTCACCCTGGTCTGGTACAACGACTCTCTCTAACTATAGTCCCTACTCAGGGCACGATCTCTATGGCCGACAAAACCCAGATATCGACTATTGCGGGTTACTGCGCGGTACGATTGTCCGTTAAAGGCACTGTATATAATAATTTTAAACTGTTAATTATGAAGGATTTATGTGTGAGCGTGATCTTGGTCCTGGACTTTCAGTGCCACCACCAAAGCATCACGCTCAATTTCGGTGGGACCCAGCCGCCCCTCACAGTGTGCGGTCTGGCTACCCTGAAGGTAAAGCCGCCTTCGCTATTCGCGAACCTTACCCCTAACTGCCGGCCAATAGCAACCAAAAGCAGGAGGACAGGCGGTTTGTCGCGACCGAGGTAGACAGGCTCCTGAGGGAGCGCATTATTGAACGCAGCAACAGCCCGTGGCGCGCCCAAGTGGTGGTGGTGAGGGGTAGCGAGAAGAAGCGGATGGTGATTGACTATAGTCAAACAGTCAGCATCTATACCCAACTAGACGCCTACCCGCTACCCCGCATATCCGAGATGGTGAACCAAATCGCCCAATACCGAGTGTTCTCCACTATCGACCTCAAGTCAGCGTACCACCAGCTCCCTATCAGACCAGAGGACCGTTCGTACACCGCCTTCGAGGCAAACGGACACTCTACCAGTTCCTCAGAGTCCCCTTTGGGGTGACGAATGGGGTCTCGGTCTTTCAGAGGGAGATGGACCGCATGGTCGATGACCACCACTTGCAGGCAACCTTCCCCTATCTCGACAACGTCACCATCTGCGGCCACAACCAACAGGACCACGACTCAAACCTCGCGAGGTTTCTGAAAACCGCACAAAAACTCAACCTCACTTACAACGAGGACAAGTGCGTTTTCAACAGCACGCGCCTCTGCATACTAGGCAGCGTGGTGGAGAATGGGGAAATCGGACCAGACCCCGACCGATTGCGCCCCCTACGGGAGCTGCCCCTGCCCAACACTCCCAAAGCCCTGAAAAGGTGCCTGGGGTTATTTTCTTATTATGCCCAATGGGTCCCTAACTACTCCGATAAAGCCCGCCCCCTCTTGAAAGCATCCTCTTTCCCGCTCTCTGCTGAGGCCCATGCTGCCTTCAAAAGCATTAAGCAGGATATTGAGCGGGCCACGCTACAGGCAGTGGACGAGAACACTCCCTTTCAAGTGGAAAGTGATGCGTCTGACTTTGCCTTGTTCGGTCTCTGACCAGGAACTGCCGCACTTGCGCTGAGTGCAAGCCTCGGTTCTACCGCCCTGATAGAGCCCACCTAATCAAAGCTACACGGCCCTTTGAGCGGCTTAGCTTAGATTTCAAGGGCCCCCTCCCGTCCGTCGACCGCAATGTTTACTTCCTGAACATTGTGGACGAATACTCCCGTTTCCCATTGGCCTTCCCCTGCCCAGACATGACCAGCGCCACGGTCATTAAATGCCTCAACAGCCTGTTCTGCCTGTTCGGTATGCCAAGCTATATCCACATGGATAGGGGGGCGTCCTTCATGAGTGAAGAGCTACGCCAGTACATGCTGTCCAAGGGGATTGCTGTTTTGATTTCTTTTTGGGTTCAATAAAGACTCATTTCTGAAAGAGAATGTTGTTTAATCTAAAGTCTTGTTCAAGACTTTCTACAGCTTTTTACAGAACACATTATGCTGTGATGCAGCTAGAATGAAACTGAAAGTAAAACTCCTCTGGACTGCTTGTCTCTCACATGACCTCTGCTGGTCAGGCACAAGTAATCAAAAACACAGACAAATATGCTGTGAGGCATAAGTAATCAAACACAGACAAATATCATCACTACTTGCTGATATCATTACATCTCCCTTTCTTAAAACAAAAGTATTTTACTTTTAACTAACAACATTTAATGAACTTGCATTATCATTATCATGATCAAGGTTTTTTACCCTTGCTTTGTGTGTTCACATGAAATATGTCAATACACTAGAACTTGAAGAAAGAATAAGATAACATTACTTCCTTCTTTAACAATAGTCCTTAAATTTGCTCAATGAGTCTCTCAGGAGGCTTCACGTGTCTTGAGGATTTTCTGATTGATTGTCCTTGAATCTGAGTTGTTGCCTCAGATGATTGGTTCTCAGCTGTGTGATCAGGTTGTTCACCAGTATCAGTCTCTGTGGCTGGTCCCATGAGAAGATCTCGACGATTTCTTCTCAGAACAGCACCCTCATCTGTCTGAATGGTGTATGATCTTGGTTGAACTTCACTCAGGACAGTTCCCTCCTGAGTCCATGTGTTTGTTTTGTCTTTCAACCTTACTTGGTCACCAGTGTGGAGTTCAGGTAGGTTTTGTGTTCCTCTGTCATAGTAGTACTTTTGCTTTTCTTTCTGTTGTTCTTTGAACTTCCTCACTTTCTCCCCCTCTTTTGTTTTCAGGAGATTCTCCGGGATGGGTAGGTTTGACCTTAGCCGACGTCCCATCAGGAGTTGGGCTGGCGACATACCACACTCGAGCGGCGTTGTGCGGTATACAAGCATGCTCTGGTAGAAGTCAGTTCCACTGTCTTTTGCCTTGTACATCAGTCTTTTCACTGTCTGGACTGATTTTTCCACTAGTCCATTGGACTGTGGATAGTGAGGACTTGACGTTGTGTGGACAAAGTCCCACTCTTTGGCAAAGTGTCGGAAATTTGCATTGTTAAACTGGGGTCCGTTGTCTGTGAAGACCTCGCTTGCCACGCCATGTCTGGAGAATATGGCTTTCATACTTCTTATCACAGCTTCTGCAGTGGTGGTGTACAGTCTACAAACCTCTGGATACAGGGGGTAATAGTCTGTGATGACAAGATAGTCCTTCCCTTGACATACGAATAGGTCAGCGCCTACCTTCTGGTAAGGTCTGTCTGGTGCTGGGTGTGGCTTTAGTGGTTCTACCGGATTGCTTGCTCGATATTTCAGGCATATTGTGCAGTTTGACACCTCATTTGTCACATCTTGGTTGATTCGTGGCCAGTACATCACCTCTCGTGCTCTTTTCTTACACTTTTCGATTCCCAGATGTCCTCCATGGATCTTTTTTAGCATCTCTCTTCTCAGACTCTTTGGGATAACTATTTTACTTCCTTTGTAGATGATGTCTTCGACCACTGATAGTTCCGCCCTGCAGTTCCAGTACTCTGCTATATCAGGTGAGCAGTCTTGCTTCATGTTGGGCCATCCATCCAAGATGCTTTTTCTCAGTCATCTCATTGTTTCATCTTTGTTTGTCTCAGTCTTTATGAGCTCCATTTTTGCATCTGCTATGGGCAGTGCACTTGTGATCATGTCCACGTAGGCGTTCACTTTTTCATCCATTGTGGTGTTTGCGGGCTCACTTGGGTCAACAGCTCTGGACAACGTGTCTGCTGTATACATCAGCTTACCCGGTGTGTACGCAACATTCAGTTCATCATAGACTGTCTCTCTTTCACTTTCCACAACGAGGACTCTCTTTACCAGGTTCAGTCTCTCACAGGCTTTTAAACCTAGTATGGCTTGCATATCCTTTGGCACCACGATTAATGCTAACGTGTGCTCTCTGTCCTTGTGTGTTACTTTGACAATGCATTTTCCTTTCACTGGTATATCAGTACCTGAGTATCCGGTCACTTTCACTTGTATTCCATGTAACTTTGGTCTGGGTCTAATTCTCTTAAAATCAGTCTCTGATATCACATTAACTTGTGCTCCAGTATCCAATTTAAATGGAATGTGTATGTCGTTCACTTTTAGTGTCAACATCCAGTCTCTTTCTTCTCTTTTGTTTTCAGACACAACATCTACATAGAATTCCTCTATCTCGCTTGCATCTACTGCATGGACCTTGCTTTGTTGCACTTGGTTCTTGCAGCAACGGGCATAATGGTTGTTCTTGTTGCAACTATAGCAAGTTTTACCATATGCTGGACACTTTCTTGGTGGATGCTGTGTACTGCATCGACTACATGACTTCCGATTGTCCCTTTCATTTTCGTTTGCTGGCCACGTCTCTTTTTTCACATTGGCGCTCTCTTTGGTAAACGGTTTGTATCCGTGCTTTCTCACTGCATCCACGTTGCAGCTACTGTCACTGAACAGCTCCTTTGCCTGCAACTTCACAGTCTCTGTAACCCTACACAGTGCAATGGCTTGTCCCAGGTCTAGATCTTGCTCTCTTAGCAGCCTTTCCCTTAGATCATTATCTGGAATACCACACGCCAGTCTGTCTTTTATCAGCGAGTCTGTGAGTCCCCCAAATTCACACGATTTGCTCCGGTTTCTCAGTTCAGTCACATACTGATCAATAGTCTCGCCGATTTTCTGTGCACATGTGAAAAATTTGTGCCTCTCAAAGGTCACATTGCGTTTAGGTATGCAGTAGGCCTCAAACTGTTCCATTATTTTATCTAGCTTCATTTTGTCTCCATCAACGGCAAATATGAAATTATTATATACCTCCAGCGCTGCATCACCCACTACATGTAAAAACACGGACGATTTCTGTTTATTACTTTTATCGTCAGCTCCGATTGCTGATAAATACAACCCTACACGTTGTTTGAATCTCCTCCAATTTTCAGCCACATTACCGGTCAATTGAAGCGTCGCCGGTGGGTGTAAACCTTCCATTTTTTCACTTCGTTAGCTATTCTCTAATGGTAAGCAACGATGTTCTCTTCTGTCTTGCTAATATGTGGAGAGCTGATTTCGCTTACTTGCCACAACTGCTTTCACTGTCCCATCAAGTTGCTAACTTCAGATTTTTTCTCTTTCAGCCACTTCTGACATCATGTTTTGATTTCTTTTTGGGTTCAATAAAGACTCATTTCTGAAAGAGAATGTTGTTTAATCTAAAGTCTTGTTCAAGACTTTCTACAGCTTTTTACAGAACACATTATGCTGTGATGCAGCTAGAATGAAACTGAAAGTAAAACTCCTCTGGACTGCTTGTCTCTCACATGACCTCTGCTGGTCAGGCACAAGTAATCAAAAACACAGACAAATATGCTGTAAGGCATAAGTAATCAAACACAGACAAATATCATCACTATTTGCTGATATCATTACAATTGCCACGAGCCGTACCACCAGCTACAACCCCCGGGGTAACGGTCAGGTGGAGCGAGAGAACGGGACAGTATGGAGGGCAGTCACCCTAACTCTAAGGACCAAGGACCTTCCTATCTCCCGCTGGCAGGAAGTCCTCCCAGATGTGCTCCACTCAATACAGTCACTATTGTGTACCGCCACTAATGCCACGCCTCATGAGCTAATGTTTGTGTTTCCCCGGAAATCCACCTCAGGCGTATCCATACCATCATGGCTCTCCACCCCAGGTCCGGTACTTTTGCGGAAGCATGTGAGGGGCCACAAGACGGACCCTCTCATGGAGCCAGTGCACCTGCTCCACGCCAACCCACAATATGCGTATGTCCGGCACGCCGACGGACGGGAGGACACTGTGTCCATAAAAGACCTCGCCCCAGCCGGTAACAACAGCAACAACGACAACGACTACAACAACAACAGCAACAACGACAACAACCACAACAAATATTACCCACCCACTCCACCCACTATTCTTTCATCACCCCCGGAAGAACACCAGCCAACGGTACCCCCACCACCTACTCCTTCAACAACCCCGGTGGCGCCCCCGGCGGAGACCCAGGAGGTCACCCGGGACACCCAGCCGGCACCCGCGGTACCGCAACCATTACGTCGGTCACAGAGGACTATCACACCCCCGGACAGACTAAATCTGTAGAAGGGGTGAATGTGATGAAATATGTCATTCATCAGACTCTGTATTTAGCTACATATATTGTATTGCCTGCTCCTGTGTTTGTATTGCCTGCTCCTGTGTTTTACCTTGTATTGTATATAGTGCACCACCCCCTTTCTCCCCATTGGGTGTGTCGGCTCCGCCCATACCTGGCCCTACTTAAGACAAGCCCAGGCTTGTCTTGTAGCAGAACAGCAGAATGCTAGGTGAAGCTAGGTGAAGACACAGGCATCTTTCTTTGCTAATAAAAGCCTTGTTTTATCCAGTTAACTTTGAGCCTTGAAGTTATTGAGGCGCATCATGGCCACTTACTTTCAGAGGTGTGGGTTCCCCTGGGCCAATTGGTCTTTTGGGACTGAAATTCGCCTCTGCTGACGTCACTTATCCAGCTTCATTTAAGGGCTGCTTGCTGCCTTGGCTCATTCCACTGGTTTTTGGTCGATGGTGCACCACCTCCAAGCTGTTATCTCCTTGAAGAATGGCCAGCTCTAAGGCAAGGGCCTCCCCGAGGTTCTCGGATGAGGCGCTGGGTATGTTGGTTGAGGGGGCGAGAGCTAGCAGGGAGGTGCTCTTCCCCTCACCTGGGAGGAAGAGGCCTCCCAAAGAAACGAAGGCTGTGTGGGTTCAGCTGGCAAGGGATATAACTTCCAGATCAGTGTGCAGCAGAACATGGCTGCAGTGCCGTAAAAGGTTCAATGACCTTGTAAGATCAGGCAAAGTGAGAATACCTTCAGCTTGACCCTCCTTCTGCTCCCCTTCTCCTCTCATCACCAGCACTCTGCATTGTCAACCTCCTCCTACACATCCCACTTTACCCTTACAACCCTTGCAGTCTTCCCATTCCCTCTCAGTCTATGAACCTAATCACTATTCAACTATGCAGCCCTCACACTCCCTTTCAATGTTATGCAATGACAACAACTAACAACGCACAGGGAGGGCCCTTGGACATGGAACCTCACTCCATCTTTGTCTCCTTCTAAGTATCTATGCTCTGGACTCTCTACACTCACTCCATCATTCTCACTCCAACTCCACTTGTCTCCCTCACTGCAGGAAAAGAGAGCCCACAATAGAAGGGAAAGGGCGACGACAGGAGGAGGGCCACCTTCCCTCGCTATTCTCACCCAGGCTGAAGAGGCGGCCCTGGACATAGCCAGCGCAGAGGTGGAGGTGGAAGTGGGGGACAGACAGACGGATGATGCAGACCAAGCTGGTGACAGAATAGTTTTGTGTCTCTCTCATTTACACTGCTTGAGTGACTGAAATGGCTGCTGGTGTACATTATTAGAATGCCTCTTGAGCATCTGCACTATTGCATGTGCATGCCACACTTCCGTCAAATGTTGAACCCATGCCTTTACTCAGGACCACAGGACCATCCACAGAGCACCCACCACTCCGCCCCCCCCACCCCCGCACTGTCGATGAGGAAGAGGCAGAGCAGCAAGACTCCTCAGGGGAACCTGCAACCTCTGAGGATGCAACGTCAGCAGATGTAAGCACACCCAGCACCAGCGCAGATACGCACACCTCAGTGGGACCTTCGGGACATAGAGTAATGTTGTCACCGTGGACAGCAGTGGAGAGTCCTCGTCGGAGATCGCAGGACTCTCCTAGCATTGCTCTGCTGCATGTAGACCCTGTACCTCTGGGTCCATCCAGAAGGAGAGTGGTGCTGGAACTCCAGGAGCAGGTGCAGGAGTCTCTGACAGGTCTTGTCTCCAGGGTCACTGCGAGTGTGGAGAGGATGGAGGAGTCCAACTCTAACATGAGCAGTGCCTTTGTGGAGGCAATGGTGCATCAACACACCACCATGGAAAGGATGTTAACCTCCGTGGAAAGGATGGCTATGGCCATAGAGGAAATAAGTTGCCAGAGTCATAAAAACATGGTGAATGTACAGAATAGACTGACATCTCTGGAGGAGCAATGGGCAGCTATTGAGCTGAGAAACCAGAGCTTCATGGAAGTTATAGTAATCTGGGATGTTATGATTAAGGTTATCCACCAGGCGGTGCTGTAGCCAATGCTGCTGCTAAGGTCAGAGTTTTGCTTCCTGTTAAGGTCAGAGGTTTGCTTCCTGTCAAGGTCAGCAAAGGTGAAATGCCAGGATGCAGGCATGATGTTTGTTACTCTGTTCGTTAATAAAGTACTCGTGTTAATTCTACCATATCGCCTCTTCGCGTCCTTGTCTCATTACATGGATTTATCACATTTGGCGATGAGGTAACTAAGGACCCTGGATAAAGAAGAAAAGTCTGCCAGGATGGTTAAACAACAAAATTACAAGCTACGGTTAGCTACCAGCTGGAAGAGAGCATGGCTGCCACGGTAGGAACGGTTTCCGCTTTTGATAGTCAAGCACAAACCTGGGAGGAATACTGTGAAGTGTTGGGTTATTTTTTTGAAGCAAATGAAATAAATGATGCCGGAAAAAGGAACGCCATTCTGCTTAGTTCAGTGGGAAGCCAAACCTACAGTTTGATGAAGAATCTGCTCAGTCCTGAAAAGCCTGGAGACAAATCATTTGTTGAATTAGTGGCTTTGCTAAAAGAACATTTCAACCCTAAGCCTAGTGAGATTGTACAGCGGTTCAAGTTTAATTCAAGGAACAGGAAAGAGGAAGAGAGCGTAATGGACTATGTAGCGGTGTTGCGTAAATTAGCACAAGATTACAATTATGGGAACAACCTGAAGGAAATGCTGCGAGATAGGCTAGTTTGCGGAATTATGGACGACCGAATGCAGCGTAGATTATTATCCGAGACTGGGCTTACTTATGAAAAAGCATTGGAACTTGCTCAAGCCATAGAGACAGCGAACCGAGATGTAAAAGAAATACAGGGTTCAGACAGAGCTAATGCTACGCAAGTTGCAGGTCAGGTTGTTGTGCACAAGTTGAACATGCGTCAGAAACCACAACGTGAGCATGTGAAGGCATGTTATAGATGCAAGGGCGATCACCTGGTGAGTGAATGCCAGTTTCTGGAGGAAATGTGCTACAAGTGTGGGAAACAAGGACACATAAAACGAGCTTGCAGGGCGAAATCACCTGTGGAGGAATCCAAACCAAAATGGGGAGGACAGCAAAACCAAGGGAGAGAAGTGAAAAAACATGGAGCACACCACATCAGCGGGGAAGCTGAGGAAGAAGAGGACATGTTCATAATGTATAGCATGTTAGAGAACATTCCAAAAGTGGCTCCTATCACATTGCAACTGACAGTAAATAACTCTAAGGTGAACTTTGAAGTGGATACAGGGTGTGGCGTGACCATAATGAACAAGGCAGAGTACTCAAAATTGTGGAACCGTGCAAAAGTTCCAGAGTTAAAGCCTTGCTCCCTGCATCTTAAAACATATACAGGTGAATGAGTAGTGACATTAGGTACAGCTAATGTAACTGTGCAACACAGGGACACAGTGGAACAGCTACCTGTAGTTATAGTATCGGGTACCGGACCAAACCTGTTAGGTCGGGGCTGGATAAAAGAACTTAAATTAGACTGGGGAGCAGTACATCAAATAGATGCGGGCAAACAGTTGACTTTGCAAGAAGTGTTGAGTGAACATGAGAATGTGTTCAAGGAGGAACTTGGCACATTTAATGGCCCCCCAGCTAAGATTTATGTAGACAAGGAGGCACCACCAAGGTTTTTTAAACAACAACCTGTGCCTTATGCCATGAAGCCAAAGGTAGAGGCTGAGCTTGACCGTCTATTGAGAGAGAACATACTGGAGCCAGTGAAATGTTCGGAATGGGCAGCTCCCATAGTACCTGTTTTAAAACCGGACAATTTGGTAAGACTCTGTGGAGGCTATAAATTGACAGTCAATCGGGTGTCCAAACTAGAGCAGTATCCGATTCCCAAAACAGAGGATCTCTTTGCAAATCTGGCTGGAGGAAAGAAATTCACAAAGTTGGATATGAGTCATGCCTACTTGCAGATTACACTGGATGACGAATCAAAGAAGTATGTCACCAAAAATACACACAAGGGCTTGTTTACATATAACCGCTTACCGTTTGGTGTCTCATCTAGTCCAGCTATCTTCCAGAGGACAATCAAAGGTGTACTGCAAGGGATTCCACATGTTTCCATCTATCTGGATGACATTCTGGTGACGGGAAGAACTGACCAGGAGCATCTGAGCACTCAGAGAGGTACTACAGAGATTGGAGAGGGCAGGGTTCCGGCTCAAGAGGAGTAAGTGCACTTTCCTGGGGAATGAGGCAGTGTTCCTGGGACACAGAGTGGACACCACCAGGTGCCATCCACTCAAGGAGAAGGTACAAGCACTGCAGGACGCCCCCGCTCCTACAAATGTGGCTGAGTTAAAAGCTTACCTGGGACTGCTGAACTATTATAACAGGTTTTTACCAAACTTGTCAACTGTGTTAGCACCTCTTCACAAACTACTGCGCAAGCAGACACAGTGGCAGTGGGGAGAGGAGCAGGGGGTTTCATTTGAACAGTCCAAGAAACTGATGCTGTTGTCGGATGTGCTGGTTCACTACAATGCAGAGAAAGACATCATTCTCTATTCTCTCTTGTGATGCTTCACCTTATGGGGTGGGGCCAGTTCTTTCACACTGCATGGAAGAGGGAACTGAAAGACCAATAGGGTTTATGTCCCGAACTCTAACACCAGCGGAAAAAAACGATTCCCAGTTAGACAAAGAGGGGTTAGCAGTAATGTTTGGGTTACAGAGGTTCCACATGTACATATATGGCAGGAAGTTCACCATATGCACTGATCATAAACCTCTTCTCTCTCTTTTCAATGAAATGAAAGCAGTTCCACAGATGGTGTCACCCCGGATCCAGAGGTAGGCAGTGACGTTGAGGGCATATGAGTATGTCATTGTCTACAAGGCGGGCAAGTACCATGGGAACGCAGATGCCTTGAGCCATCTTCCACTGCCAGGCACACCTATCCATGCAGCTCCAGAGGACAGAGTTTTGATGTTGGAGGACACTGACACGGCACTTGTGACTGCAGAGCAAGTAAGAACGTGGACAGGTAAAGATCCAGTACTGTCTAGAGTTCGAGAATATGTGGTGAGGGGATGGCCACAGCATCCGGAAGGGGCTGACTTCACACCCTACAGTGTCAGGAAAACAGAGCTGAGTGTGCAGGATGGTTGCGTGTTGTGGGGAGCACGAGTGATTATTCCACAGCCAGCACGACAGTCTATCCTAGAGCAACTACATCAGTGTCATCCTGGGGTCTTGCGTATGAAAGCCTTGGCTAGGAGTTACTTGTGGTAGCCAAAGCTAGATGAGGAGATAGAAAATCTAGTCAAGACATGCAGCACTTGTCAGGAACCCCGGAAGGCGCCGGCAGCGGCTCCTCTCCACCCCTGGGAGTGGCCGGATAAACCATGGAGAAGATTGCACTTAGATTATGCGGGTCCATTCATGGGGAAGATGTTCCTCATAATCATTGATGCACATTCCAAATGGATGGATGTTTATCTTGTAAATTCTGCTTCCGCCACTACGACTATAGACTGCCTGCGTTGGAGCTTTAGTAATCAAGGGCTACCGGAGATCGTGGTGAGTGACAATGCCACTTGTTTTGTGAGTACAGAGACAAAAGAGTTCTTGAGAAAAAATGGCATAGTGCAGGTGACCTCGGCTCCATATCATCCGTCCTCGAATGGACTTGCGGAGAGAGCCGTACAAACATTTAAGGAGATGATGAAAAAAAGTGCAGAAGGGAGTTTAGCAGCCAAAGTGTCACGGGTTCTGTTCAGCTACAGAATAACACCTCAATCCACCACAGGAGTCTCTCCTGCTGAGATTTTATTAGGTCGTAGACTACGCTCCACTCTTGACCTTGTCCACCCAGACCTAAAAAGGAAAATGGAAAACAGACAAAACAAACAAAAAGAGAACCATGACAAAAGAACAAAGAGCCAAAGTTTTGGAGAAGGAGATGCGGTCCTTACCAGGAATTTCAGTTATGGACCAAAGTGGATTCCTGGCTTCATAGACTCAATGACAGGTCCAGTAGGTCCAGTATCATACAAGGTCATGTTGGGAGATGGTAGGGTAGTACGCAGACATGTAGATCAGATACTTCCCAGACAAGGGGAAATTGAAATGAAGGTTCCAGATGCAATGACTGAAGACAGGGTTGCCCCCAGTTATCCAAGTACATCTGTGGTGCCACCACCAGGGACAGAGCCAATTCCACAGGAACCTATTCGTCAAGAGGAAACCATCGTTGCCGAGTCAGATACTCTGAGCACTGCTCAGGAGCAGCTGGTGGCTTCACCACAAACGAGCAGGGACTTTACTGTTAGACATTCACAAAGGACTTGCAAGCCACCAGAGAGATTGATACTGAACTATTAGATTCGTCAAGTATGGAACATGATGAATGGAGACTCCTTATGTGACTCTCAGGAATGATTGTTTGTTAAGAAATTCATACTGAAATCTTAAGGGGGGAGGGATATAGTAATCTGGGATGTTATGATTAAGGTTATCCACCAGGTGGTGCTGTAGCCAATGCTGCTGCTAAGGTCAGAGGTTTGCTTCCTGTTAAGGTCAGAGGTTTGCTTCCTGTCAAGGTCAGCAAAGATGAAATGCCAGGATGCAGGCATGATGTTTGTTACTCTGTTCGTTAATGAAGTACTCGTGTTAATTCTACGATATCGCCTCTTCGCGTCCTTGTCTTACTACATGGATTTATCACAGAAGTCCTTTTGAGTAGGACTGCCAGTGCAGATATGGGTCCCCATGGCCCCCCTGATGTGCAGCAAGGTGCTCTCAAGCCACTTGCAAGCGCTGAGGTGGACCTGACCCATGAGTGGGAAGTTGGTGGCAGAGAACAAGGAAGTGAGGGCTCCTCTCCAAGTGCTCACACTTCCATGCCACTGCGTAGCCCTCGGTCAGAGCCCCACCAGAGTCCGTTCCCAACTGAGATCGGCGTCTCAGCCCCTGCACTGCCTCAGGATGAGCAGACGTTTGATGAGCCCTCACAGGCTCAGAAACCCAGAGGACACCCGCCAAAGGTGTCGAAGCAGGAGCAGCATGAAAGTGAGCAAGGGGCCTCCACTTCTGCTGAAGCCACAGGGGGAGCACCACGTAGGAGCACACGTAAGAGAAAAATAAAGCACCATTAATCACAGGGGTAGGCACTTGGGTGATTGTTTCTGTTTATTGATGAAATGCCATCCCTGTTTGAATGTATTAAAATGAGGTGATGGCGAACTGTTGGCGTGATGGCATCTGTTATTTCGCCTTAGGCAGCTCCATAGTGCGGGTTCTGCGACACTTGCGTGGTCAGGTTGGTGGTCAGAGTGAAAGGAGGCCAGAGAGTCATGTCCATTGTCTATCATGTGTTAAGAAGGAGCCCAGCACATGTGCCACAATGGGTAACCTATGCAAATCTGGCCAGGATGAGTGCATCCCTTGCATCACAGGCAGCCATGTGCTCGTGTGCTGCTGCTGCTGCTGGTAGATACGCCACCGCTCGGTCCTCCTCCTCCTCTCTCTCCTCATCTGAGGAGGCTATGAACTGAGCCACTTGCTCATCCCAATGGTTTGCTCGATCATGGATCTGGTCGAAATGTGGCTGGCTTTGTAGCGCTCCTCAGCCTCGTTAGCTGGCCTTCTGATCGGCGCCATTAACCACTTCTTCAGTGGGTTGCCCTTTTCACCAAGGAGCCATCCGTTCAGTTGGTTTGGCAGATTGAAGAGCGGAGGAACACTAGAGTTCCGCAGGATGAACGAGTCATGGCAACTACCACAGAACTTGGCGCAAACATGCAAAATCTCTTTCTTGTGGTTACACACCAGCTGTACGTTGAGGGAGTGGAAGCCCTTGCGGTTGACAATGATAGCTAAGTTGTGATGGGGTGCCCTAAGAGCCACATGTGTGCAGCCTATGACGCCCTGCACCATTGGTAAGCCTGCCATATTTGCAAAGCCAACTGAAAGCGCAGTTACACTTGCTTGATCCCTTGAGAAGTGGATGTAATTGTGCGCCTTTGCGAAAATAGCATCGGTAACCTCCGTGGGCGGCCGACTGGGAGATGCCGCTGATATCTGGAAGGAGCCTGGGGCAAAAAAAGTTGAGTGCGGTGGTGACTTTGACAGCCACTGGTAAGGGGTGTCCACCCGCTCCTCTGGGCTCTAGGTGTTGGTGCAGCATTGCGCAGATGTCTCCGACAACCTCTCGCAAAAGCCTCCTTTGGCACTGCTGATCAGTCAGGTTGAAGTAGCTCATCCTCTGTCTGTAAACCCTGAGAGGGGGGTATCTCCTGCGGCGACGTGTTTCCATGCACTGGTGCCTTCTGCCCTGTGCAGCATCAGGTGGGTGAGCAGGAGGTTGGCGCTCCTGCTGCTGCTGAGCTGCCTGGTTCTGCTGCTGCCGTGGCTGCTCCTCATTCGAATCTGAGGTCCATGATGAAAGAAAATAAATGGTTCACATGCTGCTGGCAGATACCTCCGTTGGGGAAGCGCTCAGTCCAAGCGGGGAGAGGGTCTTCCAAGGAGACCCCACAGTTGAAAGATAGAAGCTGCAGCACCTCCGACTTCGGTAGGCCTGCTAAAAGTGCTGAAAGACCTGTGGAACAAAAGTTCTGCCACCTGCAACTGCTCCCTGATGAAAGCTCCGTTTTAATGGTGGAGCTGCAGCTGTGAGGAGGCCACCCACTTGTCAGCCCGCCAGGAAGAGCTGGCGTGGTTTAGGAGGGTCGTGCAACATGAACAAAGGGCTGGATTTTGTCATTGGGGGCTGGTTGGGGTCGGGTCAGGCAGTCGGCAGGTCCCGCCCCCGCCCCCGCCCCCGCCTCCGATGTGAGGCGGGCCAATTGAGCGATTTTTCCCCTAATTGGGCAATTGATTTCCAGCGTGTGGGAATCCCTGGCCCAATGAGTCTTTTGGTCCTGAAATTCACCTCGGATGACGTCATCTATGCAACTGCATTTAAGGCCTGAAAGCAGCCTTGGTTCATTTTCTGCCATACAACTTTGTTGCTGAGACTTCTGAGGGGTTAGTGGTGCAAACATGGCAAGCTCAAGACCCAAGTGCGCCCCCCGCTTTGATGAGGACTCCCTCCAAGCTCTGGTGGAGGGAGCAAGAGCTAATAAGGAAGTGCTGTTTCCTTCTTCTGGGAGGAAAAAACCTCCCCAGCAGACCAAAGTTGTGTGGCTGCAAGTGGCACAGGAGGTGAATGCGATCTCAGTGTGCAGCAGAACCTGGCTGCAGTGCAGAAAGTGGTTTCATGACCTTCTCCGCACAGGAAAAGTGAGTATTCCATCACCATGACCCTCAATCTGATCCCCATCGCCTCTCATCACCAGCACTCTTCATTGTCAACCTCCTCCTCCACATCCCACTTCACCCTTACATCCCTGCAGCCTTAACCATTCCCTCTCTCTCTATGTACACATTCACTTAACTATTCGACTATGCAGCCCTCACACTCCCTATCACTGTGATGCTATGACAACAACTTACAACACACAGGAAGGGCCCTTGGTCTTGGGAACTCACTCCATCTTTGTGTCCTTCTAAGCATCTAAACTATGGATTCTCTACACTCCTTCATTCTCATTCAAACTCCACTTGTGTCCCTCATTGCAGGAAAAGAGAGCCCACAATAAGAGGGAGAGGGCGAGGACAGGAGGAGGGCCACCCTCAATAGCCCAGCTCACCAGCGCAGAGGAGGCGGCCCTCGAGATCGTGGGAGTCGAGGAGGATGCGCAAGTGGGGGACGGACAGACGAGCGCATCACAGCAAGCTGGTGACAGAATAGTTTTTCATCTCTCTCATTGACATTGCATGAGTGACTGATGTTGATTCTAATACTCTAACAGATTGACTTATGATCATCTGCACAATTCAATGTGCATGCAACGTTTATCTCACTAACTCTTTCCTTTACTCCCCCACAGGACCATCGACAGCCCCCCTCTCCACTGTCCAGGAGGAACAGCCTGAGCCTCCAGACTCCTCAGAGGAAACTGCAACCTCTGAGGGCGCAGCATCAGCAGAATTCAGCGCACCCAGCACCAGCGCAGACACTCACACCTCGGTGGGACCTTCGCGAGATAGAGTAGTGTTGTCGCCTGGTGTATCACAGCTCACAAGTGAGCATCAGCAGATGGTGGAGACAGGGACAGCAGTGGAGAGTCCTAGTCGGAGGGCACAGGACTCTCCCAGCTCTGCTCAGCTGCGTGTCGACCCTATGCTTCCGGGTCCATCCAGAAGGAGAGCGGTGCTGGAACTCCAGGAACAGGTGCAGGAGTCTCTGGCAGGTTTTGTCGCCAGGGTCGCTGTGAGTGTGGAGCGAATGGAGGAGTCCATCACTAACATGAGCAGAGCCTTTGTGGAGGCATTGGCGCATGAACGCATCACCACGGAAAAGATGGCAACCTCTGTGGAAAGGATGGCTACCTCCGTGGTAAGGCTGGTTATCGTAGAGGAGAGGATGGCTACGGAAGAGGAGAGGATGGCTATGGCCATGGGGGAGCAAAGTCACCAGGGTTGTGAAAACATGGTCATTGTTCAGAATAGACTGACATCTCTGGATGAGCGATGGTCAGCTATTGAGCAGAGAAACCAGACCTTCATGGAAGTCCTCTGGAGTAGGACTGCCAGTGCAGAAATGGGTCCTCATGGCACCCCTGAAGTGCAGCAAGGTGTTGTCAAGCCACTTGCTAGCTCTGAAGTGGGGCTGACCGATGAGAGGGATGTTGGTGGCATACCTCAAGGAAGTGGGGGCTCCTCTCCAAGCGTTCACACAACCATGCCACTGCAGAGCCCTCGGTCAGAGCACCACCAGAATCTCCACCCAACTGAGATTGGCGTCTCAGCCCCTGCACAGCCACAGGAGGAGCAGACTGTTGGCGAGCCCTCATAGGCTCGCAACCCCAGAGGACGCCCGCCAAAGGTGTCGAGGCAGGAGCCGCATGAAAGTGTGCAAGAGGCCTCCACATCTGCTGAAGCCACAGGGGAAGCATTACGTAGGAGCATGCGTAAGAGGAAGATAAAGCACAAGTAGTCACAAGGGTAGTCACAAGGGTGTTCTGTTGTGTTTAATTCTGAAATGCCATCCATGAATTAATGTTATAAAATGACTTGATGGCAAACTGTTGAAGTTGTGGGCTGTGTCATTTCACAAATGGAACTTCCACATTGAGGGCTCAGGGTGACTTGGAATTGTCAGTATGGTGGTCAGAGTGATGGGAAGCCGCAGGTTCTTGTCCATTGTCGATGGTGTGGTAAGAAGGTGCGAGCCAAATGTGTTTGAGTGGGCAGCCTAAGCAAATCTGGCCAAGATCAGTGCATCCCTTGCATCCCGGGCAGCAATGTTCTCTCGTGCTGCTGCCGCTGGTTGATGCACCTCCGCAGCTGTTAGTTGTCGCCCTCATCCTCATCTGAGGAGGCTATGCGATGAGCCACTTGTACCTCAGGCAGCTACAAGTCATGGTGCTGTGCCATGTTGTGAAGTGCACAGCAGACGACGGCGATTCTGGAGACCCTGGCTGCTGAGTACTGCAGGGCTCCACCTGATCTATCAAGGCATCTGAATCGTATCTTTAGCAAGCTGATGGTTTGCTTGATAATGGATCTGGTGGAAATGTGGCTGGAGTTGTAGCGCTCCTCAGCTTCGTTGGATGGCCTCCTCAATGACATCATTAGCCACGTCTTCAGGAGATAGTCCTTGCCTCCAAGTAGCCATCCGCAAAGTTGGTCTGGCGGCCTGAAGAGCGGAGGCACACTAGACTGGTGCAGGATGAAGGAGTCATGGCAATTGCCAGGGTACTTGGCGCAATCATGCAAAATTTCCTTATTGTGGTTACACTCCAGCTGTACGTTGAGGGAGTGGAATCCCTTGCGGTTGACAAAAATACCTGGATTGCGATGGGGTGCCTTGAGGGCCACATGTGAGCAGTCAACGGCAGCCTGCACCCTTGGAAAGCCTGCTAGATTGGCAAATCCAACCACACGCGCAGTTACACTTGCTTGATCCTTGGAGAAGTTGATGTAATTGTGCGCGTT
The DNA here is from genome assembly GCF_052327205.1 of Somniosus microcephalus. Taxonomy (NCBI): domain Eukaryota; kingdom Metazoa; phylum Chordata; class Chondrichthyes; order Squaliformes; family Somniosidae; genus Somniosus; species Somniosus microcephalus. The sequence continues at coordinate 75,597,103 of NC_140987.1, read as the reverse complement.
GGCAAAGAGGGCATCGGTTACCTGCATGATGCAAGTGTGTGCAGCCGCCTAGGAGATGCCGCTGATGTCTGCTGTTGATTCCTGGAATGAGCCTGAAGCAAAAAAGTTGAGTGCAGTAGTGACTTTGACGGCCACTGGTAAGGGGTGTCCACCCGCTCCTCTGGGCTCCAGGTCTTACTGCAGCATTGCGCAGATGTCACCCACTACCTCTCGCCAAAGTCTGAGCCTCCTTTGGCACTGCTGCTTGTAGTGTCCGCGTATCAATAACACACGGACTGCAGGAGAACAATAATAACAGGTGTTTACTGAACAGAGGGTATACTGAAACTGAAAGTACAGAAGCCTGCTATGACTTTACATACAGGTGTGGTCACTGCCGGTACCACAGTATAAAATCAGTTCTCTCTTAAAGGTACATACACAACAATTCCTCCCCTTTTAGATAAACAGTACATAACATTCATTTAACAATTAAATAATAACTAATTACTATTACAATTTTCTCTGTACTATATACATCAACTGAAGTAATCATTTATAAATTCAGTCTTTGAGGAGGCTTCCTGATCCTGACTGGATAGCGCCTTTCTCGAGTATCCTGTTCTTGCGGCGGAGTCAATTCTGGCTCATTGTCATTGGTTGGTTCGTCAGCTTCCAATACCACTGATTCTGAGGTAGACGCAATCTGTACTTCGGGTTCATCACCAGGTGCGCATGCTCGTGGTATGGGTTTGGCTTGTTCCTGTGACTCTAGAATCTGGTCAGCATGGCATCTCACGATGCTCTCTCCAACGTCCACTGTGTACATTAGTGGTCCCTGCTGCGTGCATATCGTTCCTGGCTGCCATTTTTCTGTTCGGTAGTCGCGGGCCAAGACTGGTTGCCCTATCTTGAAGCTCCTGGTTGGCTTCTCACTGATGTGCTGGAATTGCTTATCCTCAACATCTCGTCTTATGTTTGGTCTGAGCAAATCCAGGCGACATCTTAGCCTTCAGTTGAAGAACATTATGGCTGGAGCTTGGTTGGTGACTGCATGCGTCGCATTCCGGTAAGTAAACAAGAAATTATCCACCTTGTGATAATTAACGGGCAGCACGGTGGCATAGTGGTTAGCACTGTTGCCTCACAGCGCCAGAGACCCGGGTTCAAATCCGGCCTCGGGCGACTGTCTGTGTGGAGTTTGCACATTCTCCCCGTGTTTGCGTGGGTTTTCTCCGGGTGCTCCGGTTTCCTCCCACAGTCCAAAGATGTGCAGGTTAGGTTGATTGGCCATGATAAAAAAATTGGCCTTTAGTGTTAGGGGGGATTAAATACGTGGGGTTACGGGGTTACAGGGATAGGGCTTGTGTGGGATGGCTGTCGGTGTAGGGACCGGGTGCTAGGGTTTGGATGATCAGCCATGATCTCGTTGAATGGCGGAGCAGGCTCGAAGGGCCGAATGGCCTACTCCTGCTCCTATCTTCTATGTCTATGTTTGTGTTGTAGTGGTATGTCGTCGTTATACATCGCCTTTATTGCTTTTTTAAAGGTCTGAACAAACCTCTCAGCCAATCCATTTGTGGCTGGATGATATGGGGCAGATGTGTAATGTTTTACCCCATTATTCCTCAGAAACCTCCGGAAATCCTCGGACACAAACTGTGGTCCATTGTCGGAGCAAATCTGTTCTGGCAAGCCATTCCTGGCGAAGATGGTCCGTAGGACTGCAATAGTTTTCTCCGTGGTGGTGGAGGACATTTTGATGACCTCTGGCCATTTTGAATGTGCATCCACAGCGATTAAAAACATTGAGTCCATAAATGAACCAGCAAAATCAATGTGTACCCATTGCCATGGAGATGAGGGCCACTCCCATGGGTGTAGCGGGGCCTGTGGTGGAGCGTTTTGGACCTTCTGGCATCCTGTGCATCTCTTGGTCATATCCTCAATTTCTTTATCGATTCCCGGCCACCACACAAACGCCCTGGCTAGGCTCTTCATTTTTACCCCTCCCAGATGACCCTCATGAAGCTCATTGAGCACTCTATCTCTCAACTTGGGTGGAATTACCACTCGGGATCCACACATCAAGGTCCCCCGGCACACTGACAGCTGTTCTCTCCTTGGCGAGAATGCTGGCAACAGTGAGTCGCCATGTTCTGGCCATCCCTTCACCGTCAAATCATAGACCCGAGAGAGTGTCGGGTCATTTCGGGTTTCCTTCTCTATACTTGAGTTTGTAACAGGTAGACATTTGACTATGGTCGAATGGAATATCTCAACAGGGTCCACTGCAGGTGCTTCCTCCACCGTAGGCAACGGTAGGCGCGACAGCCCATCAGCGTTTCCATGCTGTTTCATACCCTTGTACTCTATGTCGTATTGATGTGCCCCTAGAAAAAGTGACCATCTTTGCAGCCGTTGCGCCATCATCACCGGAACGCCCTTCTTTGGGTTAAAAATGGAGACCAGAGGCTGATGATCAGTCAGTAGGGTGAATTTCTGCCCGTGCAGATAGTGATTGAACTTCTTCACCCCCCACACCAGGCTGAGGGCCTCCCTGTCAATCTGGGCGTAGTTACGCTCAGCTGAGGTTAACGAGCGCGACGCAAAGACTATTGGCCTCTCTGAACCGTCAAGGAATTTGTGTGACAGCACCGCTCCAATGCCGTAGGGAGACGCATCACATGCCAACCGAATCGGTAGTGTTGAATTGTAGTGGGCCAATACTTCTTTTGAAGTGATTAGGCATTTACATTTCTGAAAGGCACGCTTACACTCCTCACTCCATTTCCATGTTACTCCAGTTTGCAGCAGGGCGTTCAGTGGGTGCAGAATTGTAGATAAATTCGGCAAGAACTTATGGTAGTAGTTCACCAACCCGAGGAACGACCTCAGTTACGACACATTTTCCGGTGCTGGAGCCTTGACTACTGCCTCAATCTTGTCTGGGGACTTATGTAACCCCTCCTCATCAATCATGTGGCCACAATACGAGATTTGTCTCCTGAAAAACTCGCATTTGGGGCGGTTGGCTCGTAGCCCATATTCTTGTAATCTAGTGAGCACCTGCTCCAGGTTGGCAAGGTGTTCACTGTCATTTTCGCCCGTAACCAGGATGTCGTCCAAATAACACTGGGTCCCCGGGATCCCTTGCAGGACTTGTTCCATCACCCTCTGCCAAATAGCCGGGGCTGATGCTACCCCGAATACCAGTCGGTTGTACTCGTAAAGACCTTTGTGAGTGTTTATCGTGAGGTATTTCCTAGATGCTTCTTCCACCTCCATTTGTAGATACGCTTGGGCCAGATCAATCTTCGTAAAGCGTTTCCCTCCAGATAGTGAGGCAAAAATATCTTCTATCCGTGGAAGTGGATATTGTACTGTGTGCAGGACTGGGTTCACAGTTACCTTAAAGTCCCCACAGATGCGAACCTTCTTCGGCTCCCCAGGCGTGCTGCTCAATGATTCCTTCATTACAGGAACAATGGGTGTGGCCCACTCGCTCCAGTCCACCTTGGACAGCACACCCGAACACTCCAGACTCTCCAGCTCTGCTTCAACGGCTGGGCGGATCGCGTACGGTACCGGTCTGGCCTTAAAAAATTTGGGGTTTGCGTTATCTTCGATTTTTATCGCTGCCGTTACTCCTTTTAGAGTCCCAAGTCCTTGTTGGAACACCTCTTTTGCGTCAGTTAGAATTTTTTACAGTCGTCCAGGTGTGACGTCGTCATCCTTTTTGTCAGCCACAGTTAGCGCCTGAATGGAATGCCAATCCAATTGTATTTTTCGGATCCATTCACGTCCCAATAATGGTGGTCCTCCATCTTGTAGTATATATAGATACAGTTTCTGTGTTTCCTTGCTGTTGTATTTAACTGGCACCCTTATTTTTCCTCTGGGGTAGACTTTTTGCCCCGTGTATGTCTTCAATACAATGGACGTGTCCTTCAAGGGTATGTGTGAGAATAGCCGCTCATAGTCTCGTCGATTCATGACAGTTAGGGCTGATCCTGTGTCCAATTTCATCTTTACTTGGGACCCTGCTATCATGAGGGTGACCCAAATGGTTCGGTGATCCTCCTTTGCGATCACGTTGTGTAACTTTAGACAACTTAGTCTCCTGCTCCCGGAGTCATTATCACTCTCCTGATCTTCTGAACTACTGTCTGTCATTTTTTTTTACTTTCTTGTACTTTTCCTTAGTAGTTCTTTTAGTGTTGGCTTTCTTTCCCGACCTGCAGACTCTTGCTATGTGTCCCACTTTCCCACATTGCCTGCATACTTTGTCCTTAAACCAGCAGTCCTTCTGATCATGGGTTGTTCTGCCGCAACGATAGCACTTTTCTGCTCCATATGCCATTTCGTTAGCGTTGTATTCTTGTGGTTTCTGTTGTATTTCCGCAGCTCCCCATGCTGCTGCTTCGTAGGATACTGCCACGCTGAAAGCCTGTTCTAGCGTCAGGTCCTTTTCCGAAAGTAGTCGTTTCTGGGTTCCTTCACTCTGGAGCCCACAGACAAACTTATCCCTTAAGGTATCTGCCAGTCCTGCTCTGAACTGGCAGTGCTTCGATAACTTGCGTAGTTCCGTAAGATAGTCAGCATTGCTCTCATCTTTGTGCTGGTTTCTTTTATGGAACTTGAATCTTTCTGCTATCAGCAGCGGTGTAGGGTTTAGATGTTCCTGTAAGATATTAACAATCTCTTCAAAACTTTTCTCCATTGGTTTAGCTGGGGTAATTAAATTCCGCAATAGGCCGTACGTTCTCGCGCCCATCAAATTTAATAATTCCGACGCCTTCTTTTCATCGGCCACCTCATTTGCCTTGCAGTACACTTCAATTCTTCCCACATACGTGGTCCAGTCTTCTATTTCGTTGTCGAAAGCAGTGATACTGCCACTCTTCGGCATCTTGGGTGGTTTAAAATGGCGCCTCCCACGCTTTTCCTTCTTCCCCAATGGATTAAAATGGCGCCTCCCGCGCTTTTCCTTCTTCCCCAATGGAATAAAATGGCGCCTCCCATGCTTTTCCTTCTTCCCCTTGCTGCCAACGCTGCTCCTAGCGTTCTAAAGGGTAATGGCAGCGCCCCGCGGCTTCGGCGCATCTCTCTTTCCTTCCCCTCGTTTTATTTTCTCTATGCTGCCCGGTTCTTGAGCACCGATCGCGCCCTGTGCGCTCCACCCTCTCTCTCTCTTTTCCTCCCGACGACGCTGCACGGCCCCTTTGCAGAGCTGCTCGATCGAGCTTGAGCCCGCCACAGACGGAAGGGTCAGCGCACTACCTGCTACCAGCATGATTTGCTGGAACACCTTGACTGGGGAGCCAAGCCCAGCTCTCCACAGCCTCCCCTGCGATTCTCTGAACTCCGATGGATCACTGGGCGGTTGCCCGCAGTCGACGCCCGTTGCTCTGACTTCGACCTCCAAGAAGTTTCTTTTCAGGGAAGGATCCCCGTGAGGTGATGCAGTACTGCAGGTGAGTTCGAACCTGCTCGTCGCCAGTGTAGGGTCCGCGTATCAATAACACACGGACTGCAGGAGAACAATAATAACAGGTGTTTACTGAACAGAGGGTATGCTGAAACTGAAAGTACAGAAGCCTGCTATGGCTTTATATACAGGTGTGGTCACTGCCGGTACTACAGTATAAAATCAGTTCTCTCTTAAAGGTACATACACAACACTGCTCAGTCATGTTGAGGTAGCTCATCCTCTGTCTGTAGACCCTGTTTGGGGGGGGTATCTCCTGCGGTGACATCCTTCCCTGCGCTGGCACCTTCTGGCTTGTGCAGCTTCAGGTGGGTAAGCAGCGGCTTGGCGCTCCTGCTGTTGATGCTGCTATTGTTCCGGATTCTGCTGCTGCCGTGGCTGGTCTTCGTCCGAATCTGAGGTCCAGGAGGAAAGGAAATAAATGGTTCCCATGCTGCAGGTATATACCTCAGTTGAGGAAGTCCTCAGTCAAGGTGGGGAGAGGGGTTTCCCAGGAGGTCACGGTAGAGATGGATCTCTGCTTCAAAACTTCCAAAATGAGTAGGCCTGCTAAAAGTTCTCCCAAACCTAAGAAAAGAAAGTTCTGCAACCTGCAAATGATCATTGTGGAAAACATCTTTTTTATGGTGGAGCTGCAGCTGTTAGTAAGCCATCCACTTGTGAGCCCACCAGGATTAACTGGCATGTTCCAGGGGAGACGTGCAGCATGCGGGAAATGTGTTAAACTCAGAAAGGCCTCTCAAAATGGCATTATAGAGACACTTAAGTGGTGGTTAAGTGCCTTAAGGGCCTACCCCCCTCTTGGAGGCGGGACCGAAACGGGGTCTGAAAGCTCGAATTCGGGAAAGTTGCTTGGAGGTGGGATCGGAGCCCGACGGCATTTTTGGCAACTTTCCCACCTGCCTTCAAACTCGCCTCCTCGGGCCTGGCAAAATCCAGTCCAAAATGTGGCAAAATAACAAAGGCCTGTCAAAATAGGATTATAGAAGCCCTTAATGACAATTTAAGGGTCTTAACTACCTCTCCCGACTGATGGAGGCGGGACTGAATCGCACCCATGAAACCTGCCTCTAGCAAAATTGCGTGGAGGCGTGTTGGAGGCGGGTTCCAAACATATCCTCACTTTTTGCGATTTTCCCAACTGTCCCGCCTCCAAACCCGCCTCCTCGGGGCTGGGAAAATCGCCCCCTTGTGAGACAGAGACTGAGGGCTCGATTTTGTCATTGGGGCAGGCTGGGGGCATGTCAGCCACTTTTCGTGTTATCCACCCGAGAGCGGAGAGACGGCGGACCTGCGAGGGAGCAGCAGAGGCGGCGGAGGATAAAAGGAGCAGCCCGAGGCAGCGAGGCCCAGAGCCCCGAGAGTGGAGCGGCGGCAGACCTGCGAGGGAGCACCAGAGGCAGCGGAGGATAAAAGGAGCAGCCCGAGGCAGCGAGGCCCAGAGCCCCGAGAGCGGAGAGGTGGCGGACCTGCGAGGGAGCACCAGAGGCGGCGGAGGATAAAAGGAGCAGCCCGAGGCAGCGAGGCCCAGAGCCCCGAGAGCGGAGAGGTGGCGGACCTGCGAGGGAGCACCAGAGGCGGCGGAGGATAAAAGGAGCAGCCCGAGGCAGCGAGGCCCAGAGCCCCGAGAGTGGAGCGGCGGCAGACCTGCGAGGGAGCACCAGAGGCAGCGGAGGATAAAAGGAGCAGCCCGAGGCAGCGAGGCCCAGAGCCCCGAGAGCGGAGAGGTGGCGGACCTGCGAGGGAGCACCAGAGGCGGCGGAGGATAAAAGGAGCAGCCCGAGGCAGCGAGGCCCAGAGCCCCGAGAGCGGAGAGGTGGCGGACCTGCGAGGGAGCACCAGAGGCGGCTTACCAATCCAGGTTCCAGGAGAGGGAAGCAAAAAGTAATCGAAGTGTGACGTCACCAAGAAGCAGGTAAGTGATTGGTTGGTGAGTATTTTCTTTCTAAATTTTTCTAAACTTAAATTTTGTGGTTTCTAAGGTCTCTGTTGTGTAGCGGGGACTACTATTAAGCAAGGGCATTTGAGTATATCATTTAATTGAAGTGAAATTGGTGAGATTCATTTAATTTTAATAATTAATTAAAGGGTAAGTCATGGCAGGACAGCCCAGCCCCATAGTATGCTCCTCCTTTTCTATGTGGGAAATCAGGGATGCTTCCTGCGTCCCTGATGACCATGTGTGCGGGAAGTGTGTCCAGCTGCAGCTACTGACAGACCGCATTGCGGCACTGGAGCTGCAGATGGATTCATTCTGGAGCATTCGCGATGCTGAGGACGTCGTGAATATCACATATAGCGAGTTGGTCACACCGCAGGTAAAGGGTGTACAGGCAGGAAGGGAATGGGTGACCAGCAGGCAGCGTAAGAGGCGCAGGCAGGTAGTGCAGGAATCCCCTGTGGCCATCCCCCTCTCAAACAGATATACCACTTTGAATACTGTTGGGGGGGATGACTCATCAGGGGAAGGCGGCAGCAGCCAACTTCCTGGCACCACGGGTGGCTCTGCTGCACAGGCTGGGAGGAAAAAGAGTGGAACAGCTATAGTGATAGGGGACTCAATTGTAAGGGGAATAGATAGGTGTTTTTGCGGCCGCAATCGAGACTCCAGGATGATGTGTTGCCTCCCTGGTGCAAGGGTCAAGGACGTCTCGGAGCGGCTGCAGAACATTTTGGAGGGGGAGGGCGAACAGCCAGTTGTCGTGGTGCACATAGGCACCAACGATATAGGTAAAAAACAGGATGAGGTCCTAAAAGCAGAATATAGGGAGTTAGGAGGTAAATTTAAAAAATAGGACCTCAAAGGTAGTAATCTCAGGATTGCTACCAGTGCCACGTGCTAGTCAGAGTAGAAATAGGAGGATATTTCAAATGAATACGTGGCTAGAGGAATGGTGCAAGGGGGAGGGATTCAAATTCCTTGGATATTGGAACCGGTTCTGGGAGAGGTGGAACCAGTACAAACGGGACGGTTTGCACCTGGGCAGGGCCGGGACCGATGTCCTAGGGGGAGTGTTTGCTAGTGCTATTGGGGAGGGTTTAAACTAAAGTGGCAGGGGGTTGGGAACCTGAGCAGGGAGACAGAGGAAAGGGAAACAAGGAAAAAAGCAAAAGACAGGAAGGAGAAAAACAAAATTAGAAGGCAAAGAACTCAACGGTTTAAATCAAACATGGTCACAGTAAATAATAATTCATATAGGTCTGAGAGCGTTAAAAAAACAAGCCTGAAGGCTTTGTGCCTTAATGCAAGGAGCATTCCGAACAAGGTTGATGAATTAGCTGCGCAAATAGAGGTAAACGAATATGATTTCATTGGGATTACAGAAACATGGCTCTAGGGTGGCCAAGGCTGGGAACTCAACATCCAGGGGTATTCAATATTTAGGAAGGATAGGCAAAAAAGAAAGGGAGGTGGGGTAGCATTGCTGGTTAAAGAGAGGATTAACACAATTGAAAGGAAGGATATTAACTCTGATGATGCGGAATCTGTATGGGTAGAACTGCGAAATATCAAGGGGCAGAAAACGTTGGTGGGAGTGGTATATAGACCTCCAAACAGTAATACGGAGGTTGGGGATGGCATTAAAAGGGAAATTAGAGAAGCATGCAGTAAGGGCACAGCAGTCATCATGGGTGACTTTCATTTACATTTAGATTGAGCTGACCAAATTAGTAAAAATACTATGGAGGAGGAATTCTTAGAATGTTTATAGGATGGTTTTCTGGAACAATATGTCGAGGAACCAACCAGAGATCAGGCCATCTTAGACTGGGTATTATGTAATGAGAGAGGATTAATTAGCAATCTTGTTGTACGAGACCCCTTGGGTCAGAGTGATCATAATATGATAGAATTCTTCATTAGGATGGGAGTGAAGTAGTTGACTCGGAGACTAGGGTCCTGAATTTAAATAAAGGAAACTACGATGGTATGAGGTGCGAATTGGGTAGGATTGATTGGGGAATGACACTCAAAGGGTTGACGGTGGATAGGCAATGGCAAACATTCAAAGACAGCGTGGATGAACTACAGAAGTTGTTCATCCCAGTTTGGGATAAGAATAAAACAAAAAGGGTGACTCAACCGTGGCGAACAAGGGAAATTAGAGATAGCATAAGATCCAAGGAGAGGGCATATAAATTGGCCAGAAAAAGCGGTAACCCTGAGGATTGGGAGCAGTTTAGGATTCAACAAAGGAGGACAAGGGGATTAATTAAGAAGGGGAAAATAGAATATGAAAGTAAGCTTGCAGGGAACATAAAAACTGACTGTAAGAGCTTTTATAGATATGTGGAGAGAAAAAGATTAGTGCAATCAAGTGTAGGTCCCTTGCAGTCAGAAGCAGGGGAAATTATAATGGGGAACAAAGAAATGGCAGACCAATTAAATGCATATTTTGGTTCTGTCTTCACAAAGGAGGACACAAATAACCTCCCAGAGATGTTGGAGAACATAGGGTCTGATGAGAGGGAGGAACTGAAAGAAATCAGTATTTGTAGGGAAATGGTGTTAGGGAAATTGACGAGATTGAAGGCCGATAAATCCCCAGGGCCTGATAATCTCCATCCTAGGGTACATAGATACATAGATACATAGAAGATAGGAGCAGGAGTAGGCCATTCGGCCCATCGAGCCTGCTCCGCCATTCAATGAGATCATGGCTGATCATCCAAATTCAGTACCCGGTCCCTGCCTTCTCCCCGTATCCCTTGATCCCTTTAGCCTTAAGAAATATATCCAACTCTTTATCGAATATACTTAATGAACTGGCCTCCACTGCCCTCTGTGGCAGAGAATTCCACAGGTTCACCACTCTCTGGGTGAAGAAATTCCTCCTCATTTCAGTCCTAAATGGCTTACCCCTTATCCTTAGACTATGACCCCTGGTTCTGGACTCCCCGGCCATCAGAAACATCCTTCCTGAATCTAGTCTGTCCAGGCCTGACAGAATTTTATAGGTTTCGATGAGATCCCCTCTCAATCTTCTAAACTCCAGTGAGTATAAGCCCAATCGACACAATCTCTCCTCATACGTCATTCCTGCCATCCCAGGTATCAGCCTGGTGAATCTTCGCTGCACTCCTTCCATGGCAAGAACGTCCTTCCTCAGGTAAGGTGACCAAAACTGCACACAATACTCAAGGTGTGGTCTCACCAAGGCCCCGTACAACTGTAGCAAGACATCCTTGTTCTTGTACTCAAACCCTCTTGCTACGAAGGCCAACATACCATTTGCCTTCGTAACCGCCTGCTGCACCTGCATGCTTACCTTCAGCAACTAGTGTACAAGAACACCCAGGTCTCTTTGCACTTCCCCTTCTCCCAATCTATTACCATTCAAATAATAATCTGCCTTCCTGTTTTTGCCACCAAAGTGGATAACCTTACATTTATCCACATTATAGTGCATTTGCCATGTTTCTGCCCAATCACCCAACCTGTCCAAATCGTGCTGGAGTTTCACGACATCCTCCTCACAGCATACCCTCCCCCCCCAGCTTTGTGTCGTCTGCAAATTTGGAGATATTACATCCAATTCCCTCGTCCAGATCATTAATATATATTGTGAACAGCTGGGGTCCTAGGACCGATCCTTGCGGTACCCTACTAGTCACTGCCTGCCACTCGGAAAACGACCCGTTTATTCCAACTCTTTGCTTTCTGTCCGCCAACCAGTTCTCTAACCAAGTCAATACCTTGCCCCCAATCCCATGTGCCTTAATTTTGCACGCTAATCTCTTATGCGGGACCTTATCGAAAGCCTTCTGAAAGTCCAAATACACCACATCCACTGGTTCTCCCTTATCTATTTTACCAGTTACATCCTCAAAAAATTCCAGTCGATTAGTCAAGCATGATTTACCTTTTGTAAATCCATGTTGACTTTATCCGATCCAGTCACTGCTTTCCAAGTGCTCTGCTATTACATCTTTTATAATGGACTCCAGCATTTTCCCCACTACCCATGTCAAGCTTACCGGTCTATAATTCCCCGCCTTTTCTGTACCATCTTTTTTGAATAGTGGGGTAACATTAGCTACCCTCATTCACCAATCAGCTCCTTCCCTTGTGCCAACGTCACTTTTTAATTCTGACGCCACTCTTTCAAATTCTGCCTTTGTTGAGTTGCTCCCACTCAGGTCCGCTGCCTCTGCTCTTGGGCCTTCCTCTGCCACGCTGTTTATTTGCGGCGCCTCCGGTCTCGCTCCCACTCAGGTCCGCTGCCTCTGCTCTTGGGCCTTCCTCTGCCACGCTGCTTATTTGCGCCGCCTCCGGTCTCGCTCCCACTCAGGTCTGCTGCCTCTGCTCTTGGGCCTTCCTCTGCTGCGCTGTTTATTTGCGCCGCCTCCACACTTGCTCGCGCTCAGGTCCGCTGCCTCCGCATCTTGCTAGGGGTCCCCCTTGGTCTGCAGCAGGAATGGGAGGAGGACATGAGACCAGGCAGAGCAGCACCAGCTGCTGCAGGAGAAAGGGACAGAATGGAAGGCGGGCGAAGTGGACTCCATGCCCCCTGTGGGCACAGGACATCTCTCTGCCTCTGGACCGCCGCCATCCAGTGCCGCATCCTAGAACATGTGCGCCCTCTCTCTCGGTCCCTGAACCATCCTAAAGCACTCCGTTGTGTGCAAGCCAGTGCACTCCACACCTTCAGCGGAGGCTACATATACCACTCCATGAAAATTGCTGCTAATTGATTGCTAAACCGGCAGGTGTCGGTTTTAGCGCCTCCAGGCAAGTTCAAATCATGGTAATGATCAATTCACCTCAAAAATGTGGACTAAAACCAGACTTTCAAACAGGCGTGTCTTATTAGCACAGCACCCACTTAGCGCCTGTTTTCACCCTTTCCCCAAAATAACCCCCTGAGACTGTGACTGAGACTGAGACTGAGACAGAGACAGAGACTGAGACTGAGATAGGACTGAGACAGGGCAGAGACTGAGACAGAGACAGAGACTGAGACTGAGACTGAGACAGAGACAGAGACAGAGACAGAGACAGAGACAGAGACAGAGACTGAGACTGAGACTGAGACTGAGACTGAGACTGAGACTGAGACTGAGATAGAACTGAGACTGAGATAGAGGTAGGACTGAGACAGAGACTGAGACAGAGATAGGACTGAGACTGAGATAGAGACTGAGACTGAGATAGAGACTGAGACTGAGACAGAGATAGGACTGAGACTGAGATAGAGACTGAGACTGAGACAGAGATAGAGACTGAGACAGAGATAGGACTGAGACTGAGATAGAGACTGAGACAGAGACAGAGATAGAGACTGAGACAGGGCAGAGACTGAGACTGAGATAGGACTGAGACTGAGATAGAGACTGAGACAGAGGTAGGACTGAGACAGAGATAGGACTGAGACTGAGACAGAGACAGAGACAGAGACAGAGACAGAGACAGAGACAGAGACTGAGACTGAGACTGAGACTGAGACTGAGACTAAGACTAAGACTAAGACTAAGACTAAGACTAAGACTAAGACTAAGACTAAGGCTAAGACTAAGACTAAGACTAAGACTAAGACAGAGCCTGAGACTGAGACAGGGCAGAGACTAAGGGGACGATTTTCCTGCAGGTGTGGGGAATTGTCGGGTTCCCCGAATGTTGGGGTTCCCACATGAATGTAAATGGGTCTGCCAGATTGATGCAATTTTCCCTCGATTGGCCAATTCATTCCCAGCGTGTGGGGACCCTTGCTAATTGACTATTTCCAGTCAGAAAGTCGCACAGTATGATGTCATCATTTGTGGTGTTTCTAAGGTCCACAGCAAGCATTGCTACCTCTGCAGGCTTCCAAACGAACCACACAGGATGGCAGAGGAGCCTGCAGCAGCTGTGGCCAGTGCCAGACTCCGAGCTGCCTCCAAATTTGACGAGGCTTCACTGCAGGCATTATTGGATGGGGTGAGGGCCCACAGGGAGGTCCTCTTCCCTAGGTCAGGGAGGAAGAGGCCTCCCACTGAGACCAAGGCTGCATGGATGCAGGTGACAGCAGATGTCAACTCGCTGGGAGTCACCAGAAGAACCTGGATACAATGTCGGAAGCGATTCCATGACCTTCACCGTACAGGAAAAGTAAATATGAAGTTTCCATCACCCTCAAACTGATCCTCATTGCCTTTCCCCACCAGCACTCAGCTTTAGCACTCTCTTCCTCCACATCCCACTTCACAGTCACATCCATGCACCCTTACCCATTCCCTCTCTCTGTGCTCACATTCACATAACTATTCCACCATGCAGCCCTCACACTCCCTCTCACTCTGATGCTTTGAACACAACTGACAACACACAGGGAGGGCCCTTGGTCTTGCAGCCTCACACCATCTTTGTCTCCCTCTAAGTATCTGTGCTATTCAATCTCTACACTCACTCCTTCATTCTCACTCAAACTCCACTTGTCTCCCTCATTGCAGGAAAAGAGAGCTCACAACAACAGAGAGCGAGCTAGGACTGGAGGAGGCCCACCCTCAATAGCCCACCTGACCCCCTGGGAGGAAGGAGTGCTGGAAATTATCGGGGCTGATGTGGCTGCGGAAGCTGGGGAAGGAGAGACAGGGGCAGTCCCGCAAGCTGGTGACAGAATAGTTTTCCATCTCTCTCATTGACATAGCATGAGTCGCTGTTATGATTCTGAAGCTACATCATTTGGACTTATGAACATCTGCAAAATCCAATGTGCATGTAACCTTGGCATCACATCTCTAACTCTTTCCTTTACTCCCCCACAGGACCATCCAGAGCCCCCGTCCCCACTGCGGAGGAGGAAGAGGCTGAGCAGCCAGACACCTCAGAGGAAGCTCCAACCTCTGAGGGCACAGCGTCAGCAGAATTCAGAGCACCCAGCACCAGCGCAGACACTCACACCTTGATGGGACCTTCGCAAGATAGAGTAGTGTTGTCACCTGGTGTATCACAGCTCACAAGTGAGCATCAGCAGATGGTGGAGACAGGGACAGCAGTGGAGAGTCCTCGTCGGAAGGCGCAGGGCTCTGCCAGCTCAACTCAGCTGCATGTCGACCCTCTGCCTCTGGGTCCATCCGCAAGAGAAGAGGTGATGGATCGCCATGCACAGATGCAGGAGTCTCTGGCGGGTTTTGTCTCCAGGGTCGCTGCAATTGTGGAGCGAATGGAGGAGTCCATAGCGAACATGAGCAGAGCCTTTGTGGAGTCATTGGCGCATGAACGCATCACCACGGAAAGGATGGTAACCTTCGTGGAAAGGATGGCTATAATAGAGGAGAGGATGGCTATGGCCATGGAGGAGCTAAGTCGCCATCGTGTTGAAAACATGGTGAGTGTTCAGAATAGACTGACATCTCCGGAGGAGCGATGGTCAGCTATTGAGCAGAGAAACCAGACCTTCATGGCAGGCCCTCTGAGTAGGACTGTCATTGTAGAAACGGGTCCCCATGGCCCCCCTGATGTGCAGCAAGCTGCTCTCAAGCCACTTGCAGGCACTGAGGGAGACCTGACCCATGAGAAGGAGGTTGGTGGCAGACCTCAAGGAAGTGAGTTCCAGGGAGCAGTGAGGCGAGGAGGAGCCCGGTATAAAAACCGGCACGAGCACCGAAGCCCGACCAGTTCCAGGGAGCAGTGAGGTGAGGAGGAGCCCGGTATAAAAATCGGCGAGAGCACCGAGGCCCGACCAGTTCCAGGGAGCAGCGAGGCGAGGAGGAGCCCGGTATAAAAACCGGTGCGAGCACCGAGGCCCGACCAGTTCCAGGGAGCAGTGAGGCGAGGAGGAGCCCGGTATAAAAACCGGCGCGAGCACCGAGGCCCGACCAGTTCCAGGGAGCAGCGAGGTGAGGAGGAGCCCGTTATAAAAGCCGGCACGAGCATCGAGGCCCGACCAGTTCCAGGGAGCAGCGAGGCACACCAACTCAGCAGCGGGGAGAGAGGTAAAAAGTAATCAGAGTGTGACGTCACCAGGGAGCAGGTAAGTGATTGGTTGGTGAGTATTTCTCTTTTTTAAACTTTAACTCTGTGGTTTATAGTTGCTAAGGTCTTTTCTGGTGTAGCGGGGACTGTTGGTAAACCATACAAGCGCCTTAGAGTTTATCTTTAATTGGTGATAGTGAATTAATTTAAATTAATTAAAGAGTAAGTCATGCCAGGAGAGCCCAGCCCCGTGTTATGCTCCTCTTGCTCTATGTGGGAATTCAGGGACGCTGCCTGTGTTCCTGACGACCATGTGTGCCAGAAATGCATCCAGCTGCGGCTACTAGCAGACCGCATGGTGGCGCTGGAGCTGCGGATAGATGGGCTTTGGAGCATTCACGATGCTGAGAGGGTCATGGATAACACGTTTAGTGAGGTGATCACACCGCAGGTAAGGGCTGCACAGGCAGAAGGGAAATGGGTGACCATCAGGCAGAGCAGTAGAGGCAGGCAGGTAGTGCAGGGGACCCCTGTGGCCATCCCCCTCTCAAACAGGTATACCGATTTGGATACTGTTGAGGGGATGACTTACCAGGGGAAGGCAGCAGCAGCCAACTTTCCAGCACCAGGGGTGCTTCTGCTGCTCAGGAAGGGAGGAAAAAGAGTGGGAGAGCAATAGTGGTAGGGGATTCTATCATAAGGGGAACAGATAGGCGTTTCTGTGGCCGTAGACGTGACTCCAGGATGGTTTGTTGCCTCCCTGGTGCCAGGGTCAAGGATGTCACTGAACGGCTGCAGGGCATTCTGAAGGGGGAGGGTGAACAGTCAGAGGTCGTGGTTCACATTGGGACCAATGACATGGGTAAGAAGAGGGATGAGGTCCTGCAGCAAGAATTTAGGGAGCTAGGTAGCAGATTAAAGAGCAGGACCTCAAAGGTTGTAATCTCTGGATTACTCCCGGTGCCACGTGCTAATGAGTATAGGAATAGGAGGATAGAGCAGATGAATGCGTGGCAAAAGAGTTGGTGCAGGAGGGAGGGCTTTAGTTTCCTGGATCACTGGGCCTGCTTCTGGGGAAAGTGGGACTTGTACAAGTCGGACGGGTTGCACCTGAACCAGAGCGGGACAAATATCCTTGCAGGGAGGTTTGCTAGCACTGTTCGGGGGGGTTTAAACTAAAATGGCAGGGGGTTGGGAACCTGAGCAGGGAGACAGAGGAAAGGGAAACAGGGATAAAAGCAAAAGATAGGAAGGAGAAAAACAAAAGTGGCAGTCAGAGAAATCAAAGGTTTAAATCAAACGTGGCCACAGTAAATAATAATTCTAATAGGTCTAAGAGCGTTAAAAAAACAAGCCTGAAGGCTTTGTGTCTTAATGCGAGGAGCATTTGTAATAAGGTGGATGAATTGGCTGCGCAAATAGAGGTAAACGAATATGATTTCATTGGGATTATGGAAATGTGGCTCAAGGATGGCCAAGACTGGGAACTCAACATCCAGGGGTATTCGATATTCAGGAAAGATAGGCAAAAAGGAAAGGGAGGTGGGGTAGCATTACTGGTTAAAGAAGGGATTAATACAATTGTAATGAAGGATATTAGCTCTGATGATGTGGAATCTGTATGGGTAGAATTGAGAAATACTAAGGGGAAAAAAACATTAGTGGGAGTGGTATATAGACCTCCAAACAGTAAGGCGAAGGTTGGGGATGGCATGAAAAGGGAAATTAAAGAAGCGTGCAATAAGGGCACAGCAGTCATCATGGGTGACTTTAATCTACATATAGATTGGGCCAACCAAATTAGTAACAATACTGTGGTGGAGGAATTCCTGGAGTGTTTACGGGATGGTTTCCTGGATCAATATGTCGAGGAACCAACCAGAGATCAGGCCATCTTAGACTGGGCATTATGTAATGAGAAAGGATTAATTAGCAATCTTGTTGTACGAGGCCCCTTGGGTCGGAGCAATCATAATATGATCGAATTCTTCATTAAGATGGAGAATGAAGTAGTTGACTCAGAGTCTCGGGTCCTCAATTTAAATAAAGGAAACTACGATGGTCTGAGGAGCGAGTTGGGTAGGATTGATTGGGGAATGGCACTCAAAGGGTTGACGGTGGATAGGCAATGGCAAACATTCAAAGACCGAATGGATGAGCTACAGAATTTGTTCATCCCAGTTTGGCATAAAAATAAAACAAAAAAGGTGACTCAACCGTGGCTAACAAAGGAAATTAGGGATAGCATAAGATCCAAGGAGACGATATATAAATTGGCCAGAAAAAGCAATAATCCTGAGGATTGGGAGCAGTTTAGGATTCAACAAAGGAGGACAAAGGGATTAATTAAGAAAGGGAAAATAGAATATGAGAGTAAGCTTGCAGGGAGCATAAAAACTGACTGTAACAGCTTTTATAGATATGTGAAGAGAAAAAGATTGGTGAAGTCAAGCGTAGGTCCCTTGCAGTCAGAATCAGGGGAATTTATAATGGGAAACAAAGAAATGGCAGACCAACTAAATTCATACTTTGGTTCTGTCTTCACAAAGGAGGACACAAATAACCTCCCAGAGATGCCGGGGAACATAGGGTCTGATGAAAGGGTGGAACTGAAAGAAATCAGTATTTGCAGGGAAATGGTGTTAGGAAAAATGATGGGACTGATGGCCGATAAATCCCCAGGGCCTGATAATCTACATCCCATCTTCCAGAACTCGATAGACTCTGGAACAGTACCCATGGATTGGAGGGTAGCTAATGTTACCCCACTATTCAAAAAAGGTGGTAGAGAAAAAGCGGGGAATTATAGACCGGTAAGCCTGACATCGGTAGTGCGGAAAATGCTAGAATCTATTATAAAAGATGTAATAGCAGAGCACTTGGTAAGCAGTGACAGGATCGGACAAAGTCAACATGGATTTACAAAAGTTAAATCATGCTTGACTAATCTACTGGAATTTTTTGAGGATGTAACTAGTAAAATAGATAAGGGAGAACCAATGGATGTGGTATATTTGGACTTTCAGAAGGCTTTCGATAAGGTCCCACATAAGAGATTAGCGTGCAAAATTAAGGCACATGGGATTGGGGGCAAGGCATTGACTTGGATAGAGAACTGGTTGGCGGACAGAAAGCAAAGAGTTGGAATAAACAGGTCATTTTCCGAGTGGCAGGCAGTGACTAGTGGGGTACCGCAAGGATCGGTCCTAGGACCCCAGCTGTTCACAATATATATTAATGATCTGGACGAGGGAATTGGATGTAATATCTCCAAATTTGCAGACGACACAAAGCTGGGTGGGAGGGTAAGCTGTGAGGAGGATGTCGTGAAACTCCAGCACGATTTGGACAGGTTGGGTGATTGGGCAGAAACATGGCAAATGCACTATAATGTGGATAAATGTGAGGTTATCCACTTTGGTGGCAAAAACAGGAAGGCAGATTATTATTTGAATGGCAATAGATTGGGAGAAGGGGAAGTGCAAAGAGACCTGGGTGTTCTTGTGCACCAGTCGCTGAAGGTAAGCATGCAGGCGCAGCAGGCGGTTAAGAAGGCAAATGGTATGTTGGCCTTCGTAGCAAGAGGTTCGAGTACAGGAACAAGGATGTCTTGCTACAGTTGTACAGGGCCTTGGTGAGACCGCACCTTGAGTATTGTGTGCAGTTTTGGTCGCCTTACCTGAGGAAGGACGTTCTTGCCATGGAAGGAGTGCAGCGAAGATTCACCAGGCTGATACCTGGGATGGCAGGAATGACGTATGAGGAGAGATTGTGTCGATTGGGCTTATACTCACTGGAGTTTAGAAGATTGAGAGGGGATCTCATCGAAACCTATAAAATTCTGTCAGGCCTGGGCAGACTAGATGCAGGAAGGATGTTTCTGATGGCCGGGGAGTCCAGAACCAGGGGTCATAGTCTAAGGATAAGGGGTAAGCCATTTAGGACTGAAATGAGGAGGAATTTCTTCACCCAGAGAGTGGTGAACCTGTGGAATTCTCTGCCACAGAGGGCGGTGGAGGCCAGTTCATTAAATATATTCAAGAAAGAGTTGGATATATTTCTTAAGGCTAAAGGGATCAAGGGATATGGGGAGAAGGCAGGGACAGGGTACTGAATTTGGATGATCAGCCATGATCTCATTGAATGGCGGAGCAGGCTCGAAGGGCCGAATGGCCTACTCCTGCTCCTATCTTCTATGTTTCTATGTTTAAGTGGGGGCTCCTCTCCAAGCGCTCACACTTCCATGCCACTGCAGTGTCCTCGGTCAGAGCCCCGCCGGAGTCCACACCCAACGGAGATAGAGGTCTCAACCCTGCACAGCCGCAGGAGCAGCAGACTGCTGGCGAGCCCTCATCGGCTCGCCATCCCAGAGGACACCGCCAAAGGTGGCGAGACAGGAGCAGCAGGAAAGTGAGCAAGGGGCCTCCACATCTGCTGAAGCCACAGGGGAACCACTACGTAGGAGCATGCGTAAGAGGAAAATAAAGCACTAATAGTCACAAGGGTAGTCACTTGGGTGAAATGTTGTGTTTATTTGAAAAATGCCATCAGCTGGTTATTGTAAATAAAATTTCTGATGGCAACTTCTGCAGTTGTGGCGTGTGTCATTTCGCGAATGGGGCTGGAGGTCCTCTAATGCCAAGAGGGGAAGGAAAAAAAGGCCTCCCATGCTTCTGGTAGGTGCCTCAGTTGAGGAAGCGCTGAGTGAGGGTGGCTAGAGGGGCTTCCCAGGAGCTCACACTGGAGAAGTGTGTGAGGCTCCAACCTTCCACAGCTGTGCCTAAGCCTGGAACAAGTTGCCCCAAGCCTGAAACAACAAGGTCCTGCAACCTACAAATGATGTCTGATTAAATCTCTTCTTTCCTGATTGACCTGCAGCCGATAGTCAGCAATCCGATATTGTTCACGCCAGGTTTCATCAGCGGGGTTCCCACCAGGAATGTTTAATGTGGGAAAAGGCTGAAAATAGCAAGGGCCCCTTAAAATGGCATTATAGATGCCAATTATTGGTGATTAAGGTGCCTGAAGACCACTCCCACCTGCTGCGGGCGGGACTGATTCGGGTCGGACAGAAACGCCTGGGTGAAAATCGGACGGAGCGGGGAATCAGGCGGGGGGGGGTGGTCGCGACCCCCTATTTTTGCGATTTCCCCCCCCCCACACCTGAAAGCCCGCCTGACAGCTCTAGGAAAATCGGCCCCTAAGACTGAGACAGAGCCTGAGACTGGAGTGAGACAGGGCAGAGACTGAGACAGAGACTGAGACTGAGACTGGAGTGAGACAGGGCAGAGACTGAGACAGCGACTGAGACTGGAGTGAGACAGGGCAGAGACTGAGACAGAGACTGAGACTGGAGTGAGACAGGGCAGAGACTGAGACTGAGACTGGAGTGAGACAGGGCAGAGACTGAGACAGAGACTGAGACTGAGACTGGAGTGAGACAGGGCAGAGACTGAGACAGAGACTGAGACTGAGACTGGAGTGAGACAGGGCAGAGACTGAGACAGAGACAGAGACTGAGACTGAGACTGGAGTGAGACAGGGCAGAGACTGAGACAGAGACTGAGACTGAGACTGGAGTGAGACAGGGCAGAGACTGAGACAGAGACTGAGACTGAGACTGGAGTGAGACAGGGCAGAGACTGAGACAGAGACTGAGACTGAGACTGGAGTGAGACAGGGCAGAGACTGAGACAGAGACTGAGACTGAGACTGAGACCGGAGTGAGACAGGGCAGAGACTGAGACAGAGACTGAGACTGAGACTGGAGTGAGACAGGGCAGAGACTGAGACAGAGACAGAGACGGAGACTGAGACTGGAGTGAGACAGGGCAGAGACTGAGACAGAGACTGAGACTGAGACTGGAGTGAGACAGGGCAGAGACTGAGACAGAGACTGAGACTGAGACTGGAGTGAGACAGGGCAGAGACTGAGACAGAGACTGAGACTGAGACTGGAGTGAGACAGGGCAGAGACTGAGACAGAGACTGAGACTGAGACTGAGACTGGAGTGAGACAGGGCAGAGACTGAGACAGAGACTGAGACTGAGACTGGAGTGATACAGGGCAGAGACTGAGACAGAGACTGAGACTGAGACTGGAGTGAGACAGGGCAGAGACTGAGACAGAGACTGAGACTGAGACTGGAGTGAGACAGGGCAGAGACTGAGACAGAGACAGAGACTGAGACTGGAGTGAGACAGGGCAGAGACTGAGACAGAGACTGAGACTGAGACTGGAGTGAGACAGGGCAGAGACTGAGACAGAGACTGAGACTGAGACTGGAGTGAGACAGGGCAGAGACTGAGACAGAGACTGAGACTGAGACTGAGACTGGAGTGAGACAGGGCAGAGACTGAGACAGAGACTGAGACTGAGACTGGAGTGAGACAGGGCAGAGACTGAGACAGAGACAGAGACTGAGACTGAGACTGGAGTGAGACAGGGCAGAGACTGAGACAGAGACTGAGACTGAGACTGGAGTGAGACAGGGCAGAGACTGAGACAGAGACTGAGACTGAGACTGGAGTGAGACAGGGCAGAGACTGAGACAGAGACTGAGACTGAGACTGGAGTGAGACAGGGCAGAGACTGAGACAGAGACTGAGACTGAGACTGAGACTGGAGTGAGACAGGGCAGAGACTGAGACAGAGACTGAGACTGAGACTGGAGTGAGACAGGGCAGAGACTGAGACAGAGACTGAGACTGAGACTGAGACTGGAGTGAGACAGGGCAGAGACTGAGACAGAGACTGAGACTGAGACTGGAGTGAGACAGGGCAGAGACTGAGACAGAGACAGAGACTGAGACTGAGACTGGAGTGAGACAGGGCAGAGACTGAGACAGAGACTGAGACTGAGACTGGAGTGAGACAGGGCAGAGACTGAGACAGAGACTGAGACTGAGACTGGAGTGAGACAGGGCAGAGACTGAGACAGAGACAGAGACTGAGACTGAGACTGGAGTGAGACAGGGCAGAGACTGAGACAGAGACTGAGACTGAGACTGGAGTGAGACAGGGCAGAGACTGAGACAGAGACTGAGACTGAGACTGGAGTGAGACAGGGCAGAGACTGAGACAGAGACTGAGACTGAGACTGGAGTGAGACAGGGCAGAGACTGAGACTGAGACTGAGACTGGAGTGAGACAGGGCAGAGACTGAGACAGAGACTGAGACTGAGACTGGAGTGAGACAGGGCAGAGACTGAGACTGAGACTGAGACTGAGACTGGAGTGAGACAGGGCAGAGACTGAGACAGAGACTGAGACTGAGACTGAGACTGGAGTGAGACAGGGCAGAGACTGAGACAGAGACTGAGACTGGAGTGAGACAGGGCAGAGACTGAGACTGAGACTGGAGTGAGACAGGGCAGAGACTGAGACTGAGACTGAGACTGGAGTGAGACAGGGCAGAGACTGAGACAGAGACTGAGACTGAGACTGGAGTGAGACAGGGCAGAGACTGAGACTGAGACTGAGACTGGAGTGAGACAGGGCAGAGACTGAGACTGAGACAGAGACTGAGACTGGAGTGAGACAGGGCAGAGACAAAGACTGAAACTGAGATAGGACTGAGACAGGGCAGAGACTGAGACAGATGCAGAGTGATTCTTCTCCCTCCATCCAATGTGACTTCAGTGGCGGAGTCACGAAAACCCCGGGAGAGCAAGTTTCCACAGCTGTCCGCCGACGTTACAGCAGACAGCCGGAAGCGCCTCTCCGGAGATTTTCCCCCTTTTATCTTTTATTTATTTAGTTAATAGTCTCCAACTCTGACTTTGACTGTCTGCAGTCCTTATCCAAGAAGGTCATGACACAGACAGCTTTCACACTCACAGTGATCAAAGCATCCACTTCAAAGGACCTGCTACTTTAAAATATATACTTCAGATCCAAACTGTTAGTCAGCGTACACCCAAAAATAAAACGATATAACCTGGCTGATGAGTACAATCTTCCCAGTAAACCATACTAAGAGAAAATGTGTCATCAACTCCTTTCTTTATATATTCACACTTAGGCAAGAACCATGAAAAAAGACTATTTAAAAACTCTCAGCGCAGGCTTAACAAAGCAAGAGATAAAACCGGGTCAAGCCAGCTGTTAGCAAGGGAATGTAGTCAGAGTATGCCACATTCATCGACATTGTGCAACTTTTTCAAAAATATCTGATTAAAAGCTTCATAAATAAAGGATTCTGTTACATATTTAAATGTGAGGTTGCATGTTTTGAAACAGAATTGAAGCATGTACCATTATTGAACTGTATAATTTTGGATGAGACGTTAAACCGAGGCCCCGTTTTAGGTGGACGTAAAATATCCTATGACACTATTCGAAGAGCAGCGGAATTCTTCCCAAAGTCCTGGACAATATTTATCCCTCATCCAATATCACTTGTGGGACCTCACTGTGCGAAAATTGGCTGCTGTGTTTCCTACACTACAACAGTGACTACACTTCAAAAGCACTTCATTGGCTGTGAAGCACTTTGGGATGTCCTGAGGATGTGAAAGGTGCTGTATAAATACAAGTTCTTTCTTTTCCCAAACAATATACAGTGACACTAGCTGGGCTCGCAAATGTGGACGTCATGTCCAGGTTTGTCTGCAATGCCCTTGTGGTCAAATAGCCAACTCACACACGCTGCCTGGACTCACGGGTGAAGAATGCCTATTTGGAGAGAAGATTGGAATAGCATCATTCTGTGAGTAAACACATTTGTTTCCAAAAAGAGGAATGTTTAGTGTGCGTTGAAGTGATGAAATGTGGAAGTATATCAGTGACTCTGACTTCTCCTTATGAAAAATGTAACACAATGAAAAAAGTGAATGTCGGCCTGATGTAGATCTGTGTGCCGATAACTTTATTTTATATTTGAAAGGACAAATTCCTATAAATTAAAATGGCGAGTGAGATCAATGGGTGCACAATAACCATTATGCTTGACTTCTCTTTGTGGGGAATTTTGTGACTTTAGAAACCCCAAACAACAGTTTGCGGATAAATGATTAATGGGAGTATGTCAGCTACCCATCACTCTGGAAAAAACTTGCATTTATATAGCACCTTTCACATCCTTAGGACATTCCAAAGCATTTCACAGTCAATTCATTATTTTTGAAGTGTAGTCACTGTTGTTTTGTAGGCAATCGGCAGCTGATTTGCACACAGCAAGATCCCACAAACCACAATGAGATAAATGCTGTGTGCATAAACAGTTTGGAAAGTTCCCAAACCCGATTTGATCCACCCCCCACCCCACTCAACCTCAACCCTTCACACGCGGCAGGCTGGGTTAAAATTGCACCTTATGTGCTCAACGGAGAGCAGCACAGATTCACCAGAATGATACCGGGGCTAAAAGGGTTAAATTATGAGGACAGGTTGCATAGACTAGGCTTGTGTTCCCTTAAATATAGAAGATCAAGGGGTGATCTAATTAAGATGTTTAAGATGATTAAAGGAGTTGACGGGGTCGCTGGAGAACAACTATTTCCTCTGGTGGGGACTCCAGAACATTGTAGGGTAACAAGGTAGTTTTAGGTCATTTAAATGTCATAGGGGGAAAAATTCAGTTGGTTTGCGCCTCCCGTTAGCGCCTTAAGAGGGCGCTAATGGGGCGCAAAGCAACTAGCACCCGGGCGTGGCAATGTCTGCGCTGCTCGTGAAATTGACCAGCCATTTTGCGGCGGCGCTAAACACTACCGCCCCGATCTACGCATGCAGATCTTGACGTCATTCGAGCGTGCAACGTCCTTGTGGCGCCCCCCTCCTTTCCACCTGGAAGCAACAACAGGTAGACTGGAACGTTTCCCAGTCGCTGTGGGGCTGGGGGGGGGGCGCTATTTAAAGGCGGCCTCTTCCTGGCTTTTTCTGTGGTAGACATTTTTGCACCACTCGTTCTGACAGAGAGAGAGATTCTGAGAGAGAGAAGGAGAGACTTCTGCATAGAGTCAATGCTGTGTGAAGTAGTTTTGGCTAATGAGCATCACTTTGCAGGTACTTTTGTTTTTGACCTTCATTACTTTGATTGCCAAGAGACTATGGGGGCTGCACTGATTCTGGGCATCGTCCTGTGCCTGCAGATTCAGAGGCAACAGAGACGCAGAGAGAGAGTGGCAATCATGGCCAGACAGAGGAGGGCCAACAGGCCTCTGTACAGGAGACCTTACCCTCCCAGGGTATTTCGCCAAAAATTCTCCTACATTAATTTGTCTGAGGAGCAGTGTTTGCGAAGGCTGCACTTCAGCAAGGAGGTGGTCACTGAGCTCTGCCACCTGCTGCAGCAGATCTGCAGCCTCTACTGAGGACCAGGACGTCTCTGTCGGTGCAGTGAAGATCACAGTGACTCTGAACTTTTATGCCATCGGCTCCTTTCAAGCAGCTACTGGGGACATCGCGAATATCTCCCAGTTCGCGGTCCATTGCTGCATCCATCAGTTCACAAATGCCCTCTATAAAAGGAGACGAGAGTACATCTCTTTCCCGATGACCCGGACCAAACAGCATGAACGCGCACTGGGCTTTGTGAGGATAGCGGGCTTCCCCATGGTGCAGGGCGCCATTGACTGCATGCATGTGGCATTGCGTGCACCGCATGAGAATGCAGAGGATTTCCACAACCGAAAGGGATTCCACTCCTTAAACGTCCAGTTGGTCTGTGACCACAGACAGCTGATACTCGCTGTCAATGCCCGCTATCCTGGCAGCAGCCATGATGCATTCATCCTGCACCAGACTGCTGTGGCAGAACTTTTCCAGGCACCGCATCACCCAAGTGGTTGGCTCCTCGGGGACAAGGGATGTCCTCTGTGCACCTGGCTGATGACACCGCTCCGTACCCCCAACACCCCTGCTGAGCTGCGGTACAACAATAGCCATCTCGCCACCAGGAACATCATTGAGCACACAATCAGCGTGCTCAAACAACGGTTCCGCTGTCTGGACCACTCAGGAGGAGCCCTGCAGTACTCACCTGAGCGAGTCTCCCTCTTCATAGTTGTGTGCTGCATGCTGCATAACCTGGCAATCCTCAGGACCCAGCCAATGCCACCAGGCCTTCGAGCACCACTGGAGGAGGAGGAGCAAGAGGAGGAGGATGATCATCAGCAGCACCAAGGCGGGAGGGAGGCCCACAATGTTGAAACGGGAAGGGCCGTCCATCAACGGCTGATAGCAAGCCGCTTCTAGGCCCCTGCTGAGGAAATGGCTTCTGCCATTCAGAACAACATGAATGAAACCAACCCGCAACCCCTAAGCCGGCCAAGGCAGCAATGATTCCAAAGACCAAACAATTACATTTTGAATACAAAAGCTTATTTATTTTACAAACTCTGTGTGTGTCATTTCTTCATGAGAAACACAAAAAACGTAACTGGTTCTCACAACCTGGAGAAAATGTCCAAAACACTAAACAAAAGTTTGAACACGAACCTCGGCCTTTAATAAAAAAGTGACCAACATTTTGTCACACCTCCTACTTTTTGCCCTTCAAGGGTGATCTCCTTCCCATGCGCATTTCCCCCCTTCCCACCCTACTGCTCCTCCGTAATGGGACCCCAGTGGCTGCAGCAAGGCTGCTGGAAGGCTGCTGATTGTCAGAACCTGAGACTGCAGATGCCCTTGAAGGACAGCCTCGACCAGCTCTGGGCCTGGAGGGCCGAGCTGCAGACTGCCCCAACTCTGCATGGGCAGCAGCAGTCTGGCCTACAGGCGGTGGCAAGTGCAATGAGGAAGTGACAGTGGTGGCAGCAGGAATGCTTTCATCTTGAGAGAGGACAGCAACTCCCTGCTCGACCGACACACTGGCACTCCCACAGTGCAGCACTTCAGCATCCAGAGCAATCTGCTGGAGCACAGATTGCTGGCCTGCTGCGGCACGGTGAGAGCTCTGGAGAAATGTGTCCGAACCAGCGACAATGGCAGCAGTCAGTGCTTGCGTGGCCTCAATCTGAGTCTGCATGAGACCAGTCTGAGATGGGGTCGTGGCAGCCAGTGAATGAATTGCAGCACTAAGCTTTAGCGTGGCATCCGCCTGTGCTACAGCGAAGTGCACCACACTCCTTGCCAGTGATTCAATGCATTCGGGCACCCTTCCCACTGCACCCATGAGCTCAGTGTGCATGTCCACCGCCTGGGTGTTCATTTCAACAATGAGCCACTCCTCCTCTGCGTCCAGTGCAGTAGGACTCGCTGGCCTACTCTCCCTCCGGGGAGAAGGCCCCCAAGCTTCCCTACCCCCATTGCGTTGCTACAGCCCGCTGGGTCCTGGAGCTTCACCCTCATTAGACCCTTCCCCCCTGCTCCACTCCAGGGAAGGCATGTTCCCAGTGTGGGCATGGGCTTCCTCGGGAGAGGGTGGCGCTGATGCTCCGGCTTCATCTTCCTCCTCGCCTGCAGCTTCACTCCCACTGGCATCTTGAGGGCCCGTCTCCTCAGCTGGTGAATCACCGTCTGAAAGCAGGAAGGTACAAAAGTGGCTTTAGCGTGAGGACAGGGGGGGGCAGTAAGGGAGGAATGAGTGCAGCAATTGAGTAATTTGGATTGAAAGTGTCAAAGGCTGGTGTTGTGAGGGACAAGTGGAAAGAGAGAGGACAAAATGGTGATGATCTTGCCATTGCTGTCCAGAACAGGGTCGGCCTCTCCAGTGGCGACGTGACTGATCACCTGGCTTGCCACAATCCTGTGGATGCGCGCCTCAAGATCGCTGAGGGGTTGGAGATGAGGCCGCCCTCCACCCATCCGTTGCTGCTGTCTCCTATTATGAGATAGCGTGGCCTGCAAGAAAAAGGACGGCGTTTGAGTAAATATACAGCCATGGTCTTGCCTGATGTGCCTCCCATAATTGAATAGCCCTTACTGTATGCAGCCATGGTCTTGCCTGATGTGCCTCCTGTAAAGTCTGTGGGTTGTATAGCGAAGTAATACACAGACTACAAGAGTAACTTAAACAGGACTTTACTATTCGAAGGTCAGGGCGAATCTGCCCAATAAATTCTGCCACAGCACTTATATACCGGTGTGGTCACCGTCGGTATTATAGTATACAGCAGCCAGGATAAAGTAGTGCCACACCTAAAATAGTTCTCTTAAAGGTGGACGGTTACATAAAATAGTTCTCTTAAAGGTAGAACGGTTACATACACTACAATCCTCCTTTTTTAGCTGACAACATACTTGTTCTCCATTAAACATACATGTATTCAACTTCATGTAAAACAATTCACAGATATAGTCTCTGTGGAAAACAGTTCACAATTTCAGTCTCTGTGGAAAACAGTTCACAGATTTAGTCTCTGTGGAGGCGTCTCCTGTGCTTCTTAACTCAGTCCGGACAACGCCTCCGTGGTGTAGCAGTTCCCGGTGGTGTAGTCGGTTCACGTTGCTGGAGTGACTCATCCAATCGTCCTTCCCTAAACTTAACAGCTTGAACTTCCGTCACTCCTGAACCAGCATTGCTGACTTTTAAAAACCACTGGATTCCTTGGGAAGTTTTTCTACTTCCAACTGATTTGGCTCCATTCGGAGGGAGCACGTGCGTGGTCTGGTAGAGGTGATAATGGTTCAGATGGTCATTATTTTCTGCTTCGTCTTTTCCTTTTCTGCTTCTTGGAGACTCTCTGGGCTCCACTGTCAGCTGCCAGCTGCCTGCACAGTTCCTCCCGTAGTAGCGCCACCATCTCCCGATGTTCCTCAGACTTTTTGTGATTCATCAAGGTTTCTGCACTTTGGGAGTTTTCATCACAAGCTGGGCAGAACAGGTCCTCGTAATATTCGGTGTCGCTCAACAGGTCATGGTCATATTCGGTGTCGTCCTGAGCTAAGCCAGTGGGAGGGTCTTCTATTTCCTCCCTACCCAGCTGGATGTTAGCCAACTTTTGTTCCAAATCCTGACATCTTTCCTGAAGAGACTTCTTCATGTGTTCAGCTTCATCCCACTTTTCCTGGGCTTCCTGCAAGTCTTTTACTAATGACATCATTTGTGATTTCAATACTTCAACTTCATTCGGAGATTGATTGATCGGACTATTCAATCCCTCTACTGAAGTAGCTGTTTCAGTATTCTGTTGTTCTGCATTGCCGTGCGTCAGCGTACTTTTGGCATCCAAGGGCTGTTCTGCTGCAGACTTCAGTCTGGGTTGCCACCTCAGCTCTTCCAATGACTTTTGAGAGCTCCCTTCCCTTTGAAGATTGAGGCTCGTATTTAAGTTTTTCCCATTTTAGAGTTTTATCCCTCAGCATATGAATGAGTTGGCTGACTGTTAACTCTTCTGTCCTCATCCCTTTTCCATTAGCTGCAGGGCTGTTTAGAACCTTGTCCTGGGGCTCCTTTGCTGCTTCTACTTCGCCGTCATCCGCAGCCCCCATCATTCGAATTTCCACTAATGAATCGTCCGGTGATGCTGCACCCAACTTCAGTAGGAGCTCGGAAGTCATGTCGACCAACTCAGCTTTTTCTGCCTGCAACCTGCTAACCAGCGCCTTCAGTTGCTGAACATCTTGCTCCACCAGATTAGAGCACGCACCTTCAGAGACCGAATCAGCTTTGATTCGTTTGGCCTCCTCGCGCAGACGGTTTGTGTGCTCCTGCTCCATTTTCTCCCTCAGCTGCTTCTGTTGTCTTCCCAGATTCTCCCACTCTGTGTCCAAGAACTTTTTCATTGCTGTTGTCTCTTGCTCAAGACGGCGACTCAATTGTTCTAATTGCTGTTGTAATTTGAAATAAAGTTGAGTTTGAGCTCGGTGTTCCTCAGTAATGTATATGTCTGTAAACTGGACAGACTCAGAATTCTCTGTCAAACTATGTTGTTGTTGTTCAGTGGAATTCTGTTCTGAAACTTTGTTCTCCTCTAGCGCATAAGCCTTTATGCACGCCTTCGTTTTTCCAACCTCAGTCAGCAAGTCCATTTTAGCCTTGTCTTTCATACTTGGGCTGGTCTTATCGTCATCCGTTTCAGAGTCTGAGCTGATTGTCTGCACCGAGTCCTCACTCGTTATTGCTTTTAGGTAGTGCCATTCCATGTCTATTTTCTTGATCCACTCCTGTCCTAGAAGTGGTGATCCTCCCTCAGGTAGTACGTATAAGTCCATTCCGGGGTGTTCTTTGCCCCTGTCTCTCACCTTGACTCTTATCTTTCCCATGGGGTATACTTTATGCCCCATGTATGTCTGCAATACGAACTTGGTATCTCTCAAGGGTATATGTGAGAATAGCCGGTTGTAATCCCTTCGATTTATGACTGATAAGGCTGATCCAGTGTCCAACTCCATTTTTACTTGGACTCCGGCTATTTTTAGCATGACCCAGATAGTTCGTAGGTCAGCTTCCTTACTCACATTGTGAATTCTCAGACTACCCAGTTCCTGGCCGTTTGGGTCTGAATCCGAATTCTGTTCGTCTGAACTCTTCTCAGCCACCTTGTGTACTTTGTTGTACTTTTCCGGTGATGGCTTTTTTTGGTTGTTGGTCTTCTTTCCTGACCGGCATACTTTAGCTATGTGCCCCAGTTTGCCACATTTTCGACATTCCTGGTTTTTAAACCAGCATTGGTTCTGGTCATGTGTTGTCTTCCCACAACGATAACATTTTGTTGTACCCGAAGTAATTTGATCCACACTGAGTACCGCTGCCTTTAGCTGCATTTCCGCAGTTCCTTTCGCTGCTGCTTCATGTGATGCTGCAATAAGGACAGCCCTATCAAGTGTAAGGTCGTTCTCTTCGAGCAGTCGCTTTTGCGTTCCTTCCTTCGACAACCCGCACACGAACTTGTCTCGCAATGCCCCTGTCAGATTTCCTCCAAACTGGCAGTATTTCGCTAATCTACGCAGTTCGACCAAGTATTCCGCGTTGCTTTCCTCTTTCCGTTGCGTTCTCGCATAAAATTTGAATCGTTCCGCCAACATCAGCGGTGTGGGGTTCAAGTGATCCTTCAGAACAGCAACAATATTAGCGAAGGTCTGATCCGCCGGTTTAGCTGGTGATAGAAGATGCTTCAATAACCCGTATGTCTTCGCGCCCATCGAGTTTAGCAAGGTTATAGCTTTATCATCATCTTCTATTTTATTGGCCTCACAATATATCTCGATACGTTCTACGTACGTGGCCCAATCTTCCACCTTGGCATCGAAGTTGTTGATGTTACCATGCTTAGGCATCTTCACTATCTCTCACTATCTTTCTGCGAAACAACAGGATTTCTCTTTAACTTTTTAACTTTTTCTTTTTTTTCCAAAATGGCGGGTTCCCGCGCTTGTCTTCTTCCCCCCTACTGGCAAAATGGCGGTTTCCCGCTCCTGACTTCTTCCTCTGGTGGGAGGGGTAAGCTTTGCCCTCGGGCGACGACCGCTGGTTTACGGGGTTTGTAGCCTGTGCGCCGGCTTCAGTTTATTCTGAAGCGCGCGCTAGAAAAGCCGATCGCGTTCCTTGTCCCCCCCCCTTCTTCTTTTCAGCAGGGGCAACCGGCGCTGGGGACAACCAGTTGGCGTCGGACAGATCCAGCTCCTGGTCCTTCACGGCAGCTGCTGCAAGCCGCTGGCCGGAACCTCGCTCGGTCTCTCTCTCGGGCTCTGTCTCTCCCGCTCGCGCGGCTCTCGCTCGCTCTCTCTCGGGCTCTGTCTCTCCCGCTTGCTCGGCTCTCGCTCGCTCTCTCTCGGGCTCTGTCTCTCCCGCTCGCGCGGCTCTCCCTCAGCGGCTTTAAACGCCTCTCCCAGACCTCCCGCAGTCCGGTCCTTTCCTCCCCGGCTGCGGCTGATTCTTCACGGGTTTTTTAGTTATTTATTTATTTATTGCCTCCGCGCCTTATGATCCCGGTCGCAGCGCCTCGCGGCCTCGGTAGGTGCCCGGCCTTTTTCACCCCAATCGCGCCTCCCAGCTTCTCGCAGTCCGGTGCTTTCCTCCCCGGCTGTGGCTGAGTTCTCCGTGGCTTATTTATGTTTATATCTTCCCGTGCCTTACGATCCCGGTCGCAGCGCCTCGTGGTCGCGGTATTTGTCCGGCCTTTTTCGCCGTCACGGTCTAGTCGTCTCACGACGCTCCCCAGCCCGCTTGTACCGCGGCTTCTGCTCCACGCTGCCCCAGTCTCAGCGCCTCTGGGCCCGACTTCTGTCCGGCTCCTTTCCCCCTCGACCGTGGTCGAGTGCACCGCCCTTATCCTCCGTTTATTTGTTTCTATTTTCCCTTTACTCACAGTCACCGTGGCCGACTTGCTTCTCGTGCTAATCGGCTCACTCCCCACCGTGGCAGAAGGGACAATCAGTGCCTGTTGCTGATGGAAGACTTCGTGTTTGAAATCTTCCCCCTTTCTTGGTCTGCAGACTCGAGTTTTCTCTCAGCAAAACGACGAGGGCGGGTGCCTCTTCTCGACGCTTCGTTAACTGCTTCGGACGTATTGCTGCACGCAGGGTAAGATCGAACTCGTCGCCACTGTAAAGTCTGTGGGTTGTATAGCAAAGTAATACACAGACTACAAGAGTAACTTAAACAGGACTTTACTATTCGAAGGTCAGGGCGAATCTGCCCAATAAATTCTGCCACAGCACTTATATACCGGTGTGGTCACCGTCGGTATTACAGTATACAGCAGCCAGGATAAAGTAGTGCCACACCTAAAATAGTTCTCTTAAAGGTGGACGGTTACATAAAATAGTTCTCTTAAAGGTAGAACGGTTACATACACTACACCTCCCATAATTGAATAGCCCTTACTGTAAGCAAAGTGTGGAATGTGCGTGTGTGTTTCATGAGAGGGCCATAGGTGTTGGATGAGTGTTGGGCATTGGGGTTTTAAGACCCTCTGGCCATAGAGTGAAGTTGAGATGGAGGGATGGAGAGGTATTAAAAAAAAGCCACACACCCTGACGACCCGAGTGAAGTCGTTGAACTTTTTGAGACATTGAGTATGGGTCCTGGGCACCATGCCCCTGGAGGAGACGCTCTGAGCCACCTCCCTCCACACTCTTCTGTACTCACACGGCAAAGGCCTCCTGCCACTTTCAAGGAAGAGTATAGATCTTCTGCGCTCCACCGCGTCAACCAGAGCATCCAAGACCCGCTCGCTGAAGCGCTGAGTTCATTCTCTCACCCTCTCCATAGTCCTTGGCTGGAAGATTTAGGCACAGGTCCCTCCAGGCCAAGATTCAAGGCTCCAATGAGCAGGGTGTGGCTGGGGAGCAAGATCGACCCTCCCCTTTAAGAACTGTCCGGCGCCAGTGTGTCTGTGTTCCATTGCTAACTGACATCACCTGTGCTGCGTCCGCGCTCTGAGGTAGCACCTCGCTCCTCGGCCTTTGCGCCTTAAGACAGGTGTGTAGCGCCTGATTTAGCGCTCCAATCACCTCCAGGGGCGATAAAAGCCAAGTTTGCAGTCGGAGGCGATAATTAGCGCCAGGCGCCAAACTTTGCGCACGGCCGATAATGGCACCCCAAACGGGGCGATACTGAATTTTTCCCCCCATGAACTTTTGACCCAGCCTGTACGTTAACTACAAACAGAGACTTTTTTCTACTGTTAAAAAAGGCAGAAAACAGAAAAAGGTACACTGTAACAGCCACAAAATTAGAGCTAGGTTGTTCAGGGTGATGTCAGGAAGCACGTCTTCATCCAAAGGGTAGCGGAAATCTGGAACTCTCTCCCCCAAAAAGTTGTTGAGGCTGGCTCAATTGAAAATTTCAAAACTGAGATTGATAGATTCTTGTTATGCAAAGGTATTATGGGACGTGGAACCAAGGTGGGTAAATGGCGTTAAGATACAGATCAACCATGATCTAATTGAATGGCAGAACAGGCTCAAGGGCTTGAATAGCCTAATCCTGTTCCTTTGTTCCTATGACCCAGAAACAGAACAATTTTTCTGTTGTTTTTTATAGCTGTGAGTGATGTTTCCGTGATTCAGAATTCAGGATCTGATGAAGGAATACACTCTCAACTTTAAACGATCCTTCCTCTTTACAGACATTGACTGGCTTGCCATGTACTTCCAGAATTTGTGGTTCTTTTTCCTCTTTGTGTCAGAATTCTCAGTGCTCTCCTGTAAAGACAGGGCTGCTGCTATTGAATGAAATCCCCTCCCCACTGGCAGTCACTATATTACTACCTTTGGTAACTTGATCTTCTGCTTGGCAGTACCAGTTTAACACTGATCATTGCTACAGCGCCCATGCAGACCTCGCTCAGGGAAGCACCTTCGCCATCAACCTGCTTCATCAATGACCTGCTGAAAGTGACCTATTTGCTGATGATACCCAGTGTGTCCAAGCTTTATGTGTTTGAGGGTCCCATTGGTGTGTGCTATGCAGTCACAGGGGGCCATTTACAAAGTTTAAATTCTTCTTCCCATTATTTCCGAAATATCCCAAGTGGCTGACACTAACAGATCTCAGTGTTGTGATTGAGCATTTATCCACCAACAGCATCAAGAACAGCCCTTTCCAAACCTTCAAGCATGCAGAGTACAAATAGGACAAACCAGCAATATAAGCTCGGATAGGATTGAGGTGCCTGGGTTTGAAGTCCAGATTGCCAGGGTTTGAGTGCCACATGTAGCCCGTGGGTTCAGTTGGCAGACCCTTGCCATACAGAGTAGGTAGCCCCCTCTTCAAGAGGTGTGCAGCAGTTGAATCATAGCAGAACTGTTTTTCCACCATGCCCAGGTTAGATGATCTTATTTTAGAAGATCCCCCTCTACTACCTGCCGTGAATCGTGCATCTTCTATCTATTCTGTGTTACAGGTCCTTCCGTCGTTCGCCTTCTTCTACTTCACTGTGAGTCAGCAGCTAATGCCTGCTTGCTCTCCAACATCCTATTTGTGAACAGCAAAACAACTTGTATAACACTAGTTACCTGGCAAAATTATTTAATAATAGTTCAGGTAACTGGGTATTGCAGTGAGTTAGACACTGGTCTTTCATCAGGGGCCCAGTTCAAACCCAACCCATCCTGAAAACCTCTTCTGTAATGCCAATTTGGGGAGTCAGAATCCTAGTAGGCCATGCCTACTGCACAAAATTGCCCATAATTTGGCACTAATTGGCAATATTGCACAGACAGGCCTAAGGATGGCTGGTGTTAGAAGTAGGAAGAATTCCACAAGGGTTAAGAACATAAGAACATAAGAAATAGGAGCAGGAGTAGGCCAATCGGCCCCTCGAGCCTGCTCCGCCATTCAATAAGATCATGGCTGATCTGATCCTAACCGCCAATCTACTATCACTGAACCATCTCCTGAATCTAAGAGAATTAGACACACGAAATAGGAGCAGGATCAGGCTACATGGCCCCTGGGCCCGCTCCGCTACCCACAGGGCCATGACCGATCCAAACCTAGACTCATGTCCAAATTCCCGCTCGTTCCCCATAACCCTTTATTCCCTTTACTTCTAGGAAACTGTCTATTTCTGTTTTAAATTTATGTAATGATGGAGCTTCTACAGCTTTTTGGGGCAGCATATTCCATGGACCTACCACCCTCTGAGTGAAGTAGTTCCTCCTCATCTCAGTTTTGAAAGATCAGCCCCTTATTCTAAGACTATGCCCCCTAGTTCTAGTTTCACCCATCATCGGGAACATCCTCCCCGCATCCACCCGATCCAACCCCCTCACAATCTTATATGTTTCAATAAGATCGCCTCTCATTCTTCTGAACTCCAATGAGTAGAGTCCCAATCTACTCAACCTCTCCTCATATGTCCATCCCCTCATCCCCGGGATTAACCGAGTGAACCTTCTTTGTACTGACTCGAGAGCAAGTATGTCCTTTCTTAAGTATGGACACCAAAACTGTATGCAGTATTCCAGGTGCGGTCTCACCAATACCTTGTACAACTGAAGCAATACCTCCCTATTTTTATATTCTATCCCCCTAGCAATGAAAGCCAACATTCCATTGGCCTTCTTAATCACTTGCTGCACCTGCATACTAACCTTTTGAGTTTCGTGCACCAGGACCCCCAGATCCCTTTGTACTTCAGTACTTTCAATTTCTTGCCATTAAGATAATAACTTGCTCTACGATTTTTCCTACCAAAGTGCATAACCTCACACTTTCCAGTATTGTATTCCATCTGCCAAATCTCTGCCCACTTACTTAGCCTGTCTATGTCCCCTTGCAGGTTTTTTATGTCCTCCTCACTCACTACTTTCCCTCCCATCTTAGTATCATCTGCAAACTTTGATATGTTACACTTGGTCCCCTCCTCCAAATCGTTAATATAGATTGTAAAGAGTTGGGGACCCAGCACTGACCCCTGCGGAACACCACTAGTTACTGATTGCCAGTCCGAGAATGAACCATTTATCCCAACTCTCTGCTTTCTGTTAGATAGCCAATCCTCTATCCATGCCAGAATATTACCCCCAATCCCGTGATTTTTTATCTTAAGCAATAATCTTTTGTGTGGCACCTTGTCAAATGCCTTTTGGAAGTCTAAATACACTACGTCCACTGGTTCCCCTTTATCCACCCTATATGTTACTTCCTCAAAGAACTCCAGCAAATTTGTCAAACATGACTTCCCCTTCATAAAACCATGCTGACTTTGTCCTATTAAATTATGATTATCCAAATGTCCTGTTACTGTCTCCTTAATAATGGACTCCAATATTTTACCTACCACAGATGTTAGGCTAATCGGTCTAGTTTCCAGCCTTCTGTCTACTGCCCTTTTTAAATAAGGGTGTTACATTAGCAGTTTTCCAGTCTGCCGGGACCTTTGCTGATTCCAGGGAGTTTTGGAAAATTATTACCAATGCATCCACAATCCCTACTGCCACTTCCCTCAAGACCCTAGGATGTAAGCCATCAGGTCCAGGTGATTTATCTGCCTTGAGTCCCATTATTTTACCGAGTACCACTTCCTTAGTGATTTTGATCGTGTTTAGCTGCTCCCCCCCATAGCCCCCTGTTTGTCCAGTGTTGGGATATTCTTAGTGTCTTCTACTGTAAAGACTGATACAAAATATTCATTCAGTGTTTTTGCCATCTCCATATTTCCCACCATTAATTTCCCGGTCTCATCCTCTAAGGGACCAACATTTACTTTAGCCACCCTTTTTCTTTTTATATAACTATAAAAACTCTTACTATCTGTTTTTATATTTTTTGCTAATTTACTTTCATAATCTATCTTCCCTTTCTTAATCAATCTTTTTGTTACTTTTTGCTGTCTTTTAAAGTTTTCCCAATCATCTATCCTCCCACTAGATTTGGCTACCTTATATGCCCTTGTTTTTAGTCGAATACTATCCTTAATTTCTTTACTTAGCCGCGGGTGACTGTCTTTTCTTTTACACCCTTCTCTTCTCAGTGGAATATATATTTTTTGGAAGTTGTAAAATAACTCCTTAAATGTACACCACTGATCATGTATCGTCTTACCCTTTAATCTATTTTCCCAATCCACTCTACTCAATTCCGCTCTCATACCTTCATAGTCTCCTTTATTCAAGCTTAGCACGCTTGTTTGAGATCCAACCTTCTCACCCTCTAATTGAATATGGAATTCAACCATGTTATGGTCACTCATTCCAAGGGGATCCTTTACTAGGACATTTTTAATTAATCCTGTCTCGTTACACAGGACCAGATCTAAGGTTGCTCGCCCCCTGGTCGGTTCAGTTACATACTGCTCAAGAAACCCATCCCTAATGCACTCAATGAACTCATCCTCAAGGCAGCCCTGCCCAATTTGATTTGTCCAATTAATATGATAGTTAAAATCCCCCATAATTATAGATGTTCCCTTATTACAAGCCTCAACTATTTCCTGATTGATACTCCGTCCAACAGAGTTGCAACTGTTCAGAGGCCTATAGACTACGCCCACTAGTGTTTTTTTCCCCTTATTATTCCTTACCTCCACCCAAACTGTTTCATTATCCTGATCTTTTGACCCAATATCATTTCTCTGTATTACAGTGATTCCTTCCTTTATTAACATAGCCACCCCACCTCCCCTTCCTTCCTGCCTGTCCTTCCTGATCGTTAAATAACCTGGTATGTTTAATTCCCAGGCATTGTCACCCTGCAGCCATGTTTCTGTAATGGCCACAAGATCATACCCATATGTAGTTATTTGTGCCATTAACTCGTCTATTTTGTTACGAATGCTACGTGTATTCAGCTAGAGAACTTTCAAATATGTTTTGTAACACTTAGTTCCTGCTTTTGCCCTTTTTATTACTTTACCTTTTACTCCATACCTTCTGCCCCTTCCTGACATGCTCTGGTTTTTAATTTCCCCACTGCTACCTAAGTCTATGACCTTCTCTGTTGTCATTTTTATTATTTGCTCTCTAGGAACCTCCCCCCCACTAGTTAGTTTAAAGCCCTCTCTACAGCCCTAGTTATATGATCCGCCAGGACTCTAGTCCCAGCACTGGCCAAGTGAAGCCCGTCCCAACGGAACAGCTCCCTCCTGCCCCAGTACTGGTGCCAGTGTCCCAGGAAGCAAAACCCATTTCTCCCACACCAGTCTTTGAGCCACGCATTTAACTCTCTTATTTTATTTGTCCTAGCCAAATTCGCTCGTGGCTCAGGTAATAATCCAGAGATTATTACCCTTGAGGTTCTGTTTTTTAATTTGACCCCTAGCTGCTCATACTCCTTTAACAGAACCGGCTTCCTAGTCCTATCTACGTCGTTTGTACCAACATGGACCACGACAACTGGATCCACCCCCTCCCACTGCAAGTTTCTTTCCAGCCCAGAGGAGATGTCCTTAACCCTGGCACCGGGTAGGCAACACAGCCTTCGGGACTCTCGCTCTCGACTGCAGAGAACTCTATCTATCCCCCTAATAATACTATCCCCTACCACTACAACATTTTTATTTACTCCCCCCTCTTGAATGGCCCCCCGTTCCACGGTGCTGTGGCCAGGTTGCCCATCCTCCCTGCAGTCCCTGCTCCTGTCCCCACAGGGAGTAAGAACCTCGAACCTGTTGGTCAAGAGCAAGGGCTGCGGCTCCTCCAGCTCTACCTCCTGGATCCCCGTACCTGCCTCACTCGTAGTCACACCGTCCTGTCCCTGACCATGGGCTACATCTGAATTACTTATCTTCATAGGTGTGACCACCTCCTGATACACAGAGTCCAGGTACTTCTCCCCCTCCCTGATGTGTCGCAGTGTCTGAAGCTCAGACTCCAGCTCATCAACACGGAGCTGGAGTTCCTGTAGCAGCAGACACTTGTCACAGACGTAATCACCGTGAGCCTCAATGGGGTTCACCGGCTCCCACATCTCGCAACAGTAACACATCACCTGCTCCATTCTATTTAATTAATTAAATTTTTTATTGTTAGTTATGGACACCCTCTGCCCGATTTTAGATGCTAGTATCCCCGTTAATTAATTGGATTTAAATTAAATCAATCCCTCTAGTTACACCAGTTAAATGGTTTACCAACAGTCACTCTGCACCAGAAAGGCCTTGGTACACCACAGCAACCTTAAAAACTATAAACCACAGACTTAAAGTTTTAAAACGAGAGAAATACTCCAACCAATCACCTACCTGTTTTCTGGTGACGTCACACCTTGAATACTTTTTACCTCTCTCCTTGCCTGAGATTGGAGATTGGTGAGGCCTACCTGAGACTCTGGGGCCTTTTGTAGTCTGCAATCTTCTGAAGTCAGATTGGGGCGGTTTATTGGGTCAGACTAGAGGGAGCTTCACACTGTATATGGCCATACTATATCTGACCTGGCAGATTTTGATGTTGACATCTCTCACCTTGATGAGCACAAAGTTATGTAGAAGTTATGTTTCAGTTGTACAGAGACTTGGTCAGACCCCATCTGGAGTACTGCGTTCAGTTCTGGACACAACACCTCAGGAAGAATATATTGGCCTTGCTGGGGGCACAGAATGAGACTGGGGCTTAGAAGATTACATAGAAACATAGAAGATAGGAGCAGGAGTAGGCCATTCGGCCCCTCGAGCCTGTTCTGCCATTTAATGAGATCATGGCTGATCATTCAAATTCAGTACCCTGTCCCTGCTTTCTCCCCATACCCCTTGATCCCTTTAGCCTTAAGAAATATATCTGACTCCTTCTTGAATATATTTAATGAACTGGCCTCAGCTGCCTTCTGTGGTAGAGAATTCCACAGGTTCACCACTCTCTGGGTGAAGAAATTCCTCCTCATCTCAGTCCTAAATGGCTTACTCCTTATCCTTAGACTATGACCCCTGGTTCTGGACTATCCCGCCATCGGGAACATCCTTCCTGCATCTAGTCTGTCTAGCCCTGTTAGAATTTTATAAGTTTCAATGAGATCCCCTCTCATTCTTCTAAACTCTAGCGAATATAACCCAATCGACCCAATCTCTCCTCATACGTCATTCCTGCCATCCCAGGTATCAGTCTGGTGAATCTTCGCTGCACTCTCTCCATGACAAGAACATCCTTCCTTAGATAAGGTGACCAAAACTGCGCACAATACTCAAGGTGTGGTCTCACCAAGGCCCTGTACAACTGCAGCAAGACATCCTTGCTCCTGTACTCGAATCCTCTCGCTATGAAGGCCAACATACCATTTGCCTTCTTAACCGCCTGCTGCACCTGCATGCTTACCTTCAGCGACTGGTGCACAATGACACCCAGGTCTCGTTGCACTACCCCTTTTCCCAATCTATTGCCGTTCAGATAATAATCTGTTTTCCTGTTTTTGCCACCAAAGTGGATAACCTGGCATTTATCCACATTATACTGCATTTGCTATGCATCTGCCCAATCACCCAACCTGTCCAAATCATACTGGAGTTTCTCTGCATCCTCCTCACAGCACACACGCCCACCCAGCTTTGTGTCATCTGCAAACTTGGAGATATTACATCTAGTTCCCTCGCCTAGATCATCATTTATATATACTGGGGGAAAAATTCGGTATCGCCCCATTTGGGGCGCCATTATCGGCCGTGCGCTAAGTTTAGCACCTGGCTCTAATTATTGCCTCCGACAGCAAACTTGGTTTTAATCGCCCCTGCAGGTGATTGGAGCGCTAAATCAGGCGTTTCACGCCTGTCTTAAGGCGCAAAGGCAGAGGAGCGAGGCGTTACCTCAGAGCGCTGGCGAAGCAAGGAAGGGCAAATCAAAATAAACCGACAAAGTGCTGCTCAGTACTCAAAACTCCTTCACACAGCATTGAATCTCTCCAGAAGTCTTTCTCTCTCTCTCTCAGAATGCGTGGTGCAAAAATGTCACCGACAAAAAAAGGCAGGAAGCGGTCGCCTTTAAATAGTACTCCCCTAGTCCCTTTTTGACAGCAAAACGCTCCCCTCAACCTGTCGTTGCTAGCAGCAGGCAGTAAGGTAGGGGGCTCACTCAATATCCGGTCCGGGGCGCTAACGGGGCATTGCGCACTCGACTGACATCACAATCTGCCGGCACAGGAGATCGTGGCGGTAGTATTTAGCGCCGCCACAAAATGTCTGGTTAATTTCACGAGCGGTGCAAACATCGCTGTGCCCGGGCGCTACTTCACTTGCGCCCCATTAGTGCCCTCTTAACGCGCTAATGGGAGGCGCAAACAACTGAATTTTTTCCCCCTCCGTGAATAGCTGGGGTCCTCGCACCGATCCCTGCGGTACCCCACTACTCACTGCCTGCCACTCGGAAAAAGACCCGTTTATTCCAACCCTTTGCTTCCTGTCTGCCAACCAGTTCTCTATCCAAGACAGTACCTTTACCCCCCCCCCCAATCCCATGTGCTTTAACTTTGCACGCTAATCTCTTATGCGGGACCTTATCGAAAGCCTTCTGAAAGTCCAAATACACCACATCCACTGGTTCTCCCTTGTCTATTCTACCAGTTACATCCTCAAAAATTTCCAGTAGATTAGTCAAGCATGATTTACCTTTTGTAAATCCATGTTGACTTTGTCTGATCCTGTCACTGTTTTCCAAGTGCTCTGCTATTGCATCTTTTATAATGGACTCTAACATGTTCCCCACTACCGATGTCAGACTTACCGGTCTATAATTCCCCGTTTTCTCTCTACCACCTTTTTTAAATAGTGGGGTTACATTAGCTATCCTTCAATCCATGGGTAGTGTTCCAGATTCCATCGCGTGCAGGAAGATGATCAGCAATGCATCTACTATTTCTAGGGCCACTTCTTTAAGTACCCTAGGATGTAGATAATCAGGCCCTCGGGATTTATCGGCCTTCAATCCCGTCAATTTCCCTAACACCATTTCCCTACAAATACTGATTTCATTCAATTCCTCCCTCTCATTAGACCCTATGTTCCCCGACATCTCTGGGAGGTTATTTGTGTCCTCCTTTGTGAAGACAGAATCAAAGTATGTATTTAATTGGTCTGCCAATTCTTTGTTCCCCATTATAAATTCCCCTGATTCTGACTGCAAGGGACCTATGCTTGCCTTCTCCAATCTTTTTCTCTTTACATATCTATAGAAGCTTTTACAGTCAGTTTTTATGTTCCCTGAAAGCTTACTCTCAATCTATTTTCCCCTTCTTAATTAATCCCTTTGTCCTCCTTTGCTGAATCCTAAACTGCTCCCAATCCTCAGGCTTGCTGCTTTTCCTGGCCAAATAATATGTCCTCTCCTTGGATCTTATGCTATCCCTAATTTCCCTTGTTAGCCACAGTTGAGTCACCTTTTTTGTTTTATTTTTATGCCAAGCAGGGATGAAGAAATTCTGTAGTTCATCCATGCGATCTTTAAATGTTTGCCATTGCCTATCCACCATCAACCCTTTAAGTAACATTCCCCAATCCATCCTAGCCAACTCGTGCCTCATACCATCATAGTTTTCTTTATTTAAATTCAGGACCCTAGTCTCTGAGTCAACTACTTAACTCTCCATTTTAATGAAGAATTCTATCATATTATCATCGCTCCTCCCCAAGGGGCCTCGCACAACAAGATTGCTAATTAATCCTTTCTCATTACATAATACCCAGTCTAAGATGGCCTGATCTCTAGTTGGTTCCTCGGCATATTGGTCCAGGAAATCATCCCGTATACACTCTAGGAATTCCTCCTCCACAGTATTGTTACTAATTTGGTTAGCCCAATCTATATGTAGATTAAAGTCTCCCATGATAACTGCTGTGTCCTTATTGCACGTGTCTCTAATTTCCAATTTAATGCCATCCCCAACCTCAGCATTACTGTTTGGGGGTCTGTATGCAACTCCCACTAACGTTTTCTGCCCCTTGGTATTTCTCTGCTCTGCCCATACAGATTCTACATCATCAGAGCTAATATCCTTCCTTACTATTGTGTTAATCTCCTCTTTAACCAGCAATGCTACCCCACCTCCTTTTCCTTTTTGACTGTCCTCCCTGAATATTGAATACCCCTGGATGTTGAATTCCCAGACTTGGTCATCCTGGAGCCATGTCTCCATAATCCCAATTATATCATATCCGTTTATATCTATTTGCATAGTTAATTCATCCACCTTATTACGAATGCTCCTCGCATTAAGACACAAAGCCTTCAGGCTTGATTTTTTAACACTCTTAGTCCTTTTAGAATTATTATTTACTGTGGCCCTGTTTGATTTACACCCTTGATTTCTCTGCCTTCCACTTTTGCTTTTCTCCTTCCTGCCTTTTGTTTCTATCCTTGCTTCCCTTTCCTCTGTCTCCCTGCACAGGTTCCGTACCCCCTGCCATTTTAGTTTAAACCCTCCCCAACAGCACCAGCAAACACTCCCCCTAGGACATAGGTTCCGGCCCTGCCCAGTTTGTACTGGTCCCACCTCCCCCAGAACCGGTTCCAATGTCCCAGGAATTTGAATCCCTCCCCCTTGCACCATTCCTCTAGCCACATATTCATCTGAAATATCCTTCTATTTCTACTTAAATTATGAGGAAAGTTTGCATAAACT
The DNA here is from genome assembly GCF_052327205.1 of Somniosus microcephalus. Taxonomy (NCBI): domain Eukaryota; kingdom Metazoa; phylum Chordata; class Chondrichthyes; order Squaliformes; family Somniosidae; genus Somniosus; species Somniosus microcephalus. The sequence goes on along the minus strand of NC_140987.1, from coordinate 75,552,867 downwards.
TGGCTTGTATTCACTTGAGTATAGGAGATTGAGGGGTGATCTGAATGAGGCATTTAAAATGTTTAAATTATTTGAAAGGATAGATACCGAGAAACTGAGGTAGATTTTGTATTAGGTAAAAGTATCAAGGGATATGGAGTAAAAGCAGGAAAACAGAGTTGAGATACAGATCAACCATGATCTAATTGAATGGCGGAGCAGGCTCAAGGGGCTGAATGGCACTCCTGGTCCTAGGTTCCAAAAATTTGGATTGGTTGCTTTCCATGTCTATTGATTGTTATGATCTAGAATGCACTCCCTGAAAGGGTGGTGGAAGCAGATGCAATGATAACTTTCAAAAGGAAATTGGATAATACTGGAAGGGGAAACATTTGCAGGGCTATGGGGAAAGAGCAGGAGAATGGGATTAATTGGATAGCTCTTTCAAAGAGCTGGAATGGGCACGATGGGCTGAATGGCCCCATTCTGTGCTGTATCATTCTATGATTCTATGACCCTAATAACAGCAGAACAGTCCACACTGAAACATGATCTACTGAAATACTTGGGGTAGGAACTTCACCTCAACAAAAGGATGCTGACAATGAACCCAGGAAAAGAGTTATTGAACAATGCGTAAGGAACCTTCTGAATAAGTATGTAAGGCATTGCAAACAAAATAAAAATTACCATTTATTATGAATCTGAAAAAGTTCCGCAACTATTATGCTGCTGCCGTATATGGGAACAACTTCCCCCAACTACACAAACATCATTCAGTCTATTGTGACTACACATGCACCAAAGAGAGGAAGAGGACTGCTAATAAACTCTGGAGTTTGTACTGGAAGCTAAAGTGGTGTATACCACAGGGCAGCTCACTCCTGCCAAGAGCAGACAGAGGCTATTTGAAGAAGAAAGCAATGGAAAGTTTTGAAAAGAGCAATTTACTTGATAGATATGAAAAAAGGTCCACTATACTTTTCAATATGCCTCAAAATTACTACACATTTCATAAATTTGTTCTCCTGGTGCAGACAGGAACTTGTATTGGGAATTTTGGCCTGTTGGGTAGTGCACCTGAAATGTAGCCCACCTGATTTTCTTTATCAATTCAATTCAATTCAAATTCAATTCAAATCGCTTTATTGGCATGACAAGGTACGTCTTATGTTGCCAAAGCATCGAAAAACATTCATGGTTGAACACAAAAAATACAGATCTATCCATACAGTGTATAAACAGATATATCCCTGAGTGTATAAATATACGTTCATATAATTTGTATATACTCTTTTTTTATATTTAGTGGTTGTCCCTCTGTTTATGGCAAGCTGTAACATAGTGTGCCGCTAAGGTTACACAATTTCTCTCTTCCCCTAGTAGGTATGGGAGTTTTTGGTCGTCATTCAAATTTCTGAATTCCGGGCATATTTTTGTGAATTTTGGGTAGAAATTCTCCCTTATGCCCTGATATTTTCTACAAGCTGTGAGGAAGTGCATCTCTGTCTCCACCACTCCCTGACTGCAGTGAGAGCATATCCTGTCCTCTCTTGGTAGCCGGGTCTGCCTGTGTCTACCTTTTTCAATCGCCAGGCTATGTTCACTAAGTCTGTACATTGTCAAGGTTTTTCTCAGTTTGCTATCCTTTACCATGGTCAGGTAATCAGCCATGCTGTATTGTCTGTTTAGGGCCAAGTAGCAATTGAGTTTGTTTTGGGTTTTTGTTGTTTTTGCCCAATATGACAGATATTTTTGCTTTTGCTTGGTGACGATTGTGTTGGGTCGAATTCTTTGTGTTACGCTGTCACTGTCCTGGGGCTGGTTATTGTTAGTAGTGTTAGTAGTTACTTCACTGAGTCCCAGGACTAGTTGACTGAGGGTATTCTTCTTTATGGTCCTCTTTTGGCATTTCAGGGCTTCATAATGATAGCAGTGGGGGTTGCTCATTTTTAGGTGTTTCCAAAATTTGGTGGCTCTTTTTTGGATAGTGATTATTAATGGATATTGGCCTAGTTCTGCCCTGCATGCATTGTTTATGGTTTTCCTTTGAGTCCGGAGGATGCTTTTATAGAATTCTGCATGTAGGATCTCAATTGGGTGTTTGTCCCATTTTGCAAATTCTTGTTGTGTTAGCGGTCCCCACACCTCACTGCCATAGAGTGCAATTGGTTCAATTACTGATTTAAAAATTTTGAGCCAAATGCTAATTGGGATTTCTATTTGGCTCTCTCCCTCCCCTCGATTCTCTCTCTCCCTCCCCTCTGAATCTCTCTGTCCCTCCCCCGTCTCTCTCTCCCTCCCCCCGTCTCTCTCTCTCCCTCCCCCGTCTCTCTCCCTCTCTCTCTACCCCTCCCCCCATCTCTCTCTCTCTCTCTCTCTCCCCCTCCCCCATCTTTCTCTCTCTCCCTCCCCCGTCTCTCTCTCTCCCCCGTCTCTCTCTCTCGCCCCCGTCTCTCTCTCTCTCTCCCTCCCCCGTCTCTCTCTCTCCCTCCCCCGTCTCTCTCTCTCCCTCCCTCCCCTGACTCTCTCTCTCCCTCCCCCTGTCTCTCTCTCCCTCCCCCTGTCTCTCTCTCCCCCTCCCCCGTCTCTCTCTCTCCCTCCCTCCGTCTCTCTCTCTCCCTTCCCCCGTCTCTCTCTCGCTCTCTCCCTCCCCCTCATCTCTCTCTCTCTCTCTCTCCCTCCCCCCGGACTCTCTCCCTCCCCCCCCCCCATATCTCTCTCTCTCCCCCCGTCTCTGTCTCTCTCCCTCCCCCGTCTCTCTCTCTCCCCCATCTCTCTCTCTCCCCCTTCTCTCTCTCTCTCTCTGCCTCCCCGTCTCTCTCCCTCCCCCGTCTCTCTCTCGCCCTCCCCCGTCTCTCTCTCTCCCTCCCCCCGTCCCTCTCTCTCCCTCCCCCCGTCTCTCTCTCTCTCTCTCCCTCCCCCCCCGACTCTCTCTCTCCCTCCCCCGTCTCTCTCTCTCCCTCCCCCCGTCTCTCTCTCTCCCTCCCCCCCGTCTCTCTCTCTCTCTCTCTCCCTCCCCCGTCTCTCTCTCCCTCCCCCCATATCTCTCTCTCTCTCTCCCCCCATCTCTCTCTCTCCCCCCCTCTCTCTCTCTCTCTGCCTCCCCCCGTCTCTCTCTCTCCCTCCCCGTCTCTCTCTCTCCCTCCCCCCGTCTCTCTCTCTCCCTCCCCCCCGACTCTCTCTCTCCCTCCCCCGTCTCTCTCTCTCCCTCCCCCCGTCTCTCTCTCTCCCTCCCCCCCGACTCTCTCTCTCAATTCAATTCAATTCAATTCAAATCGCTTTATTGGCATGACAAGGTACATCTTATGTTGCCAAAGCATCGAAAAACATTCATGGTTGTACACAAAAATACAGATCTATCCATACAGTGTATAAACAGATATATCCCTGAGTGTATAAATATACATTCATATAATTTGTATATACTCTTTTCTTATATTTAGTGGTTGTCCCTCTGTTTATGGCAAGCTGTAACATAGTGTGCCGCTAAGGTTACACAATTTCTCTCTTCCCCTAGTAGGTATGGGAGTTTTTGGTCGTCATTCAAATTTCTGAATTCCGGGCATATTTTTGTGAATTTTGGGTAGAAATTCTCCCTTATGCCCTGATATTTTCTACAAGCTGTGAGGAAGTGCATCTCTGTCTCCACCACTCCCTGACTGCAGTGAGAGCATATCCTGTCCTCTCTTGGTAGCCGGGTCTGCCTGTGTCTACCTTTTTCGCTTTAATTCTCTTTAATCACTTTAATTCTCTGTTACACTCCCATTCTGACCGCTCTGTCCTCGGCCTCTTACACTGTTCCAACGAAGCTCAACATAAGCTCGAGGAACAGCACCTCATCTTTTGATTAGTCACTTTACAGCCTTCTGGACTCAACATCGAGTTCAACAATTTCAGACTATAACCTCTGCCACCATTTTTTCAGATGGCAGCTGTTGATGATTCTGCCATTCCAATTAACACCTCTTCTAGACCCATCTTTTGTTTCTTTACTTGTCCCATTACCATAAAGAAAAACCATCGGATGTCCCAAAGCACTTTACAGCCAATGAAGTACTTTTGAAGTGTCGTCACCATCTCCTTTTGCTTTCATCATACCGTTTGTCATTTAATCTCTCCTGCCTTCCAACCTATTACAGACCTTCCCTTTTGTTCTTTCCTCCCCTCTCCCTTTCCCTGCCCCGCTCTTGCTTAAAACCTGCTATATCTCTAACGTTTTCCATTTCTGACAAAAGGTCATTGACCTGAAATGTTGGGCTCGATTTTGCCAGCCCTGGGGAGGCGGGTTTGGAGGCGGGACTGCCGGGAAAATGGCAGAATTTGGGGGCGGGTGCCCAACCCGCCCCCAACCCGCCTCTATGCCATCTTGCCAGGGGGCGGGTAGCTGACCCGCACCGGGTCCCGCCTCCTCGAGGCGGGAAGGGGATTAATGTCAATTAAGAACATAAGAAATAGGAGCAGGAGTAGGCCAATCGGCCCCTTGAGCCTGCTCCACCATTTAATAAGATCATGGCTGATCTGATCCTAACCGCCAATCCACTATCACAGAACCATCTCCTGAACTTAACAGAATTAGACACACGAAATAGGAACAGGATCAGGCTACACGGCCCCTGGGCCCGCTCCGCTACCCACAGGGCCATGACCGATCCGGACCTAGACTCATGTCCAAATTCCTGCCCGCTCCCCGTAACCCTTAATTCCCTTTACTTCTAGGAAACTGTCTATTTCTGTTTTAAATTTATGTAATGATGTAGCTTCTACAGCTTTTTGGGGCAGCATATTCCATGGACCTACCACCCTCTGAGTGAAGTAGTTCCTCCTCATCTCAGTTTTGAAAGAGCAGGCCCTTATTCTAAGACTATGCCCCCTAGTTCTAGTTTCACCCATCATCGGGAACATCTTCCCCGCATCCACCCGATCCAACCCCTTCACAATCTTATATATTTCAATAAGATCGCCTCTCATTCTTCTGAACTCCAAGGAGTAGAGTCCCAATCTACTCAACCTCTCCTCATATGTCCATCCCCTCATCCCCGGGATTAACCGAGTGAACCTTCTTTGTACTGACTCGAGAGCAAGTATGTCCTTTCTTAAGTATGGACACCAAAACTGTACGCAGTATTCCAGGTGCGGTCTCACCAATACCTTGTACAACTGAAGCAGGTAGTTAACAGGCAGTTTTTTGGCTAATCCCTATTTTGAGCCCTGAAGTGTGGGCTTCCCGACAGCTCCAAACCTCGCCAGGGTCAGCAAGGCGGGCCGTCGGTCTGCGGGGGTCGGAGGGGCCGAGATGTCCGGTGTGCAGGTGAGTAATGGGTGCATGTGTGCAGAGGTAAGTGTGTGAGGTATGTGTAAAGTGTTCTAATAAGTTTTACTTACCTTTACTTCTTCCTGTAGGCTTCCTCCCTTCAGGTCTTGGGAGTCCCTCAGCTCACCGGCACAGAAAGCAGAATGGCCGCTGAACTGTCAAAAGCTGAAGCCTTCTGCTTTCTGGTCAGGAAGCCTTTCTAATTGAGTCTTGAGTAAAGACACAACTTAGAAGACAGATTGTCGGTATTTGACAGCTTCACAGAGCTGTCAAACGATAACATTTCATCTGTCAAAAGCTCTTGACGTCACCTGTAACTGGCTTTCCCTTAATTGGCCTGCTAAACCCGCTGGACGGGCTTAACAAGGTCAATCAAGGGAAAATAGCGTGGGTTGGCCACAAGTTGATGGAGGCGGGACTAAAACCCAACAAGTGGGAGTCCCGCCTCCAAAAGCTCCCCATTGACAAAATCCAGCAACTCTGTTTCTCTCTCCACAGATGCTGCCTGACCTGCTGAGTTATTCCAGAATTTTCTGTTTTTATACCTGATTTCCTGTTGCTCTCTGTTTTCCAAAGTTTCTCGTACACTTGGAGCCTTAAATTGGATAAGATCCAAAAACAGGCGCTGGAATTGCAGTGCGTGATTAATCTGTGCCCGTTCACTGCGCTGCAATACCTTGCAATATGTTTGGGTGATGTGGCTGTCATGGTTGAACAGCTTCCAGTGTGTGTGAGGCTTGCAACAGTGCTAAGTGTGTGAGGGTGAGGTAAAGTATATGAGTTGAAGGGTTGGCAGGTGGGTGATGGGGATGTAGTGAATTGAGCAGTGGATGAGACTAGTGGTGCAATTGCTATGATATGCCATTTAAAGATTGAACTCACTCACCTTGACAACTCGTGTCAGATCATTAAACTTCTTCCTGCACTGCATCCATGATCTTGGAGCTACACTCCAAGCACTGACCTCCGGCACTATTTGTTCCCTCTGCCTCCTGAGCATATCTCTTGAGAGCCTCTTGCCCCCCTGTGGATGTCGGTCATCTCTCCTTCTCTCCGTGTCTTGCACCAAGACCTCCAGTGCATTATCAGAAAACCTTGGTGCTCGCTGACTTGCAGGTTGAGCCATCTTGACAATAATCTTCAAAAGCAATTTACTTTCTGACACCGCTTCCAGCAGCCACAATTCAACTTCCCTGTAAGATGTGCAGGCTGCCTTTAAGTAGTGCTAGCCACTCGCAATATCAGGCCTCCTGCGGATGCGTGCAGCCAATGAACAGCGCGGGAAGCTCTGGTTGCTCACAGCAATCATGGAAAGTAGCAGGCAGCATGAATTTAACGTTGGGCCTGAAATGCAATGAACGGGCACGGGTTAGTCGTATAATATGATCCCCATGCCCGTTTTTGGGTCTTATCCGTTTTAAAGCCCCAAACTGCCAGAATTTTGCCTGAAGTATGACAAACCTCTAGGTAAGAACTTGGTCGCTGCCCACGCCATCTAATTCTCTATGGCAACACCTACTTCCTGATCATAGTTGTCATCTTGTTTGCCACAGTAACAGATTTAAGCTTCCATTGCATCTGTGCCAGTGTCACCACTCGTGAGTGCCATCAGGAAGGCAGTACTTATTTAAGCTGTTCAAGGATGAGAGGAATGCGGTAAAGAAAGAAAAAAAGAAAAACTTGCATTTATATGGCACCTTTCACGTCCACCGGACATCCCAAAGCACTTTACAGCCAATGAAGTACTTTTTGATATGTAGTCACTGTTGTAATGTAGGAAACCCGGCAGCCAACTTGCGCACAGCAAGCTCCCACAAACAGCAATGTGATAATGACCAGATAATCTGTTTTTTTAGATGTTGATTGAGGGATAAATATTGGCCAGAACACTGTGGATAACTCCCCTGCTCTTCTTCAAAATAGTGCCATGGGATCTTTTACGTCCACCCGAGAGTGCAGATGGGGCCTCGGTTTAACGTCTCATCTGAAAGACGGCACCTCCAACAGTGCAGCCCACCCTCAGTACTGAACGAAAGTGTCAGCCTAGATTTTTGTGCTCTAGTCTTTGGAGTGGGACTTGAACCCATAACCTTCTGATTCAGAGGCGAGCGTGCTGCCAACTAAGCCACAGCTGACATGTCATCAAAAGAAAGAACGACTTGCATTTATATACGAAAATGGCGGCCAGGAACAGACCAGCTGGCAGCTGGTCCATCAATCTTGCCCCACACTCATAATGGCAGGACCATCATGAATAGACACATTCCAGCCTCCTCCCCCACCCACCACCCCCCCCCCGCCCCCGCTCCCCCCCAAACCATATAATCTCCTGGGAGAGGCAAAACAACAGAGAAAAGCCCAAGTCCAATAAGGGAAAAAATACTCTGACCCTCTAAGGCGATCAAAACCAGTCCAGGAGATCAGATGGACCATGTGTTCATTAGTTCATTATCTGTTAAATCGGTTTACCTTCTATATGATGCAAATTCTGCCCCAGTCAAGAACTGGTCCAGCTCTCTCTTGACTGCACGCCGAGTCAGCACACACCGCACTAAAGGCAACACATTCCAGAGGCTCAATAGTCTCTGGGAAAAGAAGAACCACCTAACATCCAGTCTATTCTTACTATTGCCTAGTTTAAATGCATGTCCCCTGGTCCTCCCAATCTGTCAAACTGAAAAATCTATCAATGGTTTCCATATTTAAGAAAAGATATACTTGCTCTCGAGGCGGTTCAGAGAAGGTTCACTCGGTTGATTCCAGAGATGAGGGGGTTGACATATGAGGAAAGGTTGAGTAGGTTGGGCCTCTACTCATTGGAGTTCAGAAGAATGAGAGGCGATCTTATCGAAACATATAAGATTGTGAGGGGTCTTGATCGGGTGGATGCGGTGAGGATGTTTCCACTGATGGGTGAGACTAGAACTAGGGGGCATAATCTTAGAATAAGGGGCTGCCCTTTCAAAACTGAGATGAGGAGAAACTTCTTCACTCAGAGGGTAGTAAATCTATGGAATTTGCTACCCCAGAGAGCTGTGGAAGCTGCAACATTAAATACATTTAAAACAGAGATAGACAGTTTCCTAGCAGGCAAGGGAATTAGGGATTACGGGGAGAGGGCAGGGAAGTGGACGGGAGTCTAGATTCGGATCAGCCATGATCCTATTGAATGGCGGAGCAGGCCCGAGGGGCCGTATGACCTACTCCTGCTCCTACTTCTTATGTTCTTATGTAGGTGCGCAATCCAGACCTTCCATTTTTTATAAACCTCTAATTCTACGGTGCTCAAGTGTAAATAGACCCAGCTCTTGAAGTGTCTTTCATGACCTCAGGATGTCAGGATGTCCCAAAGTGCTTTACAGCCAACGTAATACTTTTTGAAGTGTAGTCATTGTTGCAATGTAGGAAACATGGAGCCAATTTGCACACAGCAAGATCCCACAAACAGCAATGTGGTAATGACCAGATAATCTGTTTTAGTGATGTTGGTTGAGGAATAAATATTTTCCAGGACACCAGGGAGAGCTCCTCTGCTCTTCTTCAAATAGTGCAATGGGATCTTTTACATCCACCTGAGAGTGTAGATGGGGCCTTGGTATAACGTCTCATCCGTAAGATGGCACCTCCGACAGTGCAGCAGTCTCAGTACTGCACTAGAGCGTCAGCCTAGATTATGTGTTCAAGTCGCTGGAGTGGGGACTTGAACCCACGACCTTCTGATTCAGAGGTGAGAGTGCTACCACTGAGTCACGGCACCTTAGTTGTGAATTTAACAAAAATTCTGATGTTTGCACATACTTAACCAGAGTGAAAGCTTCTGACCCTATTCGGCAGTACCAAACGTCTAAATTTAGCAAGAACAGCTTGCATTCACATGGTGACTTTAACATAAAGAGTCATCCCAAGGCACTTTACAAACAGGCAAACGAACCAGGAAGGGAGAGACAAGGAGGGATGACCAAAAGCTTGGAGGAGGAGATGGGCTTTGAGAGAGAGCGTAGAGGTGGAGGGGTTTAGGGATGGAGTTCCAGACAGTGGGACCGAGGCAACTGAAGGCACGGCCACCAATGGTGGGGCAAAGGGGGGGAGCGGCATGCACAGATGGCAGGAGTTAAAGGAGAGTTTGGGAGGAGGCATAGGGCCGGAGGAGATTCTTGAGGTAGAGTGAGGTGAGTCCTTGGAGGGATTTGAAGATGAGTACCAGCATTTTAAATGTAACACTTTGCGGAACAGGAAGTCAGTGTAGGTCAGTAAGGATGGGAATGATTGGGCGAGTGGGTCTGAGGAGCAGCTGAGTTTCGGACAAGTTGGAGTTTATAAGGAATGGGAGGCGGAGCCGGATTAAGAATTCTTGGGGCCTTGGGCACCAAGAACATTGGGGGCTCCTCCACAGCCCCCTTAACAGTAAGTGTCCATACTTACTTTATAATAAATCTGCCGACTCTGCTTATGACCCGCTTATGACAATATTTTTAAATGCTAGGATACGTTGTAGTTTTTCTGTGTTATGGTGAGTTTTACCTACAGCCCGATATTTGGCTGGGGCCTCTGGGCATGGGCCCCGTAGGTCTGTGTGTTAGTTTGCCCCTGATGGGAGGAAGGCCAAAAGTCTGTTAGAGCATGTGAATCTGGAGGAGACAAAAGCTTGAATAAGGGTTTACTGTATTACAAATTCATAAGCTTCCTCTGAATACATTTTCATTAAAAAAATACCCACAAGCAGACCAGATTGCATTACTCGGGTTAATGATACTCATGTTACATTATAATGGAAGACAGCACACATTTCCTACTTTCAATTTGATTGCAATTTTTATATTTATTCAAATATAGGTGACATGCATGCTTTCAAAGGTAGGCTGCATACATATTTAAATGAGATAATAATGTTAATATAAGTGATACAAATGCACTATTTGCATAAAATTAGCTTTTTCATGGCATTAGGTAAATTAGCTATTTTAAAAAAATGTCTGACTCTATACTTGCACAAAATTATGGTTTGAAAAGGAAGACGCCAACTGTGAAATGTTACTAAACCACGGGGGTATAATTATAATTCACTGCTTTGAATGGCACCTGTGCTTACAAGCCTAAGGCTGCCCTTCTTGCACTGAATGTTGCTAATGAGGCAATTTAAATCACAGAATCATAGAAACTTACAGCACAGAAAGAGTCCATCTGGCCCATTATGCCTGTGCAGTCATGCTTAGCCCCACACACCCTCACTTTTTGTCCATAACCCTGTAAGTTCCTCAAGTACCTGTCCAACTCCCTTTTAAAATTATTTATGGCATCATCTTACACTACCTTTTCAGATCCCAACAACTCTCTGAGTGAAAAAATGTTGAATTGAATTTCATCCATGACCACCTACAAACATTTTATAATACCACACAAGGTGGGACGATGTTCCTTAGTAGGTAAGGCACAATCCTACACTGGATCATTAGAAAGTGGTTGTTTTTGTATCCTCACCTTGGAGAATAGTGTGAAGCAGCCGAAGGATTCATAGGCTGATTAAACAATCTGACAGGTCCTTCCATGGCCGGAGCCATCTTTATACCAGCCAATAGGGGGGTTAGTCCTATAAGGTGGGAGGGTTTTATGGGCTCCATAGGAAATTGGGCCACCCACAACAACAACCACACTTGTGAATGCCATTCAAAATTGAGAAACGGAGCTCCGGTCTCCCCTCACCAGGGCTGTCTGGAACTGGGTTCAAACCCGACACCTTTTGATTCAGAAGTGGGAATGTTACCAATGAGCCAAAGGCTCACTTCATTAGGAAGCAATTTTGTTTGTTTCATTGTGGTTAGTGATTGATTTTTCTTTTCTCTCTCTGGGGAAAGGGTGTAGGCCCGCTCTCCATTGTGCTCAGTTTAGACTGCATGGGACACTTTGGGGTTAATCCTGCCTTCGAAATAGAGTCTCTTAGAGAATTAAATTTGGTTGCATTGAGTGTACTTGACCCAGGAGCCGAGGCCCAGGGACCACGGGGTCGGAGAGGGGGAGTAGCCCGGAGGCAACGCGAAACAACCTGGAGAGCGAGCGAGTCCGGGGCTTGGGAAAGTCCGCGAGCCGAGAAAGGGAAACACCAAACCCGGGGCCCCAGAAAAGTTTACTCTAAGGTCAGCAAGAATCTTGTACTATTTCGGCTAAAAATGAACGAGTCAGAGGAGCCGCAGCAGCTCCCGTGGCGCACTGAGAGCAGCTCCTTCCAGCTTCCCCCCAACGTCAAAAAAAATGAAAAAAAATCGCTCAAGCATAAGCAGCTGAGAACGAAACCAGAAACTCTCTTTGCTGACTGGTACACCACTGGGAACATGAGTAATCTCATTTTTTACTCAGAGCAGCCAGCAGCTTGGATCAAAGCAATAAACATACACTATCCCAGGGTCAAGCAGGAAAAAACCACGAATGGGTCCAAACTGAAAATAAAGAAATCAGGGGACCCTGGTAGCGAGACCATGACGGTCAACATGTACAGAAACGGTACAATAATGGTGCAAGGCAACCTCAAAGACTATGAAACGGCCTTCCAGAAACTGAGAGAAATAATTGAGAAAGGAAAGACCAGCCCCAGGGTAACTACCAGGGAAAAAGCCATTCCCCCCACTCCCCCCACCACTTACAACAACTCACCTGGAGTAGTTCAACCTGGCCAGGAAGTGAATGAGCCCTCCAGCTCCGACAACCTCATGGTACATTTGACCAGCCCCAGCGGAAATATCAGAGAGGAAGCCACACACTCTCCCCCTACCACCTCCAGCTCACCAAGAGAAAAGCAGCCTAGCCAGGAAGTGAGTGAGCCCTCCAGCTCCGACCAGACACACACCCTGAGACCCCACAGCCCGGTACAACTAAAGGAGAAATTTAACCAGCTGGAGATACAGCTGGTTAAACTTACAAAGGAGGTCCTTAAAATGAAAACCGACCAAGAAAAGATCATTTCAGCAATAAAACAGGAACAAGAACAAGAGAGGGAGGGACACAGGAGGGATCTGAACTTACTTCAGAAGCAGGTGAAAGAGCTGCAGAAAGACAAAGAGAGACACAGGGGAGAAAGAGCGGCATTAACCCAGCAGCCAGAGGCTAGAGATAAGACAGTACAGAGCCCAACTGGGCAGTTACACTCTCACAATGAACAACAGCAACAGACCCACAATACAGGGGGAGCCACACAGACCGACCAGCACACTGAAACCCAGTCTGCCCCCACCACTTTGGAACCACAGCCAAGCCGCTCACAAGAGGAACGCTCACACCAGACACGACCACCCTGGTCCAACACACAACCGGGGAGTCCAGATGAAAGCCACAAACCAGTAAACACCAACAAGGCTGACATCGTAATCCTCATAGACTCAAATGGGAAATACCTATGGGAGAAAAGGCTCTTCCCTAGACGTAAAGTAGAAAAGCTCTGGTGCCCAACAACAGACAGAGCCCTAGAATGGCTGACCAAAACCCAATTAGGCTCCCCCTAACACATAATAATATACACCGGCACAAATGACCTAAGGGCCCAGCAGGAAAGGGTAGCAACATCGCTCGGATCAGTGATCAAGAAGGCAAGCGACACCTTCCCAAACACTAGAATCACGGTTTCCACACTATTGCCGAGAAGAAACTTCAACAACAAAATAATCCACGAGATAAATGCAAGCATAGCAAGAGACTGTGAATTAAAACATAACGTGCACCTGGCCCAACACCCCACCCTCGATGTGGAATGTCTTTATGACCAAGTCCATATCCACAGGAACCGAATGTCGGTCTTTGCGAAGGACCTGAAGGACGTCACTTTTAACCGGGTCCACACCCAGATCCCAAAAAGACCCCCCCCGATCACCAAAGACCAACGGGATACAGACCAGGACTACTACAGAGACCATCACCACACCAACCGGGACCAGAGAGGATCCCCATGCACAACAACAATGTCGGACCTGCACCACTCATGTACTACAGGGGAACAGGACCACCCCCAGCCAGGCAGAGGGAGAGGTGCTCAGAGCATACACAATACCACAGGCAGAGACAATCCACTAAGAGACATAATGCAGGCAATCATCAGCATCCACTCCCGCCTTATGGACCAGAAAAAAATAAGGACTAGTTGTTAGAAAAAGTTGTAACCAATTATCCTCAGCATTTATAGACAATTGAAATGTTCTTTTTTCCCCATTTAGACACGACAAACACATATTACTATTTATTATATTCTAACCCATCACAGTAAAAGATCAATTTTAGCATGAAATCCTTATATATCTCAACCTGGAATATCCAAGGTCTACGCTCTTCTATGCTTGGCATGAAGAGTGTGACCCCAGAGTTCCTAGATGAGATTAAAGATCTAGATATTATCTTTTTACAAGAAACCTGGTGTAGAGGAGAAGAGCACACTGGCTGTCCCATTGGGTACACAGAGCTGGTGGTCCCCTCCAATAAACTGCCAGGAGTAACCCAGGGCAGAGAATCTGGAGGCATACTGATTTGGATTAAAGCAGAGCTTAGGAGTTGCATTGAATTTGTGGAAAAGGGCGAAAACCACTTATGGCTAAAAATTAAGAGGGGCATCATCTCTAGCGTGAAAGATGTTTTCATTTGCACACTCTATATCCCCCCGACAGAATCCCCGTACTTCAAAGAGGACACCTTCTCCAACATAGAGAGGGAGATTATCCAATTCCAGGCCCAGGGAAATGTGTTGATATGTGGGGACCTCAACTCAAGAACGGGCGAAGAACCAGACTTCACCAATAATCATGGGAATAATTACATATTTGGGAATAACCACTTTGATTTCCCTTCCCATCCACACAGGCATAACTGCGACAAACAGACAAATGCTAACGGAAAACAGCTCCTGCAGCTCTGTCGAAGCCTGGGTCTGTACATTGTCAATGGTAGGTTATTGGGAGACTTCCTAGGAAGATCCACCTATTGCTCACCTCTTGGCTTCAGCACCGTAGACTATATGATTACAGATCTAGACCCATCCTCTTTCAGAACATTCACAGTCAAACCACAAACAACACTGTCAGACCACAGTCAAATTACTGCATATCTTGAAAGGACAGAAACAACCAACACAGAAACACAACCCAGTAAACTGTACAACATTAAAAAATCTTACAGATGGGCCAAAAACAGCACGGAAAAATACCAGAAAGCAATTAGCAACCAAACAACTCAAGCTCTCTTGGACACCTTTCTGGAAAATACATACACAATAAAGAAGGCATAAACCGGGCAGTGAATAACCTAAATAATATTTTTGATAATTTGGCATCAATGTCAAACTTGAAAGTTCGCAAGAACAAACCCAAAACAAAAAACTACGAAAAATGGTTTGACTCCGATTGCCAGAACATGAGGAAAAAACTCAGAAAAATATCAAACCAAAAACACAGACAACCAGAAAACGAGGAATTACGCCTTACATATTGTCAGGCACTAACACAATACAAAAACACACTCAGAACCAAGAAAGAGCAGTATATTAAGAATACACTCATCTCCATTGAGGAATCCATTGATTCCAATTGTTTCTGGGACAACTGGAATACATTACACAAAAAACAACACGACGAATTGGCCATTCAAAACGGAGACACATGGGAAAACCATTTTGAAAAATTATACCAGAAAAACACACTAAGCCCAGAGCAATACCAAATATGCGAAAAACTGGCAAAGCTAGAATTTGCCATAAAAGATAACCAAAACCCGATAGACCCCATAATATCTGAAAAAGAGCTAATTGAAAAACTCAAGGACCTGCGACCAGGAAAAGCTTGCGGTGCAGACGGCATCCTAAGTGAGATGATTAAACACACGGACGATAAAATAAAATTGGCTATACTGAAACTCTTCAACTTGGTTCTGAGTGTCGGTTACTTCCCTGATATCTGGAACAAAGGACTCATAATGCCTATATACAAAAGTGGGGATAAAGTTGACCCAAATAACTATCGAGGCATCTGTGTAAACAGTAACCTGGGGAAGGTTTTCTGTAGTATCATAAAAAAGACTTATAAACTTCCTTGAGGAGCACAATGTCTTGAGTAAAAGCCAAATTGGATTCCTGCCAAACTATAGAACATCAGATCATATCTTCACCCTACAGACCCTAATTGACAAACACGTTCATCAAAACAAAAGCAAAATCTACGCATGCTTTATAGATTTCCAGAAGACATTCGATTCCATCTGGCACGACGGTCTATTCCTGAAACTTATCGAAAGCGGGGTAGGGGGAAAAACATATGATGTAATTAAATCAATGTATACAAACAACAAATGTGCAGTTAAAATTGGAGACAAACAAACAAAATACTTCCCACAGGGGCGGGGGGTGACGCAGGGCTCGCCAATCTCACCGACACTCTTTAATATTTACATAAATGAACTGGCAAAACTACTTGAACAATCTACAGCACCCGGCCTCACCCTATATGAATCCAAGGTTAAATTCCTCCTCTATGCAGATGACCTGGTTCTGCTGTCACCAACTAAGGAGGGTCTACAGCAGAACCTGGATCTGTTGGAGTCGTTCTGTCAGACCTGGGCCCTGACAATAAACCCCCAAAAAACCAAAGTCCTTGTGTTCCAGCAAAGATCCAGACATCAGGGACCCAAAATAAATCTCACACTAGGAACAACTAAAATCGAACAAACCACTAACTACACATACTTGGGCATAAAAATCAGCTCTACAGGAAATTTCAAACTGGCTGTGAATGAACTGAAAGAGAAAGCTAGAAAGGCTTTCTATGCCATTAAAAGATCAACCCAAATAGAAATCCCAATTAGCATTTGGCTCAAAATTTTCAAATCAGTAATTGAACCAATTGCACTCTATGGCAGTGAGGTGTGGGGACCGCTAACACAACAAGAATTTGCAAAATGGGACAAACACCCAATTGAGATCCTACATGCAGAATTCTGTAAAAGTATCCTCCGGACTCAAAGCAAAACCGTAAACAATGCATGCAGGGCAGAACTAGGCCAATATCCATTAATAATCACTATCCAAAAAAGAGCCACCAAATTTTGGAAACACCTAAAAATGAGCAACCCCCACTGCTATCATTACGAAGCCTTGAAATGCCAAGAGAGGACCATAAAGAAGAACACCCTCAGTCAACTAGTCCTGGGACTCAGTGAAGCAACCACTAACACTACTAACAATAACCAGCCCCAGGACAGTGACATCGTAGCACAGAGAATTCGACCCAACACAATTGTCACTAAGCAAAAGGAAAAATACCTGTCATATTGGGCAGAAACAACAAAAACCCAAAGCAAATTCAATTGCTACTTGGCCCTAAACAGACAATACAACATGGCTGATTACCTGACCATGGTAAAGGATAGCAAACTGAGAAAAACCTTGACAAGGTACAGACTTAGCGAACATAGCCTGGCGATCGAAAAAGGCAGACACAGGCAGACCAGGCTGCCAAGAGAGGACAGGATATGCTCTCACTGCAGTCAGGGAGTGGTGGAGACAGAGATGCACTTCCTCACAGCTTGTGGAAAATATCAGGGCATCAGGGAGAATTTCTACCAAAAATTCTCACAAATATGCCCTGAATTCAGAAATTTGAATGACGACCAAAAACTACCATACCTACTAGGGGAAGAGAGAAACTGTGTAACACTAGCAGCACACTATGTTACAGCTTGCCATAAACAGAGGGACAACCAGTCAACCTAAGAAAAGAGTATATACAAATTATACGAATGTATATTTATACACTCAGGGATATATCTGTTTATACACTGTACGAATAGATCTGCGTTTATGTGTTCAACCATAAATGTATTTCGATGCTTTGGCAACATAAGACGTACCTTGTCATGCCAATAAAGCGATTTGAATTGAATTGAATTGAATTGATATAGAATCTACAGTACAGAAACAGCCCATTCGGCCCAACTGGTCTATGTTGGTGTTAGTACTCCATAGCACTTTATTCCCACTCCCACTTTACTTTCCTCTGCCCACTCTGTCCCTGTATCCCCTTCTCCATCTTGTATGCTTCAAGCCTCCCCTTAAATGATATTGGATAATGTACCACCAGTTGACAAGATTGCCATCCATGGTACTTTGGGAATGGGCCATAAATGCTGGCCTTGCCAGCGACGCCCACATCCCATGAACGAATAAAAAAAAAGTTAATACAAAAGCAAAATATTGCAGATGCTGGCAATCTGAAATAAAAACAGAAAATGCTGGAAATACTCAGCAGGTCAGGCAGCATCTGTGGAGAGAGAAAGAGAGTTAATGTTTCAGGTCAATGAGCTTTCGTCAGAAGACTTCCGACGAAAGGTCATTGGCCTGAAACGTTAACTCTGTTTCTCTCTCCACAGATGCTGCCTGACCTGCTGAGTATTCCCAGCATTTTCTGTTTTTATATTTTTTTAAACTTTACTGGCAGCTGAAGGCAGTGTAGTGATAGTGTAGTTGAGCACAGTGTAGTGATGATGTATTGAGCACAATGTAGTGATGATGTAATTGAGCACAGTGTAGTGATGATGTAGTTGAGCACAGTGTAGTGATGCTGTAGTTGAGCACAGTGTAGTGATGATGTAGTTGAGCACAGTGTAGTGATGATGTAGTTGAGCACAGTGTAGTGATGATGAAGTTGAGCACAGTGTAGCGATGATGTAGTTGAGCACAGTGTAGCGATGATGAAGTTGAGCACAGTGTAGTGATGATGTAGTTGAGCACAGTGTAGTGATGATGTATTGAGCACAGTGTACTGATGATGTAGTTGAGCACAGTGTAGTGATGATGTAGTTGAGCACAGTGTAGTGATGATGTAGTTGAGCACAGTGTAGTGATGTAGTTGAGCACAGTGTAGTGATGATGTAGTTGAGCACAGTGTAGTGATGATGTAGTTGAGCACAGTGTAGTGATGATGTAGTTGAGCACAGTGTAGTGATGATGTAGTTGAGCACAGTGTAGTGATGATGTAGTTGAGCACAGTGTAGTGATGATGTATTGAGCACAGTGTAGTGATGATGTAGTTGAGCACAGTGAAGTGATGATGTAGTTGAGCACAGTGTAGTGATGATGTAGTTGAGCACAGTGTAGTGATGATGTAGTTGAGCACAGCGAATTGATGATGTATTGAGCACAGTGTAGTGATGATGTAGTTGAGCACAGTGTAGTGATGGTGTAGTTGAGTACAGTGTAGTGATGATGTATTGAGCACAGTGTAGTGATGATGTATTGAGCACAGTGTAGTGATGATGTAGTTGAGCACAGTGAAGTGATGATGTAGTTGAGCACAGTGTAGTGATGATGTAGTTGAGCACAGTGTAGTGATGATGTATTGAGCACAGTGTAGTGATGATGTAGTTGAGCACAGTGTCGTGATGATGTAGTTGAGCACAGTGTAGTGATGGTGTAGTTGAGTACAGTGTGGTGATGATGTAGCTGAGCCCAGTGTAGTGATGATGCCGTTGAGCACAGTGTAGTGATGATGTAGATGTTGTTGCATTGTGCAGAATGTTCCATCTCTGAGAGTTTGGCATTAACAGCCTGTAAGGATTCATCTACAGCTGGCTCCTCCTGTTCATGGTGCTTGTCTCTTGGCCTTGGTTGGTTGGTGTATATATCTCCACATACTCCATGCTTAACCTTCATGTCTTGGCCTGTTTGTGGCCCCCTTCCCGAATGTGGGCTGCTCTAATCATGTCTACATGTGGCCTAACCGGCGGTCCTTAAAGGGACCACTGGAGGATGCCACCAAAAAATATTGTTACCTGAATGTGGAGCCGGGTGGAGCAGGAATGCAGCTCCCAGCTCTGCAGTGGTCCCGAAAACCAATGCTGGCCTCTGCTTGGCTCCTTCCCAAACGCCCACCCCCTCCCCAGAACCTACCCGGCCCGGGCGGCTGCTGGGCCAACTTCATCATCGTGAAGCCGGCGTGCTGACTCTAGCCGATCGCTTGATGTCCGTAGCATGCCGGCAATATGCTAATGAGGCCTGAGGCCCGATTTCAGGTGAGCTTCAGGCCTCGGGCTTCTGGTTCCCAGTCTATTTCAAGCCCAAAGATGGCCTGAAATGAATTTCTAACAGTCCCTCCAGCATTTCTACAATAGAAAAATACTGCAGATGCTCACTCACTCCAACCTACCTCCCTCTGAACTTGCAGCACTCCATTCTCTTAGATCCAACCCTGACATTGTCATTAAACCCGCTGACAAGGGTGGTGCTGTCGTTGTTTGGCGAACTGACCTCTACCTAGCGGAAGCTGAACGCCAACTCTCTGACACCTCCTCCTACCTCCACCTGGACCATGACCCCACTACCGAACATCAAACCATCGTTTCCAAGACTGTCACTAACCTCATCTCCTCTGGAGATCTTCCCCCCGTGGCCACCAACCTCATAGTTACCCAACCCCGCACAGCCCGCTTCTACCTCCTTCCCAAGATCCACAAACAGGACTGCCCTGGTAGACCCATCGTTTCAGCCTGTTCTTGCCCCATGGAACTTATCTCTTCCTATCTCGACTCTATCTTTTCTCCCCTTCTCCAGTCTCTTCCCACCTACATCCGCAACTCTTCGGATGCCCTCCGCCACTTTAACAGTTTCCAGTTTCCTGGCCCCAACCGCTTCCTTTTCACCATGGACGTACAATCCCTCTACACCTCCATCCCCCACCAGGATGGCCTGAGGGCGCTCCGCTTCTTCCTTGAACAGAGGCCCGACCAGGCCCCATCCACCACCACCCTCCTCCTCCGCCTGGCTGAACTTGTTCTCATATTGAACAACTTCTCCTTTAGCTCCACTCATTTCCTCCAAATCAAAGGTGTTGCTATGGGTACCCGCACGGGTCCTAGCTATGCCTGCCTTTTCGTGGGATATGTGGAACACGCTTTGTTCCAGTCCTACTCAGGTCCCCTCCCTCACCTCTTTTTCCGATACATTGATGACTGTATCGGTGCCGTTTCCTGCTCTCGCCCCGAACTAGACAATTTCATTCACTTTGCCTCCAATTTCCACCCTTCCCTCACCTTCACATGGTCCATCTCTGACTCTTCCCTTCCCTTCCTCGACTTCTCCGTCTCCATCTCTGGGGATAGGTTATCGACCAATATTCACTACAAGCCCACTGACTCCCACAGCTACCTGGACTACACTTCCTCCCACCCCGCCTCCTGTAAGGACTCTATTCCATTCTCCCAGTTTCTCCGTCTCCGCCGTATCTGCTCTAACGATGCCACCTTCCACACCAGTGCTTCCGACATGTCTTCCTTTTTCCGCAACCGAGGATTCCCCTCTACCGTGGTTGACACGGCCCTCGACCGTGTCCGTTCTATCTCCTGCACTTCTGCCCTCATCCCTGCCCCTCCCTCCCAGAACCACGATAGGGTTCCCCTTGTCCTCACCTATCACCCCACCAGCCTCCACATCCAACGGATCATCCTCCGCCATTTCCGCTACCTCCAAAGTGATCCCACCACCAAACGCATCTTCCCCTCCCCTCCCCTTTCAGCATTCCGTAGGGACCGCTCCCTCCGAGACACCCTAGTCCACTCCTCTATCACCCCCAACAGCCCTTCCCCTTCGCCTGGCACCTTCCCGTGCAAGCGCAGGAGATGTAACACCTGTCCCTATACCTCCCCCCTTCCCACTATCCAGGGCCCCAAACATCCCTTCCAGGTGAAACAGCGATTTACTTGTACTTCTTGCAATCTAGTATACTGTATTCGCTGCTCACGATGCGGTCTCCTCTACATTGGGGAGACCAAACACAGATTGGGTGACCGCTTTGCGGAACACCTCCGTTCAGTCCATAAGGGTGACCCCGAGCTTCCGGTCGCCTGTCATTTTAATTCACCGCTCCATTCCCACTCGGACCTCACCGTCCTTGGCCTCTTGCATTGTTCCACGGAAGCTCAACGTAAACTCGAGGAACAGCACCTCATCTTCTGATTAGGCACTTTACAGCCTTCCGGACTCAATGTCGAGTTCAACAATTTCAGATCATAACCTCGGCCCCTATTACATTTTTACTTATATTTTTTTTCCACCCCTTTGTTTTGGATCTTCCCTTCCCCCCCCTTTCCTTTTTTTTCTCTCTCCCACATGGCAGCTGTCTCCCATCCTGCCAGTACACTTCACACCTAATCTTGTTGTCTTTTGTCTCCACTGTCCTATTACCATCTCGTCTGGTTTTGAATACCTCTTAATGTCTCTTTTACTTCTTTTACTTCTTTTGTTCTATCGCAGCCCTGCCTTCGATCTATTTTATTTCCTTTCCAGTTTGAAAAAGGGTTAGACCCGAAACGTCACTCTAATTTCTCTCCACGGATGTTGCCTGGCCTGCTGAGTTTTTCCAGCATTTTCTGTTGTTCCTCCAGCATTTCTGATCTCTTACATCATTACTTTCCGTGAGGGATCTTGTGACCGTCTGCCGTAACTTTGTTTCTCCAGGGTTTTTACGGAACATCTGCCAACATTAAAGTGGCCAATTGGGAGCAACCTCCACCAGATGCCCCCCATCCCCCGCCCTACCATGAAAGATCAACACATTGGCCCGGCAAAGGTCCTTGCAGTTTTATTTAAAAATCTGGCCTGTTTCAAAAACCTTGCTGCCGTCTCCATCCTGTTCATAGCCAGCAGGTTGAAAGACTTTCACACTCAGTGGGTGTGTGTTGTTTTTCAATTGCTGAGACAGTCTCACAAATTATTCATTATTTACAGTCCATGGGAAGACACAATCAACAGTGGCTCATTAGTATCTTAACTACCTGTCATCTCATCATTTAAAACAAAAGTCTGAATTCACATTGCTTTCAAAAATCCAAATTTAAAAGTCATTTTTTTTCAAAATCCTTTCCGTGAAAAAATGGCCAAAAGATTCGGAATCGCGACCGTTGAGGTAGCCACTTGGCACTTCAGCCTGAAGAATCTTAAACACCTTTAAGCTGTGTCATTCACATGTTTGGTTTTGCCTGTGAATTTCTTACATCTACTTTCATAGAATTATAGAAAGTTCCAACACAGAAACTGAGTCTGCGCTAGTGTTTATCTTCACAGGAGCCACCTAGTCTAATCCAACTATTGCTCCCCATACCCTTTAATATTCCTCTTCTTTCAAGCAACTATCTAATTCCTTTTTTTTTTAAAGTAATGGACTTGGCTTCAATAGTGACTTGAAGCAGAGAATTCCACATTCTAACTACCTACTGCTTAAAGAAATGTTTCTTAACCTGCCCTTTAATTCTTTTTGTGATTATCTTAAGCTTGTTCCTTCTCATTACTGTCTCAGTGAGCAATGGAAACAATCTCTCATCAAAACCCTTCATGATCTTGAAGATCTCTATCAGATCACCCCTCAACTCTCAGCTCGACTGAAAAAAAGCCCTAATTTCACAAGTCTCTCTTCATAACTGTAACCCTGTGTAAGAAATGGGTCAATATTGATGTATTTTCTATTAATGCCTTTAATTTCTGGCTTTTGTCTGCTAAGTGAGTTTCTGTTAGAAGGCTGGAAATGTTAGTTTTGTTTCCAGTGAATTGTTCAGTGGGAATTAAAAGTTACCAGACAATATTTTAGCTGGTAAGCATTCAACTACAAGCTTTAATTTTACTAACCAATAGATATCTCAGCTGCCCCTCTGGGTTAGCGAGCACAGGGGTGATACTACATAATTCGACAAGGCCTAGCCAGTCATTCCCCTCAAGCTCAAAATCAGTGGCACCTAAGTATCTCAAGTATATGTGTGATTATTATTAATAATAGTTATCATAGTATATTTATAATTATTGATAATAATAGTTATCATTGTATGCTTGATTCCTAGGAAAGCCAATAAATAAATGTCTTTGAACTATATTATCTTGAGGAATTACTTACACATTTATAAGTTCAGCGCCATTCATAACTCCTCAGATAATGAAGCAGTCCATGCCCGCATGCAACAAGACCTGGACAGCGTTCAGGCTTGGGCTGATAAGTGGCAGGTAACATTCGCACCATAGAAATGCCCGGCAATGACTATCTCCAACAAGCGAGAGTCTAACCACCTCCCCTTGACATTCAACAGCATTACCATCGCCGAATCCCCCACCATCAACATCCTGGGGGTCACCATTGACCTGAAACTTAACTGGACCAGCCACATAAATGCTGTGGCAAGAAGAGCAGGTCAGAGGCTAGGTATTCTGCACCTTGTAGATGGTGGAAAGGCTTTGCTCCACAAAGCCTTTCCACCATCCACAAGGCACAAGTAAGGAGTGTGATGGAAAGCTCTCCACTTGCCTGGATGAGTGCAGCTCCAACACTCAAGAAGTTCGACACCATCCAGGACCAAGCAGCCCGCTTGATTGGCACTCCATCCACCACCTTAAACATTCACTCCCTCCACCACCGGCGTACCGTGGCTGCAGTGTGTACCATCTACAAGATGCACTGCAGCAACTCACCAAGGCTTCTTCGGCATCACCTCCCAAACCCACGACCTCTTCCACCTAGAAGGACAAGGGCAGCAGGCACATGGGAACACCATCACCTCCAAGTTCCCCTCCAAGTCACACACCATCCTGACTTAGAAGTATATCGCTGATCCTTCATCGTCGCTGGATCAAAATCCTGGAACTCCCTACCTAACAGCACTGTGGGAGTACCTTCACCACACGGACTGCAGCGGTTCAAGAAGGCAGCTCACCACCACCTTCTCAAAGGCAACTAGGGATGGGCAATAAATGCTGGCCTTGCCAGCGATGCCCACAACCCATAAAAAAAATAAAGCATAAAAAAAAATCAATTTCCTTACACTCTCACCACTGGTAACTTCCCAGTGAATCTACACTGCACCTTTTCTGTTGCTTTTACATCCTTCCTATAATGGGATGTGCTGAATTTTACACAATACTCCAACTGTGGTCTAATTAACGTCTTGTACATTACCTTATTCTATAATGTGGATTTGAATTCCCAGCTGGAAAGCTGAAGGGAGCTGATGAACTTCCCAGTCAGGAGTCTCCATGGGAGGTGACGTAAGAAAACTACTAGGCACTTGGTTTGAGTATTAAACAAGGCTTTAATCAACTGTTTTTCAACATGGAGATCTAGTTGTGTCCTTCACTAGTTCCTGTTAAAGAATGTCCTAAGCAAGCTGGGCCCATGCCCGAGCATTTATACTCTCCCTGGACAGCGCCACCAGCAGGCCGCCCAGTATTATTTCATAAGTCATTTCCACATGAATGGCAAGATTCATGTCAGGAGGCCTTATTAACATCCTGCCGGCCAGCTGACTGCCTGAAACAGGCATGAAGAGGTATACGGCAGGCTAAAGTTTGGAGGCTTGGAGGCCGCCTAGGACATGTGGGGCGTTTGACAAGGTCCCGCAGGTGGGAAGGGGACAGCAGAGGCCCAGGTTCCTACTCCTCTCAGTCCCACAAAGAAACATTTTGTACTTACCTTTTGGGGCATCTGCTGGGTATCTGGCTGGTTTCACTGGTCGGAGGGACCACAGCAGTGTGTAAGATACCCACATGACCAAAAAAAAACGAGTTCCACCAACTCCCCCTGCGTACTGCTTCTCTCCCCTCTCGCCCCGAGTCCAGCATTTCCCTATCAGCTCGCTAATGTTGTGTTGCTGCAGTTGTTTGTTCCTCAGCCATGAACAACTGATCAGTTTAGGAGGTAAAACATTAACTGTAATTTTATCTGGGTTATCTGGCAGAGGGGCCAGTATTGAAGTGTTTTCAGCACACAGAATTCTGCCTACAGTTTGTGGTTTAGCCACCTCAAGAAGTATTCCTGTCTGTGCTTGAAAACAAATTACTGTTAGTCGATGGCACGAGTGACTGTCTTAAAGATTAACAACTAATTAAATCATTGGCAGACACATTTAGATGCAAAGCATGTTACCTAATGACGACAGGCATAATGTGACGCGGTGAACAAAGCTATTCTTTGATAGGTGCACCTAGGTGGGTTTATAGAGTCCCATGGGCCACAATATAAAGTTTGAATCAGTGTTCACATTAACTTGCAGATATCTCAAATTACTGATACTACCAGATCTTAGTGTTCCGATTTAGTATTCACTGACCAACAAGCTGGCATTGCTGAGAGCAGATGGACAATAAATGCTGGCCTTGCCAGCGACACCCAGAAATGAATAATAATTTTAAAAAAGACCTTTTCAAACCTTCTGGTCCAATTTTACTTATTCAGTCATGGTAAAGGCCCTAATGTTGTCCTTAGATGGTGTAAACATTGCTATTGTTATAAAGTAGTGAATTGTCTGACTCACTATGAGCTAGCCACAAAAGTTTAATAGTCCTTTATAAAAACCTTGCATCTAATGTGCATTTTGCCAGTCACACTTCTTGTACCACACTTCAGCGTCATACTGTGTAACTCATGTGAATTTCTGTCATACTTGCATCTGATTGGCTGAAAATATGTATTCATCAAACAGTGACAATTCACATGTGAACATACTGATCAATATATAGCAGACAACAAAAACTACCAATCAGCAATTTCCAAAAACTTCCCATCCAAATCGCAACAGTCAGCAAACACCTACCAATAGAAAGTGGCAGGAAATAAACAAATTAAATTGCTGCAAACATTTTTTGTTAAAAAAGCATTTTGGCTGCCATCTGAATGTCTCCACTTCCTCCGCCTCCTCCTCCTTCTCCTTTTCCTCGTGCGCACTCTGCCTACTTGTCTCTGGCAAGAGGGAATGAGATGAAGCTGTCTCTCTTTGTATAGAGAGCCTCAGTGACCTCAGTGTATTGCAAACTGAGAGATGTTGCTTATATCTCCACCAGCAGCCCGGAAGGAGCCAGACTCATAAAAGTTAAGAGCTACAGTCACCTTGACAGCCACAGGCAATGTGGCCCTTGCCCTACTTTGAGGTTGCAATTGCGGCTGCAGCATTTGGCAGATTTCAGTCACAACCTCGTCAGTGAAGTGAAGACGTCTCATGTATTGGTTCTCACTGAAGTTCGGGTAAGAGAATTACTCCCTAAAGATCCTGGGTGGATATGGCCTCCTGCTGAGAACCCTCCTCCCTCTCCTCCTGCACCCTCCCTGTGTGGCCTCTCTTCATTCTCCCAGTCCTGCTCAATTCCAAGAAGAACGCCCACCAGGACACCCATGTCTGGAAGTAACTGGTTTCAGCACAAGCCTTTAAACCAGGAAGAAGTACTTCAGCACCAGCCAAACCACTCCCTGTAGACTACTGAAACTTTAGACAAGTATAGGAAAGCTCTGAAAACACATAAAATTGCACCAGCAGCCAGAAGAAATAATCCAGCAACTAACCTGTAAGTAGTTCATGATTCCTGTAGCGGTGGTGAGGGGTGCTCAGTCGTGGGAGGTTAAGAGAGGGCCTTGGCTGGAGCGTGGCATTTGAAAATAGCAGTGCTGGCATCAAATCAGCTTTGCACCCTGACTGATGTCATAATCTACCTGACCTGCATGCTGCCGGCGGACATTAAGTGTGCATACGCAAACTACTGTACGGGTCTTTTTCCGAGTGGCAGGCAGTGACTAGTGGGGTGCCGCAGGGATCGGTGCTAGGACCCCAGCTATTCACAATATATATTAATGATCTAGACGAGGGAACTAGATGTAATATCTCCAAGTTTGCAGATGACACAAAGCTGGGTGGGCGTGTGTGCTGTGAGGAGGATGCCGAGAAACTCCAGTATGATTTATACAGATTGGGTGATTGGGCAGATGCATGGTAGATGCAGTATAATGTGGATAAATGCGAGGTTATCCACTTCGGTGGCAAAAACAGGAAGGCAGATTATTATCTGAACAGCAATAGATTGGGAAAAGGGGAAGTGCAACGAGACCTGGGTGTCATAGAAACATAGAAGATAGGAGCAGGGGTAGGCCATTCGGCCCCTCGAGCCTGTTCCGCCATTTAATGAGATCATGGCTGATCATCCAAATTCAGTACCCTGTCCCTGCTTTCTCCCCATATCCCTTGATCCCTTTAGCCTTAAGAAATATATTTAACTCCTTCTTGAATATATTTAATGAGTTGGCGTCAACTACCTTGTGTGGTAGAGAATTCCACAGGTTCACCACTCTCTGGGTGAAGAAATTCCTCCTCATCTCAGTCCTAAATGGCTTATCCCTTATCCTTAGACTGTGACCCCTGGTTCTGGACTCCCCCACCATCGGGAACATCCTTCCTGCATCTAGTCTGTCTAGTCCTGTTAGAATTTTATAAGTTTCAATGAGATCCCCTCTCATTCTTCTAAACTCTAGCGAATATAAGCCTAATCGACCCAATCTCTCCTCATACGTCATTCCTCCCATCCCAAGTATCAGTCTGGTGAATCTTCGCTGCACTCTCTCCATGGCAAGAACATCCTTCCTCAGATAAGGCGACCAAAACTGCACACAATACTCAAGGTGTGGTCTCACCAAGGCCCTATACAACTGCAGCAAGACATTCTTGCTCCTGTACTCGAATCCTCTCGCTATGAAGGCCAACATACCATTTGCATTCTTAACCGCCTGCTGCGCCTGCATGCTTACCTTCAGCGACTGGTGCACAAGGACACCCAGGTCTCGTTGCATTTCCCCTTTTCCCAATCTATTGCCATTCAGATTATGTCCTTGTCCCCTCCCCTCCCCTTTCAACATTCCGTAGGGACCGCTCCCTCCGAGACACCCTAGTCCACTCCTCTATCACCCCCAGCACCCCTTCCCCTGCGCCCGGCATCTTCCCGTGCAAGCGCAGGAGATGCAACACCTGCCCATATACCTCCCCACTTCCCACTGTCCAGGGCCCCAAACACCCCTTCCAGGTGAAACAGCGATTTACTTGTACTTCTTGCAATCTAGTATACTGTATTTGCTGCTCACGATGTGGACTCCTCTACATTGGGGAGACCAAACGCAGATTGGGTGACCGCTTTGCGGAACACCTCTGTTCAGTCCGTAAGGGTGACCCCGAGCTTCCGGTCGCCTGTCATTTCAATTCACCGCTCCATTCCCACTCGGACCTCACCGTCTGCGGCCTCTTGCATTTTTCCACAGAAGCTCATCTTCCGATTAGGCACTTTACAGCCTTTCGGACTCAATATCGAGTTCAACAGCTTCAGATCATAACCTCGGCCCCTATTATATTTTTATATTTTTTATCCACACTTTTGGTTTGTGACTTTTCCTTGTTTTTCACTCTCCCACATGGCAGCTGTCTCTCACTCTGCCAGTGCATTTCACGCTTCATTTAGAGCCATTGTCTGTTTCTTTACCTGTCATATTACTATCTCGTCTCACCTTGAATATCTCTTAATGTCTCTTCTTTCATCCCCTCCCCCATTTCACAGCCCCCAAACTGCCTTTTGTTTCATTTCCTGCCTTTTCTCTCAGTTCTGTAGAAGGGTTTCGACCTGAAACGTTGACTCTATTTCTCTCTCCACGGATGTTGCCTGGCCTGCTGAGTTTTTCCAGCATTTTCTGTTGTTATTTCGGATTTCCAGCATCCGCAGTATTTTGCTATCATATCAGTTCAACAAGCGAGTTTGTCAGGAACTCCTAGGGAACAATAATACAGCTGATTGTGGCTTGATGTGAATTGGATTTGGGTGTGTATTGCTGTGGATAATTTTCAGTTGTGAATTGGATTTGGGTTTGCTCTGATGTAAATGATTTCCGGCATGTCCTGCTTTGAATTAATTTCAGAAGTGTATTGATGTAAATTATGTTTTGGGTGTGTATTCATGTGAATTGGTTTTGGGTGTATATTGGTGTGAACTAGTTTGGGGGTTGAACTGGTGTGATAAAGGGCCAGAATTTACTGTAGCCATTGAATGAATGTTGCCTGCCGTTTGTCAGCCTTGCCCTTGCCCATTTAATTTCTATGACCTTTGGCCCTGGAAGTTGCTGTAAGTTAGAGATCCAAATAGCGAGGCAACCTCCACAAGGTGTCTGTGACCTGGGTGAACAGGGAAAGCAATTGTGTGTCTCCTTAACCAATCAGATTGAAGTATTGTTAATGAACAGCACAGAGTCTGAACCAGGAAGTGTAAGTTAAAATAGTGAATTCAATGTCAAATCAGATACAGAAAGCGAAATAAAGAGAGGAAAGGAAAGATTGGATTAAGAGAGAGAGAGAAAAAAAGAGACAGAAAGAAAAAGTAAAAAAATGCAATTAATCTTTTTTTTAAATCTCCAACAACAATTAAAATCTGAAGGAATGAGACTCAACACTTGAAAAAGTTAATTTTCAGTGGCAGAGAGGTTGTTTGGCAGTAATTAAGATTTATCACGCTGTTAAAAAGGGTAATTAGACTGAAATGGTTGAGCATTAAATTTCTGTGGCTAGTTTAGTTCATATCTACAGTGCAAGTACGAGAACTTCACGTTATTCAATACATTTGAATGGTGAGTCAGGCTGCGAAATTCAATTTTCGCGCAATTTACGGAGGAGTGGCGCATCTCAGACAACAACCTCTGAATTTTTGTGCTTAACTGCGCATCTGTGCGCACCTGAATTTGCTGGACCTGGACCTAGACTTATGTATACAAGGCATAATTTCAAAGTTTGCAGATGATACGTAATGTAGTAAACAATGAGACGGATAGTAACAGACTTCAGGAGGACATAGACAGACTGGTGAAATGGGCAGACACATGGCAAATGAAATTTAATGCAGAGAAGTGTGATGTGATACATTTTGTTCGGAAGAATGAGGAGAGGCAATATGAATTACATGGAACAATTTTAAAGGAGGTAGAGGAACAAAAAGACCTGGGGGTGTATGTACACAAATCTTTGTAGGTGGCAGGACAAGTTGAGAAGGATGTTAAAAAAAATATGGGATCCTTGGCTTTGTCAATAGAGGAATAGAATACAAAAGCAAGGAAGTTATGTGAAACCTTTATAAAACACTGGTTAGGCTGCAGCTGGAGTATTGTTTTTAATTCTGGGCACCATACTTTAGGAAGGATGTCAAGGCCTTGGAGAGGGTGCAGAGGAGATTTACTAGAATGGTACCAGGGATGAGGGACTTCAGTTATGTGGACAGACTAGGGAAGCTGGGATTGTTCTCCTTAGAGCAGAGAAGATTAAGAGGAGATTTGATAGAGATGTTCAAAATCATGAATGGTTCTGATAGAGTAAATACAAAGAAACTGTTTCCAGTGGCAGAAGGGTCGGTAACCAGAGGACACAGGTTTAAGGTGATTGGCAAAAGAACCAGAGGTGACATGAGGAAAAACCTTTTTACACAGTGAGTTGTTGTGATCTGGAATGCACTGCCTGAAAGGGTGGTGAAAGCGATTCAATAGTAACATTCAAAAGAGAATTGGATAAATACTTGAAGGGAAAAAAAAATTACAGGACAGAGTAGGAAAGTGGAATTTATTGGATAGCTCTACCAAAGAGCAGGCACAGGCACGATGGGCTGAATGGCCTCCTTCTGTGCTGTGTCATTCTATGATTCTATAAGCTGGATTTCCAAGCCCTGAGGAGGCGGGCATGGAGGCGGGACAGCTGGTAAAGTAGCAGAAAGTGGGGGCGGATGGCAAACCCGCCCCCATCCCGCCTCCGTGCCCTTTTGCCAGGAGGTGGGAAGATGTGCTGCTTTGGGTTCCGTCTCCTGGAGGCGGGAAAGGCATTAAATACTTTTAACTGCCTGTTAACAGGTAGAAAAAAGGATTAGTGCCATTTTACCTTCACAGGTGAAAGCTTCCCGACCTCGGAGAATCCCTCCGGATTGGAGGAGATGTGAAGGAGGTCCACGGCAGTCGGAGGCACCTGGAAGTAAGATGAGGTGAGTGATGGGTGCAAGTGTGGAGTGGTAAGTGTGTAAGGTGAGTGATAAGTGTAAAAAAATGTTCACTTACCTTGTTTTTTTCCTACAGCCTTCATCCTCTCTGGATTAGGAGACCCGACATCCTCATTGTCGATTTCACAGACTGGGTGTTGGATCCTCCGAACCAACAGCCATCTGAAATCGACAAAGTTGAAAGGTTTGATGAGTCCTGAACACAAGGACTCATCAAACTACAGAAAATGTCAGTGTTTGACAGCTTCACAGGTCAATCAGGGGATAATCCCTCTGGTTGGTCAGACAAACATGGAGGCGGGACATTGACACGACAAGCAGCAGCCCCGCCTCCAACTCGTCTCCATTGAGAAAATCCAGCCCTATGATTCTATAAATTCTGGCCCATTGTTTTTTTAGGTGTATTCCTGTGAAGTAGGTTTTTTGTGCGTATTTATGTGAATTGGTGTTGACTGCATTTATGTGAATTGCTTTTGACTGTGCATTTATGTGAATTGGATGTGTATGTATGTGAATTGGTTTTGACTGCATTTATGGGAATTGGTTTTGACTGTATTGATGTGAATTGGTTTTGACTGTGCATTCCTGATTTTTTTTTTGTGTATGTTCATGTGAATAGGTTTTGGGTATACACTGACGTTAAAGTGGCAGTAGAACCTGGGAGTTGCATGGGGTATCTGGCTCCCAAATGCATGGAAACCAAAATAGAAGAGATCACCTCCAGGAGGTAATCTCACGTCCACTAGACTTTGCACCAGGTGCAATTCAACTCCTGCCCTACAAAGCCACATTTTAAAAGTAAATAGGAGATGAATTGGAACTAAAAAACTTGCTTTCCATTTTTCTTAATGTTAGGAGAAGATGGTCCATCTGCTCAGAGTAATGCAGGTATTTGTAGCAGCTTGTCAACTTCTGAATCCAACTAGAGGGCAACTGTAGTTTTTTTGTAAGTTTCTGGCTCCAATTCAGAAGAACCCAGTTCACCTGAATACACCCAAAACAAATTCATAGTCTGTAACCTCTGCAACAACACCAGTTTCTTATCAAGGCCAGCAATGTACACCTTATATGATACCTTGGCATATGCTGACCTTTGGACTTAAACACCTATTATGCCAACAATAACTAGTTTAACTAGCCTAACACACTTAGTGCCCTCCAGCCCCTTTCTCCAAACAGCAAGAAACAGGAAGGAACTTTATACTCCCAAGATTAATTAACTGTAACACACAAATAGCACAGGCAAATTTAGTCTATGGTGTGAATGCCGCTTCTTTGACCTGAGTGCACTCTGTTTTATTTCTATCATGTTCTTTGTAGTGCTGATAGTAATTTTGATCTTTACATTCTTCTGCAATGTGTCTTAAAACCGTAATTTTGTAAATTGCTACTTTCTAGGCATATACTAAGTTTTCTTTTTCTTTTTTAAACATGAAACCTAACATTAATTGATAAAGAACTTAAAAAAGGAGCTCAATCTTCTCGAATCATATATGTTTACAGCACAGAAAAAGGCCATTCAGCCATCATATCAGCTTTGGCTCTTTGTAATACAGAACTAATTTCACTGTGCTGCTCTCTCCCCATAGCCCTGTATATTCCTCTGTTTCCAATATGTATCCAACTTACCCTTTGTTTCTGACTTCCTCCAAATCAAAGTGGAGCTAAAGAATGCAAAACTTTTGATTTTTAACCCTGCTTAAAATGAACATCTGTTTCATGATTTTGAGGGTAATTCTGAATTTTGTTAGGAACATTTGGCACAGGAACAGGCCATTCAGCCCCTCGAGCCTGCTCCGCCATTCAATTAGATCATAGCTGATCTGCACCTTAGCTCCCTTTTCCCACCTTTTCTCCATATCCCTTGATACCCTTACCTAATAACAGTCTATCGATCTCAACCTTGAAAGCTCCAATTGCCCTAGCATCCAGAGTCTTTTGGAGGAAGGAGTTCCAGATTTCTACGACTCTTTGTGTGAAAAAGTGCTTCCTGATTTTGCTCCTGAAAGGCCGAGCAATAATTTTAAGGTTATGTCCCGTTGTTCTTGATTCCCCCACCAGGGGAAATAGTTTCTCTGCATCTACCCTATCAAATACTCTTAACATTTTAAACACTTTGATCAGATCATGCCCACAATCTTCTATACTCATGGGAATACAGGCCAAGTTGATGCATCCTGTCTTCATAATGTAATCCTCTAAGCCCTGCTACCGTTCTGGTGAATCCCCTCCAAAGCAATTATATTGGTGCAGTGCCCAAAAATTAACGCAGCACTCCACATGGGGTTTGACAAAGGCTCTATACAACAAGCATAACTTCATTTCCTTTGTATTCCAGCACCTTTGAGATAAAGGCCAACGTTCCATTAGCCTGTGTGAGTGCCTTTTTGTACCTGTCTACTAGCTTTTAATGATTTGTGTCCTTGGACTCCCAGATCTTTGCTCCTCTGCAGTTCCTAGTTTCTCACCATTTCTTGGGTCCAAAATGAAGAGTGTCATACTTGCCCACATTGAATTCCATTTCCCATAGTTTTTTCTTGGAATGTGGGTGGTAGCTGGCAAGGCCACATTTATTGTCTATCCTTAGTTGCCCTGAGAAGGTGGTGGTGGGCCTTCTCCTTTAACTACTACAGTCCTTTTGGTAATGGTGCTCCCACAGTGGTGTTAGATAGGGAATTCCAACATATTGCCCCAGGTTCCCTGCATTTACTTCACTGAAACTGGCGGCCTTAACCCAATGGCACATTAAAATGGAAATACATTTTCATTGGTCAATGATGCCATTGGCTCCTTGACTTTTGTCTCCTTTACAATTAGGAGTATAGTAGATGTATGGAGGACCTACAATATAAAAGCACCTTCTCTGGCCTGAGCACAGTCTGTTTTGCTTCCATCATGTCCTGTTTCCCACCCACAATAAAAGTTCAAATTTCTGGTTACCAGAAATGTGGTTCCTTGCTTTGCCCAGTGGAAGCAATAGAATATCTTTGTTCACTTGAGACAATAGCAGGGCTTTTAGCTGCCTGAGTCTTACTAGGAGCATAGGAACAGAAGTAGGCCATTCAGCCCCTCGAGCCTGTTGTGCCAATCAATTAGATCATGGCTGATCTGCACCCTATTTACACACCTTTGATCCATATCCCTTGGTACCCTTACCCAACAAAAATCTATCTATCTCAGTCTTGAAAGTTTCAACTCATCCAGCATCCACAGCATTTTGGGGGAGAGAATTCCAGATTTCCACTACCCGTTGTGTGGAAAAAGTGCTTCCTGAATTCGCTCCTAAATGGCCTATCTCTAATTTTAAGATTGTGCCCCATTGTTCTGGATTCCCCCACCAGAGGAAATAGTTTATTTATATTTACTCTATCAAATCCTATTATCATTTTATAAATACCTTGATTAGATTACCCTTCAACTTTTAAAACTCCAGAGAATACAAGCCAAGTTTATGCAACTTGTTCTCATAATTTAACCTTTTAAGCCCCGGTATCGTTCTGGTGAATCAGCGCCGCACCCTCTTCAAGACCTTCCAGAGGTGCGGTGCCCAAAACTGAACGCAATCCCCTCTGCAATTCCCTGCCTAAGCCTGGCCACCTCTCTCTCCTCTTGAACATTTTCTTCAAAATCCATCTTTTTGACTAAGCTTTTGGTCACCTCTCTTAATCTCTCTTTTGCTGGCTCAGGTCCATTTTCCATATGTTTATTCTGGAAAGCTCCTTGGGATTTTTTTAATTATAAAACTGGTTGTTGTTATAAAGGTTTTTTTTTTAAACAGATGTGTTTCTTTAGCTCCAGCCTGCATTTTGTAAAAATTCAAGAACAGGTCCAGAGCTTTTTAAAAATACATTATCGGGATGTGGGCATTGCTGGCAAGGCTGGCATTTATTGCCCATCCCAAATTGCCCTGAGAAGGTGATGGTGAGCCTTCTTCTTGAACTGCTGGTAACAGTTTGATACAACTGAGTGGCTTGTTAGGCCACTTCAGAGGGCAGTTAAGAGTCAACCGGCCTAGAAATTCGGTAGGCTTAGCGCCGCATTTGAGGCGCTAGAGGGCCTAGCGCCGGAGTTATGGCCAGTTGAGAAATTCCCTGGGGCCCTAAATTGGCGTTGCACCGGTAGCGCTGCGCCGGCACCGATGACGTCATCGGTGTGCGCAGCGTCCTGGTTGCCGTGGTAACCCGGCCCCAAGCCGAAATTCAGTTGCGCCCGCCTCGCCCGTGGCAGGCGCAACTAAGACTCTGGCAACAGAGTCTTCCCCCAGTGTGCGCCGGCGCATAGAGGTGGAGCGGCGGCCAGCCGCGTTCCCGGCGGCTGCCTGCCCGCACCTCCCTTCCCGGACTCCTGCATTCCCCCCCCGCGGCCCTGATCAGTGTCTGATGCGAGCCCGGCACTTCCCCGAGGTGCCGGGCTCAGATGTCGGGTCAATCCGCCGGACAGTTGTCGGCTGCAGGCAGCTCCTCCTTAACAGGAGGAGGAGGCCTGCAGTTCCCCCGCCTGCCGCACCGCATCGGGTGCCGCAGCGGGGGATTAGCGCCGGGAAACCCAAGTTCACGCCCGTTTTGAGGCGCTAAAGGAGGGTTTTAGCGCCCGCCGCCGTCTGGGCCCGGCGCACCCGAATTTTCGTCGCGCGCTGCCGCATTACCGCTGGCGCAAACTTTCTGGCGCTACAGCCCTGGCAAGACCAAAACCCAATTTCTAGGCCAACCATGTTGGTGTGGGACTGAAGTTGTATCTAGGCCAGACCGGGTACGGGTGATAGGTTTCCTTCCTAAAGGTCATTAGTGAACCAGTTGGGCTTTTACGATAGTCCGACAGCTTCATGGTCACTTTTACTGATACCAGCTTTTTATTTCCAGATTTTTAAAACTGAATTTAAATTCTCAAACTGGCATGGTGGGATTTGAACTCATACTCAATGGATTATTAGTCCAGGCATGTCAGCAATGGAGAGATGTAACATTGATAACGGCAAGTGAGAGAGATTCAAACCCATCTAAAGATACAGAGTAGCATTTTAGTTTTGAGTTATATATACCGATATAGAGCATACTTCTAAAACTGAAATAAGCAATTGTCATTGAGTGACACTGTTTAGATTTGTAAGTAACCCTAAAACAACAAAATGGCGCCTTTAATGTAGTAAAAGGTGCTAAAGTGCTTTACAGGAGCATAATCAGACAAAACTTGACACCGAGCCAAAGGTGGAGACATTAGCAAATCAAGGAAAACCCAAAGATTTTTTATAAATACATAAAGAACAAGAGGATAACTAAAGAAAGAGTCGGGCCTCTTAGAGACCAAAAAGGTAACCTATGTGTGGAGGCAGAAGACGTGGGTATGGTTCTGAATGAATACTTTGCGTTTGTCTTCACAATAGAGAGGGACGATGCAGACATTGTAAAGAGGAGGAGTGTGAAATATTAGATGAGATAAACATAGTGAGAAAGGAAATATTAAGGGGTTTAGCATCTTTGAAAGTAGATAAATCGCCAGGCCTGGATGAAATGTATCCCAGGCTGTTAAGAGAAGCAAGGGAGCAAATCCTCTCTGGGACCACACCTATAGCCAGAGAGGATTTGCAGTCTACATGGATTTTAGCAAGGCTTTTGGCAAGTTTGCAGATGATACAAAAATTGGCCATGTGGTTGATAGTGAGGAAGAAAGCTGTAGACAGCAGGAAGATATCAATGGATTGGTCAGCTGGGCAGAAAAGTGGCAAATGGAATTCAATCTGGAGATGTGTGAGATAATGCATTTTGGGAGGGCTAACAAGCCAAAGGGATAGACAATAAATGGGAGGATACTGAGAAGTGTAAAGGAACAGAAGGACCTTGGAGTGCATGTCCACAGATCCCGAAAGTAGCAGGACAGGTAGATAAGGTGGTTAAGAAGGCATACAGAATACTTCCCTTTATTAGCTGAGGCATAAAATATAAGAGCAGGTAAGTTATGCTAGAACTATATAAAACACTAGTTAGGCCACAGCTAGAGTTCTGTGTACCGTTCTGGTCACCACACTACAGGAAAGATGTAATTGCAATATAGAGGGTGTAATGTATGTACCTTTAAGGGGGGAACTACTTTTTACAGCTCATGTATACTGTAGTACTGGCAGTGACCACACCTGTATATAACGCTGGGTAGTAATCTGTACAGATCAGTTGCAGTCTGAGCCACGTTGAGTAAACACCTATTCTACCGTTCTCCACAGTCTGTGTCTTCTTATACACGGACGTAACATTGGCGATGAGGCAGGTTCGAACCTACATGCAACTCTGCATCACCTCCCGGGCATTCGTTCCTGGAGATCAGTGGATTGGAGGTCAAGGCCAGAGACTCGGGCGCCGACCACGGGCAACCGCCCAGTCATCCAGCAGAGACTCGAGAATTGCGGGGGAGGCTGTCGAGAGCCAGGCTTGGCTTTCCAGTCAAGGTGGTCCAGCGAAACGGGCTGACAACAAGTAGTGTGCAGACCCTTCCCGGACAGCGGCGGGCTAGAGCCCGACCGAGCGGCACAGCAAAGGGCCAAGTAACGTCGACGGGGAAGAGAGAGAGAGGGCAGAGCGCACAGGGCACAGCTGGTGTTCAGGGGCCGAGCAGCGTCGGAGAGAGGGAGAGAGAGGTGAGGCGCCGCCATTGCCACGAGGACCGCCGAGAGCGGCGTTGTCAGCAGCACAGGAGAAGCGCGCAAAACGTACAGGGCGCCGCCATTGCCACGAGAACCGCCGGGAGCGGCGTCGGCAGCAGCGGGGGAGGAAGGAAAGCGCGGGAGACGCCATTTTAAGCCATTGGGAGACGCCATTTTAAACCACACCCAAAATACCGAAGAGTGGCAGTATCACCGCATTTGACAATGAAGTCGAAGATTGGACTACATATGTCGAACGAATAGAGGTGTACTGCAAGGCAAATGGGGTGTCAGATGACAAGAAAGCGTCGGTATTATTAAATTTAATGGGTGCAAAGATGTATGGTTTATTACGAAATCTAGTAACCCCAATGAAGCCAATGGAAAAGAGTTTTGAAGATATAGTAACGATACTAAAGGAACATTTAAACCCCACACCGCTGCTGATAGCAGAAAGATTCAAGTTTCACAAACGGAACCAGCATAAGGATGAAAGCAATGCTGATTATTTAACAGAACTGCACAAACTATCGAAACACTGCCAGTTTGGAGCGGGACTGACAGATGCCTTAAGGGACAAGTTTGTGTGTGGGCTTCAAAGTGAAGGAACCCAGAAACGGCTTTTATCTGAAAAGGACCTTACGCTAGAAAAGGCTTTCAGCATTGCGGTATCATATGAAGCAGCAGCATGGGGCGCTGCAGAGATACAACAGAGACCGCAAGAATATGGCACAAACGAAATGTCATATGGAACAGAGAAGTGCTATCGCTGCGGCAGAACAACACACGACCAGAATGATTGCTGGTTCAAAGACAAAGTGTGCAGACAG
This sequence comes from Somniosus microcephalus, assembly GCF_052327205.1. Taxonomy (NCBI): domain Eukaryota; kingdom Metazoa; phylum Chordata; class Chondrichthyes; order Squaliformes; family Somniosidae; genus Somniosus; species Somniosus microcephalus. The sequence goes on along the minus strand of NC_140987.1, from coordinate 75,514,297 downwards.
TGTGGAAAAGTAGGACACATAGCACGAGTCTGCAGGTCGGGAAAGAAAACCAGCAATAAGAAACCGACCAAAGGAAAGTACCAGAAGGTACATAAGATGACGGAGAATAGTTCAGACGAACAAAAGAGTGATAACGACTCCGAAAGCAGGGAACTGAGTTGTCTGAAACTACATAATGTGATCACAACGGAGGATCACCGAACCATTTGGGTCACTCTCAAGATAGCAGGAGTCCAGATAAAGATGGAATTGGACACAGGATCAGCCCTAACAGTCATAAACCGACGGGACTACGAGCGGCTATTCTCACACATACCCTTGAGAGACACAAAAAATATTTTGAAGACGTATACGGGGCAAAAAGTCTACCCCAAAGGAAAAATAAGGGTGACCGTTATATATAACGGTAAGGAAACACCAAAGCTAGACCTGTATGTATTGCAAGATGAAGGACAACCATTACTGGGACGTGAATGGATCCGGAAAATACAACTGGATTGGCGTTCCATACAGTCTCTGACTGTGGCTGACAAAAAGGATGACGACGTCACACCTGGGCGACTGTCAAAGATCCTAACTGACGCGAAAGAAGTGTTCCAGCAAGGACTCGGAACACTAAAAGGCATGACAGCGACGATTAAAATTGAAGAAAACGCAAGCCCAAAAATTTTTAAGGCCAGACCGGTACCTTATGCGATCTGCCCAGCCGTCGAAGCAGAGCTGGAGAGTCTGGAACGTTCAGGTGTACTGTCCAAGGTAGACTGGACCGAGTGGGCTACACCCATCGTCCCTGTGATGAAAAAGTCATTGAGCAGCACGCCTGGGGAACCAAAGAAGGTTCGCATCTGTGGGGACTTTAAGGTAACAGTGAACCCGGTCCTTCACACCATACAATATCCACTTCCGCGGATTGAAGATATTTTCGCCTCGCTATCTGGAGGGAAACGCTTCACTAAGATTGATCTGGCCCAGGCGTATCTGCAAATGGAGGTAGAAGAAGCATCAAAAAAATACTTCACAATCAACACCCATAAAGGTCTCTACCAATACAACCGGCTGGTATTCGGGGTAGCATCAGCTCCGGCTATTTGGCAGAGGGCAATGGAACAAGTCCTGCAAGGGATCCCAGGGACCCAGTGTTATTTGGACGACATCCTGGTCACGGGCGAAAATGACAGTGATCACCTTGCCAACCTGGAGCAGGTGCTCACTAGCTTGCAGGAATATGGGCTCCGAGCTAACCGCCCCAAATGTGAGTTTTTTAGAAAACAAATCTCGTATTGTGGCCACGTTATCGATAAAGAGGGGTTACATAAGTCCCCAGAGAAGATTGAGGCAGTAGTCAAGGCTCCAGCACCGGAAAATGTGTCACAACTGAGGTCGTTCCTCGGGCTGGTAAACTACTACCATAAGTTCTTGCCAAATTTGTCTACAGTACTACACCCACTGAACACCCTACTGCAAACTGGGGTGCCATGGAAGTGGAGTGACGAATGTAGATGAGCTTTCCAGAAGAGCAAAACACTAATCACATCGAAAGAGGTATTGGCCCATTACATCCCAGCATTACCAATTCGGTTGGCATGTGATGCGTCACCCTACGGCATTGGAGCGGTGCTGTCGCACAAATTCTCAGACGGCTCAGAGAGGCCAATAGCCTTTGCGTCACGATCACTAACCTCAGCCGAGCGTAACTACGCCCAGATTGACAGGGAGGCCCTCAGCCTAGTGTGGGAGTGAAAAAGTTCAATCACTATCTGCACAGGCAGAAATTCACCTTGCTGACTGATCACCAGCCTCTTGTCTCCATTTTTAATCCGAAGAAGGGCGTTCCGGTGATGACTGCGCAACGGCTACAAAGATGGTCACTTTTTCTAGGGGCGCACTGCTATGAGATTGAATATAAGGGCACGAAATAGCATGGAAATGCTGATGGGCTATCACGCCTGCCACTGCCTCCTGCGGAGGAAGCACCAGCAGTGGATCCTGTCGAAATATTCCATTCGACTATAGTTGAATACCTACCGGTAACTAACGCTTGTATCGAAAAGGAAACCCGAAATGACCCGACACTGTCTCGGGTATATGATTTGACGGTGAAGGGATGGCAAGCACATGGCGACTCACTGTTGCCAGCATTCTCGACAAGGAGAGAACAGCTGTCAGTGTGCCGGGGGACCTTGATGTGTGGATCCCGAGTGGTAATTCCACCCAAGTTAAGGGATAGAGTGCTCAATGAGCTTCATGAGGGTCATCTGGGAGGGGTAAAAATGCAAAGCCGAGCCAGGGCTTATGTGTGGTGGCCGGGAATCGATAAACAAATCGAGGACCTGACCAAGAGCTGCTCAGGATGCCAGAAAGTCCAAAATGCACCACCACAGGCCCCTCTACACCCATGGGAGTGGCCCTCATCTCCATGGGAATGGGTGCATATTGATTTTGCTGGTCCATTCATGGACTCAACGTTTTTAATAGCCGTGGATGCGCACTCAAAATGGCCTGAGGTCATCAAAATGTCCTCCACCACCGCGGAGAGAACTATTGCAGTCCTACGGACCATTTTTGCCAGGAATGGCTTGCCAGAACAGATTTGCTCCGACAACGGACCACAGTTTGTGTCCGAAGAGTTCCGGAGGTTCTTGAAAAAGAATGGGGTAAGGCATTACACATCCGCCCCGTATCATCCAGCCACAAATGGATTGGCTGAGAGGTTCGTACAAACCTTTAAGAAGGCAATAAAGGCTATGTACAATGACAACATTCCGCTGCAGCACAAGGTGGACAATTTCCTGTTCGCCTACCGGAATGCGACACATGCAATCACCAACCAGGCCCCAGCCATGATGTTCTTTAACCGAAGGTTAAGATCTCGCCTGGATTTGCTCAGACCAAACGTACGAAGAGATGTTGAGAGTAAACAATTCCAGCACATCCATGAGAAGCCAACAAGGAGCTTCAATGTAGGGCAACCAGTCTTGGCCCGCGACTACCGAACAGAAAAATGGCAGCCAGGAACGATATGCACACGGCAGGGCCCACTAATGTACACAGTGGACGTTGGGGAGAGCATCGTGAGACGCCATGCTGACCGGATCCTAGAGTCACAGGAACAAGTCAACCCCATGCCTCGCCCATACGTACCTGGTGATGAACCCGACGTACAGGTAACATCTACCCCAGAAACAGTAGCATCGGAAGCTGATGAACCAACCAACGACAGGGGGCCAGAATCGCCTCCGCACCAAGAGCAAGACACTCGGGAAAGGCGCTATCCAAAAAGGATCAGGAAGCCTCCTCAAAGACTGAATTTATAAATAGACTATTTTCAGCTAATGTTGCATGTTAAAAGTGTTAATTGTAATTAGTTTGATATTTAATTGTTAAATGAGTGTTATGGTACTGTTAATCTAAAAGGGGAGGAATTGTAATGTATGTACCTTTAAGGGGGGTACTACTTTTTACAGCTCATGTATACTGTAGTATCGGCAGTGACCACACCTGTATATAACGCTGAGTAGTAATCTGTACAGATCAGTTGCAGTCTGAGCCACGTTGAGTAAACACCTATTGTACCGTTCTCCGCAGTCTGTGTCTTCTTATACATGGACGTAACAGAGGGTACAGAGGAGATTTACGATTTACGGCACAGAAGGAGGCCATTTGGCCCATCGTGTCTGTGCCAGCCAAAAAAAAGCGATCTAGCCTAATCCCACTTTCCAACTCTTGATCTGTATGTAACCTTGTAGTTTACGGCACTTCAAGTGTATATCCAAGTACTTTCTAAATGCGAGCTGGAGAATTTAACTATGAGGAAAGATTGGATAGGCTGGGGTTGTTTTCTTTGGAACAGAGGAGGCTGTGGGGAGACTTAATTGAGGTGTATAAAATTATGAGGAGCCTAGATAGAGTGGATAGGAAGGACCTATTTCCCTTATCAGAGAGGTCAATAACTTGGGGGGCATAGATTTATAAAGTCGTTGGTAGAAGTATTAGAGAGAAGTTGAGAAGAACATTTTGCACCCAGAGTGTTATGGGGGTCTGGAACTCACTGCCTGTAAGTGTGGTAGAGGCAGAAACCCTCATCGCATTTAGAAAGTACTTGGATATGCACTTGAAGTACCGTAACCTACAAGGAAGGTCTTAAAGGTGGAGAGGCCAAGGTGTTTAGGGAGGGAATCCCAAAGCTTAGGACCTGGACAACTGAAGGCACAGTTGCCAATGGTGGAATGACGGGAGTGGGGACTAGACAAGAGGCCAGAGCTGGAGGAACACAGAATTGTCGGAGAGTTGTAGCGCTGGAGGAGGGTACAGAGATAGGGAGGGGCGAGCGCATTGAGGGATTTGAACACAAGGCTGAAAATATTAAAATGGGGTCCGGGAGCCAATGTAGATTGTGAAGTTATTCACTTTGGTAGGAAGAATAGAAAAGCAGAATATTTTTTAAATGGTAAGAAACTATTAAATGTTGGTGTTCTAGTACAAGAAACACAGTAAGTTAGCATGCAGGTACAGCAAGGAATTAGGAAGGCAAATGGCATGTTGGCCTTTATTGCTAGAGGGTTGGAGCGCAAGAGTAAGGAAGTCTTGCTACATTGTACAGGGCCTTGGTGAGACCACACCTGGAGTACTGTGCACAGTTTTGGTCTTCTTATCTAAGGAAGGATATACTTGCCTTGGAGGCGGTGCAATGAAGGTTCACTAGATTGATTCCTGGGATGAGAGGGTTGCCCTATGAGGAGAGATTGTGTAGAATGGGCCTATACTCGCTGGAGTTTAGAAGAATGAGAGGTGATCTCATCGAAACATATAAGATTCTGAGGGGGATTGACAGGATAGATGCTGAGAGGTTGTTTCCCCTGGCTGGTGAGTCTAGAACTAGCGGGTATGGTCTCAGGATAATGGGTCGACCATTTAAGACTGAGATGAGGAGGAATTTCTTCATTCAGAGGGTTGTGAATCTTTGGAATTCTCTGCCCCAATGATCTGTGGATGCTGAGTCGTTGAGTTTATTCAAGACTGAGACAGATAGATTTTTGGACTCTAGCGGAATCAAGGGATATAGGGATTGGGTGGGAAAGTGGAGTTGAGGTCGAAGATCAGGCATGTTCTTATTGAATTGCAGGCTCGAGGGGCCGCATGGCCCACTCCTGCTCCTAACTCTTATGTTCTTATAGAACAGCGAGCACAGAGGTGATGGGTGAACGGGACTTGTCGCAAGTTAGGATACAACTTAGGAAGCACTGGCATCTGCTGGACTACGTCATCGTCCGAGCGAGGGACCACAAGGACGTCCACATCACCCGCGCCATGACCGGAGCTGACGACTGCTGGATCGACCACTGCCTAATCCGCTCTGTCATCTACATCAATGTAGCCCCAAAACAGCGGCGGCAACAGAAACAATGCCGCAGGAAAAGCAACGCTGGAGCACTCAAAGACCCCGCTAAGAAGGCCCTATTCAGCCTGCGCCTCACAAACAACCTGACGACTCCCAGTGATGCAGAGTCACAGAGTGCCCACAGCGCCTGGTCTGCACTCAAGGCCTCCGTAATCAGCACCTGTGAAGCAACGCTTGGTCATTCGACCAGGAAACACCAAGACTGGTTGGACGAGAACGACCAGGAGATCCAGGAGCTAATAAGCGCAAGCGCAAGGAATTCCTGATCTGAAAACAGCAACACAACTAGAGAGCAAGAAAGCAGCTCTACAGACGCCTGAAGGCCGAGGTCCAACAACAAACTCGCGACTTAAAGAACAGATGGTGGGTGGAGAAAGCACAGGAGATCCAGCAGCTAGCCGACAACCACGACGTGCGTGGAGTCTTTAGCGCAGTCAAGACTATCTACGGCCCAAGCACCCAAGGCCCTACCCCACCGCGGGCCAAGAACGGAGAGGTACTCATCAAGGACAGAGAGGCAGTCAGTGCCCGCTGGAAGGAGCACTTCGAAGATCTCCTTAACCACGACTCTGTCTTCGACACGAGTGTCCTCAACTCCATCCCACAGCATGCTACCCGCCACCATCTCAGCACAACCCCAGACTAGCATGAGGTTGAAAAGGCCATCCGAAAATTGAAGAACAACAAGGCCTCAGGAGCAGACGGAATCCCCACCGAGGCACTAGAGCATGGTGGAGAAGCACTACTGGCGTGAATTCATGAACTCATTTCTTTTATCTGGAAGGAGGAGAGCATGCCAGGGGATCTCAGAGACGCCATAATTGTGACCATCTTCAAGAAAGGTGACAAGTCTGATTGCGGTAATTACAGAGGAGTTTCCCTGCTGTCTGCCACAGGGAAAGTCATCGCAAGAATCCTCCTCAATTGCCTTCTCCCAGTGGCCGAGGAGCTCCTCCCAGAGTCGCAATGCGGATTTCGCCCACTATGGGGCACAATGGACATGATCTTCACCGCACGTTAATTACAAGAGAAATGCAGGGAACAGCACCAACCGCTGTACATGGCCTTCTTTGATCTCACAAAGGCCTTCGACACTGCCATGAGGGATTATGGAGTGTCCTCCTCAAATTCAGCTGCCCTCAAAAGTTTGTCACCATCCATCGCCTGCTTCACAACAACATGCAAACAGTTCCACCACAGACCCATTTCCCGTACAAACCGGGGTCGAGCAAGGCTGTGTCATCGCACCAACGCTCTTCTCGATCTTCCTTGCGGCAATGCTCCATCTCATCCTCAGTAAGCTCCCCGCTGGATAGGAGCTAATTGAAAAACAAACGGGAAACTGTTCAACCTCCGTCGCCTCCAGTCCAGATCCAAGGTTGTCCCATCATTTGTCATCGAATTACAGTATGCAGACGCTGCTTGCATCTGTGCTCACTCGGAGGTCGAACTCCAAACCATCGTCAGCACCTTCACCGAAGCATATGAGAGCATGGGCCTTACACTAAACATCCGTAAGACAAAGGTCCTCTACCAATCTGCCCCCACCACACAGTACTGCCCCCCGATTATCAAAATCCACGACAAGGTCTTGGACAACGTGGACCACTTTCCATACCGCGGGAGCCTACTGTCAACAAGGGCAGACATCGATGACGAAGTCCAACACCGCCTTCAGTGTGCCAGTGCAGCCTTCGGTCACCTGAGGAAGAGAGTGTTTGAAGATCAGGACCTCAAACCCAGCACTAAGCTAATGGTCTACAGAGCAGCAGTGATACCCGCCCTCCTGTATGCCTCAGAGACATGGACCTCAGGCCAACATCCCCAGCATCGAAGCTTTGACCACGCTCGATCAGCCCCGATGGACAGGTCACATCGTCCACCTGCCCGATACGAGGCTCCCAAAACAAGCTCTCTACTCGGAGCTCTGGCACGGCAAGAGAGCCCCAGGTGGGCAGAGTAAACGCTTCAAGGACACCCCCAAAGCCTCCTTGAAAAAGTGCAACATCCCCGCTGACACCTGGGAATCCCTGGCCCAAGGCTGCACAAAGTGGAGGAGAAGCATCCAGGAAGGCACCGAACACCTTGAGTCTCTTCGCCGGGAGCAAGTGGAAGCCAAGCGCAAGCAGCGCAAGGAGTGCACGTCAACCCAAGCACCCCACCCACCCACCCCTTCAACCACCGTCTGCCCCACCTGTGACAGAGACTGTAGGTCCCGCATTGGACTCATCAGTCACCTGAGAACTCATTTTTAATGTGCAAGCAAGTCATCCTCGGTTCCGAGGGACTACCTAAGAAGAAGAGAAGTATGGTTGAACGGGACTTGTCACAAGTTCGATACAGGCGGCAGAGGTTTGGATGAGCTTAAGTTTATGGAGGGTGGAAGATGGGAGATTGGCCAGGAGAGTATTGGAATAGTCGAGTCCAGCCAAATGTTACTCATTGGGAATGACTCAGTAAAACTGAAGCCATCCTTCCGACTCCTGCCAGCCCTTATGTCAGTTTGGTATTGATTGCCATCAATCTTCTCTACTGCTGCCTCAGGCTGATTTAGCAGCTGTGGTCTTCTGCTTGACCCTGAGCTCAGCTTCCCCTCCCACAACTACTCCATTACCAAGACTGTTTTGTTCCATCTTGTTAGATCCGTGGTTCAGTGGATAAATAATCACACGGATGCTGTACATTAACAAATAACAGGTCTTTACTGGAGGAGGGTAATCTCTAGACTTGGGTACAGAGGCATGCGCACAGCTTATATACCGGTGTGGTCACTGCCGGTACTACAGTATACAGGAGCTGTAAAAAGTAGTTCTGACTTAAAGGCACATACACTACAATTCCTCCCTTTTTAGATTAATAATACCCTCTTAATATTCAAATAACAATTACATTTTTACATGTACATTCAATAACAAAAGCCCATTTATAGATTCAGTCTTTGGGGCGGCTTCCTGACCCTTTCGGGATAGCGCCTTTCCAGAGGTCCTTGTTCTTGGTGCAGAGGCAATTCTGACCCCTTTTCATCGGGTAGTTCATCGGGTTCCACTGCTACTGGGTCTGAAGTAGATGCTACCGGTATGTCGGGTTCATCCCCAGGCACTCGAGACATGGGGTTGACGCATTCCTGTGATGCTAAGATCTGATCGACGTGGCGTTTCACAATGTTCTCCCCGACATACACTGTGTACATTAATGGCCCCTGCCTTGTACATATCGTTCCGGGTTGCCACTTCTCTGTTCGATAGTCCCGGGCCAAGACTGGTTGCCCTACATTGAAGCTCCATGTCGGCTTCTCGGTGATGTGCTGGAATTGTTTGTCCTCAACATTTCTTCGCACATTTGGTCTGAGCAAGTCCAGACGAGATCTCAACCTTCGGTTAAAGAACATCATGGCCGGGGTCTGGTTGGTAACTGCATGTGTCGCGTTTCGGTAGGCTAATAAGAAATTGTCCAGCTTATGCTGTAGTGGAATTTCCTCGTCGCACATGGCCTTTATCGCCTTCTTAAAGGTTTGTACAAACCTCTCAGCTAATCCATTGGTGGCTGGATGATACGGGGCGGATGTGTAATGCCTTACCCCATTCCTTTTCATGAATTTTTGGAACTCGTCAGACACAAACTGTGGTCCATTATCAGAGCAGATCTGCTCTGGCAAACCGTTTCTGGCAAATATGGTCCGTAGGACTGCAATCGTTTTCTCTGTAGTGGTTGAAGACATCTTTATCACCTCAGGCCACTTTGAATGAGCATCCACTGCTATTAAGAACATTGAGTCCATGAATGGACCAGCGAAATCAATGTGCACCCGTTGCCATGGAGAGGAGGGCCACTCCCATGGGTGTAGAGGGGCATGTGGTGGTGCATTTTGGACCTTCTGGCATCCTAAGCAGCTCTTAGTTAGGTCTTCGATTTGTTGATCGATTCCCGGCCACCACACATAAGCCCTAGCAAGGCTTTTCATTTTCACTCCCCCCAGATGACCTTCATGTAGCTCATTTAGCACTCTCTCCCTCAACTTGGGTGGAATCACCACTCTGGATCCACACATCACTGTCCCCTGGCATACTGGCAGCTGTTCTCTTCTGGATGAGAATGCTGGCAACAGTGAGTCGCCATGTGTTGGCCATCCCCTCACCGTCAATTCATATACCCGTGACAGCGTCGGATCATTGCGGGTCTCCTTCTCTATATCCGCATTTGTTACTGGCAATCGTTCAATTATCGATGAATAAAATATCTCGATAGGGTCCACTGCTGGTGCTTCCTCCACCGTAGGCAGTGGCAGGCGCGATAGCCCATCAGTGTTCCCATGCTGTTTCGTGCCTTTATATTCTATTTCATATTGATTCGCCCCTAGAAACAGGGACCATCTTTGTAACCGCTGTGCAGTCATTACTGGCATGCCCTTCTTAGGATTAAAGATGGAGACAAGTGGTTGGTGGTCAGTCAGCAAGGTGAACTTCTGCCCATGCAGATAGTGGTTGAATTTTTTTACTCCCCATACTAGGCTGAGGGCCTCCCTGTCAATCTGGGCGTAGTTGCGCTCGGCTGAGGTTAGTGACCGAGACGCAAAGGCTACTGGCCTCTCCAACCCGTCTGGGAATTTGTGCGACAGCACCGCTCCAATGCCATAGGGTGATGCATCACATGCCAAATGAATTGGTAGTGCTGGGTTGAAATGGGCCAACACCTCTTTTGATGTGATCAATTCTTTACACTTCTGGAAAGCTCGTCTACGTTCGTCATCCCACTTCCATGGTACCCCTGTTTGCAGTAGGGTGTTCAGCGGGTGTAATACCGTAGACAAATTTGGTAAGAACTTGTGGTAATAGTTTACCAGCCCAAGGAACGACCTCAGTTGTGACACATTTTCCGGTGCTGAAGCCTTGACTACTGCCTCAATCTTGTCAGGGGACTTATGTAACCCCTCTTCATCGATGACGTGGCCGCAATACAAGATCTGTTTCTGGAAAAACTCGCACTTGTGGCGATTAGCTCGTAGCCCATATTCCTTTAATCTGGCGAGCACCTTCTCCAAGTTAGCGAGGTGATCACCGTCATTTTCGCCCGTGACCAAGATGTCGTCCAAATAACATTGGGTCCCTGGAATCCCTTGCAGGACCTGATCCATCGCCCTTTGCCAGATAGCCGGAGCCGAGGCTACTCCAAACACCAGCCGGTTGTATTGATAGAGACCTTTATGGGTGTTGATCGTAAGGTAATGTTTCGAAGCTTCTTCTACCTCCATTTGCAAGTATGCCTGGGCTAGATCAATTTTGGTGAAGCATTTACTACCAGATAGCGAGGCGAAAATATCCTCAATTCGTGGAAGCGGATATTGCTCCATGTGAAGGACTGGGTTCACTGTCACCTTAAAATCCCCACAGATGCGGACCTTCTTTGGTTCCCCAGGCGTATTACTCAATGACCTCTTCATTACAGGAACGATGGGTGTAGCCCACTCGCTCCAGTCCACTTTGGACAGTACTCCTGAACGTTCCAACCCTTCCAGCTCTGCTTCAACCGCTGGTCTGATCGCATAAGGCACTGGTCTGGCCTTCAGAAACTTTGGGCTTGCATTTTCCTCTTTTTTAATTGTTGCTGTTATTCCTTTTAGTGTTCCTAGTCCCTCCTGGAACACTTCTTTTGCATCAGTTAGCATTTTTGACAGTCGTCCAGGTGTGACGTCGTCATCCTTTTTGGCCTCAACCTTCAGTGCCTGTATGGAATGCCAATCTAATTGTATCTTTTGGATCCATTCACGTCCTTCCAGTGGTGGTCCTCCATTTGGCAATACATATATATCCATTTTAGGTATTTCCTGACCTTTATATGTCACTTTCACCCTTATTTTCCCTTTGGGGTAGACTTTTTGCCCCGTATACGTCTTCAAGACAATCTCTGTAGCTTTCAAGGGTATGTGTGAAAATAGCCGCTTGTAGTCTCTTTGATTTATGACTGTTAGAGCTGACCCTGTGTCCAATTCCATTTCCACTTGGACTCCGTCTATCTTGAGTGTAACCCAGATAGTCTGGTGATCCTCCATTTCGGTTACATTATGTAGTTTCAGACAACCCAGCTCCTTGCTTCCGGAGTCTGTGTCACTTTTCTGTTCCTCTGAACCACTGTCCATCACCTGGTGTACCTTTTTGTACTTCTCCTGTGGAGATTTCTTACTGTTGGTTTTCTTCCCAGACCTGCAGACTCTTGCTATGTGTCCTGCTTTCCCACACTGTCTGCACACTTGGTCCTTGAACCAACAATCTTTCTGGTCATGTGTTGTTCTGCCGCAGCGATAGCACTTCCCTGTTCCATAGGTCATTTCGTTGGTGCCATATTCTTGCGGTCTCCGTTGTATCTCTGCAGCGCCCCTTGCGGCTGCTTCGTGTGATACTGCCATACTGAAAGCTTTGTCCAGCGTAAGGTCCTTTTCTGATAGAAGCCGTTTCTGGGTTCCTTCACTTTGTAGCCCACACACAAACTTGTCCCTTAACGTGCCTGCTAGTCCCGCTCCAAACTGGCAGTATTTCGATAGCTTGCGCAGTTCCGTTAGGTACTCAGCATTGCTTTCGTCTTTGTGTTGGTTGCTTTTATGGAACTTAAATCGTTCTGCTATCTGTTAAGTCTGTGAGTTGTTCAAGTAATTAATACTCAGACTTAATCAGTAACAATAAAACAGGTCTTTACTGGTTGGAGGTAGGGACTATTCTGAATACAAGATTACTGCACAGTGCTTATATACCGGTGTGTTCACCCCCGGTATTACGTCTACAGCAGCCTGAGAAAGTAGTACATCTCTTAAGGTGGAACAGGCTTAAGCTCTCTTAAGGTGGAACAGGTTACATACACAACACTCCTCCCTTCTTAGCTTTATAGTCATCCCCCCCATTTAACATAACGTAATAACATATATACATATATAACTTCATGTTTAACGTAACATATCACAGATTCAGTCTCTGCGGAATACAGTTCACAGATTCAATCTCTGTGGTGTAGTCGGTTCACGTTACTCATTCAATAGTCCTTTCATGGATTTAACAGCTTGAACTTCCGAACTGATTTGGCTCCGTTCGGAGGGACCACGTGTGTGATCTGGTAGAGGTGATAATGGTTCAGATGGGTCATCTTCTGTTTTTACTTTTCCTTTTCTGCTTCTTGGAGACTCTCTGGGCTCCATTTTCAGCTGCCACAGCTGCCAGCTGCATGCGCAGTTCCTCCTTCTCTTCCTCCTGTTTCCGTCGTAGAACCAGCTTCTCCCGATGTTCCGTAGACTTTTGGTGCTCCTCCATGATTTCTGCACTTTGGGAGTCGAAGTTACAAGCTGGGCAGGACAGGACATCGTAATATTCGGTGTCGTCCACCAGGTCATGGTAATATTCGGTGTCGTCCTGAGCTAGACCAGTGAGAGGGTCGTCTATTTCCTCCATACCCAGCTGGACGTTAGCCAGCTCTTGTTCCAAATCCAGACATCTTTCCTGAAGAGACTTCTTCATGTGTACCTCTGCATCCAGCTTTTTCTGGGCTTTCAGCAAGTCGTTTACTAGTGACCTCATTTGTGATTTTAATACTTCAACTTCCTTTGGAGATTGATTGATCGGACTATGCAATCCCTCTACCGGAGCAGCTGTTTCAGCGGTCTGTTGTTCTACATTGATGTGAGTCAGCGTACTTTTGGCATCCAATGGCTGCTCTGTTGCAGTCGTTTCAGTCTGTGTCGTCACATCAGCCATCTCAATGACTTTTGAGAGCTCCGAACCCTTTTCCTTTGAAGATCGCAGCTCGTGTTCAAGTTTTTCCCATTTCAGAGTCTTGTCCCTCAGCATATGAAGGAGTTGGCTGACCGTTAACTCTTCTGACACCAGATTATGGCACGCACCTTCAGAACCTGAATCAGCTTTGATTCGTTCGGCCTCCTCGCGCAGATGGTTGGTGTGCTCCTGCTCCATTTTCTCCATCAGTTGCTTCTGTTGCCTTTCCAGATTCTCCCACTCTGTCACAAAGAACTTTTTTATTTCATTCATCTCTTGCTCAAAACGGCGAATCATTTGTTCTAATTGCTGTTGTAGTTTGAAATGGAGTTGAGTTCGAGCCCAGTGTCCCTCAAAAATGTGCATATCAGTAGACTTGACAGACTCAGAATTCTCTGTTAAACTATGTTGTTGTTGCTCAGTGGAATTCTGTGCTGAAACTTTGTCTTTTGCACATGGGTTGGTCTTACCATCCTCAGTTCTAGAGTCTGGGCTGATTATCTGCACCGAGTTCTCACTCTTTATGGCTTTTAGCGAATGCCAGTCCATATTTATGTTTCTAAACCACTCCCGGCCTAGTAGTGGTGGTCCTCCCTCCGGTAGCACATATAAGTCCATTATTTGACTTCCTTCGCCCTTGTTGGCCACTGCAACCTTTATTGTCCCGATGGGGTACACTCTCTGCCCCGTGTAGGTTGTCAATATAATCTCCGTATCCTGTAGGGGAATATGTTGGAATAACCTTCTGTAATCTTTCTTATTCATGACCGACAATGCCGATCCAGTGTCCAATTCCATTTTTACTTGGACTCCTTCTATCTGAAGAGTAACCCAAATTGTCTGGAGGTCTGCACCCTTACCAACGTTGAGTACCCTTAAGCTAGCCAGTTCAATACTGCTTGCGTCTGAATCGGACTCCTGTTCGGCCACCTTGTGTACCTTTGCGTATTTCCCTTGCGGTGACTTCTTGTTGCTGGTCTTCTTCGCTGACCTGCATACTCTAGCTATATGTCCAAGCCTACCACAAGTTCTACATTCTTGGTTTTTAAACCAACACTGGTTCTGATCATGCGTTGTCTTTCCACAACGATAACATTTAACAGAACTCACACCCAATTTGTGTGCACTGAGCTCCGGTGACCGTAGCTGCATTACTGCCGTGCCTCTCGCTGCGGCTTCGTGTGCTGCTGCCATAGTGACCGCCTTCTCAAGCGTCAGCTCATTCTCCTCGAGCAGTCGCTTTTGTGTATCCTGTTTAAATAAACCACACACAAATTTGTCTCGTAGTGCATCTGTCAGTCCCGTTCCAAACTGGCAATATTTCGCTAATTTACGCAATTCCAGCAAATATTCAGCATTGCTTTCATGCTGTAGCTGCCTTCTGTTGTAAAATTTAAATCGTTCCGCTAGCATCAGCGGCGTGGGGTTTAGATGATCTTTCAGGACAGTAACAATCTCATCGAACGTCTTATCCGTCGGTTCATCTGGTGATAACAGGTGTTTCAATTGCCCGTATGTCTTCGCACCCATTAAATTTAATAATGTTAGTGCTTTATCAGCCTCATGAATTTTATTGGCCTTACAATAATTTTTAACTCGTTCAACATATATGGCCCAATCTTCGATGTCACTATCAAAGTTGCTAATATTCCCGTGTTTAGGCATTGTAGTACTTTATCAGATTTGCAATTTCTCAGATTTTTTTTTTTTACTGCTATCCAAGATGGCGGCTTCCCGCTCTTGCCGTCGTCCTCCGCCCACAAAATGGCGGTTTTCCCGCGCTTGGCGGTCTTCACCCGTCCCCCGACGCCGTCTCCCTTCAGCCCCCGAGTGCGGCCCTTATCTTCGCCGCGATCGCCCGAGTGCGGCCCTTATCAGGAGATGCGATCGCTCTGTTGAAATGCCTCCCGCTCGAAGTGGCTCTCGCGCCCTATTTCTCCGGCTCCCCCAGCCCCGTTCGTGCGGCCAACGCGGTCGACTGCCTGTCGCGTCGCTGCCCGGCTCAGACAACGGCTTACCCACCACCAAGCTGGAGAAGAAGCTGACGGTCGCCGATGGAGGCTCTGAGGTCAGGATGTCTTCCAGTGGGGTGGAGAGGGTGGAAACCTCTCTGCAACGTCCTGGCTGTGGACGAAGCTGCCGTGGAGTGACTGCCGCAGGGTCCGAATCAGACTCGTCGCCAGTGTTAAGTCTGTGAGTTGTTCAAGTAATTAATACTCAGACTTAATCAGTAACAATAAAACAGGTCTTTACTGGTTGGAGGTAGGGACTATTCTGAATACAAGATCACTGCACAGTGCTTATATACCGGTGTGTTCACCCCCGGTATTACGTCTACAGCAGCCTGAGAAAGTAGTACATCTCTTAAGGTGGAACAGGCTTAAGCTCTCTTAAGGTGGAACAGGTTACATACACAACACTATCAGCAGCGGTGTGGGGTTTAAGTGGTCCTATAGGGTTTCTACTATGCTTTCAAAATTCTTGTTTACCGGCTTCTCTGGGGTTATTAGATTTCGCAGTAACCCATAAGTTTTTGCACCCATGGAATTTAACAGAACCAGTGCTTTATTAGCATCTGGCACTTCATTCGCCCTGCAGTACACCTCAATACGTTCCACATATGTCGCCCAATCTTCGACTTCATTGTCGAACGTAGAGATACTGCCACTCTTCGGCATCCTTGGTTGTGCGTTAACTATCACCAATGGTGCCTCCCACGCTTCCCCTTCTTCTCCGCTGGCATAAAATGGCATCTCCCGCGCTTTCCTTCCTTCCCGCGCTCGCCCGTCTTCTCCGCTGCGGCTTCGCAAAATGGCGTCTCCCGCGCTCTTCCTTCTTCTCCGCGGCTCAATGGCGCCTCCCACGCTCTCCCTGCTTCTGCGCGGCTCAATGGTGTCTCCCCTTGCTTCGCCCCGCAGACCCTGATCAGCTCGTGATCCCTGGTTGTGCTCTGCGCGTTCTTCTCTTGATATTTGTTGACGCCGCTCAGTCTAGAACCCGGCTGTTTCTTACCCTCTCTCTCTCCGGTTTGCAGTATTCTTCCTCGACGCCGCTCGGTGATCAACCCCTGGCTGCGCCCTGCTCTCTTCACCCTCTTTCTTACCCCGTCGACGCTGCTCTGCTCTCTCTCTGCCGTCGGTCGGCTCCAGCCGCCGCTGAGCGGGAAGGGTCTGCTCTGGACCTGTCGTCGGTCTCTTGCTGCTCGTTGTGGCTGGGGAACCAAGCCCGGCTCTCCACAGCCTCCCCAGCGAAGTTGGATCTCTGCCTGACTGCTGGGCGGTTGCTCGCGGTCGACGCCCGTGTTCCTGGACTCGACTATTTTTTTTTTTATGTTGCAGGTAGATTCGAATCGACACTTGTCGCCACTGTTAGATCCGTGGTTCAGTGGATAAATAATCACACGGATGCTGTACATTAACAAATAACAGGTCTTTACTGGAGGAGGGTAATCTCTAGACTGGGGTACAGAGGCATGCGCACAGCTTATATACCGGTGTGGTCACTGCCGGTACTACAGTATATAGGAGCTGTAAAAAGTAGTTCTGGCTTAAAGGCACATACACTACACATCTATGGCCCTACCTCTCTCCCATCACCATTGAAACTCTAGTCCATGCTTTTTTGCACTCAAGTTGAGTTCCATAACACTCTCTTAAGCAACCTAAACCCTCTACACGTTACAACGCATTCAGAATTCTGCAGCCTGTGTCTCCACCTATCCAAGATCTGCACTCTCATTGCCCGTCCTCACCTGCACTAAATCCCTCACTCTCTGAACTCTGACCATCCCCCCCACCAGTGAATGGTCTTCAAAATTCCCATCCTTTCTTTGAAATCCCTGCGTGACTTTAAAACCACCCTACCAGAGTGACCTCATCCAGTGTTAAGTCACCATCATGCACCCTATGCCACTCTATCTCTGAGCCACTCCTTGTTCCCCCCGCACAATTGGTGACCAGTCACTAAGCTGCTGTCCTCTGGGACTCTTAGTTTTCTCTGCCCTGTCATCTCCCCCTCTGCTGTTTTTATTTCCTCCTCAAGGTAAAGCACTTTGGGAAGTTTTCTGGAGCACGACAGAAAATGCAAGTTGTAGTGTATGTACTTTGCAGAAGGAACTATATTCTGCAGCCCCTGTATACTGCAGTACCAGTAGTGACCACCCCTGTATATAAGCCTGTGTAGTAACTTTGCATAGTTAGTTCCCGTTTGTCTCCACTCAGTGACGACCTGTTATAACCAACTCCTGCAGTCCGTGTCTCAATTACACACGGACATAATACTGGCGACGAGCAGATCCGAACTTACCTACAGTCTGCACCACCTCATGGGGATCCATCCCTGAAGCGAAGTTGCCAGAGGTCGAGGCCAGAAGGAAGAAAGAAAAAAAAACAAACAGAAGAAATGGGCGTCGACCGTGGGCAACCGCCTCTGATTCATCGGAGTTGATGATTTGCAGGAGAGGCTGTCGAGAGCGTGGCTTGGTTATCCTGTCGATGGTGTTACAGCTAATCGGGCTGGTGGCAGGTAGTACACTGATCCTTCCTGGGCTGCGGCGGGCTAGAGCTCGATCGGGTGGCTTTTCAACGGGGCCGAGCAGCGTTGTCGGGAAGAGGAGAGAGAAAGAGAGGGTGGAGCACACAGGGCGCGGCCGGTGCTACGAAGCCGGGCAGCGTACAGACCCGAGAAGAGGGAGGAAAGTGTCCCGTAGGGTTGCTCCGACGACGGGGAAGATAAAAGAAATGAGAAGCGCAGAAAGCCGCGAGGAGCTGCAGTTTGCCACGGGAACCGCGGAGAGCGGCGTTAGCAGCAGCGCGGGGGGGAAGCGCGCGAAGACCATAGGGCGTCGCCATCAAGGCATAAAACGCCAGCAACAGCGCTAGCAGCAGCGGAGAAGCCGGAAAGCGCGGGAGGCGCCATTTTGTTAAACCGGGGAAGAAGGCAAAGCGCGGTAGGCGCCATCTTAGATTTCCAAGATGCCGAAGACTGGCAATATCACTGCCTTCGATAATGCAATAGGAGACTGGACCACGTATGTGGAAAGAGTAGAAGTATATTGCGAGGCAAACGAAGTAGCCGATGAGAAAAAGGCATCGGTACTACTAAACGTAATCGGCGCAAGAACGTACAGCCTATTGCGGAACCTGATTACTCCAGCCAAACCGATGGCGAAGAGTTTTAACGAAATTGTTGCTATCCTACAGGAACACCTAAATCCTACACCACTGCTGATAGCAGAAAGATTTAAATTCCACAGGAGAAATCAGCATAAAGATGAGAGCAATGCTGATTACCTTACAGAACTACGCAAGCTATCAAAGCACTGCCAGTTCGGAGCAGGACTGACAGATACTCTACGGGACAAATTTGTCTGTGGACTCCTGAGTGAAGGAACCCAGAAGAGGTTACTCTCAGAGAAAGAGCTGACGCTAGATAAGGCTTTCAGCGTGGCAGTATCGTACGAAGCAGCAGCAAGGGGAGCTGCGGAAATACAGCAAAAGCCACAGGAATACGGCGCCCACGAAATGACACAGGGATTTGAAAAATGTTATCGCTGCGGCAGAACAACCCATGACCAGAAGGACTGCTGGTCCAAGGACAAAATATGCAGGAAATGCGGAAAGATGGGACACATTGCACGAGTTTGCAGGTCTGGGAAGAAGACTAACGACAACAAAAAGGCTACTAAGGACCAGTACAGGAAAGTACAAAAGATGACGGACAGTAGTTCCGAAGACCAGATGAGCGATAGTGAATCCGGGAACAAGAGACTAAGCTGTCTCAAACTTCACAATGTAATCGCAAAAGAGGATCACCGAACCATTTGGGTCACCCTCACGATAGCAGGGTCCCAAGTCAAAATGGAATTGGATACAGGATCAGCCCTGACCGTCATGAATCGACGAGATTACGAGCGGCTATTCTCACACATACCCTTAAAAGAGACATCCATTGTCTTGAAGACGTATACGGGGCAAAAAGTATACCCCAGAGGGAAAATAAGGGTGCCTGTCGAATACAACAGCAAGGAAATACAGAAATTGTATCTGTACATACTGCAAGATGGTGGACCACCGTTATTGGGACGTGAATGGATCAGAAAGATAAGTTTAGACTGGCACTCCATTCAGGCACTGACGGTGGCTGGTAAAAAGGATGACGACGGCACACCTGGACGATTGTCAAAAATCTTAGCTAACGCCAAAGAGGTATTTCAACAAGAACTGGGAACACTTAAAGGCGTAACCGCCTCGATAAAAATAGAAGAGAATGCAATTCCCAAGTTTTTCAAAGCAAGACCGGTACCATATGCAATTCACCCAGCCGTCGAGGCAGAGCTGGAGAATCTGGAGAATGCAGGCGTGTTATCTAAGGTAGACTAGAACGAGTGGGCAACACCCATCGTTCCTGTCATGAAGAAAACATTAAACAATAAGTCTGAGGAGCCAAGGAAGGTTCGCATCTGTGGGGACTTCAAGGTGACGGTGAACCCAGTCCTTCACACAGTACAATATCCTCTCCCGAGGATAGAAGATATTTTCGCCTCACTACCTGGAGGGAAGCGTTTTACAAAAATTGACCTAGCACAAGCATATTTGCAGATGGAGGTTGAAGAATCCTCTAGGAAGTATCTCACGATAACCACTCACAAAGGTCTTTACCAGTATAATCGACTGGTATTCGGAGTAGCATCAGCTCCGGCGATATGGCAAAGAGCGATGGAACAAGTCCTGCAAGGGATTCCGGGGACTCAGTGTTACTTGGACGACATCCTAGTGACAGGTGAAGATGACAGTGAACACCTTGCCAATCTAGAGCAGGTGCTCACTAGACTAAGAGAACATGGGCTACGAGCCAATCGCCCCAAGTGCGAGTTTTTTAAGAAACAGATATCGTATTGTGGCCACGTGATTGATGAAGAGGGGTTACATAAGTCCCCTGACAAAATTGAAGCAGTAGTTAAGGCTCCAGTGCCTGAAAATGTGTCGCAACTGAGGTCATTCCTCGGATTGGTGAATTACTAGCATAAGTTTTTGCCGAAATTGGCCACAATTCTGCACCCACTGAACGCCCTACTACAAACTGGAGTAGCATGGAAATGGAGCGATGAATGTAAGTGGGCCTTTCAGAAGAGTAAAGACCTAATCACTTCAAGAGAAGTATTGGCTCACTACAACCCATCACTACCGATAAGACTGGCGTGTGATGCATCTCCCTACGGCATTGGAGCGGTACTGTCACATAAATTCCTTGATGGTTCAGAGAGGCCGATAGCTTTTGCGTCACGCTCGTTAACTTCAGCCGAGCGTAACTACGCCCAGATTGACAGAGAGGCCCTCAGCCTGGTGTGGGGGGTGAAGAAGTTCAATCACTACCTGCACGGTCAGAAATTTACTCTACTAACTGATCATCAACCTCTGGTCTCCATTTTCAACCCTCAGAAGGGCGTCCCGATAATGACAGCACAACAGCTACAGAGGTGGTCCCTTTTCCTAGGGGCACACCAATATGACATCGAGTACAAAGGAACTAAACAGCATGGGAATGCTGATGGATTGTCGCGCCTACCGTTGCCGACGGTGGAAGAAGCACCTGCAGTGGATCCAGTGGAGATATTCCACTCGACCATAGTTGAATGTCTACCTGTGATGAATGCAAACATAGAAAAGGAAACACGAAATGACCCGACACTCTCCTGGGTCTATGATTTAATGGTGAAGGGATGGCCAGCACATGGCGAACCACTGTTGCCAGCATTCTCGCCGAGAAGAGAACAGCTGTCAGTGTGCAGAGGAACCTTGATGTGTGGATCCAGAGTAGTAATTCCACCCAAATTGAAGGATAGAGTGCTCAATGAGCTTCATGAGGGTCATCTGGGAGGGGTAAAAATGAAGAACTTAGCCAGAGCGTTTGTGTGGTGGCAGGGAATTGATAGAGAAATCGAAGAGATGACCAAGAAGATGTACAGGATGCCAGAAGGTCCAAAACACCACACCACAAGCCCCTCTACATCCATGGGAGTGGCCCTCATCTCCATGGCAAAGGATGCACATTGATTTTGCTGGTCCATTTATGGACTCGATGTTTTTAATTGCGGTGGATGCACATTCAAAGTGGCCAGAGGTAATAAAAATCTCCTCAACCATCACAGAAAAAACTATCACAGTCTTACGAACCATATTCGCCAGAAATGGGCTGCCTGAACAGATTTGCTCTGACAAGGGACCACAGTTTGTGTCTGAAGAGTTCCGGAGGTTCTTAAAGAACAATGGTGTTAAGCATTACACATCCGCCCCATATCATCCAGCCACCAATGGATTGGCTGAGAGGTTCGTTCAAACATTCAAGAAGACTATCAAGGCAATGTGTAATGAAGACATACCCCTACAACACAAGGTGGACAACTTCTTGTTTGCCTACCGGAATGCGACACATGCGGTTACCAACCAAACTCCAGCCATGATGTTCTTCAATCGAAGACTACGATGCCGCTTGGATTTGGTTAAGCCAAACATCAGAAGAGATGTGGAGAACAGGCAGTTTCAGAATATGAATGAAAGGCCGACCAGGAGTTTTAAGATAGGTCAACCAGTTTTGGCCCGGGACTACCGCACAGAGAAATGGCAGCCAGGAACGATCTGCACACGGCAAGGACCTCTAATGTATACCGTGGACATTGGAGAGAGCATTGTAAGACGCCATGCTGACCAGATTCTAGAGTCACTGGAAAACGTCAACTCCACACCACGATCTGATACACCTGGTGATGAAACCGAAGTACCAATTGCATCTACCTCAGAATCGGGAATATTGGAAGCAGACGAACCCAACAACGACGTTGATTCCGAATCAACTCTGCCAGAAGAACCTGATACCCCAAAGAGGCGTTATCCGACAGAATCAGGAAGCCTCCTCAAAGACTGAACTTATAATTGCTTAACTTCAGCTAATGTATATGACAACTGTAATTGTAAATATGTTACTTAATTATTAATCGAATGTTATGTACTGTTTAGCTAAAAGGGGAGGAATTGTTGTGTATGTACTTTGCAGAAGGAACTATATTCTGCAGCCCCTGTATACTGCAGTACCAGTAGTGACCACCCCTGTATATAAGCCTGTGTAGTAACTTTGCATAGTAGTTCCAGTTTTGTCTCCACTCAGTAAACACCTGTTATAACCAACACCTGCAGTCCGTGTCTCAATTACACACGG
Organism: Somniosus microcephalus; assembly: GCF_052327205.1. Lineage (NCBI taxonomy): Eukaryota > Metazoa > Chordata > Chondrichthyes > Squaliformes > Somniosidae > Somniosus > Somniosus microcephalus. The sequence goes on along the minus strand of NC_140987.1, from coordinate 75,491,935 downwards.
ACATAATACAAGTCATCGGTCACGGCTTGTCTTTAGAAGCAGACACATCCGCACATGCTGAAATGGGCTCCACAGAACTGTCGACATCACAAAATCATTAATTTAAGACATGTCATGTGGGAAGTGTAGCATGCTTGGAACCTATGATTCCCAAAGCTCTCCACCACTTGGGTTTTCCTCACCTCATGTCTGGGTTTAATTGATAGAGATTGATTGCCATGATTAGTCAATAATTCCATTATCGTTGTATCATGTGATTACCAGGATGGTAGAAGGCAAACTAGATAAGAATGTAAAAACATAAGAAATAGGAGCAGGAGTAGGCCATTTGGCCCCTCAAGCCTGCTCCGCCATTCAATAAGATCATGGCTGATCTTCTACCTCAACTCCACTTTCCTGCATTATCCCCAAATCCCTTGACTCCCTTAATATCCAAAAATCTATCGATCTCTGTCTTGAATGTACTCAACGACTGAGCCTCCACAGCCTTCTGGGGTAGAGAATTCAAAAGATTCACCACCCTGAGTGAAGACATTTCTCCTCATCTCAGTCCTAAATGGCCGACCCCTTATTCTGAGACTGTGACCCCTGGTTCTAGACTCTCCAGCCAGGGGAAACACCCTCCCTGCATCTACCCTGTCAAACCCTATAAGAATTTTGTATGTTTCAATGAGGTCACCTCTCATTCTTCTAAACTCTAGATAATATAGGTCTAGCACTGAAATTAAATATCTACCTGTAACACAAATCACTACAAGTAGTGTAGGCAAAAAGCAGCAACTCCTTCCCCCTCTTCTCTGAATTCCCACTCTTTCCAAATTCCCAAATAAAACACTGTTTAAGTACACTCCATTTTAATCCTGCACTATGCAGACTGCTAGATGGACCTTGATCTTTTTTCATCCAGAAATTCCTATGAAGAGGACCATTGGGCCTATAATAGTTCATCCATCCAGAATCATTCTAGTCCCCCGCCTCCCCCCATCTCATATATTGCTGCATCTAGCTTCCTAAATACAACATAGAACATGCATAGGGAGAAATTGTTTCCACTGGCAGGAAGATTGGTGACCAGAGGACACAGATTTAAGATAATTGGTAAAGGAGCTGGAGGGAAGATGAGGAGTAATGTTTATATGCGGTGGGCTGTTATGATCTGGAATGCACTGTGTGAAAGGGTGGTGGAATCATATTCAATATAAACTTTCAAAAGGAAATGGATATATATTGAAAAGGAGAAATATAGGGCTGTGGGAGGGAGTGGGACTAATTGGATAGTTTTTTGAAGAGCCGGCACAGACACGATGGGCCAAATGGCCTCCTTCTCTGTGCTGTGTGATTCTATGCCAGGAGTGGCACTCATGAGCAGTGTGCTCCTCCCTGCACTGCGCGACACGGCTCAGCCTCGCCGCCTCCCAGCCCTGCTTGACACTTTGGCCTCACGCCAGGCGCAACCCCGAGAGCGCCACCGCCGTCACCCAGCCCCGCATTCCGTACGTGCGCACTCCCGCTTAGGGGGCCGACGTTCACGTACGTGCGCACTCCCGCTTAGGGGGCCGACGTTCACGTACGTGCGCACTCCCGCCTGGTGGGGGCGTCCGACGTTCACGGACGTGCGCACTGGCGCCCGCTCTCAGTGACGTCAGGTGGCGTTGCTGCAGTGACGGTGGAAGATGGCGGCGCGGCGGAGTCAGCTCTCTCCCAGCGCCTCGGACCCGGGCCCGACCACGGCTCCGGTCTCCGACAGGCCCGACTCGCCAGGGTTCACCGGCGGTAACTCCACCCCCCCGGGCCCGGGGGCGGCAACAGGTGGTGGCGCAGTGAGCGACTCCGGCCGCGAGCTGTTCGAGGCCTGCAGGAACGGCGACGTTTTGCGGGTGAAACGCCTGGTGGATTCAGGCAATGTGAACGCCAAGGACATGGCCGGCAGGAAATCTACGCCGCTGCACTTCGCCGCAGGTGTGTAACCGCATTTTGCGGGAGGTCGGGGGATTAGAGCGATGCCTACGGGGAGGTGGGGCTAGTGGCACTCACCCGATGGTGACGGGAGCCCGGGGCCGAGGGCCGCCTGAGCGAGATCGAGCCTACTCTCTACCCCGGGCACAGCTTCAGCTTCGGGGCCCTGGGACTCGCTGCCGTCAAAACAACGCAGCAACTGGGGTGGGGGAGGAGTGGGGATGAAGGTGCTGCCATGGGACCGGAGAAGAGCGGTGACGAGGATCACTGGAATCAGAGGCTGGGATCAGTGGGACCTGCTGCAAGTATTAAAAACTGACAGCCCAATGCAACCTTTACCAGGATTGCCATGTCTCGTGTGGCATGAGTTCATGTTGTTTAAATGGACTTCATAGAGGAGGGGAGGTGCAGAAAATGTTGGGCGTAAGGGGCGGATAGTCCTTCTGTTGTGATGTAAACAATAGTTTCATTATTGGGTCATTTGTAAAGTGGGAGGTGGCTGTGCTGAAGGTGTGATGCACACCACTCTCCTTTCTCAAGTGAAAACTGTTTGTTAACATAGGGACAGACGAAAATGATGGCAGGAAAAGACCAGCTGGTCCACCTAAGCCTGCCCCACACTCATGATGGCTAGAATAACATGACGAGACACCTCCTACTCCCTCCCCCCCCACCCCCCACACGCACACTTTCTACGTGGTCCATATGATCTCCTGGACTGGTTTTGATCACCTAAGGGGATCAGAGAGGAATTTTCCAGAGTGATTTTTCCCTTATTGGCCTTGGGTTTGTTTGCCTCTCCCAAGTGATTATTTTGGGAAATTCCTGTCTGGCCCCCTTGGGTGACATAAACCAGTCTAGGGGATCACATGGACCACGTGCTAATTGTAAAACCACTTATTCTATATAATGCGATCTCTGCCCAGTCAAGAACAAAATACTATTTTTTGTATGGTGACACCATTGCCCGCTGCAGTTGCTGTTGCAGATTTTCATTTCTCAGGATCCCCTAAAGTTATTGGAACTGCTTTCCTTCCTTCCTAGTCTACACAAACCTTTTAAAGCTCGAGCTTGCCGTCAACTAATCTCTACTTGATCCAACTTGTTTTCGCTCCTACTCTTTTCAACCATGCTGAAGTGAGCCGTGGCTCTTCCCTTGGGTTTCTCAAATGTTGTCAAGTTTTAGAAATAAATTTCAGGGCGATTACAAAATTGGGTAAAGTAGATCAGTCCCCACCACTTATTGAACTGAAAGAACTTGGATATGGCATAGCTAATATTCATATCACCCAATAAAGTGCACATACAATCAACTTGGACTTAGTATAATTGAAAAAAAACACATTCAGGTACGAAAAAGCAGATAATACACGGTTTTGAAAAACAATGCTATATGTGGTACTTTATTAGATTGTTCCTGCAGTTTCTAAAACTTATGGGGCTGGCAGCATGTGTACAATTGCAAATTTGTATCTGCACGGTAAAAATGGAGGCAAAGAAATTTGCAGTGAAAGTGCAACCTTCAAATATCCATCTTCTCTTCAAAATAAAAATTTCCAAACAAAAAGTTTTTTTTTAATTCAAGTCTCAATTCTCTTAAATATTTCAGTTAGTCGTTGCTAGCAGCATGTACCAGATCTGAAAATAACTTCTCTGATTCAACCAAATCACAAGTCAGGTTCAATTTAAAATGGTAAAACTATTGCAATAATGAATACAAGAATACATAAAGATTTTTGTTCAAATCAAATATAAAACTAGGCTTGAAGATGAAAAATAGAACTGCATGGGTATCTGTTTGAGAGGGGGTTTGGACTACTGTAAAATGATCAAGCGCTTCATGAGACATGATGTGCAACAGCATGCTGGACCAAACAGTTACCTACTATACCAAAATTTCTAGGATTTATTTGATTGGGGTGAATAGAGAATGTTTTTGTTTATTCGTTCATGGGATGTGGGTGTCGCTGACAAGGCCAGTATTTATTGCCCATCCCTAATGTGTAGGAGGACAGCTGGTCATGAGTTAAAAGGGTAGATGTGGGGATGGATAAATAGGCTGCAGTTTTGTTTGATTTTTTTCAGGTGGGGAGGGGAAGGAATCTGGGAGTATGTATTCACAAAGTAAATTAAGTAGAAGATAGTGTCTACGGTAGGTTGAAGAAACAGAATTGATTGATAACTGACTCTAGGTTCATTGTAGTGTAATGCAGCAAGTCTCTCTATTTGCTCTGGATTAATGTGAGTAGTTCAGTAAATGTAAGATACCTCTCAGGAAGGTTGATAAATAGCTTGGGTTATAATTAAAATAGTCAAAGTGCTCCCCTGAGTGCTTTGAGTTCTGTTGCTTCAAACAGAGTTTTAAAACATGCAGCGAAACTCATCAACTTAAAACATGCCTCGCAAAGGCGGCTTTATTAAAATGTTGTTCAGTTTTTGATACCAAGTAAGAAATGAACAAACGTGGGTCTGGAATTTCCACATGTTTACCATTACACTGTACACCCGAGCCAATTCCCATGTTTACCGTTACACTGTACACCCGAGCCAATTCCCATGTTTACCGTTACACTGTACACCCGAGCCAATTCCCATGTTTACCGTTACACTGTACACCCGAGCCAATTCCCATGTTTACCGTAACACTGTACACCCGAGCCAATTCCCATGTTTACCGTTACACTGTACACCCGAGCCAATTCCCATGTTTACCATTACACTGTACACCCGAGCCAATTCCCATGTTTACCATTACACTGTACACCCGAGCCAATTCCCATGTTTACCATTACACTGTACACCCGAGCCAATTCCCATGTTTACCATTACACTGTACACCCGAGCCAATTCCCATGTTTACCGTTACACTGTACACCCGAGCCAATTCCCATGTTTACCATTACACTGTACACCCGAGCCCATTACACTGTACACCCGAGCCAATTCCACATGTTTACCATTACACTGTACACCCGAGCCAATTCCCATGTTTACCGTTACACTGTACACCCGAGCCAATTCCACATGTTTACCATTACACTGTACACCCGAGCCAATTCCCATGTTTACCGTTACACTGTACACCCGAGCCAATTCCACATGTTTACCATTACACTGTACACCCGAGCCAATTCCCATGTTTACCGTTACACTGTACACCCGAGCCAATTCCCATGTTTACCGTTACACTGTACACCCGAGCCAATTCCACATGTTTACCATTACACTGTACACCCGAGCCAATTCCACATGTTTACCATTACACTGTACACCCGAGCCAATTCCCATGTTTACCGTTACACTGTACACCCGAGCCAATTCCACATGTTTACCATTACACTGTACACCCGAGCCAATTCCACATGTTTACCATTACACTGTACACCCGAGCCAATTCCCATGTTTACCGTTACACTCTACACCCGAGCCAATTCCCATGTTTACCGTTACACTGTACACCCGAGCCAATTCCACATGTTTACCGTTACACTGTACACCCGAGCCAATTCCCATGTTTACCGTTACACTGTACACCCGAGCCAATTCCCATGTTTACCGTTACACTGTACACCCGAGCCAATTCCACATGTTTACCGTTACACTGTACACCCGAGCCAATTCCCATGTTTACCGTTACACTGTACACCCGAGCCAATTCCCATGTTTACCGTTACACTGTACACCCGAGCCAATTCCCATGTTTACCGTTACACTGTACACCCGAGCCAATTCCCATGTTTACCGTTACACTGTACACCCGAGCCAATTCCCATGTTTTCCGTTACACTGTACACCCGAGCCAATTCCCATGTTTACCGTTACACTGTACACCCGAGCCAATTCCCATGTTTACCGTTACACTGTACACCCGAGCCAATTCCCATGACATTTTTTACTGAAACCTTTCCTCCAGCCAGAAAGTAATAGTAATTTATGTTGTATTACAATGCTATCTTTTTGTTCAAACAATCTTTCTTTTAATTATCAGTGTGGTGATGAGATGTTATTAAGTATGTTTTTGTGCAATATGATGATGAATCGATATTTTGAGTATCTGCAGGCTGCATTGCAAGTCAATAATTTTCATCTTCAAGCCTAGTTTTATATTTGATTTGAACAAAAATCTTTATGTATTCTTGTATTACTTCTTGTATTCATTATTGCAATAGTTTTACCATTTTAAATTGAACCTGACTTGTGATTTGGTTGAATCAGAGAAGTTATTTTCAGATCTGGTACATGCTGCTAGCAACGACTAACTGAAATATTTAAGAGAATTGAGACTTGAATTAAAAAAAAACTTTTTGTTTGGAAATTTTTATTTTGAAGAGAAGATGGATATTTGAAGGTTGCACTTTCACTGCAAATTTCTTTGCCTCCATTTTTACCGTGCAGATACAAATTTGCAATTGTACACATGCTGCCAGCCCCATAAGTTTTAGAAACAGTGGGCATGTGTCTTGAAGCATTCTCACATTCGGTAGGAGGCTAAGAAGTCTAAGCTTGACAGCTATTGTACTGACATATTAAAAGATGTCCTGATTAAGAGAATTCAATTGCAGAGTTCCCTTACCCCTGGCTGAAGCAGTTTTATAAGCAGTTGTACCTTTGAGAAGATGAGCCCTTATTTTTCAGTCTCAGCAAGTTTCTTAAATTTTGATGCCATGACATAAAATATTCATTTAACAAGGAATGCGTTGATGTCAGATCAACTGGAGTAAAATTAATTTTGGCAACTTTAGGCATGTTTATAAACAGTTGATTGTTTCTTAACTTAAGGTACAGATCAGCCAAGATCTAATAGAATGGTGGAATAGGCTTGAGGGGCTGAATAGCCTACTCCTGTTCCTATGTAATTGTAACAGTTAAAATGTATTTCTGATGTGAATTACAAGGTTTATTTTGGGACAGAAAATGAGAAATTGTGGTGTTATCCTTTATACTTCAAAGCCAGCATCGGCTTCATGTTGCTGGGAGAATTATACAGCCTTATTTGAAGCCGTTCCGAATGGTTTTTAAATGGATAATGGATTTTTAATGGAAATTGTGAGGTGAATTGGGGATTGATTTCTCCCTCACAGCAGGGAGGGAAATATTGGCAGCTGTTCCCAAACACCTCATTGCATCTCGACACAAGCTCCTGGCCTCATCTTGTTCTGCGAGAATAGCTGTTCACACTTTGGAGACATCCATATGGCTCAATTTGTTTCTTTTTCTAAAGTGGGAATGCTAGAATGTTCAGCAGTGTCCTACAGACTTCTGAAACTCTGCAAGTTCATAGAATAATAGAATTATACAGTGCAGGAGACCATTCGGCCCATTGTGCCTGTGCCATCTCTTTGAAAGAGCTGCCCAATTAGTCACATTCCCTTGCTCTTTCCCCAAAGCTCTGCAATGTTTTCCTCTTCAAGTTACTTTCAGATTGTTTTAAAAATAGACTACTGGTGATTGAAGTTCGATACCAATGTCCTATTTGGTCAAAAATTCCCTTTTGAGTCCAGCTAAAGGATGTGGTTGGAGATATATTTTCCAAGAAGTTAGCACTGGCTGTTCTTGGAATAGATTACAGGAAACTTTGGTTTATCCGGAGGTTAACTGTCCGGAATGCGCGATCCACCGGCAAAATTCAGGAGTTGGTTCAGTAAGTTTTTTTTTCTTTTCGTTGCTTTTTTTTCACCAGTCAGGCTCTGCAAGGCCTAGCTAAAGCTGTTGCTTAGCTACCGAGACGCTTGCAAGCTACGGCCGACTGTTTAGAAGCTGTTGCTCAACAGGGTTTGTTGCTAGATACGGAGCTTTTCATTACCGCTGGTTTGTCCGGCAGTTTTGATGGGACGGCAACAGCTTGGTCCCGTCGGTGCCGGATATCACACAGTTTCCTGTATTTGGGGTGTAGTGTATAAAAGTAGGAGGTCATAGGTTCAGTATTGTTAATAGGCTATTTGGTAATTAATTCTTTGTTAGAGTAAAATACACAGGCCAATATATTACTTGTATGGTACTGTTTCATTCATGACCTCATTGCTTTCACCAGTGCCATCGATAGTACTTCCTAATGTTATGCAGCTTAACATGCTCTCTCTAGATATATAAAATCTATACGCATACAGTTAGATGTTTTTCATGGTTCAGGTGGATGTAGTGCAAAAATTTCACATTCCCACTATTAGTGCTTTGCTAAAACCTTAGCAAGAAACTGATTTCAGTATGGGTGTGTGAGTGCATGTTTTGAGAATAGATGGTTCTTTCAGAATCAGTGTGCCCAATCTAAATTTGCACAGGGGGAGTGACTGCATCAACAACAACTTGTATTTATATAGCACCTTTGACATAGTAAAATGTCCCAAGGCGCTTCACGGGAGCGTTATCTAACAAAATTTGACACCGAACCACATAAGGAGATATAAGGGCAGATGACCAAAAGCTTGGTCAAAGAGGTAGGTTTTAAGCAGCGTCTTAAAGGAGGAAAGAGCAGCAGAGAGGTTTAGGGAGGGAATTGCAGACCTTGGAGCCTTGGCAGCTGAAGGCACAGCCGCCTATGGTGGAGCGATTAAAACCGGGGTGCTTCAGAGGCCAGAAGTAGAGAAATGCAGATATCTCGGAGGATTGTGGGGCTGGAGGAGATTAGAGATAGCGAGGGACGAGGCCATGGAGGGAATTGAAAATAAGGATGAGAATTTTAAAATTGAGGCGTTGCTTAACCATCATTCATTGATTGTCACGTGGACCAGTTGAGGATGATTGTTTTCTTGAGGAATATTTTTTTCTGTCTGTTATTCTGAAAGATGTTGATTGAATAATGAAATGTTCATCTAGCAGATTAAGGACAAAGTGTGTAAACTTCTTGGGAATTAATAGAACTAGTTTTTGTCTCTATCCTGAGTTGAGTGTTCAGTTGTCCAGGATTTTTGTCAATGTTCTTTTGGGACTGTGGGAAATTAGCCCACGGAGAATTGTGGTTTAAAAGGAAATGTAACCTACCAGCAGAGAATCATCTAGTTTCTGTCCAGTTCCCTCTGTGGCAGGCATAGGACCAGTAAATTGTATATGCTGATTTGCAAATGCCAATCCATGTTCTGCATTGCTGTGACACAGCAGTGGAGCCCCATGTGATAAACCACTTTGCTGGCACCTATTAGAGCAAAGCTGTTGTTGCCAGAATTCACTCAGTTTTGAAATTATATTATGAAACTTATTTTTGCTATTTGCCTAAAGAGCACTACTGGTGGTCTGGTAGTAGTCTATCACGACTGTAATTGGGTATCCATCAGCTGTAGCAGCAGCTATCTACAGAGGATAGTCAATGGGGGTAATCTTAACCTAACCCACCTAGTGGGAAACTGACGGAATTGAACACCTGCCTGAATTTATTTTCCAGTTAACATTTTTCATGCTAGCACAAGCTTGATTGGTACCACGTATTGTATTTATTCTGTTGTCAACTGTATGTGGTGGTGCCTCCACATTAACTGTTCAATAATTGTAGGGAAAATAAACCAAACCTGTTTGTGTTTGAATAGATATATAGGCTAAATCAAAATATCAGAGTTTTGAAGAGATAGAATCATAGAGGGTTTCTACCTTTACCACCCTTTCAGGCAGTGAGTTCCAGACCCCCACCACCCTCTGGGTGAAAAAAATCCTTCTCCGCTCCCCTCTAATCCTTCTACCAATTACTTTAAATCTATGCCCCAGGTATTGACCTCGCTGCTAAGGGAAATAGAAACATAGACGGCAGGAGTAGGCCATTCGGCCTCTCGAGCCTGCTCCACCATTCAATGCGATCATGGCTGATCATCAAAATTCTGTACCCTGTCCCTGCTTTCTCCCCATATCCCTTGATCCCCTTAGCCTTAAGAAATATATCTAACTCCTTCTTGAATATATTTAATGAATTGGCCTCAACTGTCTTCTGTGGTAGAGAATTCCACAGGTTCACCACTCTGGGTGAAGAAATTCCTCCTCATCTGAGTCCTAAATGGCTTACCCCTTATCCTTAGATTGTGACCCCTGGTTCTGGACTCCCCCGCCATCGGGAACAGCCTTCCTGTATCTAGTCTGTCTAGTCCTGTTAGAACTTTATAAGTTTCAATGAGATCCCCTCTCATTCTTCTAAACTCTAGCGAGTATAAGCCTAACCGACCCAATCTCTCTTCATATGTCATTCCTGCCATCCCAGGTATCAGTCTGGTGAATCTTCGCCGCACCCCCTCCATGGCAAGAACGTCCTTCCTCAGATAAGGCGACCAAAACTGCACACAATACTCAAGGTGTGGTCTCACCAAGGCCCTGTACAACTGCAGCAAGACATCCTCTTGAATCCTCTCGCTATGAAGGCCAGCACACCATTTGCCTTCTTAACCACCTGCTGCACCTGCATGCTTACCTTCAGCAACTGGTGCACAAGGACACCCAGGTCTCGTTGCACTTCCCCTTTTCCCAATCTATTTCCGTTCAGATAACCTTCCTTCCTGTTTTTGACACCAAAGTGGATAACCTCGCATTTATCCACATTATACTGCATCTGCCCAATCGCCCAACCTGTCCAAATCATACTGGAGTTTCTCTGCATCCTCCTCACAGCACACACGCCCACCCAGCTTTGTGTCGTCTGCAAACTTGGAGATATTACATCTAGTTCCCTCGTCTAGATCATTAATATATACAGGAAACTTTCGTTAAACCGGAGGTTAAATGTCCGGAAAGCTCTATCTACCGGCAAAATTCAGGAGCCGTTTCCTATAAGTTTTTTTTACTTCTCGTTGCTTTTTTTTTCCAGTCAGGCTCTGCAAGGCCTAGCTGAAGCTGTTGCTTAGCTACAGAGACGCTTTTAAGCTGCAGCCGACTGTTTTGAAGCTGTTGCTAAGCAACAGGGTTTGTTGATTCATACGGAGCTCAAAAGCTCCGTATGTTTTAACATTAGCGCTGGTTTGTACGGCAGTTTTGATGGTACGGCACCAGCTCGGTCCCGTCAGTGCCGGATATCAGAAAGTTTCCTGTATTGTGAATAACTGGGGTCCTAGCACCAATCCCTGCGGTACCCCACTAGTCACTGCCTTCCGCTCGGAAAAAGACCCGTTTATTCCAACTCTTTGCTTCCTGTCTGCCAACTATTTTCCTATCCAAGTCAGCACCTTACCCCCCAATCCCATGTGCTTTAACTTTGCACGCTAGTCTCTTATGCGGGACCTTTTCGAAAGCCTTCTGAAAGTCCAAATACACCACATCCACTGGTTCTCCCTTATCTATTCTACCAGTAACATCCTCAAGTGCTCTGTTATTACATCTTTTATAATGGACTCTAGCATTTTTCCCACTACCGATGTCAGGCTTACCGGTCTATAATTCCCCGTTTTTTCTCTACCACCTTTTTTAAATAGTGGGGTTACATTAGCTACCCTCCAATCCGTGGGAACTGTTCCAGAAGCTATAGAATTTTGGAAGATGACCAGCAATGCATCTACTATTTCTAGGGCCACTTCCTTAAGTACCCTAGGATGTAGATTATCAGGCCCTGGGGATTTATCGGCCTTCAATCCCGTCGATTTCCCTAACACCATTTTCCTACAAATACTGATTTCATTCAGTTCCTCCCTCTCATTAGACCCTATGTTCACCGACATCTCTGGGAGTTTATTCCCTTTGTGAAGACAGAACCAAAGTATGTCTTTGTTCCCCATTTTAAGTTCCCCTGATTCTGACTGCAAGGGACCTAATTTGTGGAGGTAATGAGGGTAAATAAGGACATAAGAAATAGGAGCTGGAGTCGGCCATTCGGCCCCTCAAGCCTGCTCCGCCATTCAGTAAGATCATGGCAATCTTTTTCTCTTCACCTATCTATAGAAGCTTTTACAGTCAGTTTTTATGTTCCCTGCAAGCTTACTCTCATACTCTATTTCCCCCCCTCTTAATTAATCCCTTTGTCCTCCTTTGCTGAATCCTAATAGGTCCTTCCTATCCACTCTGCCTAGGCCCCTCATAACTTTATACCCATCAATTATATCTCCCCTCAGCCTCCTCTATTCCAAAGAAAACAACCCCAGCCTATCCAATCTTTCCTCATAGCTAAAATTCTCCAGTCCTGGCAACATTCTTGTAAATCTCCTCTGCACCCTCTCTAGTATGAACACATCCTTCCTGTAATGTGATGACCAGAACTGTGCGCAGTACTCTAGCTGTGGTCTAACTAGTGTTTAATACAGTTCTAGCATAACCTTCCTGCTCTTATATTCTATGCCTCTGCTAATAATGGAAAGTATCCTGTGTGCCTTTTTTAACCGCCTTATCTACTTGTTCTACTTTCAGGGATCTGTGGACATGCACTCCAAGGTCCCTCTGTTCCTCTACACTTCTCAGTATCCTACTATTTATTGTGTATTCCCTTGCCTTGTTTGCCCTCCCCAAATCACACTTCTCCGGATTGAATTCCATTTGCCACTTTTCTGTCCACCTGACTAGTCCATTGATATCTTCCTGCAGTCTACAGCGTTCTTCCTCACTATCAACCAAATGGCCAATTTTTGCATCATCTGCAAACTTATAATCATGCCCCCTACATAAATCATAGAAATTTATGGCACAGAAGGAGGCCATTCGGCCCATCATGTCTGTGCTGGTCGAAAAAGAGCTATCCAACCTCATCCCACTTTCCAGCTGTTGGTCTGTAACCCTGTAGGTTATAGCACTTCAGGTGCATATCCAAGTACTGTTTAACTGCAAAGAGGATTTCTGCCTCTATTACCCTTTCAGGCAGTGAGTTCCAGACCCCCTCACTACCCTCTGGGTGTAAAAAGTTTTCCTAAATGCCCCTCGAATCCTTCTACCAATTACTTTAAATCTATGCACCCTGGTTGACCCCTCTACTTTGCTATGGACCATGAAAAGCAAGGGACCTAGTACTGAGCCCTGTGGAACCCCACTGGAAACAGCCTTCCAGCCACAAAAACACCTGTCGACCATTACCCTTTGCTTCCTGCCACTGAGCTAATTTTGGATCCAACAAAAGCCTTGCTAAAATCCATGTAGACTACATCAAACGTACGACCCTCATTGTCCTATGAGGAGAGATTGCGTAGACCAAGCCTATATTCACTAGAGTTTAGAAGAATGAGAGTTGATCTCATTGAAACATACAAAATTCTTACAGGGCTTGACAGCGTAGATGCAGGGAGAATGTTTTCCCTGGCTGGGAGAGTTTAGAACCAGGGGTCACAGTCTCAGAATAAGGGGTGGACCATTTAGGACTGAGATGAGGAGGAATTTCTTCACTGAAGGTGGTGAATCTTTGGAATTCTCTACCCCAGAGGGTTGTGGAAGCTCAGTCGTTGAGTATATTCAAGATAGAAATCGATAGATTTTTGCATATTAAGGGAATCAAGGGCTATGGGGATAGTGCAGGAAAGTGGAGTTGAGGTAGAAGATCAGCCATGATCTGTATGTATGTAGCCCTGCTGTATGCCTCAGAGACATGGACCATGTACAGCAGGCACCTCAAAGCACTGGAGAGGTACCACCAATGCTGCCTCCGCAAGATCCTGCAAATCCATTGGCAGGATAGGCGCACCAATGTCAGTGTTCTTGCTCAGGCCAGCATCCCCAGCATCGAAGCTTTGACCACGCTCAATCAGCTCCGATGGACGGGTCACATTGTCCGCATGCCCGATACGAGACTCCCAAAACAAGCGCTCTACTCGGAACTCCGACACGGCAAGAGAGCCCCAGGTGGGCAGAGGAAACGCTTCAAGGACACCCACAAAGCCTCCTTGAAAAAGTGCAACATCCCCACCGACACCTGGGAATCCCTGGCCCAAGACCGCACAAAGTGGAGGAGAAGCATCCGGAAGGCGCCGAACACCTCGAGTCTCTTCGCTGGGAGCAAGCGGAAGCCAAGCACAGGCAGCGCAAGGAGCCAACGTCAGCCCAAGCACCCCCACCCACCCGCCCCTTCAACCACCGTCTGCCCCACCTGTGACAGAGACTGTAGGTCCCGCATTGGACTCATCAGTCACCTGAGAACTCATTCTTAATGTGGAAGCAAGTCATCCTCGGTTCCGAGGGACTGCCTAAGAAGAGAAGAGCTCGCCCTATCCCTTACTCCCTTTTTAAACAACGGTACAATGTTAGCAGTCCTCCAGCACCACGCCTGTAGCCAGAGAGGATTGGAAAATGGTCAGAGCCTCCACTATTTCCTTCCTTGCTTCTCTTAACAACCTGAGGTACATTTCATCTGGGCCTGGCAATTTATCTACTTTCAAAGATGCTAAACCCCTTCATCATTCCCAAGAGAGATTTTAAAATATTTGTTACCCCACTCCAGATAATGGTTTTCGAGGGAGTCGGTTTGTGTCAGGATAGAATATAACTATTTGTACATGTAGCGTGACCTAAGCTAGTAGAATTAAGTAGCAGTAAATCCATATGTTGGAACAAGATTTGGGTCTGCTGTCTGAAGTGTGCATTTGGTTATTTTTCTTTGTATCTGATGTTCATGCAAAATGTTTGATGATTATGCTCAGTTCTGGTATCCATATTACAAAAGGATATAGAGAGGCACTGGAATAGGTGCAAGAAAGATTTACATTGATGATACCAAAACTGAGGTTCTAACTATCGGGGAAGACGGAATAGGCTGGGGCTCTTTTTTCTAGAAAAGAGAAGGCTGAGAGACGACCTGATCAAGATCTTTAAAATTATGAAAGAGTTCGATAGGATAGATGTAGAGAAGGTGTTTTCCATTTGTTGGGTAGTCGAAAACGAAAGGCCAGTAAGGAATTCAGAAGAAACTTCTTCAATGAGGGAATGGGTAGAATGCGAAACGTGCTACCACAAGTAGTTGAGACGATTAGCACAGATGCATTTAATGGGATACTCCATACGTACATGAGGGAGAAAGGATTCGAAGACTATGTTGATGGGGTGGGAGGAGGCATCTTGTGGAGCAGAGACATGTTGGGTCGAAAGGCCTGTTTCTCTGCTATATATACCATGCAATGCTATGTAATGTTTTTCCTAACTCCTGTAGCAGTCGGAATTTATCCCATTTGTTCTGCAGCTGCCTCAAGTTTGTTTACACCCTGTGATACAAGGCACAATAACAAGTTTTCCTTTCTGTTTGTCAGCCAACTAGTTTTTAAAGGCTTGCAGCTTTTGGGCATACGGCACTTTGATTTAATGAGCATCACCCGCAAATCATACCTGGTGCTGTTGCTCGATGGAACCAATGGTCTTAGTCTTATCAATGTAAGCAGCTTCTTTAAAGATCTTCTGTTAAGAGTTGGTGTTTTCGGGTATTGAAATTTGGCCATGCCCGTCGGTGATGCATGGGTACGGACTTTGGGGTCTTCATTTACTATCGGTGTATGCATTCTTGTGTTTGAATGGTGAGTGATAGCTTTAAGCTAGATAGATGGTGATTTAATAGTCATATCAAGTATTGCTTGGTGCCCTTGATGTCTTGATGCTGGATAGCACTGTAGTCCAGTGAAGGTGCGTTCATGATTTTGTTCTTGGTTGACTGGCAAAAAGCGGCGTTGATTATTCCCATCTGGTACTCCGTACAGTTGGCAAGGCATTGAACTAGCTAAGCCAGCCTCCCCCGCGGGACCTGCCAGATAAGTCTTTGTGCAAAAAAGGTAGGGGTGAGGCGTGCTTTGTGTTAGTAGCAGCTGTCACCAGTTATTTTCTTGGTTAAGCCTATCACCAAAGACAGTTTGCTGAAGTATGGCCACTGCTGGGTGTAACTTGCAGTCACAGTGAGAACTGAGGGTAGTGTGGGAGCCAACACCAATGAACCATCCTGAATGGTACAGTCCCTTACTGATCAGAGGTGCTGCCCTCTCAATATGTCCCATACACTCCAACATGCCAGCCATAGATTATACTGCAGTCTGGCCTTTTTGGAGCAAATTGTTATTCTTACTCAATACATTATTTTGAGCCTTGATAAACAATAGAACATAATGACATATTTCACTAACATTTGGCATGTAGAAATGTCTGACTTGATGAAATTGTAATGTGACAACCATTCTCACTGCCTTTCATACCATACAGTGCCCACAGTTTGTGCTGTAAATGTAGTGGTTTATAGTATTCAATTATCTCTCTAGTACCTAGAGACAGAAAACTCGTACTGCAACTGTTTGCCCTAGCTTTTATGTTTTTCTTTCCCTCTCCTTAACCCGGAGGCACGAAGCAAAATGTACTGCCCCTGTTGCCCTCACTGAAATCAGCAAATTAAGCACAGGTCCAGCAGCAAACCTGGGGCCTTTCTGGTGTATATGGTTCAGTACCACACTGCGGTACATTTATTCACTGAGCTATCGGGGGCCTGTCAACCGTGGTTCAAACAAAACATCTGAAATTGACATAACTGGAAATTGGCACTAGAGGTGTGCTGCAGTGTGTTAAAATAAAGCTTGATGGTGATTTTTTTCCCTTGTGTTCAATTCCTTGCTTTGGGTACTTGTGCTCTGATTTGCTTACACTCTAATAAATTATGTTGCCGCAGAATATTTGCTTTTTTCCTGTTTGTAGCACATTAAAATATCCAGATGGGAAAAGTATTCTTGACCTCAATATGTAGATATTTCACCACCTCTTATCAGTTTGCTGGACACTTGGAATTGTATATGATTCTAGGCAGGGAAAATCAAGTAAGAAGAAAGGCTACAAAGATGTAACGAGGCATGTGGCAACTTGTACATGCTACACCTTGTGTGTTTTGATGTCTACTTAACAGAGCTGTATTTGTTAATTTAAGTCTTGCTTTTTAAAGCTCTTTACATGGCTGCTTACAGTCTTTTGTATTTGAACCATTTTATATTTATATTTAAAAAACCTAATAGATCTCCTGTGGTATTGCTCACAGTGCTGTCTTACCATATGGTTTTTGTGTGTCGCGTTACATGGCTATAATTTCTTACTCTGGAGCAGTTTCCATGTACTGTAGTGTCCATTATCTCTGTTTAATAAACCAATCCAGGTAGAAACAAATCTGATTCCCTATCTGATGCGGAAGCTATGGTTGGTTGTGACACTTGATGGGGGCGGGGAGAAGGGTGTTGCACTATAGTTACGATATGTATCCTCTTGCCCTGAGTAATAAGAATTGCGTGAATTTGTTTACTGTAGGTGATCCTCCTCAGCAGGCAAAGCATATATATAGCAAGGTCTGTGGGGGCCGGAAGGTGGTCTTGACTCGTGTGACCCCAGGGCTTCTGTATAGAACAGTCCTCTGATTTTGTCTGAATTTCTAGACGTGTATGGGCCATCATGGTTTTGTGCCTATTGATGGATCGGGCTGGTGCCTGTTTCTGGGGAACCTGAATACCCACCCGTTGCTGCAAGCACTAACTGTTGGCCAATATGATCCTGCCAACATGAGTTGACATTGCTTAATGTGCTTATACTCTTAATCGAACAAGGGCATTAGTGAGTAAGGATACCTGATAGTGATTAAAAGGTAGTGATTGAATCAAGGGATGCTTGTGATGTGAAAATGTTTGAACTCTGCTCGCGGAGGTCACCTGAACCCTGAGGTTAAGAAGCCACCTTGAATATTTGAGTTTGGGATTTATATTGATTTTATAGGTGCGTTGATTCATTTTCTGTCCTAGCAGCAGTTTTTTGCTCCATGTCTGTGCAGTGTTCATACAGAAGTGTTAGCATTTAATGCAAATTTATAAGGAAAGTCCAATTGATCCAAAAGCCATTGCCATTATAAATATTAAGACAGAATGGGGTTACTTTTTGGTTATGGTGTGGAGATGCCGGTGTTGGACTGGGGTGGACAAATGTAAGAAGTCACACAACACCAGGTTATAGTCCAACAGTTTTATTTGAAATCACAAGCTCCGAAAGCTTGTGATTTCAAATAAAACTGTTGGACTATAACCTGGTGTTGTGTGACTTCTTACTTTTTGGTTGATTGCAAGAATGTTGTTGGATGGTGGCGTTCTTCCCTTTGAATGAACAGGTTGCATTTAACAGATGATTTAAATCTATCTTTAGCATTACAGTTGCATTATGGAAATAATTTTATGATCTGTTTTCGTACATGACTGAGAACGGACTGGTATGAAGCTTTAGTGAATTTAAAACTGAAGCTTCTTGGCATTTATATAGCACTTTAATGTATCAAAACACCCCAAGTTGCTTCACAGAGGTATAATCAGACAAAAATGGACACCAAGACAAAGGAAAGGAAGAGATAATGTAAGGAGTGACCAAAAGCTTGTTCAGAGGTGACTTTTAAGGAGTACCTTGAAGAAGGAGAGAGCGGTGAAGAGGCAAAGGGGTTTAAGGAAGGAATTCCAGAGTGTGTGAGGCCTAGACGACTGAAGGCACGGTTGCTAATGTGGGGCGAAGTGAGGGTGTGATGTACAAGGGGCCAGTGTCGGGACCGGAGAGTTCGAAGGTGATTGTAGGGCTGGAGGAGGTTACAGGAAGGGCAAAGCCAGGAAGGGCAAAGCCACGAAGGGATTTCAGTACAAGGATGACATTTTTAAATTTGAGATGTTGGGGATGTGGGTGAGCAAGGAAAGGGGTGATGGGTGAGCAGGACTTGGTGCGGGATGGAATACGGGCAGCAGAATTTTGGATGAGCTGAGGTTTGCGGAAGGTGGAGCACTGTGAGGTCGGCTAGGAGAGCATTGGAATCGTAGTGATCGGCAGAGAGGGGGTAGGGAAAGCCAACTCCAACGGTACCCTGCTCCTGTCGAAATGCTTAGAACATGGCCTTGACATAACCAACACCTTGTTCCGTCAGAGAGATGAGTACAAGGCTTCAAGGCAGCACCCTCGCTCCAAGCACTGGCATCTGCTGGACTACGTCATCGTCGGAGCGAGGGTCCGCAAGGACATCCGCATCACCTGCGCCATGACAGGAGCCGACGACTGCTGGACAGACCACCGCCTAATCCGCTCTGTCATCTCCATCAACGTAACCCCAAAACAGCAGCGGCAACAGAAACAGTGCCGTAGGAAAATCAACGCTGGAGCACTCAAAGACCCCGCTAAGAAAGCCCTATTCAGCCTGCGCCTCACAAACAACCTGACGACCCCCAGTGATGCATAGACACAGAGTGCCTACAGTGTCTGGTCTGCACTCAAGGCCTCCATAATCAGCACCTGTGAAGAGACGCTCGGTCACTCGACCAGGAATCACCAAGACTGGTTGGACGAGAATGACCAGGAGTTCCAGGAGATAATGAGCCGCAAGTGCAAGGCATTCCTGATCTGGAATCAGCAACACAACTCAAGAGCAAGAAAGAAGCTCTACAGACGCCTGAAGGCCGAGGTCCAACAAAAAACTTGCGACCTAAAGAACAGATGGTGGGTGGAGAAAGCGCAAGAGATCCAGCAGCTAGCCAACAACCACGACGTGCGTGGATTCTTTAGCGCAGTTAAGACCATCGATGGCCCAAGGCCCTAACCCACTGTGGGCCAAGAACGGAGAGGTACTTATCAAGGACAGAGAGGCAGTCAGTGCCCGCTGGAAGGAGCACTTCGAAGATCTTCTTAACTGAGACTCTGTCTTCGCGAGTGTCCTCAACTCCATCCTGCAGCATGTTACCCGCCACCATCTCAGCACAACCCCAGCCTGGCATGAGGTTGAAAAGGCCATCCGACAACTGAAGAACAACAAGGCCTCAGGAGCAGATGGAATCCCCGCCGAGGCACTAAAGCATGGCGGAGAAGCACTACTGGCGCGAATTCATGAACTGATTTCTCTTATCTGGAAGGAGGAGAGCATGCCAGGGGATCTGAGACGCCGTAATTATGACCATCTTCAAGGAAGGTGACCAGTCCGATTGCGGTAATTACAGAGGAGTTTCCCTGCTGTCTGCCACAGGGAAAGTCATCGCAAGAATCCTCCTCAATTGCCTTCTCCCAGTGGCCGAAGAGCTCCTCCCAGAGTCGCAGTGTGGATTCCACCCACTAAGGGGCACAATGGACATGATCTTCACCGCACGTCAATTACAAGAGAAATGCAGGGAATAGCACCAACCGCTTTACGTGGCCTTCTTTGATCTCTCAAAGGCCTTTGACACTGTCAACCGTGAGGGATTATGGAGTGTCCTTCTCAAATTCGGCTGCCCTCAAAATTTTGTCCCCATCCTCCGCCTGCTTCACGACGACATGCAAGCCGTGATTCTGACCAACGGTTCCACCACAGACCCAATTCACGTATGAACCGGGGTCAAGCAAGGCTGTGTCATCGCACCAACGCTCTTCTCGATCTTCCTTGCTGCAATGCTCCATCTTACCCTCGGTAAGGTCCCCACTGGAGTGGAGCTAATTTACAGAAGAAACTGGAAACTGTTCAACCTCTGTTGCCTCCAGTCCAGAGCCAAGGTCGTCCCATCCTGTGTCATCGAATTACAGTATGCAGACGATGCTTGCGTCTGCGCTCACTCGGAGGTTGAACTCCAACCCATCGTCAACACCTTCACCGAAGCGTTCGAGCGCATGGGCCTTACACTAAACATCCGTAAGACAAAGGTCCTCTACCAACCTGCCCCCGCCACACAGTACTGCCTCCTGATTATCAAAATCCATGACAAGGCCTTGGACAACGTGGACCACTTTCCATACCTCGGGAGCCTACTGTCAACGAGGGCAGACGTCGACGACGAAGTCCAACACCACCTTCAGTGTGCCAGTGCAGCCTTCAGTCGCCTGAGGAAGAGAGTGTTTGAAGACCAGAACCTCAAACCTGGCACTAAGCTCATGGTCTACAGAGCAGCAGTGATACCCGCGCTGCTGTATGCCTCAGAGAGATGGACCATGTACAGCAGGCACCTCAAAGCACTGGAGAGGTACCACCAACGCTGCCTCCACAAGATCCTGCAAATCCATTGGCAGGATAGGTGCACCAACGTCAGTGTTCTCGCTCAGGCCAACATCCCCAGCATCGAAGCTTTGACCACGCTCAATCAGCTCCGATGGACGGGGCACATTGTCCGCATGCCCGATACAAGACTCCCGAAACAAGCGCTCTACTCTGAGCTCCGGCATGGCAAGAGAGCCCCAGGTGGGCAGAGGAAACGCTTCAAGGACACCCTCAAAGCCTCCTTGAAAAAGAGTAACATCCCCACCGACACCTGGGAATCCCTGGCCCAAAACCGCACAAAGTGGAGGAGAAGCATCCGGGAAGGCGCCGAACTCCTCGAGTCTCTTCGCCGGGAGCAAGCAGAAGCCAAGCATAGGCAGAGCAAGGAGCGCACGTCAACCCAAGCACCCCACCCACCGTCTGCCCCACCTGTGACAGAGACTGTAGGTCCCGCATTGGACTCATCAGTCACCTGCGAACTCATTTTTAATGTGGAAGCAAATCATCCTCGGTTCCGAGGGACTGCCTAAGAGTAGAGTCTGGAGCTGGCAAAGACATAGATATTAGAGAGGGCAAGGGGAGCTGAGATGAAGATTGAAATTACAGAAGATGAGAAGTTGCCGAGGATGAGAAGTTGCTGAGGGCGGATATCCCGATGAAAAGCTTGGGTGGGGGGGGGGGGGGGGGGGCTGTAGACAAAGAGGATTTTAAAGGAGAGGTGAGAGAAGCACTCAAAGGAGGATAAAATATCAGCGAAGTGGGGGATCAGACCAAGGTATGATTTGGTGATGAGAGCCACACTGCCACTGCGGCGGTTTTTGTCTGGGGCAGGTTGAGTAAAGTATAGCCGGGTGGGGAGGCTTCACTAAGGGGCAGGGTGTCGGCACCTGTGTTTCAGTCAAAGCTAGGATGTCAGTC
This sequence comes from Somniosus microcephalus, assembly GCF_052327205.1. Lineage (NCBI taxonomy): Eukaryota > Metazoa > Chordata > Chondrichthyes > Squaliformes > Somniosidae > Somniosus > Somniosus microcephalus. The sequence continues at coordinate 75,470,229 of NC_140987.1, read as the reverse complement.
ATTCACAGTAAGGTAGTGGATGGCTAGAGCCTTGTTCACGAGTGAATGGATATTCTGCAGTGTAATGAGTAGAGGAGTGGTGTCTTCCGCTGGCAAAGTCCAAGGGGGCAGTGGTGGGTGAGTGGGATGGAAGGGGGGCCTGGCAAAATTAATATCCAGCGTGCTAGCTGGGTGGAAAGATAAGCGAGAGAGGATGATGCAACAGTTCAGGTTGTAGCTCATAAGGAAAACTGGCCAATGTGATTGTGATGCTATATTTTTTCCAATTTTAAGTGAGAAGCGCCACCCTTTGTGTTGTGTCGGAATGTATGTTTGAGGTTCGTCTATGGGCCATTATCATGTATCACATGAGAGATGGAAATTCATAGAATAGAAAGTTAATATTGTGACAAAATCTGAAATATCGGATTTTGGTACTGTTCAAGCATTGTGACTTGAAGTAATACAATGATAAGAGTGCCTTCTGAAAAAGACAAGAAATAACATTCTTTTTCATTCTATATATTGTAGGAATACAGCCTAGCTTGATTAGTTCTGAGGAAGCCATGTGATGAATAGAAATTAAAATTAAAATGATGATGCACATAGATATTGTCACTCGCTCTCGTTGTATAAAGCCTGGCTTCATTTGCCCCTTGTAAGGCTTTGTTTCTCATAGCAAACCGTCTGTTGCTAAAAATTGGGGACTTGGATTCTAGCCTCTCTAGAGGAGCAGATTAGATTAAGTCAAGTTATCAAACATTCTGTTCCAGCCTTCCAGGGTTTTCATTCCTTCTCTTGATTCCCAAGAGACCATGGTATCAGGACTAGGTGAACTGTCAGAAGATATCATACTTGGCTGTTCTTTTCAGGACAAGCGTATGCTGTTCAGGTAGTTTGGTTAACAACCAGACCCATGCTCCCTAGATGTTATGTGTAAACCAAGGCCATCCCCATAGTTTGGCCAATCAGCCAATGGCGTTAAATACGGTGTATCATTCAGTAGTGCATTCATGGTCGCTAATACTCATTCGTCATGTAAATTGCTTGTTGCTTAAACATGATGTTGCGTTTCACTTAATCTGCTTGGGTTCACGAAATGCATCCATAAGGAATGGCTGTACCATGTTTTCCATATCAGAACTAGATAAACCAGCACAGTAATCCTAGGAAAGGCAGCATCATCCTGCTAGACATCACTGAACACGCATTGGAACTGATTGGTACTAAGGAACATAGGAACAGGAGTAGGCCATTTAGTCCTCAAGCCTGTTCTGCCATTCGGTGAGATCATGGCTGATCTGCGACCTAACTCCATATACCTGCCTTTGCCCCAAACCCCTTAGATTTTTGTTGACCCTAAGGTATTATCAATCTCATATTTAAAATTAACAATTGATTTGGCATCAATTGCCATTTGCGGAAGAGAGTTTCAGACTTCGACCACCCTTTGTGTGTAGAAGTGTTTCCTAATTTCACTTTTTGAAGAGGTGATTTAAATAGTGGACAGAGGAATGATTATGGATGTTATTTATATGGACTTCCAGAAGGCATTTGATAAAGTCCCTCATAAGAGACTGTTAGCTAAAGTTGATGTTCATGGAATTGAGGGCAAATTATTGATCTGGTTGGGAGATTGGCTTAGTGGCAGGAGACAGAGCAGTGATAATGAGCAGGATGTGACTTGTGGCGTTCAACAGGGATCTGTGTTGCGGCCTCAACTATTCACTTTATTAATGACCTAGATGACCGGATAGAAAGCCACATATCCAGGTTTGCTGATGACACAAAGATAAGTGGCAATGTAAGCAGTGTAGATAGTAGCATCAAATTACAAAAATATTAATAGAATAAGTGAATGGGCAAAGCTGTGGCAAATGGAATTCAATATAGGCAAGTGTGAGGTCATCCACTTTGCACTTAAAAAAATAATAGATCAGAGTGCTTTCTAAATGGTGAAAGGCTAGGAGCAGTGGCGGTCCAAAGAGACTTGGAGTCCATCTACAAAGATCATTAAAATGACGGACAGGTACAAAAAGTAATCAAAAAGGCTGATGGAATGCTGGCCTTTATATCTAGCGGACTAGAGTACAAAAGGTTAGAAGTTATGCTGCAGCTATACAAAGCTCTGCTTAGACCACACCTGGAGTACTGTGTTCAGTCCTGGGCACCACACCTGAGGAAGGATATATTGGCCTTGGAGGGAGTGCAGTGTAGGTTTACTAGAATGATACCCGGACTCCAAGGGTTAAATTACAAGGAGAGATTACACAAACTAGGGTTGTATTCCCTGGAATTTAGAAGGTTAAGGGGTGATTTGATCGAAGTTTTCAAGATATTGTGGGGAATGATGGTGTAGATAGAGAGAAATCATTTCCTCTGGTTGGGAAATCTAGTACTAGGGGACATAGCCTAAAAATTAGAGCCAGGCCGGGCCGCTTAGGAGTGAAGTTAGGAAACACGTCTACACGCGAAGGGTGGTAGAAGTTTGGAACTCTCCTGCAAATGGCAGTGGATGCTGGGTCAGTTAATTTTAAATCTGAGATTGATACATTTTTGTTAACCAAAGGTATTAAGGGATATGGGCAAAGGCGGGTGTATGGAGTTAGGTCACAGATCAGCCATGATCTCATTGAATGGCCGAACAGGCTCGAGGGGCTAAATGGCCTACTCCTGTTCCTATGTAAGTCTGCTTTTGTGTTCAAAAATACAAAAGTGATTCAGTGATAGACTGCTAGTCCCATTGATTTGTTTTATTCAGAGACTCATTTAGCACATTATTCCCAGATACTGGTGAGAATACTGGAATTTTTTAAAATCAGTGAATGATTAATTTAGACGTGCTTCTGTTCCAGACCTGCTTTATGCCAGAGATGCTGTGGTTTGTCCTATTGACGTGAACGGAAGCACAAATATTGATAAAATAGATTCCCCCCTCCCCCCAGTATATGCAGTGTATAAACTCTAATTGCATCTTAAAATCAAGTATTGCACTTTAAATTGCCCTCTGCTCTTTCCCTGTAAATGGTGACTTCACGAGCACTGTCTATTCTCTGCTTTCGGATGAGACGTTAAACCGAGGCCCTGTCCGTCCCCTCAGTTGGATGTCAAAGATCCTATGACATTATTTTGAAGAAAAGCAGGGGAGCTCTCCCCGGTGTCGTGGCTAATATTTATTTCTCAATCAGCATCACTAAAACCGATTATCTGGTCATTATCACATTGCTATTTGTGGGAGCCTGCTGTGTGCAAATTGGTTGCCGCATTTCCTACATTACAACAGTGACTCCATTTCAAAAAGTATTTCATTGACTGTGAAGCGCTTTAGGACGTCCTGAGGTTGTGAAAGTCATCCAAGGTTTCTTTCTGCTGCTACTTTCAGTATAATGCAGTATAATTGCTCTTGATGGCTAACTTGCCGTGGTGTCCTCATGCTGGGTTCACTGTGTCAGTTGAAAGTTATTCATCTTTTTTTTAGCTGATTTTGTTGTGCTTCAAATTGACCTGGTAAATAAAATAGTTTTCCAGCATGAGAATAGGAAGTTCAATGAGTGGACTTGTGAAGTGAAGGTTTCCAGATGAAGACAGCCTTGCACCATATTTGAAGGGCAAGGTTTTTAATCCAGTGAGGTGATGCAGGTGGCTATTGGGGAATCTCTGTTTTTGGTCAAAGACCTTCTACAGATAGGGTCACCAAGTTGCACGGAATGCCTTAGATAAATAAGTGAGGACCCAGAGCATTCTTGTTTGCCCACATGCTTGGCTCTGTTTTTTCAACTACAGTTAAATCTTATGGAAACGCAGTTTTGTTGGAATGCACCTTTTCAGCTTGATGTCCTATTGGAGAGCTACAATTGCACCTCAAGCATATCAATAATGACAGAGAGGTCATGTGACCTGGTGGGGAAGATTGCTCCAGATGCAGACTGAGGCCGGGTCAGGTCCACAAGGTGTCGTATTATGGTCAGTCAGTCCGATGTTTGTGATCGCTATTATGTTCCCATATTAGAGACTCTCGATAGTAGTAAACCCAAAGCATCTCATCTTCATCAAGATACAAATGACCTATTAGCTGGCTTAAACTTTGCAAAGCACAGTTTTTTTTCTGGCCTTTGTCCAAAGCTTGCATGTGGGTTTGTCTCTTTTTTTGGACGACCACCGTTGTGATCTGATTTTATCAGTAAGCAGGGTTTTACTCCTTGACCAACTCCGCAGAATCACCTTCTCCGCTTAATGCTTAGCTAGCAAAGGCAGTGCAGCAGCCAACTCTGGCACTGATACACCCACAGGAATGGATGATTCACTTGCCAGTGACTCAAATGTTATTGAGTTACTAAAAATAAATCTGTTTGTAGGAGCAAACAACTAGCTGCTGTTGTTCAAGAATGTGTGGAAACTGGATGGTTTGTTCCCATGGGAGCAAATGTTTCTGCCTTCCCTCTATTTCCTTTGATTCCCAAAGTATTACAAAGGGTAGAGAACATAACTGAGGCCACTAGGTTTTTGGCTTTCATGGGAAAATCGAATTGTGGACTTACTCAGTAACCTTAATCCAGTGGCACCAATTATAGGGAATAGCAGTCCTTTTGTATATTACAGGCAAGGCCACTGTTTTTTTTGGCAAAACTGACAGAATTCTGGATTGCGATCCTAAATGTCAGTAAATATCCTGCAAACCCATGTACTGTATTAAAAATATGGAATTTAACTTTTTCAATCACTGTAAACCAGTGGACGTGACCATACCATTATTTTGTCAGCCTCTGCTTCCCTCATTGTATTTTTGATTCATGTTGGTGCTAAATGCTGACCATGTGAACTTCTTATCACGCAGCAGGGACTTGTTCCAATTATTGCATCACATCCTTTGTTTGAACTCAGAAGGCTTCCCTTTGGTTGTTTACAATAGGCTGATTACCTCTGGTGTATACTACAATGGTTCCCAAAAATCTTGGAATTAAGCAATTCAAAACAGGAAAGAAATCAGTTTTAAAAAAAGGATACATTATGTAAGATCATATAAAGTCAGATAACTTGGTTGGTTGAACCATGCGGCTAGATGGTGTTAGGTGAATCCTGCTGGGATTCAAACCCAACATGTCGCCTTTCTGAGAGATAAAATGAGCTCCATGTTTTCGGATGTTATGTGAGAACAGGAAACAGTTGTTGCCATACTTGTTTCGTCTAGCTGTTTGGCAATAGAAATGGGGGCCAGCACTGCACCCTAAGTAGGGAAACCTATTGAAGACTAACCTGAGGGTAATCTCTCTTTTTGAAGTGTATCCAATGTAAGCATATGTTGAAAAAGCTTAAAATTGGTGCTTAATTTAAAAAGAAAAGTTAAAAAGATTTGAATACCTGCAAGAGAAAATACAAGTTACTTGAGACTGTAAAAACAAATGCATGCTCGAGGGCTCTGCTGTAGAAACCTTGGCAAGTACTGATAAAATAAAAAGGAAAAACTGTAAGTACTGGAAATCTTAAAAAAAAAACAGGAAATGCTGGAAATACACATATCTAAAATAAAAAGGCGGGTTATGATATTTTGGGTGTGTATCAGAACTTAAGACAGAGCGAAGCAGGCATTTTAGTAAGGTTGGAAAAAGAGAGAGAAATGGGGTGGGGGAGAGAAGAGAACAAGCTGATAGACCAGTTTCCGAGAGGGAGTTCATGTGTTAATGTTTAGTCGTAAACAGCTGATATAAAAGAGCAATGAGATCATGCATATACTGTACATAGAAAGGACAAAAGAATGTGTATATAGTGGAGAAGGGGGTGAAAAGACACAAGAGGTCTCTGTATGCAAGTGAAATAAAGAAAAAAGCAAGCTGGAGATGGAACAGATATGAAATTAAAAGAGAAAATGCAAGTGAAATATGAATCACAAGAAGAGAAAAAGAATGTGTCCTCTCATTGTGCTGAATTCTGTGTGGATGAGGATATGGCAAATGAGGCAGAAACTGATGCCTAAAATGGACATCAAATGAATTAATGAGTTGCAATCTAGGGGAGATGTGGTACAGGTGATAGAAACTCAATAAACTGCTGAAAGGTTAAAAACCGTTCTATTAAATTTATAATCACTTCATGGAGTATCCCCAGCTGTCACTTTTGAAGCCATCTGTAGAGTTGTTATTTGGCACACCAGTCAAGGTATGTTTTGTAAGCCCAGTACAACCTGCAGTTTTTCAGATCTATCCATCTGCAGGTGTGAGGTAGACTGACGAGCCCCCTCCTTAAATCTTGGCCCAGGTGGAAGATGGTCCGCATTTTCCCAATCGAAACATCTTCCAATTATCATTGCTCCACAGATCAGCTTCTCAGGGAAATAACATAAATTGTATGAAAAGATATGACGATAGGTAAGCAATGGCGAACGTTTAAAGAAATATTCATAATTCATCTACAACTTGTATTTATATAGCACCTTTAACGTAGTAAAACGTCCCAAGGCGCTTCACAGGAGTATTAAAAGCCCCCCAAAAAATTGACACCGAGCCACATAAGGAGAAATTGGGGCAGGTGACCAAAAGCTTGGTCAAAAAAGTAGGTTTTAAGGAGTGTCTTAAAGGAGGAAAGAGAGGTAGTGAGGCGGAGAGGTTTAGGCAGGGAATTTTAGAACTTAGGGCCTAGGCAACAGAAGGCACGGCCATCAATGGTTGAGTGATTATAACCAGGGATGCTCGAGGGCAGAATTAGAGGAGCGCAGATATGTTTGGGGGGGGGCGGGGGGGGAGGTGGTGGTGGTGGTTGTGGGGCTGAAGGAGATTAGAGATAGGGAGGGGCGAGGCTATGGAGGGATTTGAAAACAAGGATGAAAATTTTGAAATCGAATATACAGGAAACTGAGTTATCCGGAGGTGAACCGTCTGGCAAGCTGGAGCCACGGCAAAAATCAGGAGCCGTTTTTTATTCTTTTCTTTTCTTTGCTTTTTTTGAATAGTCAAGCTGTGCAAGGTCTGTAGCTAAGCAACAGCTTCAGCTAGAGACGCTACAGAAACGCTTGCCGACTGTTTAGAGGCTGTTGCTAAGCAACAGGGTTTGTTGATTCATACGGAGATGAAAATCTCTATGTTTCAACATTAGCTCTGGAGTGTACGGCAGTTTGGAGGGAACGGCAGCAGCTTGGTCCCGTCGGTGCCGGATAGCACAAAGTTTCCTGTACATTCCATTGAGAAATAAAAACTCCATGGGAAAAGTGATCCATCTGTGGCTAACTAAAGAGGTTAAGGATTGTATTAGATTAAAAGAAGAGGCTTATAATGTTGCCAAGAAGAGTAGTAAGTCTGAGGATTGGGAGAGTATTAGAAACCAACAAAGGATGACCAATAAATTGATAGAGGGAGAAAATAGAATATGAGAGTAAACTAGCAATAAATATAAAAACAGATTGTGAGAGCTTCTACAAGAATGTAAAAAGGAAGAGAGTAGCAAAGGTAAACGTTGGTCCCTTAGAGGCTGAGACGGGAGAAATAATTGGGAATAAGGAAATGCCAGAGACGTTAATCAGATATTTTGTATTTGTCTTCACAGTAGAAGACACAAAAAACATAACAGAAATAGTGCGGAACCAAGGGTCTAATGAGAGTGAGGAACTTAAAGTAATTAATATTAGTAAAGAAAATGTATTGGAGAAATTAATGGGACTAAAAGCTGACAAATCCCCATGACCTGATAGCCTACATCCTAGGTTTCTAAAAGAGGTGGCTGCAGAGATGGTGGATACATTGGTTGTGATCTTCCAAAATTCCCTAGATTCTGGAACGGTCCCTGTGGATTGGAAGATAGCAAATGTAACTCCACTATTCAAGAAAGGAGGAAGAGAGAAAACGGGGAACTATAGACCAGTTAGCCGTACATCAGTAGTCGGGGAAAATGCTGGAATACATTATTAAGGTAGTGCTAACAGGGCACTTAGAAAATCATAATATGATTAGGGAGAGTTAACATGGTTTTATGAAAGGAAAATCGTGTTTGACATTTTAGAGCTTCTTGAGGATGTAACTAGCAGGATAGAAAAAGGAACCAGTGGATGTAGTATATTTGGATTTTAAAAAGGCATTCAATAAGGTGCCACACGAAAGGCCGTTGCATAAGATAAGGGCTCATGGGGTTGGGGGTAATATATTAACATGGATAGAGGATTGGTTAAAGGACAGAAAACAGAGTAGGAATAAACGGGACGTTTTCCGGTTGGTAGGCTGTTAGTAGTGGGGTGCCGCAAGGATCAGTGCTTGGGCCTCAGCTATTTACTATCTATATTAATGACCTGGATGAAGGGACTGCGTGCAATGTTTGCTGACGAAAGAAAGCTAGGTGGGAAAGTCAGCTGTGAGGAGGACATAAAGTGTCTGCCAAGGGACATAGACAGGTTAAGTGAGTGGGCAAGAAGGTGGCAGATGGAGTATAATGTGGGGAAATGTAAGGTTTTTAAAAATTCTTTATGGGATGTGGGCGTCGCTGGCAAGGCCAGCATTTATAGCCCATCCCTAATTGCCCTCGAGAAGGTGGTGGTGAGCCGCTTTCTTGAACCACTGCAGTCCGTGTGGTGAAGGTACTCCCACAGTGCTGTTAGGTAGGGAGTTCCAGGATATTGACCCAGCGACGATGAAGGATCAGCGATATACTTCCAAGTCAGGATGGTGTGTGACTTGGAGGGGAACTTGGAGGTGATGGTGTTCCCATGCGCCTGCTGTCCTTGTCCTTCTAGGTAGAAGAGGTTGCGGGTTTGGAGGTGTTGCCGAAGGAGCCTTGGCGAGTTGCTGCAGTGCATCTTGTAGATGGTACACACTGCAGCCACGGTATGCCGGTGGTGGAGGGAGTGAATGTTTAAGGTGGTGGATGGGGTGCCAATCAAGCGGGCTGCTTTGTCCTGGATGGTGTTGAGCTTCTTGAGTGTTGTTGGAGCTGCACTCATCCAGGCAAGTGGAGAGTATTCCATCACACTCCTTACTTGTGCCTTGTAGATGGTGGAAAGGCTTTGGGGAATCAGGAGGAGACACTTGCCGCAGAATACCCAGCCTCTGACCTGCTCTTGTATTTATGTGGCTGGTCCAGTTAAGTTTCTGGTCAATGGTGACCCCCAGGGTGTTGTTGGTGGGGGATTCGGCGATGGTAATGCTGTTGAATGTCAAGGGGAGGTGGTTAGACTATCGCTTGTTGGAGATAGTCATTGCCTGACACTTGTGTGGCGCGAATGTTACCTGGCACTTACCAGCCCAAGCCTGAATGTTGTCCAGGTCTTGTTGCATGCGGGCATGGACTGCTTCATTATCTGAGGAGTTGTGACTGGTGCTGAACACTGCAGTATAGGACAAATGAGAAATGTCCTCATTCAGAGGGTTGGGAATCTTTCGAATACTCCACCCCAGAGGGCTGTGGATGCTCAGTTGTTGAGTCTATTCAAGGCTGAGATCAATAGATTTTTGAACTCTGGGAATCGAGGGATATGGAGATCGGGCGGGAAAGTGGAGTTGAGGTTGAAGATCAGCCATGATCTTTTTGAACGGCGGAGTAGGCTCAAGGGGCTGTGTGGCCTACTCCTGCTCCTAATTCTTATGTTCTTATTGATCAGCGAGCACAGGGGTGATGGGTGAACGGGACTTGTTGCAAGTTAGGATACAGGCAGCCGAGGTTTGGATGAGCTTAAATTTCTTAATTGTTCAGCTTAATATTATACCATGTTAGTTCTCCCTCCTGTCGAGGAACTGTTTTATATGATGATGACAGTCTTGCCATCATAGAAGGACTTTTTATTCCCCCCTCTTCATTGCCAACCTGGGCTCACTCCTGTGAGTGTGTCAAGGATGCTTCCAGTGTAAGATCAAGTACATTCTGCATGTTGGATAAACCGACTTCCTTTACAGTGCTGAGAAAAATTGCAGTACTTAGCACAATGTTTTATTGTATAGGAAGTGAGCAAAAACCATGACTATGCAGTGTGCCTCAGACTGGTGGGAATTTTTGTCACTGATAGTGCTCTAGGAGCTTTCATGTCTTAGGCATTATACTTAAGCATGATTATTTTAATAAAAGACGACTGCCTCCTGTCAGCCATTTTCCCAATATATCTAGCTGCATTAATTGTGTAGGAAGTGAAAAAATAGCAGCCGCTGCCTAAAGCTAATTGAATAACACTTGACAAGTTGCATAATTTTTTTTAAATCGCCAGTTTGTAGGTGGCTCATCTGTGTTGTACAGTGTAACGTCGTCAAAATGTTGATTTGATTTCAGGCTGCTTGTTTAAAATTAGTTTTACAGCTAACATAAAATTCTAGTGCCTAATGGGTATTAGTGTAAAATATATACTGAATTCACATCTTCATCATTGAATAACTGATCGCCCTGCTTTAAAAAAAAAATGCTTTCATTGAATGTCCCAAAAATGTTCATGCTAACTGTGAGCTGAAGCAACTATACATGCAAAGTAGATTAAGACTTCACTTTCTTCCCATTAAATAATGTACTCTGTTTATTTGTACAGCAGTCAAATATTGTTGAAACTACTATCAGTAGAACTTTGAGAGGCTGACCTCTTCAAAACAAGAATATTCACACAGTTGGTTTAGCAAATGCTGGTCAGTGCGTTAACGGGTAAATTGAACTAAAGTGCAAAATTTAGAAAGCAAACCTAGGAGTACATTTTGTTTGAAACTGGGTATATTTGGACCTTGAACGGCAGCAGTTGTGTATTTGGAACACTGTTGATTAGCGTAATGAGTACGTTTTCTGTCCTAGGCGGTGCTGCAACGTGACCTAAAAGCAGAAGTTGAAATCATTGCTGCTGTTTACTTGCAGCCATTTGTGAAAGAGAAAGAAAGTTGAGAGTTTAATAAGCAAACTGAGGTGAAACAGCAGTGTAAGATGAGAATCGAGAGAGAAATTGCTTAAAAGTAGTGCTTTTTGTCAGAAGGAAATTATCCCTACTATAAATGTATTTTCTTTGCCGCTCTTATGAAGCTGCCTGTTTGCTTTTTCCTTGCCCATATGTGTTCCACAAATACTGTACATATTTCCGGAGTTCATTCTAAATCAGATTTCCCTCTTTGAGAAAGTGCTTTTTTTCTTCATCCATTGACAGTAAACCCATGCAGTTTTGAGTCTTCTCCCCAGACTTGAGAACTTGTGAACTGAGGATTTTTGTTGCTCCATTTTGCAATTTGCAGTGGTTGTGCCCCATACAAAATGCTGCTGTGGGGCTGTTTGCATTGTGTTTATCTTAGTTTGTGATCAGTGCCTAAAGTAGAAGCATAACTATTTTGATATAAAATAGATTTATGTAACTTTGGCGAGGGGGAAGAGAATAAAGTAACTTATGATCCCTGCTGCTTTTTATCTGCTGCATTATATTTGGACTTTTTTTGATGACCGTAACCTCTTTGTAAAGGAATTTTTGTGATCTTTGCTTCTTTCTAGTTCAAATATGCTGCATTATGTATAGGATCACATTGCTGTCCAGTTTTGTATCAGAAAAATGTAGTGCAAAATATCCTCATTCCTCAAACTTCAAATTAACTCTCAGACTTGAGATTTAACTTTGCTTTTGATGGGGAAAATGCAGCATTTTTTCTACCAGGTTCCAAACACGTCAGGATTGCAATCTAGGTTTGTTATATGTAAACATTTTGCTTTTATACTTGAATTGTATTTTTTATAATCGGAACAAAATCGCTGAAAGTTCTTGCGTTGAAAAGAATATTGCTGATTTGTTTCCAGTGCATACTCTGTTATCCAAGGGTTAAACACTAGTGTTGATAACGGAATTATTTTTGGCTCAATGTTGCTGAAATATTTGGCGGTTGATGATTACAGTTTGTGGGTGATTTAGCCACTGAACTTTACTTCTTGTTGCAGGATTTGGCAGGAAGGATGTTGTCGAGCACCTCTTAGAAAATGGTGCAAATGTTCATGCCCGTGATGACGGCGGTCTGATCCCACTACACAATGCCTGCTCGTTTGGACACGCAGAAGTGGTCAGTTTGCTGCTGTGTCATGGAGCAGATTCAAATGCTCGAGACAACTGGAATTATACTCCCTTGCATGAGGCAGCAATCAAAGGAAAGATTGATGTCTGCATTGGTAAGTAATTTACAATGTTTGGAAAATTATCAATAATGAACAGTTGAGACAGAAACGTTCCTATTAAGATGTTTTAAAAGTGGCACAATGGCCGGAAGATGTAAGGCATTTGATTAACATTCCAAAGATAGGTTTGGAAAGGGAAATGGAAGCCCCATAGATGGAATACTTTCAGTACAAAATACACTCGTGCCATTTTGGAAAGCCAGCAAAAGCTGACTAAAAGCTTAAAAAAAAAAGCTGATAACTCAACCAATGCTGGTTATAGGCATAAGACTTTTAAAAACAGGCACTTACTTGGCATAAATTAAGCTGCTAGCATACACAACATTTTAAACTTATATTGCAGAGGAAAAAAATGAAAGCATGTTTGTTGCAGAGTCTGACTGAGAAATCTCTGAAGGAGGATAAGCACTGGAAACACGGTTTATTTTCTAAGGCGGCGGGAGGGGAGGGAATGCTCACCAGGAAATTTAGACTTTTGCCATTTTTGATGCCTTTTCCATCATTTTGGAGTCCTCTAAGTCTGCCTTTAAAGTCAGAAATAATTATCTTGAAAGAAATACAGATATTTTAAATGTGAAAATATTTGCAGACCTCAATACAACTTGACAGCATCTGGTTCCTTTTATTAGGAATTTGACCCTTGCATGGTAATTGTTTATGTTGCATGCCGACAGTTCACATTTCAGACCCATTGCCTGCTTTTACACTTTTGCCAGCAAAAATCGGCATTAATTTAAACTGCTCACACTGCTCCATTGTTGTCGGTGAACCACTGTAGTTCGGCTTTTCTGCCTGTGCACTGTTGAATCACGTGACTCGTGCTCGGTGGGACAGATTACCGGTCCTTGGGTAGAGCTTAGGTAAAGGATTTGCTGGTCACTGGCTGAGCCAAAAGCCGCTGTGAGGAAAACTTTCATCTGAGTTACTGTTTTGCTTTTATTATACTCCACGATTCATACTACGGTGAAATAATTGATTTTAGCCCCATCAGAATTAATATTCACACTACAGTTCTCATTATTGTAATTAACGTATTAATCACGCTAGTGATTTATTGATTTTAACCACATTGCAACTACCAATTCAATTACACCGCAATGAATTCCTTTGCTTCACAAACTCGGCAATCAAGAGTCCATTAGAATCTCTCACCATGCTCTCTCTCCCTGTCGACCAGTGAATAGTAATCTGTTCCGACAAACCCCAAAGGCCTTGCATGCACAAAATAAGTGAGCCTTGGTGGCTCATGGGCAACCTTTGCAGCACAGAATGTGGAATCTGTGGTTGGGGGGTCAATGATTAGAACTCCCACTTTTCACTGATGGAACTATACAGGTTGTGTGATAATACAGGGCATAATGTGGTAAGTAATCTGGAACCTGGGTGTTCAACAGTGACGGGATTGCAAGATATACTGAATGGGCGTCATAGTCTGCACCTGAAGCATTTGTACGGTTTGTAGTTCATAGCCTGTATTCATCCTATTTCCACTGAACAACAGTTAGTTTCCTCATCTGTATGGTACCTCCCTTTCTGTTGGTGTCAATGTACCTGTGATTACATAATTTTGATTAAATGGGATCAAAAACATAAGATTTTAAAATCAATAGTTGCCTGGTAGGAATTGTTATTTGTGTTCTGTCTGTTTGGCTCAGATAGTACCAGTCTTACCTGAGTCAAATGCGACTCCTAGATTTGGGCCTGTGTTCAAGCACTCCAGAGCAGTACTGAGGTAGTTTTGCATTGCCGGAGGTGTTCTCCTTTGGATATTAAAGATTCCATGGCATTTCTAGAAGAACAGTGAGTTCTGGACAACAATCCTGCCTCAACCAACGCTGCCAAAAACAGATCAACTAGTCATTAATCCAATTGTTCATGAGATTTTGCGGAGTCAAATTGGCTGCTTCATTTGTCTGCACAACAGTCACCCCATTTCACAAGTAATCCATTGTATGTGAAATGTTTTGTGTAATTTCTGAGATGTGATGAGGTGCTTTGCAAATAAATGTCTGTTTTCATTTTAGAACCCTATTCGATTTCTAAGGACCTACAATTATGCTGTGGGATGCCAATGTACAAAAGCAAAGTGGCAGTCTCACCTCTGCAGGGATGGCAAGCTTTTCAGCTGTAGAAAGCACTGCAGTTGAGCCTAAGCCTTTGGTCATCCAATGTTAATTACAGGAACCTTTCTGATATCCGGCACTGACGGGACCGAGCTGGTGCCATACCATCAAAACTGCCGTAGAAACCAGCGCTAATGTTAAAACATACGGAGTTTTTGAGCTCCGTGTGAATCAACAAACTCTGTTGCTTAGCAACAGCTTCAAAACAGTCGGTCGCAGCTTAAAAGCGTCTCTGTAGCTAAGCAACAGCTTCAGCTAGACCTTGCAGAGCCTGACTGGAAAAAAAAAACGAGAAGTAATAAAACTTATAGGAAACGGCTCCTGAATTTTGCCGGTAGATAGAGCTTTCCGGACATTTAACCTCCGGTTAAACGAAAGTTTCCTGTATACACTTTCTAGCAAGGCTTACAAGATAATGATGTGAAGTAAGGACACCAAGGCCATTTGTCGCACTCCCAATGCTGTCCTGACCAAGATCAATGATCTTGGCACAGAATAGAGATCCTTTCTGGGATATTTATTGTCTATATTCCCACATGGTTCATTTAGTCACTGAACCCTTTCCCTATCCTGTTCTTCCTCAAGTCTGCATTAATGCATCTTTTACACTTCTAGCTATTTGTGATATCAGTGCTGGAGAAGGACATTCTGCATAATTGCAACTATTTGTAGTATTAAACACTAGGTGAAGTGTTACAAGTGGTATGTGTTCTTCATTCGCATTCTTCATTTAACACTAAGATATTGGTGGAGAATTGGGTGGGCATTATGCTGTTGAGACTGCTCTTAACATTGGCAATGTCGATGCCATCCATGTCAAAAGGTTGACTGTTAAGCCCCTCTGAAGTGGCCTAGCAAGCCACTCGGTTGGATCAAACCACTCCCACCACCATCTCCTTGGGACAACTAGGGATGAGCAAAAATTCCGGCCTTGCCAGTAGCACCCACACCTCGAGAATAATTTTTTTTTAAAAAGGTTTTCGAGAATGGTTCAACTCTGTAGCTTGAGTTGGAACGTTATAGTCATCATTATTCTTCAGAATAAGAATCCTTAGGGTCTACTTTGTTACAAGATGGACTGCATTTAAAATGTCTCTCAGACTGGTCTGGGCTATCAGCAGTTTAATTTTGTTAGATTTGTTTCACAGATATAACTCAAATTTGAATTGTTACTTTTGAGGGAAGAGCCGGGTTCCCATGGCTACAGAATAAAAACAGATGAAAATACAGGCTCCTACTGCTGGTGCTGCTTCTCCATGCGAGCATCATCTCACTTCCAACTGTGGTCTCTTGTGTTACAAGACTGAGTTGGCTAGCCTACAGTTTACATTGGATTACACAGGATATACAGCACAGAAATAGGCTATTCTGCGCCACCAAGTCCATGCCGGCGTTTATGCTCCACTTGAATCTCCTCCAGTTTTTCCTCCTCTATCTCTGTCAGCATAACCCTCTATTCCCTTCTCCATTATATGCTTAGCTAGCTTCCCTTTAAATGTATCTACACTATTTGCTTCAACAACTCCCTGTGGTAGCGAGTTCCATATTCTCAGCACTTTCTGGATAAAGAAGTTTCTTCTGAATCCCCTATTTGATTTCTTGGTGATTATCGTATATTGATTGCCTCTAGTTTCACTCTTCCGCACAAGTGCAAATACTCTCTCTGTGTCTACTCTATCGAAACCATCATTTTAAAGACCTTGGGGAGAAATTGGGTACCTTTGTGCCTCCTGTTATCACCTCCGGGGGTTTTGGGGGGGGTGGGGGGGGGCCATAACGGGGCGCTATCCACTTACTGCCCGGGCGCATAAATTCGGTGGGAGGTTTGCGGTGGCGGTATAGCGTTGCGCCCCAATCTCCTTCGCCCGGAGATCATGACGTCATCGGCGTGCACGTCGCCCCGGACCCGAACTTCAGTTCCACCCCCTGCAGCACCGCTGGGCGAAAACACTGGCAGCTGCAGGAGGCCTTCATCGAGAGGCTGCGTGGGCGATACTTAAGGCGAGGTGGCCAAGGTAGGGAAAAACATAATCAAATGCTTGTTTTCTGTTTTTTTTCCCCCAGCGCTTGATCAGCCCGGCACTCTGCTGCAGTGCATCGGGCTGATCGGGCCGGATCGCGGCTGCCATCGGGGACCAGGTAAGTTGCTTTCCATTGCAGAGATGGCCCTTCCCTTTAAGGGAGGGAAGGAGCCTTCCAATGCAGTAGCACTGCACGGCCCATTGTGCAGCGCTGCACACCTACTGCCCCACCTACTGCCTGTTGCACTCCAGGAAGGAAGTGGAGCGCTAAATCAAGCGCTCCACTTCCTCCCTGAAGCGCAAAAGCGAATTTTTAAAAAGCGGAGATACATTAGCACCTGGTGCTAATTTTTCCAACTTTTAAAAGTTAGCGCCCCAAATGGGGCTACAATGAATTTCTCCTCTCTCAGCCTGTTCATCCTTTCCTGATAGGTATATCCTCGCATTTCTGGTATCATCCTTGTAAACCTTTTTTGCACCATCTTCAATGCCTCTATATCCTTTTTATAATATGGCAGCCAGAATTGTGCACAGTACTCCAAGTGTGGTCTAACCAAGGTTTGATACATGTTTAGCATAACTTCTCTACTTTTCAATTCTATCCCTCTAGAAATAAACCCTTGTTTTGGTTTTTTTAAGTCCATATTAACCTGCATCGCTACTTTTAGTAGGTTTTGAAAAAGGGTTTCGACCTGAAACGTCGACTCTAATTTCTCTCCACGGATGTTGCCTGGCCTGCTGAGTTTTTCCAGCATTTTCTGTTGTTATTTCGCTACTTTTAGTGATTTGTGTATCGGTACTCCGAGATCTCTTTGCTGATCTTAGATTTAGATTCTTATTTCCCAAGTAATATGTGACCTTTTTTTTTTGCCAAAATTTAATACCAGTCTGCTTAGGTCAGAGAAATTGTGCAATTTCCTTTGTTTCATGGAATTCTTCATCTCTAGGAATAGATCAATCCAGTAGTTCCTTCCAAGTCACAGGAGTGAACTATAGGATTGGTCCATTTGTAGGGAAAGAGGAAAGGTATTTGGACCTTCTGGAACTTGCACAGCCTCCAGCTCTCATTCTAAAACTGAAATTTGCAGCAGTGAAGAATGGTGTGACCATCATGGTATAAACAACTATGGGTTCTGCACTGAACCAGTCTTCCTGTATGGTTACCTTGATTGGTACCTCATCATTATTGGCTGTGTCACTGCCACAGTAATTAGTGCAATGTCTGTTGAATCCTCATTACCTGTTTGCAGGACAAGTGGATCTCATTTGGAACCTCAAACATTGGTGCTTTGAGTATCATCTCTCAACGTCAGGATGTGTTGAGATACAAAAAAAACTTGAGTGTTTCAGCTTCACCTCAACTAATGTGCAAGATGCATCTCCCCATATAGAAAAAGAGACACACCCAATTTTGCCGTGCGTTTGATTGTAAGGGTTTGCTTTGTTACCTATGGCAGCACTGGTACTGGCCTCCGCTGCTGTTACCGCTGTTCATAAGACATCAATCCATCAAAATATCTGCTGCTCAATACAAGCCATTTCATGCATGGGGATATTATGACTTGACAGGTGTTAAGCAACCCTGTTGGACAGTGTGGAGGAGGACCTTATCTCCTGGCTCGTGTTTTTTTAACAACTAATATTTGAAGAATATTAAAAAAAAAAGGGAAAGGTGCAGTTTAGATTCACTGGGATGTTTGCAGGGTTACAGTTCTAAAGAGTCTTGAAAACTTGGGGCTTTTTTCACTAGAGCTAAGAAGGTTATGGGGTGACTTGATGGAGTTCTTCAAGATTATAAAGGTGATGATAAGACAGATATTGATGAGTTGTTTCCATTGATTGGCAAAATAATAACTAAGGCACAAATTGAAGATAATCACAATTAATTAACGGTGAGGTTACAAAAACACGGGATTCACACGGGATGGTTAGGTTGAATTTTGTGTGACACAAATGTTGAAGCAGAGTTCATAAATTCTTCTCAAAAGGAAAAGATAGTTGCTTGAAAAAGAGCATATTGAAGGTTTTGGGGAGCGAACAGGAGAATGAGATTAGACTAGGTGGCCTGTGAAGAAAAATATCTGCGTGTAATTCTTGTGCCAGTTGGCCCATTTCTGAGCCATTACATTGTATGGTTGTAAAACTCTCTTGTCCTGGATCTAGCTGATTTAGCTATAACCACAATTTTCTGAGTTCTGCCCACCCACCACCCCGTTAGACTGTCTTTAACATTGAGAGACGTAGGTCAATTTCTATTAGTTCCAGACAGGCTTGTCAGATTATATAATCCACACTACGTTTGAATTCCTGTGATAGGACCAAAATCCATACTGCATACAATATAGGTAGTATATCCAGAATATTGATTCCTGGTTCTAAACCTTGAAGATGTGCAGCACCAAACTCTTACAGGACAGTACGGGTAGTTCCTTCTGCTCTGTGGCCTCCCATTAGTTTGGAGGACTGCATGTTTGTATGTGGGGGTTGAATTACTCTTAAAGAATGAAGAAGACTAAAGCTGCTGCAGGTGAGCTGACAGCATTTTAAAATCATTTCAAAATTGGATTTCTTTTTGTAAGAAAAGCTCTGTTCTGAACCCTGGAGAGTGACCAATGTCAGAGTGTCTGAAGGAATGGGTAACATATTCTTGAGATGTTAAATGATTGTCATTTTTTTGCTTCAAGGTCCTCAAAGGGGCTGAGTGCACACATTAAAAGAAATATCCAGGACTGTTTCTGAAAATCTAGCAATGCAGAGATGTTTAATTTACTGCTTGTGAAGGAGAATCCTGTGTGGATGAAAAGGCCAGTCGATGTCTGATCTGCCACTCAGTTTGTGTTCAAAGTGAATGCTACATATTAATACTGTAGAATTAAACAGCTGAACATTAACTTGCTGTCTCACAGAATTGAAGAGCCCGCATTCCGTTAGACTGAGGTTGTAGCTACCTTGCATTTTAGATTTGAAAAATTTCAAAGCATGTCATGTTCTTGGAATGTAATGGCCCTATCACATACCCCATTAGTGAAACAAAAACAAAATACTGCAGATGCTGGAAATCTGAAATAAAAACAGAAAATGTTGGAAATATTCAGCAGGTCAGGCAGCACCTGTGGAGAGAGAAACAGAGTTAACGTTTCAGGTCGAAGACCCTTCGTCAGAACTGGAAAAAATGGTGATGGAACAGGTTTTTAAGCAAGTGCGTGGGTTTACTCCGGGTGCTCCGGTTTCCTCCCACAGTCCAAAGATGTGCAGGTTAGGTTGATTGGCTATGATAAATTGACCCTTAGTGTTAGGGGGATTAAATACGTGGGGTTACGGGGATAGGGTGGGATATGTGTTGGTGTGGGGGTTATGGGGATCGGGTGGGATGTGTGTCGGTGCAGGCTCGATGGGCCGAAATGGCCTCTATCTGCACTGTGGGGTTTCTGTGATTTCTGTGAAGAGGGGAGGGGAGGAAAGAACAAAAGGGAAAGTCTGTGATAGGATGGAAGGCAGGAGAGATTCAGAGACATTAAGAGATGGTGCAAGGTTAAAGGAGATGGTAATGGGACAAGAAACAAAAGATGGCTCTAGATGAAGTGTAAATGGCACTGGCAGAATGAAAGACAGCTGCCATGTGGGAGAGAAAAAAATAAATTAAATAAATGGGAAAAAAAGGATAGGGGCAGAGGTTATGGTCTGAAATTGTTGAACCCTATGTTGAGTCCAGAAGGCTGTAGAGTGTCTAATCGAAAGATGAGGTGCTGTTCCTCGAGCTTACGTTGAGCTTCATTGGAACAGTGTAAGAGGCCAAGGACGGAGAGGTCCGAGTTGGAGTGGAGCGGAGAATTAAAGTGACAGGCGACTGGAAGCTCGGGGTCACCCTTACGGACTGAACGGAGGTGTTCCGCAAAGCTGTCACCCAATCTGCGTTTGGTCTCCCCAGTGTAGAGGAGACCGTGTCATGAGCAGCGAATACAGTATACTAAATTGCAAGAAGTACAAGTAAATCACTGTTTCACCTGGAAGGAGTGTTTGGGGCCCTGGACAGTGGAAAGGGTGGAGGTAAAAGGGCATGTGTTGCATCTCCTGCACTTGCATGGGAAGGTGCCGGGTGAAGGGGAAAGGGTGTTGGGGGTGACAGAGGAGTGGACCAGGGTGTCTCGGAGGGAGCGGTCCCTTCGGCATGCTGAAAGGGGAGGTGAGAGGAAGATGTTTGGTGGTGGGATCACGCTAGAGGTGGCGGAAATGGCGGAGTATGATCCGTTGTATGTGGAGGCAGGTGGGTTGAAAGGTGAGGACAAGGGTAACCCTATTGTGGTTCCAGGAGGGAGGGGAAGGGGTGAGAGCAGAAGTGCGGGAAATAGAACGGACACGGTCAAGGGCCGTGTCAACCACAGTAGAGGGGAATCCTTGGTTGAGGAAAAAGGAAGACACATCGGAAGCACTAGTATGGAAGGTGGCATCGTCGGAGCAGATGCGGCGGAGTTGGAGAAACTGGGAGAATGGAATAGAGTCCTTACAGGAAGCGGGGTGGGAGGAAGTGTAGTCCAGGTAGCTGTGGGAGTCGGTGGGCTTGTAGTGAGTGTTTGTCAATAGCCTATCCCCAGAGATGGAGACAGAAAAGTCGAGGAAGGGAAGGGAAGGGAAGTGTTGGAGATGGACCATGTGAAGGTGAAGGAAGGGTGGAAATTGGAAGCAAAGTGAATGGAATTTTCTAGTTCAGGGCGAGAGCAGGAAACAGCACCGATACAGTCATCCATGTACCGGAAAAAGAGGTGAGGGAGGGGACCTGAGTAGGACTGGAACAAAGAATGGTCCACGTATCCCACGAAAAGACAGGCATAGCTGGGACCCATGCGGGTTCCCATAGCAACACCTTTAATTTGGAGGAAGTGAATGGAGTCAAAAGAGAAGTTGTTTAATATGAGAACAAGTTCAGCCAGGCGGAGGAGGGTGGTGGTGGATGGGGACTGGTTGGGCCTCTGTTCCAGGAAGAAGCGGAGCGCCCTCAGGCCATCTTGGTGGGGGATGGAGGTGTAGAGGGATTGGATGTCCATAGTGAAAAGGAGACGGTTGAGGCCAGGAAACTGGGAACTGTTAGTGGCGGAGGGCGTCGGAAGAGTTGCGGATGTAGGTGGGAGGAGATTGGACAAGGGTAGAAAAAATAGAGTTGAGATAGGAAGAGATAAGTTCCGTGGGGCAAGAATAGGCTGAAACGATGGGTCTACCAGGGCAGTCCCGTTTGTGGATCTTGGGAAGGAGGTAGAAGTGGGCCGTGCGGGTTGGGGAACTATGAGGTTGGCGGCCATGGGGGGAAGATCTCCAGAGGAGATGAGGTCAGTGACAGTCTTGGAAACGGTGACTTGATGTTTGGTAGTGGGGTCATGGTCCAGGCGGAGGTAGGAGGTGGTGTTGGAGAGTTGGCGTTCAGCTTCTGCACGGTAGAGGTCGGTTTGCCAAACAACAACAGCACCACCCTTGTCAGCAGTTTTAATGACAATGTTGGGGTTGCATCTGAGAGAATGGAGTGCTGCAAGTTCAGAGGGAGGTAGGTTGGAGTGAGTGAGGGGAGCAGAGAAATTGAGATGGCCGATGTCACGCCGGCAGTTTGCAATGAAAAGATCTGGAGCGGTTAAGAGGCCAGAGGGAGGAGTCCAGGTAGAACGAGAATTCTGAGAGCGGGAGAAAGGGTCAGCTGTGCGGGGGGAAGACTCCTGGCCAAAGAAGTGGGAACGAAGGCGGCGGAAAAAGAGCTCAGCATCGTGCCGAGCTCGAAATTAATTAAGATGGGGGCATAAGGGGATAAAGCTCAGGCCTTTGCTAAGGACTGATCGTTCGGGTTCAGCGAGGGGAAGGTCAGAGGGGATAGTGAAAACACGGCAGGGGGTGAGATTGGAAGAAGGGATGGGGTCAGAGGAAAGTGAAGCGGAAGAAGGTTCCGGAGGGGTGTTGGCGTCCAAGAGTTGTTGAAGCTTGTGATCCTTGACACCGGAAAGGAAGAAAAAAAAAAGTTTTTTGTTAAAGCGCTGGATGAGGCGAAGGATGAAATGGAACTGCGGATCAGGACAGCTTTGAGATGGAGTGAGTCGGTGCTGCTGAAGAGAGAGGTCGAGGGTGTTCATGTGGCAGTGCATGGCATTCAGCGTGGATCTCAGGATACGGCGAGAGCAGTGGTTCGAGGAACGCTGAATGTCTTGGAGATATCTGTAGTCCTGGGTGGATCCAAAACACGAAGGGTGTAATTTCAGTTGGAATCCACGTGGAGTAAGTCGGAGCCGGAGATGGTTGCTGAGGAAAGATATGTGGTTGTGAAAGCGAGTTTTGGTAGATACCTGATCAAACAGGAGAAGGGAGACAGAAAGCAATGAAGATGAACAAGGTAAAAGACAAACGGAAATCTTGTCTGAGAGAAGAGCAGAACTTCTTCAAGGTGGGCATTCTTGGAAGCGAAGTGGCAGTGAATTAAACACTGATACAGAAGCAAAATACTGCAGATGCTGGAAATCTGAAATGAAAACAGAAAAGGCTGGAAATACTCAGCAGGTCAGGCAGCATCTGTGGAGAGAGAAACAGAGTTAACGTTTCAGGTTGATGACCCTTCGTCCGAACTGGAAAAAACTGGAGATGGAACAGGTTTTTAAGCACGTGCAGGGGCAGGGAAAGCGGGGAGGGGAGGAAAGAACACAAGGGAAGGTCTGTGATAGGATGGAAGGCAGGAGAGATTAAGAGATGGTGCCAGGCAAAATGAGGTGATAATGGGACAAGTTAAGAAACAGAAGATGGCTCTAGATGAAGTGTAAATGACACTGGCTTCCTGTAAGGACTCTATTCCATTCTCCCAATTTCTCCGTCTCCGCCGCATCTGCTCTGACGGTGCCACCTTTCAGACTAGTGCTTCCGACATGTCTTCCTTTTTCCTCAACCAAGGATTCCCCTCTACTGTGGTTGGCACGGCCTTTGACCGTGTCCGTTCTATTTCCCGCACTTCTGCCCTCACCCCTTCCCCTCCCTCCCGGACCACGATAGGGTTCCCCTTGTCCTCACCTTTCACCCCACCAGCCTCCACATTCAACGGATCATCCTCCGTCATTTCCGCCACCCCCAGCGTGATCCCACCACCAAACACATCTTCCCCTCACCTCCCCTTTCAGCATTCCGAAGGGACTGCTCCCTCCGAGACACCCTAGCCCACTCCTCTGTCACCCCCAACACCCTTTCCCCTTCGCCTGGCACCTTCCCGTGCAAGCGCAGGAGATGCAACACCTGCCCTTTTACCTCCCCCCTTTCCACTGACCAGGGCCCCAAACACCCCTTCCAGGTGAAACAGCGATTTACTTGTACTTCTTGCAATCTAGTATACTGTATTCGCTGCTCACGACGCGGTCTCCTCTACATTGGGGAGACCAAACGCAGATTGGGTGACCGCTTTGCGGAACACCTCCGTTCAGTCCGTAAGGGTGACCCTGAGCTTCCGGTCGCCTGTCACTTTAATTCTCCGCTCCACTCCCACTCAGCCCTCACCGTCCTCAGCCTCTTACACTGTTCCAATGGAGCTCAACGTAAGCTCGAGGAACAGCACCTCATCTTTCGATTAGGCACTTTACAGCCTTCTGGACTCAACATAGAGTTCAACAATTTCAGATCATAACCTCTGCCCCTATCCTTTTTTTCCCCATTTATTTTTTTTTCTCTCTCCCACATGGCAGCTGTCTTTCATTCTGCCAGTGCCATTTATACTTCATCTAGAGCCATCTTTTGTTTCTTGTCC
Source organism: Somniosus microcephalus (assembly GCF_052327205.1). Classification (NCBI taxonomy): domain Eukaryota; kingdom Metazoa; phylum Chordata; class Chondrichthyes; order Squaliformes; family Somniosidae; genus Somniosus; species Somniosus microcephalus. The sequence goes on along the minus strand of NC_140987.1, from coordinate 75,446,269 downwards.
CATTACCATCTCCTTTAACCTTGCACCATCTCTTAATCTCTCTTGCCTGCCATCCTATCACAGGCCTTCCCTTTTGTTCTTTCCTCCCCTCCCCGCTTTCCCAGCTCCTACACTTGCTTTAAAACCTGTTCCATCTCCAGTTTTTTCCAGTTCTGACTAAGAGTCATCGACCTGAAATGTTAACTCTGTTTCTCTCTCCACAGATGCTGCCTGACCTGCTGAGTATTTCCAGCATTTTCTGTTTTTACCCCACTAGTGAAATATTTGTTTCAACGTGTTAGAGATCTTTCCTTCCCCAATCCTGTTAAAATGATGAGTAGCAGATTAAACATATATGTATGCTGAATTTACTGAAAAACTAATGAAAGCGGCTTTTTGATGCATCAAGTTTGGAGGGAAAAATAGCAAAGCTAGATTGCAGCAGCGATGCAGTACAGTTGTGCTGTTGAATTGGTAGAGATTGTGTCTGTAGTGCTCAACCAGAGCCAAAGGATGGTATGAATGAGATGAGATAAAAATACATTTAACGTGCTTACTCCATCCATCACCAGCCTTACTCTTTTTCTGCTTTCTATTTGCATTTGATCCTTTGTCTTGCTGCAGCTGTTCCATACCACATTGATCGGTTCTGAACTTTACTAAAAGGTGTGCTTTATTCCTTTTCGGGATTCAGACAACTTTTGGAGTCTAAAATGTTAGTTTGGGCAATTTTGTTAAAGAAATTCTACTCAATGGCTGTAATTTTTTCCCCAATATTTGCTTTAAAGGGGTACTGTGCCTTTACAAAGAAAAAAATTACCGAACGCTGTAAGTAATGTCACATGAGAATGATATGGTTCATCTGCCTTCACCCAGTGATCAGGGTACGTATACATAGAAACATAGAAGATAGGAGTAGGCCATTCGGCCCCTCGAGCCTGCTCCGCCATTCAATGCGATCATGGCTGATCATCCAAATTCAGTACCCTGTCCCTGCTTTCTCCCCATACCCCTTGATCCCTTTAGCCTTAAGAAATATATCCAACTCCTTCTTGAATATATTTAATGAACTGGCCTCCACCGCCTTCTGTGGTAGAGAGTTCCACAGGTTCACCACTCTCTGGGTGAAGAAATTCCTCCTCATTTCTGTCCTTAAAGGCCTACCCCTTATCCTTAGACTGTGACCCCTGGTTCTGGACTCCCCGACCATCGGGAGCATCCTTCCTGCATCTAGTCTGTCCAGTCCTGTCAGAATTTTATAAGTTTCAATGAGATCACCTCATTCTTATAAACTCCAGCGAGTACAAGTCCAATCGCCCCAATCTCTCCTCATACATCATTCCTGCCATCCCAGGTATCAGCCTGGTGAATCTTCGCTGAACTCCTTCCATGGTAAGAACATTCTTCCTCAGATAAGTCAATCAAAACTGCACACAAAACTCAAGATGTGGTCTCACCAAGGCCCTGTACAACTGCAGCAAGACATCCTTGTTCCTGTACTCAAACCCCCTCGCTACGAAGGCCAACATACCATTTGCCTTCTTAACCGCCTGCTGCACCTGCATGCTTACCTTCAGCGACTTGTGCACTTCCCCTTCTCCCAATCTATTGCCATTTAGATAATCTGCCTTCCTGTTTTTGTCACCAAAGTGGATAACCTCACATTTATCCACGTTATATTGCATCTGCCATGTTTCTGCCCAATCACCCAACATGTCCAAATCATCCTGGAGTTTCTTGACATCCTCCTCACAGCACACACGCCCACCCAGCTTTGTGTCGTCTGCAAATTTGGAGATATTACATCTAGTTCCCTTGTCCAGATCATTTTTATATATATATTGTGAATAGCTGGGGTCCAAGGACCGATCCCTGCGGTACCCCACTAGTCACTGCCCGCCATTCGGAAAAAAAAACGTTTATTCCAACTCTTTGCTTTCTGTCTGCCAACCAGTTCTCTATCCAAGTCAATACCTTGCCCCCAATCCCATGTGCCTTAACTTTACACGCTAATCTCTTATGCGGGACCTTATCGAAGGCCTTCTGAAAGTCCAGATACACTACATCCACTGGTTCTCCCTTATCTATTTTACCAGTTATATCCTCAAAACAGTCCAGTAGATTAGTCAAGCACGATTTACCTTTTGTGAAACCACATTGACTTTGTCCGATCCTGTCACTGTTTTCCAAGTGCTCTGCTATTACATCTTTTATAATGGACTCTAGCATTTTCCCCACTACCGATGTCAGGCTTACCGGTCTGTAATTCCCCGTTTTCTCTCTACCACCTTTTTTGAATAGTGGGGTAACATTAGCTACCCTCCAATCCATGGGTACTGTTCCAGATTCCATCGAATGCTGGAAGATGATCAGCAATGCATCTATTTCTAGGGCCACTTCCTTAAGTACCCTAGGATGTAGATTATCAGGCCCTGGGGATTTATCGGCCTTCAGTCCCACCAATTTCCCTAACACCATTTCCCTACAAATACTGATTTCTTTCAGTTCCACCCTTTCATCAGACCTTATGTTCCCCGGCATCTCTGGGAGGTTATTTGTGTCCTTCTTTGTGAAGACGGAACCAAAATATGTATTTCATTGGTCTGCCATTTCTTTGTTCTGCATTATAAATTCCCTTGATTCTGACTGCAAGGGACCTACGCTTGACTTCACCAATCTTTTTCTCTTCACATATCTATAAAAGCTTTTACAGTCAGTTTTTATGTTCCCTGCAAGCTTACTCTCATATTCTATTTCCCCCTTCTTAATTAATCCCTTTGTCGTCCTTTGTTGAATCCTAAACTGCTCCCAATCCTCAGGATTATTGCTTTTTCTGGCCAATTTATATGTCCTCTCCTTGGATCTTATGCAATCCCTAATTTCCCTTGTTAGCCACGGTTGAGTCACCTTTTTTTTATTTTTATGCCAAACTGGGATGAAGAAATTCTGCAGTTCATCCATGCGGTCTTTGAATGTTTGCCATTGCCTATCCACCGTCAACCCTTTGAGTGACATTCCCCAATCAATCCTACCCAACACGTGCCTCAGACCATTGTAGTTTCCTTTTTATTTAAATTTAGGACCCTAGTCTCTGAGTCAACTACTTCATTCTCCATCTTAATGAAGAATTCGATCATATTATGATCTCTCCGACCCAAGGGGCCTCGTAAAACAAGATTGCTAATTAATCCTCTCTCGTTACATAGTACCCAGTCTAAGATGGCCAGATCTCTGGTTGGTTCCTCGACATATTGGTCCAGGAAACCATCCCGTAAACACTCCAGGAATTCCTCCTCCACAGTATTGTTACTAATTTGGTTAGCCCAATCTATATGTAGATTAAAGTCACCCATGATGACTGCTGTGCCCTTATTGCACGCTTCTTTAATTTCCCTTTTAATGCCATCCCCAACCTCTGCCTTACTGTTTGGAGGTCTATATACCACTCCCACTAACGTTTTCTGCCCCTTGGTATTTTTCAATTCTACCCATACAGATTCCACATCATCAGAGCTAATGTCCTTCCTTACAATTGTGTTAATTCCTTCTTTAACCAGTAATGCTACACCACCTCCCTTTCCTTTTTGCCTATCTTTCCTGAATATCGAATACCCTTGGATGCTGAGTTCCCAGCCTTGGCCATCCTTGAGCCACGTTTCCGCAATCCCAACCAAATCATATTCGTTTACCTCTATTTGCGCAGCCAATTCATCCTCCTTTGCTTTTCCTAGTTTTCTTCTTCCTCCCTCCCTCCCTTTATTTGGGTCTTCCAAACCACACGCATCAAACGTGAGTGAGAAGACCAATAGGAAAGCTGTTCCACCGATGTGACATTTGAGCTGATGGCTTAGTATGAGAGATGTCCACTGATGACTCGTGCAGGAGTTTGCTCTCCTTCCCTCTATGAAAACAGCTCCCCTTGGTAGCTCTCCAAAGTAGTGTGGCTGAGATCAACAATTCAACTGAGTGACAGGCTAAGTGCTGAACACAATTCCAAGATTTCACTCTTCCAAAGAACTGCATAACAGTCCAGCCAGTACAGTGTTTCTTTAAAGTTAATTGTAACTTGGGTGGTGAGGTGACTGGGAAGAAGAGGCTGTTGAATCATACTGATAATTAAACAATCAGTGCTCCACTTGGGTCCCTTCAGCGGATAGCAGTTTGGTTGCTGATGTGGACAAACGGCTAGTTTGGTGAGCTTGAATTCCGGCTGTTTGAAAATAATAGCCCCTATTTGCACGACTTGGCTGCTTTAAGACAAGTTTTTTCCCTAAGGCTGCTGGAATGTTTACATTGCAGTTCAGCAAGACAGCTCTGAGTGATGTCCACATGACTGTTAGCGAAGAAGGCAGAAGATTAATTAGCCTCACTGTCCCTGGTCTAGACGGGGGGAAATACGTAGCATTTCCACTTGGGATTATTATCCGGTTGAAGTTTAGTGCTTGTATACAATGGCACTTGGACATTTACACTATCAATTGAGATCAAAGTAAACGACACAAATGTTTCCTCCTTGTCACCCCACAAGCTTCTTTCTGGCTGAGTGCGGGTGGTTGGGCTGGCTGCAGGGCTTTTCCACTGCTGTTTTGCTACCTGATTCTCTAGAAATGTTGCGGTCTAGCTTCCAGCTTCAGAATGTTCTCTTTGGATTATATCAACCCTCGGTGAATTCAGCTGACCGACAAGTACTGTTCAGTCAACCCTGATTACTATCTACTCATTTTTAATGAATCCACATATAAATCCATGTTCCAAATTACGTGAAGTGCTGCTCTTTATAAATACTGCATACATTGAACTATCAATCACCCCCCATCAGTTTTAAAGAGTTTCTGCTAACTTATCATAATCTTCATTGTCCATTTACTGGACCCAGTATTAATTAACATTCTGCAAACTGGGCGTCTGTCCTGCTGAGCTTACGCTACATTATTTTTGTTATTGGACATTCTTCAATTTTAAAAAGAAATATGAAAGTGAAATGGGTAGTGGGTAAGTAGCAATTGAAGTGAGAAATAGCAACATATGAAAAATAAAACTTCTAGGTTATAAAGAACATATAACTAAAGCTGCTTTTATACTCCGATTGGATTACAGGAGACTGGTGTTGATGCATTGGTTCCCCGCATTTACGCTAAATCAAGCTTCGTAGACTTGGGGAAAACTGGGTCTACATTGGGACAAGGGGACCATGTTTAGTTATTGTAAGCGTTAGGAGCCAGTTTGCGGATGGATGTTGGTGTTGCAGAATCCTGCATAAATTAGTTTATATGGTGAGAGACGGTAATCGCTCCAGCGAGTGTTTTTCTTTTTAAATTTTTTCTAATTATACCTTAAAGAAAAAAGTTGCAAAACTTTTGGAGCTTATGCATGGAAGACTTGATTCAATATTGGTTACAATTTTTGATGGGAGAGATGACGAGTTTGTAGCATTATGTGACCACCTAATTTGCAGTTCTAAAGGATTTAACGTTGCACTGTTTTATCACTGCTGTAGTTAGTGGAACTGCATATCCATTAATTATAAGAGACGGCTGTCTGCAAAGAAGTGCAAGTGCAGAGTTTAGAGTTGCAGACAATTAAGTTTGGGTTGTATAAACATAAAATGCTGGCATACTCAGCAGGTCAGGCACCACCCATGGAGAGAGATGGTTGTTATGGGTGTATTCAGTGAATGGAAGATTTATTCTATTAAGTTGCTTCAGACCCCATTTAGTTAACCACTTTGTTGCTGATATCATTAAACAAGGTGGCACCGCAATATTGGAGGCAGTGTACAGCATCAAAGAAGATAATTAGCCTGCATCTCTGACAGCAAGATAAATATTTGCAGTGGACCACAGTTTTGGCTGTGGCAGATTGAATAGTTGGCTCCTCACAGCTGCCTGGTAGAAGTTGGAAGGCAACTTTTCATTCTTTGTTCTATGCCCGACCATTCCCAGTCACTGAGCATTATAGTGGCCTTGGTAAAACTGCCTCCTAGTGCCTTTAACGTAGTAAACAAAGGTATGGTAGCCCAGTGGTTAGCAAGGAAGGTATTGGAGTAATTAAGTCGCGAGGTGACAGAAGCAGGGAAATGGCTTTTGGCAGCTGAGGAGCTAAGATAGGGGCAATATTGTTGGGCTGGAAATAAGTTGCCTGGATAATGGAGAGAATATGTGATTTGAAGCTCATCCTGGGGTTGGATGGTGCACCATGATCATGTTGAACTGGAACAAGAGGTTAGAGGGTGATGGAGTTTCAGCATCAAGGGAGTCAAATTTGTGGCAAGTATTGAAAACCAAGGTTTTGGTCTTTCCGACATCCAGCTGAAAGAAGTTGTAAATCCTCCAAGAACACTGATTTTAATGCCCCCTTTACTTTAAACCATTGCTTCCGAAGACGAGCGAGACCTACAGTATAAATGATTCAATGCCATTGGAAGAACTTTCACTAGGTGGCTCCCTTGACAAAGTGCCAGTGGCAGCAAAGGTTGATGCCTACTTTTGGTGGCACTGGGCCTGATGCTGGCCATGGCGAGGTTCCTTCTCAGCCTGGCCCTGAAAGAAAACATTTTGATTTTGCCGCTGCTAGCCTGTGCACAATTATCCCTGTCCCCCACCCATATTGGGAAAGGATCCATTGTGAATTATAGTGCAACCATGGCTTTTGAAAACCAGTATATGGACAGTTCTCTGTTGTCGACTGCAGTATAATAGAACAGAACAAAACAAAAACAACAAATTCAGCATTGAAGCAGCTGGGTTCCATAATATAAAGGGGACATAAAACAACAAATGTCAAGTTGTGCATGATCTGTTTGAATGTTAATCCAATGCTTTAGACAGTGACCTATAATGAAAATTAAATATTTCTACAGCTTAGAAAGCTGAGCTTGGCATTCAGAGTGGTTCTACAATATAAATGCAACATTAGTACTACCTCAACAACAGTGTAAGTTTTAAAAAGTGCTCATCAGTTTGAAAATCTGTCTGATATCACATCTATTGACCATATTGAACTTATTTAGCCTGTCTGTAAAGAAAAATCTCCGTATAGGCTGACATATATTTTGTATTTCTGTATGTTGGTGTTTAGCTGTAGTTTAAAAAAAAAAGTAAATTAAGATAGCAGATTGCATTAGCAGAGGGGTACAGTACAAATCAAGAGGTTCTGCTGTTGCTGTATAAGCTGTTGGTCAGATTCCAGCTGGAGTAATGTGTGTATTAATAATTGGAAGGATATTCCCCATGAAAGGCATAAATGATGAAAGCCTAAAAAATTGAATTTGTCCTCTTTGGACAAGAGGAAATTTGTCGAGTGATCTCAATGAAGATTTCAAGATTGTAAAGGATATTGACACTGGATTAGTACTAATGGTGTGTTTCTACAACATCTAGTCACGCAGCCATAGAATAACTGGTTAACTCAAATAATTTATACTAGTTTGTAATTTTTATGGTGTACAACATAAGTTGGGTATTGTCAAACTAGGTATTTATTTATGTGGCGTGGATAGTAATGAATGTATGGAACACTGAAACAAATCAACAATTTAAAGGAGTTTGGAATATTAGGGTTTCCAGAATTTAACAAAAATTATGAACATTTTCCGATCTTTAAGACAAAACTGCATTTCCAGAGCATCATCTATACTATATTAAATAGGCCTACATGGACTGTGAATGAGATTGAATCCTAAATTTAAACGTTTTTGAACAGGGATTTAAATGTTTAGATGCCCATTCACTGCATTATTGTAAAGCAGAGTATTGTTTATGCCAGTTACTATTTAACTAGATGACTGCAGGCTATAAGCATATTAGCCCATCCATTATATTTTGTTGGAATGCTGCCAATGTGCTGCGAGGTTTGTTTTATGTAAGTAGTAAGCCATGGAAGGATTTCAGCCTGTCTGTATTGTCGCATAAACATAGGACAGCAGTTATATACTGGGTCGCTGAGTTAAAGGCAGAACATGGTAAAATTGAGAATGTTTGCCGAGTGCTGGCAGGTGCATTTACTGCTGGACACACTGCCTCTGAAAACTCGGACAATGCAGTGTGTCCATGGATGTTTTATATTATCAAGGTCATATCCCATATGATCATTCTTTGATTTGTTTCTCTGACTACAGTAAGCGTTTGCTGCAGTGCAAATTTTGTGCAATGTATTACTATTCATTCACAATGCCTAGAAGAGCCTTACCAGTTAGCAGTGTTTGTGTTCCTGAGATGAGATACTGCTTCTGTTTTCCATGTACAGTTCTTCTGCAGCACGGAGCTGATCCCAACATTCGGAACACCGATGGAAAGACTGCTCAAGACTTGGCAGATCCTTCTGCAAAAGCTGTACTGACAGGTAAGACGAGTTTGATCTCGCGAATGTGCCTTTGCTGAGTTCTCGTGTTGTCTTTTCTCCCACCCCCAAGAGATCTTGCTGCTTTGATTATATTAATGTCAATTTATAAGCTGTTATCCTGTTCTCAGTAACGCATACAGTCAATAGCAAACATTAATTGCTGTGGTCTAATTGCTATGGATTGCTTCTTCTTAGAACATCATAGCATTAGTAAGAAATGCCATTCATATTCAATGTATTTTATTTTCCTGAGGCAAAATATATCCTATTTTTCACAGCTGATTAGTAGACAGTGATGTGATTTTTCTATTACTGTAAAGCTAATTGGCAACATGGAAACAGGGGAAGGCCATTTCAAGCCTGTTCCGCCATTCTATTAGATCATGGCTGATCTGTACCTCAACTATATTTATCTGCAATTGATCCATGTCCCTTGATACCAATGTTCCCGTTAAGCTGTGTGGCCGCAAAACACTTTGGAGATCCTGCGCAGGCCACTTGTCGGCTTCACAATGCGCGGTATTTTGAATGGGCCACGCACCCAAAAAAAAATTAAAGGAAACATTGCTTGATACCCTTACCTATTAAAAATCTGCCAGTCTCCGTCTTGAAAATGTCAATTAACCCAGCATCCACAGTCTTTTGGTAAGGGGGTTCCAAATTTCCACTACACTTTGTGTGAAAAAGTTCTTCCTGATTTCATTCCTTAATGGCCAACCTCTAATTTTAAGATTATGCTCCCTTGTTTTGGATTCCCCCACCTGAGGAAATAGTTTCTTTGTATCTACCTTATCAAATGTCTTTATCATTTTAAACAACCCTTGTGGACAAGTGTGGGGACTGCGGGGAGGACGAGCAAACTGACCACCGCACAGTGGTACGGAAGCCGTTCAAGTCGGGGGTGTAAAAAGGAAGGTGGTTGTAGTAGGCGACAGTATAGTTAAACATTGTTCTCTTCAGCCAGGAACATGAGTCCCGAAGGCTATGTTGCCTACCCGGTGCCAGGCTAAAGGACATCTCCGGGCTGGAGAAGAACTTGGAGTGGGAGGGGGAGGATCCAGTTGTCGTGGGGCACGTAGGTACCAACGACATAGGTAGGACAAAGAAAGAGGTTCTGCTAAGAGAGTTTGATCAGCTAGGGACTAAATTAAAAAGCAGAACTACAAAGGTAATAATCTATGGATTATTACCTGAGCCACAAGCAAATTGGCATAGAGTCAATAGGATCAGGGAGATGAATGCGTGGCTCTAAGATTGGTGTGGGAGAAGTGGGTTTCGATTCGTGGGGCACTGGCACCAGTACTGGGGAAAAGAGAGCTGTTCCGTTGGGACAGACTACACCTGAACCATGCTGGGACCAGAGTTCTAGCGAATCGAATAACTAGGGAGGTCGATATAGGGCTTTAAACTTAAATAGGGGGGGGGGGGGTGTCCGAGTGGAGAGAAATCTAGAATGCTAAAGAGAAAAGACAAGGAAGCAGTGCAGGAAAGTGATTGGGGTAAGGATAACCAGATTGTGTCAGGAAGGCACAGAGCTTACAAACAAAAGAGTGCACTAACAAGTAAGGCCCTGGTAAGAAAAAATGGTAAGACGACAAATAGGGCCATAGTACAAAAAAATGTTAAGTTGTCTAAAAATGTGAAAAAGACAAATCTAAAGGCACTGTATCTGAATACACAAAGCATTCGTAATAAGGTAGACGAATTAACAGCACAAATAGATGTAAACGGATACGATATAATTGCGATTACGGAGACATGGCTGCAGGGTGTCCAAGACTGAGAGCTGAATATCCAAGGATATTCGATATTTGGGAAGGACAGGCAAAAAGGTAAAGGAGGTGGGGTGGCGTTGTTAGTAAAAGATGAAATCAGAGCAATAGTGAGAAAGGATACTGGCTCAGAAAATCAAGATGTAGAATCAGTCTGGGTGGAGCTAAGAAGCACCAAGGGGCAGAAAACATTGGTGGGAGTTGTCAATAGGCCTCCAAACAGTAGTGGTAATGTCGGGGACGGCATCAAACAGGAAATTAGAGATGCATGTAACAAGGATACTACAGTAATCATGGGTGACTTTAATCTACATATAGACTGGCCAAACCAAATTAGCAATAATGCTGTGGAGGATGAATTCTTGGAGTGTGTACGAGATTGTTTTTTAGACCAGTACGTTGAGCCAACTAAGGAACAGGCTATCCTAGATTGGGTATTGTGCAATGAGAAGGGGTTAATTAATAATCTTGTTGTGCGGGGTCCTTTAGGGAAGAGTGACCATAACATGATAGAATTCTTCATTAAGATGGAAAGTGAAGTAGTCCAATCCGAAACTAGGGTCCTAAATCTAAACAAAGGAAACTACGAAGGTTTCAGGAGTGAGCTATGATAGATTGGGGAGCTTCATTAAAAGGCATGACGGTGGATAGGCAATGGCTAACATTTAAGGAACAAATGCATGAATTGCAACAGTTATACATTCCTTTCTGGCGCGAAAACACAAAAGGAAAAGCGGCCCAACCATGGCTAACAAAAGAAATTAAGGATAGTATTAGATCCAAAGAGGAGTCATATAAAGTTGCCAGAAAAAGTAGCAAGCCTGAGGATTGGGAGCAGTTTAGAATTCAGCAAAAAAGGACCAAGAGATTGATTAAGAGGAGAAAAATGGAGTATGAGAGTAAACTTGCAAGGAACATAAAAGTGGACTGTAAAAGCTTCTACAAGTATGTAAAAAGAAAAAGATTAGTGAAGACAAATATTGGTCCCTTACAGTCAGAAATGGGAGAATTTATAATGGGGAATGAGGAAATGGCAGAGCAATTAAACAAATACTTTGGTTCTGTCTTCACGGAAGAGGACACAAATAACTTCACAGAAATGCTAGGGAACCAAGGGTCTAGTGAGAAGGAGGAATTAAAAGAAATTAGTATTAGTAAAAAAAAAATAGTGCTGGAGAAATTAATGGGACTGAAAGCTGATAAATCCCCAGGGCCTGATGATCTGCATCCCAGAGTACTAAAAGAGGTAGCCATGGAAATAGTGGATGCATTGGTTGTCATCTTCCAAAATTCTATTGATTATGGAACAGTACCTGCAGATTGGAGGGTGGGAAATGTTACGCCACTTTTTTAAAAAGGAGGGAGAGAGAAAACAGGGAACTACAGAGCCTAACATCAGTAGTAGGGAAAATGCTAGAGTCTTTTATAAAGGATGTGATAACAGGACACTTAGAAAATATCAACGGGATTAGACAAAGTCAACATGGATTTATGAAAGGGAAATCGTGTTTGACAAACCTACTGGAGTTTTTTGTGGATGTAACCGGTAGAATAGATAAAGGAGAACCAGTGGATGTGATGTATTTGGATTTTCAGAAGGCCTTTGATAAAGTCCCACATAAGAGGTTAGTGTGCAAAATTAAAGCACATGGGATTGGGGGTCATATACTGGCATGGATTGAAAATTGATTAACAGACAGGAAACAGAGAGTAGGAATAAATGGGTCTTTTCGGGGTGGCAGGCGGTGAATAGTTGGGGTACCGCAAGGATCAGTGCTTGGGCCCCAGCTATTCACAATATATATCAATGATTTGGATGAGGGGAAAAAATGTAATATTTCCAAGTTTGCTGACAACACGAAGCTAGGTGGGGTTGTGAGGAGGATGCAAAGAGGCTTCAAGGTGATTTAGACAAGTTGAGTGAGTGGGCAAATACATGGCAGATGCAGTATAACGTGGATAAATGTGAAGTTATCCACTTCGGTAGGAAAACAGAAAGGCAGAGTATTTAAATGGTAATAGATTGGGAAATGTTGATGTACAAAGGGATCTGGGTGTCCTTGTACACCAGCCACTGAAAGCAAACATGCAGGTGCAGCAAGCAGTTAGGAAGGCAAATGGTATGCTGGCCTTCATTGCAAGAGGATGAGAGTACAGGAGCAAGGATGTCTTATTACAGTCTTATTATTGAGTGCGAGTCAGCAGAGAGTGCTGTGAGTTTGGGTAAGTGAGAGTTCTTTAATTGTTATTTCTCTTTAAATCATTCTTGATAAGATTACTTAAGCAGTTTTGTTCTTTCATCGTCGCTGGGTCAAAATCCTGGAACTCCCTCCCTAACAGCACTGTGGGAGTACCTTCACCACACGGACTGCAGCGGTTCAAGAAGGCGGCTCACCACTACCTTCTCGACGGCAATTAGGGATGGGCAGTAAATGCTGGCCTTACCAGCGACGCCCACATCCCATAAAAAACGAATAAAAAAATCAGCCCTCTACACTCAAGGGAATACAAGCCAAGTTTATTTACGGTAATTGGCAAAAGAACCAGAGGTGACATGAGATGGTGGAAGCAGATTCAATAATAACTTTCAACAGGGAATTGGATAAATACTTGAAGGGGAAAAAGTTGCAGGGCTCTTGGAAAAGGGAAGGAGAATGGGACTAATTGGGTAGCTCTTTCAGAGAGTTGGCACAGGTACTATGGGCAGAACGGCCTCCTTTGGTGCTGTATAATGCTATGATTCTACGTCATATATGCAAATTGTTCTAATTTATCCCTTTAAGCACTGGTATTCTGGTGATTCCACGCTGTACCCCCTCCAAGGCCAGTACTGTATATCTTTCGAGGTTCAGTGCCCAAAAATGAACAAAGTCTAACTAAGGTAAATCTGAGATTCTTATATGGTTGGTTTTCCGCATTAATAGACTTGCCATTGACTCGTATCAATCAGAAGGAATTAAAATTCAATTCATGTTTTTATATTTTTTATATTCCATGGCTTGGACTGCCCGGGTCAGACACATAGGCAGAGTTGAATGGCTCGAGGACTTTTCTCCATGCGAACTTTTTTTCTTTCTCTTTAATTTTGTTCTTTTCTCGGCTTCCTCTCGCTTCTCGGTCTCCTCCCCTCTCTTCTCCCTCTCCTCTTCTCTCCCTCTCCCCTCTCTTCTCTCCCTCTCCCCTCTCTTCTCTCCCTCTCCTCTCTCCCTCTCCCCTCTCTTCTCCCTCTCTTCTCCCTCTCTTCTCCCTCTCTTCTCCCTCTCTTCTCCCTCTCTTCTCCCTCTCTTCTCCCTCTCTTCTCCCTCTCTTCTCCCTCTTCTTCTCCCTCTTCTTCTCCCTCTTCTTCTCCCTCTTCTTCTCCCTCTTCTTCTCCCTCTTCTTCTCCCTCTTCTTCTCCCTCTTCTTCTCCCTCTTCTTCTCCCTCTTCTTCTCCCTCTTCTTCTCCCTCTTCTCCCTCTTCTTCTCCCTCTTCTTCTCCCTCTTCTTCTCCCTCTTCTTCTCCCTCTTCTTCTCCCTCTTCTTCTCCCTCTTCTTCTCCCTCTTCTTCTCCCTCTTCTTCTCCCTCTTCTCTCTCCTCCCTCTCTTCTCCTCCTCTCTTCTCCCTCTCCTCCTCTCTTCTCCCTCTCCTCCTCTCTTCTCCCTCTCCTCCTCTCTTCTCCCTCTCCCACTCAGAGTCATAGAGTTATACAGCACGGATAGAGGCCCTTCGGCCCATCGTGTCCGCGCCGGCCATCACGGATAGAGGCCCTTCGGCCCATCGTGTCCGCGCCGGCCATCAAGCTCTGTCTAATCTAATCCCATATTCCAGCATTTGGTCCGTTGCCTTGTATGCTATGGCATTTCAAGTGCTCATCCAAATGCTTCTTAAATGTTGTGAGGGTTTCTGCCTCCACAACCCTTTCAGGCAGTGAGTTCCAGACTCCAACCACCCTCTGGGTGAAAAAGTTCTTTCTCAAATCCCCTCTAAACCTCCCGCCCTTTACCTTGAATCTATGCCCCCTAGTTATTGACCCTTCTACTAAGGGAAAAAGCTCCTCGGTATTCATCCTATCTATGCCCCTCATAATTTTGTACACCTCAATCATGTCCCTCCTCTGCTCCAAGGAAAACAACCCAATCTGCCCAGTCTCTCTTCATAGCTGAAGCGCTCCAGCCCTGGTAACATCCTGGTGAATCTCCTCTGCACCCTCTCCAAAGCGTTCACATCCTTCCTGTAGTGTGGCGACCAGAACTGCACACAGTATTCCAGCTGTGGCCTAACCAGTGTTTTATACAGCTCCATCATAACCTCCTTGCTCTTATATTCTATGCCTCGGCTAATGAAGGCAAGTATCCCATATGCCTTTTTTACCACCTTATCCACCTGTTCCGCCGCCTTCAGGGATCTGTGTACTTGCACACCCAGATCCCTCTGACCCTCCGTCTTGCCTAGGGTCTTACCATTCATTGTGTATTCCCTTGCCTTGTTAGTCCCCCCCAAAGTGCATCACCTCGCACTTTTCCGGGTTAAATTCCATTTGCCACTGTTCCGCCCATCTGACCAACCCATCTATATCATCCTGCAGATTGAGGCTACCCGCCTCGCTATTTACCACCCTACCAATTTTTGTATCATCCGCGAACTTACTGATCATACCTTTTACATTCATATCAAAGTCATTAATGTAGACCACAAACAGCAAGGGACCCAGCACCGATCCCTGTGGTACCCCACTGGCCACAGGCTTCCAGTCACAAAAACAACCTTCGACCATCACCCTCTGCCACTAAGCCAGTTTTGTATCCAATGTGCCAAGGCACCCTGGATTCCATGGGCTCTTACCTTCTTGACCAGTCTCCTGTGTGGGACTTTATCGAAGGCCTTACTGAAATCCATGTATACCACATCCACTGCGTTACCCTCATCCACACACCTAGTCACCCCCTCAAAAAATTCAATCAAATTAGTCAGACATGATCTTCCCTTGACAAAGCCATGTTGACTATCCCCGATTAATCCTTGCCTCTCCAAGTGGAGACTAATTTTGTCCCTCAGAATTTTTTCCAATAATTTTCCCACCACTGATGTTAGGCTCACTGGCCTGTAGTTCCCCGGTTTTTCCCTACTTCCCTTCTTGAATAATGGTACTACATTAGCGGTTCTCCAGTCCTCTGGCACATCCCCTGTGGCCAGAGAGGTCCTGAATATATGTGTTAGAGCCCCCGCAATCTCTTCCTTTGCCTCACACAGCAGCCTGGGATACATTTAGTCCGGGCCTGGGGATTTATCCATTTTTAGGCCTGCTAAAACCGCCAATACCTTCTCCCTCTCGATGTTAATATGTTCGAGCATATCACAGTCCCCCCGCCCTATTTCTATGTCTACATTGTCCTTCTCCATAGTGAAAACAGATGCAAAAAATTCATTTAGAACCCCTCCTACATCTTCCGGTTCCACACACACATTGCCACTTTTGTCCCTAATGGGCCCTATTTTTTCCCTAGTTATCCTCTTACCCTTAATATACTTATAAAACATCTTAGGATTTTCCTTTATTTTGCTCGCCAGTGTTAATTCATGGCCCCTCCTTGATCTCCTAATTTCTTTTTTAAGTATCCCCCTGCACTTTTTGTACTCCTCTAGGGCTTCCTCCGTCTTTAGCCTTTTGTATCTGCCAAAAGCCCTCCTTTTTTTCCTAATCCATTCTCGTATATCCCCTGACATCCAAGGTTCCCTGTGGTTTTTGGAACCACCCTTGACCTTTACGGGAACATGTTGCCATTATATGATCTCAATCTCCCTTCTGAAATCCTCCCATTGCTCCGATGCAGATTTTCCCACAAGTAGCTGATCCCAGTCCATTTTGGCCAGATCCTGCCTTATCCTATTAAAATCGGCCTTCCCCCAATTTAGAACCTTTATTTCCGGCCCATCCCTGTCCTTTTCCATGACCACCTTAAATCTCACCATATTATGGTCACTGTCACCAAAGTGCTCACCTACTAGCACTTTTTCCACTTGGCCGGCCACATTCCCTAGAATTAGGTCCAGTACCGCCCCCTCTCTTGTAGGACTTTCTACATGCTGGCTCAAAAAGCTCTCCTGGATGCACTTTAAGAATTCTACACCCTCTGAGCCTTTCACACTCTGACTATCCCAGTTAATATTGGGGAAGTTGAAATCCCCCATTATTATTATCCTATTATTTGCACATTTCTCTGAGATTTGCCTACATATCTGTTCCTCTATCTCCCCCTGACTGTTTGGAGGCCTATAGTACACTCCCAGCAAAGTGCTTGCCCCCTTTTTGTTTTTAAGCTCCACCCATATGGCCTCATTAGAGGAACCTGCTAATATATCATCCCTCCTTACTGCAGTAATTGACTCCTTAATTAATATTGCGACACCCCCTCCTCTTATACCTCCCCCTCTGTCTCGCCTGAAGATTCTGTACCCCGGAATATTGAGCTGCCAGTCTTGCCCCTCCCTCAACCATGTCTCTGTGATAGCAACAATATCATACTCCCATGTGTTTATCAACACCTTCAGTTCATCCACCTTATTTGCAAGACTCCTTGCATTAAAATAGATGCCATCCAGCCTTGTCCTTATATATTTGCCCTGTCTACCAAGCTGACTTGTTTTTTTCTCTATAATTGGCAGCATATCACCCCCTATTTCAGCTCCCCTCTGTATCCCATCCCCCTGCCAAGTTAGTTTAAACCCCCCCCAACAGTGCTAGCAAACCTCCCCGCAAGGATATTTGTCCCGCTCTGGTTCAGGTGCAACCCGTCCGACTTGTACAAGTCCCACCTTTCCCAGAAGCAGGCCCAGTGATCCAGGAAAGTAAAACCCTCCCTACACCAACTCTTTAGCCATGCATTCATCTGCTCTATCCTCCTATTCCTATACTCACTAGCACGTGGCACTGGGAGTAATCCAGAGATTACAACCTTTGAGGTCCTGCTCTTTAATCTGTTACCTAGCTCCCTAAATTCTTGATGCAGGACCTCATCCCCCTTCCTACCTATGTCGTTGGTCCCAATGTGGACCACGACCTCTGCCTGCTCACCCTCCCCCTTAAGAATGCCCTGTAGCCGCTCAGTGACATCCATGACCCTGGCCCCAGGGAGGCAACAAACCATCCTGGAGTCACGTTTGCGGCCACAGAAACGCCTATCTGTTCCCCTTACGATAGAACCCCCTACCACTATTGCTCTCCCACTCTTTTTCCTCCCTTTCTGAGCAGCAGAAGCGTCCCTGGTGCCAGGAAGCTGGCTGCTGCTGCCTTCCCCTGGTGAGTCATCCCCCTCAACAGTATCCAACTTGGTATACCTGTTTGAAAGGGGGATGTCCGCAGGGGTTCCCTGCACTTCCTGCCTGCCTCTGTTGCTCCGCCTGATGGTCACCCAATTTCTTTCTGCCTGTGCAGCCCTACTCTGCGGCGTGAACAACTCGCTAAACGTGCTATCCACGACCCTCTCAGCACCGCGCATGCTCCAAAACTCATCCACCCGCAGCTCGAGCGCCGCAATGCGGTCTACAAGTAGCTGCAGCTGAATGCATTTCCCGCACACATGGTCGTCAGGGACACTGGCAGCGTCCCTGACTTCCCACATGGAGCAAGAGGAGCAGAACACGGGTCTGAGCTCTCCTGCCATGACTTACTCCTTTTAATTAATTAAAAAAATGATTCAACACCCCAGTTACAGGTATACTCTAGGGCGCTTTATTTACCAACTGTCCCCACTACAACACAGTGACCCTAGAAATTTAACACCACAGAATTCAAGCTTGTATTGAAAAGAGAGAAATACTCACCAACCAATCACTTACCTGCTTCCTGCTGACGTCACACTTGGATTACTTTTTACCTCTCTCCCGGAACCTGGATTGGTATGCCTCTGGCTGCTCCCTTTTATCCTCCGCCGCCTCGGGCTGCTCCCGTGCAGGTCCGCTGCTTCTACGGTCTCGGGGCTGTGTTTGAACTCTCCCGGGTTTTGGCGCTCTCGCTCTGCTCCCGCTGAGTTTGAACTCTCCCGGGTTTTTCTTCTCCCTCTCCCTCCTCTTCTCCTTCTCCCTCCTCTTCTCCCCCCTCCTCTCCTTCTCCCCCCTCCTCTCCTTCTCCCCCCTCCTCTCCTTCTCCCCCCTCCTCCTCTTCTCCTGTAGTGTCCGTGTGTAGAGAAAGACACTGAAGACAGGAGTTGGTTCATAGGTATTTACTAAGCAAGTCTGGGGGGGGTTTCTAAAGGATATACACAATACACAGGCTTATATAGCCCAAGTGGCAATTACCGGCATTACGCACACCTGGGGCTCTTAAAGGCACATACACCATAATTGCTCTTAAAGGCACATACACCACATCTCCCTCCTCTTCTCCCCCGCCTCTTCTCCCCCCCCTCTTCTCCCCCCCCTCTTCTCCCCCCCCTCTTCTCCCCCCCCTCTTCTCCACCCCCTCTTCTCCACCCCCTCTTCTCCACCCCCCCTCTTCTCCACCCCCCCTCTTCTCCACCCCCCCTCTTCTCCACCCCCCCTCTTCTCCACCCCCCCTCTTCTCCACCCCCCCTCTTCTCCACCCCCCCTCTTCTCCACCCCCCCTCTTCTCCACCCCCCCTCTTCTCCACCCCCCCTCTTCTCCACCCCCCCTCTTCTCCACCCCCCCTCTTCTCCACCCCCCCTCTTCTCCACCCCCCCTCTTCTCCACCCCCCCTCTTCTCCACCCCCCCTCTTCTCCACCCCCCCTCTTCTCCACCCCCCCTCTTCTCCACCCCCCCTCTTCTCCACCCCCCCTCTTCTCCACCCCCCTCTTCTCCACCCCCCCTCTTCTCCACCCCCCCTCTTCTCCACCCCCCCTCTTCTCCACCCCCCCTCTTCTCCACCCCCCCTCTTCTCCACCCCCCCTCTTCTCCACCCCCCCTCTTCTCCACCCCCCCTCTTCTCCACCCCCCCTCTTCTCCACCCCCCCTCTTCTCCACCCCCCCTCTTCTCCACCCCCCCTCTTCTCCACCCCCCCTCTTCTCCACCCCCCCTCTTCTCCACCCCCCCTCTTCTCCACCCCCCCTCTTCTCCACCCCCCCTCTTCTCCACCCCCCCTCTTCTCCACCCCCCCCTCTTCTCCACCCCCCCCTCTTCTCCACCCCCCCTCTTCTCCACCCCCCCTCTTCTCCACCCCCCCTCTTCTCCACCCCCCCCTCTTCTCCACCCCCCCCTCTTCTCCACCCCCCCCCTCTTCTCCACCCCCCCTCTTCTCTCCCCCCCCCTCTTCTCTCCCCCCCCCTCTTCACACTCGCCCCTTCCCCCCAAAAAGTGTCCTAAGGCAGTGGTTCAGATAAAAAACCGGATAAATTCCAGTATCTGTGTGTGTCTAGGCATGATTGGGATAGAAACATGCTGCCACATCAGGTACCTGTCTCCGATTTGAGCTCCCAGCGCCCCCTGCTGTTCTTGTACTGCTTATTGACTTACTGTTCTGTTCTGATTCTTGAGAATTAGCTGAGTGATGTAGTTGGATTAGCCACCAATCCGCTAATCTGTTTACAGCTTTCACTGTCGTGGAAAAAAGGATGCTAACTACAATATGTTTATTGGACTTGTTAAGCTTGGATAAATCTTTCATCGGCCTTGTGTTCAAATCCCTGTTTAGGCTTGGTGTTTTCAGGCTTTATCATGTCGTACAATTTTACAGCTTAACTTAATATTTAACAGTCTGTCTTTGGCAGTTTTCTAATACTTGCAATTTACTGCTCTTGTGGCACCCTTACTTATTTCAGCATTGTGCCACATTTGAATATTAAGTGTAGCTTAATAACCTGAATAAAATGTTTGCTGATGACTGCAGTGTTTAGTTCCATTCTCAATTCCTCAGATAATGAAGCAGTCCATGCCCACATGCATCAAGACCTGGACAGCACCCAGGCTTGGTCTGATAAGTGGCAAGTAACATTCGTGTCACAAGTGCCAGACAATGACTATCTCCAACAAGAGAGAGTCTACCCACCTCCCCATGACATTCAATGGCATTACCATTGCCAAATGCCCCACTAGCAACATCCTGGGATCACTGTTGACCAGAAACTGCTGCACCTGCAACAACACTCAGGAAACTCAACACCATCCATAACAAAGCTAGTCTGCTTGATTGGCAGCCCTTAAGCATCCATTCCCTCCACCATGGGTACACCGTGGCTGCAGTGTGTACTATCTGACGAATTGCTGCAGTGCATCCTGTAAAGCTTCTTCAACAGCACCTCTCAAACCCGCGACCTCTACCACCTAGAAGGATAAGGGCAGCAGACGCATGGGAACACCATCAACTCCAAGTTCCCCTCCAAGTCGCACACCATCCTGACTTGGAACTATATCACTGTTCCTTCATCGCCATTGGATCAAAATCCTGGAACTCCCTACCTAACAGCACTCTGGAAGTACCTTCACCACACAGACTGCAGTGGTTCAAGAAGGCAGCTCACCATCACCTTATCTAGGGAAATTAGGGATGGGCAATAAATACTGGTGCGCATATTCCAAAAATGAATAAATAAAAGCTATAACTGCACTTAACTACTTGAATTTTGCCGAGAATGGGGATACTCACAACTGCCTCCGTGACCTATTAACGTGCAAGAAACTAGCATCTCAACTTATGTGGGGGGCTTTTTCCCCATGAATATGATAAATATATTAAGTTCTGTTCTTGTAGCTTATTTAAAAAGAGCTCAATCTCTGCATGGTGTGAAAGTCTCAGTAGCTGCAAGGGTCCCAAGTGACTAGCTTTGTCAGTTTCAACCTAGTTCTTTGTGAATGCATCTCCAGAAGAACAAAAATACTTGTAAGTTGTCAACTTCACTCTGATGTAGGAAACTGGGTGTCCTGGTACAGCAGCAAGTGGGATACTGTGAAAAGTCAGAGCTTGTGTTCGTACATATGTAATTTCTGTTTAACTTCCAAATGTGCCAGATTTGCGCACTCCAAAACTATGCAAGCACAAATGTTTCTTATGCCAAAAAAACTAAAAATGCTTGTGTTAGGCACTACGTTTTTCAAATAGAAATGACGTTGCATGAAGGATGTAAAAGTCAGCGGAGGAGGGTGTGGGAGGGTGTAAGACGCAAGGGAGATACCTGTGAGCGATAGTTTCGCTTCACATTTTTTACTATTTCAGAAATGCTCCTAGTTTAAAATGCGCTCGACCATAAACATTTTTACTTGGCTGACTTAGGAAATGTGAACTTACATAGAAACATAGAAGATAGGAGCAGGCCATTCGGCCCCTTGAGCCTGCTCTGCCATTTAATGAGATCATGGCTGATCATCGAAATTCAGTACCCTTTCCCTGCTTTCTCCCCATATCCCTTGATCCCTTTAGCCTTAAGAAATATATCTAACTCCTTCTTGAATATATTTAATGAATTGGCCTCAACTGCTTTTTGTGGTAGAGAATTCCACAGGTTCACCACTCTCTGGGTGAAGAAATTCCTCCTCATCTCTGTCCTAAATGGCTTACCCATTATCTTTAGACTCTGACCCCTGGTTCTGGACTCCCCCGCCATCAGGAACATCCTTCCTGCATCTAGTCTGTCTAGTCCTGGTAGAATTTTATAAGTTTCAATGAGATCCCCTCTCATTCTTCTAAACTCCAGCGAATAAGCCCAATCGACCCAATTTCTCCTCCTACGTCATTCCTGCCATCCCAGGTATCAGTCTGGTGAACCTTCGCTGCACTTCCTCCATGGCAAGAACATCCTTCCTCAGATAAGGCGACCAAAACTGCACTCAAGGTGTGATCTCACCAAGGCACTGTACAACTGCAGCAAGACATCCTTGCTCCTGTACTCGAATCCTCTCACTATGAAGGCCAACATACCATTTGCCTTCTTAACCGCCTGCATGCTTACCTTCAGCGACTGGTGCACAAGGACATCCAGGTCTCGTTGCACTTCCCCTTCTCCCAATCTATTGCTGTTCAGATAATAATCTGCCTCCTTGTTTTTGCCACCAAAGTGGATAACCTCGCATTTATCCACATTATACTGCATCTGCCCAATCACCCAGCCTGTCCAAATCATACTGCAGTTTCTCGGCATCCTCCTCACAGCACACACGCCCACCCAGCTTTATGTTGTCTGCAAACTTGGAGATATTACATCTAGTTCCCTCATCTAGATCATTAATATATACTGTGAATAGCTGGGGTCCTAGCACCGATCCCTGCGGCACCCAACTAGTCACTGCCTGCCACTCTGAAAAAGACCCGTTTATTCCAGCTCTTTGCTTCCTGTCTGCCAACCAGTTCTCTATCCAAGTCAGTACCCTACTCCCAATCCCATGTGCTTTAACTTTACACGCTAATCTCTTATGCGGGACCTTATCGAAAGCCTTCTGAAAGTCCAAATACACCACTTCCTTGAAAGCAAGCCTTATCACATGTAATGAAATCTGTTTGTCTTGATCCTGTATTCGTTTTGCACTCATGTATATTACCCTCACCCACTGTGTATAGTTTCACTTCCTCTTTCCAGACTAACCTGGGAGGTTCCAGGTCTTGGCTCTGCCCCTGACTTCTCTTACATAAAGATCCCAGGATCTGTATGACTCATTCCTGTGAACCAGTCGGCGTGTTGAGATGTTAGCTCTGATCTTAGTGATTAAAAGCCAACTTGTTTAAGTCTATAACTTCTAGTTTTGTGGTTATTGAAGGCCCATCATCACAAAAGTAATTGAGGATTTTATTTACCTTGGATCCTGACCATGTTCCCTCTCTGCACTGGTCTCATTGCCCCTGACTTGAAACTGTTCCAAAACTTTTTTGTAAAAAGTTAATTCTGTTAATTGGAGTACTTTGATGTATTTTTGGTACAACTGTGTGTGTGCAATGCAATGACTTCTCCCTGAAAGTTATGTGTTGTGTTCCTTGTCTTCTTGCTAGAAGGTGACTTTGAGGACTGCAATTTATGTCTGTATTTTTTAAGGGAATTCAAACAAAATAATTGAGCTCTCTGATGTGTCTAATGTTGCAGAATCTTTCTGCATGGGGAAAAATAAGCACAGGTCTAACCTGGGTAAGTCAGAACTGATCATCTCCCCTTCCACAGTCACTATTAACCACTGGAGCTCTACCAAAAAGACAAGTCCTCACATTGGATCTTAGGACTGGATTCTCTTGGCAATCAGCTGCTGCTGCTTCTATATTTTCAGTGAATAAACATACTTCAAAAACTTAGCATCTTGAAGAAAACTCCAAACTCTGCAAGCTAATTGCTGAAGGGGCCACTGTGGATTGCTCCAGCATGCATTACACGTCTCACTTGATGCTGCAGCTTTCATCCACACCTCACTTGCTTGACTTGTGACTGTATACTGAGTAATTTGCTCATATTGGGTCCATTGTCCCATCACCCAGAGATGGGAGCGCTGATCCTTTGGAGCTTGGGAAACCTCAGTATGTCCCTTTTTGTTTGGAATTTTCAGGCTTTATTTGATATTTCTCTTAACACTCAGCATCAAAGATCGCTCCCGCAAGTGAGCCCTCAACTTCCAGACGTTATACTCGTACTGTCTGGTAAATTAGCATTTTCCAGGGTTGAACAAAACACTTGCTGTAATTTACTTACTCAAAATGACGAGCACTCTTGTGTCATCTGAATCTTGGCTAATGGAAGAATAAGCACTGTCCAATTGTGTCGCTTTGCCTGTGATCTATGAATTAGGTTTATTGAAAATAAAATCAAACGGTAGAAAAAAACTCAACGTAGCAGTTTCCACAGAATTACATTTAACATAACTCCTCCGGTCACACACACAGCCAGACACAACTTTAATAAGACAGAATTTGGATCAGCACCTGTGTTCAAAATATATATGTGCAGTTTGACGCCCCCCCCCCCCCCACTTCACGGAACCTTTGCGTGATTACCTTCACAAAGGCTGAAGTACAGCAGAACAGGAAGACCTGGTGAACTGGCAAAAAACTGTATTTCATGTCTGGAGCTGTCGGACAATACCATCAGAAGAGCCTAGGTGACTCGTTTACTGCAACAACTATTCTTTCAACCTCCATAAACGCAATCCCAAACAATGCAGTTTCCTGTGTGAATGTAAAAAGATCATTGATCATTGATATTTGCATGTTTTAACCCCTGAATTTTCAGAGCCATTTGTTTTTATGGTTAGGGCAAGCCAGTTCTCACAGCAAGTGCCTAAGTTGCCTAATGCTGCCATTTGAACTATGCAGTAATCAATTTAAAATGATTCTTCTCAAGCCTTAATAGTAGAAAAATAATATATTCTAAAGATTACTATGACAAATAGGATAGATCTTTTTGAGATTAACCTCCGTGTATCCCCTACCTCGAGCATAATAAAC
Organism: Somniosus microcephalus; assembly: GCF_052327205.1. Taxonomy (NCBI): domain Eukaryota; kingdom Metazoa; phylum Chordata; class Chondrichthyes; order Squaliformes; family Somniosidae; genus Somniosus; species Somniosus microcephalus. The sequence goes on along the minus strand of NC_140987.1, from coordinate 75,421,833 downwards.
CAATGCATCTCTGAAGATGGTCAGCAGCTGTTTGTTAGGCTTGTCAGATCTTGCCGGTCTGGATTGCTCAAAATCTTGAGAAAGTTGTTTCGTAACTGGTGAAGCACTTTATGCTGGTGATTTATGGGTTTGTAGACTGTTTTTGAGACTTCTGACAATTCTTGTTGCAACAGGCCTGATGTAATTGTTGGCATCTGAACCACTTATAGAAGCCAAATCAGTCTTTAAAAAAAAAGGGCATTTTCAAACAGAGGGCCAGCAACATAATTTAGGGTACAGAATATCGGGAGGTGAGATTCATTGTGCTGTGAAGTGTGTATTGGTTGATTTATTCACTGATCCATTGTATTGGCTACTCAGTAATCATGCAGGTCTAGGTCTAGCGTAGCATTGTTTATTTTGAACCTGTGGTAAACCACTGTTTGTATTCCTGTTTGTCCTGTTTGTATTCCACTGTGTACATGCCTGGACATGCCTCGGCTGACTCCTCCCACAGGTCCTAGTATAAAGGTGACTGCTCCCCAGCCCTTGGTATCCTGGACCGGTCGACCACTCGAGGCAGACCTCCATTCTGTTGTTAATAAAAGCCTTTAGTTACTCTTCTAACTCTCAGTCTTTTATGAGTAATTGATAGCGCATCAATTTTATTAACAACATTTTTAGAATGGAGAAGATCCTCACACCAGCATGCCTGGACTTAGATCATCGGGAGGCGGACTCATCCACCAAGTTTACTCACTGGCTTAAGTGTTTCGAAAAATTCCTGACCGCCTCCGAAGCAATCAAATCGGACGAGGACAAACTGGATGTCCTGACCTCCAAAGTGAACCACCGAGTGTACTCGGTCATCCAAGACGCGACCTCGTACGCGGATGCTATCAAGCTCCTCAAGGACCAGTACACGCGCCCAGTGAACGAAGTGTACGCCAGGCACCTCCTGGGGAGTCGTAAACAACAACCTGAGGAATCGACCGTGGAATACCTTCAGGCACTGTCTGTGCTTGGCCGGGCCTGTGGTTGTAAGGATGTAAAGGCCGCCGTATACACAGAGGAACTTATCCGGGACGCTTTTGTAGCGGGCCACAGATCCAATTACACACGACAGCGACTGTTGGAGCAGAGTAACCTCGACCTCAACAAGGCCTCTGAACTCGCACTATCGTTGGATGCAGCCTACCAGGGCATGGATGCCTACTCCACTGCACCGTGGACGCCGCGGGGAATGACAGCCTGGGACACGGTAGGACCGCCTCATCGCGCCGTGCCACCCCAGCCACACCCCAACAACGGCCCAACTACCGCAGCAGTGTCCCAAGGCCAGACAGCAATGCCCCAAGGCCAGAAATGCTACTTCTGTGGCCAGGCAAAACACCCCAGAGCGCGCTGCCAGGCGAAAAACGCGATCTGCTCGGGCTGCGGGAAGAAGGGACACTACGCTAGCGTCTGCAGGGCCAAAGCCACCCCGAACCCCAGCAGCGCCGCGTGTGGGCCATGCGGGCCGCCATTTTGGACCTCCCCGGCCGTGTGCGAATCACCGGTACAGCAGCCATTTTGGACGCCTCCAGCCACATGGGGATCATGGACGCCGCCATCTTGGACGACAGCCGGGACGCAGCAGGCCCCCGACACCGCCTCATCTGATACCCGCAGCGACACACCGACCCCTACGCTGGCATCCGTTACACTGGACCAAGCGAGACCGCACCAACTGGCCAGTTCCACAATGGACATTAAGGTAAATGGTCACGATACAATCTGCCTTTTTGACTCTGGGAGCACGGAGAGCTTCATCCACCCCGACACGGTGCGGCGTTGCTCTCTCCCAGTCCTGCCTGCGCAACAGCGGATTTCTATGGCCTCCGAGTCCCAGTCGGCGGACATCGGCGGCTACTGCGTGGTGACACTCGTAGTAGACGGGACCGTGTACGATCATTTTAAACTTCTGGTCCTGCCTGACCTCTGCGCTGCCGTCCTGCTGGGGTTAGATTTTCAGTGCCACCTTAAAAGTGTTACGATGGCGTACGGTGGACCCCTACCCCCACTCACAGTCCGCAGCCAGCAGCTTCCAAATTGCCCGCCGCGCACCAGGTGCAACCTCTCCACACTCAGAGTCACCCCCCCACCACTGTTTGCTAACCTCACCCCCGACTGTAAGCCCATCGCCACAAAGAGCAGGCGATACAGTGCCGGGGACAGGGTTTTCATTAAAACCGAAGTGGAGCGGCTCCTGAAAGAAGGGATTATTGAGGGCAGCACCAGCCCCTGGCGAGCCCAGGTTGTGGTCGTTAAGACCAGCGAGAAGCAGCGCCTGGTCATCGACTACAGCCAGACAATAAATCGCTACACCCTGCTGGACGCCTACCCACTCCCCCGTATAGCTGATATGGTCAACCAGATCGCGCAGTACCGCGTCTTCTCGACCATTGACCTGAAATCAGCGTACCACCAGCTCCCCATCCGCCCTGAGGACCGCCAGTACACTGCCTTTGAGGCAAACGGCCGCCTCTATCACTTCCTTAGGGTTCCCTTTGGCGTCACCAACGGGGTCTCCATCTTCCAAAGGGAGATGGACCGGATGGTAGATCAAAATGCGTTGCAGGCCACTTTCCCATATCTGGACAATGTGACCATCTGCGGCCGTGACTTGCAGGACCATGACGCAAACCTCTCAAAATTCCTCCGCACCGCCCAACTCCTAAACCTGACATATAACAAGGAGAAGTGCATATTCCGCACAAACCGCCTCGCCATCCTTGGCTGTGTTGTGGAACACGGAGTCATCGGCCCCGACCCCGACCGGATGCGTCCCCTTATGGAACTTCCACTGCCCCACTGCCTCAAGGCCCTGAAGAGGTGCCTAGGGTTTTTCTCCTATTACGCCCAGTGGGTCCCCTACTATGCGGACAAGGCCCGTCCGCTGATCAAGTCCACCTCTTTTCCCTTGACGGCAGAGGCCCGCTTAGCCTTCCACCGTATCAAGGAGCACATTGCCAAAGCCACCATGCACGCAGTGGACGAATCCATCCCCTTCCAGGTGGAAAGCGACGCGTCCGACTTTGCCCTGGCCGCTACCCTCAATCAGGCGGGGAGACCCGTGGCCTTCTTTTCACGAACCCTCCAAGGCCCGGAGACCAGACACTCCGCTGTTGAGAAGGAGGCCCAGGCGATTGTGGAGGCTGTGCGTCATTGGAGGCACTACCTGGCCGGAAAACGATTTACCCTGCTCACTGACCAGCGTTCAGTTGCTTTTATGTTTAACAACAAGCAGAGGGGCAAAATCAAAAATGACAAGATCTTGAGGTGGAGAATCGAACTTTCCACCTACAACTACGAGATCTTGTACCGGCCCGGGAAGCTAAATGAACCCCCGGATGCGCTATCGCGTGGCACCTGCGCCAGCGCGCAGATCGATAGACTACGGGTCCTCCACAATGACCTCTGCCACCCGGGGGTCACCAGGTTCTTCCACCTCATCAAGGCCCGCAACCTGCCTTACTCTATTGAGGAGGTCAGGACCATGACCAGGAACTGCCAAGTCTGCGCTGAGTGCAAACCACACTTTTATAGACCAGACAGGGCCCACCTGATAAAAGCCACTCGCCCCTTCGAGCGCCTGAGCGTTGATTTTAAAGGGCCTCTCCCCTCCTCCGACCGCAATGTGTACTTCCTCAATATTATTGATGAGTACTCCCGTTTCCCGTTCGCCTTCCCCTGCCCGGACATGACCAGTGCCACGGTCATTAAATGTCTGAACAACCTCTTCACCCTGTTCGGCTTCCCCAGCTATATCCATAGCGACCGGGGCTCATCGTTTATGAGCGACGAACTCCGTCAGTACCTGCTAACTAGGGGTATTGCCACAAGCAGGACCACCAGTTACAACCCCCGGGGGAACGGACAGGTGGAAAGAGAAAATGCGACAGTTTGGAAGGCCGTCCTGCTAGCCTTAAAGTCTAGGGGCCTTCCAACCTCCCGCTGGCAGGATGTGCTCCCCGATGCGCTCCACTCTATTCGGTCACTGCTCTGCACTGCCACTAACGCCACCCCTCATGAGAAAATGTTCGTCTTCCCAAGGAAGTCCACATCAGGGACATCGCTACCGCCATGGCTGACGTCCCCAGGGCCGGTCCTACTGAGAAGACACGTGAGGACCCATAAAACGGACCCCCTGGTCGAGAGGGTCGACCTCCTCCACGCCAACCCCCAGTATGCTTACATCGCATACCCGGACGGGCGGGAGGACACAGTCTCCATAAGAGACCTTGCACCCTCGGGGACCACAGTAACCCACTACCCACTACCACCCCCCCCCCCCACGATCCGATATCCAGCCCCAGCAGACGGCAGGCCTGGGCCCCGCGACCCGCTCGACATCTACGAGGACGACACGCCTGTGCCACAGCCTACGCTGGACTCGACGCCGGAAGCTTCACTACCCCTGCCGTCGCCACGCCGATCACAGCGGCAGACAAGACCTCCGGAGAGACTCCAATACACTAACTTTTAATACACTTCACCCCGCCGGACTCAATTTTAAACAAGGGGTGAATGTGGTAAACCACTGTTTGTATTCCTGTTTGTCCTGTTTGTATTCCACTGTGTACATGCCTGGACATGCCTCGGCTGACTCCTCCCACAGGTCCTAGTATAAAGGTGACTGCTCCCCAGCCCTTGGTATCCTGGACCGGTCGACCACTCGAGGCAGACCTCCATTCTGTTGTTAATAAAAGCCTTTAGTTACTCTTCTAACTCTGTCTTTTATGAGTAATTGATAGCGCATCAGAACCCTGTTGGACATGTCTACTTTATTGGATTTAATGCTGATACTTGTCTGAACAAGCATAGTTATGATGTCAGTTTCATGTTTCAACTATGTGAAAATCAAATTTGTTGGTGTGGTTTCTTAAAATAACGCATCAATATAATATATAAATATGAAGATCATCATGTGTATGGCTGAGTTACTAAAAGTACTTTGCATCTGTCTTCACTAGAGAATGTAACAGTAAAGGAGGAGGTAGTAGCGATATTGAATAGGATAAAAATAGATAAAGAGGAGGTAGTTAAAAGGTTGGCAGTACTCATTGTACAAAAATCACCCGGTCTAGATGGGATACATCCTAGGTTATTGAGCGGTGGAAATTGCGGAGGCTCTGGCCACAATCTTCCAGTGCCCCTTAGATATGGGGGCTGTGCCAGAGGACTTGAGGATTGCAAATTTTCAAAAAAGGGAAAGGGCTAAACCCAGGAATTACAGACCAGTCAGCCTAACGTGGGTGGTGGGAAAACTTTGAGACAATAATCTGAGACAAAATTAGCTGCCACTTGGAAAAGTAAGGGCTAATAAATGAAAGTGAGCATGGATTTGTTGAAGGGAAATCATGTTTGACTAGCTTGATTGAGTTCTTTGATGAAGTAACGGAGAGGGTTAATGAGGGCAGTGCAGTTGTTTTGTGTAAATAGATTTTCAAAAGACATTTGATAAAGTACCACACCATAGATTTGATAGCAACATTAAAGCCCATGGGATTAAAAGGACAGTGGCAGTGCGGATACAAAATTGGCTAAAGGACATAAAGCAGAGCAGTGATTGAACGGTTGTTTTTCAGACTGGACAGTGGTGTTCCCCTAGGGTTGGTACTAGGACCACTGCTCTTTTTTGATGTATATTAATGGCCTGGACTTGGGTATACAGAGTATAATTTCAAAGTTTGTAAACAATGTGGAGGATAGTAGCAGACTTCAGGAGGGCACAGACAGACTGGTGAAATGGGCAGACACAAGGCAGATGCAATTTTACACTTCTCTACATTAAATGATGCATTTTGGTAGAAGGAATGAGGAGAGGCAACATAAACTAAGTGGTAGAATTTTAAAGGGGGTGCAGGAACAGAGTGCCCTGGGGGTGTATGTACACAAATCTTTGAAGGTGGCAGGACAAGTTGAGAAGGCTGTTAAAAACCATATGGGAGCCATGGCTTTATTAATAGAGGCACAGAGTACCAAGGCAAGGAAGTTATGCGAAACCTTTATAAAACACTGGTTACGGCTCAACTGGAGTATTGTGTTCAATTCTGGACACCACACTTTAGGAAGGATGTCATGGCTGTAGAGTGGGTGCAAAGGCGATGTACTAGAATGGTACCGAGGATGACTGACTTCAGTTATGTGGATAATCTAGAGAAGGAGTTGTTCTCCTTAGAGCAGAGAAGTTTAAGTGAAGGTTTGATAGAGGTGTTCAAAATCATACAGTTTTGATAGAGTAAATAAGGAGAAACTGTTTCCATTGGCAGAAGGGTCGGTAACCAGAGTAGACAGATTTAAGGTAATTGGAAAAAGAACCAGAGGCAAGATGAGGACATTTTTTTTTGCACGGCAAGTTGTGATCTGAAAAGCACTACCTGAAAGGGTGGTGGAAGCAGATTAAATAGTAACTTTCAAAAGAGAATTGGATAAATACTAGAAGGGAAATTCTTTTTTTACAGGGCTATGGGGAAAGAGCAAGGAAGTAGGATTAATTGGGTAGCTCTACCAAATAACTGGCAGAGACACAATGAGCCGAATGGCGGCCTCCTGTGGTGTGTCATACTACGATCAACGTTCCTGCTAAGCTGCACGGCCACACAGCTGTCTTGAGGTCCCGCGCATACCGCTTGCCAGTTTCTCAAAGGGAGATTTTGCACATGTGCGAATTTTGAAGGACCGCACAGCCTGTTAAAGGGACCGTGCACCCAAAAAAAATTAGGGTGAACAGTGACTCTGATGCTATGAATTATAGTCTAAGCAGAAGCTTTCTGTCCTTAAACAGAGGGAGTGATATCTTTATAAAAGATACTAGATTCTTTGTTTCAAGACATTCTCATTCTTTCCTTTGCTGTGAGCCTGGAAGCTACTGGAGCTATAACAGGCCCTACAGCCCATCAGATTCCTACCCTGTATCCATTCAAGTCTGTTATCAGAGGAGACGTGAACCTGTGCAATTTTTTCTGTTGCCGAGAAAGTGCATCCTTAGCCCCTGGTCCTTGGCATAACTGTGGACTAAGCATTCACTTGTTATTTGCCAATCTGAACATCAACAGGGCTACCGGTGTACCCTTCTTAATGGACCACCAACTGCGAAGACCTCCTTCAAATCACTAACCACCATCTTGCAAGAACAATTGTCCTGAGTTCTCCCCACCCACAACCCCCCCCGCCCTTCCAATAATCTCCATGATTGCTGTGCCTCCCCCTCCTTTTATGGCAAAGCTGAAGCATTTGCAACCATCTTCAGCCAGAAGTGCCAAGTGGATGATCCATATCGGCCTCCTCCTGAGGTCCCCACCACAGAAGCTAGTCTTCAGCCAATTTGATTCACTCCACGTGAGATCAAGAAACGGCTGCGCGCACTGGATACAGCAAAGGCTGTGGGCCAGACAACATCCCAGCTGTTGTGCTGAAGACTTGTGCTCCAGAACTAGCCGCGCCTCCAGCCAAACTGTTCCAGTATAGCTACAACACTGGCATCTATCGGACAATGTGAAAAACTGCCCAGTTTGGGTTCCGCCAGGACCACTCGGCTCCAGACCTCATTACAGCCTTGGTCCAAACATGGACAAAAGAGCTGAACTCCAGAGGTGAGGTGAGAGTGACTGCCCTTGACATCAAGGCAGCATTTGACCGAGTGTGGCATCAAGGAGCCCTAGTAAAACTGAAGTCAATGATAATCAGAGTAAACTCTCCACTGGCTGGAGTCATACCTAGCACAAAGGAAGATGGTTGTGGTGGTTGAAGGTCAATCATCACAGCCCCAGGACATCGCTGCAGGAGTTCCTCAGGGTAGTGTCCTAGGCCCAACCATCTTCAGCTGCTTCATCAATGACATTCCCTCCATCATAAGGTCAGAAGTGGGGATGTTCGCTGATGACTGCACAGTGTTCAGTGCCATTCGCAACTCCTCTGATAATGAAGCAGTCCATACCCGCATGCAGTAAGACCTGGATGACATTCAGGCTTGGGCTGATAAGTGGCAGGTAACATTCGCGCTACACAAGTGTCAGGCAATGACTATCTCCAATAAGCGAGCGTCTAACCACCGCCCCATGACATTCAACAGCATTACCATCGCCGAATCCCCATCATCAGTATCCTGGGGGTCACCATTGACCAGAAACTTTAACTGGACCAGCCACATAAATACTGTGGCAACAAGGGCAGGCCAGAAGCTCTGTCTTCTGTGGCAAGTGTCTCACCTCCTGACTCCCCAAAGCCTTTCCACCATCTACAAGGCACAAGTAAGGAGTGTGATGGCATACTCTCCACTTGCCTGGATGAGTGTAGCTCCAACAACACTCGAGAAGCTCGACACCATCCATGACAAAGCAGCCCGCTTGATTGGCACCCCATCCACCACCTTAAACATTCTTCTTCTTCTTCTCAGGCAGTCCCTCGGAACCGAGGATGACTTGCTTCCACATTAAAAATGAGCTCGCAGGTGACTGATTAGTCCAATGCGGGACCTACAGTCTCTGTCACAAGTGGGGCAAACGGTGGTTGAAGGGGCGGGTGAGTGGGGTGCTTGGGTTGACGTGCGCTCCTTGCGCTGCCTGCGCTTGGCTTCCACTTGCTCCCGGCAAAGAGACTCGAGGTGTTCAGCGCCTTCCCGGATGCTTCTCCTCCACTTTGTGCGGCCTTGGGCCAGGGATTCCCAGGTGTCGGTGGGGATGTTGCACTTTCTCAAGGAGGCTTTGAGGGTGTCCTTGAAGCGTTTCCTCTGCCCACCTGGGGCTCTCTTGCCGTGCCGGAGCTCCAAGTAGAGTGCTTGTTTTGGGAGCCTCGTATCGGACATGCGGACAACGTGACCCGTCCATCGGAGCTGATTGAGCGTGGTCAGAGCTTCGATGCTGGGGATGTTGGCCTGAGCAAGAACACTTGCTCAGGCCAACATCCCCAGCATCGAAGCTTAAACATTCACCACCTCCACCACTGGCGCACTGTGGCTGCAGTGTGTACCATCAACAAGATGCACTGCAGCAACTCGCCAAGGCTTCTTCGGCAGTATCTCCTAAACCTGTGACCTCTACCACCTAGAAGGACAAGGGCAGCAGGCGCATGGGAACATCACCGCCACCTCCAAGTTCCTCTCCAAGTCTCACACCATTCTGACTTTGAAGTATATTGCCGTTCCTTCATCATCGCTGAGTCAAAATCTTGGAAAACTCTCCCTAACAGCACTGTGAGAGTACCTTCACCACATGGACTGCAGCAGTTCAAGAAGGTAAATTCTGAATTCAAGAGAATACAGGGCTAGTTTACTCCATCTCTTCTCATACGACAGTCCCGCCATCCCAGGAATCAATCTTGTGAACCTTCATTGCACTCCCTCTATGGCAAGTATATCCTTCCTTTGGTAAGGAAACCAAAATTGTACACAGTACTCCAGGTGTGGTCACACCAAAGCCCTATATAATTGGAGCAAGACTTCTTTACTCCTGTACTCAAATCCTCTTGTAATGAAGGCCAGCATAGCATTTGCCTCTTGCTGCACCTGCACATTCACTTCCAGTGACTCATGTACAAGGACACCCAGGTCCCTTTGAGCATCTGCATTCCCCAATTTTCACCATTTAGGAAATACTCTGCCTTTCTGTTTTTTCTACCAAAGTGGATAACTTCGCATTTATCCACATTATATTCCATCTGTCATGCTCTCGCCCACTCACTAAGCCTGTCGAGATCACCTTGAAGCCTCTTCACATCCTCTTCGCAACTGACGCTGCCACCTAGCTTTGTATCCTCAGCAAATTTGGAAATGTTAGTTAGTCCCCTCATCCAAATCATTGATATAGATTGTGAATAGCTGGGGCCCAAGCACCGATCCTTGCGGTACCCCACTAGTCACAACCTGCCATCCTGAAAAAGACCCGTTTATCCCTACTTTTTGTTTTCTGTCTGTTAACCAATTCTCAATCCATGTTAGTATATTACCCCCAATTCCATGTGCCCTAATTTTGTTCACCAACCTCTTGTGTGGGACCTTATCGAAGGCCTTCTGAAAATCCAGATACACCACATCTACCGGTTCCCCTTTGTCTACTCCACTAGTTACATCCTCAAAGAACTCCAATAGGTTTGTCAAGCAGGATTTCCCTTTCATAAAACCATGTTGACTCTGCCCAATCTTACTATTAGTTTCTAAGTGCCCAGTTATTGCATCCTTTATAATAGATTCCAGCATTTTCCCAACTAGTGATGTAAGGCTAACAGATCTGTAGTTCCCCGTTTTCTCTCTTCCCTCCTTTCTTAAATAGCGGGGTTACATTTGCTATCCTCCAATCTGCAGGAACCGTTCCAAAATCTATAGAATTTTGGAAGATGACAACCAATGCGCCCACTATTCCAATGGCCACCTTTTTCAAAACCCTAGGATGTAGGTCATCCGGTCCTTGGGATTTGTCGACTTTTAGTCCCATTAATTTTGCTAGTACAGGTAGACTATCCTTTATCCGAAAACCTCGGGACCAGCTGTGTTTCGGTTTTCGGAAAATTTCGGATTTCGGAAGGTATTTTATAAGACTGGGAAATTTGTCGGGGGTGGGTCGGCGGGGGTCCGCGGGGGGGGGGGGGGGCGGGGGTCCGCGGGGGGGTCGGTGGGAGTCGGGGTCCGCAGGGGGGGTCGGCGGGAGTCGGGGTCGGCGGGGGGGGGTCTGCGGGGGGTCGGCGGCAGGGGTCGGGGTCGTGCGCACGACTTACGCTGACCCTCTGCTCAGCGTAAGTCGTGTGTCACTCTGGTCATGTCGTGCGCACGACTTACGCTGAACGAAAAAACCTTCGGTTTTTAGAGGGTTTCGGTTTTCGGAAGTTCGGATAAAAGGTAGTCTACCTGTACTGTTTTTTTTACTAATAATTTCTTTAAGTTCCTCATTCTCGCCACACCCTTGGTTTTCACATATTTCTGGGAGGTTTTTTGTGTCTTCCTCCGTGAAGACAGAAACAAAGTATTTATTTAATTTCTCTGCCATCTCCTCATTCCCCTTTATAAATTCTCCCATCTCTGACTGTAAAGGACCTACATTTACCTTCGCCAGTCTTTTCCTTTTCACATACCTATAGAAGCTTTCACAATACGTTTTTATATTTTTTTTCTAGTTTGTGCTCATATTCCATCTTTTATTTAAACATATAAATGTTACCTAAATAAAGCTTTTGAAATTTGCTTTCTCCAAATAATTTTGAGAAATAACCAAATAATTTTGTTAGACAGTGAAACATTCTAATATTTAGCTTGTTTAAATGCTAGTAATGAATCCTGAGAAATCGTGCACTCTGCACATGCGAAGGGTGCAGGACTTGCTTTCAGCTAACAGTCACCGATCTGGACAAATATTAAATCCAGGCTTTTGAGAGAGGCTGAGACATTCAAGTAAAAACTTGAATAATGGTATTAAAAGACAGAAAACAATTCAGTTGATAAACAAAATCACTATTATGAAATATGTAATTTTAAACATTTCCTTTAAAAACGTATTGGAAACTTTTACTGAGGAAACAAAATTGTAGACAAAATTTTGAGGGAGCATTCTGAGTGATTTGATTAGTTCATCAGCAAATTGTGTCTGCTTGATCAATGCCTCCCGCTCCATCTTCGGCGTACCGTGACTGCTGTATGCTATCTACAGGATGCACTGCAGCAACTCGGCAAGGCTTCTTCAGCAGCAGCAGCTATCAAACCGGCATCTTTGCTTTTGTGAATGTCTTCTTTTAGCTTGATATTGTCTCTTGTCTCATTCGTTGTCCGTGGTTGCTTAACTGCAAAAGTGGGGTTACTGTATGTACTGGTTTTGTATCGTACCAAATACTTTCAATACTTTCCACTATTTGTCTGTAGGTTTGTCCATTAACAATTCAGCCCCGTTTACTGTGGTCAGTTTATTTCTCGTCTCTTTGAAGTGCCCCTTACTTAAATTTAAAACCTTGGTTTGTGACTCTCCCTTCTTCTCCCTCTTAAATCTATTATCAGATTCAATCATGTTACGGTCACTCTTTGCAAGCTGCTCCCTTACCATCAGATTGTTAACTAATTCTGGTTTGTTATTCATCACTAAATTCAGTATGGCCTATTCCCTTGTTGGTTCTAAAACATACTGGCCTGTAATTTCCGATAGGAGGCTTCCTGCGTGCGGATGCTTCCTATCGGGGGGAAAAAATCTATGCCCTTACCTGATTTTTAAAGGTTTTCAGCGGGTGGAGGTTCTGCAGAAAGCGGAACTCTCCACCTGCAGAGGCCCTTCTCCAGGGTAGGCGTGCGATTTGTCAAGAGGATTCTTGACAGATCGGAAGTGCCGGTTTTCAGCACATGCACTTCGCTCATACACACCCGCAGGGAATCGGAAATTACATTTTTGTTCTATAAAACGGTTGCGAATATATTCTTGAAATTCATTACCTTTACAACTTGAGCTGTTCGTCTTCTCCCAGTCTATGTGACAATTAAAATGTCGTATTATAACCACTTTGTTTTTGCTACCTGCTACCCTAATCTCTGTATTTATACATCATTACTCTCTGGCGGTCTGTGGACAACTCCTACCAGAGTCTTGCATCCTTGCTGTTTCTTACCATGGTGGTTCCACTGCTTGATCACCCTTACTGAAATCCCTTCTTTCTACTGTGGTAATTGTGTCTTTTATCAACAATGCTACTCCCTCCTTTCCCAAAAATTGCAGGGATAAGATGGGGTAAGACCATGGAGGGATTTGTAGACGAGGACAAAGATTTAAAATGGAACATGTTTGGTGTAGCTGATTGGGGGTGTAGCACAAGATATGTACAAGAGTTTTGGACAAGTTGGAGTTTATGGAGGATAGGAGGCACGCCAGCCAGGGGAGAATTAGAGTATTTGATCTGGAGATGACCAAGGCCTGTACAAGGGTTTCAGCACCAGAGGGGCTGGGGTAGGGACAGGCCAGCATTCTTGCAAAAGTTGAAGTAAACAAGGTTATTTTACTTGGATAATATTTCAGAAGTCCCTCTACCCTGGGCATTTTTTGTCTGCTCTTTATCTTTTCACTAGGCTGCTGGAGACTTCACTCTCGTTCAGCTTCCTCTTTCCTTCACCCTATCAAATTGAAGGCTGTCAACTAGAAAGGGAAGAGATTTTCCTTGTGCAGATTTGTGGTCCATGACATAGTTGGTTGGTGGGTATGACGTTTGGTTAACGTCGGATTTATAAATGGATTTCTGAAAGAGATGATAATTACCCTGCTATTTTGTCTCTGCAAGTATAGTCAATGGTTAGGAAGTGATGTCGGAGCTGGGAAACAGAGACTGGATGAGGGGGCCTTGATGGGCTTGATCTTTTCTTGCTCTTTTTGCATGTTTGTACGTCATATTCAGGCAGTTCACAAAGTAGTTAATTGCATTCGGTTAGTGTTCTGTGTGAATGAGAGGTCAACAGGCACAAAAATAGCCTCAACGTTGATGCTGCTATTGCCTGATTTCTACTCTTTTAGAGCATCTTTGTGCAATTGGACCACAGCAATGTAGCTACTTTTGCACCTCTGATCTGTGGTGTGGGGGTCTGTGGACGCGGGCTGCTGTCGGGTGGACTAACTGGTTTAATCTCAATAGTTGATGATTGGTCATATTGCCATATTATTTTACATGGGGTTATTTTGGAAAGTTCTTAAACTACGAGAAGCCATAGACAAGAAATTGATTGTTTGTTTTAAGATTGTAGTTATTTGAACATTGAATTGCTTTGGCATAAAATCAAATATTAAAATGGACCCGTATTAAAATCTAGATCATTCAACATTGTTGAGTTCAGAATGGGAATGACATTAAACACCATATTTATGCAGTTACTATAGGGTAGGAGAACTAATTGAACTAGAAAGGAAGAAATGTGCTATATTTTTACATTTTTAAACCTTTTTATGATTTTCCATATTTAGTTAAATTCTTCCAATGTAAAGAATCAAGTACATTTTGTTACAGTAGCACTGGCATCTGTGCCAGTTCCATTTAAAAGCATATCTTCCTGGTTTTTCTTTCCTTAAACTGGCTCACTAAATTAAAAAAACATCTATCTTCAATATATTTCTGCTACACCTAGGGCAATTTCCAGGGCAGTTTTTGATAAAGCCAAAGCTAAAGGAATTGAGCCACTGTCACCACGGTTACCATCTTAATTCTAGTATATTGTGTAAAGAAAATAGAACCATGTCTGCTCGAAAATCAGCCTCTGCGTGGGTGTATGTAAACGTGTGACCACACATGCTATGCAATGATAGATATCAATCGCCATTTCATGAGCCTTTTATTGCACCCAGCACAAACTTGAAGTGATGTCGCTTGAATTGAGGATGAAAGCTTGCTCCCCTTTCCTACTGTGCTGCACACGTTACCTTGCCTTCCATTGATGATCTAACTGGGAATATCTGTTTTCTAAAATAAACTCAGCGAGTTTTGGAGGAATTATTGTGCCAAGTACCTCTATTGCCATAGAAACATTAGTCTTTATTTCAACCTGAGCTGACGTCTCTCTAATAATCCAGTATTACACTTGGTTGAGCTGCTGGTGGCTCTGTGGGAAAAACAATCTTAAGCTGCCTGTTTATCCCAAGAGGATTTAGACACCATTTTGATCTGTGTTTTTTAGATCATAGCATAAGGCATGAAAACTGCTGTGTAGATTTTACTGGTCTTTAGCATATATTTTATATGTTGCCCTTTTTCCATTGTGCTTGCAAACTCAATTTTCGAGTCTTAAGGACTTAGTAAATTAAGGTATTGTTTCCTTGGCTGCAATATAAATTAACAGACTTGTTTTTGAGTAGATAGCTTTAATATTTTGGAGTAAATCTGAGGTGTATGCCAGAGGAATTTACTTGAGAGCAGGAACATGCCACGTACAATTTATGCAGTAAACGGTGAAAATAATTCCGTGTTAACGTGTCTGTAATCTCAAACGTTTGCAGTCAAAAGCAGGTGGTGGCCGTGAAATGGGAAAGCCTGGCACTTAACGCTGTCATCAGAGTAACTGTATTTAAAGGCAGTATGTGTGCAGCGATTGGTTGTTTGAAGGGCTTCGTATGATTTGTAACCAGTCTCCAAGGCTGTAGCGATGCTTCTCCCTTCAGCACTTAGCATCATTGCTTCACTACCCAGTAGGGTGTGGACTTTGAGTATATTTTTTCTGTTTATAGCACTAATATTATGATTTTTTGTAATCACGCAGGTGAATACAAGAAGGACGAACTTCTTGAAGCAGCGAGGTAAGTGGTGTCTGTACAATATGCCAGTAAAGACTCTTAATATGTGCTTTACTTTGTTTCACTGGTAAAATATAATGAATAAAATGTGATGTTTTTCAGGTTACTGGAAGAACTATTTTCCCTTCCCCGAGTTTTTAAACAGCTAAATAAAATATGTAATGTTTACATAAGCTGCATGTTTTCTGTGAGGGATCATATGAACTGAAGTGTTTACATCCCTTTCTATTCATTAATTTCACATCTCGTGGTGTTTTAATAGAACAGCTGAGGCCTAATTTAGAGTGGTTTCCTTTGAGATGCAGCTCTATGAATATTTTTTTCTACCAGCTCTCCTCCCTTCTGAAGGGTTTGACTCTTTGCTGTTGTACAGTTCCACAGGTGCTGATCCCCTGTTAGCAGCTCTCCCATATATTAAGTCCTGACAGTGAGTATTAGCAGGCTGTTCAACTTTGGGGGGGGCGGGGGGAAACACCACAGGTAATTAGATGTTGGAACCCTGGCTTGTTTTATTTCCTTCGTAAACTTGGTTCTGAGCCAATTGTTACTTGGAGTTGCATAGCAAGCTTTCTCCAAATACAGCTCATCACCTGCATAGGATTATCCTATTTCTGATCTTCTCTCTGGGTGAGAAGATGACTTTAGTAGTTCACTACAGACATCTGTATTACATCAATTGAAGGGGGTCAGAACTGTGGAAGGTAGTTCTTTATTGCACGAGATGGGCATTTGAATCATCTTGGAAGCTGATAAAGTTTGAGCTGTTCAATCTGCCAGAATAGTCTACTGTTTTAAACTTGCATGCATTTTTAGTTGCGAGTTCATTGTTTTAGTGGTACCCTCCTTGTACAAGGGGGCACTTGTCAGAAATTGACGATTATTTTGTGGCAAATGACACTTACAGGTTCAGACAAAATAGAGCAACAGCAATGAACTGCCCAAAGTAAGTCAGATGTGACTGAGGAGGCAGCAACACGTTGTGCTCAAATTGACCTGTGTTGTCTCCAGTTCCAACCATTTTTTCCACCCTCTTAACCTAACCTTCTGTAACACAGGAGCAGAATGAGGGATACTACCCAAGACATTGAGGAGACTGCTAACATTTCTGAAGCAGATGAGGCTTTTTATCTCCTTTTTTGGTAGCTGAGATGGGCAGCTCTGCAGTTCTCCAGTGCATTGTTGTTGATTGACTGATTAATGGAACGAGGTGGGGTAGACGTCTCAACGGGAAGTGTGATTATTCCCACTCGGCTCTAGATTTTAAAAATCCTAATGGATATAGTCCTATCTGGAGAAACAGTAGCTAGTGATCTTATGTAAACTGCACAGATTTAGCTGGTTAAGCTCCAGCAGTACATGTGCACACACTTAGGGCCTCTCAGCTTTGCCAAGCTGTACCTAAGCTCGCTAGACTTAAACAAGTGGGATTTATCACTATCGGAAGTGTGAGTTCCCTCCATAATGGGTAAATAGAAAGGAGAATATAGATTTCTCAATATCTTGGGTTGGAGACTGTTAAACGTGGTGATGGTTTTCTGTGTGTGTCAGCCACCTGAGCTTCAAAAAAAGGCCTTTTTACAGGCATTCTCCATTTTGGCTTGAACAGTAGGAATTAATACATTTGTCTTCTCATCTAGAAGGTGAGGAATAGGATAATATTCACAGGTACGGTAATATTGTGGTTATGTTACTGGATTAGTAATCCAGAGGCCTGGACTAATGATCCAGAGACATGAGTTCAAATCCCACAATGGCAGTTGGGGAATTTAAATTCAGTTAATTAAATAAATCTGGAATTGGTGATGATGAAATTACCGATTGTCATAAAAACCCAACTGGTTCAGTAATCCCTTTTAGGGAAGGAAACCTGCCATCCTTACCCGGTCTGGCCCATATATGACCCTAGACCCACAGCAATGTGGTTGACTCTTAATTGCTCTCTGAAACATAGAAGATAGGAGCAGGAGTAGGCCATTCGGCCCCTCGAGCCTGTTCCGCCATTTAATGAGATCATGGCTGATCATCCATATTCAGTACCCTGTCCCTGCTTTTTCCCCATATCCCTTGATCCCTTTGGCCTTAAGAAATATATCTAACTCCTTCTTGAATATATTTAATGAATTGGCCTCAACTGCCTTCTGTGGTAGAGAATTCCACAGGTTCACCACTCTCTGGGTGAAGAAATTCCTCCTCATCTCAGTCCTAAATGGCTTACCCCTTATCCTTAGACTGTGACCCCTGGTTCTGGACTCCCCGACCATCGGGAACATCCTTCCTGCATCTAGTCTGTCTAGTCCTGTTAGAATTTTATAAGTTTCAATGAGATCCCCTCTCATTCTTCTAAACTCTAGCGAATACAAGCCCAATCGACCCAATCTCTCTCCATACGTTATTACTGCCATCCCAGGTATCAGTCTGGTGAATCTTTGCTGCACTCCATCCATGGCAAAAACATCCTTCCTCCGATAAGGCGACCAAAACTGCACACAATACTCAAGGTGTGGTCTCACCAAGGCCCTGTACAACTGCAGCAAAACATCCTTGCTCCTGTATTCGAATCCTCTCGCTATAACGGCCAACATACAATTTACCTTCTTAACCGTCTGCTGCACACCTGCATGCTTACCTTCAGCGACTGGTGCACCAGGACACCCAGGTCTCGTTGCACTTCCCCTTTTCCCAATCTATAGATAATCTGCCTTCCTGTTTTTGCCACCAAAGTGGATAACCTCGCATTTATCCACATTATACTGCATCTGCCCAAACACCCAACCTGTCCAAATCATACTGGAGTTTCTCAGCATCCTCCTCACAGCACACACACCCACCCAGCTTTGTGTCATCTGCAAACTTGGAGATATTACATCTAGTTCCCTCATCTAGATCATTAATATATATTGTGAATAGCTGGGGTCCTAGCACCGATCACTGCGGTACCCCACTAGTCACTGCCTGCCACTCGGAAAAAGACCCGTTTATTCCAACTCTTTGCTTCCTGCCTGCCAACCAGTTCTCTATCTAAGTCAGTACCTTACCCCCAATCCCACGTGCCTTAACTTTACACGCTAATCTCTAATTCGGGACCTTATCGAAAGCCTTCTGAAAGTCCAAATGCACCACATCCACTGGTTCTCCCTTATATATTCTACCAGTTACATCCTCAAAAAATTCCAGTAGATTAGTCAGGCATGATTTACCTTCTGTAAATCCATGTAGACTTTGTCCGATCTTGTCACTGTTTTCCAAGTGCTCTGCTATTACATCTTTAGAGAGAGATCTCATGAGAGAGGAATGGTGCCAGAGGGAGGGATTCAAATTCCTGGGACATTGGAACCGGTTCTGGGAGAGGTGGGACCAATTCAAACCGGACAGTTTGCACCTGGGCAGGGCCGGGACCAATGTCCTAGGGGGGGTGTTTGCTAGTGCTCTGGGGGAAGGGTTAAACTAAAATGGCAGGGGGTTGGGAACCTGAGCAGGGGGACAGAGGAAAGGGAAACAAGGATAAAAGCAAAAGTGGCAGTCAGAGAAATCAACGGTTCAAATCAAACATGGCCACAATAAATAATAAGTCTAATAGGTCTAAGAGCGTTAAAAAAAAAAAACAAGCCTGAAGGCTTTGTGTCTTAATGCAAGGAGCATTCGTAATAAGGTGGATGAATTAGCTGTGCAAATAGAGGTAAACGAATATGATTTGATTGGGATTACGGAAACATGGCTCCAGGGTGACCAAGGCTGGGAACTCAACATCCAGGGGTATTCAATATTCAGGAAAGATAGGCAAAAAGGAAAGGGAGATGGTGTAGCATTACTGGTTAATGAAGGGATTAACACAATTGTAAGGAAGGATATTAGCTCCGATGATGTGGAATCTGTATGGGTAACATAGAAACATAGAAGATAGGAGCAGGAGTAGGCCATTCGGCCCTTCGAGCCTGCTCCGCCATTCAACGAGATCATGGCTGATCATCCAAACCCTAGCACCCGGTCCCTACACCGACAGCCATCCCACCCAAGCCCTATCCCCATAACCCTGTAACCCCACGTATTTAATCCCCCCCTAACACTAAGGGCCAATTTTTTTATTTTTTTATCATGGCCAACCAACCTAACCTGCACATCTTTGGACTGTGGGAGGAAACTGGAGCACCCGGAGGAAACCCACGCAAACACGGGGAGAATGTGCAAACTCCACACAGACAGTCACCCGAGGCCAGATTTGAACCCGGGTCCCTGGCGCTGTGAGGCAACAGTGCTAACCACTATGCCACCGTGCTGCACCGTGTAGAACTGAGAAATACCAAGGGGCAGAAAACGTTAGTGGGAGTGGCATATAGACCTTCAAACAGTAATGCAGAGTTTGGAGATGGCATTAAAAGGGAAATTAGAGAAGCGTGTAAAAAGGGCACAGCAGTCATCATGGGTGACTTCAATCTACATATAGATTGGGCTAACCAAATTAGTAACAATACTGTGGAGGAGGAATTCCTGGAGTGTTTACAGGATGGTTTCCTGGACCAATATGTCGAGGAACCAACCAGAGATCAGGCCATCTTAGACTGGGTATTATGTAACGAGAAAGGATTAATTAGCAATCTTGTACGAGGCCCCTTGGGTCGGAGTGATCATAATATGATCGAATTCTTCATTAAGATGGAGAATGAAGTAGTTGACTCAGAGACTAAGGTCATGAATTTAAATAAAGGAAACTACGATGGTCTGAGGCGCGAGTTGGGTAGGATTGATTGCGGAATGTCACTCAAAGGGTTAACGGTGGATAGGCAATGGCAAACATTCAAAGACCGCATGGATGAACTACAGAATTTGTTCATCCCAGTTTGGCATAAAAATAAAACAGAAAAGGTGACTCAACCGTGGCTAACGAGGGAAATTAGGGATAGCATAAGATCCAAGGAGAGGACATATAAATTGGCCAGAAAAAGCAGTAATCCAGAGGATTGGGAGCAGTTTAGGATTCAACAAAGGAGGACGAAGGGATTAATTAAGAAAGGGAAAATAGAATATGAGAGTAAGCTTGCGGGGAACATAAAAACTGACTGTAAAAGCTTTTATAGATATGTGAAGAGAAAAAGATTGGTGAAGTCAAGCGTAGGTCCCTTGCAGTCCGAATCAGGGGAATTTATAATGGGGAACAAAGAAATGGCTAACCAATTAAATACATATTTTGGTTCTGTCTCCACAAAGGAGGACACAAATAACCTCCCAGAAATGTCGGGGAACATAGGGTCTGACGAAAGGGAGGAACTGAAAGAAATCAGTATTGTTAGGGAAATTGATGAGATTGAAGGCCGATAAATCCCCAGGGCCTGATAATCTACATCCTAGGGTACTTAAGGAAGTGGCTTTAGAAATAGTAGATGCATTGCTGATCATCTTCCAACATTTAGTGGAATCTGGAACAGTACCCATGGATTGGAGGGTAGCTAATGTTACCCCACTATTCAAAAAAGGTGGTAGAGAGAAAACGGGGAATTACAGACCGGTAAGCCTGACATCAGTATTGGGGAAAATGCTAGAGTCCATTATAAAAGATGTAATAGCAGAGCACTTGGAAAACAGTGACAGGATCGGACAAAGTCAACATGGATTTACAAAAGGTAAATCGTGCCTGACTAATCTACTGGAATTTTTTGAGGATGTAACTGGTAAAATAGATAAGGGAGAACCAGTGGATGTGGTGTATTTGGACTTTCAGAAGGCTTTCGATAAGGTCCCACATAAGCGATTAGCGTGTAAAGTTAAGGCACATGGGATTGGGGGCAAGGTATTGACTTGGATAGAGAACTGGTTGGCAGATAGAAAGCAGAGTTGGAATAAACGTGTCTTTCTCCGAGTTGCAGGCAGTGACTAGTGGGATACCGCAGGGATCGGTCCTTTGACCCCAGCTATTCACAATATATATTAATGATCTAGACAAGGGAACTAGATGTAATATCTCCAAATTTGCAGACGACACAAAGCTGGGTGTGCGTGTGTGCTGTGAGGAGGATTTGGACAGGTTGGGTGATTGGGCAGAAGCATGGCAGATGCAATATAACGTGGATAAATGTGAGGTTATCCACTTTGGTGTCAAAAACAGGAAGGCAGATTATTATCTGAATGGCAATAGATTGGGAGAAGGGGAAGTGCAACGAGACCTGGGTGTCCTTGTGCACCAGTCGCTGAAGGTAAGCATGCAGGTGCAGCAGGCGGTTAAGAAGGCAAATGGTTGGACTTCGTATTGGGAGGGTTCGAGTACAGGAACAAGGATGTCTTGCTGCAGTTGTACAGGGCCTTGTTGAGACCACACCTTGAGTATTGTGTGCAGTTTTGGTCGCCTTATCTGAGGAAGGATATTCTTGCCATGGAAGGAGTTCAGCGAAGATTCACCAGGCTGATACCTGGTATGGCAGGAATGACGTATGAGGAGAGATTGGGCTTGTACTCGCTGGAGTTTAGAAGAATGAGAGGGGATCTTATTGAAACTTATAAAATTCTGGCAGGACTGGACAGACTAGATGCAGGGAGGATGTTCCCGATGGTCGGGGAATCCAGAACCAGGGGTCACAGTCTAAGGATAAGGGGTAGGCCTTTTAGTACAGAAATGAGGAGGAATTTCTTCACCCAGAGTGTGGTGAACCTGTGGAATTCTCTACCACAGAAGGCAATAGAGGCCAATTCATTAAATATATTCAAGAAAGAGTTGGATATATTTCTTAAGACTAAAGGGGTATGGGGAGAAAGCAGGGACCGGGTACTGAACTTGGATGATCATGGTGATTGCATTGAATGGTGGAGCAGGCCCGAGGGGCCGAATGGCCTACTCCTGCTCCTATCTTCTATGTATGTTTATAATGGACTCTAGCATTTTCCCCACTGCCGATGTCAGGCTTAATTCCCCGTTTTCTCTCTACCACCTTTTTTAAATAGTGGTAGAGAGAAAACAGGAAATGGCCTAGCAAGCCACTCAGTTGTATCAAACCACTACGATAACGTATATTAAGAATAAAACCGGATGGACCACCTGGCATCAACCTAGGCATCAGACTTGGACACGACAAAGGCACACCCAGTCGGCTCTGCAAAGTCCTCCTCACTAACATCTAGTGACTTGTGCCAAAATTGGGAGAGCTGTCCCACAACAGCCTGACATACAGAATCATACCTTTCGGACACCATCCCAGACTCCTCCATCACTATGCTTGGGTTTATCCTGTTCCACCGGCAGAACCGACTCAACAGAGGTGGCGGCACAGAGGTACACACTCCATGTTGAAAAACACTTGGAAGAAGCACTGGTGCAAGGGCATTCTGGGCATACTCTGGGTGGGGGAATTCAATGTTCATCATCAAGAGTGGCTCGGTAGCACCACAATCGAGCTGGCCGAGTCCTGAAGGATATAGCTGCCCAACTGGGCCTGCAGCCGGCGGTAAGAACCAGCACGAGCGAAAAACCCTACATTTCCCCGTCCTCACCAATCTACTTGTCCAAGATGCATCTGTCCATGGTAGTATTGGTAGGAGTAACCACCGGACAGTTCTTGTGGAGACGAAGTCCCCTCTTCACACTGAGGACACCCTCCATCGTGTTGTGTGGCACTACCACCGTGCTAAATAGGTTCAGAACTGATCTAGCAGCTCAAAACCTGGCATCCATGAGATGCTGTGGGCCATCAGCAGTAACAGAATTGCATTCCACCACAATCTCATGGCCTGGCATAACTCTCACTTTACCATCAAACCAGGCGACCAACTCTGGTTCAATGAAGAGTATAGACGAGTATGCGAGGAGCAGCACACGGCGTACCTAAATATGAAGTGCCAACTCGGTGAAGCTACAACACATGCCCCACTACTAGCCACGCCTCTAACCAAGCAGTTCCAGTACTGCTACAACACTGGCATCTAGCTGACAAAATGGAACATTGCCCAAGTATGTCCTGTTCACAGAAAGCAGGACAAATCCAATCTGGCCAATTACCGCCCCATCAGCCTACTCTCAATCATCAGCAAAATGATGGAAGATGTCATGGACAGTGCTATCAAGTATCACTCGCACACCAATAACCTGCTAACCGATGCCCAGTTTGGGTTCCGCCAGGATCACTCAACTCCAGACCTCATTACAGCCTTGGTCCAAACATGGACATCAAGGCAGCATTTGACCGAGTGTGGCATCAAGGGGCCCTAGTAAAATTGAAGTCACTGGGGATCAGGGGGAAAACTCTCCACTGGCTGGAATCATACCTAGCATAAAGGAAGATGGTTGTGGATGTTGGAGGCCAATCAGCTCATCCCCAGGACATCACTGCAGGAGTTCCTCAGGGCAGTGTCTTCGGCACAACCATCTTCAGCTGCTTCATCAATGATCTTCCCTCCATCATAAGATCAGAAGTTGGGATGTTCACTGATGATTGCACAGTGTTCAGTTCAATTTGCAATTCTTCAGATAATGAAGCAGTCCGCATGCAGCAAGACCTGGACAACATCAAGGCTTGGGCTGAAAAGTGGCAAGTAACCTTCGTGCTACAAAAGTGCCGGGCAATGACTATTTCCAACAAGGAAGAGTCTAACCACCTCCCTTTGACATTTAATGGCATTACCTTCGTCTAATTCCCCACCATCAACATCCAGGGGGTCACCGTTGACCAGAAACTTAACTGGACCAGACACACACATACTGTGGCTACAGGAGCAGGTCAGAGGCTGGGTACTCTGTGGCGAGTGACTCACCTCCTGAGCCTTTCCACCACCTACAAGACACTAGTCAGGAGTATGCTGGAATACTCTCCACTTGCTTGGATGAGTGCAACTCCAACAACACTCCCAAAACTTGACACCATCCAGGACAAAGCAGCCCGCTTGATTGGCACCCCATCAACCACCTTAAACATTCACTCCCTCCAGCACCGCCGCAACGTGGCTGCAGTATGTACTATCTAGAAGATGCACTGCAGCAACTTGCCACGGCTTCTTCGACAGTACCTCCCAAACCTGTGACTATTGCCACCTAGAAGGACAAGGAAAAGTTTGGTCAAGGAGGTAGGCTTTAAGAAGCGACTTAAAGGACAAGAGAGAGGCGAACAGGTTTAGGGAGGAAATTCCACAAACCTGTTGTAGGAGATTATGGAGATTGGAAGGGGCGAGACAATGATGGGATTTGAACACAATGAGAATGTATAAATCAACACATTGCTTGATCTGGTGCCAATATAGGTCAGCAACCACAGGGGTGATGGGTGAATGGAATTTGGTGCGAGTTAGGATATGGGCAACAGAGTTGGATGAGCTCAAGTTTAGAGGATGGAAAGTGGGATGCAATCCAAGAGAGCATTAGAGTAGTCGAGCCTGGAGGTAACAGAGGCATGGATGAAGGTTTCAGCAACAGCTTGGCTGGTGCGGGGGTGGAGAAGGGCGATATTATGGAGGTGGAAGAGGTGGTCTTGGTAATGCAGTGGTTATACGGTCAGGATGCCAAGGATGCGAACAGTCTGGTTCACCAATGGTATACAGTTGGGAGGGAGTGGCTCTGGGAGTCTTCAACATGGACTCCAGACCCCATGAAGTCTCATGGCTTCAGGTCAAGCATAGGCAAGAAAACCTCCTGCTGATTACCACCTACCGCCCTCCCTCATGAATCGGTACTCCTCCATGTTGGACACCACTTGGCAGAAGCACTGAGGATAGCAAGGACACAGAATGTACTCTGGGTGGAGGACTTCAATGTCCACCACCAAGAGTGGCTCGGTCGCACCACTACTGACCGAACTGGCCGAGTCCTGAAGGATATAGCTGCCAGTCTGGGCCTGTGGCAGGTAGTGAGAGAACCAACACGAGGGAAAAACCTACTTGACCTCGTCCTCACTAATCTGTCTGTTGCAGGTACATCTGTCCACGTCTGCATTGGTAGCAGTGACCACCACACATTCTTTCTGGAGACGGAAGTCCCGTCTTCACACTAAGGACACCCTCCATCGTGTTGTGTGGTAATACCACCGTGCTAAATGGGATAGATTCAGAACAGATCTAGCAGCTCAAAACTGGGCATTCATGAGGTGCTGTGGGCCATCAGCAGCAGCAGAATTGTATTCCACCACAATCTGTAACCTCATGGCCCCGCATATCCCTCACTACCATTATCATCAAGCCGGGGACCAACCCTAGTTCAATGAAGAGTACAGAAGAGCATGCCAGGAGCAGCAGCAGGCCTACCTAAAAATGAGGTGCCAACCTGGGGAAGCTGCAACACAGGACTACATGCAGGCTAAAGAGCAGAAAAGCAGCTTGCTATAGACAGAGCTAAGTGATCCCACAATCAGCAGATCGGATCAGATCAAAGCTGTCCTGCCATATCCAGTTGTGAATGGTGGTGGACAGTTAAATAACTAACGGGAGCAGGAAGTTTCATGAACATGCCCATCTTCAGTGATGGTGGAGCCCAGCACGCGAGTGCAAAAGACAAGGCTGAAGCGTTTGCAACCATCTTCAGCCAGAAGTGCCGAGTGGATGATCCATATCGGCCTACTCCCGAGGTCCCCACCATCACAGAAGCCAGTCTTCAGCCAATTCGATTCACTCCACATGATATCAAGAAACAGGTGAGCACACTGGATACAGCAAAGCCTATGAGCCCCAACTACATCCCAGCTGTTGTGCTGAAGACTTGTGCTCCAGAATTAGCTGCGCCCCTAACCAAGCTAAGGAGAGAGCGGAGGAGCATCACGGACTTAATCGGAGGCAGCGGGACAGGCGAGAGCGGAGGCAGCAGCAGCAGGACAGGAGAGAGCGAAGGGACGGCGCGGACCAAATCGGAGGCAGCAGCAGCGGAACCTTCCACGGTTTCCAAAAAAAACAAGGTGTGGTGTCACAGGACAGCAGGTAGGTGATTGGTTGGTGAGTATTGAGGTTTTTTTTCCTAAACTAAGACAATGGTTTAAGCTAGGAGTGGGAAACTAACATACTGTATTAAATTTATAGCTTAACTAGTTAAACTAATTAATATAGCTAAATAATTGTTGATTAAAGACTTTAACTAATTAAATAAATAAAATAAGGCTAGACTAAGATATGGCAGAGCAGGTTGTGTGTCTGGAATGCAGTATGTGGTATTTTGTGGACAGCGAGACTATCGCAAGCGAACACGTCTGTAGGAGATGTCTCCATCTCGAATCTCTCTGGCTCAGTCATTGAGCTGGAGTGCGAGTTGGAGACACACCGCCACATAAGGGAGGGGGAGGAATTTCTGGACAGTTTTATCCAGAATACAGTCACACCCCAGAGGAAAGCACATGTTCAGGAAAGGGAGGGTGTGACTGTTAGCAAGACGGATAGCGGGGATTTAGGAGAGGTTGAGAAGGAGGCCCCGCATACACTGGTCCTGTCCAACAGGTACGATGTACTCGCTACCTGTGAGGGCGAGGAGAAAGACTGCAGAGAGGACAGCCACAATGCAGACCAAGAGACTGTGGCTCAGAAGGCTGTTCGGGGGGGGAGAGCAGAATAGAAATGTGGTAGTGATAGGGGACTCTATAATTAGGGGGATAGATAGCGTCCTCTGCAGCCAAGAACAAAAATCCCAAAGGATGTGTTGCCTACTCAGTGCCAGGGTATGGGATATCTCGCGGCGGCTTGGAAAGGGAGGGTGGAAATCCAGTTGTCGTGGTCCATGCTGGAACAAACGTCATAGGTAGGAACAGGGTGGAGGCCCTGCTGAAAGAGTATCCGGAGTTAGGATCTAAATTAAAAAGCAGGACCTTGAGGGTAGTAATCTCTGGATTATTGCCCGAGTCACGTGCAAATTGGCATAGAAGCGAACCGATCAGGAGAATTAACATGTGGCTAAACGGCTGGTGTGGGAAAGAGGGGTTCCTTTTCATGGGACACTGGCACCAGTTCTGGGACGGGCTCCAACTGAACCGGGATGGGACCCGTGTCCTAGCGGAAAGGGTAAATAGGGAGCTGGCAAAGGCTTTAAACTATTAATTTGGGGGGTGGGATCGGCAAGAAACTTAACCAGTCTAAATATAAACAAAACAGGAAAAGAAAGGATAAAGTAAGGGAGGACATTCGCTGGAAGGGAATAAATAATAACAGAAGTCTAAAAAGATAGTTAAACATAAAGTGAGAGGAAATCCTACTAAAAATTAGTTAAACTGTCTGTACAGCAATGCACACAGTGTCTGTAATAAAATAGGGGAGCTGGAGGCAATCATACGTTGCGAGGAACCAGACATAGTGGGATTACTGAGACATGGCTACAGAAAAATCAGGACTGGGGAATTAAACATTGCAGGGTATAACATATTTAGAAAAGATAGGGAGGGAAAAAGGGGAGGTGGAGTAGCTGTACTTATTAGGGATAACATAATGGCAGTAGAAAAAAGTGATGCAAATATCAACAAGACAAAAATAGAATCAATATGGCTAGAGATAATAAAAGATAATAAAGGATCAATCACACTGATAGGTGTAGTCTACAGATCACCTAATAGTGGAAGGGAGGTGGAGGAAGAAATATGCAGACAAATTAGGGAAATGTGTAAAAAACATAGAATAATAATCATGTGGGATTTCAACTACCCTGATAATTGAACAGGAGAGGTAGAAACATAGAAAAACAGGAGCAGGAGTAGGCCATTCGGCCCCTCGAGCCTGCTCCGCCATTCAATATGATCATGGCTGATCCTCTATCAATTCAATTCAATTCAAATCGCTTTATTGGCATGACAAGGTACATCTTATGTTGCCAAAGCATCGAAAAACATTCATGGTTGTACACAAAAATACAGATCTATCCATACAGTGTATAAACAGATATATCCCTGAGTGTATAAATATACATTCATATAATTTGTATATACTCTTTTCTTATATTTAGTGGTTGTTCCTCTGTTTATGGCAAGCTGTAACATAGTGTGCCGCTAATGTTACACAATTTCTCTCTTCCCCCTAGTAGGTATGGGAGTTTTTGGTCGTCATTCAAATTTCTGAATTCCGGGCATATTTTTGTGAATTTTGGGTAGAAATTCTCCCTTATGCCCTGATATTTTCTACAAGCTGTGAGGAAGTGCATCTCTGTCTCCACCACTCCCTGACTGCAGTGAGAGCATATCCTGTCCTCTCTTGGTAGCCGGGTCTGCCTGTGTCTACCTTTTTCGATTGCCAGGCTAGGTTCACTAAGTCTGTACATTGTCGAGGTTTTTCTCGGTTTGCTATCCTTTACCATGGTCAGGTAATCAGCCATGTTGTATTGTCTGTTTAGGGCCAAGTAGCAATTGAGTTTGCTTTGGGTTTTTGTTGTTTCTGTCCAATATGACAGATATTTTTCCTTTTGCTTAGCGACGATTGTGTTGGGTCGAATTCTTTGTGTTACGCTGTCACTGTCCTGGGGCTGGCTATTGTTAGTAGTGTTAGTAGTTACTTCACTGAGTCCCAGGACTAGTTGACTGAGGGTATTCTTCTTTATGGTCCTCTCTTGGCATTTCAGGGCTTCGTAATGATAGCATTGGGGGTTGCTCATTTCTAGGTGTTTCCAAAATTTGGTGGCTCTTTTTTGGATAGTGATTATTAATGGATATTGGCCTAGTTCTGCCCTGCATGCATTGTTTACGGTTTTCCTTTGAGTCCGGAGGATACTTTTACAGAATTCTGCATGTAGGATCTCAATTGGGTGTTTGTCCCATTTTGCAAATTCTTGTGTTAGCGGGCCCCACACCTCACTGCCATAGAGTGCAATTGGTTCAATTACTGATTTAAAAATTTTGAGCCAAATGCTAATCTCAATACCATATTCCCACTCTCTCCCCATACCCCTTGATGCCTTCTTAAATATATTCAGTGACTTGGCCTCCACAGCCTTCTGTGGTAGAGAATTCCACAGGTTCACCACCACCTGAGTCCTAAATGTCCTACCCTGTATCCTGAGACTGTGACTCCTCATTCTAGACCCCCCAGCCAGGGGAAACATCCTCCCTGCATCCAGTCTGTCTAGCCCCGTCAGAATTTTATACGTTTCAATGAGATCCCCTCTCATTCTTCTAAACTCTAGTGAATACAGGCCTAGTCGACCCAATCTCTCCTCATACGACAGTCCTGCCATCCCAGGAATCAGTCTGGTGAATCTTCACTGGTAGGTAAAGGAGATAAGGGAATGGAGTTCCTACAGTGTGTACAGGACTCCTTTCTAACCCAATATATAAAAAGCCCAACAAGGGAGAATTTGCTATTAGATCTAGTAATGGGGAATGAACCAGAACAGATAAAAGAAGTAAAAGTAGGGGAACATATAGGCAATAGTGACCATAATATAATACGCTTTAAGATGATATAATTGAGAAGGACATAAGTATGACAAAAATCAGGTTAATAGATTGGAGAAAAGCTGATTTTTGAGGGGCTGAGAATAAAACTTATGGGGGGGGGCGCTGCAGTTAATGGGCAACAATTTTGGCAAACAACGATGTAGAACAGCAATGGGAAGCATTTAAAATGGTGTTCGACAGAGTGCAGGAAAAATATATTCCGCTGAAAGGAAAGAACAAACTAAACAATAATGAGTGTTATAAAAAGGATATAGAGGCACTGGAGGGTGCAGAGAAGATTTACAAGGATGATACCAGAAATGCGAGGGTATACATATCGGGAAAGGATGAACAGGCTGCGTCTCTTTTCTCTTGAAAAAAGAAGGCTGAGGGGTGACCCAATAGAAGTCTCTAAAATTATGAAAGGTTTTGATAGAGTGGATACAGAGAGAATGTTTCCACTTGTGGAGAAGAGCATAACTAGAGGCCATCAATATAAGATAGTCACCAAGTAATCCAATAGGGAATTCAGAAGAAACTTCTTTAGCCAAAGAGTGGTGAGAATGTGGAACTCGCTACCACAGGGAGTGGTTGAAGTGAAAAGTATATTTAAGGGGAGGCTAGACAAGCATATGCGGGAAAATGGAATAGAGGGTTATGCTGATAGATTTAGATGAGGAAAGACGGGAGGAGGCTCGTGTGGAGCATAAATGCCGGCATGGACTGGTTGGGCCGAACGGCCTGTTTCTGTGCTGTATATCCCATGTAAGCTGTTCCAGTACAGTTACAACAGTGGCATCTACCTGACAATGTGGAAAACTGCCGAGCTATCTCCTGGCCACAAAATGCAGAACAAATCCAATCCGGCCAATTACAGCCCCATCAGTCTACTCTCCATCATCAGCAAAGTGACGGAAGGTGTCGTCGACAGCGCTATCAAGCGGTACTTACTCACCAGTAACCTGCTCGCTGATACTCAGTTTGGGTTCCGCCACGACCACTCGGCTCCAGACCTCATTACAGCCATGGTCCAAACGTAGACAAAAGAGTTGAATTTCAGAGGTGAGGTGAAAGTGACTGTCTTGACATCAAGACAGCATTGGACTGAGTGTGCCATCAAGGAGCCCCGGTAAAATTGAAGTCAATGGGAATCTGGGGGGAGTCATACCTAGCACAAAGGAAGAGGGTTGTGGTTGTTGGAGGTCAATCATCACAGCCCCAGGGCATCACTGCAGGAGTTCCTCAGGGCAGTGTCCTAGGCCCAACCATCTTCAGCTGCTTCATCAATGACCTTCCCTCCATCATAAGGTTAGAAGTGGGAATGTTCACTGATAATTGCAGTGTTCAGTTCCATTTGCAGCTCCTCAGATAATAAACCAGCCCATGCCCACAAGCAGCAAGACCTGGATGGCATTCAGGCTTGGGCTGATGTGTGATGAGAATGCTACTTGCCACTTAAGGTCCAGGCAATGACTATCTCCAGCAAGCAAGAGTCTAACCA
The DNA here is from genome assembly GCF_052327205.1 of Somniosus microcephalus. NCBI lineage: Eukaryota > Metazoa > Chordata > Chondrichthyes > Squaliformes > Somniosidae > Somniosus > Somniosus microcephalus. The sequence continues at coordinate 75,390,781 of NC_140987.1, read as the reverse complement.
CCGCCCTTTTGACACTCAATGGCATTGCCATCGCAGAATCCCCCACCATCAACATCCTGGAGGGGGTCACCATTGACCAGAAACTTAACTGGACCAGCCACACACATACTGTGGCTACAAGAGCAGGTCAGAGGCTGGGTATTTTGCGACGAGTGACTCACCTCCTGACTCCTCAAAGCCTTTCCACCACCTACAAGACACTAGTCAGGGGTGTGCTGGAATACTCTCCACTTGCCTGGATGAGTGCAACTCCAACAGTCAAGAAGCTCAACACCATTCAGGACAAAGCAGCCCACTTGATTGGCACCCCATCCACCACCTTAAACATTAATTCTCTCCACCACCAGTGCATTGTGGCTGCAGTGTGTACCATCTCCAAGATGCACTGCAGCAACTCACCAAGGCTTCTTTGGTAGCACCTCCTAAACCCGTGACCTCTGCCACCTCGAAGGACAAGGGCAGCAGGTGCATGGGAACACCCATCATCTGCAAGTTCCCCTCCAAGTCACACAGCATCCTCACTTGGAAATATATCACTTGTTCCTTCATCGTCACTGGGTCAGAATCCTGGAACGCCCTCCCTAACCGCACCATTGGAGTATCTTCACCATAGGGACTGCAGAGGTTCAAGAAGGTGCTCGCCACCACCTTCTCGAGGGCAATTCGGGATGGGCAATAAATGCTAGCCTTGACAACGATGCCTATATCCCAGGAACGAATGGCCAGGGAGTGGAATGGAGCCGGTGGCTGGGGAAAGGAGTTTGTGGTGGAGACTGAAAACAATGGCTTCGGTCTTGCCAATATTTAATTGGAGGAAATTTCTGCTCATCCAGTACTGGATGTCAGACAAGCAGGATGACAAATTAGAGTAGTGGAGGGGTCGAGAGAAGTGGTAGTAAATCCAATATGATTAAAAGCTGTCTTCTGTTTGGGTTCAAACAGACCATGAGTGAGAAGTCATTGCATCAACTGATCTTGCTTGATGCTGTCCACAATTATTGTTTCAGTAGGCAAAAAATGTAATCCCAATTCCGACACAAGTTCCATTTATAATTTCATTTAACCCTTGGACTGCTGGCAGCCATCTTCCTGGATCAGTTGGCTTCAATTTTCAGCTTTGGCACTATGAACTGAAGCAAATAGTAACATTATGTTAATAAAGCTACTCTAATGTCAGGATTTTTATTGCTGTCACATTATTTATAAGCTACAAAAATAACTGCTAAAAAAATGCATTTTATTCAGCAAATCTGAAAGCGAAGTATCTGAAATTTTCCGCCTGGAGACGCTGCTTGTATTTTGGTTTCAAGTTTTAACGTGCACTAAAAAGGAAACCTGAATTGTGACTTTTGGAGCCGTAGTACTTATTCTTCCCCCAAGGGTCATTCTGACAAGTGGTAACTTTGCTGTGGGTCATGTATTTAAATTAATCGAACATAGATAAAAGTCTTTTCCCTTTTCACTGCCTTTATTTATAAGCTCCTTCATTGTTCAAAATATAATTTCTTTAGTTGCTGAATTACTGATACATTCTAATAGATTTTTTTCTTCGCTAAATGTAATGTTTTCCTCTCCAGGAGCGGTAATGAAGAGAAGCTCATGGCATTGCTTACTCCGTTAAATGTAAACTGTCATGCCAGTGACGGAAGAAAGGTAAGAATATGTACTTGGTTTTCCACCTTAATTACCTAAAGCGGAGGTGTACAGGAACAAAGTAAAGAGCCAAACCTTGGTTGACTGGAAAGATGTTGGGTCGACTTAATTTCAGTGTTCAGACCTGTAGCAGCACGTACCAGTAAATTGTCAGATTACTTGATGTTTATAGTCACCCACCAGCCCCCACACAAAACTATGGAAGGTGGGATATTTAAATTATAGTTTGTGTCATCACTAGGATGTCACTAAAGCATGCAAGTATTATGTTCACTGGAACTGTGGGTAAACAAGCTGCAGTTTGCTTGGAGAGAGCATCTTGTGGTGTATAAACACAAGTGAAATACTGGTGTTTGTAGGCCCATCGCCAGTAGTGGCAGTGGTGGGCGCAAATTGAGGTGTTGAATTGAGGATCTCCAGACATGTATTGCGCAATATTTAAAAAGTATTGGCTTAAATGTTATGAATTTTCCTATAGTGTAGCAGTATCAAATGTATTAAATACCTTAGTGACAACACCGATAGTGATATTTTTGTTTGTCTACTAGTGATGCATTTAAATCTTGCATTAGACCAGGGGCGTCAAACTCAATTTATATGGTGGGCCTGATCCGACATCCTGGCATTCGGCATGGGTCACATTCAGCAAAAGCTATTTGGACACACTGGGGTACGAATTGTTATACATGTCGCCCATTTTACACCCCAAAACGGACACAATGTATACCAATTTCTGGGCACGAGGTCCTGGACCTAATCTGCGCCAGCTGCATTATCACTGCCATATTGGTCCTTACTGTTTTTAAGCATCCTTGCCAGCTGTCTGAAATCAGCATTGGATCAATTTAAATATGCAAAGAAGGGTCCTGGGCCTGTTTAAGGACCCTTCTGTAAAATGCGTGAAAAACTAGGTGGAGCATGTGTCATGCAATCTCCCAACTAGTTTTCAAGTTCTGCAGTGGCCTAAACAACAGTCCTTAGATGACCACTGGAGGCTGCTGAAGAAATGGTGGGGAAAGTATTTTTACTTTCCCTTCTGTGGAGCGTGGAGGAGCAGGAGTGGGCTGCTGCCAGCCCATACTCTGCCTTCCTGTATCTAACTCCTCCATGTGTTGGAGCTTACAATGTAAAATCAGGGCTGCAGCTCCCTGTGTGCAGTGAGAATCCTCCGTCTCTGTCCTCTTGTTCTCCATTCGCCCGCCAGTGGAAACAATCTTTCACTATTTACCCACAGTAAGATCCCCAGGTTTCACTCGGCCCTTTACTGGCTGCTCCTCTCTCGGTGCCTCTCCGACTCAGCGCCTCTCCCACTCCGCATGTTGCTGCTGCTGTTCCCGGCTCTGCAGAAAATGCTGTGCCCCAAGCCCACCCCACCCCATTCCCCAGACCTCTGTTCCTCCCCTCAACTCCACTGCAATCTCACGACCCCCATTCCCTAGTCTACTTCTCCTCCTCCAAGACCCCCTCTCCGACTGCAATCCCCTGCTCCTCCCCTCAACTCCACTGCAATCTCACGACCCCCATTCCCTAGTCTCCTCCTCCTCCAAGACCCCCTCTCCGACTGCAATCCCCTGTTCCTCCCCTCAACTCCACTGCAATCTCACGACCCCCATTCCCTAGTCTCCTTCTCCTCCTCCTCCAAGACCCCCTCTCCGACTGCAATGCCCTGTTCCTTCCCTCAACTCCACTGCAATCTCATGACCCCCATTCCCTAGTCTCCGTCTCCTCCTCCTCCAAGACCCCGTCTCCGACTGCAATCCCCTGCTCCTCCCCTCAACTCCACTGCAATCTCACGCCCCCCATTCCCTAGTCTCCTCCTCCAAGACCCCCTCTCCGACTGCAATCCCCTGCTCCTCCCCTCAACTCTGCTGCAATCTCACGCCCCCCCATTCCCTAGCCTCCTCCTCCAAGACCCCCTCTCCGACTGCAATCCCCTGTTCCTCCCCTCAACTCCACTGCAATCTCACGACCCCCATTCCCTAGTCTCCTTCTCCTCCTCCAAGACCCCCTCTCCGACTGCAATCCCCTGTTCCTCCCCTCAACTCCACTGCAATCTCACGACCCCCATTCCCTAGTCTCCTTCTCCTCCTCCAAGACCCCCTCTCCGACTGCAATCCCCTGCTCCTCCCCTCAACTCCACTGCAATCTCACGCCCCCCATTCCCTAGTCTCCTCCTCCAAGACCCCCTCTCCGACTGCAATCCCCTGCTCCTCCCCTCAACTCCACTGCAATCTCACGCCCCCCATTCCCTAGTCTCCTCCTCCAAGACCCCCTCTCCGACTGCAATCCCCTGCTCCTCCCCTCAACTCCGCTGCAATCTCACGCCCCCATTCCCTAGTCTCCTCCTCCAAGACCCCCTCTCCGACTGCAATCCCCTGTTCCTCCCCTCAACTCCACTGCAATCTCACGCCCCCCATTCCCTAGTCTCCTCCTCCAAGACCCCCTCTCCGACTGCAATCCCCTGTTCCTCCCCTCAACTCCACTGCAATCTCACGCCCCCCATTCCCTAGTCTCCTTCTCCTCCAAGACCCCCTCTCCGACTGCAATCCCCTGCCCGAGACTCAACCTCCCTGCACCTTTTGCAAATCCCAGTCTCTATTCACCCTCTCCCAGCCCTGCACCTCTCCAGGCTTTGTCATCTCTCCCTTCCATTAGCTGGTCTTGTTTCTGGTCACCCCTGAACAGGGGCTGGCTCTCTGTGCGGGCGGCGGATGATGTCGCACGGAAGATCGGGGGGCTTGCTGCAGCACAAAGTTTAAAAAGGCGCAATTCTCCTGGGCTGAGAGAAGCAGTACCTGGGAGATTCGGCAACCCTAAGTATAGCACGCTGCAGGCTGGATGAAATACTGCTGCGGGCTGTATGTTTGACACCCCTGTATTAGACCAATATTAAACTTGTTATAATTCATAAGCCACTTACTTTTGGAAAGTGCGTTGTTCCAGTAATGCACATGGTATGTTCTTGACCTTGTTATTACTGTCTTTGGGGAGAGCTCTGGTTGATTTGAATGTTTTCATTTGTTAGTATATTGGCCTATCTGTCGCAAGGTGGAAAGCCTGACTAGATGGGAGTGCATTTCAGTAGAAGTGGTTTCCATCAGTGGCAGAAGGAGATGAAGAACAACAATCTTCAGGTCAACTTCACCCATCTGTTTCTGTGCCCTGTTTTTCATCAAGTGGCATTGGCATTAGCTGTGAAATCCATGGCCCAATTTTTTTACTTGATGAAGTAAAGTATGAGCTAGGAAGGCAGGAGATAAAAATCATCAGAAGCGCATTTGGGGCTCCCCTCAAAAAGGGATGGTGGCATGCACTAAATTTATATTTAAATTCAACGTAAGTTTACGTTGCCAACCTGACTAGTAACATATTTTAATATAAGCATTTCAGAAACTAATCCTAAAATCTCTGCTGTAACAAAACCTGAACTATTTTTGCACACGATGCATGTGAAGTATTTTGTTAGCATAAACCCTCGTTACTTTAACAGTGTTTCACTGATATTTAAAGTGCTTGAATATTCTATGCTAATTTTGTTACAAAATTGAGATTTGCTAATGACAGAAAGTCGACCATTCTATCAAATCAGAATATTTTTCTATGTTCTCATACAACTATTGGTCAGCTGGCTACCTTTGCTGACTTAATCATTTCATGTGTTAAGTGCCTGCTACATTTACCGTGCAATTCTTAGGGTGCAGTATTGTAGTTTTCACGTGTATATTGTGGAAAGAGAAGAAATTGGAGTGGCAAGTTTTCAGTAAAGATTGGAGAAACAGTTCATAAATTATGCATTGAAAATTAATACAATAAGCAGTAGAAAAGCAAATCAGACAGCTTTTGCACTATTGCTTTTTGTAACAATGGATAGTGCTTGGGTTTCTCTGGATCAAATGTGGTATAAAGTAAAGTTAATATTTTATGTTAAGTTTTGCACCTCGCAAGGTATTTGCATGTCTTAGGTTACACAGAATGGCCGCAATAACTCAAATAACAATGTTTTCTTAATGAACTACTTGAGTGTTAAGAATGTTATACATAGTTTACTATCACTAATGTTTTTGCGCAAACCTAAGCTCAGACTGGTATATAGTGATTACTTTTACTAAATAAGAATTTTTTTTCATTTTTGACATTGCAGACTGCAGAACCTCACCCCATCAGTCTACGATGTAGAAATGGAAATATGGTACACTTCTTATGCACTATGGTTATTTACTGATACTGCAGTGTCAAATCTACGGTCTGTGACTTGTTCAAAAATTTTATATCCATAATTTAATGGATGTGGGATATATAAGTAAATGGCTGATTATATGTAAAGTTTAAATATTGCAGCTTGCAGTGTTGCCAGTCCATGTATTCACTCCCTTTTGTTTCCCCTCCCTCTGTCCTAATTTCACCTCCATGGTTTCTGACAAAAATGCTCGACTTAGTGCATTTTGGAAATGAATACCAACTTGTGTGTGGATCAGGATGCTACTTTATTTATGATTATGTTGCTGATACCTTGCTGAAGTAGCATGATTTGCTGGCTAAAATATATGTAGTCTGTAATGTATAAAATATTAGGTTTCAAGATGCTTGTGACCAGAGCTGAGATAGCTATGATTTTAATAAAAGTTTATCGTTTTTTCTGAGTCATGGCCCTCTGGATCATAAAAACGTGGCTACGCTGCCAATGATTTTTTAATCCATTGATTTCAATGGACAGCAAATAGCGGGCACTGCACCTGCGGTTTTCTGATCTGTGCTCATGGCAGGCCAGGTACCTCTGAGGACTTGGAAAATCTGTTTTTATACATAGATGCACAAGAAAAATTCAAACTGGTGAAAATGCTCAATAGACATCTGCCCAGATTTCATTGTAGATTCTTCTATAACCTAGGGAAAACCTTACATGGTAGCTAGAGATAAGGAAACATATGTAATTGAGCACTTAGATAGCAGTTCTTCAGTGAATGCTTGAAAAATGTTATACAACACTCAAATCCTAAACGAGTTACATAATGCACCTCATTTTCAAGCTATAAATCTCCTCGTCCCAAAGAAGTTTTAAGATAAACACACTTATTACCTGCGGTCAGTTGATGTAATGCTGGCTTGCCATTCAGACATCTTGGCTTGAAATCCTAAGCATTGACTCATTCTTGCGTTGTGCACATGGCCAAATGTTGACCGTTCCTGCTGAGTCACGAGGTAGATTCCAGGTAAAAATTGGAAGGGAGGGAAAACTCCATTCTTAGGTTTTTTGTGCATCCTGTTGGACGGTGAAGATCAGCGTGAAGACGGAAAGATGGGAACTAGATGTACAGTTACCAAACGGATATAAATTTCTCCTTTCACTGGTTTCACGGCAAGGTTGGAGACGGAATAAATTGGGCCTTTGTGAAGTTATTTCTTGTGCTACATGGGGGAGTTTGGACATGAGGGCATAAAGTTGCTGATAGATTGCTGATGCTGTTTTTTGTGCATTGTGTGCAGAATTTCACAAACAGCTATACAATAGAAACAGCACAGATTACAAGAACTCAAATACTGTAGCTTCAAACTGATGGCTTTCTTTCAAGGTAGCAGTGGAATGACAAAATGTCTAACCTTGCACTTGAATAGACTTTTATTTTTAATAAACTGGAGGGGAAGAAATTCCTGCACAGAGATCAAGGTTGAATGTCCGGCCCGACCAAAGGGATATCGTTGAGGGTTATTTTGTATAGACCAATGGGACTACAGCAGTGATATGCCATCTTGATGAACTTATATGAAAATACACATACAAAATATGCTACGAGTTGTAAATACAGATGTCTTTTCCTTGATGTAAAAATGCTGACACTTGGATTTTGTTTCCTCGTCAACTTCTTTCGAAAGTGGGTGTAGGAATCTGTGCATCACTGTAGGTACTTAACAGGATAGTGACCCACATACACACTTCATTCAGCTGAGAAGAATATATGCTTCAGGTCTGTGCATTCAGATTCAAGGCGGAAACTTTATGGAGATCAAAAGTTTTTACCATTTGCTATTTTGACTATTGATAGTTTCTTGAGTATGCATGTGATTGAGCATTTGTCCATTTTCTTTTGTGGCCTCAGTGGAGTAAATTTATTCTATATTTTTACCTTTTATGCCCGTCAGCTTTGTATGGTCATATAGTGGGTTTCTGTACATCTCGTTTTATTCTCCTCTTTCTATCGCCGCTCTTTTCCCCTTTCTCCCCGTGACTCAAGTGTGCTGTATTCAACCCCTTGCTAAACTCGGATGGCAAATATGGAATCGGCCCTTTCCAGAACCTGACCCTTAACTAAAAAATGCATCCTTACACTTGGTTGCCAGGTCTGTTCACTTATCAGGTTTTGCAGCTTTCATCCCTTGTGGATGGAAGATCCATAGGAGAACACACTATATTACTGAGCTTCACATTGTGCCTACAATGTCATAAGAATTAGGAGCAGGAGTAGGCCATACGGCCCCTCGAGCCTGCTCCGCCATTCCGTAAGATCTTTGAACTCAACTCCACTTTCCTGCCCTATCTCCATATCCCTTGATTGCCCATGAGCCCAAAAATCTATGTATCTCAGCCTTGAATATACTCAATGACTCAGCATCCACAGCCCTGTGGGGTAGAGAATTCCAAAGATTCACAACCCTCTGAGTGAAGAAATTCCGCCTCATCTCAGTCTTAAACGGCTGACCCCTTATCCTGAGACTATGCCTCCTAGTTCTAGACTCTCCAGCCAGAGGAAACAACCTCTCAGCATCTACTCTGTCAATCCCCCTCAGAATCTTTTACGTTTCAGTGAGATCACCTCTCATTGTTCTAAACGCCAGAGCGTATAGGCCCAATCTACTCAATCTCTTCTCATATAGGACAACCCTCTCATCCCAGGCATCAATCTAGTAAACCTTTGTTGCACTGCTCCAAGGCAAGTATGTCCTTCCTCAGATAAGACGACCAAAACTGTGCACAATACTGCAGGTGCGGTCTCACCAAAGCTCTGTACAATTGTAGTGAGACCTCCTTACTCTTGTACTCCAACCCCCTTGTAATAAAGGCCAACATGCCATTTGCCTTAGTTATTGCTTGCTGTACCTGCATGCTAACTTTGTGTTTCCTGTACAAGAACACCTAAATCTCTCTGAATGCTTTTTGTCTAATGATTAACACTGATGGAGAATCTCAATCTTATTCTCCATAAATACATCACATGCTCTTTTAGTCTTAAATTCCTTCAGCTCAACAGTTATAAGTCCTGTTTTAGTTTCATAAATCCATCATATAAGTATTGAAGTTTGTTTTCTCTTTAATCTGACCAGTGATTTCCCTCCCTTTGCCTCCTCTCTTGAAAGTGTGTATTGTTCCACAGTCACCATTGGTGTATAGTTTCAGGGGCACCATTGGCCTCTGGTATCTTTCCCCAGTGGCCATTATCTGTGTGAACCTTTGACACTGAGTGTAGGCATACGATTTGAATGGGAGCCATCCCAGATGAGCTGGATCCTGTCAACATCTGAAGTCCACTGCTAGATCAGGAGCAGGATCCCAGTCTGATTTCCACTCTCCAACCCTGTATGGCTCAACTGCTCACTAGCAAATTTACTGAGTCAATGGACACATTTGGGAGTTTCTAGTCTGAAGTTGTCCTGCAATTCCATCTTTAGAGATCTTTTTGCCATTGCACCCCTCTCAAGATTAGTGAAATTATGTTTCAGCTTGGCACGCTGTACAAATAAGATTTAAAAAAATTGTGCAAGTCTGGGCAATTTCATTTCATTTACCAATGAAAGAAGATAACTTCATCAACAACAAATGCATTAGATGTCGTCTTAGAGCTTAGTGATGAATATTAGGCTGATGGGCACCAAATGAAACGGATATTCACTCACTGTAGCTATACCACTTCATCTGTTAATCTAGATTCCATTTTTAGACAACTGAAAATCTAGAATCTCATCTTGTCTGAGACACCTCTTGCTCCCTTGATCCTATTCCCACTAAACCGCTGACCACCCAAGTTCACTTCCTGGCCCCCATGCCAACTGACATTGTAAATGATTCCCTCTCCTCTGGTGCTGTTCACTGAGTTTCAAAACTTCCATCTTCAAAAAAACCCACCCTTGACCCCTCTGTCCTTGCAAACTACCGCCCAATCTCCCTTTCCCTTTGAAGTCCTTTAACGTATTGTCACCTAAATCCATACCCATCTTTCCTGCAATCTCTCCAATCAGGATTCCGTCCCTCCCATGGCACTGAAAGGGTCCAAATCATAGTCTAAAATTTTGTCCTCTGATTGTGACTGTGTTGTATTTTCTCTCGTCGACTTCTCTGCAGCCTTTGACATGGTCGATCACACTGGCCTCCTCCAACACCTCACCTCTGTTCTCCAGTTCAGTGGGACTGCGCTCGCTTGGCTCCACTCTTATCTATCTGATCGTAAACAGAACATCTGCTGCAATGGTTTCTCTTCCTGCCACCACACCGTTACCTTTGGGGTAGACCAGTGATCTATCCTTGCCCCTCTCCTCTTTCTTATCTACATACAGCCCCTTGGCGACATCATCTGACGACATGGAGTCAGCTTCCACATGTATTCTGATGACACACAGCTCTACCTTTCCACCACCTCTCAATCTCTCCAATGCTTCTGTGCTTGCTGTCAGATTGCTTGACCGACATCAGTCCTGGATGGGCTGCAATTTCTTCCAGGTAAACATTGTAATGATCCAAAGCAATTGTCTTTGGCTCCTGCTGCAAAATCCATACTCTTGCCATCGATTCCATTCACCTCCCTGACCACTGTCTCCGATTGCATCCTTGTGCCATTTAATTAATCTCTGCTTTCCTATTTATACTTGCATGCTACCAAGCTAGATTTTACTCTTATGGATGTATGGAGGATGCATATTATTTGAAGGACAAAGATCCCCCTACAAGGGAGATCATCTTTTCAGAAGGTAAAGCTCTTCAATGTGCCCATATAGCTTTCTGTAAGATGGTCCCGTCTATTTCAGAGGGTGCAGATAAATATCTTTATTGAGTTCCCATTTGCAATGTTTCAATAGTGTCCCTGTTGACACACCGTTATTAGTCTGCTCAAATGGGTGTGGAAACCTATTCTGAAGGTTTGTCGGAAATTACTGCAGTAGTTGTACTTTTACAAAAGGGCTTAGCTCTTATGGTCTTGTACAGTAATAAAAATGTTATTGCCCCCAGTGACATGAATATGACTGGAATATTCCACCCCAAACTCTGTAGCAAAGTCTGCTATTTCCACCTCCATAACATCGCCATCTCCACCCTGCCTCAGCCTGTCTGCTGCTTTTCATCCACCTGTTTATTACCTCCAGACTTGACTGTTCCAATGATTTTCTGGCCGGCCTCCCATCCTCCATGCTCCGTAAACTTCAACTCATCCAAAACTCGCCCTACCCTACGCTAAGTCCCGGCCACTCATTACTCCTGTCTGTGTCAACCTACATTGGCTCCTGGTCCCCCCAATGCTGTAAATTAAAAATTCTCATACTTGTGATTAAGTCCCTTCTGGCTTTCCCCCTCCCCATCTATGTAACCTCCTCCAGTCCTACCACCTACCCCCATCCCAGAACTCTCCATTCCTCCAACTTTGAGCTCTTGTGCATTCTCCCTCGTTTTGCCCCACCATTGACAGCCATGCCTTCAGCTGCTCTCCATAAACCTAACCAACCTCTCCACTGTCCTCCTCCTTTAATACCCTCTTTAAAACCCACTTCTTTGACCAGGCCTTTGGTCACCCCTCTTATATCTCCTTCTCTGGCTCAGCATCCATTTTTCTCTGATTACGCCTTTGTGAAGTGCCTTGGGATGTTTTTCTTTGTTAAAGGCATTCTAAATGCGAGTTGTTCTAAGGTGATCATATGGAATAATCTTCACTCTTTCACTAAAAGCTGTTTTCTGGGCTTTTCTTTCAAAAAACAGACTCATTGATCCTTGGGTAGGGTAAGCATCAAATTGTCTTGCGTTGTTGGCACTTCTGTGGTATAGGCCAAGAAGGGAACAAAGTGAGAGAACCCATCTTTCTGATACGGTTTTCCTCACTCTGAATACAGTTCCTACTCTTCTTCCCAACTGCTTTAAACACAAACTTGGAGTGTTTAGACTTAGTTATTTAATTTCAACTTATTGTTCCAAGCTGTCTTGGAAAAGACCTGAGGACTATCTGTGGGCATTTATTGAACTGTAGGATTGGGGAAAGACCTACAGGTTCAGAGTAGGAAACTTTTAATAAACACCTTTTTAGTGATTTCCTCCATGGGTCTGTCTGAAAGTATATGTAGGATAAACATTGCAAGAATGAAGACAATGCAGTGGTCACCTTTGGCAAGAAAGTTCAACTATTTTCTCGGCTGTTTCAATGCACAGGAGAGTTAAGTTTCATTTCTTTACTGAACTCATCTTTGTATCTCTTGAGGGAGCTAGGATTCATTCAAGACCGTTTCCAAATAATTTGTAATGAACTATGTTTTTGCTATTTGTTTTACCTAAAGGTAGAGTAGCCTTTCCAAACCAAAGGGGCGTTTCTCTAAGTTGTGCAACACCATTTAAAAAAATTAAGTATCTCCCACACGCCATGGGAGTAAAGCCTAGCTTGAATGGTTTTGGGGAAACCATACACGTAGTACGGACATAAAAATTTCATGGTAGTGTTGCACATGATCTTGTACATCATGTCTGAAAAAAATCTCCAGGACTTGCACCATTGTGCTATTTCATTAAATGGTTGCATTCTCTGCTTGCCTAATTTTTATACGCGTGCTACCAAGTTAGGTTTTATTTCGATGGGTGTATGGAGAATGCATATCTCCCTACAAGGGAGATCATCTTTTCAGAAGGTAAAAATCTTTAATGTGCCCATATAGCTTTTCCTAAGATGGCCCTGTTCATTTAAGAGGATGCATATAAATAGCTTGCAATAAAGGATATTTGCAATGTTCCAATCGTGACCCCGTTGACGCCATTATCGGACTGCTCAACTGGGTGTGGAAACGGGTTCTGAAGGTTTGTAAGAAATTACTGCAGCAGTTGAACTTTTACAAAAGTGCTCAGCTCTTATGACCTTGTACAAACAATAAAAATGTTAATGCCCCCAATGACATGAATGTGACAGTATTATCTAGTAGTTGGTAGTTAAAGAAAGATTCAGAGATACAGTAATGAAAAGAAATGGGTGTTTATAAACCAAACATGGAATAAAAGTCAATCTCAAATGCTCATGGATAGTTGTTAAGGAATGAAAGTCTGCTCAAGGTCTAGCCAGATTGTAGGAAATCTGTCCTTGTATCATATTATAGCCATAGAACTGCTTTGGGAAACATTGACCCTGCAACAGAAGTGCCTATGTGGATCTTTTAGGTGAATTACAGTTGTCTAAATTAGTGCTGCGTGCCTTATTGCCAATTAATCAGATATAGCCAATCCTGAACTTTGGACTGCAGCCAACTTCAACTGAGTACGGAAAATCCAAAAGTAGTCCTTTTACCGGGATCTGGGGCAGGGGGAGGGGGAAAGGAGATAAGGTTTGATTATAAATTGAAATCTGTGGCATTCAAATTTCAGTTTTGCCAGATGTCTACTACCCATGGATTGGTGGCGCACTGTTTTGGTTAGCCAAGACCGAGGTGAACCACTGCTGAATGAATACCATCCTTAAATAGAAATACATAGAAGTTACAACACTGAAACAGGGCATTTGGCTCAACCAGTCTGTCAGTTTTTGACCTCCATGCAAGCCATAGTCGTAATCGCATTTATTCGCCCTGTTACCATATCCCTTTATCCCCTTTTTCTTCATCCACCAATCCAATTTAATCTTGAATGTTGACATTGTTTTTGACTCAACCACTAACCCTGGAAATGAATTTCACAGCCTCACAACTCTAAAGAAGTTTCTTTTACTCTCTGTGCTAAATCTCTTATATTTAATCTTGTATCGATGGTTCTTTATTCTACACCCCAAAACTACTGGAAACAATCTGCTTCTAGCTACTGTGTCCTAGTCTTTCATAATTTTAACATTTTTATCATGTTGCATAAACTACGTTATTATTCTGATGAAAAAAGCTCCAATTTTCCAAGTACTTGGGTTATTGGGCAGTTGATGTCACTGTATATATCTCCGGAGCATAAACAAGACACAAAGATTGAGGTCAGGAGCAAACATATTCTGAGTGCAAACATTGAGTTGACTCCTCGTCTGGAACCTGATCGTTACCAATTGCATTTTCAGCTGACAGTGAAAGATATTTATATTACGGTTGCAATCCTCTCTGAAAGGATGAGGAGCTGGAAGGCAGAGAGCACTAAGCCAATTCTCTCAAAGTTTCTTCTACAAATAGTTTCTGAATTTCTCTGAATATCTTTAAGATTACTTGTGATTTTTACCTTGTGCCTCACACTTGAGAAGCAAAATGCAGTTTTTTTGGTTTGTTGCATATCTCCAAGTCTCTCTATTAAAGCAGCTTTATGAGACATGCAGTCTTGAGCCTCCTGTTTCTAGAGAGACAACTGAGTTACTAAGAAGAAGTCATTGAGTCGTGTCAAAAATCATTTACAGCCTACTTGAGCTGATCTTAAAGATCAAGCTTGGTATCTTCAAAGCTGGTACTTTGACCATCCCTGGTTTTCAGTTTGGTTGTTCTGTATTAAATGTAGGCCCTGTTACATATCAAAAAGGTCATCTCTTCTGGAAGGGTAGTACTGTTACCTACCTTCTACAGCACTTACTCTTCAGATGGAAGTATCTTCCACATACAGAGGGGGCTCTGTCACTGTTTTAGGAGTTCTCTTATGTAGTTGAATTTTTATCCTCTGCCTGTTTCTTCTGAGAAGATAATATAATTTGTTTGTGGGGGTGACGGCTAAGTAGAACGTAGGAAAGCAGAATTATTGAACAATTTTCTGACATGGTGTTAAATGGACATTGCCCTAATTCTTTTGTTGACAATCTTGGCCTAATTCTGTTGGTGTATGACAAATGGTTGTATTCAAAGACCCTATTCAAAATGGGTGTCTTTCTTGAATCAATTAAACCATATAAACAATCCTATTACAAATCAACAAATAAAAGTGTCAGTGCCTTCAAACACATATCCAACTAGTCTGTTCTTTGGTCATTTATCCACAGTAATTTAAAGCTTCATTGATTTTTCTCCAAATTCATGAGATTTCCTGAGCTTTCAGATTACCGTTGAAGAGTGATATTTCTAGAAACATTATATGGATCCATAAACCTTGTATTGCTGCTTCAACATTTATAGAATTTTAACCAAATGTGACCAGTGATTTCTTGTTGAACTGTACATTTTTTTAAAAAGATGATGTACTGGAAATTTGTGTAAAAGTAATGGAAAGCCACTTGGGAACAAAATTCTTTTTTTAGAAAGGTTTCTGAACACTTCTTTGATGTGAAGCTTTGGCTTTCTTATTTGCACGTTAGTAAATCTTGTTCACTTCCTGTTATCAGCAACGTGATCTAAATTCATAAGGCAGTAAACCAATTCTTGCACCAGTCTGGATCCATTAAATATTGGAGAGTCCCCAAACACACTTCCAGATTTTTCAGTTCAGACATTTACATGTTTGTATGTATTTGGCACGTTTCAAATTGCTTTTAGTTTTAGATTTCAGTGTCCTGCAAAAGCAATTTTAGCATGGTGCTAGATGGATTTGTTTGTTATTTACTATGGGTATATTATACAATTTAGATATATTGTGCAATATGAGCATTCTGTTGCTTTAGCAATTTAATAAATTGCCAATGTGTAGCACTACTCCAGACAAAAATAATTTGTTCTTGCCTTATTAGGTATTAATGAGGGGATTTTTGTGATGGTTGCTCACTTATCTTGCATTATCTGGAAAATTGATGTCCAAAATTCCCAGCTTATGTTATTGGATCCAAATTTTTCCCTTTCATTGATTTATGCAGATACTGATCTTAAAGGTCCATTTGAATTTGGTTCAATTTTCTTTTGATAAAGGTCTGTTGTGGTATAGATTCTTGTACTCTGCACTGGGCAAGCTCTACCAGTTCCCGACTGGGTTGCAGCTGGACCCTGCAGAAGTCACCAGTAAATTGTCTACAACTCAGCCTGTTGCTGCCTTGTGGGTAAATGAAAGTGATGGTGGGTGGCAGCAATAGAGAAACAATGATGCATGACATTTGAAATCTTATTGCAAAAGAATTCTTACTAGAATAAAACAACTCAGCTATCTAAATTGTATTTTAAAGATATTCTGTGTTGTAATTTCATTTAATCTGCTGAGCTTTTCATTTTCTCAGGAAGATCAATAATTAATGTACACTGGAGTTCTCGATTTCCTCTGGAAAAGTTGTATACCAAAAACATTTAATACTAGAAATTAAATAAATGCAGTTTTTTTTAAATTCTGCCAGAGTATGAGATTTATCAGAGAGGCATTTAACCTTTATATTGACAAAAGCTTTGTCTCTAATCCCATGAGCCAACCAGTACAGACACTTGAGGCCAAGCCTGTCAGTTGATGTAAGTGGTAGTCCATGCTGCACGGTTGCAGATGCACTGTGCAGTGGATACCTATTGACTGTCTCCATTGAAATGCAAAAATGCTAGCCTCGGTTTTCAGCACTCTTCATAACCAGATCACTGCTCCATCTAATTTTTGGATCATTTTTGAATGAACTCCCATCTTTATTGAGAAACAGAAGTTTACAAAATTCTTTTTTGAACTGAAAATGCAAGCTTGACATTCGTCAGCAGATTAAATCACCAGTAGATTGATTTTTTTTTCTAAACGTATTGTTGATTCTTAGTTAAAGCAAGAAAGGAGATTATGGTGGTTCTGCAGAAACCTTAAGTTTAGGATCTGCAAGATACCAAACCCCTTTTTTCTAAAACAAAATCTACTAGATCAAGGCTGTGACAATATTTTCCCCTTATTTTGTAGTGGGTTCATTTCTCTCCCTCGACGTATGTTGAAGTGTTTGAGTTGCATTACCATTCTCATCAAAGATAGACTTTAAGGTTAGAGTATTTCAATCTATGGAAGGTTGATCAATTTACTTTGCCATTTTAAATCTAGCCTGTACAAGTGCTGACCACTTTGGTACAGATCTATCAGATGAGAGTTATTGTCAACAGTTTCTTTCCACGGTATGTTTGTCTCTTTCTCAAAGGTTGAATTTGCAGATTAAGTAACAGCAAAAGTTGCTACTTTGTAGTTGCCGATCCATAAACCTAGCTAAACTAGCAGTGTGACTATTATTGTACTGATCTTGGTCTAGGTGACCAGTATCGATTTCAGCTCAATGTTTCCAGGTGTACATGGCCATGTTTGGTTTGAAAAAGGACTTTGTGTTAATGGAATAAAACATTTCTGATTAAAACATGACTCCTGGGAATAAAACATTGTGGAATATAATGCTCTTTAGAGAATGTAATTATGGCTATTGCTGCTATCTTAATTACAAGGCAGAAAATATCAATTTCATGATTTCTTTCACTTCTGTGGAACCAACTGCAGATAGTATAAATATAAAAGTAGTTACTCAACAGGCAAGTTTGGATATCAAAATCACTTAACACCTCAGGCTATCTTTTTTCAAAGTCACTTTTTCTAATTTTCAATCCTAATACTCTAACCATAAACACTATTAACAACATGTCATGCACATGTTAATCTATAGGTTAGATTTTTGTCTTCAGCGCCTGGCGTTAATCTGCTGCAGCGGATTGCCCAACCATTGTAGAATCTGCCTGATTTTCAATAGAATGCGAATCGGGCAAATTCAACATTGGGCAGGCGATCTGCTCCACCAGATAACTGGCCAGGTGCCGAAGCGCGCTCCCTATGGATTTTTTTATGACTGTCAACATAGGATTTCCCATTTTTGTAGTGTTGTAAATATCGATGCTTGTTAACTATAAAGCTGCATTGGAAGGGAACTTCTGAACTGAACCTATTGAAGATTGAAGACTGCTTGGCCCACAGGATTATACGCAATGGTTTTGTGAATGCAAACTATTAATGCCTATTGGGAACTATTTCTAGAAGTAAAGATTATTTTAGCCTATTTAGATTAATAGTGTTGCTTTTGGTCAAAAATAAGTTTTGTTTATGCTAATTATTTTCAAAATTGTTGGTTATTGCTTCCAGTCTACCCCTCTTCACCTGGCAGCCGGTTACAATCGTGTCCGGATTGTTCAACTCCTTCTCCAGCACGGAGCTGATGTACATGCCAAAGACAAAGGGTGAGTTAAGGGCTGAATGTAACATGGCGTGTTAAAGTTATACATCTCCTTAGCACTGAATTAATTTCAGAGCTATCAAAGGCCATCGGCTAATAACTTCATAGATGATAACCCAGCAGAATCTTAGTATTTTTGCTAGTTGCTGAAATGCAGGGCGACATCAGAACAGAAGAAATAGGAGTAGGCCATTCGGCCCCTCGAGCTTGCCCCGCCATTCAATAAGATCATGGCTGATCTGATCTTGGCCTCAACTCCATTTTCCCGTCCGCTCCCCATAACCCTTGACTCCCCTGTAGCTCAAATATATGTCTATCTCCGCTTTGAATATATTCAATGACTCCACCTCCACAGCTGTCTGGGGTAGAGAATTCCAAAGATTCACGACCCTCTGAGAGAAGAAATTCCTCCTCATCCCCGTTTTAAATGGGCGACCTCTTATCCTGAAACTATGCCCCCTAGTTCTAGATTCCCCCACGAGGGGAAACATCCTCCCTGCATCTACCCTGTCAAGCCCCCTCAGAATCTTATATGTTTCAATAAGATCACCTCTCATTCTTCTAAACTCCAATGAGTATAGGCCCAACCTGCTCAACCTTTCTTCATAAGACAACCCCTTCATCTCGGGAATTAACCTCGTGAACCTTCTCTGAACTGTCTCCAATGCAAGTATATCCCTCCTCAAATAAGGAGACCAAAACTGCACGCAGTACTCCAGGCGTGGTCTCACCAGCGTCCTGTACAGTTGGAGCAAGACATCCCTACTTTTGTACTCCATCCCCCTTGCAATAAAAGCCAACATTCCATTTGCCTTCCTAATTACTTGCTGTACCTGCATGCTAACTTTGTGTTTCATGTACGAGGACCCCCAGATCCCTCTGTACCGCAGCATTTTGTAGTCTCTCTCCAGTTAAATAATAATTTGCTTTTTTATTTTTCCTACCAAAGTGGATAACCTCACATTTTCCCACATTATACTCCATCTGCCAAATTTTTGCCCACTCACTTAACCTATCTATATCCCTTTGCAGACTCGGTGTCCTCCTCACAACTTGCATTCCCACCTATCTTTGTATCATCAGCAAATTTGGCTGCAGTACACACAGTCCCTTCATCCAAGTCATTAATTGTAAATAGTACAGTTTGCCAACCTGAAAATGACCCATTTATCCCGACTCTTTGTTTTCTGTTAGTTAGCCAATCCTCTAGCCATGCCAATATATTACCCTCAACTCCGTGAGCTCTTAACTTGTGCAGTAGCCTTTTATGTGGCACCTTACCGAATGCCTTCTAGAAATCCAAATACACTACATCTACTGGTTCCCCTTTATCGACCCTGCTCGTTACATCCTCAAAGAACTCTAAGAAATTTGTCAAACACAATTTCCCTTTCATACAATCAAGCAGAGTCAACATGGTTTTATGATGATTTTCTAAATGTCCTGCTATTACTTCCTTAATAATGGATTCCAGCATTTCCCCAATGACAGAAGTTAGGCTAACTGGCCTATAGTTTCCTGCTTTCTGCCTCCCTCCTTTCTTGAATAGGGGTGTTACATTTGCGGTTTTCCAATCCGCAGGGACCTCTCCAGAATCCGGGGAATTTTGGTAGATTACAACCAATGCATCCACTATCTCTGTAGCCACTTATTTTAAGACCCTAGGATGTAGGCCATCAGGTCCAGGGGACTTGTCAGCCTTTAGTCCCATTAGTTTGCCTAGTACTTTTTCTCTAGTGATAGTCATTGTTTTAAGTTCCTCCCTCCCGAAAGCCCCTTGATGATCAGTTATTATTGGGATGCTTTTAGTGTCTTCTGCCGTGAAGACCGATACAAAATATTTGTTCATAGTTCTGCCATTTCCCTGTTTCCCATTATTAATTGCCCAGTCTCATCCTCTAAGGGACCAATGTTTACTTTAGCTGCTATCTTCCTTTTTATATACCTGTAGAAGCTCTTGCTGTCTTTTTAATATTTTTTGCTATTTTACTTTCATAATCTATCTCCTCTTTTTTAGTCACCCTTTGCTGGTTTCTAAAAATTTCCCAATCCTCTGGCCTACCACTAGTTTTCACAACATTGTATGCCTTTTCTTTCAATTTGACACCCCCCCCCCCTTAACTTCCTTAGTTAGCCACAGATGGTTCATCCTTCTCGTAGAGCCTTTCTTTCTCACTGGAATAAACCTTTGCTGAGAGTTATGAAATATCTCCTTAAATGTCTGCCACTGCTTATCTACCGTCTTACCCTTTAATCTATTTTCCCAGTCCACATTAGCCAACTCTGTCTTCATACCTTTGTAGTTGCCTTTATTTAAGTTTAGGACACTAGTTTCAGACCCAAGTTTCTCACCCTCAAACTGAATTTGAAATTTTATCATGCTATGATCACTCTTCCCTAGACGATCCTTTACTATGAGATCATTAATTAATCCTGTCTCATGACACATTACCAGAACTGGTTGGTTCCACAATGTATTGTTCTAAGAAACAATCCCGAATACAATCTATGAACTCGTCCTCAAGGCTACACATGTCAATTTGATTTGTCCAGTCTATATGAAAATTAAAATCGCCCATGATTATTGCAGTACCTTTCTTACAAGCCCCTATTATTTCTTGATTTATACTCTGTCCTACAGTGTAGCTACTGTTAGGGGGCCTATAGACAACTCCCACCAGTGACTTCTTTCCCTTACTATTTCTTATCTCCACCCAAACTGATTCTACATCTTGATCTTCTGAGCCAATATCATTTCTCACCACTGCACTGATCTCATCCTTTATTAACAGAGCTACCCACCTCCTTTTCCTTTGTGCCTATCCTTCTGAAATGTCAAATACCCTTGAATATTCAGTTCCCAGCCATGGTCACCTTGAAACTACATCTCTGTAATGGCTATCCGATTATACCCATTTATTTCTATTTGTGATGTCAACTCATCTGTCTTGTTACGAATGCTGCGTGTATTCAGATAAAGAGCCTTTAATTTTGTCTTTTTACCATTTTTCCCTACTCTGACTCTATTTGCTGGTGCACGCTTATGTTCGTACGCTCTGTCTCCTCCTGTCACACTCTGGTTATCATTACCCCTATCGCTACCCTGCACTATTGCCTTGTCCTTTCTCTTTGACTTTCTAAATTCCCCTTCACTTGAACCCTCCCCCCCACTATTTAGTTTAAAGCCCTATCTACTGCTCTAGTTATTCGGTTCGCCAGGACACTGGTCCCAGCATGGTTCAAGTGAAGCCCGTCCCAACGGAACAGCTCCCTCTTTCCCCAGTACTGGTGCCAATGCCCCATGAATGGAAACCCATTTCTCCCACACCAATCTTTGATTCACGCATTCAACTCTCTGATCTTATTGACCCTATGCCATGGAGGAGCACTTTAGTGGGAATGTTTGGTCATTAAAACACAGCTTAGAACTGCTGGGGATGGTAACTATTAATATAAGGTCAAGTACATTGATAACACATGACTTTGGATTAATTTTTGTCCTGTAGAAGATTTTTTCTCTCAAGCTCAACGGTTTTTTTGAGAATACATTTTACTTGCCCACATTTTTCTGCAGACTGTAGCAGCAGTATGTTAAATATAAAGATACTGCAGTGCAGCCGAGCGTATAAACACACTTGTCACAGATGACCTTACCTCTACCATCTTTCCACAAAGCCAACATACATATGGGTCACATTCCTCTGTTGCAACTTATTTTAAAATTCACTTTGAAATATAAGACGATTCGCCACACCATGTTTCGCCTCCCATATTACCCACATTACAACAGTGACTCCACTTCAAAAAAAAAGTTATTCATTGGCTGTAAAGCGCTTTGAGGTGTCCGGTGGTCATGAAAGGCGCTATATAAATGCAAGTCTTTCATTCTTCCTGACTGAGGCAACCTTTCTTGTGCAGTTTTCTGGGGGTGAGGCAATGAAATACTTGGCATAATTGTCCTACCAATCTCTCTTGCTCTACTGAAAATGAGAAAATCCGTGCTGTTCCTGCTGTCCAAAAGTTAACACTTTGCTGTAGGCAAACATTGATGTCTGTCTGACCTGCTGCATTGAGAGAGAAATTGCGATATTTTTGAAGTTTAACCTGCATATAAAATATCGAACAGTAAAGGATACTGTAACAGATTTTCTATCTGGTGCAAAATTGAAGTACTACTTTGAAACCAGTTAGGGTACTTTTATTTCTACAAAAGAAAATGCACTTGAGTGCTAAGCCTAAATCAGATTAATGGGAAAATGGATTTGAATTTAGTACACACCCAATGTGGCACACAGACAAAAAGCTTAAACATCCCTCTAATAGAATATGAAACACAAAAAATTAGACTAATTTTGTAGAGCACCAACTAACTTATTTGAAATATATAAGGTAAGGACAGTCTATCAAAGCATTAATTGGCTTCACAAACGACTTCAGCAGACTGAACAGACCTGTTATTTGTCATTCATACAATATCTATGGTCTAGAGTGGGCCATAAGGAAATAGATTAGTCTGCTCGTGCCACTTCTGGTATCAAATGACTGTCTCAATGCATTATCCCACAGGTGTAGGGGCTTTCATTCTACTCTTAAAACAGTAAAGAACTCTTCTTGCTTTATGTTCACCACTGAAATAAGAATAATTAGTCAATGTCCTGTTATATGTAAGAACTTTTTTTTTCAGGGAGTGTGTAAATGTAAAGCACTGAAATGAAGTACTCTGACAGCTGTGTGTGTTCTCTTGCTTTAGCTAATTTTGTGACTTCATTTTTATTTTCTAAGGCTGATAAATGGGGGCTGCATTTCAGGCAGTGATTTATTTAAACCACTGAGTGGTACTCGATTCACAGGTGCTTCAATTTGTTGAAGTCATTGTATGACTTGTATTCAATTTGTATGATTTAAATTTTTAAGTTTTACAATTTTTTTCATTAGTTTCAGGTGATTTAGTAAGAAACTTTAAGGTGAAACAGTCTCAGCCACAAAAGAAATAAAAATTTTAAGTCTTCAATAAAATATAAGCCTAGATAAACTTAAAATGCCTAGTTTTCAGCCTTGGTTCAGTGGTAGCCTCGGAGTCAGAAGGTCGTGGGTTCAAGTCCCACTATGGAAACTGGAGCACACAACCTAGGCTGATATTCTAGTGCAGTACTGAGTGCTGCACTGTCGGGTACAGTCTTTCGGATGAGATTTTAAACCCCTTGGGTGGACGTAAAAGATCCCATGATACTATTCAAAGTGCAGGAGAGTTTCCCCGGTGTCCTGGTCAATATTTATCCCCCAATATCACTAAAATAGATTATCTGGTCATTTACTCATTGCTGTTTGAGGGACCTTGATGTGCACAAATTGGCTGCCATGTTTCCTACATTACAACAATGACTACCCTTAAAAAGCATTTCATTAGCTGTAAAGCACCTTGAGGCGTTCTGAAGTCATGAACGACACTATATAAATGCAAGTCTTTTACCATGTTTCCAGTCAAGTGGATTGATGGGTATATGGTTTATTCAGGAAAACCAATTATCAAATGCAGAGCTAAAGGACCTCTTTGAAGCAGCTCATTTACAATTTAAATGTGGGACTTATTGGAGAATGCAGGACATATTTGTCTCCTGGTTAACATTTTCGTGGATTCTATGTTCTGCAAAAGTCTTTGTTTAAAAAATGCACAAATTCAAAATGGTGACAGTCACAGACTCTCCCATCAGTGGATGCTGGGATAATTGAAATGTTCAACTTTTCAAGACTTAGCCTTACCCAACAAAAATCTATTCATCTATGAAAGGATATGGAACAAAGGTGGGTAAATGGTGGATGTAAAAGATCCCATGGCACTATTTCAAAGAGTGGGGGAGTTATCCCTGGTGTCCTGGCCAATATTTATTTGGTCATTATCACATTGCTGTGCGCAAGTTGACTGCCCCGTTTCCTACATTATAACAGTGACTATACTTCAAAAGTGCTTCATTGGCTGTAAAGCACTTTGCAACGTCCTAAAAGGCGCTGTATAAATGCAAGTCTGTCTTTTTTGTGCTAAGGTTAGATTAGTGCAGTAAGATTGTTTTTTTGATATCCAGTCTTGGATGTGCCACAGCTTCCTCCAGCTAAACATTGGTAAGACCGAAGCCATCAGCTTCGGCACCTGCTCCTTCCCCTTGTCACTAATTCCATCCACGCTCCCTGGTCACTCTTTCACGATGAACCAGATGTCGTCTTTGACCCTGAGCTAAGCTTCTGGCCCCTAATCCTCTCCATCACAAAGACCCCCTATTTCCACCTCCACAACATCACCAACCTCCACCCCTACTTCAGCCCATCTACTGCTGAACATAACATTCATGCCAGACTCGACTAATCCAATGCACTCCTGGCCAGCCACCCATCCTCCACCCTTTGTAAACTTCCAACTCATCCAAAACTCCATTGGCCATATCCTATCTTGCATCAAACCCCGTTCACCCCTGTCCTCACTGATCTACATTTGCTCCTATTTCCTCGATTTTGAAATTTAAAATTTGCATCCTCGTATTTAAACCCATTTGCAATCTAGCCCTTTCTTACCTTTGTAATGTCCTCCAGCCCCACAATCAATGTTCACATTTTTTATGGGTGCGTGGCCCTTTTAATGGGCTGCGTGGCCCATTCAAATTGCCATGCATGCGCAGTTTTTTCCTATTTAAAAGCCAGTATGCCGGCTGCGCGGGAGCTCCACGCGGCCGCATAGCTTAATGGGAACATTGCCCACAACCCTCTGATATATCTGCGCTCCTCTAATTCTGCCCTCTTCAGCATTCCCTAATTTTAATCACTTCACCATTGGTGGCCGTGCCTTCAGCTGCCAAAGCCCTAAGCTCTGGAATCCCCTCCCTAAACCTCTCCGCCCCCTACCTCTTGTTCCTACTTTAAGACGCTCCTTAAAACCTATCTCTTTCATCAGCCCTAATATCTCCTTCTGTGGCTTGGTGCCAAATTTTGTTAATTGATGCTTCTGTGAAGCGCCTTGGGACATTTTACTACGTTAAAGGCACTATATAAATACATGTTGTAACACGTCCTCGAGCCATGCCCTACCATTGGCCATGCCTTCAGCCGTCTAAGCTCCACGCTGGGATTCCCTCCCTAAACCCTCTGCTTTTCCACCTCCGTCTCTCGCTGTAAGATCCTACTTAAAACCCACCTCTGACAAAGATTTCAGCATCCATTTTTTTGATTACATCTCTGTGAAGCACTGTTGGACATTTGCAAGCTGTTGATATTTTCCATGCCATGTGAAATCTGGGGCATTTAACCCAATTAGCACATTAGCTTCACTATTGTGTTTTCTCCAACAATTTTCACCTTGTGAAGCCGACTGCAGCCTGTCTGGTCTTTGAGTTCAGTATTTTTCCTTTAAGAAATCACTTGTGACTACAAGTTTTTAACCCTTCACATACTATTTTGAGTAATTAAGAATACAGGTTAAAGATTCAATATTGAGAAGGGAAAAAAATCTTTTTAATATTGTCATGTCGGGATTTAACTTGTATTGGGGTGGAGTTGGCGGGGAAGCAGTAAATATTAGTAATTTGAGCATCATTCCAGGGGACTTGATCAATAAGTTAAATGCCTTATTATTCTATTAAGTTGTTTAGATATGTTCTATTAAAATGTGCCTTGTGGAGTAAGCTTTGAAGCCATGCATAAATTGTGAGTGTACTTGATCACTATGAAAAGTAAACTTAACCTGACCTGTTCAAGGTGTCGGGGGTGAGAAATGATGTGTAACAACTGCCTTCCATATTAATGAAATGCCTCAACAACATTCCCCTCAAATGTGTCTTAGTGAAATTGTTCGTGGCCTTGGGTTGTGTAATATATGTAATTTCCCAATTTATAATACCTTTTTTAAAAAAAACATTTGTCTTGTTTGCTTTTAATTCTACATACATTTTTTAAACTGATAGTCACCATTGTGTCCATTTGTGATTAGTAGACAGGAGCAGACTGAGATTTGCATTTGAGTCACTAGTTGTCGTCGTCTCACCAGCGATTTCAGCAAGTGCACCAGTACTGACAGGGCAAATTTCATTACTTCGCTTCTCATCACTGATACTTTGTGTTTTTCTTACCACTACCTATCTTTAGCCATCTGTCCATTTTTCACTGTTACGTCCTGGTAAATATAGTTATAGTGCGATGTATACAATCAAAATAAAAAGCCAACCTAGTTCTGAGCTCAATTAGACTGGACAGCTGCTGGGCAACTGAAACCATGCTGTAGTGTATGGTGATTTGGAGGTGAGGGCTCTGTGTCATCATCTCTGTATCTGTGTTCTCATTGGTACATTTTGAAATAAATTCACTACTTTATTTAACAAATTCCCACAGAATTTTAAAGCTTTGCCTGAGTAGCCTATTATAAAAATGCAATAAATAAATAAAATCCACCATTAGACAATTTCTCCCACGTATCCCCTAGAGATGTCTCACGTGCCCCCAGGGGTACGCATACCAAGGTTTGGGAACCCCTGAATTAGATGATGGTTGATCTGTATCTTAACTCCATCTACTCGCCTTGGTTCCGTACTCCTTAATACCCTTGCCTAACAAAAATGTATCGATCTCAGTTTTGAAACTTGCAATTGACCTAGCCTCGACAGTGTTTTGGGGAGACAGTTCCAGATTTACACTACCCTTTATGTGAAGAAGTGCTTTCTGACACAGC
This sequence comes from Somniosus microcephalus, assembly GCF_052327205.1. NCBI lineage: Eukaryota > Metazoa > Chordata > Chondrichthyes > Squaliformes > Somniosidae > Somniosus > Somniosus microcephalus. The sequence continues at coordinate 75,364,159 of NC_140987.1, read as the reverse complement.
CCAGAACGACCTAACTCAAATTTTAAAATTATGTTCCCTTGTTCTGGTGTCCTCCCATCAGAGGAAATAGTTTCTCTCTCTCTACCCTATCAAATCCTTTACTCATCTTAAACTCTTCAATTATATCACCCCTTAACCTTCTATATTCAAGGGGATATAATCTTAGTCTTTGCAACCTGTCCTCATAATTTAACCCTTTTAGCCCCGGTATCATTCTGGTAAATCTGTGCTGCACCCCCTGCAAGGCCATGTATCCTTCCTGAGGTGCCCAGAACTGAATGCAGAACTCCAGATGGGATCTAACCAGAGCTCTATACAGCTGTAACATAATTTCCACTCCTTTATATTGCACCCCTCTCGAGATTAAGGCCAATATTCTATTAGCATTTTTAATTTTTTTTTGTACCTGTTCCCTAGCTTTTAATGATTTCTGTACTTGGACCCCAACTCTCAGCTCATCCACAGTTCCTAGCTTCTCGCCATTTAGAAAATACCCTGATCTATCATTCTTAGATCCAAATTGGATGACCTCGCACTTTCCCACATTGAACTCCATCTGGTACAGTTTTGCACACTCACTTAATCTATCAATGTCCCTTTGTAACTTTCTGCTCCTATCTACACTATTTACTGTGCCACCTAACGGTGTTGTCAGCAAACTTAGATATACGGCTTTCTATTCTTTCATCCAAGTCATTTATAAATATAGTGAAAAGCTGAGGCCCCAGTACAGATTCCTGGCGGACACCACTAGTCACATCCTGCCAATTTGAGTACATAAACCCTTATCTCGACTCTGTGTCCTACTTCCTAACCAGTTCCCTATCCAAGTCAATAGGTTGCCTCCAATTCCATGCGCTCTCATTTTTTGTTAAGTCTCTTACGTGGAACCTTGTTGAATGTTTTCTGGATGCCCATATAAATAACACCCATAGACACTCGCTTATCTACCACGTTAGATAACTCCTCAAAATTCAACTAGATTTGGTAACATGACTTATCCTTTACAAATCCATGCTGGCTCTCTGATGAGCTCATATTTGTCCAAATGCTCCATCACTCTGTCGCTAATAACAGATTCTAGTAACTTCCCCACAACTGACGTTCGACTAATAGGCCTATAATTTCCTAATTTCTCTCTCCTACCCTTCTTAAATAGTGGAGTAATATTGACAATTTTCCAATCCAAAGGGATAATTCCTGAATCGAGAGTTTTGAAAGATCATGACTAGCGCAGCAACAATTTCCTCACCTACTTCTTTAATCAGGTCCTGGAGATTTGCTAACCTTTAATCTCATTAGTTTCTTCTTCACCCTGTTTTTACTTATATTGAATCTAGTTAGTTCCATCCCTCGATTTAATTGTAGTTTTCCTTGTGCCTCTGGTATTTTATCCTGATCCTCTACTGTGAAGACTGATACCAAGTAGCTATGTAGTAAATCTGCCATTTCCTGATTTCCAATCACAATATCACCTGCATCTGCTTTTAGGGGTGCACAGTACTCTTAGCCACCCTCTGTTACTTTATTTGTAAAAACCTTTAGTGTTGTCCTTGATATCCTTCGCAAGCTTTTTCTCTCGTATTCCCTTTTTGCAGCTCTTACCACTTTCTTTAATTTGCTTGTAAACATCTTAATGTAGCAATGAGGATGGTACAGATTGCCTTAACATCCTGGGCCAGAGAAAGGGTCCCAGCTTTAGATTGTTATGCAGCAGCCCTGTTTGAAGTGTGTATAGATGTGTGGGGAATGTTAAGTAATGAGATTTGGCCACACATTGTTAGGTCTGCCCCCCCCTACCCAAATGGTTGACTAGCCTACCAGTCCTGAGTGTCCAGGTTCACATGAGCTGTGACCTCTTGAGTGAGATGCCTGAGGGCTGCCAGCACCCATGAACTTCTGCCTTAGTAGAGGATGGATAAGGAGAAAAATTGGATGTGAGGTTCAGTGAAGGTACTAATTGAATTTCCTTGGGCAAATGAGCAAATCAGTAAGATTTCTTTTCAAGAATAAAAATGGGATTTTAGTTCATATACATTAATTTATATTTTTTTATATATAAAATCCTTTCACTGACCTCTGTTTTCCCTCCTTAGTGGCCTTGTACCTCTTCATAATGCTTGCTCGTACGGCCATTATGAGGTCACTGAATTGCTGCTTAAGGTAAGTCCAGCCACATTCATTTTTGGACTTCAAATCATAAATATAAAATTACGTGTACTGCCATATTTAAAACTTAATATTATGCTGTTGTTTAATTTATTAAGTAATCGAATAGGTGCATCCACATTTCATCCCTTGTGTATACAGTTCTGGGATCTACTTGCTAAAGAAAAGTGGATGTATTTTCTGTTCTCTACTTAAAAATTTTTATTTATTTGAATATAAAGAAATACAGCTGAATTTGCCCTTGTTTTACTGGGAAAGCTGATCGCAACAGTTCACATTGTTGGACACTTCAAAAGTTAGAGTAAACTGAATCGGAGGCCGCTAGTGCCACATTACTGAATTTTGTAAATTATGGGAACTTATTAAGCAGCGCTATCATTTTATTGTTTTGGGTTCTGAGAAGATACTAAACAAAGGAACAGTGTTGGGTGTTAATTACAATAGTGAAGGGTTATGGATGTTGTTAGAATTTTGTGCTTTTTCCTTCAGCATGGAGCCTGTGTAAATGCCATGGATCTCTGGCAATTCACACCACTACATGAAGCTGCATCTAAGAACAGAGTGGAAGTCTGTTCACTTCTATTAAGCCATGGTGCGGACCCCACTCTAGTTAACTGCCATGGTAAGAGTGCCATGGATATGGCTCCCACTCCAGAGTTAAAAGAGAGGCTTGCTTGTAAGTATCAGGACTGCACAGAGATCTTATGCAGTGAGCATTCTTGCATATTAAACTAGTTACAGCATTTAAAATTCAAGTAAATGAACTTGGGCACAAGCAGATCATGAAGTATGTGTATTTGTGATTTTGTGTACAGTGGGTTAGGAAGGGGTGAGATGAAAGAAGGAAAAAATAATTACCGAGTGCATTATCCCACCAAGGGAGGAATGAAAAATTTGAGAGCACAGTCCCAGCTGTATATTCATATGTTGGCCTCAAAGCAGCATCGGCAGTGGATTGTGAGCAAGTTACTCACCTGACATTTGAGATTGGCGTGTTGCGCAAGATGTCATAAATCTGAGAGCAAAGCCGCTTTCAGGGGATCTTTGAGTTTCCATAAGCATTTTAAAACTTGCCTCACTGAGCAGCTAAGTTAATTGTTTTAATTTTTTTCTACCTTAACACCCCCCCCCCCACTCCAGAGCTCACAATCACAACATTTGATATTCCGATCATGCTGTTATAATTTAAACTATTTACAAAGATAAATTTCATTCATGCAAGAAATGAAAACGTAACAGCAGATTTAGATGTTATAATCAAAGCTGCACACCATAAGCCTCAAAAAAAACTTTTGCTAAATGATGTTTATTGTCTGAATGCGCGAAGCATTCGCAACAAAATAGATGAATTAATAGCGCAGATAGAAATGAACAGGCTTGATCTAATAGCCATGACGGAGATGTGGTTGCAAAGTGGGAACTAAATATTCCAGGATACATAACTTTTAGCAGGGATAGGCAAATTGGAAAAGGAGGAGGGATAGCCCTCATAATAAAGGATGGGATAAAGACAGTAGAGAGAAAGGATCTTAGCTCTGAAAATCAAGAAGTAGAATCAGTTTGGGTGGAGCGCAGAAACAGCAAGGGGCTGAAAACATTGGTGGGAGTTGTTTATAGGCCCCTAGACAGTCGTCGTAATGTAGGGCAGAGTATAAATCAGGAAATTAGACTCGCATGTAACAAGGGTAATACAGTAATCATGGGGGACTTTAATCTATGTATAGACTAGGCAAACCAAATTTGCAGTAATAGTGTGGAGGACAAATTAATGGAATGTATGCAAGATAGTTTTCTTGATCAGTATGTTGAGGAACCAACTAGGGAACAGGATATTTTAGATCTAGTATTGTGCAATGAGAAAGGGTTGATTAATAACCTTATAGTAAAGGAGCCTTTAGGGAAGAGTGACCATACTATGATAGAATTTTATATTGAGTTTGAAAGTGACTTGGTTAAATCCGAAACTAGGGTCTTAAATCTAAACAAAGCAAACTACATAGGTGTGAGGGGCGAGTTGGCTAAGGTAGATTGGGAAACTACATTGAAAGGTATGATGGCGGACAATCAATGGCTATCATTTAAAGAATTCATATATAATTTACAACAAATATACATTCCTTTAAGGCACAAAAACCCCACAGGAAAAGTGGTCCAACCGTGGCTAACAAGAGAATTAAAGATAGTATTAGATCAAAGGAAGACGCTTATAATGCTGCCAAAGAGAGTAGTAAGCCTGAGGATTTTAGAATTCAGCAAAGGAGGACCAAGAAATTGATGATGAAAGGGAAAATAGGATATGAGAGTAAGTAGCGAGAGACATAAAAACAGACTGTAAAAGCTTCTATAGGTATGTAAAAAGGAAAAGATTAATGAAAGTAAATGCGGGTCCCTTACAGGCTGAAACAGGAGAAATTATAATGGGGAATAAGGAAATGGCAGAGAAATTAAACAAATACAGGAAACTTTGTGATATCCGGCACCGACGGGACTGAGCTGTTGCCGTCCCATCAAAACTGCTGGACAAACCAGCGCTAATGTTAAAACATACGGAAGCTTTTGAGCTCCGTATCTAGCAACAAACCCTGTTGCTTACAGCTTCTAAACAGTCGGCCGTAGCTTGCAAGCGTCTCTAGCTAAGCAACAGCTTTAGCTAGACCTTGCAGAGCCTGACTAGTGGAAAAAAAAGCAACGAAAAGAAAAAAAACTTACTGAACCGACTCCTGAATTTTGCCGGTGGCTCGAGCCTTCCAGACAGTTAACCTCCGGATAAACCAAAGTTTCCTGTACTTTGTGCCTGTCTTCATGGAAGAAGGTGCAAAAAACTTTCCGGAAATAGTGGACAACCAAGGGTCTAGTGAGAATGTGGAACTGAAAGATAATAGTATTAGTAAAGAAGTAGCACTGGAGAAATTAATGGGACTGAAAGCTGATAAATCCCCTCGACCTGATGGCCTATATCCTAAGGTTTTGAAAGAGTTGGTTATAGAGATCGTGGATGCATGGTTGTCATTTTCCAAAATTCCATAGATTCTAAAACGGTTCCTGCGGATTGGAAGGTAGCAAATGTACCCCCACTATTTAAGAAAGGAGGGAAGAGAGGAAATGGAACTACAGTCCAGTTAGCCTGACATCAATAGTAGAGAAAATGCTGGAATCTATTATTAAGGACATGGTAAAGGGCACATAGAAAATAATAATAGGATTGGGCAGAGTCAACACAAACTTATGAAAGGGAAATCGTGTTTGATAAATCCATCAGAGTTTTTTGAGGTTGTACCTAGCAGAATAGATGAGGGGGAACTAGTGGCTGTGATGTATTTAGATTTTGAGAAGGCATTCGATAAGGTGCCACACAAGAGGTTATTAAACAAAATTAGGGCTCATGGGATTGGGGATTGGTTAATGGACAGAAAACAAAGTAGGAATAAACGGGTCATTTTCGGGTTGGCAGGCTGTAACTAGGATCAGTGCTTGGGCCTCAGCTATTCACAATCTACATCAATGATTTAGATGAGGGGACCAAATGTAGTATATCCAAGTTTGCTGATGATACAAAGCTAGGTGGGAATGTAAGTTATGAGGAGGATGCAAGGAGGCTTCAAGGGGACATAGACAGGCTAAGTAAGTTGGCAAGAACATGAGAAATGGAATATAATGTGGAGAAATGTGACGTTATCCACTTTGGTAGGAAAAACAAAAGCAGAGTATTTTTTAAATGGTGAGAGATTGGGAAATGTTGGTGTTCAGAGGGACCTGGATGTCCTTGTACACGAATCACTGAAAGTTAACATGCAGGTACAGCAAGCAATTGGGAAAGCAAATGGTATGCTGGCCTTTATTACAAGAGGATTTGAGTATAAGAGTAAAGACGTCTTACTGAAATTATATAGGGCCCTGGTGAGACCACACCTGGAGTATTGTGTACAGTTTTGGTCTCCTTGCCTAAGGAAGGATATACCTGCCATAGAGGGAGTGCAACGAAGGTTCACCAGACTGATTCCTGGGATGGGGGGTTTATCCTATGAAGAGAGAATGAATAGACTAGGCCTATATTCCTCTGGAGTTTAGAAGAATGAGAGGTGATCTCATTGAAACATACAAAATTCTTACAGGGCTTGACAGGGTAGATGCAGGGAGGATGTTTCCCCTAGCTGGGGAGTCTAGAACCAGGGGTCACCGTCTCAGAATAAGGGGTCGGCCATTTAGGACTAAGATGAGTAGAAATTTCTTCACTCAGAGGGTGGTGAATCTTTGGAATTCTCTACCCCAGAGGGCTGTGGAGGCTCCGTCGTTGAGTATATTCAAGACAGCAATCGATAGATTTTTGAATATTAAGGGAATCAAGGGATATGGGGATAGTTCAGGAAAATGGAGAGGAGTTGGAAGATCAGCCATGATCTTATTGAATGGCGGAGCAGGCTCAAAGGGCCAAATGGCCTACTCCTCCAATTTCTAATGTTCTTATGTTGTCCTACTTGAGAGTATCTTACCTGCTATGTATTTGATATATTTACAATCTAAAATTATATGTATCTCATTGCCTTCAGTTTTTGTTACTCCTATTTTTAAATGCTTTAGTGCTTAAAAGACTCAAAGTTTTCAATCATATGTTTTCTAGTTACAGGAAACTTTCTGGTATCCGGCACTGACGGGACCGAGCTGGTGCCGTCCCATCAAAACTGCCGTAGAAACCAGCGCTAATGTTAAAACATACGGAGCTTCTGAGCTCCGTGTGAAGCAACGAACCCTGTTGCTTAGCAACAGTTTCAAAACAGTTGGTGTAGCTTGCAAGCGTCTCTGTAGCTAAGCAACAGCTTCAGCTAGACTTTGCAGAGCCACGACTGCAGAAAAAAAACAACAAAAGGAAAAATAACTTATCTGAACCGACTCCTGAATTTTGCCGGTGGATAGAGCTTTCCGGACATTTAACCTCCGGATAAACGAAAGTTTCCTGTACAAGGACAATTTTGTGTTTTCTATTCCTGCTATATTTGTACTATGGCTCCTAAACCTGTGTTGACATTTTTTAAACGCCTCATTGTTATCTTTTGTTTTGGGATAGGTGGGTTTAGTATGCACAATTTATAGCTATCATATGATAGAAACTACATTCCATAGTATCAGAAATTTTACACAGCCATCTAGCCTTACAGAAATTCATCATTTGCCACCCTGTGCATGCACCATATCTTATTAAAAGTAATTAAAAAAATTAACCTTATAGTTTTCAGCTTGAAAAATTGTGGAGAATTTATACTGTAAATTGATTTTTCTTCTAAACAGATGAATTTAAAGGACATTCATTACTGCAAGCTGCCAAGGAAGCAGATTTGACAAAAGTGAAAAAGAGTCTTGCTTTGGAGATAATAAATTTCAAGCATCCACAGACCCATGAAACTCCACTGGTAATGATCTGAACTCCTATGCTTCATTATTGCTGAAAAACTTTTTTAGTGTTTGTATTTTTAAGTACAGTAGCTTCAAAAAAAATAAGCATGATCACACACCGATTCGTAGAATTTTATAGCACAGAGAGAGCCCATTCAGCCCATCATGCTTGTGCTCTCAAAGAGCTATCCACCATACCATTCCCCATATACCATTTTAAAATGTTCTTCTTCAAATATTGATCCATTTCCCTCTTAAAAGCTGTTGCAGATTCTGCTTCCACCACTATTTCAGGTAAAGTAGAAATGTATGAACAAAAGTCTTGTGTTTAAACAAATTCTCCCCATGATCTTAAATCTATGACTTCTAGTTACTAACTCCCTATTTCTCTAGTCAAAACCCTACATCATTTTGAACTCGTAACAAATCTCTTCTGAATCTACTCTGCTCCAATGTAAAGAGCCTAGTTTCTCTAGTTTCTTCTCAAAGCCGCTTATGCTTCGTAAAATCTTCGGAATCGCTTCTGCACCCTCTCCATGACCTTGACATCCTTCCTAAAGTAGGGCACCCAAAATTGGGCACTATTCTGTGGCCTAACCAACGATTCATATTGGTTTAGCATCAGCTATTTGCTTCTTTACTCTGCCACAACTTATAAAACCTATGATCTCATATACTTTGTTATGGCCTGTTTTCCTATTTTTTAAGTACAATTGCAGCAAGACATCCTTGCTCCTGTACTCGAATCCTCTTACTATGAAGGCCAGCATACCATTTGCCTTCTTAACCGCCTGCTGCACCTGCATGCTTATCTTCAGTGACTGGTGCACAAGGACACCCAGGTCTCGTTGCACTTCCCCTTTTCCCAATCTATTGCCATTCAGATAATAATCTGCCTTCCTGTTTTTGCAACCAATGTGGATAACCTCGCATTTATCCACATTATACTGCATCTGCCATGCATCTGCCCAATCACCCAACCTGTCCAAATCATACTGGAGTTTCTCTGCATCCTCCTCACAGCACACATGCCCACCCAGCTTTGTGTCATCTGCAAACTTGGAGATACTACATCTAGTTCCCTCGTCTAGATCATTAATATATATTGTGAATAACTGGGGCCCCAGCACCGATCCCTGCGGTACCCCACTAGTCACTGCCTACCACTTGGAAAAAGACCCGTTTATTTATCAACCCTTTAATTTTATCAACAAGCCTCCCAATCGGCACTGTATCAAACCCCTTATCTCCGTTAGCTGCTGCTGATGGGACAGAATAGCATATAAGGCTGCTGAAACATTTTGTGACCAACATCTTGCACAGGATACACAGCTTCATAACAGATGCCCGCAGTAGAGAGCCTGTCTACCTGTGCAAGTGGATTCTCCATTTGGAGGTTACTCAGTCTCCCTTTAGTATCCCGTTGATTGGAAAAACCATAACGTTACTTCCTAGAACGAGAGGTTACTGACATTATTGTGCAGTTCTGAGAGTCGAGACAGCAGAGTAGTGGCTGTAGGTGGCCAGTTAGATCTCTTGGCAAGGGAATGACCTGTTTCGACCCCCCCCCCCCCCCCCCGGACCCAATTTTACTTTAGCATGAATTATTCATGAGATTCGGTCTGAGACCATGACGGTCATCCGCAGCACTCTTGACTGGCTCAGGAAGACTTAGCTATTGGATCTCCTAACCTTCAATATCAATCGGCCCATCAAGAGCAGATACGGGGGGAATGTTTGAGCTCAACCATATTTGATACAGTAACCCTTGTTTGGATGCTCCAATGATGGACATGCTATACAACTAGGACAAAGCAGTTATGAGATGTTATCCCAATCTTCACCAATGTTTGTGTTGGTTGCACTTACCTTGGGAAATTGCAGTGCTGAGATTTTGGCCAATATGTACAAAGTATTAGCTTCCTATGTAGATAGGATAAGAGATTTTGTCAACCTAAGGAATTATTTACAAATAAGCAAGAGAGTAAATTGGATGCTAAATAGTAGATAGCAAATTGGGTAGTGAAGTGCATCTCCTTGTGCTACTCAGTGCCAGGGAATGTTCGAGCTCACTCTACTTGAGCAATGTCCTCTTCATGGACCAACACATGGAGGGTTCTTGCCGAGGCTTTTTGTAAGCCAACTACCTAGGACAGTTTTGCATGGTATTTCCAAGCATTGTTGCCTTGACCTGGCAGATCGAGACGAAACTCTTATCGGCAGTAGATAGGATATCCCTCGGTCTTCAAAAACATTTCAACCTCTATATACAAAGCTCCCATCAGGCCTACCTCTCGTTTTCTCGTTTTGATCGACCTGTTGCTGTTTAGATTCTTCCATTTTATACTATGGTTGTATGTTTGGCACACTCAGTGCTGTATGGACACATTCCAGAACAAAATCATGGCCAAATGGAAGAAGGTTGCGATGTCAAGGTGACTGCACATGATGCAATGCTGTTGGGTTATGGTGTCTGAACGTGATTCTGCTTCTCGCCCTCTTTCCCAGCTCAATAGGATGAATATAGTATTCATCTTGAGTGATGTTCAACTTCCAAAATTACAACATCAGCAGTAAATAATCTAACATTCCAAGTGTTTCCATGGCGGAAACAAGAATTTTAACTGTAGCCACTGAAATGAAAAAGAGACCCTACAAAATTTACTGATCAGAAGCTGATAGAAACATAGAAAAATAGTTGCAGGAGTAGGCCATTCGGCCCTTCGAGCCTGCTCCACCATTCAATATGATCATGGCTGATCCTCTATCTCAATACCATATTCCCGCCCTCAACCATACCCCTTGATGCCTTGGTGTCCAGAAATCTATCTATCGCCTTCTTAAATATATTCAGTGACTTGGCCTCCACAGCCTTCTGTGGTAGAGAACTCCACAGGTTCACCACCCTCTGAGTGAAGAAATTTCTCCTCATCTCCGTCCTAAATGTCCTACCCCGTATCCTGAGACTGTGACCCCTCATTCTAGACCCCCCAGCCAGGGGAAACATCCTCCCTGCATCCAGTCTGTCTAGCCCCGTCAGAATTTTATACGTTTCAATGAGATCCCCTCTCATTCTTCTAAACTCTAGTGAATACAGGCCTAGTCGACCCAATCTCTCCTCATACGACAGTCCTGCCATCCCAGAAATCAGTCTGGTGAACCTTCGCTGCACTCCCTCTATGGCAAGTATATCCTTTCTTTGGTAAGGAGACCAAAACTGCACATAGTACTCCAGGTGTGGCCTCACCAAGGCCCTGTACCACTGTAGTAAGACATCCTTGCTCCTGTACTCAAATCCTCTTGCAATGAAGGCCAGCATACCATTTGCCTTCCTAACTGCTTGCTACACCTGCATGTTTGCTTTCAGTGACTGGTGTACAAGGACACCCAGGTCCCTTTTGTACATCAGCAATTCCCAATTTATCACCATTTAAATAATACTCTACCTTTCTGTTTTTCCTACCGAACTGGATAACTTCACATTTATCCACATTATACTGCATCTGCCATGTATTTGCCCACTCACTCAACTTGTCTAAATCGCCTTGAAGCCTCTTTGCATCCTCCTCACAACTCACAATCCCACCTAGTTTCGTGTCGTCAGCAAACTTGGAAATATAACATTTGGTTCCCTCATCCAAATCATTGATATATATTGTGAATAGCTGGGGCCCAAGCACTGATCCCTGTGGTACCCCACTAGTCACCGCCTGCCACCCTGAAAAAGACCCATTTATTCCTATTCTCTGTTTCCTGTCTGTTAACCAATTTTCAATCCATGCCAGTATATTACCCCCAATCCCATGTGCTTTAATTTTGCACACTAACCTCTTATGTGGGACTTTATCAAAGGCCTTCTGAAAATCCAAATACATCACATCCACTGGTTCTCCCTTATCTATTCTACCAGTTACATCCTCAAAAAACTCCAGTAGGTTTGTCAAACACGATTTCCCTTTCATAAATCCATGTTGACTTTGTCTAATCCCGTTGATATTTTCAATTAATTAAATGATCATTTTAAATAGATATATTGCTTAGTAAATAAGTGTTTATTAAGTCACTGAAGTTTTACCCATTTAGTTAAGGCCTCCCACGCCTTTGAATCAAGGTTGTTTATGCTGTCATTTTTCACCCTGTTTTCATTATCAGTGTCACCTCCTTTCCTGTGAGGATATGCTCAGTCTTCACTAGTTGGCTGCCCAAACAAAAACAGCAGAGATCAAATGATAGATGTACTAAACATGTATAAGCTGATCAAAGAAGTTCACGTAGTCTACATTTAGTTGAACTCCAATAATATCTGGAACTTAACGTCTGAATTCTTTTTTCAGCATTGTGCTGTGGCTTCGCAACACCCCAAGCGCAAGCAGGTAACAGAACTGCTTTTGAGAAAAGGAGCAAATGTCAATGAAAAAAATAAAGAGTAAGTGTTTTTTGTTACTCAGAGATTGTTATTTTCAAGTTAGGCTGTTAAACCTTTATTAGATGCCTGTGACCATATCAAATTTCATAGCTTGAAAATACTTGATGATGATTAAGCAGGCTTTTACATTGTAGAAATGGAAAGGGAAAATCCTTGGGGGTGACCATATAAAGTAACGGGTTGTAAACCTGTGATCCTTGGGGGTGACCATGCAAAGTAGCTGGTTATAAGCCTGATCATTGGGTTGACCATGTGAAGTAACTGCTTATAAGACTCTGAGATAATCCATAATGAAGTTTGTCCTAACCAGATACATTCAGTGTGTCATAAGAGGATTAACTTGGTGAATTTCCATCTTAAAAACAACCTGTACCTTAACCTATTGTTGCCTTTAATGTAAATAAGTTTTGCAGGACAGAATACCACAGTACAAAAGCAAAATACTGTGGATGCTGGAAATTTGAAATAAAAACAAAGTGCTGGAAATGCTCAGTAGGCCAGGCAGCATCTGTGGAGAGAAACAGAGTTTACGTTTCAGGTCGTTGACCTTTCGTTAGAACTGGAAAAAGTTAAAGATGTAACAGATTTTAAGCAAGGGCAGGGAAAGGGGTGAGGGGAGGAAAAACAAAAGGGTGGAAGGCAGGAGTGATTAAATGACAAAAGATATGATCGTACAAAGCAAAAGAAGATGGTAAACAAGTAAAGAAACTAAAGATGAGTCTAGAGGTGTAAATGGAAATGGTAGAATCATTAACAACTGCCATGTGAAAAAATAGGGGCAGAGGTTATGGTATGAAATTGTTGAACTCGATGTTGAGTCCAGAATGCTGTAAAGTGCCAATCGAAAGATGAGGTGCTGTTCCTCGAGTTTACGTTGAGCTTCATTGGAACAGTGTAAGAGGCCGAGGACAGAGAGGGAGTGGAGCAGAGACGACGCAAAGCTGGGTGGGCGTGTGTGCTGTGAGGAGGATGCCGAGAAACTCCAGGATGATTTGGACAGGTTGGGTGATTGGGCAGAAGCATGGCAGATGCAATATGACGTGGATAAATGCGAGGTTATCCACTTTGGTGGCAAAAACAGGAAGGTAGTATTATCTGAATGGCAATAGATTGGGAGAAGGGGAAGTGCAACGAGACCTGGGTGTCCTTGTGCACCAGTCGCTGAAGGTAAGCATGCAGGTGCAGCAGGCGGTGAAGAAGGCAAATGGTATGCTGGCCTTTGTAGCGAGAGGGTTTGAGTACAGGAACAAGGATGTCTTGCTGCAGTTGTACAGGGCCTTGGTGAGACCACATCTTGAGTATTGTGTGCAGTTTTGGTCGCCTTATCTGAGGAAGGATGTTCTTGCCATGGAAGGAGTTCAGCGAAGATTCACCAGGCTGATACCTGGGATGGCAGGAATGACGTATGAGGAGAGATTGGGTTGATTGGGTTTATACTCACTGGAGTTTAGAAGAATGAGAGGGGATCTCATTGAAACTTATAAAATTCTGACAGGACTGGACAGCCTAGATGCAGGAAGGATGTTCCCGATGGTTGGGGAGTCCAGAACCAGGGGTCACAGTCTAAGGATAAGGGGTAAGCCATTTAGGACAGAAATGAGGAATTTCTTCACCCAGAGAGTGGTTAACCTGTGGAATTCTCTACCACAGAAGGCAGTAGAGGCCAATTCATTAAATATATTCAAGAAGGAGTTGGATATATTTCTTAAGGCTAAAGGGATCAAGGGGTATGGGGAGAAAGCAGGGACAGGGTACTGAATTTGGATGATCAGCCATGATCGCATTGAATGGCGGAACAGGCTCGAGGGGCCGAATGGCCTACTCCTGCTCCTATCTTCTATGTTTCTATGTAGAATACCACAGTAACTTGAAGTAACCTCGTTCTCATAAGATATTGAAATTCATATTGATAATCCCTAATCCTCAAAAATGAATGTTGAATATTGTTGCGCTTCCCTTGTCTGTAACTTGTGTAGTAGATATCTACTGAGTAACAACAAATACATTAATTTTGAAACTTCTTAATGTCTTAACTTTGTTGCAGTTTTCTTACACCCCTACATGTGGCTGCGGAAAGAGCACACAATGATGTGGTTGAGGTCCTTCACAAGCACGGCGCTAAGGTGTGTATTTTTCTTCAAACTATCCACCTAAGTTTAGTGGTGAATCTCTCTTGCCTGTCCTTCCCCTCCACAACAACTTACATTTGTATAGTGCCTTTAACATAATAAAACGTCCCAGTGTGCTTCACAGTAATGTTATCAAACAAGATTTGACACCGAGCCACATAAGGAAATATTAGGACAAAAGTTTGGTCAAAGAGGTAGATTTTAAGCAGTGTCTTCACTGAGCAGGGAGAGGTTTAGGGAGGGAATTCCAGAGCTTAAGGCCTAGGCAGCTGAAGGCACGGCCACCAATGGTGGAGCGATTAAAATCGGGGATGCGCAAGAGGACAGAATTAGAGAACCGCAGAGATCTCGGCGGGTTGTAGGGCTAGAAGAGATTAGAGATGGGGAGGGGCGAGGCCATGGAGGGATTTGAAAACAAGGATTTGAAAATCGAGGCTTTGCCAGACCGCGGGCCAATGTAGGTCAGCGGGCATGGGGGTGATAGGTGAACGGGACTAAGGAGTGTGACTAATTGGAGACATTGGAGGGGCCAAGAAAGGTGGTGAAGTCGAGCTGGATGTCATCAGCATTCATGTGGACCTGATGTGGTTTCGGATGATGTCGCCGTGGGGTAGCATGTAAATGTGGGGATTTCTTAAAATCCACCAGGAACAGGCCTCAGTTTGGATTGATTCTACGGGTGTAGGAGGCTATAAAGTCACTGGAGAAGGTGCAAAAAAAGATTCACAAGGGTGATACCAAAACTGAGAGTTTATAACTATCAGGAAAGACTGAACAGGCTGGGGCTCTTTCCTCTAGAAAGGTAGCAAATGTATCACCGCTATTCAAGAAAGGAGGGAGAAAACAGGGAACTATAGACCAGTTAGCCTGACATCAGTGGTAGGGAAAATGCTAGAATCTATTAGGGAGGTGGTAACAGGGCACTTAAAAAATCATAATATGATTGGGCAGAGTCAACACGGGTTTGTGAAAGGGAAATTGTGTTTGACAAATCTGTTAGATTTTTTTGAGGTTATAACTAACAGGATAGATAACGGGGAGCCAGTAGATGTAGTGTACTTGGAATTTCAAAAAGCATTCGATAAGGTGCCATACAAGAGTTTATTACACATAATTAGGGCTCATGGGATTGGGGGTAATATATTAGCATAGATTGAGGATTGGTTAACGGACAGAAAACCGAGAGTGGGAATGAACGGGTCATTTTCGGGTTGGCAGACTAGTGGAGTACTGCAAGGATCAGTGCTTGGGCCTCAGCTATTTACAGTCTATATGAATGACTTGGATGAGGGGACCAAATGTAATGTATTCAAGTTTGCAGACGATACAAAGCTAGGTGGGAAAGTAAATTGTGAGGACGCAAAGAGGCTGCAAAGGGATATAGAGAGGTTAAGTGAGTGGGCGAGAATATGGCAGATGGAGTATAATGTGGAAAATGTGAAGTTATCCACTTTGGTAGGAAAATAGAAAAGCCGAATATTTTTGAAATGGTGAGAGATTAGGAAATAGTGGTATTCAGAGGGACTTGGGTGTCCTTGTACACGAATCACTGAAAGTTAACATGCAGGTACAGCAATCAATTAGTAAAGCAAATGGTATGTTAGCCTTTATTACAAAAGGATTGACATATAAGAATAAAGAAGTCTTACTGCAATTATACAGGGCCTTGGTGAGACCACACCTGGAGTACTGTACAGTTTTGGTCTCCTTACCTAAGGAAGGATATACTTGCCTTGGAAGGAATGCAATGAAGGTTCACTAGACTGATTCCCAGGATGGGGGATTGTCCTATAAGTGAGATTGGGTAGACTAGGCCTATATTCCCTAGCGTTTAGAAGAATGAGATGTGATCTCATTGAAACGTACAAAATTCTCTCAGAGCTTGACCAGGTAGACGCTTGGAGGATGTTTCCCCTGGCTGCGGAGACTAGAATTAGGGGTCACAGTCTCAGAGTAAGGGGTCGGCCATTTAGGACTGAGCTGAGAAGAAATTTCTTCACTCAAAAGGTTGTGAATCTTTGGAATTCTCTACCCCAGAGGGCTGTGGATGCTCAGTCGTTGTGTATTCAAGACAGTGATCGATGGATTTTTGGATAGTATGGGAAGAAAGCGATATGGGGATAGTGCTGGAAGGTGGAGTTTAGGTAGAAGATCAGCCATGATCTTATTTAGTAGTGAAGCAGGCTCGAATGGCCTACTCCTGCCCCTATTTCTTATTGTTCTTATGTAATGATTTTAGTACGAGTTCAATTCCATCGTATTCTAAATTTGTAAATGGCTATATTATTCAACAAGTCGAGGATTCTTGTGTCATAGTGTGAAGCACTGAAACTTCAGACATGCTATTAAAGACGTGAACAAGGAATCTTCCCCCATGACCAGTGTCCTCTTTTCCACAGATGAATGCTTTGGACACTCTTGGTCAAGCGGCTTTACACAGAGCAGCACATGGTGGGCACCTACAGACATGTCGCCTCTTGTTAAGTTACGGCAGCGACCCTTCCATTTTGTCCCTTCAAGGGTTTACGGCCGCACAAATGGGGAATGAGTCTGTGCAGCAGATACTTAATGGTAAGTATAACGCAAGTCCACACATCTCATTAAGTTACACTTCTATGGTTTTATTCATTGCTTTAGGGAATGGTAAATTTGCATGCATGGACAGTTGTTAACCCTGTATACACTGAAGGTTCTTGGCAGCTTGTAAGTTGTGTGACTGTTGTACCAAATAACACTCAGCAACTTGGTTGGATTTTAATTTTGTGCATGAGGTATAATGGATCAGATATTTAACTCGGCAACCTGACTGAATTTTGCACCTCTGCTTCTGGAGCAGATGTTATGCCTTTCAGCAATCCATGTAGCCGTGGGAAGGAAGAAACCAATTTAATATTAATAATATGAGGAATTTATAAATGAAGATAATTTAACATTGCTGTAAATCTGTGTCCCCTAGTCCTTGTACCATCAGCTAATGGGAACAGCCTTTCTCTGTCTACCTTATCCAAACCTGTTATAATCTTGTACTACACTATCAAATCTCCCCTCAACATCCATTGCCCCAAGGAGAAATTTAACATTGCCGGTTTCTTTCTGGTTCGGGGATTGTCTCTTCTGCATCCAGTGCTCACTGATGGTGCAAATATTGACTTACAGATGATGTTGGAAAAGGTTCAGATAGGGAAATGACTTGAAAAATCTATCTAAATACATAAGTAGCGGAAGATATGTTTTGAAGCACGAGTGATCAAATTGGCAGCCCCTGAAAAAACTGTTGAAGTTAGTGGGCGTTAGAGCTTTGAGTTCATTGTTCTGGTGTACGAAAGAAAAGCATCACCTGACACTATTCGAAGAAAAGCAGGACAATGTCCAAGCCAACATTCTTAGAGTCATTACGGCACAGAGGAGGCCATTCGGCCCATCTAGTCCATGCCGGCTCTCTGTAGAACAATCCAGTCAGTCCCATTCCCCCACTCTAACCCGTAGCCCTGCAAGTTTATTTCCCTCAAAGTGCCTCTCCAATTTCCTTTTGAAATTATTGATCGTTTCCGCTTCCACCATCCTTGTCGGCAGTGAGTTTCAGGTCATTACCACTCACTGTGTAAAAAAGTTCTTCCTCACATCCCCCCTGTATCTCTTGCCCAAAACCTTAAATCTGTGTCCCCTAGACCTTGTACCATCAGCTAATGGGAACAGCCTTTCTCTGTCTACCTTATCCAAACCAGTCATAATCTTGTACCTCTATCAAATCTCCCCTCAACCTCCTTTACTCCAAGGAGAACAACCCCAGCTTCTCCAACCTAACCTTGTAGCTAAAACCCCTCGTCCCTGGAACCATTCTGGTAAATCTCCTCTGCACCCTTTCAAGGACCTTCACATTCTTCCTAAAGTGTGGTGACCAGAACTGGATGCAATACTCTAGTTGTGGCCTAACCAGAGCTTTATAAAGGTTCAGCATAACTTCCCTGCTTTTGTACTCAATACCTCTATTTATGAAGCCCAAGATCCCATATGTTTTGCTAACTACTCTCTCAATATGTCATGCCACCTTCAAAGATCTATACACATGAACCCCCAGGTCCCTATGTCTCTGCACACTCTTGGTAGAACTGTGCCATTCAGTCTATATTGCCTCTCCCTATCGCTGTGGCTCAGTGGGTAGTGCTCTTGCCTCTGAGTCAGAAGGTTGTGGGTTCAAGTCCCATTCCAGGGACTTGAGCACATAAAGCTAGGCTGACACTCCAGTGCAGTGCTGAGGGAGTGCTGCACTGTCGGAGGTGTGCCGTCTTTCGGATGAGACGTTAAACCGAGGCCCTGTCTGCTCTCTCAGGTGGTCGTAAAAGATCCCATGGCACTATTTCGAAGAAGAGCAGGGGAGTTATCCCTGGTGTCCTGGCCAATATTTATCCCTCAACCAACATAACAAAAACAGGTTATCATCACATTGCTGTTTGTGGGACCCTGCTGTGTGCAAATTGGCTGCCGCGTTCCCTACATTACAACAGCGACTCCACTTCAAAAGTTCTTCATTGGCTGTAAAATGCTTTGAGACGTCCGGTGGTCGTGAAAGGCGCTATAGAAATGCAAGTCTTTCTTCTGCCAAAATGCATCACCTCGCACTTCTCTGTATTATTCCATCTGCCACATGTCTGCCCATTCTGCTAGCCTATTTATGTCCTGTTACTGCCGATTGGTATCCTCCTCATTGTTTGCCACACCTCCAAGTTTGGTATCATTGGCAAATTTTGAAGTTTTACTTTGTATTCCAATATCCAAGTCATTCATATATAGATATATAGATACATACATAAGCAGTGGTCCTAGCACTGACCCTTGGGAACGCCACTGTCTACCATCCTCCAGTCTGAAAAACAACCATTTACCACGACTCGCTGTTTTCTGTCCTTAAGCCAATTTCTTATCCAAGCTGACACTGATCCTCCTATTCCATGAGCCTCAATTTTGTTAACCAGCCTTTTATATGGTACTTTGTCAAATGCTTTCTTAAAATTCATATAGACAACATCCACTGCATTCTCTTCATAAACCTTCTCTGTTACTTCATCAAAAATTCAGTTAGATTAGTCAAACACGATCTGCCTTTTACAAATCTGTGCCGGCTCTCCTAATTAACTTAAACCTTTCCAAGTGCCTGTTAATTTCTTCCCTGATTATTTTTTTGTAAACCTTACCCACCACTGATGTTAAACTGACCGGCCTGTAGTTACTAGGATTGTCCTTGCATCCTTTCTTGAACAAGGGTGTCACATTTGCCATTTTCCAATCCTCTGGCACCTCTCCTGTATCTAGGGAAGATTGGAAGATTATGGCAAGCCCTTCTGCTATCTCCATCCCCACTTCCCTTACTAACCTGGGATGCAAGCCATCCGGACCAGGCGACTTATCCACTCTAAGCATATCCAGCCTTTCCAGTACATCCTGCCCATCAATTTTCACCCCATCTATTACCTTTACCATCTCCACTTCTACCGATATTTTGACAGCATCCTCTTCCTTAGTAAACACCAATACAAAGTACTCTAAGTATTCTAGCCTTTCCCTTGTGCCTCTAAACATATATCACCTTCTTTGTCCCTAATAGGCCCCACCCTGTCTCCTACTACCCGCTTACTATTTACATGCCGATAGAAGATTTTTGGGTTCCTTTTTATGTTAACTGCCATTCTATTCTCATATTCTTCCTTTGCCAGTCTTATTTTCCTCTTCACTTCCCCTCTCAACTTATTGTATTTGGCCTAGTGAAGAATTCACCTGACATGCATCATACATCCTTTTTTTTTGTTTCATCATATTCTTTATCTCCCTCGTCATCCAAGGAGTCCTGGCTTTGGTTCCCCTATCTTTCCCTCTTGTTGGAATGTACCTAGCCTGTACCTGAAACATCCCCTTAAAGGTCACCCATTGTTCTTACAGTTTTTCCTGTCAATCTTTGGTTCCATTTTACCCTGGCTAGAATCCCCTCTCATCCCATTGAAATTAGCCCTCTTCCAATTTAGAAGTTCTACTTTAGATTGTTCTTTGCTCTTCTGCATTACTAATCTAAACCTTATGATATGATGATCACTCTTACCCAAGTGTTCTCCCACAGTCACTTGGCCCACCTCATTCCCCAGAACCAGATCCAGAAATGCCTCCTTCCTAGTTGGGCCGAGAACATACTGGTCAAGGAAGTTCTCCTGAACACATTTCAGAAATTCCTCCCCCTCCTTTCCCTTTATTCTAACATTATCCCAATCGATAGTTGGGTAATTAAAGTCCCTCAATATCACCACTCTATAGTTCTTGCACATCTGTGATTTCCCTGCAGATTTGCTCCTCTATATCTCTATTTGGAGGCCTATAGAATACCCCCAATAGCGTGATCATACCCTTTCTGCTTCTCAACTCTAACCAAATGGATTCTGTCCTTACCCCCTCAAGGACATCCTCTCTTTCCAACACTACAGTGTCTTCCCTAATCAGTACTGCCACCCCACCTCCCTTTTTTCCTTCCCTATCTTTTCTGAACACCTTTTATCCGTGAATATTAGGCACCCAGCCCTCACCATTTTAAAGCCACGTTTCCATTATTGTCACTACATCATATTCCCACACAGCTAATTGTGCTTGTAGCTCACCAACCTTATTCACCACACTTTGTGCATTTACATACATGCTTTCCAAACCTGTCTTTCTATTCCTCGTAGCCCTTCTGAGTCCACTTCTATCTAATATGGTACTCCTTCCTTCTCTAGTACTATCCAACACTCTCTCTCCTTTTTGCACCTTATTCCTCTTTTCTACTTCTATATGCTGGTGCCCACCCCCCTGCCAATTTAGTTTAAACCCTCCCCGCAGCGACATTGATCCCAGTCCTGTTGAGGTGCAACCCGTCCCTTTTGAATAGGTGCCTCTCAACCAACACCACCACAATACAGATTAAGAGGTCATTCATTTCAATTTTCTGTTTGTGGGATCAAGTTGCCTGCTGTATTTGCCTTCAGAATAACAGTAATTACAATATAATACGTCCTGAGGATATGATAAGACACTGTATAAATACAAGTTTGTGTGAAACATTCTGTAACATATCTTTCCAAATTGAGAGAGCAAAATAAAAGGCACGTTCTAAAAGGAGAAAACAAGCAAGCTGCTCACAGCTGTTCTTTTTTGGGCAAACACTTTACATGTGATGGTGATCACAAGGATGCTAACCCTGTCTTTGTTTTTATTTAGAGAACGTTCCATTACATAATTCAGATGTTGATTATCGACTTCTGGAGGCAGCAAAGGCTGGAGACCTGGAAACTGTGAAGGTGTTTAATTTTTACGAAATATTTAGTAGAAAAAAATTAACTAGAGCTTCTATGTGTGTTTTTCTTTTGGCCTGTCGGAATTAAAAGATAAATATAGACTGTTAAAGGGAAATATCTGCACACTTAGTGGTTTTTCAATCACCCCTAGCTGCACTGCCAAATGGCTTCTATCTGCTGCTGGTTTGAGGTAAACATGCTGGGTCGAACTCCCCTCAATACAGTGTGCAGCTAACTCCAGTCACAGCATGAATGGAGGCACTAGATTACCAGCAGCATTCCTCATTCATGAGGTTGTTGAAACTTCGTAACCTTACAAGGAAAGTTCTAAATATTTTTTTCCAATCTGCCTCCAGTCAGCTGTTGTAACTCGGAGTGACTGAGTCAGCGATTAAATTTTCAGTTATCCTACTTTATAGCATTCAGGATTATGTGTCAATTCAGCAGTGATTTTTCCCCTTTTAATTTAATTGAATCCCACCCCCTGTACAGTCGTGTCCTTAGATTTTAATGTCCTCTGGGCAGTGCATAAGATATTTTACCTTTTATAAGATTTAAAATAAGGGATCACAGAATTATGAAATTGTAGTGTCAGAAATTTAATTTAAATTGCTTATTTGCAATCATAATGGTATCTGCCAGAAACTGGGTAATTGCAGACGTAATGGAGATCTATTAGCGATTGTGACAGCCTTTGGGATATGGAAAACTCTGAGATTAAGTGAATAGATCGGATGTGAATTTTATATGGTTAAGTGATTGTTCCTTAGCATAAAGTGTGAAGCAGGCTACCAACAACAATGTTGAGTTTATTAATAATCCACCAGAAATCATAATCTAGTAGTGAACATGTTGATTTTAATGAGCATAACATTTTTGATACTATAACGAAGATTAATGCCAAAGGTAACAGATTTGCAAGATTTCAAAGCAGCAAACCTTATGGCTGAAGGAAGAATTATATGGAGGGTTAAGTGGAAATTAGAGTCTAAAAGTTGAAGTAAAATGAAAATTTTTGCGATTTGCTTTGAGATGAGATGAAGAATACGTATCTGTGTAAAAAGGAACATTTTCAAGCACAAGGTGATGGTGGTTGGGGAAATCAATAACCTACCTATTTGACCAAGTTTTTGGTCACCTCGCCTAATATCTCCTGTGTGGCTTGGTTTCAGATTTTGTTTGATGCTTCTGTGAAGCGCCTTGGGACATTTTACTACATTAAAGGCGCTGTATAAGTGCAAGTTGTAGTCGCAGTAAGAAATTATTACATTAAAAACATCTCAATCTAGTGAGAAATGGAAGATACAGTCAATTGAGAATAACAAGCATTAAGAGGGCAACTGAAAAGCAGACTGAATACAGGAAACTCTTTTTTATCCGGGACTGGCGTGGTGCCAGTTTATCAAAAAGTCCGGATTACAGAGAGGTATAGTAAAAGGTACGAGAGCCCCATACACGGCCACAGATCCAGGCGTCCCTGTTGCATAGCAACAGGTGCAGGAACCGCGGCCACAGATCCAGGCGTCCCTGTTGCATAGCAACAGGTGCAGGAACCCCGGTTACACGGTCACAGATCCAGGAAGGGCCACTAATATGAAGTAAAACTTACCTGAACCTACTCCTGCATTTTGCCAGTTAACAGAGATTTCCGGTTATTTAGGTGCCGGTAAATCGAGAGTTTCCTGTAGTAGCAAGATGGGTCCAAAGAAATCTTTTAATCATGTATAAAGTATTACGACCATAAGGTATAAGTTGGGTAGAAGTAATGTAGGAAAATCAGGAAATAAGATGTTCTAAATCAGTATTTGCCAATAACTTTTTTTTTGTCAAGAACCACTCTTGAAATTGCTCCTACGTACTTCTCAGAGTAACACCATGTTGGGGCTGCATTGGCAATTCACCACATTTTGAGCTCTTCATTTCAGTGCTGCTCTGGATAGTTGCCAAGCAGAGACTAGGCACTTCTGTAGAAGAGGGAATATATTGAACTATATAAGCTCTATTAGATCCATATAGGACCCATGTTTTAATAGACTTTTCACTTTCTCTCTCAATGCTGGAATAGCCCCTCTTAATAGCATTTCTTTGCTTCCCCTCAGAAAGAAATAAAGCTGAAACAGCACCGAATCCTAAGCCTGACAACATTTCATGATCAGATAGGGTGTAAATGAATGACTAGGGTCTCCGAGAAATCTGCATTCCTCCAAATCTGGCCTCTATTCCTTGAATCCCCTGAATTCCTTTGCCCCACCATTGGTGACCATGCCTTCAGCTATCTAGGAATTCCCTCCCTAAACCTCTCCCCTTCTCTACACCACCTCCTTTAAGGTGCTCCTTAAAACCTACCTCTTTTGGTGCCCTGCCCTAATGTATCCTCCTTTGGCTCTGTCAATTTTTATCTGACTATGCTCCTGTGAAACTACATTAAAGTTGCTGTATAAGTTGTTGTTGAATGTGAACATAAAGGTGTATGGAGCAGCTGAAAGTCATTGGGGAGGGCACACGGTTTTATTGTCTAATGGGTAGGGTGAGCATGGATGCATCTGATCTTTACTGATTTTTTTTCTCCCATATCTAACACAAAACTGGCCTTATTGGGGTTCATTCAAACAACATTACATCTGAGCTGCGCAGCCACGGTACCAGCTTTTCCAATGTTACATTTCAGGAACGTTGCATTCAAATTATGTTGAGAATGTTTAGCATGTTGAAGTCGGGCTTAAAACTATGGGCCTGTAAATTCCGATAGGAGGCTTCCTGCGTCGGATGCCTCCTATCGGGGAAGTAATCTACGCCCTTACCTGAGGGCTCCCGAGGTCCGGCCATTTCTGATTCTGGGCCACTCCACAAGTGTCCCTGTGATCAGGTGGGCCATGGGGAACCAATGGGAGAAGGGAATCTCCCTTCATACTTTTGACAGATAGACCTGTCAAAAGTATGAATGGAGATTACTGAAAAAAGACACTAAAACATTAAATCAATTTTTTAAAAACCATCACGTTTTTAAAATGAGTTTAAAATTACATTAAATATTTTAAACAAAAATGTAATTTTTTGAAAAAAATTAAAATTTTTACAGGGCAAAAAATAAACTTACCTTTTTTAAAAGTATTTTTAAATTATAAATGAGTGAATACTTTTTTAAAAACTCTTATGCTGGTAAAAGCAGGCCTTACACCTGCTTTTACCAGGCATAAGATTTATAAGTGATTTCAGCGGGCGGAGGTTCTGCAGAAAGCAGAACTCTCCACCCGCAGAGGCCCTTCTCCAGGGCAGGCGTCTGATCTGTCAAGAGGATTCTTGACAGACCGGAAATGCCGGTTTTCAGTGCATGCACTTCACATCCCTGAAACTGGCATTTGCGAGGCTCCAACGGGTATGTACACAGCTCGTATGCACCCGTAGGGATCGGCAAATACAGGCCATGGTTTAATGTGTGTGTTGGAATCACAATTTAACTCAGACTATCTTAAAATGCTGCAAATGGGTTTGTTTTAACATAAGTGATTAGTAAGAGATTTATTGTCTTTTTTTAGTTTGAGGGAATGGAAACTAAGAAGTTCTTGATTTGTGTAAGGTACACCTCGTCATTTAAGTTTTCACATTGCGCTTCGAGTTCCCTTTGCAAGCACCCGAGCTAATGCGTTCTGGCCAGCCTCCCATCTTCCACCCTCTGAAAGCTTCAGCTCATCCAAAACTCTGCTACCCAGATCCTAACTCGCACCATTAACCATTACCCCTGTGCTCACTGACCTACATTGGCTCCTGGTCCAGCAACTCCTCAAATTTAAAATTCTCATCCTTGTGTTCAAATCGCTCCATGGCCTTGCAACTCCTTACCTCTGTAACCTCCTCCTGCCCTACAACCCTCTGAGAACTCTGCCTTCCTCCAATTCTGACCTCATGTATCCCCGATTTCTTTCACCCCACCATTGACAGCCGTTCCTTCAGCTGTCTAGGCTCTAAACTTCGGAATTCCCTCCCTTAAGCTCTGCGCATCTCTACTTCTCTTCCTTTAAGACGCTGCTTAAAACCTCCCTCAGTCCTAATATCTCCGTATGCGGCTTGGTGTCAAGTTTTGACATAACACTCCTGTGAAATTCCTTGGGATGTTTTGCTACATTAAAGGCGCTATATAAATGCAAGTTGTTGCGTGCATCCATGGTAATTTGACACCAATAGGTAGTCATAATGTTTAAATTGCTTCGATGAGTGAGAAAGGTTTACTGGTACTGAGGCTGTAGGCATGAACCTTTAGCAAAGTGAGTTAAAATTCTTAGGCATTAAATTCTAATATTGTGAAAATATAACCAAATTAGGGGCTTGAAAGTCCTGTGGATTAAGGCTTTGCATCACACAAATCTAGGCAAGAGGCTTGAGGACCTGAAGTTCAAATTGGTTAAAGCAATGTCTCCTTTGTAGCAAAGCTCAGGTAACTTGCTCAGTCAACTCTCAAACCTTTCTCTTCTCACTGCCGTTGAAGCATTATATGTTAATATATAAAGCAGATTCTCCTCCTCCGGATGTAGTCTTCATTTTTTTGGTGGGGTTTATAACTGGAGTAGGTAGCACAGCAAACAAAAAAAAGTGGTGCACCAAGTTATTGAATGGCTGGTTTGTAATCATTGGAATTTAATGAGCAGACTTTGTTTAGTCTTTCAAGTCAAACTAGTTTTACATAATTAGCTTTTCAAAAAAAAATTCAAAGCAAAAATCCAGTAACTTTTGCTAATAAGGCTGTAATTTTATTTTAAAGCAATTGTGCACTACCCAGAATGTGAACTGCAGAGACCTGGAAGGACGGCACTCCACCCCACTGCATTTTGCTGCAGGTTACAATCGGGTGGCTGTAGTAGAGTACCTGCTCCATCATGGGGCAGATGTGCATGCCAAAGACAAGGGGTATGTATGTGTACACTTTGGGATTTGGTCAGGTGTGGTATGTTGTAAGTCCCCTTCCTTCCCCCCAGCCCCCTCCCCCGCCCCTCCCTGTTTTCTCTTTGCCACACCCCAAAAATTAGCAATGCTCTTGGAGAGGAAACTCCATTGAAAATGCTGCTTTTGCTAAAGTGTTAAAAATTCTGTTAAGACAGTAGGGGGTGTATTCAGACTACAAATGTAATGTCAGTGCAGCCTGAATCTGGCATCAGTGCCCAATGAAGTGGGATGAGAGTGCCTGAAGGAGGGATTCTTGCTCCACTTGGCTTCAGAGTCAATTTAGGCTTCACAGCCGATTTACATTGCCAAGTTTAATGTCGCTGCAAAGCAGTTTCAGTTTTGTATTTATGATAAACTTGTGGAGTCAGAATGCTGCTTAGATTGCCAAATTAACAGGTGCAGCACTAATTGGAGTTTGAAATAGGCTTCATTGTTTTTGGGAAGGTTTCTTCTTTCGGTATTACTTTTCCAGTTGCAACAATAATTTCTTCTTGGAAATTGCATTTTGTTTTATAGTTGGAATGTTTTTGCTTGTGGTTTTTTAACCTTCAACTAGAACTGGGAACCTAAGTGTGGGCCCAGAACAGAGAGAAACAAAGCTGGAAGTGCAAGTTAGAAAAGTAGTCAGCAAAACTAGGAGGGAGCAGAAACAGGCAAAGTTGTAGGCACTTTATCTAAATGCACGTAGCATTTGCAACAAGGTGGATGAATTAATGGCACTAATAGAAGTAAATGGGTATGATGTAATTGCCATTACAGAGACATGGTTGCAGCGTAACCAAAGCTGGGAACTGAATGTTCCAGGGTACTCAACATTTAGGAAGGACAGACAAAAAGGAAAAGGAGGTGGCGTAGCGCTGTTGATAAGGGATGAGATTGGTACGGTAGAGATGAAAGATCTTGGCTTGGCAGATCGTGATGTAGAACTGGAATCCATTTGGGTGGAGCTAAGAAACAGCAAAGGGCGGAAAACATTGGTGGGAGTTGTGTATAGGCCACCAAACAGCAGTGGTAATGTACAGTACAGTATCAATCAAGAGGTTAGAAGTGCATGTAACAAGGGCAATATGGTAATCATGGGGGAGTTTAATCTACATATTGACTGGGCAAATCAAATTACCACTAATGGTGTGGAGGACAAATTCTTGGAATGCATGAGAGATGGTTTCCTGGATCAGTATGTGGAGGAACCAACCAGGGAACAGGCTATTCTGGATCTGGTACTGTTTAACGAGAAAGGGCTAATCAATAATCTTGTGGTAAAGGGGCCTTTAGGGACAAGTGACCATAATATGATTGAATTTAATATTAAGTTTGAGAGTGATGTAGTCCAATCTGAAACTAAGGTCTTCAATCTAAACAGAGGAAACTACAAGGGTATGAGGGACAAGTTGGCCATGGTAGATTGGGAGACTACACTAACAGGTATGAAGGTGGACATACAATGGCTAACATTCAAGGAAATAATGCATAATTTGCAGCAAATATATATTCCTCTAGGGCATAAAAACCCAAAAAGAAAAGTGATCCAACCATGGCTAACAAAAGAAATTAAAGCTAGTATTAAGTCAAAGGAGGGAGCTTATAAAGTTGCCAGAAAAAGCGGTCAGCCTGAGGATTGGGATCTTTTTAGAAATCAGCAAAGGGGGACCAAGAAATTGATAAAGAAAGGGAAAATGGAATTGGAGCACAAACTAGCAAAAAATATAAAAACGGATTGTAAAAGCTTCTTCTGGTATGTGAAAAGGAAAAGACTGGCGAAGGTAAATGTAGGTCCTTTACAGTCAGAGATGGAAGAATTTATAATGGGGAATGAGGAAATGGCAGAGAAATTAAATAAATACTTTGTTTCTGTCTTCACGGAGGTAGACACAAAAAAATCTCCCAGAAATACGAGAAAACCAAGGGTGTGGCGAGAATGAGGAACTTAAAGAAATTATTAGGTAAAAAAAAAAAAACAGGACTAGCGAAATTAATGGGACTAAAAGTCGATAAATCCCAAGGACCGGATGACCTACATCCTAGGGTTTTGAAAGAGGTGGCCATTGGGTTAGTGGACGCATTGGTTGTCACCTTCCAAAATTCTATAGATTCTGGAATGGTTCCTGCAGATTGGAGGATAGCAAATGTAACCCTGCTATTTAAGAAAGGAGGGAGAGAGAAAACGGGGAACTACAGACCTGTTAGCCTCACATCAGTAGTTGGGAAAATGCTGGAATCTATTATTAGGGATGCAATAACTGGGCACTTAAAAACTAATAGTAAGATTGGACAGAGTCAACATGGATTTATGAAGGGAAATCCTGTTTGACAAACCTATTGGAGTTCTTTGAGGATGTAACTCGTGGAGTAGACAAAAGGGAACCGGTAGATGTGGTGTATTTGGATTTTCAGAAGGCCTTTGATAAGGTCCCACACAAGAGGTTGGTGAACAACATTAGGGCACATGGAATTGGAGGTAATATACTTGCATGGATTGAGAATTGGTTAACAGACAGAAAACAAAGAGTAGGGATAAACGGGTCTTTTTCAGGATGGCAGGCTGTGACTAGTGGGGTACCGCAAGGATCGCTGCTTGGGCCCCAGCTATTCACAATCTATATCAATGATTTGGATGAGGGGACTATCTAACATTTCCAAATTTGCTGATGACACAAAGCTAGGTGGCAGTGTCATTTGCGAAGAGGCTTCAAGGGGATCTCGACCGGCTCCGAGTGGGTGAGAACATGGCAGATGGAATATAATGTGGATAAATGTGAAGCTATCCACTTTGGTAGAAAAAACAGAAAGGCAGAGTATTTCCTAAATGGTGAAAGATTGGGGAATGCAGATACATTAAGGGACCTGGGTGTCCTTGTACATGAGTCACTGAAAGTGAATATGCAGGTGCAGCAAGCTATTAGGAAGGCAAATGGTTTACTGGCCTTCATTACAAGAGGATTTGAGTGCAGGAGTAAAGAAGTCTTACTCCAATTATATAGGGCCTTGGTGAGACCATACCTGGAGTACTGTGTACAATTTTGGTCTCCTTACCTAAGGAAGGATATACTTGCCATAGAGGGAGTGCAACGAAGGTTCACGAGATTGATTCCTGGGATGGCGGGACTGTTGTATGAGAAGAGATTGAGTAACCTAGGCCTGTATTCTCTTGAATTCAGAATAATGAGAGGGGATCTCATTGAAGCATACAAAATTATTACAGGGCTTTATAGGGTGGATGCTGGGATAATGTTTTCCCTGGCTAGGGAGTGTAGAACCAGGGGCCACCGCCTCAGGATAAAGGGTAGGCCATTCAGGACTGAGATGAGAAGAAATTTCTTCACACGGAGGGTGGTGAATCTTTGGAATTCCCTACTCCAGAGCGCTGTGGAGGCTCAGTCATTGGGTATGTTCAAAACAGAAGTCGATAGATTTCTGACTAGTAAGGGCATCAAGGGATATAGCGATAGGGCCGGTGAATGGAATTGAGGCAGAGGATCAGCCATGATCTCGTTGAATGGCGGAGCAGGCTCGAAGGGCCGAATGGCCTACTCCTATTTCTTATGTTCTTAACCACAATTTTTTAAGACCTAGTAAAGCCATACTATTTATTCTACTTATGTAAAAGTAAATTGAGTCCAAATTCCCTTAAATTATTATCGTTGCAGTTAAACTATCTACTAACTTTATGTAGATCAAGCCTACAGTGATTACTCCATTGAATTGTGCCAAGGATTGTTATTGATATGTTGGAACTTAAATTGGCTTTCTTGGCACTTGAGAAGGAATTACATGTTTGTTGCCATCTCCTCAAAGATTGTCCAAGGACAATCACTACGCAGAGGCAAGCAGCATAAAAGTGATAACTGTAGACTTGGTCTAAACAAGGTGAACCTATAAAACAATATAGTGGCAGTAGAACAACATTTGGTGGGGGAATAGAAATGGAAGTTAGATTCAGTTTAGAGTTTCATGTTTCAAAATAATTTGCACAAACAGCTGGGAGTAATCTTTTAAATTGGTGGAATTTATGCAGATGCATTGCTGAAATAAGATAAAGAGCTAGACATAAATTTTAATCTGCACATTTGTTGAAGGCTAAATTTAATAAATTGACACAAGTATTGAGTCACACAGTATTAAATCATTTGCCATTCGCACGCACATCGGACAGAATTTGTGAACTAAACAAGAAAACAGAACCCTGAATCCAGTGGGGCCCCCCAAATTTATCAGGTGAGTTGCGGAACTATGCAGGCCAGTCAGACTGAGTTAACTCATTTCAGCCAGGGTGTTGGCATATGTAATGCATTTGTTCTCTATGCCTATAGATGGGGGAGGGGGAAATCAGCCAGGATTCCTGGTCTTGATTGCTTCCTTGCCGGAAATACATCTGTGTAGACATCAGGTGCGGGCAGGATCTGGCCTGTCTGATGCACCCATTGTCACATTGCCTGACAAGTCTCACACATGATTAGTGCCCACTTAGCAGGCTCCTGGTACCAACAGAGCTTCATGCCAGCAAGGAATCATGCCTTCAGGGATGAAGAGGCAAAAAACTGGCAACCGAGTTTCCCTATGATTTTTGTTGTCAGATGTTTACCTGGAGCCACAAGCAGGTTTTAGAAGTGTTATTAGTTGTGTGTGAAGCAGCCCATTATTAATGAATTCAAAGAAGCCTTGATCCAAGCTTGGCATTTATAACTTTTGATTGACATTAATTTGTACATATGTAGTGGTGATTAAATTTGAACTGTTCGTCCTGCAGGGGTTTAGTGCCCTTGCACAATGCTTGCTCGTATGGACATTATGAAGTAGCAGAGCTGCTGGTGCGGCATGGTGCCTCAGTGAATGTGGCTGACCTATGGAAGTTCACACCTCTGCATGAAGCAGCAGCCAAAGGCAAATATGAAATTTGTAAACTCCTTTTAAAGGTATGTGGTTTTCAGTCTGAAAGACTTATACATAGGCTTTGGTGATTTTTATCGGACCTCTTCATAAGATGCACATGAAGGGGTCTGATAGTATTTAACACACCCTATCACCTCAACACTCCCATTATGATCACCAGCTGGGTACCATTGGTCTAGTTATGTGTCTAGAATTTGATGTCTTGCACACTGAAAAATTAAAAGTTTTGAATTTTTGACAAAGGACACGACTGCTGCCAACGACATAGAGTAGTTGCGCACGTGCAGTTCCAATGGTTTCTTGGTTGTTCTTGCGGGACTTCGTAGGCAGCAGTCACTCTGATATATTAATGTGGTTTGTTCGTGAAATAAATCATCTTTGTAATTATTAGAATTAAAGATACTCGCGGTTTTCAGTCATTTCTAACGTGCTTCTGGTTGCCGATGTGGTGATTTGATGGTGGGGTCCGGCTCGGCTCCGGGTTCCTCACGTGGAGCTGCTGTGCTTGAGAAGCAAAAGCTCCTGGAGTTTGTCAACAATCAGCATCCACCGAGCTTTAAATATAAGTAATAATAGACAGGGCTGATGATGGTTTAATGTTAAAAATTACCAACAATAGGAAGGGGGTGGGGAAAAGAGATCACTGCTGTCGAACTGAGCTGACAGAGAAAGTTAACAGTTATGCGCTGCCGAACGGAGCCGAAAATAAAATTTAAGTTAAAATTTGAATTGGCGTTTCTATCGGCTTATGTTGAATTGGTGTTTCTATTGGATTAATTAAAGTTATGAAAGTTGACATTTATACGCAGAATGCTTATGTGTAGCTTCTGGTTCATTGGTAGCAGTCACTCCGTTTGACAAAATAGTAAAAATAAAAAAGAGTTTTTATGGAGGTGTTACTATAGATCTCATGATCATGCACGCTCAATACAAATAGAACAGATTTCAGATTAGAGTCAAACTTTATGCTGTCTGTTCTGTAATTGAAATTTGGGGTCAACAAAATTAATAAAATAAAAACAGAAAATGCTGGAAATACTGTGTAGAGAGCAAGAGTTAACATTTCAGATCGATGACCTTTACCAGAACTGCAACAAAATTGATGTCCTCTTTGCATCAAATTTTGGGATTTAGTTGTCTACGAATCTTGTTTATTGCAATAACTACTCTAAGAGGACTGGAATACAAATGAGTGTAAGTTATGTTGCAGCTGTACAGAGCTCTGGTTCGATCCCATCTGGAGTACTGCATTCAGTTCTGGGCACCCACCTCAGGAAGAATATATTGGCCTTGGAGACAGTGCAGTGCAGATTCACCAAAAAGATTTATATTCATTCCTGGGATGCTGACAAGGCCAGTATTTATTGTCCACCCTTAATTGCCCTTGAGAAGGTGGTGGTGAGCCACTGCAGTCCATGCAGTGAAGGTACTCCTATAGTGCTGTTAGGGAGGGACTTCCAGGATTTTGGAACAGCGATGTATTTCCAAGTCAGGATGGTGACTTGGAGGTGATGATTGTAGTGTATGTACCCGTCTACCTTTAAGGAAACTATTGTATGTAACCGTTCACCTTTAAGAGAACTACTTTAGGTGTGGCACTACTTGTTTGGCTTCTGTATACTGTAATACCGACAGTGACCACACCAGTATATAAGTGTTGTGGCAGGATTGCTGGGGCAGATTCGCCCTGACCTTCGAATAGTAAAGACCTGTTTGTTTGTTACTCCTGAAGTCTGTGTCGTTATTAACAGTACAACCCACAGACTTTACAGTGGCGACGAGTCCGATCGTACCCTGCGGCAAGACTACCAAAGCAACTAAAGAGCGTCGAAGAGAGGCAACCGCCCTCGTCGTTATGCTGGGAGAAAACACGAGGCTGCAGCAATAGAAAGGAAGAAGACTTGGCAACAAAAGCTTCCAGCAGCAACAGGCACTGACTACCCTTCTACCACGGTGCCGATCAGCAGGAAACAAGGCGGCCGCGGAGACTGTGAGTAGGGGAAAGTGTAACGAAATCCGGAGGATAAGGGCTGTGCACTCGACCACGGTCGAGGGGGAGCAGAGCTGGTCAGGAAGTCGGGTCCAACGGCGTCGTGAGATAGCCGGACCGCGATCGGCGGGAAAAGCCGGGCAGCGACCGAAGCCACGAAGCGCTGAGACCGGGAGCAGGCGCGGGAAGAGAGAAACTCAGCCGCAGCCGGTGAGGGAAGCACCGGACTGCGTGAGGGCTGGGAGGCGAACGGGAACCGAGCGTGTGGGAGCGGCAGAGCCGACCAAAGGAGGCTGCGCGAGAGCCAGTCCAGCGGCTGAACTGTTCTCCACCAACGGGGTACCCAGCGCCGGTAGAGCCGAACGTGTGGGAGAGAGACGGAGCCGAGCAAGGGGAGAGGGACTGCGTGAGAGCCAGTCCAGCGGCTGAACTGTTCTCCGCCAACGGGGTACCCAGCGCCGGTAGAGCCGAACGTGTGGGAGAGAGAGACAGAGCCGAGCAAGGGGAGAGAGACTGCGCGAGAGCCAGTCCAGCGGCTGAACTGTTATCCATGAACGGGGTGTTCCCAGCGCCGGTAGAGCTGTGCGAGCGGGAGAGAAAGACAGAGCCGAATAAGGGGAGCTGTGCGGAAGCCAGCCAGCGGCTGAACCTGTCCACTGTGGGGAAAGCGTACCCCTTCCACCAGGGAAGAGACGCGGGAAGCCGCCATTAGGCGGAGAAGACGACAGAAGCGGGAAACCGCCATTGAAGTGGGCGGAGAGAGAAGGAAAGAGCGGGAAACCGCCATTTTCGCGGGAAAAACCGCCATCTTAGAAATAAACAAATAAATAAGAATACTTAAAGAAATACTTGTGCTGCTCCCAAGGAAAGAAAGACGCCTAAGCGAGGGAATATTAACGATTTTAATTCTGAGATAGAAGACTGGGCCACGTACGTGGAACGCATAGAGATTTATTGTGAAGCCAACAAAATAGAGGAAGACGACAAGGCGATAACATTGCTAAACTCGATGGGGGCAAAAACATACAGGCTCTTGAAGCATCTAATAGCACCAGATAAACCGGCGGATCAGACTTTCGAAGAGATTGTGGCTGTGCTGAAGGACCACTTGAACCCCACACCGTTGATGCTGGCTGAACGTTTCAAATTCTATGCAAGAACGCAGAGGAAAGACGAAAGTAACGCGGAATACTTGGTCGAACTGCGTAGGCTGGCGAAATACTGCCAGTTCGGAGGGAATCTGACAGAGGCACTGCGAGACAAGTTCGTATGTGGATTGTCCAAAGAAGGGACGCAAAAGCGACTACTGGAAGAGAACGACCTCACACTAGACAGGGCTGTTCTTATAGCTGCATCGCACGAAGCCGCAGCGAAAGGAACGGCAGAAATGCAGCTGAAGGCGGCGGCACTCGGGGTGGACCAAATTACCTCGAATACAACAAAATGCTATCGTTGTGGGAAGACAACGCACGACCAGAATCA
Organism: Somniosus microcephalus; assembly: GCF_052327205.1. NCBI lineage: Eukaryota > Metazoa > Chordata > Chondrichthyes > Squaliformes > Somniosidae > Somniosus > Somniosus microcephalus. The sequence goes on along the minus strand of NC_140987.1, from coordinate 75,329,434 downwards.
ATGCTGGTTTAAGAACCAAGAATGTAGGAAATGTGGCAAACTGGGTCACATCGCAAAGGTATGCCGGTCAGGGAAGAAGACCAACAACCAAAGGAAGCCACCACAAGAAAAGTACAGCAAGGTACACAAGGTGGCTGAGAAGAGTTCAGACGAACAGAATTCAGACTCCGACCCAAACAACCAGGAGCTGGGTAGTCTGAGAATTCACAATGTGGGGAGGGAAGCTGATCTACAAACTATCTGGGTCATGCTAAGAATAGCTGGAGTCCAAGTAAGAATGGAGTTGGACACTGGATCAGCTCTATCAGTCATCAATCGAAGGGACTACCACCGGCTATTCTCTCACATACCCTTAAGGAATACCAAGTTCGTATTACAGACATACACGGGGCATAAAGTATACCCCATGGGGAAGATAAGAGTCAAGGTGAGAGAGAGGGGTAAAGAACACCCAAGAATGAACTTGTACGTATTACCTGAGGGAGGACCACCACTTCTAGGACGGGAGTGGATTAAGAAAATAGACATGGAATGGCACTATCTAAAAGCCATCACGAGTGAGGACTCGGTACGAGCAATCAGCTCAGATTCTGGAACGGATGACGATAAGACTAACTCAAATATGGAAGACAAGGCTGAAATGGACTTGCCGACTATGGTGGAGAAAACGAAGACAGGCATAAAGGCTTATGCTACCGAGAAGGATAAAGCTTCAGAGCAGAACTCCAGGTTGACAGAGAATTCTGAGCCTGTCCAAGTTAAGGACTTATCCACGACGGAAGAACACAGAGCCCGGACTCAAACGTATCGCAAAATACAACAACAATTAGAACAGTTGAGTTACCGTCTCGTACAAGAGATGAAAACAATGGAACAATTCTGGGACACCGAATGGGAGAACCTGGAAAGACAACAGAGGCAGCTAGCTCAAGCTGAGAGCGACCATAGGGCCATCATGGCTAAGTATCGATCACATCTCCCTGATGCTGTTCAAGAGTTAGCATATTTGCAGAACGAAACAAATGAAGAGGAATCTTCAGGCAGCCAGGATTTTATCCCAGTTCCTCTCTACGACTCCTTACAAGCAGAGTGTAAGAAGTTGAAAGAACAGTATGAACAGGCCCAGGCTACAATTCTGGAGGGGGTTAACTCGGCAACCTCCGAAAAGCTAGTTTTAGTGAAAGCATATGAGCAACTAAAGGTTGAACATGAGCAAGAAGTCCAAAGGATGCAGGAAATGTTTGAGGCGCTCCAGGCCAAGACAGACTCATCGGTAGAGATTCCATCCATCGATGAAAAATTGGAGGTGGAAGATATGGCAGAACATGGAATCCAAGAGGTTCAAGAACTCATAAAAGTACTGAAGGAAACCCAAGACAAATATGAGGCGGAAATGACCAGGGTTCAACAACTTGAAGAACATAGTCAACTGGGAATCCGGGCAGTGGAAGGAAAGGCAACTGGAAGAGAAACAGAGACTGGAAGAATGGCCCCTGAACTGGAGCTAGAGAGCATCAAGGCGCAACTTCTTCGAGCGCTTAAAACCCAAGCACCAGAGGGAAAGGTGGATGAAATAGAGAAGAAGTTGATCCACAGTGTCCCCAGGGAAGAGTTAACGACCAGCCAACTCCTTCACAGGCGGAGTGACAAGACTCCACAAGGGGAACACGAGCTTCAGGCTTCAAAGGGAAGGAATTCGGAGCTTCCAAAAGGGATGGAGATAGCTGAGGTGGCAACACAGCTTTTACAAGGATGCCAAAAGGACGCTGAATTACGTCAAATTGAACAGAAGAATGGGGAAACAGCTACTCCAGTAGAAGGAGTAAATAGCCGGATAACACAATCCCCGATGGAAGGGAAGGTATTGAACTCACAAATGAGGACAGTAGTGAAGGAATGGCAGACAACCCAGGAAGAGCGTGATGAATATGAATGTATGAGGAAGTCTTTTCAAGAAAGATGTCTAGGGAAGGAACCACAGTCAGCTAACGTCCAGATGGGTAAGGAGGAAGTAGAAGGCCCTCTCGCTGGCCTAACTCAGGACGACCCCGAATATTACCATGACCTGTTGAGTGACACTGAATATTACGAGGATCTGGTCTGCCCAGTTTGTGAGGAAAACTCCCAAAGTGCTGAAATCAGGATGAAACACTTAAGGTCTAATGAACATAGAGAGTTGGTGGCGCTACAGCTGGCAGCCGAGAAAGGAGCCCCGAGAGTCTCAAAAAGGCAGAAAAGAAAAAGAAGAGGCAGAAGACAATAACTATCTAAAATATTATCACTTCTACCAGCTCAGGAGGGGACCTACGAAAGGAGCTAAATTAGTTGAAAAGTGGGAAATTATCAAGACAGCCAGTTGGTTATAAAAGTCGGCACTGCCGGTTCAACAAGACGGAAGTTCAAGCTGTTACGTCAAGGAAAAGGCTATGGAGGAGTCACACTATCCATGTGAACCGGCTACACCAAAGAGATGTTGTTCGGACCAAGTCAAGATCGGAGACTGAATCTGTGAACTGTTCCCGCAGAGACTGACTTTGTGAACTGTTTCCCACCGAGATTATATCTGTAAAGTGTTTTATATGAAGTTGAAGATATGTATGTTAATGGGACTCTAAGTAATAAGCTAAAAAGGGAGGATTGTAGTGTATGTACCCGTCTACCTTTAAGGAAACTATTGTATGTAACCGTTCACCTTTAAGAGAACTACTTTAGGTGTGGCACTACTTGTTTGGCTTCTGTATACTGTAATACCGACAGTGACCACACCAGTATATAAGTGTTGTGGCAGGATTGCTGGGGCAGATTCGCCCTGACCTTCGAATAGTAAAGACCTGTTTGTTTGTTACTCCTGAAGTCTGTGTCGTTATTAACAGTACAACCCACAGACTTTACAATGATGTTCCCATGCCCCTGCTACCCTTATCCTTCTAGGTGGTAGAGGTCGCAGGTTTGGGAGGTGCAGTTGAAGAAGCCTTGGCGAGTTGCTGCAGTGCATCTTGTAGATGGTACACACTGCAGCCACGGTGCTCCGGTGGTGGAGGGAGTGAACATTTAAGGTGGTGGATGGGGTGCCAATCAAGCGGGCTGCTTTGTCCTGAATGGTGTCAAGCTTCTTGTGTCTTTGGAGCTGCACTCATCCAGGCAAGTGGAGAGTATTCCAGCACACACCTTACTTGTGTCTTGTAGGTGGTGGAAAGGCTTTGAGGAGTCAGGAGGTGGGTCACTCGCCGCAGAATATCCAGCCTCTGACCTGCTTTTGTAGCCACAGTATTTATGTGGCTGGTCCAGTGAGGTTTCTGGTCAATGGTGACCACCTCCCCCCTCACCAGGATGTTGATGGTGGGGGGTTCCGCGATGGTAATGCCGTTGAATGTCGAGGGGCGGTGGTTAGACTGACTCTCGTTGGAGATAGTCATTCACGCCACACAAGTGGCAGGCAATGTTACTTGCTACTTATCAGCCCAAGCCTGAATGTCATCCAGGTCTTGCTGCATGCGGGCATGGACTGCTTCATTATCTGAGGAGTTGTGAATGGAACTGAACACTGTGCAATCATCAGTGAACATCCTCACTTAGGATGGAGGGAAGGTCATTGATGAAGCAGCTGAAGATGGTTGGGCCGAGGACACTGCAGCGATGTCCTGCGGCTGAGATGATTGACCTCCAACAACTACAACCGGGGCTAGAAGAGTTAAATTATGAGAACAGGCTGCCTAGACTAGGCTTTTATTCACTTGAATATAGAAGATTAAGAGGTGATCTAATTGAGGTGTTTAAGATGATCAAAGGAGTTGAAAGGATAGATAAACAATTTTCACTGGTGGGGAAGTCCAGAACAAGGAAGCATAACCTTAAAATTAGAGCTAGTCCACCCAGAGGTGATGTCAGAAAGCACTTCTTCACACAAAGGGTAGAGGAAATTTGGAACTCTCCTCCAAAAAGCTGTTGAGGCTAGGTCAATTGAAACTTTCAAAACTGAGATTGCTAGATTTTTATTAGGCAAGGGTATTAAGGGTTATGGAACCATAGTGGGTAGATGGAGTTAAGATACAGATCAGCCATGATCTATTTGAATGATGGAACAGGCTTGAGGGATTGAATGGCCCACTCCTGTTCCTAAGTGTCATCAAAAATAATTAAGAATGGGTCAGTTTATATAAAAGGAAGCTGGTCTAATTGTTATTGAGAGCGCCTTCATTTTTCTTAGCATGGAGCTGACCCGACGAAGAAGAACAGAGATGGGAACACACCTCTGGACCTTGTGAAAGAAGGGGACACAGATATTCAGGACTTATTACGAGGAGATGCTGCTCTGCTCGATGCTGCCAAGAAAGGCTGCCTAGCTAGGGTCCAGAAGTTGTGTACCCCAGAGAACATAAATTGCAGAGATACTCAAGGAAGGAACTCAACACCACTCCATCTTGCAGGTAAGATCTTGCCTAAGTGCTGTAACCGCTGATCCACTGTCCTTTTTTACTAACCTTCTGTCCACTTAATTTGATCCAAATTCTTGCTTGTTTCACTGAAGTTTGCTCTTTTCCAATCCAGCACTCGTATTTTTTGATTCTGTTGCTATATTGCATTTTCACGGTGAACTATTGTGTGCTCGCCATTTTTCAATTGTTCTCATACTCTCATCAGTTATTTTTCCTACTTCATTTCCCAGAACTAAATCAATCATGGTGCTGTTTGAGTTTGATCAATCATGCATTACTTATCAGGGATGACTATACCTATGCATTTATAAGAGAGGACTGCAATTTGAAATGCTTTGCAATCAACTTGAGCTATTTTATCTGCATGTAAATTAAGTGATTGAGAACTGTTGTGCATTCTGAATTTGTAGACATCAACACAGGAACAGTGGCAAAGATTGAGGGAATTAACTTGAGCCTAAGACTAATGTTTGGCCCTTGTGGATTGTTTTGAGATTTTTATCCCAACAGGATTTTAATATGCATTAGTGCAGGATTTGGCACAATTCTGCAACTGGCATTCAGACCTCTTTTATAAAAGTATATAATAGAGGCTAAAAGTCAGTTAGTTAAGTTTCACCAGAAATTGGCCAACAGATATTCCACACCTCACATACAAACAAGTTTTACCTGTTCATACTTGCCAGCTAAGAATGAAAAGTTCATTTACATGCTATTTCATGGCCCCTAGTGCAGTGAGAACCAGTATAGTATGCATTTCACGATACATTGAGCTAGTCTAATGAGTTGGCCATTTTCGTTCCTGCTCACTTACATGCTCGTCAGACTAAATAAACTGCATACCTTTCTGTTGCATGCAGGCTAATTTCTGGGTTCTCACTGATCTGATCTAGAATATGTGTGTGGATGTCTGAATATCCATAGAAAATACTTTTGTGACTAAAAGTAGCATTTCTTTGGCTGACCAGCTCTTAATTTTCTACAATAGAATATGCTGCAATCTCTAATTATAGAATATGCTGCAATCTCTAATTAATCTCAATAGCTGATGGAACCGGTTTTCCCCACTCTACATGGATAGGCTTTCTGCCCTTCCCCCTGCACAGATGCAAATAGCACAAGAACAAGCTCCTCTCAGTAAAGCAGCAGTGTCTGTTGCATTTACAATGGGTAAGCTTGAAATTTAATTGGAAATGAGAGACCTTTTCTGTCAACACTTCTGTTCTCCTCTTCTCCCTCCCATCCCATTTTATTATTCCCTTTTCTCCTCAAGATTCTGCTTTTTGTTGGGTATGGTTACTGGATGACAATTGGGAGTAGGAACAGAATCACAGAATCACAGAAACCCCACAGTGCAGATAGAGGCCATTTCAGCCCATCAAGCCTGCACCGACACATATCCCACCCGATCCCCATAACCCCTACACCAACACATATCCCACCCTATCCCCGTAACCCCACGTATTTAATCCCCCTAACACTAAGGGTCAATTTATCATAGCCAATCAACCTAACCCGCACATCTTTGGACTGTGGGAGGAAACCGGAGCACCCGGAGGAAACCCACGCAAACACGGGGAGAATGTGCAAACTCCACACAGACAGTCGCCCGAGGCCGGATTCGAACCCGGGTCCCTGGCGCTGTGAGGCAACAGTGCTAACCACTATGCCACCGTGCTGGATGATTAAAAGGGCTCGGAGTGGGAGAGGTGGACGTGATTGATCTTAATTTTGGAGGGGAGCAGGTCCACGAGATCTTTACATTTAGTATCCAAGATGAGGATGGAGGTTGCAGGGGAGTGATATCTGAGGAGGCAGTTTGTGTAGAAGAGGGGTTTGCGATCTTTTTAGACTTCTGGGATGATTCAACAGTACTGGCAGAATTTGGTTGTACATGAGTAGCAATGGTGCTGTTTAAGATTGGTCAAACTAGATTTGGGCGTAGACAGCCAGGCCAGTTGATCACCTGCACTGTAGTCTGTGGCTCACAGACTTGAGTTTGCAAAGGTGGTGGTGTCTCGGGATCGGAGTGGGAGATCGCCTGAGACCTCACTGATCTGAGTGTATCGAAAGTGGAGCACATTAATGGAAGCATATATTGGTCCAGTGGGTGGGGCAAAGGAGAGGGAGCTGGGAGCTAGAAACACTACTTGAGAGAGATTTGTGGGCTAGTTATTTCCAGGGCAAATGATGAGAATGGAGGAGTTTGGCACAGCAAGGGCATGTTAATGAGGAACTCATTGGAGCTAGTTTTGTTGGTCATGGGGACTTGCAAAGTACTTGCCTTGTGTATTGGTGAGGTTGTGGAGGTGGCTATGTGTTGAAGGTGAGGTTGAGGGATGAGAGGAAGGTGGAGAAGCCAGAAGAGACCGGACAGGATCAGTTGAAATCTTTGATCATTTCAAAAATCAAGGAAACTGCATCACTCGGAAGCTGAGAGACGAAGTTGTATAAGGCTCCTTCACAAGTCTTCGCTCAACATTTCCCATGAGAACTTATTTTTCTAACTTGTGTGCATTTTGTTGGTGCAGTATTGTTTAAAATTTCACAATACTTTATTTGTAAAATGATATTAGATTAGGATCAACCCAGCTTTGGTTCCTGGCCTGAGTTCAAGCAATGTTTGGTGCGCTACAGTTGAGTTCAGTGTTCCTAGCTTGGGAGGGGAACATTTTGCCAGGATTTCCACCTATGACCCCTAGCTACTATCCCTCCCCGCCTTAGTTTAAAATATATATGTGTCAAGGCATTGGAGAGGGTGCAGAAGAGATTTACTAGAATGGTACCAGGGATGAGGGACTTCAGTTATGTGGAGAGGCTGGAGAAGCTGGGGTTGTTCTCCTTCGAGCAGAGACGTTTAAGAGGAGATTTGATAGAGATGTTCAAAATCATGAATGGTTATGATAGACTAAATAGGGAGAAACCGTTTCCAGTGGCAGAAGGGTCGGTAACCAGAGGACACACATAGAAACATAGAAGATAGGAGCAGGAGTAGGCCATTCGGCCCCTCGAGCCTGCTCTGCCATTTAATGAGACCATGGCTGATCATCCAAATTCACTACCCTGTCCCAGCTTTCTCCCCATATCCCTTGATCCCTTTAGCCTTAAGAAATATATCTAACTCCTTCTTGAATATATTTAATGAATTGGCCTCAACTGCCTTGTGTGGTAGAGAGTTCCACAGGTTCACCACTCTCTGGGTGAAGAAATTCCTCCCTATCTCAGTCCTAAATGGCTTACTCCTTAGACTGTGACCCCTGGTTCTGGACTCCCCCACCATCAGGAACATCCTTCCTGCATCTAGTCTGTCTAGTCTTGTTAGAATTTTATGTTTCAATGAGATCCCCTCTCATTCTTCTAAACTCTAGCGAATATAAGCCTAATCGACCCAATCTCTCCTCATACGTCATTCCTGCCATCCCAGGTATCAGTCTGGTGAATCTTCGCTGCACTCTCTCCATGACAAGAACATCCTTCCTCAGATAAGGTGACCAAAACTGCACACAATACTCAAGGTGTGGTCTCACCAAGGCCCTGTACAACTGCAGCAAGACATCCTTGCTCCTGTACTCAAATCCTCTCACTATGAAGGCTAACATACCATTTGCCGCCTTAACCGCCTGCTGCACCTGCATGCTTACCTTCAGTGACTGGTGCACAAGGACACCCAGGTCTCATTGCACTTCCCCTTTTCCCAATCTATTGCCGTTCAGATAATAATCTGTCTTCCTGTTTTTGCCACTGAAGTGGATAACCTCGCATTTATCCACATTATACTGTACTGCATTTGCCATGCATCTGCCCAATCACCCAACCTGTCCAAATCATACTGGAGTTTCTCTGCATTCTCCTCACAGCACACACGCCCACCCAGCTTTGTGCGGTCTGCAAACTTGGAGATATTACATCTAGTTCCCTCGTCTAGATAATTTATATATATATTGTGAATAGCTGGGGTCCGAGCACCGATCCCTGCGATACCCCACTAGTCAATGCCTGGCACTCGGAAAGAGACCCGTTTATTCCAACTCTTTGCTTCCTGTCTGCCAATCAGTTCTCTATCCAAGACAGTGCCTTACCCCCAATCCCGTGTGCTATAACTTTGCACACTAATCTCTTATGCGGGATCTTATCAAAAGCCTTCTGAAAGTCCAAATACACCACATCCACTGGTTCTCCCTTATCTATACCAGTTACATCCTCAAAAAATTCCAGTAGATTAGTCAAGCATGATTTACCTTTTGTAAATCCATGTTGACTTTGTCTGATCCTGTCACTGTTTTCCAAGTGCTCTGCTATTACATCTTTTATTTTGGACTCTAGCATTTTCCCCACTACCGATGTCAGACTTACCGGTCTATAATTCCCCGTTTTCTCCCTACCACCTTTTTTAAATAGAGGGGTTACATTAGCTATCCTCCAATCCATGGGAACTGTTCCAGAGTCTATAGAATGTTGGAAGATGACCAGCAATGCATCTACTATTTCTAGCGCCACTTCCTTAAGTACCTTAGGATGTAGATTATCAGGCCCTGGGGATTTATCGGCCTTCAATCCCGTCAATTTCCCTAACACCGTTTCCCTACAAATACTGATTTCATTCAGTTCCTCCCTCTCATTAGACACAATGTTCCCCGACATCTCTGGGAGGTTATTTGTGTCCGCCTTTGTGAAGACAGAACCAAGGTATGTATTTCATTGGTCTGCCATTTCTTTGTTCCCCATTATAAATTCCCCTGATTCTGACTGCAAGGGACCTACGCTTGACTTTACCAATCTTTTTCTCTTCACATATCTATAGAAGTTTTTACAGTCAGTTTTTATGTTCCCTGCAAGCTTACTCTCATATTCTATTTTCCCCTTCTTAATTAATCCCTTTGTCCTCCTTTGCTGAATCCTGAACTGCTCCCAATCATCAGGTTTGATGCTTTTTCAGGGCAGGGCTGGAATCGATGTCCTAGGGGGTGTGTTTGCTAGTGCTCTGGGGGAGGGTTTAAACTAAGATGGCAGGGGTTTGGGAACCTGAGCAGGGGGACAGAGGAAAGGGAAACAAGGATAAAAGCAAAAGAAAGGAAGGAGAAAAACAAAACTGGCAGTCAGAGAAATCAACGGTTTAAATCAAACATGGCCACAGTAAATAATAAGTCTAATAGGTCTAAGAGCGTTGTGTCTTAATGCGAGGAGCATTCGTAATAAGGTGGATGAATTGGCTGCGCAAATAGAGGTAAACGAATATGATTTGGTTGGGATTACGGAAACGTGGCTCAAGGATGGCCAAGGCTGGGAACTCAACATCCAGGGGTATTCGATATTCAGGAAAGATAGGCAAAAAGGAAAGGGAGGTGGGGTAGCATTACTGGTTAAAGAAGGGATTAACACAATTGTAAGGAAGGATATTAGCTCTGATGATGTGGTATCTGTATGGGTAGAATTGAGAAATACCAAGGGGCAGAAAATGTTAGTGGGAGTGGTATATAGACCTCCAAACAGTAAGGCGGAGGTTGGGGATGGCATTAAAAAGGAAATTAAAGAAGCGTGCAATAAGGGCACAGCAGTCATCATGGGTGACTTTAATCTACATATAGATTGGGCTAACCAAATTAGTAACAATACTGTGGAGGAGGAATTCCTGGAGTGTTTACGGGATGGTTTCCTGGACCAATATGTCGAGGAACCAACCAGAGATCAGGCCATCTTAGACTGGGTATTATGTAACGAGAAAGGATTAATTAGCAATCTTGTTGTACGAGGCCCCTTGGGTCAGAGCAATCATAATACGATCGAATTTTTAATTAAGATGGAGAATGAAGTAGTTGACTCAGAGACTCGGGTCCTAAATTAAAAAAAAGGAAACTACGATGGTCTGAGGCGCGAGTTGGGTAGGATTGATTGGGGAATGTCACTCAAAGGGTTGACGGTGGATAGGCAATGGCAAACATTCAAAGACCGCATGGATGAACTACAGAATTTCTTCATCCCAGCATGGCACAAAATAAAACAAAAAAGGTGACTCAACCATGGCTAACAAGGAAATTAGGGATAGCATAAGATCCAAGGAGAGGACGTATAAATTGGCCAGAAAAAGCAATAATCCTGAGGATTGGGAGCAATTTAGGATTCAACAAAGGAGGACAAAGGGATTAATTAAGAAGGGGAAAATAGAATATGAGAGTAAGCTTGTAGGGAACATAAAAACTGACTGCAAAAGCTTTTATAGATATGTGAAGAAAATAAAGATTGGTGAAGTCAAGCGTAGTCAGAATCAGGGGAATTTATAATGGGGAACAAAGAAATGGCAGACCAACTAAATACATATTTTGGTTCTGTCTTCACAAAGGAGGACACAAATAACCTCCCAGAGATGCCGGGGAACGTAGGATCTGATGAAAGGGAGGAACTGAAAGAAATCAGTATTTGTAGGGAAATGGTGTTAGGGAAATTGATGGGATTGAAGGCCGATAAATCCCCAGGGCCTGATAATCTACATCCTAGGGTACTTAAGGAAGTGGCCATAGAAATAGTAGATGCATTGCTGATCATCGTCCAACATTCGATGGAATCTGGAACAGTACCCATGGATTGGAGGGTAGCTAATGTTACCCCACTATTCAAAAAAGGTGGTAGAGAGAAAACGGGGAATTACAGACCGGTAAGCCTGACATCAGTAGTGGAGAAAATGCTAGAGTCCATTATAAAAGATGTAATAGCAGAGCACTTGGAAAACAGTGACAGGATCGGACAAAGTCAACATGGATTCACAAAAGGTAAATCGTGCTTGACTAATCTACTGGACTGTTTTGAGGATGTAACTGGTAAAATAGATAAGGGAGAACCAGTGGATGTAGTGTATCTGGACTTTCAGAAGGCCTTCGATAAGGTCCCGCATAAGAGATTAGTGTGTAAAGTTAAGGCACATGGGATTGGGGGCAAGGTATTGACTTGGATAGAGAACTGGTTGGCAGTCAGAAAGCAAAGAGTTGGAATAAACGGGTCCTTTTCCGAGTGGCAGGCAGTGACTGGTGGGGTACCGCAGGGATCGGTCCTTGGACCCCAGCTGTTCATAATATATATTAATGATTTGGATGTAATATCTCCAAATTTGCAGACGACACAAAGCTGGGTGGGAGGGTAAGCTGCGAGGAGGATGTCGGGAAACTCCAATACGATTTGGACAGGTTGGGTGATTGGGCAGAAACATGGCAAATGCACTATAATGTGGATAAATGTGAGGTTATCCACTTTGGTGGCAAAAACAGGAAGGCAGATTATTATTTGAATGGCAATAGATTGGGAGAAGGGGAAGTGCAACGAGACCTGGGTGTCCTTGTGCACTAGTCGCTGAAGGTAAGCATGCAGGTGCAGCAGGCGGTTAAGAAGGCAAATGGTATGTTGGCCTTCGTAGCGAGAGGGTTTGAGTACAGGAACAAGGATGTCTTGCTGCAGTTGTACAGGGCCTTGGTGAGACCACATCTTGAGTATTGTGTGCAGTTTTGGTCACCTTATCTGAGGAAGGATGTTCTTGCCATGGAAGGAGTTAGAGTCATAGAGTTATACAGCACAGATAGAGGCCCTTCGGCCCATCGTGTCTGCGCCGTCCATCAAGCCCTGTCCAATCTAATCCCATTTTCCAGCATTTGGTCCATAGCCTTGTATGCAGTGGCATTTCAAGTGCTCATCCAAATGCTGCTTGAATGTTGTGAGGGTTCCTGCCTCTACCACCCTTTCAGGCAGTGAGTTCCAGACTCCAACCACCCTCTGGGTGAAAAAGTTCCTCCTCAGATCCCCTCTAAACCTCCTGCCCCTTACCTTGAATCTATGCCCCCTTGTTACTGACCCCCCTACTAAGGGGAAAAGTTCCTCTTTATCTACCCTATCTATGCCCCTCATCATTTTGTACACGTCAATCAGGTCCCCCCTCAGCCTTCTTTGCTCCAAGGAAAACAACCCCAGCCTGTTTAGTCTTTCTTCATAGCTGAGGCGCTCCATCCCAGGTAACATCCTGGTGAATCTTCTCTGCACCCTCTCCAAAGCAATCACATCCTTCCTATAGTGAGGTGACCAGAACTGCACACAGTACTCCAGCTGTGGCCTCACCAGCGTTTTGTACAGCTCCATCATAACCTCCCTGCTCTTGCCTTCATTAGCCGAGGCATAGAATATAAGTATCCCATATGCCTTTTTAACCACCTTATCTACCTGATCCGCTGCCTTCAGGGATCTATGTACATGTACACCAAGGTCCCTCTGACCCTTTGTACTTCCTAGGGTCCTACCACTCATTGTGTATTCCTTTGCCTTATTTGTCCGTCCAAAATGCATCACCTCGCACTTTTCAGGGTTAAATTCCATTTGCCACTTTTCCGCCCATCTGACCAACCCGTTTATATCGTCCTGTAGCCTGAGGCTTTCCTCCTCGCAATTTACCACCCCACCAATTTTCGTGTCATCTGCGAACTTACTGATCATACCTTTTACATTCTCATCCAAATCATTTATGTAGATCACAAACAGCAAGGGACTCAGCACCGATCCCTGAGGTACACCACTGGACACAGGCTTCCAGTCACAAAAGCAACCTTCGACCATCACCCTCTGCTTCCTGCCACTCAGCCAGTTTAGGATCCAACGTGCCAAGGCACCCTGGATCCCATGGGCTCTTACCTTCTTGACCAGTCTCCTATGCGGGACTTTGTCAAAAGCCTTACTGAAGTCCATGTATACCTCATCCACACACCTAGTCACCCCCTCGAAAAATTCAATCAGATTGGTCAGACATGATTTACCCTTGACAAAGCCACGCTGACTATCCCTGATTAATCCTTGCCTCTCCAAGTGGAGACTAATTTTGTCCCTCAGAATTTTTTCCAATAATTTCCCTACCACAGATGTTAGGCTCACTGGCCTGTAATTCCCTGGTTTATCCCTGCTACCCTTCTTGAATAATGGTACTACGTTAGCTGTTCTCCAGTCCTCTGGTACACCCCCTGTGGCCAGAGAGTTCAGCGAAGATTCACCAGGCTGATACCTGAGATGGCAGGAATGACGTACAAGGAGAGATTGGGTCGATTGGGCTTGTACTCGCTGGAGTTTAGAAGAATGAGAGGTGATCTCATTGAAACTTATAAAATTCTGACAGGACTGGACAGACTAGATACAGGAAGGATGTTCCCGATGGTCGGGGAGTCCAGAACCAGGGGACACAGTCTAAGGATAAAGGGTAGGCCATTTAGGACAGAAATGAGGAGGAATTTCTTCACCCAGAGAGTGGTGAACCTGTGGAACTCTCTACCACAGAAGGTGGTGGAGGCCAGTTCATTAAATATATTCAAGAAGGAATTGGATATATTTATTAAGGCTAAAGGGATCAAGGGGTAGGGGAAAAAGCAGGGACCGGGTACTGAATTTGGATGATCAGCCATGATAGCATTGAATGGCGGAGCAGGTTTGAGGGGCCAAATGGCCTACTCCTGTTTCTATGTTTCTGGCCAAATTAGATGTCCTCTCCTTGGATCTTATGCTATCCCTAATTTCCCTTGTTAGCCGCGGTTGAGTCACCTTTTTTGTTTTATTTTTATGCCAAACAGGGATGAAGAAATTCTGTAGTTCATCCATGCGATCTTTAAATGTTTGCCATTGCCTATCCACCATCAACCCTTTAAGTACCGTTCCCCAATCCATCCTAGCCAACTCGTGCCTCATACCATCGTAGTTTCCTTTTTTTAAATTCAGGACCCTAGTCTCTGAGTTAACTACTTCACTCTCCATTTTAATGAAGAATTTGATCATATTATGATCGCTCCTCCCCAAGGGGCCTCACACAACAAAATTGCTAATTAATCCTTTCTCATTACATAATACCCAGTCTATGATTTAAGGTGATTGGCAAAAGAACCAGAGGTAAAACGGGGAAACATTTCTTTGCACAGCGTGTTTTGATGATCTGGAATATACTGCCTGAAAGGGTGGTGGAAGCAGATGCAATCATAACATTCAAAAGAGAATTGGATAAATACTTGAAGGGAAAAAAATTACAGGGCTATGGGGAAAGAGCAGGGGAGTGGGATTAATTGGATAACTCTACCAAAGAGCTGGCACAGGCATGATGCACCGAATGGCCTCTTTCTACACTATCATTCTATGATTCTATGACATCTAATGAATGATCACTTTTATGGTGTACTGCAGAATTGTAACCTGAGATCAGCGACAGGAAGAAAGGACAAGGGAAAATTCAGCAGTACCCGGTTACAGGGACTCAGAATCTTGCACTGAAGATAACACTGTAGGGCAGGGGTGGGAAGGAATCTTCACATTGTCTGAATTCCCTGGCAATGTACTGGGAATGCAAGATTGCTGTGTATGAAGCCATCTGACTTGTTTTCTGGCCTTTAGTCATTTTTATAAATCACCTGTGATTCTAAAGCGGCAGAGAACTCTTCTCATGCTGAAATAAGAATAATTCGTCAATATCCTGTTACGTGTAAGAATTATTTTTTTCAGGGTGTGTGTTATCAAATGTAAAGCACTGAAATGAAGTACCTCTGACAGTTGTTGCTTTAGTTAATTCTGTAACTTCATTTTTATTTTCAAAGGCTGATAAATGGGGGCTGCAGTTCAGGCAATGATTTATTTACTGAGTGGTACTCGATTTACAAATATTTCAATTTCTGGAAGTCACTATGACTTGTACATGATTTAAATTTAAAGTTTTACAATTTTTAATCATTAGTTTCAGGTGATTTAGTGAGAAATTTTAAGGTGAAACAGTCTCAGCCACGAAACTAAATAAAAATTTGAAGTCTTCAATAAAATATAAGCCTAGATTAACTTAAAATGCCTTAGTTCAGTGGTAGCACTTTTGCCTGAGTCAGAAGGTTGTTGGTTCAAGTCCCACTACGGAAACTTGAGCACATGATCTAGGCTGACACTCCAGTGCAGTACTGAGGGACTGCTGCACTGTCGGGGGTGCCGTCTTTTGGATGAGACATGTAACTGAGGCCCCATTTGCCCTCTCTGGTAGATGTAAAAGATCCCATGACACTATTCGAAGAAGAACTGGGAGTTCTCCTGGTGTCCTAGCCAATGCTTACTCAACAAACAACACTAATAAAAATCAAAAATTATCTGGTCATTTACTCATTGCTGTTTGTGGGATCATGCTGCGTGAAAATTGACAGCCGTGTTTCCCTACAACAGTGACTACACTTCATTGCCTAGAAAGTCCATGAAAGGCACTATATAAATGCAAGTCATTTTCTCTCTGAAATAGAATGTTTATCGGCAGCGAATGATTTACGAAAAATTGAACCACTCATTTTCAGTGGGTTGAATGTGGTGATTCCGGTGGTGGCTCTATAGAAACAGCCAATGTGGCAAACACCTGGTGCTGAAACACGATTTAACTGCTGTTGCTAACTCTCATTTTCACAGTCCTTGAACAACATGTAAGAACAGGCATTCGGAATGTGTTGATACTGACGCATTAGTATATTATCCACCTTGACCACAGATGTGCTCCTGATCAGGAATTTTGATGATTGATTGTAAAGCAATGATCAGGAAGTTCCCGAAATAGCTAATTCTGTAAAAATTTAGCGCAAGTAATAAAGATCCCAAAAATAGCTGTGTGTATGTTGTAACATTTTTTAATTAAGTTGTTTTTGTTTGACAGCTGGCTATAATAACCTTGAAGTGGCTGACTATCTTCTGGAACATGGTGCAGATGTTAATGCACAAGATAAAGGGGGCCTTATTCCCCTCCATAATGCAGCGTCCTATGGGGTAAGGAAACAATACATCACTTGTCACTAATTCTCAATGTTCAAGAAGGAGCTGGAGGAGTTCCTGAGAGTAGCCAATCTATACATATAGCAGGCACGTGTGTCTTCGGGGGGTTGATACTCAGTCACCATGGGTCCTGGAGCTTGATCGCATTCTTGTGTTGAAGAGGAATTTCTACAGTTTTTTTTCCTAAATTGGCTAATCTTAATGCCTATCCTAGGCACTTGCATGGCTGCGTGGGGTGGGGAGGGGAGGGTTGATGGGGGGTAATGGTGTGCAGGAGTTGCATCATGTGAGGATGGAACAAGCTCGATGGACCAGCTGCTGTTTACCTATCCTTTTTAATGCATTTGTCTAACTTAGGATATGTAATTAACCACTTAAGTCAAGGAAATCGAGCTGAAACATAAATGTGAAGTGTACAGATCGGTAAATAGATTGACAGACAGGTCAGAAACTAGATTATGGATGCTTTTGTCAGGAGACAAACCTGATTTTTTTTTTTGAAGAAAACAATGACAGTAACTATTAGGTCAAATGTTCCCCGTGTTTGCAACAGTAGGAGGGATAAAGTATAAACTTGATATTCTTGATTTTTAATGCAGAATGTTACAACACAGAAGCAGACCATTTGGCCGATCGCAGCTGTGCTGCTGCCACCTCTCTAGCTGGAACAGTTTAGTCCCTGCCCTTCATATTTTTAAAATATGATATTTGAATATAGTTGAAGTTGCATTTTTAAGGCCCTATTTTGCTTTCCTTTCAGCATGTGGATATTGCAGCGCTTTTAATCAAATACAACACCTGTGTCAACGCAACCGATAAGTGGGCCTTCACTCCATTGCATGAAGCAGCACAGAAAGGAAGGACACAGCTTTGTGCTCTGCTACTGGCTCATGGGGCAGACCCTACCATGAAGAACCAGGAAGGCCAGACTCCTTTAGATTTGGCTACAGTATGTTCTAAATTTGAAACACTAACAAGTATTTGATAATTTACATTTTGCTAATGTGTGTTTACAGTGTTGATGCTAGGAGCTGCTTAAATTGATTTTAATATTTGAGGACTTTTTAGTGTGTTTAAAATTTGTGAAGCTGGGCACTTATAAATGTTTGTTTTTCTTATTTCAGGCTGATGACATCAGGGCATTGCTCATTGATGCTATGCCACCAGAAGCCCTCCCTAGTTGTTATAAACCTCAGGCAACTGTTGTTACTGCAGCAGTGATCTCTCCAGCCTCAACTCCCTCTTGTTTGTCTGCTGCGAGCAGTATAGATAACCTGACTGGCCCACTCGCAGAGCTAGCTGTTGGTGGTGCCTCAGGTGCGGCTGATGGAGCTACTGGCACAGAGAGAAAAGAAGGAGAAGGTAGGCTGACTAAGATAAGTCTTCTATTGATGTGAGTTGTGGGGAAAGCCCCTCTCAATAGTTGTGCCTTCAGGAAAGAACTCGACGGTCTTAAATTTATGCAAGATGCTTTATTTGAAAACTTCACAGCACCAGAATGCCATATACAGGAAACTTTCTGGTACCCGGCACGGACGGGACCGACGTGTTGCCAGTTCATCAACAATTCCGGATAACCGAACGCTATAGTGAAAGATACGGAGCTCAGAGCTCCGTATAAAGCAACCATCCCTGTTGCCAACAGCTTCAAAACAATCGGCACAAGTTGCAAGCGTCTCTGTAGCTTAGCAACAGCTTCAGCTACACCCTTGCACAGCAACAAATGGAGTAAAAAAAGTAATAAGTTATCTGAACCGACTCCTGAATTTTGCCGGTGGATAGAGCGTTCCAGTTATTTAGGGGCCGGTTAATCGAAAGTTTCCTGTACCCTACAATAAAGTAACCTAGCAACCTAGTGAATTTCTGTTTTAAAGATGAAGCCAGGAGAAATTTTTTGTTCTTCACCATATAGCTTCTGAAATTTCTGTAAGTTACACTGTTGCTGGGTATAGTTAGTTTAGATCAACTTGGATCAGAATTACTCAGTCAAGGACCACAATCCCAAGCAATGACTTAATTGAAAGCCATGCGCTGTTACCAGGATTTTGCTAAAGCACATTGGATGTGACGGGGCTATTGTGATTTGCTGCCCAGCATTGTACATAACTCACCTACAACTTAGTTTTTTAATTTGTTCTTGGGATTTTAGCACCGTTGGCATGGCCATATTTATCCCTAGTTGCCCTGAGAATATGGTGGGCCTTCTTGAACCGCAGCATCCTTGTGCTATTGGTGCTCCCACAATGGTGTTGAGTAGGAAATTCTAAGATAACCTGCTGGCATTGAAGGAACAAAGATATATGTCCAAGTCAGGATGGTGTGTGGCTTGGAGGGGAACTTGGAAGTGATGTTGTTCCCACGACGTTGCTGCTCTGGTTCTCAGTGGGAATGGTCGCAGGGCTGGCCGATGGTGCCGAAGTAACCTTGGTAAGTTGTAGTGCATCCTGTAGATAGTACATGCTGCAGAAACAGTGCACCGGTGATGGAAGGGGTGGCTATTAAGATTGGTGACGGGTGCCAATAAAGCGAACTGCTCTTCCCTGGATGATGTTGACTGTCCGACTATTGCAGTTGCAAACATCCAGGCAAGTGGTCAGTATACATCACACTCCTGATGTGTTTTGTAGATGATGGAGAGACATTGAGGGGTCAGGAGGTGAGCCACAAAGTATCCGGCCTCTGTCCTGCTCTTGTAGCCACTGTGTTTTTCAATTTTTACAAATGCTCAGAGTCTGCCATTCAATTGTCGTTGGAGCAACTGAATTGCATCTTCTGGTAGGTAATCCAGTCTGACCCCATGCAGTACATGAGGAAGTGCTGCATTGCTGGAGGAGTTGTCTTTCATTAATGCGGGGCCCTAACCATCTGTTGAGGTGTTTGTAGAAGATCCCATGGCACAATTGGGAAGAGGAGCAGGGAGTTCTGGTACCCTGGCCAATGTTGCTCTTGAACAGACACCGCCAATAAACTGGTCATTTATCTTCTGCTGTGTGTGGACCTTGCTGTGTGCAAAGTGGCTGCCTGTACTCCGAGTAAATCATTGGATGTGAAGTGCTTTCACACGGTCTGAAGCCGTGATAAGATGCTATAATAATGCAGATTCTTTTTTCCTTATGTATTTTATATTTAATTTTATATTGAAAAGTATGAACAGTTATGTTTTATTTCTAGTTACAGTACTTGACATGAACATAAACCAGTTCCTTAAAAGCCTAGGCTTGGAACACCTGCGGGATATTTTTGAAAGGGAACAGGTAGGTGAAAATCAAAGCTTTTTCAGCTTAGCGAGGACATTTAAGAATTTGAGTAGCTGTTTTCTAAGCTACAGGATTTGACAATATGCTACAATTTTCAGATCACTTTGGATGTGCTGGCAGACATGGGACATGAAGAGCTGAAAGAGATTGGAATTAACGCCTATGGGCACCGTCACAAATTAATCAAGGGCGTTGAACGACTGCTTGGGGGGCAGCAAGGTAAACAGAACTACTATGTTGGCTTATTCTGGGTTGGGAACTGCAGTATTTTCATGTAGCTGCCTGGACAGCATTTTAAAACTGCAAGCCTAAACTTTATGGCTCAAGAAACTGAAGTGTTTAGACCTCAAAGCCTTCTCCTCACTAATATTGTGAAATGCCTCATCGGATATGAATTATTTAAACCCTGTTGTGAAATTTGAAGCCTTCCAAAATTTAACCTTATGAGTTTAGCCTATTCCTGTCAGCTTTTTGTTTTGATTGCATATTAGACAGTTGGTTACATTTTGGCACTTAAGTGTATAAAATAAGATCAGCAAGTCACAGTCTGTAGAACATTGGATCAGTAAATGCTTTTCTTCCCTTTTGATCATTAAATCTGCCCCACATTCCAGAACGTTCTTTGTCATTCAGGCACCCCTTACACAGGAGCTTGTCTAATCTTGATTGGTTCTGGGGAATTCCATGTTCTTCTATCCTGATGCCCACCCCCTTGAGATGTCTGCTCACCCCTTGTGCCTGATACCTGTCTTTGTGCTCAGTAAGATTGCTGGTTGAACTATAATCGGCTAACGTTGATTGCCCTCTTCCCAGGTACAAATCCTTACCTGACTTTCCATTGTGCCAGCCAAGGAACCATTCTTATTGATCTCGCACCAGATGACAAGGAGTACCAATCTGTGGAAGAGGAGGTACTGTTAACTGTATACCTGTTGGGTTTGGGAACAAAAAAAGCAGTGGTCTTTTGCTTCAAAGTGCATTAATTCATGCTCTGGAATTCCTTCTCTACACTCCTCCACCTCTCTACCTCACTCACCTCCTTTAAGACCCTGCTTAAAACCCACCTCTTTGCCCAAGCTTTTGGTCACCCCTCCAAATATCTCCTCCTTTGGCTGGGAGTCCATTTTTTCAGTATGTCTCTGAGTGCTTTGGAGCATTTTCCTATATCAAAGGTGCTATATAAATGCAAGTTGATTTATTACAGTTCCATAGTTCACTGCATAGGTCACTTTAAACAATAATTTAACATGGTTAATTCAAGTTCATACCTCTAATGTACACTGTTCTGTGTATTGTGACCTCCTGTTCAGGTGTGCATCTGCAATGATCAAATAACTTTGTGGACAATTAAGAGTGTCGTGTACATTATTTACATAAGAACATAAGAAATAGGAGCAGGAGTAGGCCAATCGGCCCCTCGAGCCTGCTCCGCCATTCAATAAGATCATGGCTGATCTGATCCTAACCGCCAATCAATTACATTAGCACTTTTACATTAAGTGTTGGAAAATTAAATCAAAACTTAAACAGATGATGTCAGTTAAGAGTTCTAGCCTTCAATAAGCTGGAACACTGACCTTGAAGGTCAGTTTCAGTCAAGCTGAGGCAAATTTTTCTGATAAGGGACCCTACTCCAAAATTGATGGAGCCCAACAGACGCCAGAAAAGAAGTGTAGATAGAAATAAAATAGATGTAAAGGTGAAAAGAATAGGAGAAAGGGAGGTTGGAGACTCATTAATTTATCTGTACGCTGCTGTTATTTGAGCAGATTAGTGCTGCAATGGGATGTATTTGTTACCCAATGTGCGAGCTGCTGACAGTCAAAGGGTTGAACAATTATCAAATATTCATGGGTAATGCCAGAAATGGGGAGGGGGAATCTCCAAATTAATTTTCAGTTTTAACTCTCTGAACACTAACTGATTGCTCCAATGTTTCTATTCAGTTTTCTTGTTTTGAGCATTTATAGAGAAAACTTTGCTTTACTCTGAAAGATTGTTTGAACTGTGGGAAGTTTATGAAGGTGCGATTGATAACGCAGGACACTTCACCTGCAGCCCATCAGTCCCCATATTGAGGTGGTAGCTACCTGGGGAAGGTTTCTAATGTATTAACCTGGGGGGGGGGGGGGGCGCGCGCGCGCTGTGTGTGTGGTGGGGTGGCGGTAGTTAATAGAATTGATTGGCAATTCGTAAGGTATGTGCTGTAGTATTACGTTTACAGATTTTCTCTTCCTGAACATTAAGAAAAATACATTTTAAGCAAGATTCTTTGGGCTGTAGGCAGCAGCCACATGAAGGGCTGCAGATTGTTTAAGAAGTTTTGGACTCTTACTCTTGTTAATGTGGACATCAAGTAGCATGGTCCCTGAAAAGAAATCTAATTTAAGCAGCACTAGCTGTTCTTTTCCTCTGCTCTCACTGTTTGTTGCAGGCAGTGGTAGGCAGGTTCATCGTTGTCTGTTCTGAAATAAGTATCTTGTTCAGTTTAAGTTAGGAAGCAAATGCAACCATAATTTTAATTGGATTTTAATGTAATGTAGATTAAAATAGCTCTTGTATTTTTGGTTGTATGTATGTTCACTAATCAAAAAAATTAGTGCAGCTATTGGTACGGTTTCCATATCTTTTTGTTCAAAGTGTAAATGTGTTTGCTACATATGGCAAATTATTATGGAACCAATGAATATTTTGTATGATGGTAGTTCATAATTTGTTGAGCTATTCGGGCATCCTTTGTGGTGAACGCGCTTAATGCTGTAGAGGAAATTAGTTACTGTCACTATAAGTAATGTACAAACTTGGTGAGGTTTAATTTAGCACATCATCATCGGAATTCAGCATTTACAACAGTTACTACACTTCAAAAGTACTTCATTGGCTATGAAGTGCTTTGGGACGTCCTGAGGTCGTGAAAAGCACTAAATAAAGGCGAGTTCTTCCTTTCCTTCGCTTTCTTTGCTTTCTTTCCCTTCTTTTCCTTTTCTTTCTGCAAAATATTTGATTAAGTGCTATTATAAGAAACAATTTAAATTTATACACGCTGCATCACGTCCCCAGGACATCCTAAGACATTGCAGCCAGCGCATTATTTTCAAGGTCTAGTCCAGTTACGGAGGAATGGTTACTGACAAAGATGTTGTTCTTTAGATGCAAAGTACAATCCGTGAACACAGAGATGGTGGTACAGCTGGTGGAGTTTTTAATAGATACAACATCATTAAGGTAAGAAGTTACTGTATTTGCATATTTTAATGTTGAATATTTTGTAGTGGTTGTTATGAGTTTTTTATTTAAACAGAATTTAAATGTTGAGAAAAATTTGTCTATTTTAAATTGAAGCAAGTCATTTTGGGACTTTTGTGGCCATGAAGACAATTGCTACCTTTGAACTAATTATTGAGAGAAAATTGGATGCAACAGTGCATCATGCTGGTGGCAGAGAGATGTTGGTCTGTCCCTCATAAAGGCACAAACCTCCTGAGTATCGATCCTTTTTTCACTGATTTTTAGCTCAGACCCACGCCTCTGAGATTCTAGTATAAGTGAAACCATTTTCTTTGAATTCATGTAACTTTTTTCCGTTTTTAATTTTTTCTTAAAATGCTCCCTTAAAGAAGCAAAACGTCTCCTGGAGTCAAGTGTCAACATTCACCTCTGCTGTTAACACCTACTCTCCCGCACTTGTTCAGCCTTTACATTCAAAGAGAGCATTGCCTGCATCTCATGAGGAAAATAACCCGAGATGCTGTTCATTTAACAATTTCATGGCGCTCTCTCCCACTATGTAGACAGCCTCTTTTGAGTCTCGCCTCCTGTCCTTTTTATCCCAATATCAGCACAAGTTCTCTGCATTCCGCCCAGAGAAAGTTTATTTTAGTTGTCAGTTTTGTAAGGCGTCGTTCGGTTTAATTTTCTTCTTCAGAAACGTCTTTTGTTGCATTAGAACTCGCAGAAAGGCACTTTTCTTTTTTTATTCTTCATTGAGTTCTTGCAAACTTGCTTGATGCCCTCAGGCCTGGTTTCTTGACGGACACCAATTTGCTCTCTAAACAGCTTAAATCTTCAATGGCACTTGTAGAACTCATAGGAATTTCTCTGCTAAGTTCAGCAATATTCTGGCTCTATTTTGAGTAGCCTGCCGAGAGCTAATTATGGGAATGCACCCTCTGGGGGAAAAAAAAGAGAGAGCAGTTGGTCCATACTATTTTCTGATTATTGTGGATACCTCCTGATAGCAGACTCTCGTGATTTGTCTCTTTTCTGCTTTCTCTCAGTACTGTTCCTGGCTCAGTGCAAGGGTTTGAAACACCCAACGCAATCCTTCAAATTGGTTTCTGTCTGCAAGGATGTTACAGCCAGGCTGTTCTCCTTGTAGGATCTCAGAATACAGCTCCATTGATCAGCTCCTGCCCCAGTGGAGGGAAGTCCATCACTTTATGGATCTGGCTGGAAACCTCTGTGGTTCTGTGTGTATAGGGCAGGTTTTCTGCAGTCTAGACAGTTAGGTACAAACCTTTCAGCAAGCCCATTACTAATCAGAAGTTAACAAACTTGGTAGCAGAATGCCTTTCCTCCTATTACTCCTTTTATGGGCTGGGGCACATCAGGGAAAGGTAGAACTCATTCTGTTTCTGCAGTAACCATTTCCTGCTCCTGCATGCAAAGGAGTCTTCTCAAACCCATTCATAAGGCAAGCCATCTTGCTTTTACCAAGTGTCGGGCTGACGTGGCAGCCCAAGATCATAAACGCTTTTGGCTCAGCAATACTCCCAAGCCCAAGTGGAAATGTGGGTTTTAGGAAAACCGCCCTGTAAATTCTGCACTGCTTTGGTATGATCCTGTACATGGAGATCGAAGGAAGAGGAATGATTAAATATCTGATTTGATATTATTTGAAGTTCAAGCTCCACAAACCGAGCCTCTTCCCAAAGAACTCGCATTCCTTCAGACCATGGCAGTTTGAGAATTTGAATTCAGTTTAAAAATAAAATCTGAAAATAAAAAGCTGGCATCAGTGAAAGTGACTATGAAGCTGTCGAATTGTCATAAAAACCTAACTGGTTCACTAACATCCTTTAGGGAAGGAAGTCTGCCGTCCTTGTCTGGTCTGTGACTCCAGACCCACGCCAATGTGGTTGTCTCTTAACTGCCCTCTGAAGATGCCTAGCAAGCCACTCAATTGTATCAAACTGCTTTGGTTCATGATTAACATATAGAAACATACATAGAAACATAGATTAAAGCTCACCACCACCGCCGAGCAATTAGGAATGGGCAATAAATGCCAGCCTTGCCACATCCCGAGAATGAATAAATAAAAGCACCATATTAGAGCAGGGAACTTCCTTTATACTAATAAAGTTCTGAACCCTTGCTGTATTTTAGGCCACATGCAGCTATGTCTGGAACAAGAACTGAAAGTGCGGCTCAGAATTAGGCTGTATTTTATATGTTGAGGGATGGAGGAAGGTCACCTGGATTAGATGGGTGTTGGAGGTAGATATGGGGGTGGTGCCCAGTATGATTTGGACAGGTTGGGTGATTGGACAGATGCAGTATAATGTGGATAAATGTGAGGCTATCAACTTTGGTGGCAAAAACAGGAAGGCAGATTATTATCTGAACGGCAATAGGTTGGGAAAAGGGGAAGTGCAACGAGACCTGGGTGTCCTTGTGCACCAGTCGCTGAAGGTAAGCATGCAGGTGCAGCAGGTGGTTAAGGTAAATGGTATGTTGGCCATCATAGCGAGAGGATTCGAGTACAGGAGCATGGACGTCTTGCTGCAGTTGTACAGGGTAATGGTGAGACCACACCTTGAGTATTGTGTGCAGTTTTGGTCGCCTTATCTGAGGAAGGATGTTCTTGCCATGGAGGGAGTGCAGCGAAGATTCACCAGACTGATACCTGGGATGGCAGGAATGACGTATGGAGAGATTGGGTTGATTGGGCTTGTATTCGCTGGAGTTTAGAAGAATGAGAGGGGATCTCATTGAAACTTATAAAATTCTAACAGGACTAGACAGACTAGATGCAGTTCCCGATGGCAGGGGAGTCCAGAATCAGGGATCACAGTCTAAGGATAAGGGGTAAGCCATTTAGGACTGAGATGAGGAATTTCTTCACCCAGAGAGTGGTGAACCTGTGGAATTCTCTACCACAGAAGGCAGTTGAGGCCAATTCATTAAATATATTCAAGAAGGAGTTAGATATATTTCTTAAGGCTAAAGGGATATGGGGAGAAAGCAGGGACAGGGAACTGAATTTGGATGATCAGCCATGATCTCATTAAATGGCGGAGCAGGCTCGAGGGGCCGAATGGCCTACTCCTGCTTCTATGTTTCTATGTGCCAGAGGACTGGAGAATTGCAAATGTTACAAATGCAAATGTCAAAAAAGGGTGTAAAGATAAACCCAGCAAATAGAGACCAATCTGTTTAACCTTGGTGGTGGGGAAGCTTTTAGAAACAATAATCCGGGGCAAAATTAACAGTCACTTAGACAAGCGTGGATTAATTAAGGAAAGCCAGCACAGATTTGTTAAAGGCAAATCGTGTTTAATTAACTTGATTGAATTTTTTGATGAAGAACAGAGAGGGTTGATGAGGGCAATGCGGTTGATGTGGCGTACATGGACTTCCAAAAGGCGTTTGATAAAGTGCCACATAATAGGCTTGCCAGCAAAGTGGAAACCCGTGAAATAAAAGGGACAGTGGCAGCATGGATACGAAACTGGCTAAGTGACAGGAGACAGAGTAGTGGTGAACGGTTGCTTTTCGGACTGGAAGAAGGTATATAGTGGTGTTCCCCAGGGGTTGGTATTAGGACCACTACTTTTCTTGATATATATTAATGACTTGGACTTGGGTGTACAGGGCACAATTTCAAAATTTGCAGCTGACACAAAACTTGGAAGGATAGTGATAGACTTCAAGAGGACATAGACAGGCTGGTGGAATGGGTGGACATGTGGCAGATGAAATTTAATGCAGAAAAGTGCGAAGTGATACATTTTGGTAGGAAGAATGAGGAGAGGCAATATAAACTAAATGGTACAATTCTAAAGGGGGTGCATGAACAGAGACCTGGGGGTATATGTGCACAAATCATTGAAGGTGACAGGGCAGGTTGAGAAAGCGGTTAAAAAATCATATGGGATCCTGGGCTTTGTAAGTAGAGGCATAGAGTACAAAAGCAAGGAAGTTATGATGAACTTTTATAAAACACTGGTTCGGCCTCAACTAGAGTATTGTGTCCAATTCTGGGCACCGTACTTTAGGAAGGATGTGATGGCTTTAGAGAGGGCACAGAAAAGATTTATAAGAATGGTTCCAGGGATCAGGGACTTCAGTTACATGGATAGACTGGAGAATCTGGGGTTGTTCTCCTTAGAGCAGAGAAGGTTGAGAGGAGATCTGATAGAGGTGTTCAAAATCATGAGGGATCTAGACAGAGTAGATAGAGGGAAACTGTTTCCATTAGCAGAAAGGTTGAGAACCAGAGGACACAGATTTAAGGTGATTGGCAGAAGAACCAAAGGCGACATGAGGAAAAACTTTGTTACACAGCGAGTGGTTCTGATCTGGAATGCACAGCCTGAAAGGGTGGTGGAGGCAGATTCAATCATGGCTTTCAAAGGGAGTTGGATAAGTACCTGAAGGAGGAAAAATTGCAGGGCTACGAGGAAAGGGCAGGGGAATGGGACTAACTGAAGTGTTCTTGCAAAGAGCTTGCACGGGCCGAATGGCCTCCTACTGTGCTGTAACCATTCTATGGTGTGTTCAAATCCCTTTTGGCCAAAATGTGTTTAAAATTCTTCTCAGATTCAGAAAGTTGTGAACAAGAAACTTCGGGAACGGTTCATTCACCGACAGAAGGAGGTAGCAGAGGAAAATCATAATCATCATAACGAACGGATGCTCTTTCACGGTGAGTCAACAGAGGCTTCAAAATGAAATATAACTTGCATGCTCATTGTAAAGCAAAGTCGCTGTCCTATGAGCCCGTGCTGATCTGTTGCTCACTGTTACTAATGTTTTTTTTGCCTCTTGCCTACTCTGTTACTATTCTTGCTCCTTTCAAGCATATTGAGCTGCATTTCAGACCAGGGTTTAATATAAATAGGAGATCATATTGTACAAAATGTAAACTGGCAGGCCCCCCTCCCCCACCCAAAATAAATGAGATGGCTGATTCTTAGTTTGTGATTGTTGAATTGCAATTATGAAGTCAAAATGTCACACAACTTTTTTTCCCCTACACATTCAGTTTATGTCAAAGCCATGGGCAAGAGAAAGATATAAAAAGAAGCACTGCTTATTCTAAAACCAGATGGATTGTGGATTTTGTTGTTTATTTGAGCTTTAAGAAGTCCAGTTAGAATTGTAGATTGTGATTATCTTTACATAGTGCCTCCGGGTAAATCAGTAGCGCTGCTGTCCCTTCTGTACAAATCTTTCAAATCAGTTTATTTAGACTTTTTTTTTCCTCATTGCATAATATTTATGTGCTAGAAAAAGTCCTTCCTTTCTTTGCGGTTTGCTCGTCATCACCTCTTACCGTGCTGGAAAGTGCATGATTGTTTGGACCAACCCTGTGCATGAATGTTAGTGGCATTGGGCTATTTTCTCTCTATAAACACCAGCCGGCCTCTCTGAATCTGGCGGGTTTACGATGAGGTTGCTGCTTGGCACACGGGAACCAGCTAAGGCTTCACTGACATCAATCCAACACCAATATAAAAGCAGCTAACGTTGCTTCAATGGCAAAAAGACAAAGTGATGTAAGCATTGTATTTAATCTGACGAAGGGTCATCGACCTGAAACGTTAACTCTGTTTCTCTCTCCACAGATGCTGCCTGGCCTGCTGAGTATTTCCAGCATTTCTGTTTTTATTTCAGATTTCCAGCATCCGCTGTATTTTGCTTTTGTATTGCATTTAATTCTCCTTCCTCATGTTCACTAAAGGGTCCTAATGCGTTTCCCTTCATCTAGCGCCCTGACAAAACACTTAGATTCATCATGTTTCAGTGACCAGCCTTTCAATTTGCCTTTCAAGTGCAGATTCTGTTTTTTAACTGCTGGAGCTGCTGGACCGGCAACATTTTAATTCTTGTAGTTTTATTTTTTGTAATGGGTAGGGCAATATTTTGGAGTGGGATTATTGTATTGTAATTGTGTGTATGTTAAGATAATATAAATTATATATTTTCTTTCTAGGTTCTCCATTCATCAATGCCATCATTTACAAAGGGTTTGATGAGAGACATGCATACATTGGTGGGATGTTTGGTGCAGGGATTTACTTTGCAGAAAATTCCTCTAAAAGTAATCAGTATGTCTACGGCATAGGTGGAGGTACTGGATGCCCAACCCATAAGGATAGGTCATGTTACATATGTCACAGGTAGGGGTGATGCTTCCTCTGGAAAATTTTTCAGTTTTTTTTAACATCTGAAATGGAGCAATTGTGACTGATAATTCAGTATGCCATTCAATTCATGAAAAGAACACGTTACCTTGTGTCTCTCCACCAACATCACTAATACAGATTATCTGGTCATTATCTCATTGCTGTTTGTGGGACCTTGCTGTGTGCAAATTGGCTGCAGCGTTTCCCTACATTACAACAGTACACTACACTTCAAAAGTAATTAATTGGCTGTAAAGCACTTTGGGACATCCTCAGGTCATGAAAGGCACTATATAAATGCAAGTCTTTCATTCTTTTCTCAAATCCTGAGAGCTTCATGCCCTAGTGATACATTGGGAATCTCAAGTTAAACCTGTTTTGTCATAAGTAGTAAACTCTTTCCTTCTATGTGTTAAAATAATGGGCGTTATATGCTTTGTGAGCATCCATTATTATGCACCAAGAGTATGAGTTTGTGATCTTAATCCACAGGAAAATTTAGTATCCTGTCTGCAAACCCATTCTGAATCAGAAAAAACATTCTAAGCACGTGTTATGTCCTTGTGTTGTCCCCCACATAGCATTTAGTATCAATAATAAGCAGACTAAATGAACCAGGAATTATCAACTGGTAGAGCAACTTTCAAGAGAACTTATAACCCACTCTGTGAAACACTAAATATAGCTATGAGTAAACAGGCACAGTGCCTATTTCTGTTGTTGTAGCTTTCTTCCTCTGAGGCAGGCATGAGGCACAAATGGCATCCTTTGTGACTGTGACAAAGGTTAACTATCCCTCCTCATCCTTCTCGACCTTTCTGCAGCCTTTGACACGGTTGACCACACCATCCTCCTCCAACTCCTCTCCACCGTCATCCAGCTGGGTGGGACTGCACTAGCCTGGTTCCATTCTTATCTATCTAATCGTAGCCAGAGACTCACCTGCAGTGGCTTTTCTTCCCGCTCCCGCACAGTTACTTCTGGTGTCTCCCAAGGATCTATCCTTGGCCCTCCTCCTATTTCTCATCTACATGCTGCCCCTCGGCGACATCATCCGAAAAAACACCATCAATTTCCACACGTACCTTCATGTTCCAACTCTACCTCATCACCACGTCTCTCGACCCTTCCATTGTCTCTAAATTGTCAGACTGCTTGTCCGACATCCTGTACTGGATGAGCAGAAATTTCCTCCAACTAAGTATTGTGAATATCAAAGCCATTGTCTTCAGTTCCCGCCACAAACTCTGTTCCCTAACCACTGACTTCATCAAGCTCACTGGCATCTGTCTGAAGCAGAACCAGACTGTTCGCAACCTTGGTGTCATATTTGACCCCAAAATGAGCTTCCGACCACACCAAGACCGCCTATTTCCACCTCCAGAACGTCATCCGACTCTGCCCCTGCCTCATCCATACCCATTACCGCTAGACTTGACTATTCCAATGCACTCCTGGCCGGCCTTTCATGTTCTACCCTCCGTAAACTTGAGGTCACCCAAAAATCTGCTGCCCGTGTCCTAACTCGCACCAAGCCCCACAACCCTCCAAGATATCGCTCCTCTAATTCTGGCCCCTTGAGTGTCCCTGATTTAAATCATTCAATCATTGGTGGCTGCGCCTTCAGCTGCCAAGGCCCTAAGCTCTAGATTCCCTCCTTAAACCTCTCCGCCTCTCTTTCCTCCTTTAAGACGCTCCTTAAAACCTACCTCTTTCTGCCCAAATATCTCCTTATGTGGCTCGATGTCAAATTTTGTTTTATACACTCCTGTGAAGTGCCTTGGGACGTTTTACTACGTTAAAGGTGCTATATAACTACAAGTTGTTGTTGTTGAAGAGTGCAGTTGTATGCCCGTCTATATTCCAAGTTCTTGTTTGAGCTGCCAGTCTGCTCCCCGGAGGGCTCAGTGAGCTTATCTTGTAAGTAGCTGAGCCATTCAGCCCAGCAAACTGCGACGTTCAATTCTCAGTCTGTGATAAGTGAGCTGGTCTCAACTGGATGGTGGTGGGACTGCCTCGGCACCCTTGGGTTAGGGAGGAGACAAATCATCTAGGCTTCCTGTTCCCTGATCGCTATCCAGCAATCCTGTTAGAAGTGCCTTTCTTTGTCAATGTTAAGGACAGTTCTGGCTTAACCATGATGGTCCCTAAAACTGAATAGCCCGCTTACACATTATCAAAGCTCACGCATACATAAGGTACCAGAAGGTGACTGGGGCCTTTATTCCAGCAAAGTGTGGACGTCTTCAGGAGCAGAGGTAAGAAACTTGGCAAAGGAAAAACTGGAACCAAGACTCTGAGGTTGTTGCTAAGAAACCCCTTTCCCTATGTCTATGCAATTTTATAACCTTTAAAACTGCAGTGACCTAGAAATTGCGGTCGGAGGCATGCCTCCGGAATACGCCTCCAACCTGCGAAACATTTGTGAAATTACCTGCTGGCACCCAGGCTGCGAAGAATTGCGGCCTCAGGCCTCGAGGCGGAGGGCAGCGTAATGGCCCACGGATCCTAGGGATGCAGGCGGATTGAAAGCGTACCTGGGATCACATGGGCCCAGTCCTCCAATGACAAAGGAGAATTCCATTGCAATTATTAACTAAGCGAATCCCCTAATATGCAATGGAATCCCGAAACGTAAAAATTAAACAATTAACAATTTAAATTTTAATCTTAATTACCTTCATTCCACCAAACTCAATAAAAACTTAATTTTTTGATAATTTCACATAATTAAAACTGTAATCTGGGCCAATATTTGCATAAACTCATTTAATAAAGTGTATGTACATAACTTTGGATATGTAAATGTTTAATTTCAGGCTTGGATCAACCGTAAAACTTATATGGGCAATAGCCCAACTCTCTGCCAATGATTGTTTTTTCGGAGACCCTGCAGCTGGCCTGTCGACGCGTATGATGACAGGCTGCAAGTTGCAGGACATTTCAAAGGGTTTACGACAGCATACACAGAGAGTACGCCGTCGCACACACCACACTTTCCGGGCCAGTATATCGAGGGGCATGGTTACGTGCAATATTTTACTTAGTGCAGTGAAATGGTAGAATTAAGACATCTTCGTCTTAGTGAAAGGGAAAAAGTGAAGCTTGTACTGTCAATGTCCTTAGCTTAAGACCACTATACACCATCTAGAAGGGAAAACAATTACAGGGCTATGTATGGGGAAAGAGCAGGGGAGTGGGACTAATTGGATAGCTCAACCAGGTGTAATTGGCTGAATGGCCTCCTTCTGTGCTGTATCATTCTATGATTCTATATCATGTTTCAGTTTTTAAAAGGGCATCTGAGCCAATTTAGTTTTTAGGTTTTTCTTTAAAGTGTACACGCGCAGGGTAAAGTATAGATAAATGTACTGTGCACCTCTCGTGACTACTTCCACTGACCCATGCCTCGCTTGTACCCTTGAGCAGTTTTTTTTTCTCTCCTGGTACATCCTCCTTTTGGCTCTGCAGAGGTTTTCCCTCATCTGGTCAACAAAGCTCCCGACCATGCTTTCACTCACACACACACACTCCTTTTTCTCAACAACCCCTCTTGCCCTCATATTATAGTGCCTGTGCTGGCTGTTTGAAAGCTATCCAATTAGTCTCACTCCCCTGCTCTTTCCCATAGCCCTGAAAATTTTTCCTTTTCAAGTATATAATCAATTCCCTTTTGAAAGTTACGATTGAATCTTTTTCCATTATCCTTTCAGACCCTTGCATTCCAGATCATCACAACTTGCTGCTTAAAAAAATTCTCTTCATCTTCTCCCTGGTTTCTTAAGATAATTCTTTTGCCAATTATCTTAAATCTGGAGAATTATCCCAGCTTCTCTAGTCTCACCACATAACTGAAGTCCCTCTTTCCTGGTACCATTCTAGTAAGTCTCCTCTGCACCCTCTCCAAGAGAGCAATCTTGGTCTCTACCATCAGTCATAAGAATATAAGAAATAGGAGCAGGAATAGACCACTTGGCCCCTCAAGCCTGCTCCGCCATTCAATAAGATCATGGCTGATCTTGGGCTCAAAGCCACTTCCCCGCCCGCTCCCCATAACCCTTCATTCCCTTATCTTGCAAAAATTTGTCTATCTCCACTTTAAATGTATTTAATGACCCAGCCTCCACAGCTCTCTGGGGCAGAGAATTCCACAAATTTACGACCCTCTGAGAGAAGAAATTCCTCCTAATCTCAGTTCTAAAAGGGCGACCCTTTATTCTAAAACTGTGCCCCCGAGTTCTAGATTTCCCCACGAGGGGAAACATCCTCTCTGCATCTACCCTGTCGAGCCCCCTCAGTAACTTTTATGTTTCGATAAGATCACCTCTCATTCTTCTAAATTCCAATAAGTATAGGCCCAGCCTGCTCAATCTTTCCTCATAAGTCAGCCCCCTCATCTCTGGAATTAACCTAGTGAATCGCCTCTGAACTGTCTCCAATGCAAGTATATCCTTCCTTAAATGAGACTAAAACTGTACGCAGTACTCAAGTTGTGGCCTCACCAATACCTTGTACAGTTGTAGCAAGACTTCCCTGCTGTTATACTCCAACCCCCTTGAAGTAAAGGCCAACATTCCATTTGCCTTTTCGATTACTTGCTGTACCTGCATGCTAACTTTTTGTGTTTCATGCACAAGGACCCCCAGTTCCCTCTGAACTGTAGCATTTTGTAATCTCTCTCCATTTAAATAATAGTTTGCTTTTTTATTTTTCCTGCCAAAGTGTATAACCTCGCACTTTCCCACATTATACTCCATCTGCCACATGTTTACCCACTCACCTAGCCTGTCTATATCCCTTTGCAGATTCTTTGAGTCCTCTGCACAACTTGCTTTCCCACCCATCTTTGTATCATCTGCAAACTTGGCTACATTACACTCGATCCCTTCATCCAAGTCATTAATGTAGATTGTAAATAGTTGGAGCCCCAGCACCGATCCCTGTGGCACCCCAGTAGTTACCGTTTGCCAACCAGAAAAAGACCCGTTTATCCTGACTCTCTGCTTTCTGTTAGTTAGCCAATTCTCTATCCATGCTAATATATTACCCCCAACTCCGTGAGCTCTTATCTTATGCAGTAAGCTTTTATGTGGCACCTTATCGAATGCCTTCTGGAAATCCAAATACACCACTTCCACTGGCTCACCCTTGTCCACCCTGCTTGTTACATCCTCAAAGATGATAAAGGTCTTAAAGGTGCTCACCTGTCTGGTCTATACCCAAAATCTTAGCCTGTCCCTTCGCTTTTCAGATTTTGACAGACCTGCTGTGTATTTCCAACAGTTTGTTTTTATTTGCTAAATTCTGGTTACTTACAATAATAATTGGACTTCAGACTCAGCAGTCAACTTGCAGGCTTTTCCATTGGCATCGTGGATAACTGCATTCTGTGCTATGACAAACCAGCTAGATCAAGGGTTCAGTCCCAGGTCTGCACGGAGTTTGCTGCAGAGAAAGGGAAACATCAGCTTGGGTTCCTGCTCCTAACTACTGTCTCTATTGGAATGCAAATGTTGGGATTGGGCTCGACTATGATGCACACCCCAGTCAAACTCTGCTAACACTCCGTCTAGGCACACACTTGAAAAGTGGACACTTGGAGGAGATATTGCAATATTAAGTGGTTTGCTCTTATCCTTCCCCACCATTCCCTCCCTCTGCTCCTCCCCCAACCTAGATTAAAAATACCTGCTTCAGAACCCTCATGTCTTGGTTTACGTTTTAATATGCTTTGTATATATGGGTTCATTAGTCCTGTATCATACCAGCTCCCAACCTTCTGTTTGCATCAAATCTAGATATGTATATTTTTAGTCATTATGAATATGAATCTGTCATGGACACTCATGATTTATTAAACTTGATCTGCTCACATTTTCCCAAGTTTGAACAAAAATGTTGTAAAATTTAGTTCACAAGGCACTATGTTTATTTCGATTGCAGACAAATGCTCTTCTGTAGAGTTACACTTGGGAAGTCATTCCTGCAATTCAGTGCA
This sequence comes from Somniosus microcephalus, assembly GCF_052327205.1. Lineage (NCBI taxonomy): Eukaryota > Metazoa > Chordata > Chondrichthyes > Squaliformes > Somniosidae > Somniosus > Somniosus microcephalus. Next base: position 75,294,543 of record NC_140987.1, on the reverse strand, counting down.
ATGAAGATGGCTCATGCTCCACCAGGGCATCATTCTGTGATTGGGAGGCCGAGTGTCAATGGGCTTGCTTACGCAGAATATGTCATCTACAGAGGAGAACAGGTACTGAAATATCTGGGGATTGTATACTCTTCAGCTCTAGAAATTAATGAGAAACGTGCAATATTAAGATTCAGTTACTAGAAGATTATCAACAGTTGGTCAGCACAATCGTGTAAGCTGAAAGCTCCTCGTGATAAACGTCATATTAACCATTTACCTAATTAGTTTTAATGTGACCAGACCCTATCTCGTGAGGTAGTTTAATGTGACCGTAACCCACCCCGTGAGGTAGTTTAATGTGACCGTAGCCCATCTCATGAGGTAGTTTAATGTGACCGTAGCCCATCTCGTGAGGTAGTTTAATGTGACCGTAACCCATCTCATGGGGTAGTTTAATGTGACTGTAGCCCATCTCGTGAGGTAGTTTAATGTGACCGTAGCCCATCTCGAGGCAGTTTAATGTGACCGTATCCCATCTCGAGGTAGTTTAATTTGACCGTAGCCCATCTTGTGAGGTAGTTTAATGTGACCGTAACCCATCTCGTGAGGTAGTTTAATGTGACCGTAGCCCATCTCCTGAGGTAGTTTAATGTGACCGTAGCCCATCTCATGGGGTAGTTTAATGTGACTAGCCCATCTCGTGGGGTAGTTTAATGTGACCGTAGCCCATCTCGTGGGGTAGTTTAATGTGACCGTAGCCCATCTCGTGGGGTAGTTTAATGTGACCGTAGCCCATCTCATGAGGTAGTTTAATGTGACCGTAGCCCATCTCCTGAGGTAGTTTAATGTGACTGTAGCTCATCTCATGGGGTAGTTTAATGTGACCGTAGCCCATCTCATGAGGTAGTTTAATGTGACTGTAGCCCATCTCGAGGTAGTTTAATGTGACCGTAGCCCATCTCATGGGGTAGTTTAATGTGACTAGCCCATCTCGTGGGGTAGTTTAATGTGACCGTAGCCCATCTCGTGGGGTAGTTTAATGTGACCGTAGCCCATCTCGTGGGGTAGTTTAATGTGACCGTAGCCCATCTCATGGGGTAGCTTAGTGTGACCGTAGCCCATCTCGAGGTAGTTTAATGTGACCGTAGCCCATCTCATGGGGTAGTTTAATGTGACCGTAGCCCATCTCGAGGTAGTTTAATGTGACCGTAGCCCATCTCGAGGTAGTTTAATGTGACCGTAGCCCATCTCCTGAGGTAGTTTAATGTGACCGTAGCCCATCTCATGGGGTAGTTTAATGTGACCGTAGCCCATCTCCTGAGGTAGTTTAATGTGACTGTAGCCCATCTCGAGGTAGTTTAATGTGACCGTAGCCCATCTCGTGAGGTAGTTTAATGTGACCGTAGCCCATCTCGTGAGGTAGTTTAATGTGACCGTAGCCCATCTCGTGAGGTAGTTTAATGTGACCGTAGCCCATCTCGAGGTAGTTTAATGTGACCGTAGCCCATCTCGTGAGGTAGTTTAATGTGACCGTAGCCCATCTCGAGGGGTAGTTTAATGTGACCGTAGCCCATCTCATGGGGTAGTTTAATGTGACTGTAGCCCATCTCATGGGGTAGTTTAATGTGACCGTAGCCCATCTCATGGGGTAGTTTAATGTGACTGTAGCCCATCTCATGGGGTAGTTTAATGTGACCGTAGCCCATCTCATGGGGTAGTTTAATGTGACCGTAGCCCATCTCGTGAGGTAGTTTAATGTGACCGTAGCCCATCTCGTGAGGTAGTTTAATGTGACCGTAGCCCATCTCGTGGGGTAGTTTAATGTGACCGTAGCCCATCTCGTGGGGTAGTTTAATGTGACCGTAGCCCATCTCATGGGGTAGTTTAATGTGACCGTAGCCCATCTCGAGGTAGTTTAATGTGACCGTAGCCCATCTCGTGAGGTAGTTTAATGTGACCGTAGCCCATCTCATGGGGTAGTTTAATGTGACCGTAGCCCATCTCATGGGGTAGTTTAATGTGACCGTAGCCCATCTCGTGAGGTAGTTTAATGTGACCGTAGCCCATCTCGAGGTAGTTTAATGTGACCGTAGCCCATCTCCTGAGGTAGTTTAATGTGACCGTAGCCCATCTCGTGAGGTAGTTTAATGTGACCGTAGCCCATCTCATGGGGTAGTTTAATGTGACTGTAGCCCATCTCATGGGGTAGTTGAATGTGACCGTAGCCCATCTCATGGGGTAGTTTAATGTGACCGTAGCCCATCTCATGGGGTAGTTTAATGTGACCGTAGCCCATCTCATGGGGTAGTTTAATGTGACCGTAGCCCATCTCATGGGGTAGTTTAATGTGACTGTAGCCCATCTCATGGGGTAGTTTAATGTGACCGTAGCCCATCTCATGGGGTAGTTTAATGTGACCGTAGCCCATCTCCTGAGGTAGTTTAATGTGACCGTAGCCCATCTCATGGGGTAGTTTAATGTGACCGTAGCCCATCTCATGGGGTAGTTTAATGTGACTGTAGCCCATCTCATGGGGTAGTTGAATGTGACCGTAGCCCATCTCATGAGGTAGTTTAATGTGACCGTAGCCCATCTCGAGGTAGTTTAATGTGACCGTAGCCCATCTCGAGGTAGTTTAATGTGACTTTACCCAGGGGTGGGCAATTATTTGAGCTGGAGAGCCACTTAAATAGTCTTGGCGAGCTGTTGAGGGGCGCGCACACAAAATTAATTGTGTTAACGACAGCTACCATTAAAATTTGTTCTGGCATTCAATGTATGAAGAACGCTTCATGTTGTTTCCACACTTAATTAAAAATAACAGCACTTATTAACATGCTAATGAACATGATACAGATTTACGAGTCTCATTGAAATGTGCACGGTCTGTTTGTTCTAAATGGTCTAAATTCATTCTTATAGTGGAAAATTGAGACTGATTCTGCTTCCACTGGCAATTATAAACAAGGTTATAAGGCACAATCAAGGATAAAATCATTTATGCAACCTTTAAAAATTGCACATGAAAGTGCTACTATGCCTTTGAAACCTTGCTAAGAAATAATTAGGTGACTCAAAAATGATTTATACTGCAAATTGCGCCCCAGATCAGCCATCAAATTGGACTTGTTCATTGACAATGTGCTACCACTCCTGAGAAAAGCCAAGATGCCTATAGTGTTTACGGACTTTCACTTGAGAATGGGCACAAGTAATGCACCATTATAATACACATTTCTTCCCCAAGTGCTCTATTTATTACAGGGACTGTCCAACAACATAAATCTCTACAACCTTCTTCTAGTCATGACAATAAACCTAAGTTGTTTATGGTATGGGGAAAAGGGGCTTGAATTAAAAACAGTGAATGCAATGTCCAATATACCCAGGTTCATTTAGTTATGTCTCCACTATGCTAATTAAATAGGATAATAAAATTAGTGAATAATTGTGCAAAAATTAATAACCCCACTAACAGTCATTGGTGAGACCAAAGTGTTAAATTGGTAAGTTTGGAACAGGCCAACTCATAGTGTTGATCATCACTCCCACTTCTACCCTCTCAATTTTTAAACATAAATTCAGATAGTGGTCAGATACTATCTTAAATACACAATCATTGTGGGATCGTAGTGTAAATCATTTAGGGATGCTATCCCTTTAGGAGTTAGGTGTTATACAGTAGCCATCTTGGTCAAGTCTTCAAATATTCAATTTAACAATTATTTTTAAAAGAAATACTCAAATTAAATGCTTGTTTTGGAACACCAGACAAATCCTGATGTGGCACCACAGTTTAATAACGTTTGGGCCTGACCAGCTAATACAAAATGTCAGCTCAGCCCCATTGGTAGCACACACGATTCTGAGTCAGGAGATTGTGGGTTCACGCCAGGACTTGGGCACATAATCAGGGCTGACATTTCAGTGCTGCATTGTCAGAGGTGCTGTCCTTTTGATGAGATGTAAAATGTTTAGGTGGACGTTAAAGACCTCATGGCAATAATCAAAGAAAAGCGGGAAATTCTGGTGTCCTAGCCAGCATTTCTCCCTCAGTTAATAGAACTGCTCATTGATCTTACTGCTGTTTGTGGGGCTTTGCTGTGTGCAAAATGGTGCCAGCTCCAGAGACGCACAAGCCAACATCAAGGGTACTCATACCCGCCCACTTTCTTTGTTGCAGTAGTTTGGTGGCATGGGGAGGCAGAGGGACAATGGGACTTTTGGGGATTGTAATGTATCCTCAAAAATAATTCTTTATCCTTACAGGCACATATTTAACATTATGCTTGTCTGGCAGACTTGAAAGCATTCTTTGGGAAATACAGCCCTAGATTCCACTAATTCCGGTTTCAAGTTGTTTGTGTAGTACTCCTGTCTCGTTGTCCTTTGCATTTAAGCCATTTTAACACTTGCATATATTTACCTAGGCATATCCAGAATACCTCATCACATACCAGATCTTGAAGCCGGAAAGTCCGACACAGCAGATAACAACGAGTGAGCAGAAGTCATAGTCCAAGCCAAACCTTCGCACCAAAGTGAACTTGCACCCAAGGCTCTGTACGATGAATGCCTTTCCACGTGACTGTTACAATATTTATTTGAGAGAAACTTTAAAAATAAAACTGGTGTTTCAGTTTATAATTTCCCCCCCCCCCCCCCCCCCCCCCCCCCTCAAGAAAGAAACATTAATTTTACCACCGGACCCCATAGCTGTGCATTGTATATTGTCCTTCCCTTTCAAAGAATGCTTATTAGCCTTGGGCTACAATGGATTTGCTGTTTTTACTTGTTTCCCCCCTCCCTTTTGCCTCATTTTTCAAATGTACTGGAGCTTTTGAAGTACTGTTGGTTGGGAGCATTGTAGAACTGTTTTATAAAAAAAAAAGTCCTCTGCACTGCTTCTAAGCTTGATCGCGGTGGTTACCTCCATGGTTAATTCAAGTCCTGGAAGAGGTGGTCTGTGTCGTCATCAGCTTAAGACTGAGCTGTCTCTTTATAGCCGGCCAGTATATCTAACCAAAACTGCATTGCTTGAACCATACCGCCCCCACACAAAAGGCAAAGAGGTGGTCTGTTTGTAAAAAGACTTAAGTTGCTTAATGTGGGGCAACAAATAAAAATTCTGTAAACCAGTGGTACTGCAACTTCACCCAAGATCATCGATGCAAAACTCAATAGCTGACAACAGTGCATCACACTGTTTATTTGCATGTTGATTAACATCTAAAGCGCATGTTGATTACCATCTAAATCACATGTTGAAAATAAGCTGGGGTTCTTATGGGGCAGGTAATTTGCATGGGTATGGCGGCTAAAGTAATAGTTTGGTTTGCCCAGCTTTGAAGATTGGTCTGTCCATTCTCATAGCAATTTTGGGTATCCTTTGAAGTTTTGCATTTTCATATGACCAGAGTTTAATTTTTGACGTTTGTGTATAGTTAACACGAAAAAAAAACTTAATGTTTGCCTGTTGCTTAAAAACCTGGTTAATGGCTGATGTGTATAAAGTAAGAAGTAAGATTCTTCACTAGATAACTGGTGCCATCCTAGCACTGCTAAAAGTAGTCCCAACAACTTGTGTATTTATACATTAGCTTACGTACAGCGTAGACAAAATGGAATAAGCTACAGAAGAATACAGACTGATGCACTGCAAAGATTATCCTCTTTGAAATGGTGATGTGGAACAAAACCTGGCCTGAAATTTTCTGGTGGAACTCGATTGAGAAGTGTTGCATATTTATAAAGGACAAAAAATACAACTCACTTTATAAAACTTTCTGAACCCTAAGATTCTGTTAGCTTTATGAATAGAATTTTGGATGGTTGTGTGTAGCAATACTGTAACTTACTCTGAGAGCATGATTCAGATGACAAAACCCACAAGTGTGAAACCAGAGTACTTTATGAATGTCTTTGGCGCCCCGAGATTAAATTGCATCTTTGTAATTCTACATTCAATCATTTTTGAGTATTAATTCTCAAATTAATGTCTAAAAGCTGTGCTGAAATACATTCAAACCTGAGGCTAATATAATGTTGCAATTTTTCAGAAGCAAAATTAAATTTATTCAGCAGTTCTAAAGCCAAACTAAAAGGTAACAGTGTGGTATATAATTTTCTGAAAATTAATACGATGTATGTTTTTTGAGTGTGCAGATTATCTCTGATGTCAAGTGAGCATTATGTAGCAGATCCTGTGGTGTTGTGTGCTAATTGTTTGATTCCGGCTGACTGCTTACCTGTGCACTCAACTAGATTTGATATCCCACTGCACAGTGGGGAAACAAGAGCCTGATGGATGTTTTGTTCAGAAGGAGATGATCAGATGAATTAGATGGGTTTTTTTTTGGGGGGAGGGGGGGTTGGGGGAGGGAGGGAAGAGTGTAGTGGTCTCGTTCAGGTTTGTATATCCACCCATGGCTGTGCCATTCTGCATGTGCCAGAGTTGATGTTCGTCCACATACACCTCTAACTATCCGTGTTAGCTATTTGTAGTGTATAAGCAACCTTGCCCTTTGCTGTTTTGGGTAGTTTGAAAGTTCTTACCATGTTTTGCTATTTAGACTCTTGCCCTCTGCTCCCTTTAGTGTGTTTTGCTGTTCAGACTCTCATCGTCTGCTGTCTCTAGTGTATTTTGCTGTTCATATTCATCGTCCACTCCAACTAGTGTGTTCTGTTAATCAGTTTGAATTACTTGTATCTGATGTGATACGTGTTGGAATGGTGTCATATTGCAGATGAAATGGATTTTCTTTTGCATTGTGTTACTTTAATATTCACAATCTTGAATAAGTAATTAACTGTCTTAATCGCAATCTGTTGACAAATCTGTGTATTTGTAAATGGCATCACCCTCCTTTTTGTGTTTAGTTGTGGGTGCTGGTGACGCATAGTCCACACCTTGGGAACAGTAGTGTCATCGATGATCTGCAGCTTTGTAAAATTGGAATTTGTGTAAAAGCTGTTTGAGTTTTTGTAGGTGGCCAACTTGGGAGGGATAGAGTGGTTTGACCTGATGTGCATTTGAAAAAAGTTAAATTCAAGAATCAATCTTATTTAATGTTCAGTACAAACTTGTAGCAAATCTATTTGAGTCCCATGAACTGTTCGAAGACAGTAATGATGTGCAAAATCAATAGTTGGCTAGTTTATTTCTGAAAATCGACACTCTCGTAGCAGACACTGACCAGTTCTAACGTCTTAGCACAGCACTGATCTTAGTTAGAAGCATAAGTGACTGGGAGAATTTTCACACTAAACTGATATGGTTGGTCTGTATTTGCCTAAGAAATTAGGATTCCAAGTGTTAATGTACCATCACACTACAAGGTCATGTTGATATTCTGGAATGATTCTTTTCTGGAAAAGTGACTTTGAGTTGCAACTTCATTGCACTGAAGTGTTGCAAAAATAGATGTACTGATCTACAAATATATAATGTGGCATCGGAGCTATGCGATCCTGAAAGAGGTCTTGATTTTTTTTTTTTTTTTTTACTTACGGCGAACTTCACATGGGCATCCTCCCCCCTTAACCCAGGTTTTCTCAAATCTGTGACTTTTTTTTAATGTACCTTGCATTAAACTGGACTTTAAGCCTGACACATAGTACAACTAGCTGCACCCCTGCCCATTTCACAACTAATTAGCTATATTCAATAGTCGATTTGTGAACGTGGATTGGAGCTAGAAAGTATAAGTATTTTGAAAATTGTGTCCTTACATACAGCTTGCAAGTAAATGCAAAGTTCCATAAAAGTGCTACTGTACTTTAATTTTTCCAGCAGTCTCCTCCAATTCTATTTTTTCAGATTATGTAAGCATTCACTTTTGGCCCCACACTTGCCTTTAGCCTGCTTAATGAACAGCCTATTTTGGGGGTGAACCTACACCAATTGTATTTCAAAACCTCATCGCTAAGCCGTATCAAAAGGTGTAATCATTTTGAAAAGCTTGCTTGCAACATGATTGAAGGTGTGTTGAGATTTATTTTTTAAATGGAGCCTGCATAAATCCCCAGAGAATGACAATTGCCCCTATCGTTTGCTTTATAGCAAACATCACTGCAGTATAGCTTTGATACGATGACCTTGTTTGCACACTTGTTTTACTGTTGTATTTAACTATACACATTAATGTTGCATTCGTGTATCCATTAATTTTATATTTTGCACAGATAATCACGTTTTAGAACAATTTCTCTCGAGTTATTTTAGCAGATTTTATTTAGTGGTTTGGGGTATTGAGATTGCAAATCTAGCAACATTTTTGCTTGCCATTAAGGAATTAGCAATGAGTGGACAGCAGATGGTGTAATATGCAAGACAATTGCACAGATCGTTATTGGTAATACAGTCTTACTATTTACCAGCTGAGAAGCAGGGCTACGTCAACAGAAACCCCTGTTTTGAGCGAAATAACATTTTGAAGGAAAAATGTAATACTGTATTTCTTTCACCTTGCAAATCCTCCTTAAAGCAGATTATTTAGACTTTTACAGTAGTTTTTCCTTGACACTATTGAATCTGATGTCCTACTATCAAACGCATCCAGTCTTCCCAAATTGTTGGCGTAAGAGGTATTTGTACACTTTAAACAGATGTGTTTCTGTGCAGTCTGTAAAACGTGGCTGACAGTTCCATGCATAGACTGGATGCTATCTAGACAGAATTCACCCCAAACACATACCACTGAGTTAACAGTTAAGGACAGCTTGCCTTAATAAATCAGTTCCCTTTGGTAAATTGATATATTTCTCACTTAAATAACATGATGTGCAGCAGAATTCAAGGAGAGAAAACCATTTCAATCCTTAATTATAAGACAATTCTCCATATTAACTGCCTTCTTCATTAAAGAAGCCAATGCATTAGTGTTTAGGTTATTTAAGCTTCCCCCTCCTACAGATTGAGCTGTATTTTCTCTTATCATTATGCCCTAGATTACCATTTGCAGTATATGTTATGGAATGTATTACGTATTGTACTTGATAAATCAAGTGACCTTCTGTTTTGTATTTTACTTTGTAATTATGGTATTTTTAATATGCACATTTTGTCAATACAAGGTGCTAATGTTTTTTGCAGGAGAACACTTGAAATGGGTGTTAAGTAATTTAATATAGATATAGATGCCATTTACTTTTCCAGTGGCTTGAAATTGTACGTATAAACAATGGAGACTGTACATATGTATTTTAGTTTGTAAATGTATTGGTAGTAATATCAATGAAAATAATGTTGGAAATGTGAATATGTTTACACCAACAAGAAGGATGGGAGAGTTGTAAACCTGATTGGTATAAATAGCTGTTTTTATTTTAATTAGAATCTTGATTTTTTTTTTTCCTATCCTTTCATTTAAGTCTCTGATTATTGCTAGATTTCAGAGTGTACAGCTGTGTGGAAGGTTTGACTTGTAAAGATGTGCTGAATTGTGATGTGTGTGGTACTGAAGTAACTGTTAATAAACTGCAGTGATGCCAACCTAATGAAACTTGTTGCTTTCTGAGACTTTTTTCCTACAGTTTGTGATGAGATCAAGTACTGATGTACTCCGTTCTCTGAATACCAGAAGAACTTTTTAAACTTGCAAACTACATCTTCCTTCCACAGAACATCTGCATATGATTTCTGTACATTTCGGATGCTGAATTTTCTGAAGGAGTTATTCTTGGCCACATAAATTATATGGTTTGGAATAGAATCCATTTGAAGAATTATCTTGAATATTTTTCCGAAAGACCAGTCTAGCCCTAGATGAAGCTAGGGTCAAATAAAATTTGTTTGTTTTGCATGACTCTCATTCCACTGCTTATACCAAGGAACATTGCATCGGGATCCAGTGTGACTCCTTCAAAGTCTTCATTCTGAGATAATAAAATAGCTGAAGGTGTTGTCACGATTTTCCTCGTAACTCAGGGTTTTATATTCATGGGCATGTGCTTTTCTGATGGACGGCTAGGCCTAGTCTGAGCACCCATAACCTTTGAGATACTGCTGGCTATTTGTGAAAGGGTTTGGGAGGAGGAAAGGGGGGCTACCTTTGTCACTAAAGGATTTATGGCGACGCGGTCGGATGGATAAAGTCACCTAGGGCCCTGTTTATTTCTCCATTTTTCTCGTGCCATCCACTTCCACCATTACTGGTGCTGTCAATTCAAGTCGCTAGCTTTCACTGCCGTGTTGGAGTTTGGTATCAAGACGAGGGAAGTTCTGTTTCCGAAATGGAGGACGTGGACCTGGAATTTTAGTCCAGTCTGACCAAATGTGCACAAAATAAGCCTGTAGTGAGCACTGCCCTTGTTGCTCCTGGTTCATTTCCTGTTAAGCAAATGGCCGATGGGGTGGAGCAGACTTTGGGCAGCGAATGGACCCATAATGTAAATTTAGGATAAAACCAGAAAATGCTGGAAATACTCGGCAGGTCAGGCAGCATCTGTGGCGAGCGACAGAGTTAAAGTTTCAAGTCGATGCGATGACCTTTCGTCACACCTGAATTGTTAACTCTGTTTCTCTCTCCATAGTTGCTGAGTATTTCCAGCATTTTCTGTTTTTCAGATTTCCAGCATCCGCAGTATTTTACTTTTTGTTAACTTAGGACTTAATAAATTCTTACATAAGGTGTACTAGAGCTATAATTTCTATACAAAAAAAATACTTGTGTTACAGGGGGTCCACGGAATTTTTATAACACGGAAGGGGGACCTCAGAAGCGAAAAGGTTGAGACTCCCTGATCATCAAGATGCACTGCAGCAACTTGCCAAGGCTCTTTCAACAGCACCTCCCAAACCCGCGACCTCTACTACCTAGAAGGACAAAGGCAGCAGGCGCATGGGAACACCACCAATTTTCCCCCTAAGGTGCGCGGCTGTGCATCGATCTTGAGGTCTTGCTAAGGCCGCTCACCAACTGTTCCGCTGGAAGACATACAGGGCAGCGGCTACGCAGCAAATTTAAAAGGCCAGTGTCGGGTAAAAAAAAATTAAAGGGAACATTGAACACCTCCAAGTCACACACCATCCTCACTTAGAAATATATCGCTGTTCCCTCCTCAAAATCCTGGAACTCCCTCCCTAACAGCACTGTGGGAGTACCATCATCACACGGACTGCAGCAGTTCAAGAAGGTGGCTTACCACCACCTTCTCGAGGGCAATTAGGAATGGGCAATAAATGCTGGCCTTGCCAGCGACACCCATATCCCATGAATGAATAAAACAAAGCTGTACAGAAGGTTCTCGGGCCATAGAGAAAGTTCCCATAGATTTGGAAAACTTGGATATTTTATTCCTGCTACTTTTCTGTCTGCCTTCATTTTGATGGAACAGTTCAATATAAGTGTCGCCACACTTGACATTCAACGGCATTACCATCGCCAAATCCCCCACCATAAACATCCTGGGGTCACCATTGCCCAGAAACTTAACTGGACAGCCACATAAATAGTGTGGCTACAAAAGCAGGTCACAGGCTAGGTATTCTACGGCGAGTGTCTCACCTGACTCCCCAAAGCCTTTCCATCATCTGCAAGGCACAAGTCAGGAGTGTGATGGAATACTCTCCACTTGCTTGGATGAGTGTAGCTCCCACATAACTCAAGAAGCTGGACACCATCCAGGGCAAAATACATCCACCACCTTAAACATTCACTCCCTCCACCACTGGTGCACCATGGCTGCAGCGTGTACCATCTACAAGATGCACTGCAGCAACTCGCCATGACTTCTTCGACAGCACCTCCCAAACCCGCGATCTCCACCACCGAGAAGGACAAGGGCAGCAGGCGCATGGTAACGCCTTCACCTCCAAGTTCCCCTTCAAGTCACACACCATCCTGACTTGGAAATATATTGCCGTTCCTTCATCATCGCTGGGCCAAAATCCTGGAGCCCCCTCCCTAACAGCGCTATGGCCAGGAGACGAATGACTGGTTCCTTTTGTCTTGCTTGTAGTGGTGTTTGTTGGGGAAGGATAAACAAGAGGTTAGCTTCCATATATATGCCAATGATACCCAATTCTACCTCTCCAACTCTATCCTACTGTTTGACACTAAATTCTGGATGATCCAGAACATTTAGCAACTCAGAATTGGCAATATCAAGCCATCCTGGTCAACTCCCCCAGGAACCTTACTCCTCAAGCATCAATCCTGTCTCCCTCCTTGACTGCTCCCTCAGGTGCACAGTCTCATTGCCTGATTAACCCTGAGCTGAGCCTCAACTCCACATTCAGTCTCAGAAGCACCGCTTACTTCCATCTCCATACTCAATGCCTTCGCCCTACCTCATTCCATCTGCCGCTAGCACACCTATCTATGCCTCCAGCACCTTCAACTCTACCTTACACAACCGCCAACTCTTAGGAACAGGAGTAGACCATTCAGCACCTCAAGCCTGCTCTGCCATTCAATGAGATCATGGCTAATCTGCGACCTAACTCCATATACCCGCCTTTGGCCCATATCCCGTAATACCTCTGGTTAACAGAGAGCTCCCAATCTCCAATTTAAAATTAACAGTTGATCTAGCATTGATTGCCGTTTGTGGAAGTGTTCCAAACTTCTACCCTGCTTTGTGTGTAGAAGTGTTTCCTAATTTCACTCCTGAAAGGTCTGCCATGAGACTGCATTCATCTGCACCACTCTTTTCAGCATAATAACAACCACGTGTGTGAACATTTAGCCATTAATCATGGCGCCTAAGCGTAATCTCAGTGGTAAAGGCGAATCAATAGCGAAAAGGGCAAGGAATGTACTAACCTTAGATAGGAAATTAGATGTCATTAATGGACTTGCCCGTGGTGAATGTACAGCGTCGGTTGGATGACTAATGGGTGTTAACGAGTCCACCATTAGAACCATAAAAAAATGTGAGGTGTCGATAAGGGCTAGTATTGCGGGCGGCTCTTCAAAATGTGCTAAAGTGTCGTTTATGCCATGGGACCATAAGCTTGAAAAAATGGAGAAGGCACTTAATATCTGGTTGGAAGACCAGAACCAGAAACAAGCGAATGTTAATTCCACATGGATACGTAAGAAGGCCCTTAGTATCTACAAGCATCTTACTATGGTTACCGGGGAAAGTGTAGATGACAAAGTTTCAAGCGAGTAAGGGCTGGTTGGAAAATTTTAAGAAGAGGTTCGCCTTGACTAACCTCAAGGTTGTGGGGGAATCGGCCTCAGCCGATCACGAGGCCGCTGCCAAGTTCCCGGAGGAGCTGAAGAAGGGTTGATCGCCGAGCAGGGTTACCTGCGGAGCAGGTATTCAATGCGGATGAGACTGGTCTCTTCTGGAAGCGGATGCCTTCCCAAACTTTCATCGCGAAGGCTGAGAAGCATGCTTTGGGATTCAAGGTGGCTAAGGATAGGGTGACCCTTCTCCTTTGTGCTAATGCCGAGGGAGAATGTTTAATGAAGCCAATGCTGCTCTACTGCTCTCTGAATCGCTGCGCTTTGAAGGGCAAAAAAAAAATTATCTACCTGTCTTTTGGTGTTCTAACCACAAGGCATGGGTTACTGCTGCAGTCTTCATGGACTGGTTTCATAACTTTTGTGCATGACGTGGAGCAGTACCTTGCGAGACAAAATCTGGCCTTCAAGGTCCTACTCATCCTTGACAATGGCCCGGCCACCCTAATATTGAAGTCGTCTTCCTGCCTCCCAACACGACATCACTCCTTCAACCCATGGACCAAGGTGTGATAGCCACCTTCAAGGCATACTACATACGATGCAGCTTTGACCGCATGATGAAGGCTATGGAGGATGACGCAACACTGATGGTGAAAACTTGTTGGAAGGATTACACCATCACTGACTGCATCACCAATATAAAAGAATCGATGGATGAACTGAAGAGGATTACAATCAATGCCTGCTGGGGTAAACATTGGAAGGAGGCAGTGAATGACTTCCGAGGCTTCCCTACAGTTGACGATGAAGTTCAGCGCATTGTGAAGGTTGCGCGACGTTTGGGAGGCGAGGGGCTGGCCGACATACAGCCTGATGACATCGAGGAGCTCCTTGAGTTGCACGGCGAGGAGTTAACGGAGGAGGACCTTGATGAGCTGATACAGCATTCTAGTGAGGCAGAGGACGAAGATGAGGATATGGTGGAGAAGTCTAAGATGACAAGTGCCAACCTTAGCAAGGCAATGCTCCTTGTTACTAATCTCTCGGACCTCTTTATGGCGATTGACCCATTCTTGGAGCGTAGTTTAAAATTCAAGCGAGGTTTGGAGGATTTAATGAGACCATACAAGCAGGTCCAGGAAGATATTCAGAAAAAAATGAGTCAACCATCCATCGCAGAGTTCTTTAAGAAACCGCCCAGTTGATCGTGTTACAGTATTTGAACATTTATTGTTTTTGTTACGTTATTGTGTATTTTATTTGTGTTTAATAAAAGAACAAGCAACTTACACAGGCTCTGAAGAGTTTAAAGGTGGCCACGTTCCTCCTAACCCCATTTTTCCCATCTTGTATTTGCCAACCGCGGTTTTACCGACTACGGGGGTTTTCAGGAACGTATCCCCCGCGGTTGGGGAGGGATCCCTGTATCTTGACTTTTTCGATCAAATCATCCCTTAACCTTCTAAATTCTAGGTAATACAACCCTAATTTGTGTAATCTCTCCTCGTAACTTAACCCTTGAAGTTCGGGTATCATTCTGGTAAACCTACGCTGCACTCCCTCCAAGGCCAATATATCCTTCCTAAGGTGTGGTGCCCAGAACTGCTCACAGTACTCCAGGTGTGGTCTAACCAGGGCTTCGTATAGTTACAGCATAACTTCTACCCCCTTGTATTCTCGACCTCTAGATACAAAGGCCAGCATCCCATTAGCCTTTTTGATTATTTTCTGTACCTGTTCATGACATTTTAATGATCTATGTACCTGGACCGCCAAGTCTCTTTGGACCTCCACTGTTTTTAGCCTTTCGCCATTTAGAAGGTACCCTGTTCTATCCTTTTTATGTCCAAAGTGGATGACCTCACATTTGCCTACATTGAAATCCATTTGCCATAGTTTTGCCCATTCACTTAATCTGTCGATATCCCTTTGCAATTTGATGTTTCCATCTACACTGCCTACAATTCCACCTATCTTTGTGTCATTGGCAAATGTGGATATATGACTTTCTATGCCATCATCTTAAGTCGTTAATAAATACCGTGAATAGTTGAGGCCCCAACACAGATCCCCATGGGACACCACTAGTCACCTCCTGCCAATTTAAGTAACTACCCATTATCCCTACTGCCTGTCTCCTGCCACTCACCTAATTTCCTAACCAGGTCAATAATTTGCCCTCGATTCCGTGGGCTTCTACCTTAGTTAACAGTCTGTTATGTGGGACTCATCCAGAACTCTATGGCCTGTGTTCTATCCCATACAAGGTCCTGCATACCCACCAGTCCTGTCGTCGATGATCTAAGCCCAAGTGCGTCAACTTTAAAATCCATGTCTGTGCTTTCGAATCACTCAAAAGCCTTCTCCAACCTACCTCTGCAATCTTATGCAGCCCTACGCACCAGGTTGCACGCTCTAATCTTCCAGCTCCAGTGTACTGTGTTGCCCCCCCACCTCACCTCCCTCATTCCTAGCCTTCAGCCACCATGCCCCTGTACTTTGGAATTCTCTTCCCAAACTCCTCCACATTGGTGCTAGTCAATACAAATACAAAGAAAGAGTTGAAAAGTTTTTTTTTCATTAGAACAACGCAGATTCTGAGGTGTAAATTATGAAACAATGGGACAGGATAGATAGAAGCAAACTGTTTCCAGTCGTTGATGGGTCAAGAACAAGGAGCCATAGATATAAGATTAAGTACAAGAGATGTAGAACAGAGGGCAGGAGAGACTTCTTTACAGAGAGAGTTGTGAGGGTATGGGATTCACTTCCAGGGTTAGTGGTTGAGGCAGAAACTATGTCAACATTCCAGATTGGCTTGGGTAAGTGGATAAAGCGATATGGGAACAGGGTGGGTAAATGTGATTAGAATGATTTGTTTGCGTGGAGGTTAAACACTGACGTGGACTAATTGGGCCGAATGGCCTGTTTCTGAGTTGTAAATTCTATGTATAGTCTCAACTCTTTCAAAAGTCAGTTCAAAAATACCTCTTCTGACCATACTTTCAGGAGTCTCACCAAGTTTCTCATTTACTTCATGGTGTCAACCGTTTCCCACGAAGATATCTTAGGACATTTTGTTATGTGAGAGGTGCTAGATAAACCTAAGTTGTTGATGGTAATTTAAAAACATGCGTTGCTTAGAATGCCTAAAATATACTGGGGCTGCATCATAACTAATCATCCGGGTCAGCCCTACTTAATCTGTCTACAAAATAAATACCAGGTTGGTTATGATGCAGCCAAAATGTATTTTTGGCATTCTGAGTAATGAGTGTTTAAATCGCATAATTTGTATTTATTGGAAAATGTATCAGACATGTCTGAGAATGCTTTAGTGAAAGAAAGTGGACAGTATTGAATCCCATTTGTCAGTGTCAGCTCGGTTCAGTTGGTGACACTCATCCCTATATCAACAGGTCGTGGATTCAAGCCCCACTCCAGGACTTCAGCACGTAATCCAGGCTGACACTTCAGTACAGTACTGAGGGAGTGCTGCACTGTCAGAGTTGCCGTCTTTCGTATGAGACGTTAAACGAGGCCCCGTCTGCTATCTCAGGTGGAAATAAAAGATCCCAGAGTGTTCACCAATATTGTCTAAGCCAACATTCCTCCCTCAACTAACACGGCAAAAACAGATTAACCGGTGATTCATTTGTTTACTGTTTGTGGGGCCTTGCTGCTTGCAAATTGGTTGAGCATTTACATACATAACCAAAAGTAAACAGCAATACAAAAGCAAAATACTGCAGATGCTGGAAATCTGAATAGTATCAGCGCGGGGGGCAGTGGCGGGGAGGGGAAGTAACGGTTAATTCATTGGTTGTAAAGTGCTTGGGATATCCTGGGGACGTGATGAGGTGTTACGGAAATGCAAATACATTGTTTCAGTGTGATTTACAGCCCACATGTTTAGTGCTACAAAAAAAATTGGAAAATGTAATTTGGCCTCTGAGTCAGATTTGCCCTGAATTACAGGATTAAGTTAGTCACTGACTGCCAACACATTCTGATTTCATCCAGTTCAATGTGAAAACAAGCTGGATTTGCAGTAATTACTGTAAGTTTTGCACTGCTGTTAGCAGGGCCATTGTTATATGTGGTGAGTGTGCAGTATCATTACAGTATATAGGATGAGATGAGCACATTTGTATCATCATAAGAAGTTGTCGGAGGAGGAGCCGGGGTCAGGCAGCTTTGCAATTGGTAATTCATGGTTTCAAATTTTGTACACTGGAGACTCCAGGACTGCAATAGAAAACTGCAGTCCAGCTAAGTGATTCCCGAACAACGTGCAACATCACACACACACACACACACACACACACACACAAAACACAGTGCCTGTTGCACAGACACAACACAGTACCTGTTGCACACTCAACTTTTGACATATATGTATCTCTACATATGCTGAGCTGCTGTGCTAAGAGGACCACTATAAATGGGTCAGCTCCACTTAATCTGCCAACAGTGGCTGTCAGTAAATGCCAGCCTGAATCAATTGGTAGCACTCTGAGTCAGAAGGTCGTGGATTCAAGGATTTGAGCGTGAATCTAGATTGACACGCAGTGTTGGAATTGCCGGCTCAGACAAGAAGTTAAACCGAGGCCCCATCTGCCTCGTGGCATTAATCATCCCATTATTTGAGGAAGAGCAGTGTTCTCCCGGTGTTCTGCTCAACCAGCACTGCCAAAAGAACAGATTAACTGCTGCTTTAGCCTGCATAATGATAGTGGCAGCAGTTAAAATAGTAATCCATTGGTTGTGAGACATACCGAGGATGTCATTAGGTGCTGTATAAATGGAGGGACAAGAGGATAGATTCAGGGGACAATGCAGCATCTGAGAGTCATGAGTAGGAAGCGGAGACCTCGCCCTCATTACAGCCCTTGATACTTACAGCACAATATATTCTACAGCTACAGTATTAGGATCCTTGGAGAAGACTGGCAGTAAACCTAACAATGTTCTGATAACTCAGCAGTAGAGAGGTAGAGCTGGGTATTGTCCCCATGATGATGCCAAAGGACGGCATGTAGATGAAGCAGAGGAGAGGGCCAAGCATAGATCCCTGCGGGACTCCAAAGGTAATGGTGTGGGGACAGGAAGAGAAGCCATTGCTGGAGATGCTCTGGCTATGATCAGATAGGTAAGAGTGGAACAAAGCGAGGGCAGTCCCACTGAGGTGAACAATGCAGGAGAGGCACTGGAGAAGGGTGGTGAGGTCAACTGTGAAAAAGACTACAGTGAGGATGAGTAACAGGAATAATAGTAGGTCATTCAGCTCTTTGATTCTGTTCCATCATTCCATTAGATCATGGTTGATCCTTAACTCCATTTATCCACCAATTTTCGGGCTGTTTTGTTTTGGTTCCGGACTCAAAGATGACCCTGTTTCTATCTCAGACTTGTTTGAACCTGTTACTTCAGTTACTGAAGTCTGAACTGAGTCAAACTCATGTATGTGTTCATGATCAAGTGGTTCAAGATCATATCTTGGTTCAGCTCTAGCAGAGATCATTTGATCTCCATGAACACTTTGGATTTTGTCACCAATTTCAATCAAATATCTCTTGGTTCCACCAACCTCTACTACGGTTCCTACATTCCACTTGTGTGAACTCGACTTGCGAGGGGGACTGAAAACACGAACACACTTGTTTTGTTTGAAACTGCATTCTTTCTGATTGGTGTCATAATAACATTTCTGAGTCAACTGTTTCTGTTCAACTCTTGAGACCAAATTCAGTTGAACTGACTGAGTCATGTTCTCAATCTCCTCTTCATCAAGAGTTCTGCTGGGGTATGTCTAGTTGTATTGTATGGAGTAGTTCTGTACTTCAGCAAGAAATTTGCCAATCGTTGCTTCATGCTGAGTCCCGAACAACCCTGCAACACTTGCTTTTTGAGAGCTTCTTTCACTATTCTGCCTGACCTTTCGGCTGCTGCATTTGAAGCAGGATGATATGGTGGAACGAGAGTGTGTTTGAGACCATTCTGTTTCATGAATTCTTGGGATAGAGCAGAACGAAACTGAGGGCCATTGTCAGAAACAAGCTCTTCAGGTAAGCCATGACATGCGAAGATAGAGCTCAAATGATCTATGGTATGTTCAGTGGTAATATTTGAACCCATGTGTTTCACTTCAATCCACTTTGAGAGACTATCTACAAGTACCAGGAAATAATCATTTGCTTTCTCACAGATGACTACATGTACTCTCTGAAAAGGTCTTCTTGGCCATGATCAGGGTTGTAGTGGAGTTTTGGGTGGTTTGTTTCTGCAATTTTGGCAAACGCTGCATTTGCTGACAAGTGATTCAAAATCACTGTCCAATCCAGGCCAGTAAACAAAACTTCTTGCAATTGATTTCATACTGACAATCCTTGGATGTTCAGTATGAAGTTCGGCCAGAATTCTATCTCAAAGAAGTAGGTACCACCACTCTGTTTACCCACTTGATAAAACCTTGCTCACAAGACAATTCAATACGACGGTTATGGAATGGTTTCAACACTGTGTCCATCCATTCAAGGTGTTTTCATGCACTCTTTTCAGTACTGAGTCCTTTTGAGTCTCATCTGCAATCTCAGTTGTATTCACGGGAAAGTCTTTGTCAACTGCACCTAGCGTGAAAATCGCACCTTCACTCCCAACACCCGAGTCCTCATGTGGCAACCTGGACAAGGATTCTGCGATTGCATTTTGCTTTGAAGTGTGATATTCAATTGTGTAGTCATATTGTGACAACAACACTGCCCAACGTTACATTCTTGAAATTAACAGGTTTGATCTAATAGCCATAACGGAGACGTGGTTGCAAAGTGGCCAATGTTGGGCGCTAAATATCCCAGGATACATAACTTTTAGAAGGGATAGGCAAAATGGAAAAGGAGGAGGGGTAGCCCTGATAATAAAGGATGGGATAAAGACAGTAGAGAGAAAGGATCTAAGCTCTGAAAATCAAGAAGTAGAATCAGTTTGGGTGGAGCTAAGAAACAGCAAGGGACAGAAAACATTGGCGCAAGTTGTTTATAGGCCCCCAAACAGTAGTTGTAATGTAGGGCAGAGTATAAATCAGGAAATTAGAGGTGCATGTAACAAGGGTAATACAGTAATCATGGGGGACTTTAATCTACATATAGACTGAACAAACCAAATTTGTGGTAGTGTGGAGGACAAATTAATGGAATGTATGCAAGATAGTTTTCTAAATCAGCATGTTGAGGAACCAACTAGGGAACAGGCTATTTTAGATCTAGTATTGTGCAACGAGAAAGGGTTAATTAATAACCTTGTAGTAAAGGGGCTTTTAGGGAAGAGTGACCATACAACAACAACAACTTGTATTTTATAGCGCCTTTAACGTAGTAAAATGTCCCAAGGCGCTGCACAGGAGTATTTTAAGACAAAAAATTTGACACCGAGCCACATAAGGATAAATTAGGGCAAGTGACCAAAAGCTTTGTCAAAGACGTAGGTTTTAAGGAGCGTCTTAAAGGAGGAAAGAGAGGTAGCGAGGCAGACAGGTTTAGGTAGGAAATTCCAGAGCTTAGGGCCGAGGCAACAGAAGGCACGGCCACCAAATGTTGAGCGATTATACTCAAGGATGCTCAAGAGGGCAGAATTAGAGGAGCGCAGATATCTCAGGGGGTTGTGGGGCTGAAGAAAATTACAAAGATAGAAATGGGTGAGGCCCTGGAGGGATTTGAAAACAAGGATGAGAATATAATAGAATTTTATATTGAGTTTGAAAGTGACTTGCTTAAATCTGAAACTAGGTCTTAAATCTAAACAAAGCAAACTATGTAGGCATGAGTGGCGAGTTGGCTAAGGTAGATTGGGAAACTACATTAAAAGGTATGACAGTGGATGAGCAATAGCTAGCATTTAAAGAATTCATACATAATTTACAACAAATATACAATCCTTTAAGGCACAAAAAGACCACAGAAAAAGTGGTTCAACTGTGGCTAACAAGAGAAGTTAAAGATAGTATTAGATCATAGGAAGAGGCTTATAATGCTGCCAAAAAGAGTAGTAAGCTTGAGGATTGGGAGGATTTTAGAATTCAGCAAAGGAGGACCAAGAAATTGATAAAGAAAGGGAAAATAGAATATGAGAGTAAACTAGCGAGAGACATAAAAACAGATTGTAAAAGCTTCTATAGGTATGTAAAAAGGAAAAGATTAGTGAAAGTAAATGTGGGTCCCTTACAGGCTGAGACAGGAGAAATTATAATGGGGAATCAGGAAATGGCAGAGAAATTAAACAAATACTTTGGGCTCGAATTTCATTGGGCCGTTGAGGCAGGATTGGAGGCGTGTGGGGGGTTAAAATCGTGAAATCGGGGGGCACGAACCCATCGCACCCCCAACCCGCCTCCATGCCCGTTTCACAGGAGGCGGGTACCCGACCTGTGCTGGGAGCCGCCTCCCCGAGGCGGGAAGGGGATTAGTGCCAATTAACTGCCTGTTAACAGTGGGCTGAAGTGTGGGCTGCCCGACGGCTTCAAACCATGCCAAGTTAGCGAGGCGGACCGTCAGGCTGAAGCACTTGGAGGGTTCGAGATGTCCGGTGTTCAGATGAGTGATGGGTGCATGAGTGCAGAGGTAAGTGTGTTTGATGTGTGTAAAGTGTTTAAATAAGTTTTACTTACCTTTACTTGCTAATGCAGGCTCCCTTCCTTCAGGTCTCGGGAGCCCCTCATCTCACCGGCACAGAAAGCAGAATGGCCGCGAGCTGTCAAAAGTTGCAGCCTCTGCTTTCTGTTCTGGAGAGATCTCTAAATCAGCCTGAGAAGAAGGAATTAACTTAGAGTACAGATTGTCAGTGTTTGACAGCTTCAAAGCGCTGTCAAACGCTGATATTTCATCGGTCAAAAGTTCTTGACAGATGAAATGTCTGTCTGTGACGTTACCTGTTGCCGGGTGGCCCTTAATTGGCCTGCTGAGCCTGCTGGGTGGGCTCAACAAGGTCAATCAAGGGAAAATCGAGTGGGTTGATCACAACTCGATGGAGGTGGGACTACAACCCCAAAAGTGGGAGTCCCGCCTCCAACACACCTCCATTGATAAAATCCAGCCCTTTATGTCTGTCTTCATGGAAGAAGGCGCAAAAAACTTCTAGGAAATAGTGGACAACCAAGGGTCTAGCGAAAATGAGCAACTGAAAGATATTAGTATTAGTAAAAAAGTAGTACTGGAGAAATTAATGAGACAGAAAACCAATAAATCCCCTGGACCTGATGGCCTACATCCTAGGGCTTTGAAAGAGTTGGCTATAGAGATAGTGGATACATTGGTTGTCATTTTCCAAAATTCCATAGATTCTAGAATGGTTCTCGCGGATTGGAAGACCGCAAATGTAACCCCGCTATGTAAGAAAGGAGGGAGCGAGAAAATGGGGAACTACAGACCAGTTAGCCAGGCTCCCAAAACAAGCGCTCTATTCGAAGCTCCGGCACGGCAAGAGAGCCCCAGGTGGGCAGAGGAAATGCTTCAAGGACACCCTCAAAGTCTCCTTGAAAAAGTGTAACATCCCCACCAACACCTGGAAATCCCTGGCCCAAGACCGCACAAAGTGGAGGAGAAGCATCCGGGAAGGCGCCGAACACCTCGAGTCTCTTCGCCGGGAGCAAGTGGAAGCCAAGCGCAGGCAGCGCAAGGAGCGCACGTCAACCCAAGCACCCACCCACCCGCCCCTTCAACCACCGTCTGCCCCACCTGTGACAGAGACTGTAGGTCCCGCATTGGACTCATCAGTCACCTGCGAACTCATTTTTAATGTGGAAGCAAGTCATCCTCGGTTCCGAGGGACTGCCTAAGAAGAAGAGTAGTAGGGAAAATGCTAGAATCTAGTATTAAGTACATGGTAACAGGGCACTTAGAAAATAATAATAGGATTGGGCAGAGTCAACACGGATTTATGAAAGGGAAATCGTGTTTGAGAAATCTGTTAAGAGTTTTTTGAGGTTGTAACTAGCAGAATGGATAAGGGGGAACCAGTGGTTGTGGTGTATTTGGATTTTCAGAAGGCATTCGATAAGGTGCCGCACAAGGGGTTATTAAACAAAGTTAGGGCTCATGGGATTGGGGGTAATATACTAGCATGGATTGAGGATTGGTTAACGGACAGAAAACGGAGTGTAGGAATAAACGGGTCATTTTCAGGTTGGCAGGCTGTAACTAGTGAGGTGTCGCAAGGATCAGTGCTTGGGCCTCAGCTACTCACAATCTATATCAATGATTTGGATGAGGGGATCAAATGTAGTATATCCAAGTTTGCTGATGATACAAAGCTGGGTGGGAATGTAAGTTGTGCGGAGGACGCAAGGAGGCTTCAAGGGGATATAGACAGGCTAAGTGAGTGGGCATGAACATGGCAAATGAAATATAATGTGGAGAAATGTGAAGTTATCCACTTTGGTAGGAAAAACAGAAAAGTGTTATATCCGTGTATCTTAATGTTGTGTCCTTCAATAATCAGATTGCAGGGAACGATTCAACAGGTGTTTACTGAATGAGGGTTACTCTAGAACTAACTGTACAGATCACTACTCAGGGTTTATATACAGGTGTGGTCACTGCCGGTACAACAGTATACAGGAGCTGTAAAAAGTAGTTCTCTCCCTTAAGGTATATATACACATTACATACATTACAATTCCTCCCCTTTTAGATTAACAGTACCATAATACTCATTTAACAATTAACATTTTTAATATACAATGTTATATGAAAATAGTCCATTCATATATTCAGTATCTGGGGAGGCTTCCTGATTCTTTCTGGATAACGCCTTTCCCGAGTGTCTCGCTCTTGGTGCGGAGGCGATTCTAGCACTCTGTCGTCAGTTGATTCATCAGCTTCCAATGCTATTGTTTCTGAGGTAGATGCGACCTGTATGTTGGGTTCCTCACCAGGTACGTATGGCCGAGACATGGGGTTGACTCATTCCTGTGACTCTAGGATCTGGTCAGCATGGCGTCTCACAATGTTCTCCCCAACATCCACTGTGTACATTAGTGGCCCCTGCCGTGTGCATATCGTTCCTGGTTGCCATTTCTCTGTTCGGTAGTCGCGGGCCAAGACTGGTTGCCCTACATTGAAGCTCCTTGTCGGCTTCTCATTGATGTGCTGGAATTGCTTACTCTCAACATCTCTTCGTACATTTGGTCTGAGCAAATTCAGATGAGATCTCAACCTTCGGTTAAAGAACATCATGGCCGGGGCCTGGTTGGTGACTGCATGTGTCGCATTTCTGTAGGCTAACAGGAAATTGTCCACCTTATGCTGCAGTGGAATGTCGTCATCGCACATGGCCTTTACTGCTTTTTTAAAGGTTTGTACGAACCTCTCAGCCAATCCATTTGTGGCTGGATGATACGGGGCGGATGTGTAATGCCTTACCCCATTCCTTTTCATAAATCTTCAAAACTCTTCGGACACAAACTGTGGTCCGTTATCAGAGCAAATCTGCTCTGGCAAGCCGTTCCTGGCAAAAATGGTCCGTAGGACTGCAATAGTTTTCTCCGTGGTGGTGGAGGACATTTTGATCACCTCGGGCCATTTCGAGTGCGCATCCACGGCTATTAAAAATATTGAGTCCATGAATGGACCAGCAAAATCAATATGCACCCATTGCCATGGAGATGAGGGCCACTCCCATGGGTGTAGAGGGGCATGTGGTGGTGCATTTTGGACCTTCTGGCATCCTGAGCAGCTCTTTGTCAGGTCCTCGATTTGCTGATCGATCCCCGGCCACCACACATAAGCCCTAGCAAGGCTTTTCATTTTCACCCCTCCCAGATGGCCTTCGTGAAGCTCATTGAGCACTCTCTCCCTTAACTTGGCTGGAATTACCACTCGGGATTCACACATCAAGGTCCCCTGGCATACTGACAGCTGTTCTCTTCTGGATGAGAATGCTGGTAACAGTGAGTCGCCATGTGCTGGCCATCTCTTCACCGTCAAATCATATACCCGAGACAGTGTCGGGTCATTTCGGGTCTCCTTCTCTATACCAGCGTTAGTTACTGGCAAGCATTCAATTATAGTCGAATGAAATATTTTGACAGGATCCACTGCTGGTGCTTCCTCCGCAGTAGGCAGTGGCAGGCGTGATAGCCCATCAGCGTTTCCATGCTGTTTCGTGCCCTTATACTTGATTTCATATTGGTGCGCCCCTAGAAAAAGGGACCATCTTTGTAGCCGTTGCGCAGTCATCACCGGAACGCCCTTCTTTGGATTAAAGATGGAGACAAGTGGTTGGTGGTCAGTCAGCAAGGTGAACTTCTGCCCGTGCAGATAGTGATTGAACTTTTTCACTCCCCACACTAGGCTGAGGGCCTCCCTGTCAATCTGGGCGTAGTTACGCTCGGCTGAGGTTAGTGACCGAGACGCAAAGGCTACTGGCCTCTCCGAGCCGTCTGGGAATTTGTGCGACCGCACCGCTCCAATGCCATAGGGTGATGCATCACACGCCAACCGAATTGGTAGTGCTGGGTTGAAATGAGCTAACACCTCTTTTGATGTGATCAATGCTTTGCTCTTCTGGAAAGCTCGTTTATATTCGTCACTCCACTTCCATGGTACCCCCGTTTGCAGTAGGGTGTTCAGTGGGTGTAGTACGGTAGACAAATTCGGCAAGAACTTATGGTAGTAGTTCACCAGCCCGAGGAACGACCTCAGTTGTGACACATTTTCCGGTGCTGGAGCCTTGACTATTGCCTCAATCTTTTCAGGGGACTTATGTAACCCCTCTTTATCAATAACATGGCCACAATACGAGATCTGCTTCTGGAAAAACTCGCATTTGTGGTGATTAGCTCAGAGCCCATATTCCTTCAATCTAGTGAGCACCTGCTCCAGGTTGGCGAGGTGATCACTGTCATTTTCGCCCGTGACCAGGATGTCGTCCAAATAACACTGGGTCCCTGGAATCTCTTGCAGGACTTGTTCCATTGCCCTTTGCCAAATAGCCGGAGCTGATGCTACCCCGAACACCAGCCGGTTGTATTGGTAGAGACCTTTATGAGTGTTGATCGTGAGGTGCTGTTTCGAGGCTTCTTCTACCTCCATTTGCAGGTATGCCTGGGCCAGATCAATCTTAGTGAAGCGCTTCCCTCCAGATAGCGAGGCGAAAATATCTTCAATCCGCGGAAGTGGATATTGTACAGTGTGAAGGACTGGGTTCACTGTCACCTTAAAGTCCCCACAGATGCGAACCTTCTTTGGTTCCCCAGGCGTATTACTCAACGACCTCTTCATTACAGGAATGATGGGTGTAGCCCACTCGCTCCAGTCCACTTTGGACAGTACTCCTGAACGTTCCAAACCTTCCAGCTCTGCTTCGACGGCTGGGCGGATCGCATAAGGTACCGGTCTGGCCTTAAAAAATTTTGGGCTTGCATTTTCCTCTATTTTGATCATCACTGTTATGCCTTTTAGTGTTCCGAGTCCCTGCTGGAACACTTCTTGTGCGTCAGTTAGCATTTTTGACAGTCATCCAGGTGTGACATCGTCATCCTTTTTGGTATCTACAGTCAGTGCTTGTATGGAATGCCAATCTAGCTGTATCTTCCGGATCCATTCACGTCCTAGTAGTGGTGGTCCTCCATCTGGCAATACATATAGGTCCATTTTTGGTGTTTCCTTGCCGTTATATATAACGTTCACCCTTATTTTTCCTTTGGGGTAGACTTTTTGCCCTGTGTACGTCTTCAAGACAATCTTTGTATCTCTCAAGGGTATATGTGAGAATAGCCGCTTGTAGTCCCTTCGGTTTATGACTGTTAGGGCTGATCCTGTGTCCAATTCCATTTTCACTTGGACTCCTGCTATCTTGAGCGTGACCCAGATAGTTTGGTGATCCTCCATTTTGATCACATTATGTAGTTTCAGACAACCCAGCTCCTTGCTTCCGGAGTCTATATCACTTTTCTGTTCATCTGAACTACTCTCCATCACCTTATGTACCTTCTTGTACTTCTCCTGTGGAGATTTTTTGCTGCTGGTTTTCTTTCCCGACCTGCAGACTCTTGCTATGTGTCCTACTTTTCCACACTGTCTGCACACTTTGTCCTTGAACCAGCAATCATTATGGTCGTGTGTTTTTCTGCCGCAGCGATAGCACTTCACTGTTCTGTATGACATTTCATTTGTGCCATATTCTTGCAGTCTCCATTGTATCTCTGCAGCGCCCCGTGCTGCTGCTTCGTGTGATACTGCAATGCTGAAAGCCTTGTCCAGCGTAAGATCCTTTTCTGATAGAAGCCGTTTCTGGGTTCCTTCACTTTGAAGCCCACACAAAAACTTGTCCCTTAAAGTATCTGCTAGTCCCGTTCCAAACTGGCAGTGTTTTGATAGCTTGTGCAGTTCCGTTAAATACTCAGCATTACTTTCATCTTTATGCTGGTTCCTTTTGTGAAACTTAAATCTTTCTGCTATCAGCAGCGGTGTGGGGTTTAAGTGGTCCTATAGGATTGACACTATGTTTTCAAAATCCTTTTCTACTGGCTTCTCTGGGGTTACTAGGTTTCGTAGTAAGCCATACGTTTTTGCACCCATTGAATTCAACAATACCAGCGCTTTCTTGTCATCTGGCACTTCATTCGCCTTGCAGTATACTTCTATGCGTTCGACATATGTCGTCCAATCTTCGACTTCATTGTCGAACGCTGTGATACTGCCACTCTTCGGCATTTTTGGGTGTGGTTAGACTGGCTTAAAATGGCGTCTCCCATGCTTTCCTTTCTTCCCCGCTGTGGCTTAAAATGGCGTCTCCCGCGCTTTCCTTTCTTCCCCGCTGCGGCTTAAAATGGCGTCTCCCACGCTGCTGCCAACGCCGCTCTCGGCGGTCCTCGTGGCAAATGATGACACCCTGTGGGTTTCGTGCGCTGCTCCTGCGCTGCTGCCAATGCCGCTCTCTGCGGTCCTCATGGCAATGGCAGCACCTCACGTTTTCCTGCGCACCTCTCTCCCCCGTTGACGCTGCTCAGCCCTTGAACACCGGCTGCGCTCTGCTCTCTCTCGTCTCTCTCCCCATTGATGCCGCTCGGTCCTGAACACCGGCTGTGCCCTGTGCGCTCTGCCCTCTCTCTCTCCCCCGTCGGCGCTGCTCGGCCTTTTTCTGTGCCGCTCGGTCGGGCTCTAGCCGCCGCTGTCTAGGAAGGGACTGCGCAGTACCTGTTGCCAGCCCGTTTCGCTGGACCACCGTGACTGGAAAGCCAAGCCTGGCTCTCGACAGCCTCCCCTGCGATGC
Organism: Somniosus microcephalus; assembly: GCF_052327205.1. NCBI lineage: Eukaryota > Metazoa > Chordata > Chondrichthyes > Squaliformes > Somniosidae > Somniosus > Somniosus microcephalus. The sequence continues at coordinate 75,266,155 of NC_140987.1, read as the reverse complement.
TCAAATCTCCGCTGGATGACTGGGCGGTTGCCCGTGGTCGACGCCTGTGCTTCTGGACTCGACCTTCTTCTACTGTTCTCCAGGAGCGAATCCCTGGGAGGTGATGCAGAGTTGCAGGTAGGTTCGAATCTGCGTCGTCGCCAATATTATATCCGTGTATCTTAATGTTGTGTCCTTCAATAATCAGACTGCAGGGAACGATTCAACAGGTGTTTACTGAATGAGGGTTACTCTAGAACTAACTGTACAGATCACTACTCAGGGTTTATATACAGGTGTGGTCACTGCCGGTACTACAGTATACAGGAGCTGTAAAAAGTAGTTCTCTCCCTTAAGGTATATATACACATTACATACATTACAAAAAGCAGAGTATTTTTTAAATGGTGAGAGATTTGGAAATGTTGGTGATCAGAAGGACCTGGGTGTCCTTGTACACGAATCACTGAAAGTTAACATGCAGGTACAGCAAGCAATTAGGAAAGCAAATGGTATATTGGCCTTTATTACAAAAGGATTTGAGTATAACAGTAAAGACGTCTTACTGCGATTATATAGGGCCCTGGTGAGACCACACCTGGAGTATTGTGTACAATTGTGGTCTCCTTACCTAAGGAAGGATATACTTGCCATAGAGGAAGTGCAACGAAGGTTCACCAGACTGTTTTCTGGGATGGGGGGATTGTGCTATGAGGACAGATTGAGTAGACTAGGCCTATATTCTCTACAGTTTAGAAGAATGAGACGTGATTTCATTGAAATATACAAAATTCTTACAGGGCTTGACAGGGTAGGTGCAGGGAGGCTGTTTACCCTGGCTGGGGAGTCTAGAACCAGGGGTCACAGTCTGAGAATAAGGGGTCGGCCATTTAGGACTCAAATGAGGAGAAATTTCTTCACCCAGAGGGTGGTGAATCTTTGGAATTCTCTACCCCACAGGGCTGCGGAGGCTCAGTCGTTGAGTATATTTAAGACAGAGATCAATAGATTTTTGAATATTAAGGGAATCGAGGGATATGGAGATAGTGCAGGAAAGTGGAGATGAGGAAGAAGATCAGCCATGATCTTATTGAATGGCGGAGCAGGCTCGAGGGCCAAATGGCCTACTCCTGCTCCTATTTATATTCTTATGTTCTTGCGATGCGGCCATTGCAGGGATGGCAGATTTCGGCCCCAATATTGCTAGGAATGGTTTGTGATCGGTTATCAGGGTAAACTGTCTGCCGATCAGGAACTGTTGGAATTTTTTGGTTCCAAACACTATGGTGAGTGCTTCCTTTTCAATTTGCGCTTAGTTTCTTTCGCTCTTTGTGAGGGTTCGCGATACAAACGCGATTGTTTTCTCTTGGCCGTCATCCATTACGTGGCTTATGACAGCTCCCACACCGTAGCTGGAAGCATCAAACGCTAACTTAAGCTCAAGTTCTGTATCGTAGTGCACAAGTAGAGCATCGCTGAGAGACTTCTCTTACAAGCATCATAAGCTTCCTGTTGCGCTTTTGTCCACTTCCACTGGACATCCTTCTTGAGGAGCTCGTGCAATGGAGCTAACATGGTCACTAACTCAGGTAAGAAACGTGCGTGGTACGGGACCATTCCAAGGAAAAATATTAACTCAGACACGTTCTATGGCTTTGGAGCATTGATGACAGCATCAACCTTTTCCTTCACTGGTTGCAAGCTGTTTGCATCAACCTTCAGACCAAGGTGCACAACCTCAGGCTGCACAAAAGCACATTTTCAATTTGACAATGTGGGCATTCAACCTTTGAAGCACTATATCTAACATTTCTAGATTTTCTTCCTCGCTGCTTGTTGCGGTCAGCACATCATCTTGATTGCATAAGCAATTTGGAACTCCTTTCAAAATCTTATCCATCGTAGCCTGGAAGATTTTGGGGGAGGGCTTTACACCATATGGCAGCTTGGTGTATGAGTACAGTCCCTTGTGTGTGTTGATGGTGAGTTACTGTTGACTTTCTTTGTCAGCATTCAGCTGAGCGTAAGTGATGTGCCAAATAACTGCCCGAATCCGAAGTTAAAGCTTAAGACTGAAGCCTTTTATTAAATAAGAATCATGGCAGAGTTAACAGAGTCCATCATCGACCGAGCCCTTGGTAGAACATACCAGAAGAGGGGCGGGGCCAGGGAGGAGCATTAGTGGTTCCCCCTAGTGGAACATTCCAGACATTACAAGTGCAAGTACAAATATCAGAACACAGTTATTTCATCACATTCACCCCCTGCTATAGATTCAGTCTGTCAGGTGGTCTGATAATCCTCTGGGAACGACGTAACTCTTGCTGAGGCTCCTCCCGGAGTACTAACTCCGGTTCATTCGAATTCCCAGAATCATCAGTATTTTCCACACTGAGGGTTTGTGTCTCTGAAGGTCCAATACCACGATTGAAAACTCTACTCTCAGAGTCGAACTCTTTTCGAGCTCCAGCAGGTGCAAGATCTTTAATAGAGACCGTATCCTCTCGCCCATCCGAATATTGAATATACGCATACTGGGGATTAGCATGGAGGAGTTGTACTTCCTCCACCAGTGGATCAGTCTTGTGGCCTCTCACATGTCTGCGCAACAACACAGGGCCCGTGGTCGTCAACCATGTGGGTAACGATACTCCATTAGTAGCTTTTCTTGGAAAACTAAACATCCTTTCATGAGGGGTGGCATTCGTCGCTGTACACAAAAGAGACCTTATGGAATGCAGCACGTCTGGCAGGACATCCTGCCAGCGAGAGGTTGGCAGGCCTCGTGACTTCAGAGACAGTACGATAGCCTTCCACACTGTCGCATTTTCTTTCTCGACCTGCCCATTACCACGAGGGTTATAGCTGGTAGTTCTACTCGTTGCAATCCCCTTCGATAGCAAAAACTGTCGTAATTCTTCGCTCATAAAGGAAGAACCCCTATCACTATGTATATAGTTAGGCATGCCGAACAAGGAAAACAGTTGGCAGAGGCATTTAATTACAACAGCACTAGTCACATCCGGACAGGGGATAACAAAAGGGAACCGAGAGTACTCGTCTATAATATTAAGAAAATAGACATTACAGTTGCTCGATGGAAGGGGACCTTTAAAATCGAGACTCAAACGCTCAAATGGTCGAGTTGCTTTAATAAGATGAGCTGGCTCGGACGGCTTATAGAAGCGGGGTTTGCATTCAGCACAAACATGACAGGCTCTGGTCATTGTCCTGACCTCCTCAATAGAGTAGGGTAGATTGTGGGACTTAATGAAGTGGTTCATTCTGGTAACCCCAGGGTGGCAGAGTGCGTCGTGGAGACTTTGAAGCTTATCTGTACCTAGACTAGCACATACTCCTCGTGACAAAGCATCCGATGGCTCATTAAATACTCCAGGCCTGTACTGAATATCATAGTCATATGTTGACAGTTCTATTCGCCATCTTAAAATCTTATCATTTTTGATCTTGCCTCTCTGCTTAGTGTTGAACATAAAGGCCACAGATCGCTGGTCAGTAATGAACGTAAAACGTTGGCCAGCGAGATAATGTCTCCAATACCTGACTGCTTCAATAATTGCCTGTGCCTCCTTTTCCACTGAAGAATGTCGAACTTCTGGTTCTTGCAATGTACGAGAGAAGAAGGCTACTGGTCTACCAGCTTGGTTAAGAGTTGCTGCCAACGCAAAATCAGATGCATCACTTTCCACTTGAAATGGGATCTTCTCATCCACGGCACATACCACTGCCTTCTCAATGTCCCGTTTGATATTAAGGAAAGCCTCCTGAGCTTCCACCGATAGCGGAAAAGACGTCGACTTAATAAGAGGTCGGACTTTATCTGAGTAGCTAGCCACCCACTGGGCATAGTACGAGAAGAATCCCAGACACCTTCTTAAGGCTTTTACAGTGTGAGGTAAAGGCAATTCCTTAAGTGGGCGTAACCTTTCAGGGTCTGGCCCGATTACCCCATTCTCCACAACGCAACCAAGAATACACAAACGTGTAGTATTGAAGGTACACTTGTTTTCGTTGTAGGTCAGGTTTAACCTCTTTGCAGTCTCTAGGAACTTCGCGAGATTTTGATCATGCTCCCGTTGGTCACGCCCACAGATGGTAACATTGTCCAGGTACGGGAATGTTGCTTCCAACGCGTATTCATCCACCATACGATCCATCTCCCGTTGGAAGACGGATACCCCATTCGTCACTCCAAAGGGCACCCGAAGGAATTGGAATAGGCGCCCATTAACTTCGAAGGCCGTATAAGGTCGGTCTTCTATTTTGATGGGGAGTTGATGGTAGGCAGACTTTAAATCAATGGTGGAGAACACGCGGTACTGAGCTATCTGGTTCACCATCTCAGAAATACGAGGCAAAGGATAGGCGTCTAATTGGGTATACAAGTTTATAGTCTGGCTATAATCGACCACAAGTCTTTTCTTCTCATTAGTTTTAACCACCACCATTTAAAACAGGTAGCCTCTCTGGCTGGGCAACTTTGCCTGGGGTGTTTAGATTGGCCACAAAAATAACACTTAGACCCATGGGGCACAGCCGCAACAATAGGATTAAGTGGGGGCTCCATTGGTGTTATGGATGCCTCCATACTCGGAACACACGAGGCTGAGAAAGATGCATGGGCTGATGCATACACTTCTGAATTCTTCTGGGCTACATCTAACGATCGAGCAGCAGCGACAACCATTTTTAAAACTAACGAGTCGCTCTCGAGGAGTCTCTGTCTAATATAATTAGATCGGAGGCCAGATATGAAAGAATCGCGGATGGCTTCTTCCTGATACACTATGGCAGAGACAGCCTTGTAGTTGCAACCCTTAGCCAAAGCCTTAAGGTCCTGCAGGAAATCGTCCAGAGATTCCTCGGGTAATTGCCTGCGAGTAGACAGGAGATACCTGGCGTATACTTCATTAACCGACTTAAGGTACTGGGCTTTAAGAGCTGCGAGGGCCTCTTCATATGTAGTAATATCTTCAATTATAGAGTAAGTTTGATGACTTACCAAGTTGGTTAGAAGACCCAACTTGTTAACCGTCGGATCGGTCGATGATGCGATGAAGTGTTCAAAACATCGGAGCCAATGCGTAAATTTCTTCGACGCATCTGCCGAATGGGGATCGATATCCAGACGCTCTGGTTTCAAAATTCGATCCAACTTCCAAAAGTAGTTATTTAATAAAATTGATGTGCCAAATAACTGCCCGAATCCGAAGTTAAAGCTTAAGACTGAAGCCTTTTATTAAATAAGAATCATGGCAGAGTTAACAGAGTCCATCATCGACCGAGCCCTTGGTAGAACATACCAGAAGAGGGGCGGGGCCAGGGAGGAGCATTAGTGGTTCCCCCTAGTGGAACATTCCAGATATTACAAGTGCAAGTACAAATATCAGAACACAGTTATTTCATCACAGTAAGCGTGTGACAGGTCAAGCTTGGAGAAAACCTTTGACCCTGAGAGTGCTGCATACAAATCTTGTAATGTAGGTAACTGGTACTGTTCATCATCAACCACAAAGACCTTCGCCATTGTCAACCATGAGGGATTATGGAGTGTCATCCTCAAATTCGGCTGCCCCCAAAAGTTTGTCACCATCCTCCGCCTGCTGCAAGCCGTGATCCTGACCAATGGATCCACCACAGACCCAATTCATGTACGCACCATTGTCAAGCAAGGCTGTGTCATCGCACCAACGCTCTTCTCGATCTTCCTTGCTACAACGTCCCATCTCACCCTCAGTAAGCTCCCCGCTGGAGTGGAGCTAATCTACAGAACAAATGGGATACTGTTCAACCTCCATTGCCTCCAGTCCAGATCCAAGGTCATCCCATCCTCTGTCATCAAATTACAGTATGCAGACGACGCTTGCATCTGCGCACACTTGGAGGTCGAACTCCAAACCATCGTCAACACCTTCGCCGAAGCATACAAGAGCATAGGCCTTACACTAAACATCCGTAAGACAAAGGTCCTCTACCAACCTGCCCCCGCCACACAGTACTGCCCCCCGATTATCAAAATCTATGACGAGGCCTTGGACAACGTGGACCACTTTCCATACTTCGGGAGCCTACTGTCAACAAGGGCAGACGTCGATGAGAGAGAAAAAAAGACAGAGAAAGAGACAGAGAAAAAGACAGAGAGAAAGAGAGAGAGAGAGAGAAAGAGACAGAGAGAGAGAGACAGAGAGAGAAAGAGAGAAAGACATCTCAAAGTGGAGGAGAAGCATCCGGGAAGGCGCCGAATACCTGGAGTCTCTTTGCCGGGAGCAAGCGGAAGCCCAGTGTTAACAGCGGAAAGCGCGCACGTCAACCCAAGCACCCCACCCACCCGCCCCTTCAACCACTGTCTGCCCCACCTGTGACAGAGACTGTAGGTCCCGCATTGGACTCATCAGTCACCCGAGAACTCATTTTTAGCATGGAAGCAATTCATTCTCAGTTCCGGGGGACTGCCTAAGAAGAAGAAGGTTGATAGTAACTTTGTAGTCACTGCACAAGCGTACAGTTTTGTCTGCTTTGGGCACTACCACAATCGGGGTAGCCCATTCACTTTTGTCTGTTTTTACTAGCACTCTGTTCTCTCTGAGTTTCACTAACTCTTCCTCCACTTGACTTTTCAATGCATAGGGGACCAGCCTTGCCGTACATTAGAAAGGCTTCGAGTTGGACTTGATGCGGATATGCGCATCATACCCAGTGATGCCCACATAACTGTCTGTGAACATGCTTTCGTACTTGTTCAGCCTTGTGTCGAGTCACTTCTTTGAAGCATCTACACTGAAGACGTTTTTCCAGTCTAGTTTTAACTTTCTCAACCAGTCTTTGCCCATGAGAGTTGGCCTGTTTGTTATGTTCATTAATAAATAGACATTCTTATTATGAACACAGCTAGCTTCTAGCTAGTCATTTATTCAGTACACGTTCTCTAGGCACAGTATCTGTAGAGATGCAGCATGTGTGCTCCTGTGTGCAGGCTGCCATCTTGACTGTTGCCTTGTGGGTAGCCTAGTGCCTCATGGGTAATGTAGTCTTAATATATATACAGCTGGGTAGTGTAGTCTTATACATACAGCTATATACAGCTCTACGGCTCCACCTAGTGTCCACTATAGAATGACATGTTATTGATCGTTACATCCCCCTTTCTTTGAGGTTTAGCAAAATCAATATCAATCAACTTTCAAGAAAACAATAAAGATAATATCAGTAACACTTTTGTTAGTGCTCTATAAACATAAACATTTTCAAAACAGTCAACACATTTTCAAAGCTTTACATTGTACTCAAAGATTAAGTCTATCAGGCTCTTTTACTTCATGTGTGGATCTTCTCAACACGGGTAAGTCTGATGTGTCTTCATGAGATTGTTCTGGCGGTGAATGACAAGATGCAGTTGCGGCATTGTCATCAATCTGCTCTTGTATAGATCGAGGTCTCCTTGCGATCTTTGCTTGGAGAGGGTTTCAGTGTTTCCTTCAATCTTCATGCCATAACTCTCAATGTAGTCAATGCACTCTCGAAAAACTGCTGGCAGCTGGATCCCATCATACAGCATAGTCCTCTCAGCAGCCTCGGCTAATGGAACACCAAAGATTGGCCTGAGGGAAGGAGTATCCACTGGAACTGCTTCCTGCTCTGGTGCAGGCTTCTTCTTTTTCTTTTTCTCTTTCCACTGCTTAACAACATCTGCTGCGGTTATATCTTTGGACTTTTTCTCCTTGTGCTTTTCCTCTTTGTGCTTTTCTTCCTTTGGCTTCTCTTTGACCTTAAAGTCTTTTTCTTTCTTCTTGGAGAAACTAGGCTTTTTGAAGACATGGATACCCTTTGGCCTTTTCACCCTTGATGGGCTCTCTACTTCATCACCTGAGTCATCTGGTCTGCTTATGGCACAGTTTATATGGTAGACTCTCTTGACCAGTTCTAAGTCTTCACAAGCTTTGTCACCTAGTATCGAATCAAGTCTTTCAGCCACAACAGAAAACATGAGATGATGCACTTTGTCTTTGACTATCACTTTAAGTCTGCATACACCTAAGCTATCGATTTTCTGTCCATTATAGTCCTTCAGTAGTACTGACTTTTTCTGTATTTTGGGCTTTTCTTTCATATTGTTAATGTCACTCATACTGATTAAGTTTACTTTTGCCCCAGTGTCTAGTTTCAAGGTAACTAATGCTCCATTTACCTGCAGTGGGATCATCCATTTGTCCTCTTTTACTGCATTAACTTTATGTTCAGCATTGTCCATTTCTGAGGGCTGCACATTTTCTGTATCCTTTTTGATATTGTCACATGACACCATTCGTACAAAAAATGTCTCACTTAAATCAGTGTCCTCAATTACATTAACTTGTTGCCCTCTCATTGTTTTTACTTTTGAAAAGCATTGTTTGGCAAAGTGATTATTTCCATTACACTTTGTGCACATTTTTTCAAACGCTGGGCATTGTCTTAACTGGTGTTTGTAACCACAGCGTTTACAATTAAAAATGTCATCCTCCGATTGCTTTTCATTTTTGTTCTGCCCACGTTTCTTCCCCTTGTAGGACACAGCACTGACAGCAGCATTATCACTCATTACAATCGCATCATTATTGATTTCACTGAAAGTCTTCGCGTGCTTTCGAGCTAGCTCGCTGGCCTGGCATATTTTCACCGCATTTTCCAAATTTAGTTCGGTTTCTCTCAACAGACGTTCCCTGACTTTTTTATCATGAATACCAAACACAATCTGGTCATGAATCATGGATGCTTTGAGCTCAGAGAAATTACATGTCTGTGCTTTCAGTTTCAGATCAGTTATAAAGCTATCAAAAGTCTCATTTTGTTGCTGTGTCCGAGAACAGAAGATGTATCTTTCATACATCTCATTCTTTTTGGGAGAGCAATGTGCATCAAATTTTTTTTAGCACATCTTCTAATTTTTCTCTGTTCTCCGCTGGATTAAATACAAATGTATTAAATACCTCTATCGCCTGTGGGCCTGCAACTGTAAGCAGCAACGCTATCTTCCTTGCGTCTGGCTTCGTACCGAATCCGATGGCTGCAAGGTAGAGTTCGAATTGCTGTTTAAAAGTCTGCCAATTGTAGTCGACTTTTTCTGTGAGATTCAAACGCTCTGGTGGCTTCAAATTCTCCATATCGCTTTTCACAATTTTCAGCAGATCTTCACTATCCTGGTACCATGTTATGTTCATTAATAAATAGACATTCTTATTATGAACACAGCTAGCTTCTAGCTAGTCATTTATTCAGTACACGTTCTCTAGGTACAGTATCTGTAGAGATGCAGCATGTGTGCTCCTGTATGCAGGCTGCCATCTTGACTGTTGCCTTGTGGGTAGCCTAGTGCCTCATGGGTAATGTAGTCTTAATATATATACAGCTGGGAAGTGTAGTCTTATACATACAGCTATATACAGCTCTACGGCTCCACCTAGTGTCCACTATAGAATGACATGTTATTGATCGTTACACTGTTGTTGTAGCTCGCTACAATAATAGGCAGCTTTACTGACTGGCCATTGTGTTGAACTGTACATTCCATTAATCCACATGTCTCTAGGATTTCTCCGGAGTAGGTTTTTAGCTCTACGGTACTCATTGTAAGTGATACTTGATTAAACTTACTCTTATATGTGTCCTTACTCATGATAGAGCAGTCCGCTACCATATCGATACACATATCAATATATTGCTCATTGATCAAAAGTTTATATGGAAGTCCTTCTCACGACTACTTGCGTTGCCGCTAGTGGCATAGATACTGTAGATGCCTAGTCTTCAACATCAGGTGTGTTCACTCCGATATTGTGAACTCCTCCCTTTTGTTGTCGCTGCTTTGCATTGCCAGTAGAATGGTTCTTACTTCCTGCTTTTGATCTAGCTCTGCAAGCTGTTGAAATATGGCCTTGCTTCTGGCAGTGAAAACACTTCACATTTCTGTATTGGCAGGAGTGTGGTGAGTGATTTCCATTGCAGCGATAACAATACACTGAACTGCTCTCACCGACATGTTTTTGACTTGGTCCCACAGCTTTAGGTTTGGCGGTGGCTTTGTGACTGTAGACCTCAGCTGCACTCGTCACCTGAGTTGGACAGAGCTCCCAAGCATTCTTAGATGCCATCTCCACAGATAGGGCAATTTTGCATGCTATGTCAAACGTTAGGTTCGGAGCGTTCAGTAACTTGGACTGTGTGCGCTCATCCACCAGTCCACACACAAACTGATCTCGCAACGCATGATCCAAAAATGTGCCGAAGTTACAATGCAAAGACAGGTTCTTAAGAGCTACAATGTACTCACTGATGGTTTCACTTTCTTTTTGGTTTATGGTACCAAACTTATAGCTCTCTGCTATTTCTAATGACTTTCGGTCAAAATGGTCCTCGAGCTTCTCGACAATGTCTTCAAACGCCACATCCTTCGCTTTCCCTGGCGCGAGTAGGTTTGTCAACGTTCTGTAGACATCTGGCCCGATCGCCGATAGAAAAATTACTTTCTTCCATTCACGAATTACTTTATTTTGAGCTTGAACATTCTCATCTACACCTTCGGTCTCAATAATGTTATTGGCCCAATTTTTTTTCCATCCGCTCATAATTATATGATGCTGTTTGACAGAAAGCAATTCACGTGCATAAACTCTGGGGCATTTGCTATCTTATAAATTAATTAAGCTCAGTGACTCTGGTAATTATATCACACAAGCCCGTCAACCAATCAGCTTGCGACCGCCTGTGATTCAAACTGGTACATCCCGTAGCGAAGGAAGAGGGGGGAAAAGTGAGGAATTGGTTGTCCAGCGAGGCTGGGTCGGGAGTGCAGCCCAACTTGCTGGCGGCGCGTGCCCGCCCCTCGGCGTTCGATTGATCTGCACGCTAACCAATAGGCCAGCCTCTTACACCGTCACGCCCGCCTCAGGGTTGGCCTCACATCCAGTCAGCGTTCACGGTGGGCATGATTGACAGGAGGCGCCTGGGAAGGAAAGGTGTAACTGGAGGCTGTTCCGGGGACATTGTTTGCCTGGGGACACAGTACCTCATCCGGGGACTGTCGCCGGAAAACGTATGGTTACCCTAGATTAGAGCCATTTCCGTGCTGTGGTAGGGATGGAAACCTGATTGGAGAGATTCAAACAGAGTTGTGGGAAAGATGGGCACAAATTTGGGAGGCAACAACACGTTCAAAGATTTTGGCGATAAAGGGAGGTTGAAGATGGGGAGGTAGTTTGCAAGGACAGACTGGTTGAGAGTTTTATTTGTGAGGAGGGTGTGATGTCAGTGGTTCTGACAGGGAGGGTGGCCATTTACAATATTAGCTAGAATGGGGCCCTGGAAGGGAAGTTGGGTGGTCAGCAGTTTGGTAGGAATAGGATCAAGGGAGCAGGCAGTGGGACTCCTGGACAAGATAAACTTGGAGAGCATGAGGGGAGATAGGAGAGAAACTAGGAAAAGATGCAAGTTCACGGCTAGGGGATCCTGGGGGGAGGTCCTTCTTTCCTTCACCTGACTGGAAGTGGTGAAGCTGAAATTTAACAGAATTACACCAGTAGCAAAATAGAACCATAGTGTATTCAGTCACAGGAGCTTTCCAACACGATGAAGCTCACTAACTTCTGACCTTTTATCTTATTTCATTTATTTTTATTATAGTTGGCGTGACTAATCTCACCATGACTTTTGTCATTAAAACAAAAAACTACCTCTAAAAACCAACGCATTATTTGATTTGTATACTTTTTTGATTTAATTCTACATAATGCAACCATGCTGAAAATATTATTCATATATTTATTTAAATCAAAAACATGAGATAATCCACCCAATCGGTAGAGTCAAAGAATCTTTCAAAACCTTACTCCAAGGATAGCGAACATAATACCTATATTTAAGATGGGGGATAGAACATGTCCAGGGAATTATAGACCAGTCAGCTTAACATCGGTGGTAGGAAAAATAATGGAATCCCTACTAAAGGAGAGAATAGAAGAACATCTAGAAACCAAAAATATAATAATGAATAGTCAGCATGGATTTCAAAAGGGAAAATCTTGCTTGACCAGCCTTATTGAATTTTTTGAAGAGGTAACAGAGAGAGTAGACAATGGTAATGCAGTAGAAGTAATTTATCTGGATTTTCAAAAGGCCTTCGATAAGGTACCCCATAATAGACTAATGAATAAGGTCAGAGAATGCGGAGTCAGGGGACAAGTAGCAGAATGGATTCAGGACAGAAAGCAGAGAGTGGGAGTAAAGGGTAGCTATTCACAGTGGCAGAAGGTTGGTAGTGGTGTTCCACAAGGATCAGTGCTGGGACCACTGCTATTCATAAACACCAGCATGAACTAGTTTGGCCGAATGACCTGTTTATGTGCTGTAAATCCTATGTAATCCTATGTAATAACCCCAGACCCGATTTCAAGACAAAACACTCTGATTGTTTATATTCCCCTCCACCTAGCAAGAAGTCACCATTTTTTTCAGGATAATTTGTTAACAATGTGTTAATAGGACTGTAATAAGCAAATGTTATTCCTTAATGGTACTACACATCTTTTTTTGAAAGGGGGTAAAACTTTAAATCATAAACGTCATTATCATTTTTACATTTAATACTCCTCTGGTTACTACATTTAACACCTTTGTAAAATTACGTGCAAATTGAAAAGGAAGCACTTGCCATAGTGTTTGGAATCAAGAAATTCCAACAGTTCCTGATCGGCAGAAAGTTTACCCTGATAACCGATCACAAACCGCTCCTAGCAATATTGGGGCCCAAATCTGCCATCCCTGCAATGCCCACATCATAAGAACATAAGAATATAAGATATAGGAGCAGGAGTAGGCCATTTGGCCCTTTGAGCCTACTCCACCATTCAATTAGATCATGGCTGATCTTCGACCTCAACTCCACCTTCCAGCACTATCCCCATAGCCATTGATTCCCTTAATATCCAAAAACCTATCGATCTCTGTCTTGAATATACTCAATGACTCAGCATCCACAGCCCTCTGGGGTAGAGAATTCCAAAAATTCACAAACCTTTGAGTGAAGAAATTTCTCCTCATCTCAGTCCTAAATGGCCAATCCCTTATTCTGAGACTGTGACCTCGTGTTCTCTACTCCCAAGCCAGGGGAAACAACCTCCCAGCATCTACCCTGCCAAGCCCCTTAAGAATTTTATATGTTTCAATGAGATCACCTCTTATTCTTCTGAACTCTAGGGAATATAGGCCTAGTCTCCTCAATCTCTCCCCCATCCCAGGAACCAGTCTGGTGAACCTTTGTTGCACTCCCGCTAAGGCAAGTATATCCTTCCTTAGGTAAGGAGGTCAAAACTGTACAGAGTACTCCAGGTGTGGTCTCACCAGGGCCCTATATAATTGCAGTAAGACTTCCTTACTCATGCACCAATCCTTTTGTAATAAAGGCTAACATACCATTTGCTTTCCTAATTGTTTGCTGTACCTGCATGTTAACTTTCAGTGATTCGTGTACAAGGACACCCAGGTCCCTCTGAACACTAACATTTCACAATCTCTCACCACTTTAAAAAATATTCTGCTTTTCTATTTTTCCTACTAAAGTGGATAACCTCACATTTCTCCACATTATATTCCATCTGCCAGGTTCTTTCCCATTCACTTAACCTGTCTATATCCCTTTTTTTGAACATTTTTGAAACACATAGGGGGAAAAATTTGGTATCGCCCCATTTGGGGCGCCATTATTGGTGGTGCGCAAAGTTTAGCGCCTGGCGTTAATTATTGCCTCCGACAGCAAACTTGGCTTTTATTGCCCCTGGAGGTGACTGGAGCGCTAAATCAGGCGCTACACACCTCTCTTAAGGCGCTAAGACCGAGGAGCGAGGCATTACCTCAGAGCGCTGGCGAAGCTCATGTGATGTCAGTCAGCAATGGAACACAGACACAATGGCACCGGCCAGTTCTTAAAGGGGAGGGTCGACCTTGCTCTCCATCCACATCCTGCTCATTGCAGCCTTGAATCTCGGCCTGGAGAGACCTGTACATCAAATCTGCTGGAAAGAACAATGGAGACACCAAGGGAAAGAGCTCACAGTGCAGCCCCCACAGTCTCTTCTAAATCAATACAAGGAAGGGCAAATCAAAATGAACCTGCAAATTGCTGCTCAGTACCCAAAACTCCTTCACACAGCGTTGAATCTTTCCAGAAGTCTCTCTCTCTCTCTCAGAATGCGTGGTGCAAAAATGTCACCAACAAAAAAAGGCAGGAAGTGGTCGCCTTTAAATAGCGCTCCCCCAGTCCCTTTCTGACTGCAGAACGCACCCCTCAACCCGTCGTTGCTAGCGGCAGGCGGTAAGGCAGGGGGCACCACTCAATATCTGGTCCGGAGCGCTACCGGGGCGTTGCGCACTCGACTGACGTCACGATCTCCCGGCGCAGGAGATCGTGGCGGTAGTGTTTAGCACCGCTGCAAAATGTCTATTGCCGTGCCCGGGCGCGAGTTGCTTTGCGCCCCACTTGGCACCCTCTTAAGGCGCTAACGGGAGGCGCAACCAACTGAATTTTCTGAGGGGGATTGACAAGGTAGATGCTGAGAGATTGTTTCCCCTGGCTGGAGAGTCTAGAACTAGGGGGCATAGTCTCAGGATAAGGGCCATTTAAGACTGAGATGAGGAGGAATTTCTTCATTCAGAGGGTTTAGAATCTTTGGAATTCTCTGCCCCAAAGTGCTGTGGATGCTCAGTCTTTGAGTATATTCAAAGCTGAGATTGATTGATTTTTGGACTCCAGAGGAATCAAGGAATAAGGGGATCGGGCAGGAAGGTGGAGTTGAGGTCGAAGATCAGTCATGATCTTATTGAAGGCTCAAGGGGCTGTATGGCCTACTCCTGCTCCTATTTCTTATGTTCTTTGCAGCCTCTTTGCATCCTCCTCACAAATTACTTACCTAATTGCACCTAATGCTAGAAAGAATATTGCCCTTGAGAGGGTACAGAGGGTATTCTAAGATTTGAAGTTATCAGCATAGGTTAAGGAAGTTGTTTTTGTTCGAAAAGAGAAGGCTTTGAGGTGAAGTAATTGAAATTTTCAGAATAATGAAGAGAATTGACAAAGCTGATCCAGACAAATTGTTCACTGTGGTGAAGGAGTCAAATCCCAGTGGAAATTAGGGGTAAGGTCATCCAATGGGCAATTAGAGTTCTGGGATATTCTAAGGGAAGGCTATTGAACCAGATCAATGGTTAAAGAGATAATTAGATTTCTGGAAAATGAAGGGATTTAAGAGAATAGAAAGAGATTCTTGGAATTAGCACTCCCAGTGCAAAACATTGCACAGCCAGATGCAAATGGGGAATACAAGGAAGGCAAATAGTATGCATTATTTACAACCTGCACAATTTTCCATCCATTTAAATCTTCCGTTCCCAAAATGAGCTCCCGTTCCCAAAATGAGCTCCAGTTGTGCAAAGCCCCGTCCAGAGAGCGTTAATTTGTAAAATTTATTCTACAAGTGAGACAGGTGGGTGGGATTGATTTATGAAAAAGGGATTGATTTCTGTGCACTATGGCCTTTTATTGTTCCTAAAACACCAGTCTGGTTCATACAAATTCGATAGGGATTGTGTGGTTTGTTCATAAGGATAGACAGTGATTTAATTCCAAACCATATGTATATCTATAAGAAAGTTATAAAGCACCAATTACATATTGATTAGTTCTAACAACCGGGAGAGTGCCTTCCTAAAGGGGGCACTGGTGCTATTGATTTCTGTCCAGTGGCACTGGGGTTCGCAGTGCCACCAAAATAGGCATGTTTCAGAGGCTTTAGTAATTTGTTTCCATAGTAACTCCTCACGTTCAAGTTGCTGACCTGGAGGCCTATAACAAGTATCAATGGCCCGGATTTTGCGGTAGAAATAACTGATTAAGTTGTAAATTGGACAGCAGCTTCTGGCGTCCATACTCTAACAGTATCTCACCGAGAGACTCGGCATTGAATTACATTAAGGGCGTGAAGTTGATGTACTTACCCACTAGATACCCACTAAACTTGCCAGAAAAAATTAGGGCTTGTCCATTCAAGTGTAAATGAATTTTTAACGCCGTGATAAGTCTTAATTACTGCCAATCAATCTCTCTGGCACTGAAAATTAACTTTTAAAAGTGTGGAGTCTCATTCCTTCAGATTTTAATTATTGTTGGCAATTTTAAAAAATGTAAAATTTAAAATAATTTTTTCTTTTACTTTTGCTTTCTGTCTCTTTTATCTCTTTCTTAATCCCATCTTTCTTTTCCTTTCTTAATTTCACTTTCTGTACATGATTTGGCAATTAATTAAATATTCTAACTTACATTTCCTGGTTAAGACTCTGTGTGCCTCAGTAAGGATTCTTTAATCTGATTGGTTGAGGAGACACACCATTGCTTTCCCTGTTCACACAGGTCCCAGTTAACCTGTAGAGGATGCTGCGCTGTTTTAGATTTCTAATTACCTCAAGTCGCAATGCAAAAGCCCACAGAACGTCTGTGGCCAAGTGTAAGTGTAATGGATGGCTAGTACCGTTCGTTTGCCGCTGACCCCAAAATCCGGGCCAATAATTAGTTCCTTGCCCATGAACCCAGATAGCTTCAGCTGTCCATGCAGAGGCAAGATCCCATCTTTCTGTAGCAGCTTGATTTACTCTATCCATTTTTTGAAACCCTTACAGCCCCTTTTTAGAGACAGAAGAGAAGAGCAACTGGGAGACGTCTGTGACCAGTAAGAGGAGATAGTGCCTTATTCCCACCAATGATTATCGAAGTGCACAAATAAAATGAGGACCAGCGTTCCTTATTGTGGGAACAAAGCCAAACCTAAAAATTGCTTCTGGTTGTTTCTTCTCAACTGAAAGGGACAGATCTTCCTGTTCCTGCACCTGGCTATATTGGACCACACATGCACAGGACTTGGAGGCTAATCGGTGTTTGGGAGATGGAAGGACCAAATGCCAATAAGGGACCCTGCTCCAATTTTCCTCTTTACTCTGCACCCAGTCGCTCCACTACACGTAGACACAAGAACAGGAAGGTCCGCTACATTAATGTCCAGGAAATTCCTCGGAGCTGGTGTTGGTCCGCCGGTATAACTTTGCCAGAAGTGCGGCGGAAGCCTGCGGCAGACTGGGAACAACTCCAAGAAATTTCCCGGCACATGTGTCCTGAGAAGAATGGAATGGCACCTCTCAACTTCATTCCTCTTTTTAGACCCCTTAACATTTCATTCATAGAAACATAGAAACATAGAAGATAGGAGCAGGAGTAGACCATTCGGCCCTTCGAGCCTGCTCCACCATTCAACGAGATCATGGCTGATCATCCAAACCCTAGCACCCGGTCCCTACACCGACAGCCATCCCACCCAAGCCCTATCCCCATAACCCTGTAACCCCACGTATTTAATCCCCCCTAACATTAAGGGCCAATTAAAAAATTTTTTTTTTTATCATGGCCAATCAACCTAACCCGCACATCTTTGGACTTCAACAATAACAACAACTTGCATTTACATAGTGTAGCATAAAGTAATATCTCAATGTAGGAAAATAGATGCTGAGCTGGAAGGGAGAGATTAGGATGGGCAAGCAGAAGGTTGGTCAAAGAAATGGGTTTTGAGGAGGTTTTTAATGGTGGAGACAGAGGTGGAGATGCGGGGAGGTTTACGAAGTGAGTCCCAAAGAGTAGGAACAAGGTGGTAGAAGTCTCTGCCTCCAATGGCAGGGCAATGAGAGGTAGGTAGGCACAAGAGGCCAGAATTGGATGGGTGGAGCATTCAGGAGGGAACATAGGGCTGGGGAAGACTGCAGGGAAAGGGTGAGGCAAGGCTAAAAAGGGATTTCTAGACCAGGACAGGATTTTGAAATTAATGAATTTGGGGAGGGTTGGGGTGATGGGTAAGTAGGACTTAGTGTGGGACACGGTGCAGACAAGTTGGAGTTTATGGTGGGTGGAGCAATAGAATAGTTGAGTCTCGAGGTGGATAAGGATTTCAGCAGCCTGGGGGGTCACTGAGGTGGCCAATGCTGCAGAGGTTAAAGTAAGCCGTAAGCAGTCTTCAAAATGGATAGGATGTGGCGTTTAAAGCTCAGCTCAAGGTCGGGCTGAATGCAGAGACTGTGAATGGTGTCCTTTGGCTTGAGACATTGCCCGGGATTGGTTGGAGTGAGAGGCAAGGGAGCAGAATTTATGGCAGGGCCAAAGACAATGGCTTCGGTTTTCTGATGTTGGGCTAGAGGTGGTTGTTACTCATCCAAGACTTGGTATCAGGCAAGTAGTCTGATAGTATGGAGACAGTCAAGGGGTCATGAGAAGTGGTGCAGGGTTAAAGCTGGGTATCAGCAGTGCCTGTGCCTGTGGATGATGTAACCAAGGAGCAGCAAGTAAATAAGGACGAGGGGGGACCGAAGATTAGATCCTTGTGGGACCCTGGAAGTGTCGGTGTGGGGGAGTGAACAGGAACCATTAGCGGAGGTGCACTCTGCGCTCAGAATCATGTAAGGACAGTCCCATGGAGCTGGATAATGGAGGATAGGCATTGGAGGCGGATGACATATTTAACCACAATGAATACTGCTGAGGACGAGGAGGGATAATGCCCCATTGTCACTATCAGTCACATTCTTCAATTTCTCCCTCGTTGACTCTCCCTTATATGCAACCTTCTTCACCCAGGATGATAACTTAGCAAATGGTGTATCATGCAGTCGTGTGAATCAATGAGCTCACACCCAAAGGGAAGATCATCAGTAAAAGAGGACATTCTGCAACATGAAGCAACTTTACTGGGAATGGAATTCCATTTCTTTTTGGAAAACTGGGATTTTTTACTAGCATATAATTTAGAATTTGTTGTGAGGAATGTAGGTAAGAGACTTTACAGGATTGAAACTCTTGACAGTCAAAACTAAGTTGAACCCAGTATTCTGATATTTCACAATATAACAAAGCATAATGCACACCAGCAAATATACCAAGAGGATGTGAAAGAACAGGAACTGTGATGTGAACACAGTGAGTTGATCCCCTTGGCCTTTTCAACACTTCAGTGGATTTGTTGGTATTTTACAGGATCGCACACAGAAAAGGAGCAGAATTTCAATGTATCTGCTTTGCATTCTGGTGACCCGTCAAATACTCAGCCTGGGTTTAAATTTGATTCTGAGGAAATCTAAGAAAGTGATTGATAACTAGAGTTGATCTTTCATGAAAATGTTCATCGACCTAAATGTGTTTGTCATATACAGATCAACTTCTGGGAAATTTAAATTCAGCTTCAAAATCTGTAACATTTAGGTATTCTTGAAGCCAAACCATTTGATCCCACTAATTAGTATACAAGCCTCCCTAGATAATAATTTATATACACTGGTACATCTTCTCTCTTACTGTTCTGCTGATGCAGGCTGCGCTGTCGATAATCACTATTCCATCTCTTGCCTCCAATCTCTTTCCATTACAGCCTTTCTTTTCTGTCTCTGTCTTATTATTTCCATAATCAGTGTTCCTCTGAGCTTTCTCTTCTCCTTACTCCCACATGGTGGTCCTCATCTCTACATCTTCATTGTGTTGAAACCAAGACGTCGACCTGTCTCCTACTATAGCTCATTCTTTCTCAGAACTGTGGACCTTCTGACTTCCAGACTTTACCTCATCTTCTCTCCTGAGAGGAACATTCCATCACCAGACGTCCAGGGTTTTGAACTCACCCCATCTACTTGACTGCTGTGAAAAACAGACACATAGGCCTCGATATTAACACCCCCACGATGGGTGGGAGAGGGTCGGGGGGTTAAATATGGGGCACGCGTCCCCAACCCGCTGTGCACCCACCTGCTGCCATTTTCACAGTGACGGATATCGAGGTGGCTGTGTGTCCCACTGTGGCTAGGCGGGAAATTTTATTAACATATTTAAATTGGGTTCCCAAGGTGCAATTGGGAGCCCGATTTTAAATTTACTGCTGCTGCGTGGGTTTCCCAGGGGTCGGGAAACCTGGAAGTAAAAGGGAGGTGAGAGCTGCCGGCTCTACAAGGTAAGTGCCTTTTCCAGCACTCCTTGTGGGCCAGGAGGAGCAGGAGTGCTCCACCCGGCCCCTCAAAGAAGCCTTTGGCCTTCCCCTGCTGATCGTGGCCTCTCTCTCTCCTCATCACAATGGCCAACCTCACCCCCAAAGCCTCTGTTTCCCCCCCACCCCATCCCTGCCCCGATCACCGACCTTCAATCCACCCTTACCAATTGCCGGGGACCATCCTCAAGAGTCCTCGGATGCTGACTCCTGTGCTGGGATTCCTTCCCAGTCACTGGCCAGGCTGTCCATTTGGCCGGCTACCGAGTGGGAAAGGGAACAAGAAATGATAATGAGGTCCTGCCGTTAATGTTACGTCCGTGTATAATCAGACACAGACTGCGGAGAACGGTACAAACGATGTTTACTCAACGTGGCTCAGACTGCAACTGAAACAACAGATTACTACTCAGCGTTATATACAGGTGGGGTCACTGCCGGTACTACAGTATACATGAGCTGTAGAAAGTAGTTCCCCCCTTAAAGGTACATACATTACAATTCCTCCCCTTTTAGATTAACAGTACCATAACACTCATTTAACAATTAAATATCAAACTAATTACAATTAACACTTTTAACATGCAACATTAGCTGAAAATAGTCTATTTATAAATTCAGTCTTTGGGGAGGCTTCCTGATCCTTTCTGGATAGCGCCTTTCCCGAGTGTCTTGCTCTTGGTGCGGAGGTGATTCTGGCCCCCTGTCGTCGGTTGGTTCATCAGCTTCCGATGCTACTGTTTCTGGGGTAGATGCTACCTGTATGTCGGGTTCATCACCAGGTACGTATGGGCGAAGCATGGGGTTGACTTGTTCCTGTGACTCTAGGATCTGGTCAGCATGGCGTCTCACGATGCTCTCCCCAACGTCCACTGTGTACATTAGTGGGCCCTGCCGTGTGCATATCGTTCCTGGCTGCCCTTTTTCTGTTCGGTAGTCGCGGGCCAAGACTGGTTGCCCTTTCTCATGGATGTGCTGGAATTGCTTACTCTCAACATCTCTTCGTACGTTTGGTCTGAGCAAATCCAGGCGAGATCTTAACCTTCAGTTAAAGAACATCATGGCTGGGGCCTGGTTGGTGACTGCATGTGTCGCATTCCGGTAGGCGAACAGGAAATTGTCCACCTTGTGCTGCAGCGGAATGTTGTCATTGTACATAGCCTTTATTGCCTTCTTAAAGGTTTGTACGAACCTCTCAGCCAATCCATTTGTGGCTGGATGATACGGGGTGGATGTGTAATGCCTTACCCCATTCTTTTTCAAGAACCTCCGGAACTCTTCGGACACAAACTGTGGTCCGTTGTCGGAGCAAATCTGTTCTGGCAAGCCATTCCTGGCAAAAATGGTCCGTAGGACTGCAATAGTTTTCTCCGTGGTGGTGGAGGACATTTTGATGACCTCAGGCCATTTCGAGTGCGCATCCACGGCTATTAAAAACATTGAGTCCATGAATGGACCAGCAAAATCAATATGCACCCATTGCCATGGAGATGAGGGCCACTCCCATGGGTGTAGAGGGGCCTGTGGTGGTGCATTTTGGACTTTCTGGCATCCTGAGCAGCTCTTGGTCAGGTCCTCGATTTGTTTATCGATTCCTGGCCACCACACATAAGCCCTGGCTAGGCTTTTCATTTTTACCCCTCCCAGATGACCCTCATGAAGCTCATTGAGCACTCTATCCCTTAACTTGGGTGGAATTACCACTCGGGATCCACACATCAAGGTCCCACGGCACACTGACAGCTGTTCTCTCCTTGTCGAGAATGCTGGCAACAGTGAGTCGCCATGTGCTGGCCATCCCTTCACCGTCAAATCATATACCCGAGACAGTGTCGGGTCATTTCGGGTTTCCTTTTCGATACAAGCGTTAGTTACCGGTAGGTATTCAACTATAGTCGAATGGAATATTTTGACAGGATCCACTGCTGGTGCTTCCTCCGCAGTAGGCAGTGGCAGGCGTGATAGCCCATCAGCATTTCCATGCTGTTTCGTGCCCTTATATTCAATCTTATAGTGGTGCGCCCCTAGAAAAAGTGACCATCTTTGTAGTCGTTGCACAGTCATCACCGGAACGCCCTTCTTTGGATTAAAAATGGAGACAAGAGGCTGGTGATCAGTCAGCAAGGTGAATTTCTGCCCGTGCAGATAGTGATTGAACTTTTTCACTCCCCACACTAGGCTGAGTGCCTCCCTGTCAATCTGGGCGTAGTTACGCTCGGCTGAGGTTAGTGATCGTGACGCAAAGGCTATTGGCCTCTCTGAGCTGTCCGAGAATTTGTGCGACAGCACCGCTCCAATGCCGTAGGGTGACGCATCACATGCCAACCGAATTGGTAATGCTGGGTTGTAATGGGCCAATACCTCTTTCGATGTGATTAGTGTTTTGCTCTTCTGGAAAGCTCGTCTACATTCGTCACTCCACTTCCATGGCACCCCAGTTTGCAGTAGGGTGTTCAATGGGTGTAGTATTGTAGACAAATTTGGCAAGAACTTATGGTAGTAGTTTACCAGCCCGAGGAACGACCTCAGTTGTGACACATTTTCCAGTGCTGGAGCCTTGACTACTGCCTCAATCTTCTCTGGGGATTTATGTAACCCCTCTTTATCGATAACGTGGCCACAATACGAGATTTGTTTTCTAAAAAACTCGCATTTGGGGCGGTTAGCTCGGAGCCCATATTCCTGCAATCTAGTGAGCACCTGCTCCAGGTTGGCAAGGTGATCACTGTTATTTTTGCCCGTCACCAGGATGTCGTCCAAATAACACTGGGTCCCTGGGATCCCTTGCAGGACTTGTTCCATTGCCCTCTGCCAAATAGCCGGAGCTGATGCTACCCTGAATACCAGCCGGTTGTATTGGTAGAGACCTTTATGGGTGTTGATTGTGAGGTATTTTTTTGATGCTTCTTCTACGTCCATTTGCAGATACGCCTGGGCCAGATCAATCTTAGTGAAGCATTTCCCTCCAGATAGCGAGGCGAAAATATCTTCAATCCGCGGAAGTGGATATTGTACGGTGTGAAGGATCGGGTTCACTGTTACCTTAAAGTCCCCACAGATGCGAACCTTCTTTGGTTCCCCAGGCGTGCTGCTCAACGACTTTTTCATCACAGGGACGATGGGTGTAGCCCACTCGCTCCAGTCTACCTTGGACAGTACACCTGAACGTTCCAGACTCTCCAGCTCTGCTTCGACGGCTGGGCGGATCGCATAAGTTACCGGTCTGGCCTTAAAACATTTTGGGCTTGCGTTTTCTTCAATTTTAATCATCGCTGTTATGCCTTTTAGTGTTCCGAGTCCTTGCTGGAACACTTCTTTCACGTTAGTTAGGATCTTTGACAGTCGCCCAGGTGTGACGTCGTCATCCTTTTTGTCAGCCACAGTCAGTGCCTGTATGGAATGCCAATCCAGTTGTATTTTCCGGATCCATTCACGTCCCAGTAATGGTGGTCATCCATCTTGCAATACATACAGGTCTAGTTTTGGTGTTTCCTTACCGTTATATATAACGGTCACCCTTATTTTTCCTTTGGGGTAGACTTTTTGCCCCGTGTACGTCTTCAAAATAATTTTTGTGTCTTTCAAGGGTATGTGTGAGAATAGCCGCTCGTAGTCCCATCGGTTTATGACTGTTAGGGCTGATCCTGTGTCGAATTCCATCTTTACCAGGGCTCCTGCTATCTTGAGAGTGACCCAAATGGTTCGGTGATCCTCCATTGTGATCACATTATGTAGTTTCAGACAACTCAGTTCCCTGCTTTCAGAGTCGTTATCACTCTTTTGTTCATCTGAACTATTCTCCATCATCTTATGTACCTTCTGGTACTTTCCTTTTGTCGGTTTCTTATTGCTGGTTTCCTTTTCGACCTGCAGACTCGTGCTATGTGTCCTACTTTTCCACACTGTCTGCACACTTTGTCTTTGAACCAGCAATCATTCTGGTCGTGTGTTGTTCTGCCACAGCGATAGCACTTCTCTGTTCCATATGACATTTCGTTTGTGCCATATTCTTGCGGTCTCTGTTGTATCTCTGCAGCGCCCCATGCTGCTGCTTCATATGATACCGCAATGCTGAAAGCCTTTTCTAGCCTAAGGTCCTTTTCAGATAAAAGCCGTTTCTGGGTTCCTTCACTTTGAAGCCCACACACAAACTTGTCCCTTAAGGCATCTGTCAGTCCCGCTCCAAACTGGCAGTGTTTTGATAGTTTGCGCAGTTCTGTTAAATAATCAGCATTGCTTTCATCCTTATGCTGGTTCCGTTTGTGAAACTTGAATCTTTCTGCTATCAGCAGCGGTGTGGGGTTTAAATGTTCCTTTAGTATAGAAACATAGAAGATAGGAGCAGGAGTAGGCCATTCGGCCCTTCGAGCCTGCTCCGCCACTCAACGAGATCATGGCTGATCATCCAAACCCTAGCACCCGGTCCCTACACCGACAGCCATCCCACACAAGCCCTATCCCCGTAACCCCACGTATTTAATCCCCCCAACACTAAGGGCCAATTTTGATCATGGCCAATCAACCTAACCCGCACATCTTTGGACTGTGGGAGGAAACCGGAGCACCCGGAGGAAACCTACGCAAACACGGGGAGAATGTGCAAACTCCACACAGACAGTCACCCGAGGCCAGATTTGAACCCGGGTCTCTGGCGCTGTGAGGCAACAGTGCTAACCACTATGCCACCGTGCTGCCATCGTTACTATGTCTTCAAAACTCTTTTCCATTGGCTTCGTTGGGGTTACTAGATTTTGTAATAAACCATACGTCTTTGCAGCCATTAAATTTAACAATACCGACGCTTTCTTGTCATCTGACACCCCATTTGCCTTGCAGTACACCTCTATTCGTTCGACATATGTAGTCCAATCTTCGACTTCATTGTCAAATGCGGTGATACTGCCACTCTTTGGCATTTTGGGTGTGGTTTAAAATGGCGTCTCCCAATGGTTTAAAATGGCGTCTCCCGCGCTTTCCTTCCTCCCCCGCTGCTGCCGACACCGCTCCCGGCGGTTCTCGAGGCAATGGCGGCACCCTGTAGGTTTCGCGCGCTTCTCCTGCGCTGCTCGGCCCCTGAACACCGGCTGCGCCCTGTGCGCTCTGCCCTCTCTCTCTCTCCCTCTCTTCGGCGCTGCTCGGCCCCTGAACACCGGCTGCACCCTGTGCGCTCTGCCCTCTCTCTCTCTCCCCCGTCGACGCTGCTCGGCCCTTTGCTGTGCCGCTCGGTTGGCTCTAGCCCGCCGCTGTCCGGGAAGGGTCTGCACACTACCTGTTGCCAGCCCGTTTCGCTGGACCACCTCGACTGGAAAGCCAAGCCTGGCTCTCGACAGCCTCCCCCGCAATTCTCGAGTCTCTGCTGGATGACTGGGCGGTTGCCCGTGGTCGACGCCCGAGTCTCTGGCCTTGACCTCCAATCCAGTGATCTCCAGGAACGAATCCCCGGGAGGTGATGCAGAGTTGCAGGTAGGTTCGAACCTGCCTCGTCGCCAATGTTACGTCCGTGTATAATCAGACACAGACTGCGGAGAACGGTACAAACGATGTTTACTCAACGTGGCTCAGACTGCAACTGAAACAACAGATTACTACTCAGCGTTATATACAGGTGTGGTCACTGCTGGTACTACAGTATACATGAGCTGTAGGAAGTAGTTCCCCCCTTAAAGGTACATACATTACAGTTAAGTTCAGCAGGACCTCCATGTCCCCAGTCTTGCCAGGTTCAATGTCTGTTTTCGCCCTCTCCCTCCCCGCCTCCACATAAATATCGGGATATAATCACCCTGCGGACCAGCAGGTGCCTTTATCATAGATCAGATTTCTTCCAATTTACTCAGCTGAGAGAAAGGCTAATAATCTTTCTAGCCCAGGTACAAAGTGTTAATGCTGGGGTCGGAGGTCAGTGGTTAACTGCTGAATAGCTTTTTCTTTCTTCAAGCTTTATTACGTGAGTAGGTAATTCTCTTGAGATACAGCCTGAAATTATGTTGCCGTTATGAGATGGCTTTATGCAGTCTGGCAATTACAGGATGAACAATAGAGGCAATGATCAATGGCACTAATGTCTAGACTAACTTAATAACGCCACATTCAGCTGTTCCAACAGCTTAGTGAGTTTATCCGGTGAGTAACTGAGCCATAAAGACCAGGAAGGTTCGAAGTTTGATCCCCAATCTATGTGGACTCAGTTGATCTTAGCTGAGGCAATGGCCCAGAAATTTGGGTCTCCACGGGTGAGTACGCACGGGGTACTCACCCGTAAGCCCAATGGAAGTGCCGGTTTCGTGCATGCACGGGAAACCGGCACTTCCGTTCCCCTGAAAGAAGGTGTTCAGTGGTCGAACGCGTGCGCCGGAGAGGCAGCGCGTGCGCATCAAACTTACGTTTATTTTGCAGGTTTTCCCGGGAGGGTAAATCTCCAGCAGTTACACTTTTAAAAAGCAGGCCTGCTTTTAACAAGGTAAGTGGTGAATTAATTAAAATTAAAACATTCTTTCCACAGGTTTATTATTTTTAAATACTTTAAAGAAAGGTAAGTTTATTTTTAGCCCCGTTAGAAAATGTAATTAATTTTTTCAAAAATTTTAATTATTGTTTAAAATAGTTATTTCATGTAATTTATAGTTATTTTAAAAATATGATTAAAAAAAAAATTTATTTGAAGATTTAGTGATGTTTTGGGGCTTATAGTATTTATAGGTTTGACAGCTCTTCCTGTCAAACTTATGAATGGAGCATTCCCTGCTACCATTGGCTCTCCATGGCCCACGTGATCCCAGGGGACGCATCGAACTAACTGCGCCCCTGGGATACGCAAGCACTGCGCGCCGGCAGTTGAAGGAGGCCTAGGATCGGAATCCCACGTGGGCCCGCAGCACAACGGCCGGCGCGCTAGGTAAGTGCAGGTCGGGGGCTTGCACCCGTGGGAAGCCCCCGACCCGAATTTCTGGGCCATTGATATGGATGCTGCAGTAGATAAATTAGGAAGGGAACAATTGGCCAAATATCCCACTCCTGATCACTTTGCAGTGTGTGTATCTTTGAAGGAGTGTGTATATGTGCGTGTGTGTCTGTACATGTGCATCTGGGGGTGGGGGAGGGTTGTGTCAGGTGAGGACAGGATTGGCTTTGGCTATGATGCTTCTTACAGTTGAATAGCCTGTCAACACTCACTGGCAAGGCATGCACATCAATAATGATTGTGTGTGGCACTGAGGATGCACAATGTCCAGAGAACAGTGCCCCAGGAGTTCAACGACTTGAGGAAACAAGAAAGAGAGAAGGTTGTCAGGGAGGGAACAAAAGAGCTTTGAAAAAAATCCATGCTAAAATAACCTAAAGCAATTAGTCTCCCTGCCCGTCTAACTTGATTATTGTTCATCTGTAATCTTTGCAATCTTGAAAAGCTACTCCAGCAGAACAATCCGAGCCAGTCTTACTTTAACTCACCCTAACACTTCCCTAGTATTAGATATGAGCAAATGAAACATGTCAGTATCAAGAGTCAGCACTAGGGTTGCCAACTCTGGTTGGACATGTTTCTGGAGGTTTCATCACATGACCTTCCACCTCTAACCGCCCCGCTCAGTCAAACAGCTTTTTAAAAATCCTTCACTAGTACTTTTAGAACTAATTAATACACACACTCTTTTTATGGCCCCTATGATTTTTCTCCTGAGTTGTTCACAGCCGTGACCTGGAGATTAATCTCTAATTCCTGGAGACTCCAGGGCAATCCAGGAGGGTTGGCAACCTGCGTCAGCACAGATCCTTGCCTCACTGGCTTTATTCACTTCTACTTACCTCAGCTACTCACTTCCTCTCTTCCAAGTAAAATGCAAGATACTTCCTTCCTGACAGACGCTTCTGTTTATTCTGTTGCTATATGGGAGTGCTTACATCATTACATTCTATCGAGGGTCAGGAAAAGGGTGACTGCAATTAGACCCGCCGCCCACAGGTTACCCTGTTCAACCAAATGTTTGTTTCAATCATTCTGGAGACAAGTCACAGACAAGCATAATGTGACCAGTGAGTATCTCCTGGGGCACACTGAGTACATTGTCACTGAAGAGCAAGTGCTCACTGCAAAATGCTTGCTCCGAGGACCTTGTGTGTACCCGTGTCCCTGTGTGTCTTTACAATCTCTGCTGGTGTACTAAGTGATGTAAAAACTATTGTTTATGGAATAAAAGCTGGAAGAAAATGGAGTTCACTTAACTCCTCTTCTTCCACTGGCAACGTTCAAGACGTGCAAACTGTTTTGGAGCCATTTAGTCCCCGGATCATTGTGCCTGCTACTTTTTTTTCCAGGTTTTTCATCATGGTCTCTTCATAGAATCATGGAATAGTACAGCACAGAAAGAGGCCATTCAGCCCATCGAGTTTGTACCGGCTCTTTCGCAGAGCAATCCAGTTAGTCTCACTCCCTCGCTCTTTCCCTATATCCTTACAATTTTTTCTCCTTCAAGTATTTATCCAATTCCCTTTTAAAAGCTACTATTGAATCTGTTTCCACCACCCTGTCAGGCAGTGCATTCCAAATCCTAACCACTCGTTGTGTAAAAATGTTTTTCCTCATGTCGCCTCTGGTTCTTTTGCCAATCAGCTTAAACCTGTGCCCTCTGGTTAGCGACCCTTCAGCCATTGGAAACAGTTTCTCTTTATTTACTCTATCTAAGCCGTTCATAACTTTAATCACCTCTATCAAATCTCCTCTTAGCCTTCTCTGCTCTGAGGAGAAAAACCCCAGCTTCTCCAGTCTATCCACATAACTGTATTCCCTCATCCCTGTTAAATCTCAAGAGTTTATTAACCTTGCTTGTATAACAATTAAAAGAGTACGCAGGAGACAGAGTTCAGTTCACAGCCATTACTTCCAGAAGAATCTCTTCAACTCAATGCACTCTATTTCCCATAGTGCATTGCACATCACAACTACGGTAAGCTATGTGGGACAATTCAAATACAAC
The DNA here is from genome assembly GCF_052327205.1 of Somniosus microcephalus. Taxonomy (NCBI): domain Eukaryota; kingdom Metazoa; phylum Chordata; class Chondrichthyes; order Squaliformes; family Somniosidae; genus Somniosus; species Somniosus microcephalus. The sequence goes on along the minus strand of NC_140987.1, from coordinate 75,237,093 downwards.
ATTCAAAATACACAACATCTCCTCCCCTCTTACATTAGATGTCCCAATAGAACCACAAAATTTTTAAAACACAATAACCTGGGAGTGAGGGTAGACTTCCTCCAACCATGGCTATACCCATGGGGATTATTCTGCCCCAGACAAAGGGTAAGCCTCTGAGCTATAAGTTCAAACGTATAGGGGCCCGCCGCTCTCTGGTAGGATACCGGCGGTCAACCTGGCTCTCCAGTTCATTGTCTCTCACAGGTGACGTCACCACAGGTGTAGGCGGCTGGGCTGCCTGTATACAGGTCTCCCTTGCTGATGAGATAGGGGCTGAAGTGGCTGCTTCCTCAGAAGGTGAGCCTCTCGGTGTAGAAGGCGGATGACCCATAGCGTCACCCAATGGCAGATAAACTGCTGTTGGTGGTTCAGTGGGTGATGCTGCACTTCGTAGAAGCTGATCGGTGTGTCTCTTCCAGACAATGTCCTTGGGTGTCTGTACAGTGTAGGATACTGGACCAGTCTGTGCAATGACAGTAGCAGGAACCCACTTAGGTCCACCACTGTAATTCCGTGCCAACACATGTTCACTTGGACTGAAGACTCTGTCTTTGGAGCTTGATCTGCTTGTCCTGCTGATACTGTACCACGTCTTTCACCTTTAGCGGTTTCAGCAGGTCGAAGTTGGTTCGTAGCTCTCTTTTGAGCAGTAGAGTGGCAGGTGATGCTTTTGTGGTCGCATGTGGTGTGTTCTTGTAACTCAACAGGAAACTATTCAGGCGCTGATGAAGCGTTCCCTGGCCTTGCAATGCCTTTAGAGAGTGTTTCATGGTCTGAACAAACCTCTCAGCTAGACCATTGGTCGCAGGGTGGTATGGTGCAGCCCTGATATGTTGTACGCCATTCACCTGCAGGAATGTAGCCATTTCTTGTGACACCCACTGTGGACCGTTGTCTGAGACAAGTTGCATCGGAGATCCAAATCGGCTGAACACCTCACCTAACTTCTCAATGGTCTTCTCAGCGGTGGTGGACCTCATTATAACAACCTCTGGCCACTTACTGTGCTTGTCAACAGCCACCAGGAACATTCTCTCCTCGAATGGACCTGCAAAGTCTACATGAATGCAGTGCCATGCTTCCTCCGGAAAGTCCCAGGAGTGAAGAGGTGCAAGCTGTGGCACATTACGAACTCTCTGACATGTGGAACAGGTTTTAGCTTTGTCCTCAATCTGTCCATCCATACCCGGCCACCAGAAGTAGCTCCTCGCTATTTCTTTCATACGAACCATTCCGCAGTGTCCGGAGTGTAGTTGCTGTAACACTGGTTTCCATAGCGATGGTGGAATAACCACTCTCCTCCCCCACAGCAAACATCCAGACTGCACCAACAGTTTGTTTCTCCTTAAGAGATATGGTTTCAGGTTTGGGTCATCGCTGTCAAGCTTGCCCCTGACGATAATGTCCAGCACTGCAGACAACACTGGGTCATTTCTGGTGTTTCGTCGGACCTGTGTCGAAGTAACAGGCGCGTTCTCCGCCTGCCTAAAATAGCAGATGTCCATGCTACTCGTCATAGGCTTGGTGACAGGCAGCGGCAACCTGGAAAGACCATCGGCGTTGCCGTGCAGGTCAGACTTGCGATAGCTAATGTCAAATGTGTGTGCAGACAACAGCAGTGCCCGCCTTTGCATTCTGCCCGCAGCAAGTGACGGAATCCCTGTATGTGGCCCAAAGATGGTCGTGAGAAGGCGGTGATCTGTTAGTAAGGTGAACTGTCTCCCGTACAAATATTGGTGAAACTTGCGAACGCCAAAAACGATGCTCAGTGCTTCTCATTCTATTTGGGCGTAGTTAGTTTCAGCTCTGTTCAAAGTCCTAGATGCGAATGCTATCGGCTTCTCTTCTCCGTTTGGCATGATATGAGAAATGACCGCTCCCACACCATATGACGATGCATCACAAGCTAACTGTATTGGTAATGAAGGGTTAAAATGCGTCAAAGCCTCTGACTTCAGGAGCGTGTCCTTTGCTGTCATGAACGCCTCCTGGCACTTGTTAGTCCACTCCCACTTCTTGTCTTTACATAGCAACCAATGCAGCGGCCTCAGCATTGAGGCTAGGTTCGGTATGAACCATCCATAGTAGTTCAGTAACCCTAGAAAAGAACGCAGCTGGCTGATATTTTCAGGTGCTGGGGCATCCACGATTGCCTTGGTCTTGGATGGTGCCTTGGCATCGATCACATGACCGAGGTACTCAACTGATGCCTGAAAAAAATCGCATTTATCCCTGCAAACTCTGAGTCCATAATCCCTCAGTCTCTGTAGCGTTGCGTCCAAGTTACGCAGATGGTCTTGGTCATCACACCCAGTAACTAAGATATCATCTAAGTAGCACTGAACTCCAGGCAATCCACTAAGGATCTGGTCCATAGCATGTTGGAAAAGCGCTGGAGCTGATGTAATTCCGAAAGGAAGTCGACTATACCTAAATCGGCCCTTGTGCGTCACGATAGTCAGCATTTCTTGTGACTGTTCATCCACATGCATTTGCAGGTAGGCTTGACAGAGGTCGATTGTGCTAAACTTCTGGCCCCCTGCAAGTCCCGCAAACAAATCATCAATATGGGGAAGCGGATATTGCTCCACTGACAATACAGGGTTAACAGTTACTTTAAAATCTCCACATATCCTAACTCCACCCCCTTTCTTGAGCACTGGTACGATGGGTGTTGCCCATTCACTCACGCTGACTGGTTCTAGTACTCTGCTTTCAACTAGGGCTTCTAAGTCAGCCTCGACTTTTGGTCTGATGGCATAAGGTACGGGTCGTGCCTTCATGAACTTGGGTTTGCTATCCTGCTTAATACGAAGCTTCACAGTAATATCTTTCATGCTACCCAGTTCTCCATTAAAGACTTCTGCATGTTTCTTTAAGATGGCGGTTAAGCCTGGATCATTGTGTGACATCATGTAGACTGATGACCAGTCTAATTTTATTCTCTCCATCCACGAACGTCCCAGTAGGGAGGGGTAGTCTCCTTTAACTACGTAGAGTGGTAACTTCCTAGTTTGTCCATTCAACTGAACTGTGACCTCAGTGATACCTCTCATGGTTACTCTTTCACCGGTATATGTCTTTAACGCTAGGTTAGCTGGCTGAAGTGGAAGGTGCTTTAATGTCTTTTTGTAGACTATCTCTGACATAAGAGATACTGCTGCCCCGGTATCGATCTGCATTTGCACAGGCTGCCCCTCTAGCAAGGGTGAGACCCAGTAGCCATGCGAATCCCCAGCTACAGTCAGCACGTTCAGTGATAGTTCCTCCTCTGAAGTGTCACTTGCCTCTGTTTTGTCCTGTTCTACAGAGCTTTTGTCTGAATGTTTTTTTTCTTCTTTCCGTCTTTGACGTTTTCTCTGTGTCCTTTTTATTTTTGCATGCTCGCTGAATATGTCCCTTTTTACCACAGTTGTGGCAATCCATGTCCACACACCAGCATGCAGATGCAAGATGCCCCGTTTTGCCACAACGGAAGCATGGCCCTTGGCTCTCTGTTCTTACTTTGTGCACTTTTTCTGTTGCACCCAACTGTTGAGCTTCCTTCGCTGCCAATTCCATGGAAATACTGATTTCAATGGCCTTTTGTAGTGTCAGATTACTCTCCGTTAATAGTCTCTTCTGTATGGTTTCAGTTCTCATACACTAGCCTGTCTCTTATAGTATCATTTAGCATGTCATTAAACTCACAGTGCTCTGATAGTCTTTTTAGTGCAGCTACAAACATGGTCACTGTTTCTCCTTCTTCCTGGTTACGCCTGTGGAACCTAAACCTCTCAGCTATGACTAGGGGTTTGGGTGAAAAATGCCCTTTTAGTATCTTCACAATTTCGCTATATTGTTTAGTCCCTGGTTTATCTGGATGCACTAAAGTACGCAAAAGATTGAAAGCCTTTGGTCCCATCACACTTAACAATGTAGGTACTACTTTGTTCCCTCCAATGTCATTTGCTTGTGTGAAGTATTCAAATCGTTCTGTGTATGAGCTCCATTGTTCGACATTCTCATCAAACGGTCCAATGTTACCGATAATTCCAGCCATTTTCCTTCTCTCAGGCTCCTAATTATCATTCACTAGGGATCCTTCCAATGTTGAACTCAACTAAAATCACTATCAGTTATTTAGGGCTTCAATTCACAGATCGTTTCACAGTTGAATAAATGTCCTTCCCGATTTACTCACTGCTTTTCCTCCCCTTCCTCAAGTCGTTGGTACCTTATATGCCGTCTCGTCTTCCCGCCATTGCAAGCTCCTTTATCCTCGAGCCAGCCTCACTTTAATTAACTGTCCACGGCAAAAATAACAGTTTTAAACACGTAAAACCTGACTATCTTCCGCACAGCAGAGCCACGTAAGTTCAGACGTCCTCGTCGCCACTTTTGTTAAATCTCAAGAGTTTATTAACCTTGCTTGTATAACAATTACAAGAGTACGCAGGAGACAGAGTTCAGTTCACAGCCATTACTTCCAGAAGAATCTCTTCAACTCAATGCACTCTATTTCCCATAGTGCATTGCACATCACAACTACGGTAAGCTATATGGGACAATTCAAATACAACATTCAAAATACACAACAATCCCTGGAACCATTCTAGTAAATCTCTTCTGTACCCTCTCCAAAGCCTTCACGTCCGTCCTAAAGTGCAGTGCCCAGAATTGGACACAATACTCCAGCTGGGGCCTGCGCGGGAGCAGCCCGAGGCGGGAGAGCTTAAAGGCTTGAGAGGGAGCAGTCAGAGGCACCGAGGCCCACAGCCCCGAGACCGGAGAAGCAGCGGACCTGCGCGGGAGCAGCCTGAGGTGGGAGAGCTTAAAGGCTTGAGAGGGAGCAGTCAGAGGCACCGAGGCCCACAGCCCCGAGACCGGAGAAGCAGCGGACCTGCGCGGGAGCAGCCCGAGGCGGGAGAGCTTAAAGGCTTGAGAGGGAGCAGTCAGAGGCACCGAGGCCCACAGCCCCGAGACCGGAGAAGCAGCGGACCTGCGCGGGAGCAGCCCGAGGCGGGAGAGCTTAAAGGCTTGAGAGGGAGCAGTCAGAGGCACCGAGGCCCACAGCCCCGAGACCGGAGAAGCAGCGGACCTGCGCGGGAGCAGCCCGAGGCGGGAGAGCTTAAAGGCTGGAGAGGGAGCAGTCAGAGGCACCGACCAATCCAGGTTCCAGGAGAGAGCTGGTGCAGTCGGGAGAGCAGGAGGCCAGTAACTGGTGAGTTTAAAAGCTCACCTTTCGCGGGCTTTTTCTTTCACAGCTGGTGCAGTCAGGAGAGCAGGAGGCCAGTAACTCTTATATAGGTGGAGCTGTTGCTAAACCCGAAACACTACAGTGTAGTGTCTCCCACCCTTCCACCTCCTCTAACCTTTTAGGGGTTAGGGGAAGTTGAAAAGGTAGGTTCAATTTATTTTATTTCAGGAGCCTAACCTAGGTGGAAAAGGTTCCAGGACAGGAGGCGGCAGTGAAAATACAACACCAGAAAACAGGTAGGTGACTGGTTGGTGAGTACTTTCACAAACTTATTCTAAGTAGAATTCAATAATTAAGCTAAATCGTAGTAAATAAAAGGGTATTGTAAGGGTTAAGTCATGGAAGGGCAGCTCGGACCCGTGCCATGCTCATCCTGTGCCATGTGGGAAATCAGGGACACTGTCCCTGACAACTATGTGTGCAGGAAGTGTGTCCAGCTGCAGCTCCTAGCGGACCGCATGGCGGCGCTGGAGCTGCGAATGGACTCACTCTGGAGCATACGCGATGCTGAGGATCTTGTGGATAGCACATTCAGTGAGTTGGTCACACCACAGGTAAAGGCTAGCTCAGACAGTAAATGGGTGACCAAAAGGCAGGGTAAAGGCAGGAAGGTAGTGCAGGAGTCACCTGCGGTCATCTCCCTCCAAAACAGGTTTACCGTTTTGGGTACTGTTGGGGGAGATGACTTATCAGGGGAAGGCACCAGCAGCCAGGTTCAGGGCACCATGACTGGCTCTGCTGCACAGAAGGGCGGGAAAAAGAGGGATAGGGCTATAGTGATAGGGGATTCAATTGTAAGGGGGATAGATAGGAGTTTCTGTGGCCGAGACCGAGACTCCAAGATGGTATGTTGCCTCCCTGGTGCAAGGGTCAAGGATGTCTCGGAGCGGGTGCAGAGCATTCTGAAGGGGGAGGGGGATCAGCCAGTTGTCGTGGTACATGTAGGTACCAACGATGTAGGTAAAAAGAGGGAGGAGGTCCTACAAGCTGAATTTAGGGAGTTAGGAGCTAAATTGAAAAGTAGGACCTCAAAGGTAGTAATCTCTGGATTGCTACCAGTGCCACGAGCTAATAAGTTTAGAGAGAGTAAGATAGATAAGCTAAATACGTGGCTTGAGCAGTGGTGCAAGGGAGAGGGATTTAAATTCCTGAGGCATTGGAACCAGTTCTTGGGGAGGAGTGACCTGTACCAAGGGGACGGTCTACACCTGAACTGTGAGGGAGCCGATGTCCTCGGGGTAATATTTTCTAGGGCGGTTCGGGAGGATTTAAACTAATTTGGCAGGGGGATGGGAACCTAGGTAGTGGAAAAGAGGGAAGTCATATGAAGTCAGAAATAGATGGTAGAAAGGTGAGAAGCAATAAGCAAAGGAGAGAAACACAAAGGGCCAAACTAATTCATAATGAGAGTGTGAAAAAAGCAAGCCTGAAGGCTTTGTATCTTAATGCTAGAAGCATTAGGAACAAGGTAGATGAATTAGTTGTGGAAATAGAGGTAAACAAGTATGATTTGATTGGGATTACAGAAACGTGGCTGCAGGGTGGGCAAGGCTGGGAACTTAACATCCAGGGATATACAATATTTAGGAAGGATCGGCAAAAAGGTAGGGGAGGTGGGGTAGCATTGCTGGTAAAGGAGGGGATTAATGCAATGGAAAGGAAGGATATTAACTCGGATGAAACGGAATCTGTATGGGTAGAAATGAGAAATAGCAAGGGGAGGAAAACGTTAGTGGGTGTGATATATAGGCCTCCAAATAGTAATATGGAGGTGAGGGAAGGCATAAAAAGGGAAATTAGAGAAGCGTGCGATAAGAGCACAGCTGTCATCATGGGTGACTTTAATTTACATATTGATTGGACTACCCAAATTAGTAAAAATTCTGAGGAGGAGGAATTCCTGGAATGTTTTCGGGACGGTTATCTGGACCAATATGTCGAGGAGCCGACTCGAGATCAGGCCATTTTAGACTGGGTATTGTGCAATGAGAAGGGACTTATCAGCAATCTTCTTGTACGAGGCCCCTTGGGTCAGAGCGATCATAATATGATCGAGCTCTCAGTCGAGATGGAGAGTGAGGAAATTGAATCAGAGACTAAGGTCCAGAACTTAAATAAAGGGAATTACGAGGGTATGAGACGGGAATTGGGTAAGATTGATTGGGTGGTGTTTCTGGGGGGATTGACAGTGGATAGACAATGGCAAGCATTCAAAGATAGAATGGAAGAATTCCAGAACATGTTTATACCGGTTTGGCATAAAAATAAACCTAAAAAGGTGACTCAACCGTGGATAACGAGGGAAATTAGGGACAGCATAAAATAAAAAAAAAGGGCATATCAACTGGCAAAAAAAAGCACCAGACCGGAAGATTGGGGGCAGTACAGGATACAGCAAAAGAGGACAAAGGGATTAATCAGGAAGGGGAAAATAGAATACGAAAGTAAACTTGCAGCAAACATAAAGACAGACTGCAAAAGCTTTTATCAGTATATCAGGAGGAAAAGACTGGTAAAATCCCAAGTCGGTCCCTTGCAGTCCGATTCGGGAGAATGTATAATGGAGAATAAGGAAATGGCAGACCAATTAAACTCATACTTTGGTTCTGTATTCACAAAGGAGGACACAAATAACCTCCCAGGAATATCGGCAAACATAGGGACTAATGAGAGGGAGGAGCTGACAGAAATTAGTATCTCTAGGGATATGGTGTTGGGTAAGTTGAGGGGACTGAAGGCCGACAAATCCCCGGGGCCTGATAAACTACATCCTAGGGTACTTAAGGAGGTGGCCCTGGAGATAGCAGATGCTCTAAGGATCATCTTCCGGAACTCCATTGACTCGGGAACAGTACCCGTGGATTGGAGGGTAGCTAATGTTACCCCAATATTTAAAAAGGGGGGTAGAGAGAAAGCAGGGAATTATAGACCAGTAAGCCTTACATCGGTTGTGGGCAGAATGCTAGAGTCCATTATTAAGGATAAAATAGCGGAGCACTTGACAAATGGGGAAAGGATCGGACAGAGTCAACATGGATTTACAAAGGGTAAATCGTGTTTGACTAATCTGCTGGAATTTTTTGAGGAAGTAACTGGTAAAATAGATGGGGGAGAGCCAGTGGATGTGGTGTACCTTGACTTCCAGAAAGCCTTCGATAAGGTTCCACACAAAAGATTACCATGCAAAATTAAGGCTCATGGGATTGGGGGCAAAGTATTAACGTGGATAGAGAACTGGCTGGCGGATAGAAAACAGAGAGTTGGAATAAATGGCTCGTTTTCGGAGTGGCAGGCAGTGACCAGCGGGGTGCCGCAAGGATCTGTCCTGGGACCCCAGCTGTTCACAATATATATAAATGATCTGGATCAGGGAATTGGATGCAATATTTCCAAATTCGCTGACGACACTAAACTAGGAGGAGGGGTGGGCTCTGATGAGGATGTCAGGAGGCTACAGTGCGATTTGGACAGGTTGGGGGAATGGGCGGATACGTGGCAGATGCACTATAATGTGGATAAATGCGAGGTTATCCACTTTGGGGGTAAAAACAGGAGGGTAGATTATTATCTAAATGGCAATAGATTGGGAGATGGGGAAGTGCAGAGGGACCTGGGTGTTCTTGTGCACCAGTCACTGAAGGAGAGCATGCAGGTGCAACAGGCGATTAAGAAGGCAAATGGTATGTTGGCCTTCATATCAAGGGGGTTCGAGTATAGGAATAGGGATACCTTACTACAGCTGTACAAGGTGCTGGTGAGACCGCATCTGGAGTATTGTGTACAGTTTTGGTCGCCCCATCTGCGGAAGGATGTTCTTGCCATGGAAAGAGTGCAACGGCGATTCACCAGGCTGATACCTGGAATGGCGGGAATGACCTATGAAGAGAGATTAAATAGTTTGGGCTTGTACTCACTGGAGTTTAGAAGATTGAGAGGGGATCTCATCGAAACATATAAAATTATGGCAGGCCTGGACAGGCTAAATTCAGAGAGAATGTTTCCAATGGCCGGGGAGCACAGAACCAGGGGCCACAGTCTAAAAATAGCGGGCAAATCATTTAAAACAGAGATGAGGAAGAATTTCTTCACTCAAAGAGTGGTGAGCCTGTGGAATTCCCTGCCACAGAGGGCTGCGAAGGCTAATTCAATAAATATTTTCAAGAGAGAATTGGATATATTTCTGAAGGCTAAGGGGATTAAGGGTTACGGAGAAAAGGCGGGGACGGGGTACTGAACTGGTAAGATCAGCTATGATCTCAGACGAAGATCAGCCATGATCTCATTGAATGGCGGAGCAGGCTCGAAGGGCCGAATGGCCTACTCCTGTTCCTATCTCTATGTATCTATGTATACTCCAGCTGGGGCTGAACTAGTGTTTTATTTAAGTTTAGCATAACTTCCTGGCTTTTGTACTCTATGCCTCTATTTATAAATCCCATATGCTTTATTAATTGCTTTTTTAACCTGTCCTGACTCCTTCAAAGATTTGTGCACAAACACCCCCAGGTCTCTCTGTTCTTGTCTCTCTTCATTCTTCCTACCAAAATGTATCACCTCACACGTTTCTGCACTAATTTCATCTGCCATGCATCCACCCATTCCACCAGCCTGTCTATATCCTCTTGAAGTCTATTACTATCGTCCTCAGTGTTTACTACACTTCCAAGTTTTGTGTCAACTGCAAATTTTGAAATTATGGCTTGTATCCCCAAGTCCAAGTCATTAATGTAGATCAAGAAAAGCAGTGGTCCTGGTACTGAACCCTGGGGAACACCACTGTATACCTCCCTCCAGTCTTCTAGATTGTTTTAACAAGATATTGTCTCCTTCACGCTTAATGAACGTGGCTGGTGTCTGGGATCTGGGATTGTTTGTGTTCGGTACTCAAAAGAATATGGGCCCGCCCTAGCTGACTGAAATCCTTGTCAACTGTCTCAAAAGTGATGGAGGCCACGCCAAACGATTAGAAGACAATTCACAGTTTTTTATACTTCAACTTCTAAGTCAGTTGAATTGTCAGTGCACTCTGCGGGACTGATACCATTTCCCCGGCTATCTAATTATGGCCACTGAGAATTTTCCTGTACACACAGTCTACTCCTGCTACTTCAAAGTCATTTTTTGCGCAAAATAGTTTTGACTTATCCAATAATTTGAATTAAGCAGTGTAAATAACACAGCAAAGTGGAACTCAGTGCTAGAAAATTAATGATAAGATCATTTGAATTAAGTGACTCTGAATTAAGAGGACTACACTCTACACAGCAATGAGCTGGCAGCACAGAGCCGTCTATTTCAGACAAACTGGGGGAACGCTATGGGCTCTGTGTTGAGGTTGCTTGCTCTCACAGGTACTCAACCTGGTGCAGGAAGTTAAATGAGGGAAAGGTTTGCGTGTTATGGTTTCTGAATACATTATGTAATTGCATGAATAGTTCCTTGCTTTCCAAGAATGGGAGCTAAATTATTGTTTGTTTCGAGGCTGATCCTTTTATCGGAAATACAGAAGAACATCTCTACCAGTGCCACGTGCTAGCCAGAGTAGAAATAGAAGGATATTTCAGATGAATACGTGGCTAGAGGAATGGTGCGAGGGGGAGGGATTCAAATTCCTGGGACATTGGAACCGGTTCTGGGGAAGGTGGGACCAGTTCAAACCGGATGGTTTGCACCTGGGCACGGCCGGGACCGATGTCCCAGGGGGAGTGTTTGCTAGTGCTCTGGGGGAGGGTTTAAATTAAAATGGCAGGGGGTTGGGAACCTGAGCAGGGGGACAGAGGAAAGGGAAACAAGGAAAAAAACAAAAGATAGGAAGGAGAAAAACAAAAGTGGCAGTCAGAGAAATCAATGGTTTAAATCAAACATGGCCACAGTAAATAATAATTCTAATAGGTCTAAGAGCGTTAAAAAGCAAGCCTGAAGGCTTTGTGTCTTAATGCAAGGAGCATTCGTAATAAGGTGGATGAATTAGCTGCGCAAATAGAGGTAAACGAATATGATTTGATTGGGATTACGGAAACATGGCTCCAGGGTGGCCAAAGCTGGGAACTCAACATCCAGGGGTATTCAATATTCAGGAAAGATAGGCAAAAAGGAAAGGGAGGTGGGGTAGCATTGTTGGTTAAAGAGGGGATTAACACAATTGTAAGGAAGGATATTAGCTCTGATGATGTGGAATCTGTATAGGTAGAACTGAGAAATACCAAGGGGCAGAAAACGTTAGTGGGAGTGGTATATAGACCTCCAAACAGTAATGCGGAGGTTGGGGATGGCATTAAAAGGGAAATTAGAGAAGCATGCAATAAGGGCACGGCAGTCATCATGGGTAACTTTAATCTACATATAGATTGGGCTAACCAAATCAGTAACAACACTGTGGAGGAGGAATTCCTGGAGTGTTTATGGGATGGTTTCCTGGACCAATATGTCGAGGAACCAACCAGAGATCAGGCCATCTTAAACTGGGTATTATGTAAAGAGAGAGGATTAATTAGCAATCTTGTTGTACGAGGCCCCTTGGGTTGGAGCAATCATAATATGATCGAATTCTTCATTAAGATGGAGAATGAAGTAGTTAACTCAGAGACTAGGGTCCTGAATAAAGGAAACTACGATGGTCTGAGGCGCGAGTTGGGTAGGATTGATTGGGGAATGTCACTCAAAGGGGTGACGGTGGATAGGCAATGGTAAACATTCAAGGACCGCATGGATGAACTACAGAATTTGTTCATCCCAGTTTGGCTTAAAAATAAAACAAAAAAGGTGACTCAACCGTGGCTAACAAGGGAAATTAGGGATAGCATAAGATCCAAGGAGAGGACATATAAATTGGCCAGAAAAAGCAGTAAACCTGAAGATTGGGAGCAGTTTAGGATTCAACAAAGGAGGACAAAGGGATTAATTAAGAAGGGGAAAATAGAATATGAGAGTAAGCTTGCAGGGAACATAAAAACTGACTGTAAAAGCTTTTACAGATATGTGAAGAGAAAAAGATTGGTGAAGTCAAGCGTAGGCCCCTTGCAGTCAGAATCAGGGGAATTTATAATGGGGAACAAAGAAATGGCAGAGCAATTAAATACATATTTTGGTCCTGTCTTCACAAAGGAGGACACAAATAACCCCCTAGAGATGTCGAGGAACATAGGGTCTGATGAAAGGGTGGAACTGAAAGAAATCAGTATTTGTAGGGAAATGGTGTTAGGGAAATTGATGGGATTGAAGGCCGATAAATCCCCAGGGCCTGATAATCTACATCCTAGGGTACTTAAGGAAGTGGCCCTAGAAATAGTAGATGCATTGCTGATCATCTTCCAACATTCGATGGAATCTGGAACAGTACCCATGGATTGGAGGGTAGCTAATGTTACCCCACTATTCAAAAAAGGTGGTAGAGAGAAAATGGGGAATTACGGACCGGTAAGCCTGACATCAGTAGTGGAGAAAATGCTAGAGTCCATTATAAAAGATGTAATAGCAGAGCACTTGGAAAACAGTGACAGGATCGGACAAAGTCAACATGGATTTACAAAAGGTAAATCGTGCTTGACTAACCTACTGGAATTTTTTGAGGATGTAACTGGTAAAATAGATAAGGGAGAACCAGTGGATGTGGTGTATTTGGACTTTCAGAAGGCTTTCGATAAGGTCCCGCATAAGAGATTAGCGTGTAAAGTTAAGGCACATGGGATTGGGAGCAAGGTATTGACTTGGATAGAGAACTGGTTGGCAGACAGAAAGCAAAGAGTTGGAATAAACGGCTCTTTTTCCAAGTGACAGGCAGTGACTAGTGGGGTACCGCAGGGATTGATCCTTGGACCCCAGCTATTCACAATATATATTAATGATCTAGTCAAGGGAACTAGATGTAATATCTCCAAATTTGCAGATGACACAATGTGTGTGCTGTGAGGAGGATGCCAAGAAACTCCAGGATGATTTGGACAGGTTGGGTGATTGGGCAGAAGCATGGCAGATGCAATATAACGTGGATAAATGTGAGGTTATCCACTTTGGTGGCAAAAATAGGAAGGCAGATTATTATCTGAATGGCAATAGATTGGGAGAAGGGGAAGTGCAACGAGACCTGGGTGTCCTTGTGCACCAGTCGCTGAATGTAAGCATGCAGGTGCAGCAGGCGGTTAAGAAGGCAAATGGTATGTTGGCCTTCGTAGCGAGAGGGTTTGTGTACAGGAACAAGGATGTCTTGCTCCAGTTGTACAGGGCCTTGGTGAGACCACATCTTGAGTATTGTGTGCATTTTTGGTCGCCTTATCTGAGGAAGGATGTTCTTGCCATGGAAGGAGTTCAGCGAAGATTCACCAGGCTGATACCTGGGATGGCAGGAATGACGTATGAGGAGAGATTGGGTCGATTGGGCTTGTACTCGCTGGAGTTTAGAAGAATGAGAGGGGATCTCATTGAAACTTATAAAATTCTGACAGGACTGGACAGACTAGATGCAGGAAGAATGTTCCCGATGGTCGGGGAGTCCAGAACCAGGGGTCACAGTCTAAGGATAAGGGGTAAGCCATTTAGGAAAGAAATGAGGAGGAATTTCTTCACCCAGAGAGTGGTGAACCTGTGGAATTCTCTAGCACAGAAGGCAGTCGAGGCCAATTCATTAAATATATTCAAGAAGGAGTTGGATATATTTCTTAAGGCTAAAGGGATCAAGGGGTATGGGGAGAAAGCAGGGACAGGGTACTGAATTTGGATGACCAGCCATGATCGCATTGAATGGCGGAGCAGGCTCGAGGGGCCGAATGGCCTACTCCTGCTCCTATCTTCTATGTTTCTATGTTTCTATCTCACCGACCGCCTTATCTGATTATAAATCTATGCCTTAAAAGCAAGCATTGTTTAACAAATGTAATGAAAGTGAGTCTGAGTTGTACCATTGGCTGGGTATTGGCCTTTCACGCCTATGGTACCAGCCTTGGCTCAGTCATACTCGCCTCTGAGTCAGCAGGTCATGGATTCAAGTCCCACCCCAGAGACTTGAGCCCATAATCCGGGCTGACTCTTCAGTGCAGTCTTTCGGATGAGACGTTAAACCAAATGGTCTGCTGTCTCAGGTGGATGTCAAAGATCCCAGGATACGATTTGAAGAACAGTGGAGATGAAAGCAGCAGCTGAAGTTTGTCATGCAGAGTGTGTAGGGTGAGATAGAAGCAGGAATAAAGAGGAGAAGATATGAAGAAACCCTCCAGCGTTGCCAGTCACCACGGCCATGACCCTGCCCCTACCTGTGATGGCCAGCACGTTTTCTTCCATGGGGGAGAGGGTGTGCAGGTGGCCTCGGTCTCGGCCTCCTCCGCTGGCAGCCTCCCGTCTGGAGTTGTGGCCGATCTTCTCCCACAAGAAAGAAGGGAGTGTGTTAGTGACAGTCTTGTGAGGTGTTTACAGGATATGTTGGTATGCAGTGTATAAGATGTGAGGTGTGGGGAAGTGAGGGTTGCAATAGTGGTGTGTGAGTATGGGAATCAGAAGGTGGATTGAAGTATGGTGCAGTAATTGTCAGAGAGTGAGGGGAAGCGGGCGAGGTGAGTATTGAGTAGTGAGGCTGGAGATGGTGGAGGTGTGAACAGTGAGTAAGAGAGCAGTATTCTTACCTTGACAACTCTGGTGAGATCATTGAACTTTTTTCTATATTGCAGCCATGTCCTGGGAGCTAAGCTCCTGCCATTGTACTCCTCAGTAACCTCTTCCCACTGGTGGTGAAGGTATTGCTGGAAGGTTTCTCTCCCCCAGAGGAAGCAGGATCTACCTGCTCCTATTCACTGCCTGGACCAGGGCCTCCAAGGCAGCATTGGATGTGGGTCTTGCAGCCTTTTTTCTCCTTACAAGCACTCCCTGCTGCCTTTAGCCAGAGTGCACCTTGAATTTAAAATGTGTTGGATGACTCTAAATAGTGCTAGAGACGCCCAATTTCCAGCCCCCCAATCGGGCAGGCAGCCAATGAATAGCACTGGTTGCCACCTGACTCCTGATAATGAAGTCCCAGCATCAATTTCACATGCTGCCTGGGACCACATGAACAGAAATGTGTAGCGCGCGCCCACCCACTGCGTGCCCATTTTCAGGCGTGATCAAAATTCTAATCCGCTGTTTCTTAGAAAGAGGGCGTCGCGCATGGGACATGAATTTCTGATGGGGGCTCAGCAAAAAAAGTTTGGGAAACTCTGCCTTAAGTCAACAACAACAACTTGGTTTTATAAAGCACCTTTAATGCAGGAAAATGCCCCAAGACTCTTCACAGGACGGTTATCGATGAAGTTTGACACCGAGCCGCATAAGAAGATATTCGGACAGGTGACTAATAGCTTGGTCAAAGAGGTAGGTTTTAAGGGCGTCTTAAAGGAGCAGAGAGCGGTAGCGAGGCGGAGAGGTTTAGGGAGGGAATTCCAGAGCTTAGGGCCTAGGCAGCTGAAGGCACTGTTGGGGAGTAGGAAGTCGGGGATGCACAAGAGGCCAGAATTGGAAGAGCGCAGAGATCACAAAGGCTTGTACGGCTGGAGAAGATTACAGAGATAGGGAGGGGCGAGGCCATGGAGGGATTTGAACACAAGGATGAGACTTTTAAATTTGAGGTGTTGGTGGACCGGGAGCCAGTGTAGGTCAGTGAGCACAGGGGTGATGGGAGAACAGGACTTTATCATTACGTATTTGAAGATACTGAGCTAACTGCGTTGTTTGGGGTGAGTTATTTTTGTGTTGTTGAGTGGACTGATATTTCTGCTGGTCCCAGTGAAGGATGTTTCTAAGATGTTTTGATGCAGACATTGTGATCAGCCAAGCAGGTCTGGACCATGCTAAATGACAACTTTCCCAGGTTCTAGTCAGCGGAGACTGGACAGTGAGGGAAACCTATTTGTGCAATGCTAATTGACGACAGCTCCAGCAAGGACTACAAGTCAGGTAAATAAATTATAACTGTAAGTAGAGAAAAGGATTTGAGGAAGAATAAACAGAAGGACAATACAACAAAAGTACTTGCATCTCAAGGAGGTACTGTGGAGGTAGATTTCCGCAGGGGGTCTCCCACTGGCTTGCTGTAAATTCGGTGGTTTATGCTGTTTATTCGGTGTATCCGTAACTTTCAATGAAGTTATGGCGAGTGAGGGGGTGCAGAATCCGCGCCCCACCACCCCCCCCCGTGGAAATTCACTGCCTGCAAATCCACCATGGGAGGTAGGGCGATAAAAATACGATGTAAATAACTGACAATAAGAGGTTTTGAGGAGGGAAGAACAAAATTACTCGCAAGTTTTGTAGAGCAGTTGGTAATATCGAGTACAGCAGCCTAATGACAGAGTACTGGATTATGCAACCCAGAGCTTGTGAGTTCAAATCCTGTCAAAAGTTATGAAGCTAAACTGATTGAATCTGCTAATCTGTGGGCTGGCATCAGAGAACTGACCATGGATTGGTTCACTTATGCGCTTTACTGAGGGAACTTGTCATCTTTACCTGGTTTGGCCTACACGTGATCCTGGTTCCACAACTTTCGCCTAATTTTTAATGCCCTATGAAGTGGGCCCCACCATCTTCTCACAGCAACTAGGGATTACCACATCCCGAGAATAAATAAATAAAAAATGGAATCTGTGAGGTCAGTTTTGATGTGGAATATTTTTACCTCAGGTCAGTCATGTCATATACGCTTCAGTAAATTTGTCGTTTTACAGCAATGGTGAACCTCTGTCACATATATGCTGCAGTAAACAGCAGAAACTGCACTCCAGGTCCATGTAACCATGGAAACAATACCTGCAGATTGTTGCAAAAGCAGTAAAGAAGTGTCAAAGCACCTATGCCAGCCAATGAAAGTTGAAAAGGTGTCATTTTATTTCTTATTTTACAAAAAGCTCCTTGGGCAATAAATAAATCAGAAAGAGGTTCAGAGTGACAAATGAAATGATTTATATATAAAGTATAAAATACCACAACACAGTCACATACTGCTTATTGTACATTTTTCTCAAGCAATTTCTGAAATAACATTTACTGCTCCTTATTCATAAATACCTAGGACATGTGCAAATATCAAAATGATCACTCGTGTATATTGCATTAGGGATAATTTTCTGATGCTCTGAGTCTTGCTAGGTGGGAGTACGGGCCGGAGATAAGGCTATAACAGTACAGCATCGATTCTGTGTCCTGATCTCCATTCAGGTAAGGCTCCAATCCTGGGTGCTCCACATGTAGGTTTTTAAACAATGGCTCATAAAACTCTGATTGAACAATGATTCTTATTGGCCCAGAATTTGTTGGAGCGGGACATCTCGCGGTGAGCGCCGTAGGATGGATTTTTTCCTCGCTCTTCAGCTCCAATGAGTTATGTGCCACAAATTGCTGGAAGTGTGAAATGATAACGGTCAAAGGGGCATCTGGGACCTTGGCGAACAATGAGACCAATAGTCTATCTCCATAGCCAATTAAAGTTAAAAAGAGAGAAAGAAACGGAGCGACGACAGAGAACGGAGTAGGGTGAATTAGAGTAAAATTAGATACAGAAAGATAAGTAAAGAGAGGGAAAGAAAGATGGGATTAAGAGAGAGATAAAAGAAACAGAAAGGAACAGTCAGAAAAAAATTAAATTAAAAAAATCTATAGGAACCATTTACTACCTGCAGGAGTGAGACTCCACGGTTTCAATTGTTCCCTTTCTGGGCATCCGAAGTTCAGTAGCCTGTCAAGACCATAAATTGCCCCATTAACAGGGTCCTCACGGCATGAAATAGCAGCCCTAACTTCCTGTGGCGAGTTTAATTCGTATTTATGGTGCAAATCCAGCAATTTCTTGACACTCACGAGGAGGTTGAGAGCGAACTCCCGTTTTTAAGAGGCTAACGGCGGAGTGGCGCAAATCGTCCAGCAACTTGTGGTGATTCGCAACTCATGCCGTATCTCTTCCTCACCACAAATTGCTGTGTTTTTCACACATTAATAATGGCGTGCGCATTACACTCGCCATTATTTTCCCATCAAATTCTGGCCCATTATATTGACAAGTAGAAAAAATATTGAATTTGAATGGACGCACCTGAGACACTCGGTTGATTTTCTGAGCATGCGCCACAGGTGCAGAGCCTTGCCCTCCAGATATGCCTGGCCAGTCAAGCCTCCAGTATCGCACACTCAAAAAATAACCCCGCCCAACCGCAGCACTCCCTCTGATGCTTTAAAAAAAGACTGAAGTCAGAAATATATACAAGACCAATGCTGTACCAGCCAGTCATACTGCGTAGGGATCGCAATAACAACTGGCTTTGGAAAAGAGGTTTAAAAGATAATAAAATCACTGAGCATCAGAAAATCTACAGGGTATCGTTTAATGAAGGTGGACTAGTCAACAGAAGGCTCATTTCTGATCTTCAAACCCAGCCAACCAGAAATAGCTTCCAAAAAGGTCCAGAGTAAATTGCTGTTGGTAAAGAGTTTGATTTCAAAGCAAATTATAGCTTAAAAAGATCTGTGGCCTGTACAGAACTAAACAGTAATGCCCGCACCACAGTGCTGGAGATTGATGGTCAAACCCATTCACTGTTCAGCCTGTCTTCAGTGTGGCTACACAGTGCAATAAAGTTCAATCATTCTCTTGAATCACACCTTATTTTTTTTTAAATTGTGCTTTCAACTCTACATTGGTTTTGCATTTTAAAAGGTACAGTATTTCTTTGACATGATACTGTGCTGACCCCTGACCTCTCTCCATACCTGTGGCTGACTCACGCCACATGTCATCAGGGGAACCTACAGGAGAGCTGGCTTCACTCTGCCGCGGGCGGCACCTCTCAGCCAATTAGCTTTCACCTTTCAACTGAGTTGCGACTGGTTTTCTGTCTGTAGTGTTTTGGACGTGGGATTCAATCAGTTTACCAGGAAGGCAATCTGGCTCCTCCAAAGGGCGCAGGATTATCTGGTGGCTACGGCAGCGCTGTGGATCCATTCATGAAATGTCCCAAACTCCCATATGGCCAGTCTGTCCCTGCAGACTGCAGCACACCATTTCCTTCCATCGACAAGGATAACTTGGCTTGCAGATGAGGAATTATTTTCTGTGTAAGTTGGAAATCCAAGCTGTTCCTAACTGTGAGTGGGACTGTTGCGTCCCATCTCAGAAGAGATGGTTTTCTGTTCTTACATGGATTACAATATTGTTGGGGATCATTTTTCCACGAACAGATCATCAAGTAGAGAAGTGTTTGTCGTTTGTATTTTGATGTTTTATTTTCTCACTTATCCCTGCTCGTTTCCAACTCCCCTTCCAGTTCAGAAAGCTGAAAAACAGGTCCCAAACTCTCCTTTGGGTAAACCAGCCGAAAGCCCAAGTCAAGATGCAGCAAGAAAGAGAGAGGAGGATTCCCTAAATGCCCCATCCAGTCAGGCATGTGGCAGGGAGATTGGAAAGCTTAATTGATTGGCCTGGCACTAATGAAGGTCTCTCTTTCACACTTACAGTGTGATCCTTGTATTCATTTTGTCCACTTTAGATTCTGGCACTGGTGGAAACACCAGAAGAAAGTCTCAGTACAAGTTACTCATGGGCAACGAGATATTAACTTGGTGCTGACCGGAAGATTAACATGGGAACCCACACTGGTAGCTTGCTCGTCGAGAAGGAATCTTGCATTAATTGGTAGTCGCAATATAAATACTGAGGCAAATGCATTTAATTAGAAAGTCAAATAAAACTTCATGTTTATTCAAAAGTGAATTGTGACTTATTGCAAAATGAAGCTTCCAGTCTTGGCACTTAAGAAATGAGGTGTAAAACTAGCCAGTTTTTTTTTCGAAGTTAATTATTGTCAAAATCGAATGCCAAGCTACTTCTGCTCCTTTAAAATGAGAGGTTCAGACTGTTTAATTAACTACTTGACTGGATGAGCTATTGGACATATTTTATAGATGTGTTGTGGGGTTTGTTAACTCTCGTCAATTAGTAAGTTGGTGATGCTGTGATGGGGTTGGGTAAGTAACTGAGACCATTTGGGGTTGAATGAACACTGACAGACACGGGGAAGCTGAAGACAAACTGAGAGGTCGGGGTTGATGAAGATTTGCTCTGCTCCCTGAGGGCCCCTGAAGGACTGGCAGCTTTCACCGAGCACGAAGACGCCAGGATCTGAGTTTCGAACTGCAGCAGCTGTCCCATGAAGCTAAAGTTGGGAGAGATAATGCTCCGTCTCTGCTTGACAAACTCAAAGGCCTCCTCCAGCCGCACGCGTTTGGTCATCATTAAATAAGCAAGGCAGATGGTGGCGGATCGCGAGATGCCAGCTTGGCAGTGAACCAGTATTCGGCCATCAACATTTTTGACAGAATCTGAAAAGAAAAAGAACAGCAGACATGTGTGAGGAAGAGCGGATTCAAAACAAGCAGCAGTGTAGCAAGAGAGAGTCTGAATACAATCGAAATGGGAAAGAAATATATACACCAATCAAACCTGGATCCTAACGGATTCACATTCCGATTTATTATCCAGAAGTGCGGTAAATAAAAGTTACCCCAACACAAACCCACCCCTGCCCCAGCACAACCCACCCCACCCCAGCTCAAACCCACCCCACCCCAGCACACCCCACCCCACCCCAGCTCAAACCCACACTACCCCAGCAGAACTCACCCCCACTCCAGCACAAACCCACCCCGGCACACCACACAGCCCTCAAGAATCAATCTCTTCAATAATTCGCTTTTACCTTTCTTTTTCCAAGAAAAAACTAATGATCCCTTTTGAAAAGTATGTGAAATGTGAAATATCTCCCAATCGTTCACAGTTTTGTACAGGAGTCACTTATTATACTATCTTTCACAGTCACTCAGACCTGCAGACAGGAGCCTAATAAACTTGGCTTCTTCACACTGTTTATTTAATCTGTATTCCTTCCTGGGGCCTCAAACTGTCCAATGATGGTGATGAAATGACACCAGCTTTATGTTCCATTCAGAATGTTTACAGCAAGGACTCCTTCCCTCTCTCAAGTCGTTTCTATTTACTGGCATGTGTCATGCAGAAACTTGAAGGATTAAATGTCGACAAGCTTCCTGGGCCAGATGGATTACATCTAGCACTCTCGGGGAGGTGTGAAAGGAAATTAGTGATGCTCTGGCAGATATTTTGGGATCTCTGAAGTTACTGGAGTAGCATCCAAGGGTTAATGTTGTGGACCGTGTACGTGATTCCAATTTTCCAAGAGGGAAATAAGGGACAACCAGATGATCACTGATTGGTTAATCTAATGGGGAAAATGCTTAAGGGAATTATATGAAATGTTGTCAATGATTATCTATAGACCACGAGTATCACACACAGCAGTTAATTTTAGTAGTTTTAGGCTATGTGTAAGAAGCTACCGGAACTCTCTGCATATATGTTACTTAAACTGAGGTTAGATGTCAAGGAGGTTTCTCTTTTCACAGAGGTTCCTAGACCTTTGAAATAAGATTTTTGTTGGGAAAGGGTATAAGGGATATGGAGCAAAACCGGGTAAATGGAGTTGAGATGTAGAACAATCGTGATCTAATTGAATGGCGGAGCAGGCCTGAGCGGCTGAATGGACAAAGGGATTAATTAAGAAAGGGAAAATAGAATATGAGAGTAAGCTAGTAGGGAACATAAAAACTGACTGTAAAAGTTTTTATAGATATGTGAAGAGAAAAAGATTGGTGAAGTCAAGCGTAGGTCCCTTACAGTCAGAATCAGGGGAATTTATAATGGGAAACAAGGAAATGGCAGACCAACTAAATACATACTTTGGTTCTGTCTTCACAAAGGAGGACACAAATAACCTACCAGAGATGTCGGGGAACATAGGGTCTGATGAAAGGGAGGAACTGAAAGAAATCAGTATTTGTAGGGAAATGGTGTTAGGAAAATTGATGGGACTGAAGGCTAATAAATCCCCAGGGCCTGATGGTCTACATCCCAGGGTACTTAAGGAAGTGGCCCTAGAGATAGTAGATGCATTGCTGGTCATCTTCCAGAACTCGATCGACTCTGGAACGGTACCCATGGATTGGAGGGTAGCTAATGTTACCCCACTATTCAAAAAAGGTGGTAGAGAAAAAGTGGGGAATTATAGACTGGTAAGCCTGACATCGGTAGTGGGGAAAATGCTGGAGTCTATTATAAAAGATGTAATAGCAGAGCACTTGGAAAGCAGTGACAGGATCGGACAAAGTCAACATAGATTTACAAAAGGTAAATCATGCTTGACTAATCTACTGGAATTTTTTGAGGATGTAACTGGTAAAATAGGTAAGGGAGAACCAGTGGATGTGGTGCATTTGGACTTTCAGAAGGCTTTCGATAAGGTCCCACATAAGAGATTAGCGTGCAAAATTAAGGCACATGGGATTGGGGGCAAGGTATTGACTTGGATAGAGAACTGGTTGGCGGACAGAAAGCAAAGAGTTGGAATAAACGGGTCGTTTTCCGAGTGGCAGGCAGTGACTAGTGGGGTACCGCAAGGATCGGTCCTAGGACCCCAGCTGTTCACAATATATATTAATGATCTGGACGAGGGAATTGGATGTAATATCTCCAAATTTGCAGACGACACAAAGCTGGGTGGGAGGGTAAGCTGTGAGGAGGATGTCGTGAAACTCCAGTACGATTTGGACAGGTTGGGTGATTGGGCAGAAACATGGCAAATGCACTATAATGTGGATAAATGTGAGGTTATCCACTTTGGTGGCAAAAACAGGAAGGCAGATTATTATTTGAATGGCAATAGATTGGGAGAAGGGGAAGTGCAAAGAGACCTGGGTGTTATTGTGCACCAGTCGCTGAAGGTAAGCATGCAGGTGCAGCAGGCGGTTAAGAAGGCAAATGGTATGCTGGCCTTCGTAGCAAGAGGGTTCAAGTACAGGAACAAGGATGTCTTGCTACAGTTGTACAGGGCCTTGGTGAGACCGCACCTTGAGTATTGTGTGCAGTTTTGGTCACCTTACCTGAGGAAGGACGTTCTTGCCATGGAGGGAGTGCAGCGAAGATTCACCAGGCTGATACCTGGGATGGCAGGAATGACATATGAGGAGCGATTGTGTCGATTGGGCTTATACTCACTGGAGTTTAGAAGATTGAGAGGGGATCTCATCGAAACCTATAAAATTCTGTCAGGTCTGGACAGACTAGATGCAGGAAGGATGTTTCGGATGGCCGGCGAGTCCAGAACCAGGGGTCATAGTCTAAGGATAAGGGGAAAGCCATTTAGGACCGAAATGAGGAGGAACTTCTTCACCCAGAGAGTGGTGAACCTGTGGAATTCTCTGCCACAGAGGGCGGTGGAGGCCAGTTCATTAAATATATTCAAGAAAGAGTTGGATATATTTCTTGAGGCTAAAGGGATCAAGGGATATGGGGAGAAGGCAGTGACAGGGTACTGAATTTGGATGATCAGCCATGATCTCATTGAATGGCGGAGCAGGCTCGAGGGGCCGAATGGCCTGCTCCTGCTCCTATCTTCTATGTTTCTATGTTTCCTTCTGTTCCTATGGTCAGTTTTTCAGGTTCAGCTTCATGCTTCACAATTTCAACACAAAAATGTTGATTGGCAGGCATTTAAAAAAAACTGATCACTAAATTGTTCCTATTAAAAGAGTAGGTGAATGGTTTTCAAGTGAAATATCACAAAACTAAAGATGCAGTATGGATGTGAAAGGGCAACTTGCAATTCCCGAGAAAATAGATAAAAGAAAGAGCTGCTGTACCAACATTGCTGGTGACGTGTTTGGTCAGTAGCTGTTTGGGTTTAAATTCAAATCACTCCAGAATATTGGAAAGACCAAAGCTCTGCCACAAACTCCCTTCCCTACCCACTGACTCCATCGCCCTCCCTGGCCACTGACTGAGACTGTTCACAACCGTGATGTCCTACTTGACCCCGAGTTGAGCTTCTGACCCCATATCCTCTCCAGCACCAAGACTGCCTACTTCCAACTCCGTAACATTGCCCGTCTCCACCCCTGCCTCAGCCCGTCTGCTACTGAAGCCCTCATCCATGCCTTTGTTACCTCTGGACTCGACTATTCCAATTCTCTCCAGGCCGGCCTCCCACCTTGATCCTTTGTAAATGAGCTTACCCAAAACTCTGCTGCCCGTATCCTAACTCACAGCAAGTCCCATTCACTCATCATCCCTTTTAGCTCCTCCAACCAACGTTCCCGTTAAGCTGTGAAGCTACGCGGCCGTGCAGCGCTCCAGGGGTCCTGCACAGCCGGCTGGCCGGCTTTTCAATGCAAAAACTGCACATGCGCATATTTTGAATGGGCCATGCAGCTCCTTAAAGGGGCCGTGCGGTGCCAAAAGAAAATTACCTACAAGGGAACATTGCCTACAACCCAAAGCGCATGGGTGATGAAACCAAAGAGGGTTGCTAAACGTAAGTGTTGAATTATTATCCTCTGGGGCCCACAAAAGTGATCTGGGCCGCTGCCGTTTTGGGACACCCACCATCCATGATCATGATCCCTCTCCAACCCACCTTTCTGGCAACCGCCCCAGCCCAGTCTTTATGCCTCAATCTGGCACCCTGCAGCTCGCCTGCCAGATTTAAATGAAGCCAGATCCTCAAAATCACAGGGGGCCTCTTCAGAGTGGGTGCTGGTTGTTCGCCCAAAACCCAAAGTTGACCCCAGTGACTCCTACTTCCCTCATGATAGTCTCAACGTTCATTTGTTTGTAAGAAGTAAATTCACAGAGATTAAAAAACACAACAGAATATTGATCGTGACCAATAATGTGATCAAGCAGAAATACTATCGGTTTAAATGAGACAATCTCCTTAATTCTGAGGGTGATTCAATCTAAAGCCCTTTCTATCCACATCATGTAGAAACTAGATAGTTCTAATTGAAGATCAATCGGGGCCTGATTTTAGATTAGGGCACACATCTGGTGGGTGGTGGGCACGATGTACGCTGTGGCCGCCCAAAGGAAGTAGGCAGCTTGATGGTCTGAAGGGCGTGAAATATGGTGGGGTGGCCGAATTGGAAGAGCCTGTGGCAGCACCTTATGGGGGAGGACTTGAATGAGTCTCAGAGGAAGGGAAGCACCAGTTTAGAGCTGCTGCCAAAATTTTGCAGCAGTGAGGACATTAAATGCCTTTAAGCCTCAAAGCCCACAAGTTACTGGCCACCAGCCAACTTGTACTGCCCATGTTTGGTGGGTGGGAGGGAGCAAGAACTGGTGGTAATCTGCCGCGTCGTGATGAAAATGGCATCGGGGGTCAAAACTGCATAACTTGACCGCCAATTAGCAGATCCTCGAGTTCTGGCTGCCTTGATGGAGGTGGGAGGTAAGTCAACAATTCTGTTTCCCTCACAATTTTGGTCCCACTATAGCCCTGTTTTGAAACGTAAACGGGGCATTAGGGATAGGAAAATCGCCCCCCTAGGAAGTCCATAAAAGATTGAGCCTCAGTGGGGTGCTTTTTATAAGTTAGTGCTTGTGGTTCAGAGGTTCATGTGCTGGGAGCGCTCGTTGGCAATTTGGACGAGGAGGGCAGTGTGCTCCATGTGATTTTCCATCAATTTTCCAGATGGATGTAGCTGGGGTGCAAAACGACTGCATCGGGAATGCTTAAAATTGACACCTTCTGTATTTTGCAGGGGAACAAAAGACTAATCTAAAAATAATCCCCAAACACGAAATCACTGACTTTTGAGTGGAATCAGATGGAAAAACACTAAAGGGGAGAAATTCATTATAGCCCTGTTCGGGGCGCTAAATTAAAAAAGTTTGGAAAATTAGTGCCAGATGCTAATGTTTCTAAACTTTAAAAAAATTCGGTTTTGCACTCCAAGAAGGAAGTAGAGTGCTAAAGCGCTCCACTTCCTTATTGGAGCGCAATCGGCAGCAGGCGGGACAAAGACTTCAGAGCAGAGTGCCGGGCTGATCGATCGCGGGCAGGAACCCCGGGAAAAATGTGGAACAAGAAAGGGAAGATATCTTTTTAGTTACCTCGGCCACCTCGCCTTTAATCATCGCCCTGAAGCTGTCATTGTCATCGCTCGGCGCTGCTGCAGGGAGTGGAAGTCAATTTCGGGTCCGGGGCGCTACCAGGGCGATACGCATGGCGATGACGTCACAATCTCCGGGCGAAAGAGATCAGGGCGCAACGCCGTAGCGCCACCGCAAAACTCCCGACGAATATGACGCGAGTCGATAACATCCACACCCGGTTGCACAGGAGGTGCAAAGGCACCCAATTTCACCCCCTAAGAAACCAGGCATTAAACAGTGAGGGATATGAAGTTAGAAATGTATGTCCTACCGATGTACTCTATTGCTTCCATGAACCAGAAACTGATGTCTGTTTTCTGGTTGTCCTCCACTGGAATGCATTTATATTGATAATGATCCTCAAAATGGTTAGGACAGTTGGAGGAGACGTTCAAGAGAGCCGTAATCCCCATGGCGTCGAGTGTGTCCTTTTTAGATGCATGATAAGCACTTCCAAGGTAGAGAAAAGGGAGAATTTCCACTGGACCGCCCTATAATCAAACACATGAGTCAGTATATAGAACAGTAGTTGCCACAACAATGACAGCAGTGGCGACAAACACATTGTCTACAGGGCTGACTTTCTGAGCACATACTGTCAGTAGTGGGCCTTGATTTCCTGTTATGCACGACTAACAAGCAAGGCTCCCGCCGCAATTGGATACTCAGGAAATTGGCCTTGTGATATTACCGTATCGTATCACAACAGATAGCGTTAACATAACACCATGGAACAACAGAGAATAGGCAGCAGTCGTTCTGTGTATAAAAAAGAATAATTTGGCTTGACCTGACTTCATAATTCATGGGCCTCAAACAGGCCGAGATAATGAGGTGACGAACAGAATGTTTTCTGTATGTAATGCTTCATCACAACATGCTCTTTTGACATAATGTAAAGTTTAGGGATGGGCAATAAATGCTGGCCTTGCCTGCGACGCCCAGATCCCATAAGCGAATTAAAAAAAAGGTCCAACCATCAGAACATCAGCACTGGAATTACTCCCCATTGTTTAGACCATTTCTAAACCTTCTTATCTGGAATTCGCCTCTCCCCAAAAGACTGTGGGCGCTGGGTGAATTGAAACTTTCAAGCAGAGATTCATGGATTTTTGGGTAAGGGTATCAAAGAATATGGAGCAAAGGTGGGTAAATGGTGTTGAGGTACAGATCAGCCATGATTGAATTGAATAGCGGAACCGGCTCGTGGGGCTGAATGGCCTAAACCTGTTCCTATGTTCTTGTGCTCTCTTTCTTCCTGGACCCAGTAGATACTTATAAAACCTGTTCAGCTCCTCTACCCATGCTTCAAAATAAATGAGAATGGCTTTGCCTCGCCCTTGACTCTCTCTGATGTCCCTTCCTTCCACTGCTTGGTGACTTGCTCCTCCAGAAGATCGATGAGATCAGATCTCACAGAGGATGGGGGATTGCACCAAAGAACCCAGATCCTCTACAGTATAATGCAAAACTGGAATACTCAACTAACACTTTCTTTTAAATTAAGAACTTTTGCATTATTGACTACATCTGGTCAGGCACATGCCTTGCTCAGAGTTTTATTCCTGGTAAGAAATCAGTTGGTGGCTAGGGGTGGCTGGTGAAACTTTTCAATGCTAACCACTCAATCTCAGTCATGTGCTATATTGGGACAGTGCTGGGTATGCACTGAGTGGATTTGGACTCCCTGGTCTCTGGAGGACTCTGTACTACAGACAAACAGCAAATGGGAGGAGGTAACTGGGGGACTGGTATTCAGGTTGTGATAGCTGCCTTCATCCTGCTCCTTTACCCTGCCAGATATATGAGTGCTGAAATGGAGCAATACTGTATGACATCACTACTCTACGACATTACTACTCTATGACATCACTTCTCTATGACATCAGGTATTATGGCAGCATCAGTCTCTGAAACATTATGTAGCTTGGGTCCCAATTGGCACCTTACAGTTCATTAGAAGGTTTGGGGTGAGTAGAGAAATGTTTTAACTAATATTAATCATTAATGAGATCTCCAGGGCATAGTCTGGCTCTGCTTTTAATTATGTGCTTCAGATCAACTCAGATGACTCATTTATCATCTTCTCACCAGTGTGGTATAATCTTCACTGAATCACAGACAGATACAGCTAAGTATTGTCATACAAGGCACATGGGAGCCTGAATTACCCAAGCACTTTATGCCTCTTACGCTTTTACACCACAGTTAGGACTCTCCACGCTCCAAAACGGATTTGTTAAAAATAAAGGTAATAAACTGGAGGAGACCAGTTGACTCTAGCAAAACCATCTTCCGCCACATCCTCTTGTGCTTTAATTAACCTTTGGTTCCTGTCTTAATATACTGCATCAAATGAATGGAAAACTCATGCCACATTCTCCTAGACATGGCCCTGCTCAGCACCTTCTGGCTTCCACCTGACTGCCTGTGGATTCTTTGCATCATATTGGTTTATCGGTGCTGTCTTAATTAGAAAAAAACAGATTAAAACACTTACTGTGCCTGGGGCCACCACTACAGAGGATTGAGGGAGAGCAGGGCAAAATTCTCCACTCATTATTATTTAGCAAAAATCTCTGTGAACATTTACATATTACTATTTCCACAGAATGCATATCAAAATCCATAGGGAAGAATTCCTTTGGTCATCATGCGCAGCAACATTGTACACAATATATTGGAATGCATTTACACCTAGGGGTAAAACTTCCACTGTGCTGACTCCTGATATACTCCCAGCCCATGACTCAGGTGTCAGCTTTGGCTCAGTGACATTGCTCTCGTCTCTGAGTCAGAAGGCTGTGGGTTCAAGTCCCACTCCATGAGACTGGAGCACATAATCTAGGTTGACACTCCGGTGCAGTACTGAGGGAGTGCTGTCAGAGGTGCCGTCTTTCAGATGAGATGTTAAACCAAGGTTCTGTCTGCCCTTTCAGGTGGGTGTAAATGATTCCATAGCACTATTTGAAGAAGATCAGAGGAGATCGCCCTGGTGTCCTGTCCAATATTTATCCCTCAACCAGCATCACTAAAACAGATTATCTAGTCATTATTCATTGCTATTTGTGGGACCTTGCTGTGCACAAATTGGCTGCCGCATTTCCCTACATTACAACAATGACCACACTGCAAAAGCATTTCATTGGCTGTGAAGAACTTTGGGGTGTCCGGAGGTTGTGAAAGGCGTTATATATAATTGCAATTTCTCTCTTTCATTGTTAGGGATACAAAATCACCAGCCGGGTAAGAGCTGGCACAGCCAAATTTGTATCACCCTCCTGCTTTTGTCACCTAAGAACATATTTGATGGAGGCTCTTCACTATTAACAAGTTTGTAACCAGCTGTAAGCCTCCAAACATGGACAAGCTATTAAAAAGCTAGTAAGTAGATGGGAACATTCACAACTCAGATATTATAAAAGCCCCACCTCCATTCTATCTCTGCGGATTTGAAAAAGGAGAGGAGTGACGTGAAAGACTGTACAGAGAGGCTGATGGTACCTGGTCATGGAGTGGAGTCCCACAGGCACTCGAGCTTGTTTCAGGCGACTCAATGTTGGATGGTGACAAGATTCCGGAAGGACTTTTTGTCTTTACGCAGAACTCAGGATACTCTGAAGAAAATCTCTCGTATCCTCCTGCATCAGTAAAGAAGCATAGTCTTATTACACACTGCCAGTTTTTTGAGGCCAATGTAATTTACAAGGGTGAAGGGATCTGGTAACAGTATTCATTACAATGCCAAAAACCTAAAGTGGGTGAAATAGGTCTTGAGTACTAGGTCTAAATGGGTGGTAACGAGTCAGCAGTCTGTTTACTCAACGCCCAATTTCCATTCCTTTGATTTCAATGGAAAGGACACTCGGGCGAGGTGTAAAAGAGCCGATTTACTAACACTCGTTTTGTGCAACCGCCCAAGACCAATTTCACCCTCAACATGCTTGAACAAGGAATAAGAAATAGTTATTTGGCCCATGAAGTGCGATCCTTTCGTAGGCCTTGTACGTTCCAGCCGATCATGAGCTCTATCCCACCCACTTCATCGCTTCAGGGTAAATTCTGCATAAGTGTTTATTAATATTTATCTCAAACTTCAGACCATCTCTCCATTCTCACATCTCCACCTGTCCTGTCAAGACAACCTGCCCCAGCAACAGAGGAGCCAAGGAGGTTAAAATTGGTCTTTGGCAGTAGTGTAAAATGAGCGATAGCGGATCGGCAGCCCATTTTACAACTCGCAAATTTTTTTTTTCTTTTGAGTTGAATGGAAAAGGAAATTGAGTAAGGTGTAAAACAGGCTGCCAATTCGCTATCGCTCATTTTTTGCTACCGCAGAAGATCAATTTCACCCCCACTGCATCTTAAGAAGCATTTGATTTTCTCGGGATATAGCTACCAATTTAACCTCCAATCCTATTCCCAATAGATACTTAGTCAGCAACTTTTCAACACATTGGTTGATTTTGTTGGGAGTTGATTAATATATCCATTTGCCCCATAGGGAAAAATGTTCTTCTCATCCTTGGTCTCACTTGAGGCCATGTGCTCTAGTTCGATGCTCAGATCAAATCAAGTAGACTGCTTCCATCAACATAGCCAATGCCTCTCAGCATTTTTAAGATCTAGATCATGTCTCCACTCAGTCTTCACCACTCCAGCACAAACAAGTTGAGTTCTGTGAATCTCTCCTCATAACTTAGAGTCTCAGAATCATCCTTGTTGTTCCACGTGGAGCCCATGCAATATATCAATGTCATTTGACAGATTGGGTTCCCAAAACTGCACCCATTTTTCTATATGTGGCCTAATCAGTGATCGATAGAAGATTAAAATAACTTGTTTCAACTGAAATTCAAATGCCTCAAGGTGTACCCTAGTATTTGATTAGTATCATTGATAACAGCTTCACACTGCCTGAAACAGTGAATGATTAATAATCCCCTCTTTATTGATAAATGCCCTTCATTGTACACATCTGTACTGTTTCCTGCTTGATGTGCGCTACCTTGCATTTATCTACACTAAACTCCATCCGTCACTGAAGCAGCATAAGCTTCAAAATTAAGAACAGAATGAAATCATGGACATAAAACACTCATTAGACACATGAGGGTACCAGTTCACCTTTAGTGCCCTGATGCAGTTTTCCATGCTGGAAGTGCGTATCAGGAATTTGGGAACAGGTCTATGATTTTTACTTAAATTGATACAGAACGGCAACACAAAAGCATAGAATGTAGAATGGGTAGGACAGGTTGGGGGAGAGGTAGCTTTATTATTCCAGGAGGATCTGATGCTTAGTCAAAGGCCAAATATATCCTCGAGGGGAAAGCTTTCAGTGTCAATATGGGTGGAAATCTATGACAGGAAGTGTAGGAAATTAATACCAAGGAACTACAAAAATTGATTAAATCAATGTGAAATTACTTGAATAGATTCAGAGGACTTCTCAGAAAGAGAATCTACTAATCGTAGATAACTAATTATTTTGAATTAAAGGAGACAGAAATAGGAAAAGCTGCAAAAGGAGGGTGTAAGTGCAAGGCAGGAGAGCCTGAGAGGTACATGGCATATAGGAGTAAGAGTGATTGGAATAGTATAAAAAAAAATCAGAGGCAGACGGGTAGAAATTGGTCCTCATTGCGCCCGTTTTAAGGGTGTAAAACGGGACTAAAACAGACCAATTTTAGAGCACAAGGTTGCGCCCCCCCTGATCTGCTCCAGGGGTACAGGTGCCACCATATTGGCATTGGCTGTTGCCCGGGTAACTGTGACGCCTGCCTGAAATAGGCGTTAGGCCCCTTGCATATATAAATAAAGGGTCTAATGCCTATTGCAGGACCACTGCAGGAAATTGGGCAGAGCTGA
Source organism: Somniosus microcephalus (assembly GCF_052327205.1). Taxonomy (NCBI): domain Eukaryota; kingdom Metazoa; phylum Chordata; class Chondrichthyes; order Squaliformes; family Somniosidae; genus Somniosus; species Somniosus microcephalus. Next base: position 75,204,928 of record NC_140987.1, on the reverse strand, counting down.
GCAAAGCAGGTGCCGGACCTGGTTCGCAGGTGTGCTCCTCCCGGCTCCACAGCGCTCCTGAGGGCCACTGCCGACCTGCAGACTCCCCCCTCCCATTCTCCTCCCCCCGTCCACCCCAGGATTTACCTGAGCACTATTGCAGGTAAAGAAGGCGTCCCAAATTGGATGCTACAATTGGGTCAGCTGCCTCTGGAGGTGCCGGCAGCTCTCCCCTATTATTATAAATGGCCCAAGACTCAATTTATGACAATCCTTGGGCATCCCGGTTCGAATCCGGATGGAAGTGCACCATCAGTTATGCGCCTGAAAATAGGCCACAACGAATTTCTACCCCAGAGAATCTAAGCTACCCTAAGTAAAGCTGGGTGAGACAGAGAGAGGACAGAGCAATCTAACAAGGTGACTTGCAAGTAAAAGAGACATAACAACAGGAAATGCTGGAAATACTCAGCAGGCCAGGCAGCATCCGTGGAGAGAGAAACAGAGTTAACGTTTCAGGTCTGGGACCCTTCATCAGTAAAAGAGACAGCTTGACAGAAACAAAAACAACAACTTGCATTTATATAGTGCCTTTAACATAGTAAAATGTCCCAATACACTTCACAGGAATGTTATCAAGCAAAATTTAATAACAAGCCACAGAGGAGATATTAGGATAGGTGACCAAAAGCTTGGTGAAAGAGACAGATTTTAAGGAGCATCTTAAAGGAGGAGCGAGAGCTAAAGAGGTGGAGAGGTTTAGGGAGAGAATTCCAGAGCTTAGAGCCGAGGCAGCTGAAGGCACAGCCGCCAATAGTGGAGCGATGAAAATTGGAGGAGCAGAGACATCTTGGAGGGTTGTAGGGCTAGAGCTGGTTACAGAGATAGGGAGGGGCGAGGCCATGGAAGGAATTGAAAACAAGGATGAAAATTTTAAAATCGAGCCATTGCCGGACCAGAAGCCAATGTAGGTCAGTGAGTACAGAGGTAATGGGTGAACTGGACTTGGCGCGAGTTAGGACACAGGCAGCAGGGTTTTGGATGAGCTGAAGCTTACAGAGGATTCAAGGTGGGAGGCCGGTCAGGAGTGCATTGGAATAGTCGAGTCTAGAGGTAACAAAGGCATGGATGAGGGTTTCAGCAGCAAATGAGCTGAGGCAGGGACGGAGTCAGGGTGAAAGAGTGAATGAATGAAAGAGAATGAGGAAGGAATGGTCACGAAGAAACAGATGAGAGAAGGAGAGACTGTGAGACACCAAGAAAAGATAGGTGAAGGACAGGAACACTGATACAACTTGAGAGAAACTGACTGGGCTTGGGACGGACACAATTGAGAAGGCGAGAGAGAGTGGGTCAAATTGAATGAAACTTGATAAGGAAGAGAAAGGACAGGATACTCTGTGAGAAGTCAGGTGATGGAGAGGAAAGCCTCAGAGAAGCTGAGTAATGGAAAGGCCAAGTAGAAAAGCATTTAAGAAAACAGAAGGGTGAAATTAGTCTTTTGTGGTAACGCAATGTTAACTCTGTTTCTCTCTCCACAGATACTGCCTGACTAGTGAACAGGGAGCCCAGTTTACAGTCTGCCTGATTTTCCATTTCATTGATTCAATGGCAGGGTGTAAAAAAGGCTGTGAATTTGCTATCGGCCAGTTTGCACTACAGTCAAAGACCAGAGTGGGAATATTACTTTTCTCACTATGAGAGTGATGTTCGTCCATGCTCTAATGTTTGATGAAGTGATATTGACACTCTATACAGTAGTAGGAAGAGCACAGTTGTAGTATGAGTTCTGATGAAAGGTCATCAACCTGAAATGTTAACTCTGTTTCTCTTTCCACAGATGCTGCCTGACCTGCTGAGTATTTCCAGCATTTTCTGTTTTTATTTCAGATTTCTGTGGCTAAATACTGTGGCTACAAGAGCAGGTCAGAGGCTGGGTATTCTGCGGCGAGTGTCTCACCTCCAGACTCCCCAAAACCTTTCTACCACCTATAAGGCACAAGTAAGGAGTGTGATGGAATACTCTCCTTGCCTGGATGAGTGCAGCTCCAACAACACTCAAGAAGCTCGACACCATCCAGGACAAAGCAGCCCGCTTGATTGGCACCCCATCCATCACCATAAACATTCACCTCTCAAACCCATGACCTCTACCACCTAGAAGGACAAGAGCAACAGGCGCATGGGAACACCACCACCTCCAAGTTCCCCTCCAAGTCATACACCATCCTGACTTGGACATTGGTGTTCCTTCATTGTTGCTGGGTCAAAATCCTGGAACTCCCTCCCTAACAGCCCTATGGGAGTACCTTCACCACATAGACTGCAGCAGTTCAAGAAGGCGGCTCACCACCACCTTCTCAAGGACAATTAGGGATGGGCAATAAATGCTGGCCATGCCAGCGACGCCCACATCCTAGGAATGAATATAAATGTTTTTTCCAGCATCTGCAGTATTTTGCTTTTGTAGTTGTAGTATCTAGTTTAGTTTTGCCTATTGGAAAAGTTGGTCATTTTCATCTCTTCTATGCCTAACGGCACGAGGCAACAGCTGCAGTCCTTGTGGTGGTGGTGCTCCCACAATGATGTTAGGGAGTTTTTTTCCCATTCCCAGGATATAGGCATTGCTGGCAAAACCGGCATTTATTGCCCATATCTAGTTGCACCTGAGAAGGTGGTAGTGGGCCATCTTCTTGAACTGCTAATGGTTTGATACAACAGGAGTGGCCTGCTAGGCCACTTCAGAGGTTAGTTAAGAGTGAAACACGTTCCAGTATTTTGACCAGCGGTGATGAAGGAATGGCAGTAAATGTCCATGGCAGGATGATGTGTGACTTGGAGGGCAAGTTAGAGGTGATAGTGTTCCCACAACATGTTCTTGTTCTTCTTGGTGGTAAAGGTCACGGGGAGAGAGGTGCTTGCTGCAGTACATTCTGCAGGTTGTACATACTACAGCCACAGTGTGCCCAGTGGATATTGATTCAGTTCAGGTCACAGCTGACATCATTTTTTTTGGATAATGCCATGGGGAGGAGATTGCAATGGTTTTGGCCAAGGCACTGTGTCCAGCTGTATTCAGGAGATGATGGATGCCCCACTCCGGAGAGCTGGCAGGTTCATTAAGATCATAAGAAATAGGAGCAGGAGTAGGCCATACGGCCCCTCGAGCCTGCTCCATGATTCAGTAAGTTCGTGGCTGCTCTACAGCCTCAGCTCCACTTTCCTGCCCTATCCTCATATCCCTTGATTCCCTTAGAGTCCAGAAATCTATTGATCTCAAACTTGAATATATTCAAAAACTGAGCATCCACAGCCCTCTGGGGTAGAGATTCCAAAGATTCACAACTCTCTGAGTGAAGACATTTCTCCTCATCTCAGTCCTAAATGGCCGACCCTTTATCCTGAGACTGTGACCCCTGGTTTTAGATTCTTCAGCCAGGGGAAACAACCTTTCAGCATCTACCCTGTCAAGCCGTCTCAGAATCTTGTATGTTTCAATGAGCTCACCTCTCATTCTTCTAAACTCCAGAGGGTATAGATCTAATTTACTCAATCTCTCCTCATAGGACAACCTTCTCATCCCAGGAATCAATCTAATGAACCTTTGTTGCACCGCCACTAAGGCAAGTATATCCTTCCTTAGGTATGGAGACCAAAACTGTACATAGTACACCAGGCGTGGTCTCACCAAAGCCCTGTACAATTGTAGCAAGATTCCCTCACTCTTGTACTCCAACCCCCTTGCAATAAAGGTCAATGTACCATTTGCCTTCCGAATTGCTTGCTGTAAACTTTCTGTTTTTCCTGTACAAGGACACCCAAATCCCTCTGAACACCAATAGTGAACATTTAATAGTTTCTCACCATTTGTCCAGTAGTGACATGAATGATGCCACTGAGGCCAGGACTTCCCATTGTAGAAGTAACCAGTGCAAATTTTTACGATGTCATCAGCAGAAGCAGTTTGTGTAAAATGTCTGATTTCAGGCCCCTTGAACAATAGTTTTAAAGCATAGAACATGAGACATCCCCTACAGTGAGTAAAAGCACTGGCTGCTGTGATACTTGGCCAGAATACCAGAAGGGTCCCAAATTTAATTCCTGGCTTATGCTGATTTAGTTGATCTCAATAGGCCTCAGCACGCCTGGGCTAAGAAGGGGAAAATAATCAGCCCGGGTTTACACTCCTAATCGCTATTCACTAATGCCTTCTTGTGTGTTTTTGGACAGAACTGGGCTTAATTGTGTGGAATAGTATGCTAGTTTTCTATCTAGGCTGACATGAGTGGTGTTCCAAATTGCTGCTGCTGGCCATGTCCCAACATATCTTCCTGCCTTTAGGAGAGGGGAAAAGGGAAAAGGAGGGGCGGGGGAAATTGGAGGAGGGAAATGTAGAATGTAATGACATGGTCCAACTGAGAAACGATGGTAAGTATGCACAGTAGATTAATGAACTACTGTTATGATCAACTAATGTCAAAACTGAAAATAAGCTGTTTCTGGCAAACATGCTACACAGTTTTTGGGATTATATAACAATTAATAGAATTTGCTTCAAATGTTCATGTAAATTTTTATTACTTCCTGCTTGATGTTATCAAAAATATTTTTTAAATATTCTGTTTTCTATTCTTCCTACCAAATAACATCACATTTCCTCACATTATACTCCATCTTACTTAACCTGTCTATATCCTTTTGCAAACTCTTTGTGTCCCCCTCACAGCTTACTTTCCCACCTAGCTTTGTATCATCAGCAAATTTGGATATATTACACCATCATTCATTTCCCCAAAGTGCAGTCTCAGAACCATTCATTTCTATCACTACTGCCTTTCCCAGGTGCATGGCCAGCTCAGTGAAATTTGGCTGTCTGGATGCTCCCTCCAGTCACTATTTTCTGGTCACCTCTGCTGGTGGTATGAACATGAGAAGTAATTCCACCATCCAATGCTCCCAGCAAGGAGTGTATCTTGGGAATCATGGAAACGCTGAATCATTAAAATATAGGAGTCAGGAGTTGGGCCGTGATTTCTCCTACCTCGACAGGTCCGTTGCGGCCGGGGTCGGTGGCGGGTCCTGACCTCGCTGCTGTCTCCAGCCCACTGTCCAAAGTGATTTTACATTGTTAAGCCGGCCAATTGAAGGAGGTGGGTCTGTGTGCAAATTTATTTTGACAGTTGCGCTGTCAGTGTTCGACAGCGTTGAGGTGCTACAAACACTGACAAGCAGTGCACAAAGGTGCACGGCTGCACCCAGGCTCTCCCATGACTCCCTCCATATGCTTATGGAGGGAGTCACAGCACGCAGGGATGTTCTCTTCCCTTCCAATGGGTGGAAGAGACCTCCCCAGGAGATCAACGCAGCCTGGTTGCACATTGCACAGGTGGACACAAGCAGGGATGTCGTCAGGAGGACCAGGCTGCAGTGGCGCAAACCTTTCAATGATCTCAGTAGATCATGAAACGTTACTGCAAAGCCACACTCAACCTCATCCTGCTGTGCCACTCATCACATCCCCATCACTCTGCCTTCCCTACCCTACTCCTGCACATCCTTACTCACATCAACTTACCCTGCACCTCCACCCATCCCGCTCTATCTGCATTATCACTTCCCCATCTCACTAGCCACAACACACACTCATCTTCATCCTAGTCCAGTCATATCAACTAACAATGCTCAAGGGTAGGCACTTGGGTGTTTTAGCCAATGTTCATGTGAAATTTCTGTTAATGTGGGTCAAACATTGGAATCTTTATTTTCAACACTTTGTGTTTTGGACAGATTTGTGTGCACCTTTGGAAGTGGCTTAGTGAGTTGCAGTGAATGGTGAGACATAACGGTATCCACCGCAATGGTGATGAGTGTGAAAGGAAAGGCTTGGGCATTGTAGGGATGCTTTGTGGTGATGGCACATCATGTGGCAGCCAGGGTGTACAGCATCAAGTGAAGTAAATCTGGCTATGGTGAGGCCATTCCTGGCATCCCAGGCAGCAATGTGGTCGGGTGCTGATGCCCTGTGTCCTGTGCAGCATCAGTTGATTGCGGAGAAGGTTGGTGTTGTTGTTGGTGCTGCTGGTGTGCCTGGTGCTGATGGTGTTGGGGCTAATCATGGTGGGATTCTGAGGACCATGGTAAGATAGTTTCAAGGGTACTGATGCTGATGTAATAGATGGCAGGTGAGGTTGAGATGACAGAAACGATCTGTCAGTGGTGAGAGAGGTTGTTCCAATGAGGTGACACTGGATGGAGAGTTTACTCCAAATACTTGCAACCTGCATAAAGCTCAATCTGTCTTCCAAATGCAGAAAGCAACAGCTTCTGAGCTTGGAAAGTGAACAGCTGTGAGATGGGAGCTTTTATACCACATTTGTACCTGTCAACTAAAGAGATAATTTTATGGTGACACAACTCCTGACCTCCTTACCTGACGTGATCACTGAGCAGCATGGAACCCATGGGCGACCTTGTAAAATATTAAGGTGATTCTCAAAATTCTCTTTAACAGGCTGTTAACAAGCTCTTAATCACCTAAATTGCCTGCCCCGCTGTTTGGTGTCAGGTCTGTTCAGCGCTGACAGACCCGACATCTGGGAAACTAGCGTGGCAGTGGGTTGACAGCGGGTTCCCTACCCGCTGTCAAAAATATATATTTTCCCACCTAACACGCCACCAAATGTGCCCGCAGACCCCCCCAAAAATTCCCCCCTTGATTTCCAATTTGTTCATTGATTAATTGGGATATTGCCACTCTCTAGTAGTTGGAAGTCTTGACTAACTGTCGGTGATAAGTGAAGATGCACTAATTACATAAATCAGCATCAATGTCATATTAATAAATATTGTATATGCTCGGTGTCCATTTTTTTTGTCTGATTACGCTTTTGAGAAGCACCTTGGGATGTTTTACTATGTTGAAGGTGCTATATGAATGCAAGTTGTTTGATATAGTTAATATTGTAAAACTGCTTGAACTGCCCTTATGCCCAGCACTTTGAATATCCGGGTCCAAATGTCCACACAGGGGTAAGAAAGTGTATAAAGAAGGTCGACAGGGTGATTCCAGTGTTTAGATAATTGGAGAAGCTCAGAAGCATTTGTTTACTCTGGCAGAAAAGACAAGTTGGGGGAGCACGATTGGAGAATTTAGACATTGGATAAAGTGCAAATTGGGAAGAACTTCATTTAAAGAAAAATCTAATTTTATGATGAGTTAAAATTGCATTATACAATTTATAATGTAAGGATCCTGAGGGAATCTGGAGTTGTGACTCTTCCCACCTCAGGGGAAAGGGAGGGAGAAGTTGGGTATATAAGAAAAAGTGCAGAAGGTTCTTAGGGAAAGAGAGAATGGGCGGGGTGAAAGGCTGTTGTGTTACTGATCTATATTACAGCCCTGTCTATTACAAAACACACTAGAATAGGCTTTCTGTACCAGCTGGGTGTAAAGTATCATATGGGTGGAGTGCAGAGAGGAAAACCTGTAACGGAGTCTGCCTTGGAAGGAAAATGGAGTGGGCTCCACTATGAACATGCAATCTTCCCTGCCCAAGTTTGCTCTCTGCCCTCCACCCAAGCAGTAAGTTATATGAGAATGTGGAACGAGTTGCCACATGGAATGGCTGAAGCAGATAGCACTGATATACTTAAGTGTCAGCTGTGGCTCAGTGGGTAGCACACTCGCCTCTGAGTCAAAAGGTTGTGGGTTCCAGGGACTTGTGCACATAAAGCTAGGCTGACACTCCAGTGCAGTACTGAGGGAGTGCTGCACTGTTAGAGGTGTCATCTTTCGGATGAGACATTAAACCGAGGCCCTGTGGATGAAAAAGATCCCATGGCACTATTTCGAAGAAGAGTAGGGGAGTTATCCCTGGTGTCCTAGCCAATATTTCTCCCTCAACCAACAGAACAAAAACAGATTATCTGGTAATTTTCACATTGCAGTTTGTGGGGCCTTGCTGTGTGCAAATTGCTGCTGCGTTTCCCACATTACAACAGTGACTCCACTTCAAAAGTACTTTATTGGCTATAAAGCGCTTTGAGACATCTGGTGGTCGTGAAAGGCGCTATATAAATGCAAGTCTTTCTTTTTTCTTTTAAGGGAAAGCTTGATGCATACAGGAGGAAGAAGGGAATAGAGGGATACAAGAGCAAAGTGGGAAGAGGTCATTAGAGTGGGAAGAGTATGGTGTGTGGTATAAACACCGGCAGAGACCAGTTGGGTCGAATGGCCTGTTTCTGTGCTATAGGTAATAGTCTTTTCAAATGCTTGTAGTATTCGGGATCTAATTACAAACGGTGAAGTGAGCCAACTGCCAATACACAAACTCATCGTCCGTGTCTTGGGCTGCCGACCTGTCAGTTTTAGGAGGGCCATCACCGGGGTAGATTGACGCTCTGGGCAGAACTGTAGCTTTACGAGCACATTTCCCACATGGGCAGATGAAAAGTGAACGCGAGTGATCCTCCACTCTGTACACTGGAGAGAAAGCACACACTCATTCACACACACACACACATACAAACTCACACACACATTTCTGGGCCGATTCATTAACAAGGGTGGGACATGACTACAGATCTGGATGGTAAACATTTGAACAGCCAGCAACCAAATAGAATTTAGAACAAGCCTAAAATAAACGGCGCCACTGTTCGGTTGTTCAATACAAGCCACAGACAGGGCTCACCGGAAGATACATTCCCAACATGTAGTTAATTAACAGCATAATGTCACTGCATTTTTCCACCAACCATTTGGTTGCAAGTAGTTGTAACTTTAGTGCACAAATGGGAGCTGTAACAGCAGCAGCAGTCAGGGGTACATGGGGAAACCTCTGGAGTATTAAACACACAGTTAAGCTGTATGTACGTTTCATTCATAAATAGCACGGGGTGATGGATTAAACGTGCAATGCGGCGAAGTTCCGCGACCCAGGCTGACACATCTCCTGCCAGCTTGGTGTGCCGCAGCAATCGTTTCATTTCACAGCCTGTGTGTGTTTGTATAATAATTGTTTTGTTTGATGTTTCATGTGATGAACATCCCATCTGGCAGAGCTGAGACTGCAATGGGGCGACGGGGGGACAGCGATGGCCGAGGAGGGGGGAAGGGAGGGAGTATTTCTTACAATCGTGAATGAAGAGAATGTGAGACCCCCAGAGACTGAAGCGACCAACTGTGAGAGCCGCTGTTCGTGCATCTGCCATTCAGCTCAGCCGCGCAAACAATGCTGCAGTCCCAACACAACGCATCCATCCCCAGATAACATACCGCACAACTCCTCACATCCACACCTGACATCTTCCCGTGCACTTTTGTCCTCCACGAGCTGTATTCCGCAGAAAAGGATGACACTAAAGTCCTAACGCGGGTCCTGTGCCTGTCCACAGTACACGTTGGATGCCAACACCGAGCCCTCGCTACCCCTTGCCGTTTGGTTTCTCATTTTCTCCCAACAGATTAAAAGAAAACGATTGCGGTTTAGGTGTAATAGCACATGGGAAAGGAAATTCATGAACACCGTTGTTCCTAACTTGGCCGGCGATAGGGTCCCTTACACAATCTTACTTTACAATAAAATCAGACTATGGGATTAGAACAATCGGCAAGCAGAGAAATATATGAAGCGAAAGTAAGAGCAAGTTCCAATGAAGATGCAGCAATTATCGATGTGAACACTTTTATAGAATGTTACAATTCTAACAATATCACCAGTAACATTAGCATTAAATCATTGGATATTGTCACCAATAAATACTATTACCAATGATTACTATTACCAATGATTACTATTACCAATAAATACTATTACCAATGATTACTATTACTATTATCTGTAATTACTATTACCAATAAATTCTGATATTAGCAGCAGGCACCAATGTTACCTGTAAGTACTAATATTACCAATGAACACATTATTAGTAGTAATTACTAATATTACTGGTAACTATTATGGATAAATACCATCAGTAAACACTAATATTACATCGAGTATTGCAGATGTAGGTCTAGTGCCAACACACACTAATACCAAATGGGATGTGGCGACTCGCGAGTACTATAATGTCAATTTCTAAAATTCTAATGTCAAATATCGCAACTCGAAAAAATATTACTTTAGGACCGTGCTGTCCTTTAACAAAAGATTGAGCAATTTCAGGTCAATTTCCTCCATTCAAATGCAGCCGAGTAGTGGATCCTACCAAACGGGGGGTGAATCGACGACAACGCGGGACGAATGGTTGAAGTTGTCCACTTGCAGGTGAATGAATGGGGAACTGGTTGGTGCCCTTACCCTTGAGGAAGTAGATCTGAGTTGGGTAGGAAGCTCCCAGCAGTGCGTTCAGCACCGTGTTGACGGTGCTGTCGTGTCTGACCAGGTCGAATCGTTGGCTCCTCTCGTCGTACAGGACGAGGGCGGAGTAGAAGCCAGCTTGAAGCCGGCTGCGGGGCTCCTCGGCCGGGATGATGTGCTGCAGACTGACGGAGCCTTTGGCTCTGCGTTTGACGATAGTGTTGCAGCGGACGTTGAGCGAGCCGTTGATGTGACAGGCACTGTAAGCCAGGAACGATCTGCAGTCCAAGATCAGGCATTTGCGCCCCTCCTGCCTCACGAACCGCTTCACCTGGCTGCACTCAACATCCGACACTTCCATCCTCACTAGAACCCCGCGATCCGCATCTGGCTGCTGGCTTTGGTTTGTAAAGAAATAAAACACAACCAGCGCCCGTATCACGGACTCCAGCACTGTTGTGAATTCCCAGGAGAGCGCTGGCCACTCCTTCCCCTTTTATGCACTCATCTTATGAATGAAGCACGGCTCCACCGCCATGTATGGACAATGACGTCTTCATCACGGGGTAGCTTCATACTGGGGGCAGGGTCAACTGTTACTCTAACACAGCTCTGTATAAACACTGAGATACACTCAGGTAACTGGTACATAGAGATATACACACACACATACACACTCAGAGATATGTGGCAGAAGGGTCGGTAACCAGAGGACACAGATTTATGGTATTTGGCAAAAGAACCAAAGTCAAGAGGAGAATTTTTCTTACACAGCTAGTGGTTATGATCTAGAATGCATTGCCTGAAAGGGTGGTGTAAGCAGATTCAATAATAACTTTCAAAAGGGAATTGGATAAATACTTGAAGGGGAAACATTTGCAGGGCGGTGGGGAAAGGGCAGTGGAATGGGACTAATTGATTAATTCGACCAAAGAGCCAGCACAGCCAGCCGAGTGGCCTCCTCCTGTGCTGTATCATTCTATGATCTTATGATTCTATGATATACACACAAAGAGGTGTACACAGAGAGGTACACACTCAGAGGAAAACATAGAGATAACAAGTAACATTCACACCACATAAGTGCCAGACAATGACCATCTCCAACAAGAGAGAGTATAGCCACCGTCCCTTGACCAGAAACTTAACTGGACTAGCCACATAAATACTGTGGCTACAAGAGCAGGTCAGAGGCTGAGTATACTGCGGTGAGTGACTCACCTCCTGATCAATGTTCTCTCTAAATTTTTTTGGGCAGCACGACCCCTTTAACAGGCTGCGCAGCCCATTCAAAAATCCATGCATGCGCAGTTTTTGCATTTAAAAGCTGGTGAGCCAGCTGTGCAGGAGCTCCAGACCACTGCATGGCCACGTGGCCACGCAACTTAAAGGGAATATTGCTCCTGACTCCCCAAAGCCTTTCTACCATCTACAAGGCACAAGTAAGGAGTGTGATGGAATACTCTACACTTGCCTGGATGAGTGCAGCGCCAACAACACTCAAGAAGCTCGACACCACCCAGGACAAAGCAGCCTGCTTGATTGGCACCCCATCCACCACCTTAACAAACATTCACTCCCCCCACCACCGGCGCACCGTGGCTGCAGTGTGTACCATCTACAAGATGCACTGCAGCAACTCGCCAAGCCTTCTTCGGCAGCACCTCACAAACCTGTGACCTCTACCACCTAGAAGGACAAGGGCAGCAGGCGCATGGGAACATCATCACCTGCAAGTTCCCCTCCAAGTCACACACCATTTTGACTTGGAGATATATCGGCGTTCCTTCATTGTCGCTGGCTCCAAATCCTGGAACTCCCTCCCTAACAGCATTGTGGGAGTACCTTCACCTCATCGACTGCAGTAGTTCAAGAAGGCGGCTCACCATCACCTTCTCAAGGGCAATTAGAAATGGGCAATAAATGCTGGCCTTGCCAGCCATGCCCACATCCCATGAACAAATAAAAAAAGATATATGCACAGATATATAGACTCAGGTATATATGTACACACAGAGGTACACACATAGAGATGTACAGAATGATACACATAGAGCGGCACACACTCCAGAGATATACACACAACAAATTATATTTATATAGCACGTTTAACATGGTAAAATGTCCCAATGTGCTTAACAGGAATGTTATCAAAGAGAATCTGACACCGAACCACAGAAGGAGATATCAGGACAGATGACAAAAAAGCTTGGTCAAAGAGGTAGGTTTTAAGGAGTGTCTTAAAGGAGGAAAGGGAGGTAGAGAGGTGGAGAGGTTTAGGGAGGGAATTCCAGAGCTTAGGGCCTAAACAGCTGAAAGCATGACCGCCGATGCTGGAGCGATTAAAATCGAGGATGCTCAAGAGGCCAGAATACACACTCAGAGATATACGCACAGAGACATACAAAGATATACATTCAGGTATTTACACACACAGAGGTTTGCGCAAAAATATACACAGTGATAACCACTCAGATATATACAGAGACACACAGTCAGAGGTATACATACACAGATATACACATAGAAAGATACACACAACTAAGTACATACAGAGATATATACTGACAAATATATACATACACACAGATGGAGGCACACATACAGCTATAGACACAAACACACACATATAGGGATACACACACACATTTAGGGATACAAACACACACATATAGGGATACACACAGATTCACATATAGGTAGAGGAAGAGATACACATACACAGATAGACAAGCATAAACATGGAGATAGATTCACCGATAGGATGTAAACAATCACGGTTATAAACTCACTTATAGACATGCAACCACGCAACCTTACACCCCAGATGTAGCCTGGGGCAACTGGCGAAGCCAGAAAGATGAGGTATTCTCAAGGTACGGTCCTTTTATCATTTACTACCGATCATTGCTGGGGGGTTTTGCACGGTGCGTAGTTCTTTTTGGGGCAGGAGAGCCTCGTACGGTTACATTCTGCGGGATCAGTTAGTAGTTCCCATGGGATCTGACTGAATAAGTAACTGTTCTGAACTGCACCTCCCCCCTCCTTTATATCTGTGCGAATTCTGACAAAACGTCATCACCAAGTGTCCTAGATTCCGTTCACACATCCCCCCTGCCGTTTGCTATAGTTTTGGTCTTTACAAAGACTGGCTCCGACCCTCGGGCTTCATTGCCTGAAATGGTCTGAGCTCCAGGTAGCAGCAAGTCACTCCTGCTGATTTTTAACCCCTTCTCTTTGTGTGTGCTCACAGCAGCGTGATATCGCCAAGATTTAAAAGAAACACACAAAGCATTCCAAGTGGATGCAATACAATGTGTGGGGTGAGGCATGAATACTGGACACTGAGGCTGCATTCACACTGGAACTGCAGCACTGGTACAATGTGTGTGGGATAGTGCAGCTATAGTGCAAAGAGAGTCTAAATCCCCCCTCAGGGCACGACCTGACTAGCAAAGAAAGACTTGCATTTATATAGCGCCTTTGAGGGCCTTGAGATGTTGCAAAGCGCTTCGCAGCCAATGAAATACTTTTGATGGGGTAGTGTTAGATCCGTGTGTTAATGGAGACACGGAATGCAGGAGTTGATTTAACAAGTGTTTACTGAACAAAGTCTGGAGGTGAACTAACAACACAAGACGCTACACAGGCTTATATACCCGAGTGGTCACTACTGGTACTACAGTATACAAGGGCTTCAAAAACATAGTTCCTCTTAAAGGTACATACACTACAGGTAGTTACTGTTGTAATGCAGGAAACGCGGCAGCCAATTTGTGCACAGCAAGATCCCACAAACAGCCGTGTGATAATGACCAGATAATCTGTTTTTAGTGATGTTGATTGAGGGATAAATAATGGCCAGGACATGGGGAGAACTCCCCTGCTTTTCTTCAAATAATGCCATGGGATCATTTACATCCACCTGAGAGATCAGACGGGGCCTCGGTTTAACGTCTCATCCGAAAAACAGCACCTTCGACAGTGCAGCACTCCCTCAGTGCTGTACTGGAGTGTCAGCCTAGATTATGAGCTCAAGGGGTAAAAATTCAGTTGTTTGCGCCTCCCGTTAGCACCTTAAGAGGGTGCCAATTGAGGCGCAAAGCAACTAGAGGCCGGGTGCGGCGGTGTTTGTGCCGCTCGCGAAATTAACTAGACATTTTGCGGCGGTGCTAAACACTACCGCCATGATCTCTTGCACCGGCAGATTGTGACATCAGTCGAGTGCGCAGCGCCCCGTTAGCGCCCCGGACCGGATATTGACTGGCGCCCCCTGCCTTACCGCCTGCCACTAGCAACGACAGGTTGAGGGGAGCATTATGCTGTCAAATACTGTGGAGGAGGAATTCCTGGAGTGTTTACGGGATGGTTTCCTGGACCAATATGTCGAGGAACCAACTAGAGATCAGGCCATCTTAGACTGGGTATTATGTAACAAGAAAGGATTAATTAGCAATCTTGTTGTACGAGGCCCCTTGGGTCGGAGCGATCATAATATGATTGAATTCTTCATTAAGATGGAGAATGAAGTAGTTGACTCAGAGACAAGGGTCCTCAATTTAAATAAAGGAAACTACGATGGTCTGAGGAGCGAGTTGGGTAGGATTGATTGGGGAATGGCACTCAAAGGGTTGACGGTGGATAGGCAATGGCAAACATTCAAAGACCGAATGGATGAGCTACAAAATTTGTTCATCCCAGTTTGGCATAAAAATTAAACAAAAAAGGTGACTCAACTGTGGCTAACAAGGAAAATTAGGGATAGCATAAGATCCAAGGAGAGGACATATAAATTGGCCAGAAAATGCAATAATCCTGAAGATTGGGAGCAGTTTAGGAGTCAACAAAGGAGGACAAAGGGATTAATTAAGAAAGGGAAAATAGAATATGAGAGTAAGCTAGCAAGGAACATAAAAACTGACTGTAAAAGCTTTTATAGATATGTGAAGAGAAAAAGATTGGTGAAGTCAAGCGTAGGTCCCTTGCAGTCAGAATCAGGGGAATTTATAATGGGAAACAAGGAAATGGCAGACCAACTAAATACATACTTTGGTTCTGTCTTCACAAAGGAGGATACAAATAACCTCCCAGAGATGCCGGGGAACATAGGGTCTGATGAAAGGGAGGAACTGAAAGAAATCAGTATTTGTAGGGAAATGGTGTTAGGAAAATTGATGGGACTGAAGGCCGATAAATCCCCAGGGCCTGATGGTCTACATCCCAGTGTACTTAAGGAAGTGGCCCTAGAGATAGTAGATGCATTGCTGGTCATCTTCCAGAACTTGATAGACTCTGGAACAGTACCCATGGATTGGAGGGTAGCTAATGTTACCCCACTATTCAAAAAAGGTGGTAGAGAAAAAGCGGGGAATTATAGACCGGTAAGCCTGACATTGGTAGTGGGGAAAATGCTAGAGTCTATTATAAAAGATGTAATAGCAGAGCACTTGAAAAGCAGTGACAGGATCGGACAAAGTCAACATGGATTTACAAAAGGTAAATCATGCTTGACTAATCGACTGGAATTTTTTGAGGATGTAACTGGTAAAATAGATAAGGGAGAACCAGTGGATGTGGTGTATTTGGACTTTCAGAAGGCTTTCGATAAGGTCCCACATAAGAGATTAGCATGCAAAATTAAGGCACATGGGATTGGGGGCAAGGTATTGACTTGGATAGAGAACTGGTTGGCGGACAGAAAGCAAAGAGTTGGAATAAACGGGTCGTTTTCCGAGTGGCAGGCAGTGACTAGTGGGGTACCGCAAGGATTGGTCCTAGGACCCCAGCTTTTCACAATATATATTAATGATCTGGACGAGGGAATTGGATGTAATATCTCCAAATTTGCAGACGACACAAAGCTCGGTGGGAGGGTAAGCTGTGAGGAGGATGTCGTGAAACTCCAGTACGATTTGGACAGGTTGGGTGATTGGGCAGAAACATGGCAAATGCACGATAATGTGGATAAATGTGAGGTTATCCACTTTGGTGGCAAAAACAGGAAGGCAGATTATTATTTGAATGGCAATAGATTGGGAGAAGGGGAAGTGCAAAGAGACCTGGGTGTTCTTGTGCACCAGTCGCTGAAGGTAAGCATGCAGGTGCAGCAGGCAGTTAAGAAGGCAAATGGTATGTTGGCCTTCGTAGCAAGAGGGTTCGAGTACAAGAACAAGGATGTCTTGCTGCAGTTGTACAGGGCCTTGGTGAGACCGCACCTTGAGTATTGTGTGCAGTTTTGGTCACCTTACCTGAGGAAGGACGTTCTTGCCATGGAGGGAGTGCAGCGAAGATTCACCAGGCTGATACCTGGGATGGCAGGAATGACGTATGAGGAGAGATTGTGTCAATTGGGCTTATACTCACTGGAGTTTAGAAGATTGAGAGGGGATCTCATCGAAACGTATAAAATTCTGTCAGGTCTGGACAGACTAGATGCAGGAAGGATGTTTCTGATGGCCGGGGAGTCCAGAACCAGGGGTCATAGTCTAAGGATAAGGGGTAAGCCATTTAGGACTGAAATGAGGAGGAATTTCTTCACCCAGAGAGTGGTGAACCTGTGGAATTCTCTGCCACAGAGGGCGGTGGAGGCTAGTTCATTAAATATATTCAAGAAGGAGTTGGATATATTTCTTGAGGCTAAAGGGATCAAGGGATATGGGGAGAAGGCAGGGACAGGGTACTGAATTTGGATGATCAGCCATGATCTCATTGAATGGCGGAGCAGGCTCGAAGGGCCGAATGGCCTACTCCTGCTCCTATCTTCTATGTTTCTATGTTTCTATATATTGGTTGAGGGATAAATTTGAACTATCTTCAAATAGTGCCATTGGATCTTTGATGTCCACCTTTTACTTCTGCAGCACCTCTCCCTCATGTGACCACTATCACCAAGAAGGCCAGAGTAATATTATGGGAACACCATCATCTCGAAGCTCAACTCCAAGCCAAACACCATCCTGACCTTGATATATGTTAATGGGACTGGGTCAATATCGTGGAATTCCCTATTTAACACCATTGTGTGATGAAACACCATCACCACAAGGATTCAAGGAGAAGGCCGACCGTCACCTTCTCAGGGCAATTGGAGATAGGCAATAAGTGGGGCATTGCCATCATCACCCACTTCCCTAGAGAGCCGACAGGGCATCAGTTTAACCTCTCATCCAAAAGACGCCACCTCCAACAGTGCAGCACTCCCTCAGTCTAGATTATATGCTGAAGTATCTTGAGTACAGCTTGAACTCAGGATCTTCTGACTCAGACGACCTTTGCTTCTATAAAGCCTACATTGACTGGATAGGGCACATGGACTTTGAACTCGCAACATGAAAATATTAACAAGCAAATACTGAGCACAGTCGTGTAAAATTCCTCTGAGAGTGTTAGTCTGCTTAGGGGCAAATGTTGAAATAGCCGATAAATGGCCTTTCACACAAATTCACCGCTCAGACACTCGAACACAAAGCCTCATTCACAGCTTCATGACCTCAAGGATTGATTGACCTAGAAATTTAACCATGCAGCGCCCATTTTTCGCACACTAAATGAGCACCTAAGCCTCTAATAGGGCAGGAAGGAAGCGCGCCTGCATTACGAGCCAGAAGTGCGCTGCCACCATATTGGTACAGGCAAATAAAAAGGTATCCAGGGCCCATGCCTGAAACAGGCGATAGGCCCTATGCATATTCAAATAAGGGACCTAACAGCTGTTTGAGGGCCCCTTTGCAATATTGGTACCAGTGCGGCTGCATTGAGGAAAACCAGGTCTATAGGCGGCCTAAAAGACAGTACTTAAAGGGACCGCTGCAGACTGCAACAAACAAGGTAAGTATTTAAAATATCCTTAGCTGCGTGTGGAAACTGAAGGCTCCAGCTACTACTATCCCCTTCCATTCACAGCCACCGCCCCATCACCGTCACCCCTCCATCGCATCCACGCCCGCCATCACAGCCACACCACATCACCGCCACCTCCATCGCCAACAACCCCCATCGACATTGTTCCCATCAACATCGCCCCTCCATCACTATTCCCCCATCGCCATTCCCCCCACCATCACCACCCCCCGATCGCCATCACCCCCCCCTTCCTTGCCCAGTTCCACTGCCTCAAATTGATTTCAACATTCTCATCCTCATCTTCATTTTCAAATGCCCCTGATCTCCCCATCCTATTTGAGTAATCTTCTCCAGCCATATGTCTCTGGCTGCACCCCATGTTCATCTCCAGACTCCAGGTGGCTGTTCATTCCCCATCCTCTACACTTCACAATTGCAGACTGATCATTACCCTGCTGCCCTTGAAGCTCTCTTCCAAACCATTTCGCCTTATTGCCTCTCGCTCTACATTCAACAACCTCCTAAAGCTTATCTGTTCAACCAGCTCCCTCTTTAAGCCAAGTCCACCCTTCTCAGGTGTCAGCCTTGGCTTAGTAGCAATGAGTCAAAAGGTAGTGGGTTAAAGTCCCACACCAGAGACTTGGGGGGAAAAATTTGGTATCGCCCCGTTTGGGGCGCCGTTATCGGCCATGCGCAAAGTACAGCGCCTGGCGCTAATTATCGCCTCCGACATCAAACTTGGCTTTTATCGCCCCTGGAGGTGATTGGAGCACTAAATCAGGCACTTCACACCTGTCTTAAGGCGCAAGCGCCGAGGAGTGAGGCGCTACCGAGGAGTGCTGGCGAAGCAAGGAAGGGCAAATCAGAATAAACCTGCAAAGTGCTGCTCAGTACTCAAAACTCCTTCACACAGCGTTGAATCTCTCCAGAAGTCTCTCTCTCTCTCAGACTGCATGGTGCAAAAATGTCACCGACAAAAAAAGACAGGAAGCGGTCGCCTTTAAATAGCGCTCCCCTAGTCCCTTTCATAGAAACATAGAAACATAGAAGATAGGAGCAGGAGTAGGCCATTTGGCCCTTCGAGCCTGCTCCGCCATTCAATGAGATCATGGCTGATCATCCAAATTCAGTACCCTGTCCCTGCCTTCTCCCCATATCCCTTGATCCCTTTAGCGTCAAGAAATATATCCAACTCTTTCTTGAATATATTTAATGAACTGGCCTCCACCGCCCTCTGTGGTAGAGAATTCCACAGGTTCACCACTCTCTGGGTGAAGAAATTCCTCCTCATTTCAGTCCTAAATGGCTTACCCCTTATCCTTAGACTATGACCCCTGGTTCTGGACTCCCCGGCCATCAGAAACATTCTTCCTGCATCTAGTCTGTCCAGGCCTGACAGAATGTTATAGGTTTCGATGAGATCCCCTCTCAATCTTCTAAACTCCAGTGAGTATAAGCCCAATCGACACAATCTCTCCTCATACGTCATTCCTGCCATCCCAGGTACCAGCCTGGTGAATCTTCGCAGCACTCCCTCCATGGCAAGAACGTCCTTCCTCAGGTAAGGTGACCAAAACTGCACACAATACTCAAGGTGCAGCCTCACCAAGGCCCTGTACAACTGTAGCAAGACATCCTTGTTCCTGTACTCGAACCCTCTTGCTACGAAGGCCAACATACCATTTGCCTTCTTAACCGCCTGCTGCACCTGCATGCTTACCTTCAGCGACTGGTGCACAATAACACCCAGGTCTCTTTGCACTTCCCCTTCTCCCAATCTATTGCCATTCAAATAATAATCTGCCTTCCTGTTTTTGCCACCAAAGTGGATAACCTCACATTTATCCATATTATAGTGCATTTGCCATGTTTCTGCCCAATCACCCAACCTGTCCAAATCGTACTGGAGTTTCACGACATCCTCCTCACAGCTTACTCTCCCACCCAGCTTTGTGTCGTCTGCAAATTTGGAGATATTACATCCAATTCCCTCGTCCAGATCATTAATATATATTGTGAACAGCTGAGGTCCTAGGACCGATCCTTGCGGTACCCCACTAGTCACTGCCTGCCACTCGGAAAACGACCCGTTTATTCCAACTCTTTGCTTTCTGTCCGCCAACCAGTTCTCTATCCAAGTCAATACCTTGTCCCCAATCCCATGTGCCTGAATTTTGCACGCTAATCTCTTATGTGTTGACTTTGTCCGATCCTGTCACTGCTTTCCAAGTGCTCTGCTATTACATCTTTTACTATTAAAAACAAATGAACTGGTCATTGATCTCACGTCTATTTGTGTGACCTTGCTGTGCAAATATTGGCTGCCATGCTTCCCTACAAAGTGACTGTACTTCAAAAACAATTCCTTTGTGGTATTGTGGGGAAATGAAAGATGCTATATAACAGCCAGGGGCAAACACTGCTAACGAACCAGTATCTAACAATCCATTCTATTCGGCATGTATACGTACCAAAGTAGATTTCTACGTAATAAATGCACTCAGTTTAAGAAAGAAAAGACCACTGTTCTGTCGCAAAATAATAAAGTGGAGAAGTTTGCATCAATAAGACGATGGGATCATAACTTAATCAGTGAAACTCAAAGATGCCAGAGGGAAGAGGCAGTAATACACTGTTACTTATACCATTATACCCAGTAATAACCATGTCCTATATCATTATTCCCAGTAATACCACGTGTCCTATATCATTATTCCCAGCAATATCCGTGTTGTATATCATTATTCCCAGGAATAGCCCGTGTTCTATATCATTAATCCCAGGAATATCCATGTGCTATATCATTATTCCTAGTAATATCCATGTCCTACATCCTTATTCCCAGTAATAACCATGTCCGATATTATTATTCCTAGTAATACCCCATGTCCTATATCATTATTCCAAGGAAAAACTGTGGGCTATATCATTATTCCCAGTAATATCCCGTGTCCTATATTATTATTCCCAGTAATATCAATGTCCTATATCAGTATTCCCAGTAATATCTGTTCTATATCATTATTCCCAGTAATATCCTGTGCCCTATATCATTATTTCCAGTAATATCCATGTCCTATATCATCATTCCCAGTAATATCCATGTCCTATATCATTATTTCCAGTAATATCACATGTCCTATATCATTATTCCCAGAAATATCCCGTGGCCTACATCATTATTCGCAGTATTACCACGTGTCCTATATCATTATTCCCGGTAATATCCCATGGCCTACATCATTATTCACAGTATTACCACGTGTCCTATATCATTATTCCCAGTAATTTCCATGCCTTTATCATTATTCCCAGTAATATCTGTGTCCTATATCCTTATTCCCAGTCATATCTTGTGTCCTATATCATTCCCAGTGATATCCGTGTCCTTTATCATTATTCCCAGTAATATCCGTGCCTATTTCACTATTCACAGCACTATCCCGTGTCCTATATGATTATTCCCAGTAATACAACATGTCCTATATTATCATTCCCAGTAAAATCCCATGTCCCATAATATTATTCCCAGTAATATCCATGTCCACTCTCATTTTTCGCAGTAATATCTGTATCCTATATCATTATTCCCTGTAATATCTGTGCCCTATCTCATTATTCCCAGTAATACCCCATGTCTAGAACCAGGGGCTGGGGAGTCTAGAACCAGGGCTCACAGCCTCAGGGTAAAGGGTAGGCCATTCAGGACTGAGATGAGAAGAAATTTCTTTACACAGAGGGTGGTGAATCTTTGGAATTCTCTACCCCAGAGGGCTGTGGAGGCTCATTCATTGGGTATATTCAAAACAGAAGTCGATAGATTTCTGACTAGTAAGGGCATCAAGTAATATAGCGATAGGGCTGGTGAATGGAGTTGAGACAGAGGATCAGCCATGATCTCATTGAATGGCAGAGCAGGCTCGAAGGGCCGAATGGCCTACTCCTGCTCTTATTTCTTATGTTCTTATGTTCTAATATCCCGTGTCGTATATCATTATTCCCAGTAATACCCGTGTCCTATATCATTATTCCTGTAATATCCCATGTCAGATATCATTACTCCCAGTAATATACCGTATCCTATATAATTTTTCCCAGTTATATCCCGTGTCCAATATCATTATTCTCAGTAATATCCATGTCCTATATCATTACTCCCAGTAATAGCCTTGACCTATATCATTTTTCCCAGTAATATCCATGTCCCGTATCATTATTCCCAGTAATAACCCGTGTCCTATATCATTATTCCCAGTAATATCCTGTGTCCTATATCATTATTCCCAGTAATACCCATGTCCTGTATCATTATTCCCTGTAATAGCCATGTCCTATATCGTTACTCCCAGTAATAACACGTGCCCTATATCATTATTCCCAGTAATAGCTCATGTCCCATATCATTATTCCCAGTAATATCCATGTCCCGTATCATTATTCCATGTAATATCCCGTGTCCCATATTATTACTCCCAGTAATACCTGTGTCCTATATAATTATTCTCAATAATACCCTGTGTCCTATATTATCATTCCCAGTAAAATCCCGTGTCCCATGTTATTATTCCCAGTAATAGCCGTGTCCACTATCATTATTCCCAGTAATATCCATGTCCTATATCACTATTCCAAGTAATATCTCTGTGCTATGTCATTATTCCCAGTAATATCCTGTGTCCTATATCATTATTCCTGGTAATATCCCGTGCCCCATATCATTATTCCCAGTAATATCCACGTCCTGTATCATTATTCCAAGTAATATCCTGTGTCGCATATCATTGTTCCCAGTAATATCCTTGTCCCGTATCATTATTCCCAGTAATAACCTGTGTCCTATCTCATTATTCCCAGTAATATCCGTGTCCCATATCATTATTGCCAGTAATATCCATGTCCTATATCATTATTCCCAGTAATATCCCATGTCCTATATCATTATTCCCAGTAATATCCATGTCATATATCATTACTCCCAGTAAAATCCCATGTCCTATATCATTATTCACAGTAATATCCATGTCCTGTATCATTATTCCCAGTAATATCCATGGCCTATATCATTATTCCCAGTAATATCCATGTCCCATATCATTATTCACAAAAATATCCAATGTCCCATATAATTTTTCCCAATAAAACCCCTTCTCCTCTATCATTATTCCCAGAAATTACCGTGGGCTATTTCATTATTCATATTGTTATCTGTGCCCTACACCATTATTCCCAGTAATATAACGTGTCCTATAACATTATTCCCAGTAATATCTGTGCCCTTTATCTTATTTCCCAGTAATATCCTGTATCCTATATCATTAATCCCAGTAACATTCGTGTCCTGTATCATTATTCTCAGTAATATCCATGTCCTGTATAATTATTCCCAGTAATATCTCATGTCCCATATCATTATTCCCAGTAATATCCTGTGTCCTATATTATTACTCCCAATAACACCCGTGCCCTATATGATTATTCCCAATAATACCCCATGTCATATATTATCATTCCCAGTAATATAACGTGTCCTATAACATTATTCCCAGTAATATCTGTGCCCTTTATCTTATTTCCCAGTAATATCCTGTATCCTATATTATTACTCCCAATAACACCCATGTCCTATATGATTATTCCCAATAATACCCCGTGTCATATATTATAATTCCCAGTAAAATTCCATGACCTATATCATTATTCCCAGTAATATCACTGTGCTGTCGTTATTCCCAGTAATATCCCATGTCCTATATCATTATTCACAGTAATATCCCATGCCCCATATCATTACTCCCAGTAATATCCGTGTCCCGTATCATTACTCCCAGTAATAACCCGTGTCCTATCTCATTATTCTCAGTAATATCCCATGCCCCATATCATTATTCCAAGTACTAACCCATGTCCCATATCTTTATTCCCAGTAATATCCATGTCCCGTATCATTCCCAGTAATAACCCGTGTCCTATCTCATTATTCCCAGTAATATCAGGTGCTCCATATCATTATTCCCTGTAATATCCCATGCCCTCTATCATTATTCCCAATACTATCCCATGCCCCATATAATTATTCTCAGTAATATCTGTGCCCTACATCATTATTCCCAATAATATCCGTGTCCTATATCATTATTCCCAGTAATACCCATGTCCTATATAATTATTCCCAGTAATATCTGTGTCCTGTATCATTATTCTCGGGAATAGTCATGTACTGCATAATTATTCCCAGTAATATCCCATGTCCTATCTCATTTTTCCCAGTAATATCCTGTTCTCTATCAATATTCCCAATAAGATCCATGTCCTATATCATTATTCCCAGTAATATCCATGTCATATACCTTTACTCCCAGTAAAATCCCATGTCCAATATAATTTTTCCTAGTAATACCCTGTATCCTATATCATTATTCTCAGTAATATCCATGGCCTATATAATTATTCCCAGTAATATCCATGTCTCTTATCATTATTTCCAGTAATATTCCTGTCCTGCATCATTATTCCCAGTATGTCCATGTCCTATATCATTATTCCCAGTAATATCCATGTCCTGTATCATTATCATGATAGGGGATTCAATTGTAAGGGGGATAGATAGGAGTTTCTGTGGCCGAGACCGAGACTCCAAGATGGTATGTTGCCTCCCTGGTGCACGGGTCAAGGATGTCTCGGAGCGGGTGCAGAGCATTCTGAAGGGGGAGGGGGATCAGCCAGTTGTCGTGGTACATGTAGGTACCAACGATGTAGGTAAAAAGAGGGAGGAGGTCCTACAAGCTGAATTTAGGGAGTTAGGAGCTAAATTGAAAAGTAGGACCTCAAAGGTAGTAGTCTCTGGATTGCTACCAGTGCCACGAGCTAATAAGTTTAGAGAGAGTAAGATAGATAAGCTAAATACGTGGCTTGAGCAGTGGTGCAAGGGAGAGGGATTTAAATTCTTGAGGCATTGGAACCAGTTCTTGGGGAGGAGTGACCTGTACCAAGGGGACGGTCTACACCTGAACTGTGAGGGAGCCGATGTCCTCGGGGTAATATTTTCTAGGGCGGTTCGGGAGGATTTAAACTAATTTGGCAGGGGGATGGGAACCTAGGTAGTGGAAAAGAGGGAAGTCATATGAAGTCAGAAATAGATGGTAGAAAGGTGAGAAGCAATAAGCAAAGGAGAGAAACACAAAGGGCCAAACTAATTCATAATGAGAGTGTGAAAAAAGCAAGCCTGAAGGCTTTGTATCTTAATGCTAGAAGCATTAGGAACAAGGTGGATGAATTAGTTGTGGAAATAGAGGTAAACAAGTATGATTTGATTGGGATTACAGAAACGTGGCTGCAGGGTGGGCAAGGCTGGGAACTTAACATCCAGGGATATACAATATTTAGGAAGGATCGGCAAAAAGGTAGGGGAGGTGGGGTAGCATTGCTGGTAAAGGAGGGGATTAATGCAATGGAAAGGAAGGATATTAACTCGGATGAAACGGAATCTGTATGGGTAGAAATGAGAAATAGCAAGGGGAGGAAAACGTTAGTGGGTGTGATATATAGGCCTCCAAATAGTAATATGGAGGTGAGGGAAGGCATAAAAAGGGAAATTAGAGAAGCGTGCGATAAGAGCACAGCTGTCATCATGGGTGACTTTAATTTACATATTGATTGGACTACCCAAATTAGTAAAAATTCTGAGGAGGAGGAATTCCTGGAATGTTTTCGGGACGGTTATCTGGACCAATATGTCGAGGAGCCGACTCGAGATCAGGCCGTTTTAGACTGGGTATTGTGCAATGAGAAGGGACTTATCAGCAATCTTCTTGTACGAGGCCCCTTGGGTCAGAGCGATCATAATATGATCGAGCTCTCAGTCGAGATGGAGAGTGAGGAAATTGAATCAGAGACTAAGGTCCAGAACTTAAATAAAGGGAATTACGAGGGTATGAGACGGGAATTGGGTAAGATTGATTGGGTGGTGTTTCTGGGGGGATTGACAGTGGAGAGACAATGGCAAGCATTCAAAGATAGAATGGAAGAATTCCAGAACATGTTTATACCGGTTTGGCATAAAAATAAACCTAAAAAGGTGACTCAACCGTGGATAACGAGGGAAATTAGGGACAGCATAAAATAAAAAAAAAGGGCATATCAACTGGCAAAAAAAAGCACCAGACCGGAAGATTGGGGGCAGTACAGGATACAGCAAAAGAGGACAAAGGGATTAATCAGGAAGGGGAAAATAGAATACGAAAGTAAACTTGCAGCAAACATAAAGACAGACTGCAAAAGCTTTTATCGGTATATCAGGAGGAAAAGACTGGTAAAATCCCAAGTCGGTCCCTTGCAGTCCGATTCGGGAGAATATATAATGGAGAATAAGGAAATGGCAGACCAATTAAACTCATACTTTGGTTCTGTATTCACAAAGGAGGACACAAATAACCTCCCAGGAATATCGGCAAACATAGGGACTAATGAGAGGGAGGAGCTGACAGAAATTAGTATCTCTAGGGATATGGTGTTGGGTAAGTTGAGGGGACTGAAGGCCAACAAATCCCCGGGGCCTGATAAACTACATCCTAGGGTACTTAAGGAGGTGGCCCTGGAGATAGCAGATGCTCTAAGGATCATCTTCCGGAACTCCATTGACTCGGGAACAGTACCCGTGGATTGGAGGGTAGCTAATGTTACCCCAATATTTAAAAAGGGGGGTAGAGAGAAAGCAGGGAATTATAGACCAGTAAGCCTTACATCGGTTGTGGGCAAAATGCTAGAGTCCATTATTAAGGATAAAATAGCGG
Source organism: Somniosus microcephalus (assembly GCF_052327205.1). Classification (NCBI taxonomy): domain Eukaryota; kingdom Metazoa; phylum Chordata; class Chondrichthyes; order Squaliformes; family Somniosidae; genus Somniosus; species Somniosus microcephalus. The sequence goes on along the minus strand of NC_140987.1, from coordinate 75,178,014 downwards.
AGCACTTGACAAATGGGGAAAGGATCGGACAGAGTCAACATGGATTTACAAAGGGTAAATCGTGTTTGACTAATCTGCTGGAATTTTTTGAGGAAGTAACTGGTAAAATAGATGGGGGAGAGCCAGTGGATGTGGTGTACCTTGACTTCCAGAAAGCCTTCGATAAGGTTCCACACAAAAGATTATCATGCAAAATTAAGGCTCATGGGATTGGGGGCAAAGTATTAACGTGGATAGAGAACTGGCTGGCGGATAGAAAACAGAGAGTTGGAATAAACGGCTCGTTTTCGGAGTGGCAGGCAGTGACCAGCGGGGTGCCGCAAGGATCTGTCCTGGGACCCCAGCTGTTCACAATATATATAAATGATCTGGATCAGGGAATTGGATGCAATATTTCCAAATTCGCTGACGACACTAAACTAGGAGGAGGGGTGGGCTCTGATGAGGATGTCAGGAGGCTACAGTGCGATTTGGACAGGTTGGGGGAATGGGCGGATACGTGGCAGATGCACTATAATGTGGATAAATGCGAGGTTATCCACTTTGGGGGTAAAAACAGGAGGGTAGATTATTATCTAAATGGCAATAGATTGGGAGATGGGGAAGTGCAGAGGGACCTGGGTGTTCTTGTGCACCAGTCACTGAAGGAGAGCATGCAGGTGCAACAGGCGATCAAGAAGGCAAATGGTATGTTGGCCTTCATATCAAGGGGGTTCGAGTATAGGAATAGGGATACCTTACTACAGCTGTACAAGGTGCTGGTGAGACCGCATCTGGAGTATTGTGTACAGTTTTGGTCGCCCCATCTGCGGAAGGATGTTCTTGCCATGGAAAGAGTGCAACGGCGATTCACCAGGCTGATACCTGGAATGGCGGGAATGACCTACGAAGAGAGATTAAATAGTTTGGGCTTGTACTCACTGGAGTTTAGAAGATTGAGAGGGGATCTCATCGAAACATATAAAATTATGGCAGGCCTGGACAGGCTGAATTCAGAGAGAATGTTTCCAATGGCCGGGGAGCACAGAACCAGGGGCCACAGTCTAAAAATAGCGGGCAAATCATTTAAAACAGAGATGAGGAAGAATTTCTTCACTCAAAGAGTGGTGAGCCTGTGGAATTCCCTGCCACAGAGGGCTGTGAAGGCTAATTCAATAAATATTTTCAAGAGAGAATTGGATATATTTCTGAAGGCTAAGGGGATTAAGGGTTACGGAGAAAAGGCGGGGACGGGGTACTGAACTGGTAAGATCAGCTATGATCTCAGACGAAGATCAGCCATGATCTCATTGAATGGCGGAGCAGGCTCGAAGGGCCGAATGGCCTACTCCTGTTCCTATCTCTATGTTTTTTCTATGTATTCCCAGTAATATTCGTGTCCTATATAAATATTCCAAGTAATATCCATGTCCTATATCATTATTCACAAAAATATCCCATGTCCTATATAATTTTTCCCAATAAAACCCCTTCTCCTCTATCATTATTCCCAGAAATTACCATGGGCTATTTCATTATTCATATTGTTATCTGTGCCCTACACCATTATTCCCAGTGATATAACATGTCCTATATCATTATTCCCAGTAATATCTGTGCCCTTTATCTTATTTCCCAGTAATATCCTGTATCCTATATCATTAATCCCAGTAATATCCGTGTCCTGTATCATTATTCCCTGTAATATCCATGTCCTATATCATTACTCCCAGTAATAACACATGTCCTATATCACTATTCCCAGTAATATCTCATGTCCCATTTCATTATTCCCAGTAATATCCAAATCCTATACCATCATTCCCAGTAATATCTGTGTCCTGTATCATTATTCCAAGTAATATACCGTGCCCCATATCATTATTCCCAGTAATATTCGTATCCTATATAATTATTCCCAGTAATATTCATGTCCTATATCATTATTCCCAGTAACACACCGTGTCCTGTCTCACTATTCCCAGTAATATCCATGCCCCATATAATTATTCCCAGTAAAACCCCGTGTCCTATATCATTATTCCCAGTAATAACCCATGTCCTATATCATTATTCCCAGTAATATCTGTGTCCTGTATCATTATTCCAAGTAATATACCATGCCCCATGTCATTACTCCCAGTAATATCCGTGTCCCGTATCATTATTCCCAGTAATAACCCATGTCCTATCTCATTATTACCAATAATATCCCATGCCCCATATCATTATTCCCAGTAATATCCATGCTCTCTATCATTATTCCCAATAATATCCTGCATCCTATACCAGTATTCCCAGTAATATCCGTGTCCTGTATCATTATTCCCTGTAATATCCATGCCCTATATCGTTACTCCCAGTAATAACACATGTCCTATATCACTATTCCTAGTAATATCTCATGTCCCATTTCATGATTCCCAGTAATATCCAAATCCTATACCATCATTCCCAGTAATATCTGTGTCTTGTATCATTATTCCAAGTAATATACTGTGCCCCATATCATTATTCCCAGTAATATTCGTGTCCTATATCATTATTCCCAGTAATATTCATGTCCTATATCATTATTCCCAGTAACACCCCGTGTCCTGTCTCACTATTCCCAGTAATATCCATGCCCCATATTATTATTCCCAGTAAAACCCCGTGTCCTATATCATTATTCCCAGTAATAACCCATGTCCTATATCATTATTCCCAGTAATATCTGTGTCCTGTATCATTATTCCAAGTAATATACCGTGCCCCATGTCATTACTCCCAGTAATATCCGTGTCCCATATCATTATTCCCAGTAATAACCCGTGTCCTATCTCATTATTACCAGTAATATCCCATGCCGAATATAATTATTCCCAGTAATATCCCATGCCCTCTATCATTATTCCCAATAATATCCTGTGTGCTATACCATTATTCCCAGTAATATCCGTGTCCTGTATCATTATTCCCTGTAATATCCATGTCCTATATCGTTACTCCCAGTAATAACACATGTCCTATATCATTATTCCCAGTAATATCTCATGTCCCATATCATTTTTCCCAGTAATATCCCTGTCCTATATCATTATTCCCAGTAATATCTCATGTCCAATATCATTATTCCCAGTAATATCCATGTCCCGTATCATTACTCCCAGTAATATCCCATGTCCTATATTATTACTCCCAATAATACTCATGTCCTATATGATTATTCCCAATAATACCCTGTGTCCTACATTATCATTCCCAGTAAAATCCCATGTTGCATGTTATTATTCCCAGCAATGTCTGTGTCCACTATCATTATTCCTAGTAATATCTCTGTGCTATGTCATTATTCCCAGTAATATCCCGTGTCCTATATCACTATTCCCAGTAATATCCGGGCCCCATATCATTATTTCCAGTAATATCCGTGTCCTGTATCATTATTCCAAGTAATATCCCATGCCCCATATAATTACTCCCAGTATTATCCGTGTCCCGTATCATTATTCCGAGTAATAACCCGAGTCCTATCTCATTATTCCCAGTAATATCCCATGCCGAATATAATTATTCCCAGTAATATTCCATGCCCTCTATCATTATTCCCAATAATATCCTGTGTGCTATACCATTATTCCCAGTAATATCCATGTCCTGTATCATTATTCCCTGTAATATCCATGTCCTATATCGTTACTCCCAGTAATAACACGTGTCCTATATCATTATTCCCAGTAATATCTGTGCCTTTATCATTATTCCCTGTAATATCCATGCCCTCTATCATTATTCCCAGTAATATCTCATGTCCCATATCATTATTCCCAGTAATATCCATGTCCTATATCATTATTTCCAGTAATATCTCATGTCCCATATCATTATTCCCAGTAATATCCATGTCCCGTATCATTATTCCCAGTAATATCCCATGTCCTATATTTTTACTCCCAATAATACCCATGTCCTATATGATTATTCCCAATAATACCCCGTGTCCTATATTATCATTCCTAGTAAAATCCCGTGTCACCTGTTATTTTTCCCAGTAATATCCATGCCCACTATCATTTTTGCCAGAAATATCCGTGTCCTATATCATTATTCCCGGTAATATCCCATGCCCCATATCATTACTCCCAGTAATATCCGTGTCCCGTATCATTATTCCCAGTAATAACCCGTGTCCTATCTCATTATTCCCAGTAATATCCCATGCCCTCTATCATTATTCCCAATAATATAATGGTGGAGAAATTTGGTATCGCCCTGTTTGGGGCGTAAGTCTCGGCCGGGCGCAAAGTTTCGCGCCCGGTGCAAATTATCGCCACCTACTGCGAAATTGACCTCCTTCGCCCCAGGAAGTCTTTGGAGCGCTAAAACAGGCGCTGCACGACTGCCTTAAGGCGCTAAGCCGGAGAAGTGAAGCGCTACCTCCGAGGGTGGGCGCAGTGCAGGTGCGGCCAGTTAGTGATTGCACGCAGACACGCTGGCGCCGGTCAGCTCTTAAAGGTAAGGGTCGATCTTGGATTGCAGCCACACCCTGCGCATCGGAGCCCTGAATCTCGGCCTGGACAGACCTGTTGCCACATTCTTAAGCCAAGGACCATGGAGAGGGCCAGGGAATGAGCGCAGCGGTTCAGCGAGGGGGCCTTGGAGGTTCTGGTTGGCGCGGTGGAGCGCAGGCGATCTATCCTGTTCCCGGACAGTGGCAGGAGGCCGCTGCCCAGCGACTATCGCAAAGCTTGGAGGGAGGTGGCTCACAGAGTGACCTCCAGCAGCATGGTACCTAGGACCCCTGTGCAATGCAGGAAGAAGTTCAACAACCTCACTCGGGTCGTCAGGGTGAGTGCCCTTTTCAGAATCCTCTTCATCCCTGCATGTCGACTTCACTTTATGGCCAAAGGGTCCTGAAAGCCCCAATGCCCAGCCCTCATCCAACACCGATGGCCCTTTCAGGAAACTCACATGCACATTCAGCACTTTACACACTGCAAGGGCTATTCTATCATGGGAGGCATTGCAGCCAAGATCAGGGCTGCACACTGTAAGGGCTATTAGACCATGGGTGGCAGTGCAGCCAAGATCAGGGCTGCACACTGTAAGGGCTATTCGACCATGGGAGGCAGTGCAACCAAGATCAGGGCTGCACACTGTAAGGGCTATTCGACCATGGGAGGCAGTGCAGCCAAGATCAGGGCTGCACACTGTACTCAGAGCCCGTCCTTTCTCTTGCAGGGCAAGCTGGCACATAACAGGAGGCAGCAGCAATGGACCGGGGGAAGCCAGCCTCACCTTCAAGCCCTGACCGATCTGGAGCAGCGAGTCCAACGGATTATGGCAGGCCGGATGATTGGCCCCATCGCCACTGGAGATGCCGACCCCGTTATGGACAGCAATGGTAAGGTCATCACCTTTTTGACCTCTCTCCTTCCACTTGTGCCTCACACCAGCACCCTTTGCCACTTTCGAGCCAAATCAGTACATTGCAGCACTCATGCCTCCCTCACTGCCACCCTGTCCTCACGCTAAAGCCACTCTTGTACCTCCCTGCTTTCAGATGCTGATTCGCCAAGTGAGCAGGCCCTCAAGCTGCCACTGTGAGTGACTCGGAAGGCGACGACGAGGAGGAAGCCGGACCATCAGTGCCACCCTCAGCCGAGGCAGCCCATGGCCATAATGGGGACACGTCTTCCCTGGAGGGGAGCAGGGGGAATGGTCTGAGGAGGGTGAAGCTCCGGGGCCCAGCGGGCTGCAGCAATGCGAGGGGGGTAGGGAAGCTCGGCGGCCTTCTCCCCGGAGGGAGAGTCTGGCCTCGAGTCCTGCTACAGTGAGCGCAGAAGAGGTGCGGCTCCTCGCTGAAATGAGCACCCAGGCGGAACACAGGCACACTGAGCTCATGGCTGCAGTGGCAAGGATGCCAGATGCCATTGAGTCACTGGCAAGGAGTGTCCAGGACTTCGGCGCAGCACAGTCAAGGCGTCTCCAGGACTTCGGCGCAGCACAGGCAAGGATTCTGCAGGACTTCGGCGCAGCACAGGCAAGGAGTATCCAGGACTTCGGCGCAGCACAGGCAAGGAGTATCCAGGACTTCGGTGCAGCACAGGCAAGGAGTATCCAGGACTTCGGCGCAGCACAGGCGGCTGCCACGCAATTGCTTAGTGCTGCAATGCAGTCAGTGGCTGGTCTCATGCAGACGCAGATTGAGGCCACACGAGCACTGACTGCTGGCACCCTTGCTGGATCGGGCACGATTCGCCGGGGCCGTCACCGCGCCACAGCAGGCCAGCAATCTGTGCTTCAGCAGATTGCTCCGCATGCTGTAGTGCTGCCCCGTGGGAGTGCCAGTGTGTCGTCCGAACAGGGAGTTGCAGTCCTCTCTCAGGATGACAGCATTCCTGCTGCCAGCACTGTCACTTCTCCACTGCAGCTGCCACCACCTGTAGGACAGACTGCTGCCGCCCATGCAGAGTTGGAGCAGTCAGCAGCCGGGCCCTCCAGGCCCAGAGCTGGTCCAGGCCGTCCCTCAAGGGCATCTGCAGTCTCAGTTTCTGACACTCAGCAGCCTTCCCCCAGCCTTGCTGCAGCCACTGGGGTCCCATTGCGGAGGAGCTGCAGGGTGGGAAGTGTTAAATCCGTGTATCTTGAGGTTGTGTCCTTCAATAACTTGACAAGAGACTGCAGGGAACAATCAACAGGTGTTTACTGGCTGAGGGTTACTCTAAAACTAAACGTACAGATCCCTACTCAGGGTTTATATACAGGTGTGGTCACTGCCGGTACTACAGTATACAGGAGCTGTAAAAAGTAGTTCTCCCCTTAAAGGTACATACACTACAATTCCTCCCCTTTTAGATTAACAGTACCATAACATTCATTTAACAATTAAATATCAACTAATTACAATTAACACTTTTAACATGCAACATTAACTGAAAATAGTCCATTTATAAATTAAGTCTTTGGGGCGGCTTCCTGATCCTTTCTGGATAGCGCCTTTCCCGAGTGTCTTGCTCTTGGTGCGGAGGCGATTCTGGCCCCCTGTCGTCGGTTGGTTCATCAGCTTCCGATGCTACTGTTTCTGGGGTAGATGCTACCTGTATGTTGGGTTCATCACCAGGTACGCGAGACATGGGGTTGACTCGTTCCTGTGACTCTAGGATCTGGTCAACATGGCGTCTCACAATGTTCTCCCCAACATCCACTGTGTACATTAGTGGCCCCTGCCGTGTGCATATCGTTCCTGGTTGCAATTTCTCTGTTCGGTAGTTGCGGGCCAAGACTGGTTGCCCTACATTGAAGCTCCTTGTCGGCTTCTCATTGATGTACTGGAATTGCTTATTCTCAACATCTCTTCGTACATTTGGTCTGAGCAAATCCAGATGAGATCTCAACCTTCGGTTAAAGAACATCATGGCCGGGGTCTGGTTGGTGACTGCATGTGTTGCATTTCTGTAGGCTAACAGGAAATTGTCCACCTTATGCTGCAGTGGAATGTCGTCATCGCACATGGCCCTTACTGCTTTTTTAAAGGTTTGTACGAACCTCTCAGCCAATCCATTTGTGGCTGGATGATACGGGGCGGATGTGTAATGCCTTACCCCATTCCTTTTCATAAATTTCCGAAACTCTTCGGACACAAACTGTGGTCCATTATCAGAGCAAATCTGCTCAGGCAAGCCGTTCCTGGCAAATATGGTCCGTAGGACTGCAATAGTTTTCTCCGTGGTGGTTTTTGACATTTTGATCACCTCAGGCCATTTCGAGTGCGCATCCACGGCTATTAAAAACATTGAGTCCATGAATGGACCAGCAAAATCAATATGCACCCGTTGCCATGGAGATAAGGGCCACTTCCATGGGTGTAGAGGGGCATGTGGTGGTGCATTTTGGACCTTCTGGCATCCTGAGCAGCTCTTTGTCAGGTCCTCGATTTGCTGATCGATCCCCGGCCACCACACATAAGCCCTAGCAAGGCTTTTCATTTTCACCCTTCCCAGATGGCCTTCGTGAAGCTCATTGAGCACTCTCTCCCTTAACTTGAGTGGAATTACCACTCGGGATCCACACATCAAGGTCCCCTGGCATACTGACAGCTGTTCTCTTCTGGATGAGAATGCTGGCAACAGTGAGTCGCCATGTGTTGGCCATCCCTTCACCGTCAAGTCATATACCCGAGACAGTGTCGGGTCATTTCGGGTCTCCTTCTCTATATCAGCGTTAGTTACTGGCAAGCCTTCAATTATAGTCGAATAAAATATTTCGACAGGGTCCACTGCTGGTGCTTCCTCCGCAGTAGGCAGTGGCAGGCGTGATAGCCCATCAGCGTTTCCATGCTGTTTCGTGCCCTTATACTCGATTTCATATTGGTTCACCCCTAGAAAAAGGGACCATCTTTGTAGCTGTTGCGCAGTCATCACCGGAACGCCCTTTTTTGGATTAAAGATGGAGACAAGTGGTTGGTGGTCAGTCAGCAAGGTGAACTTCTGCCCGTGCAGATAGTGGTTGAACTTTTTCACTCCCCACACTAGGCTGAGGGCCTCCCTGTCAATCTGGGCGTAGTTACGCTCGGCTGAGGTTAGTGACCGAGACGCAAAGGCTACTGGCCTCTCTGAGCCGTCAGGGAATTTGTGCGACAGCACCGCTCCAATGCCATAGGGTGATGCATCACACGCCAACCGAATTGGTAGTGCTGGGTTGAAATGAGCCAACACCTCTTTTGATGTGATCAATTCTTTGCACTTCTGGAAAGCTCGTTTACATTCGTCATTCCACTTCCATGGAACCTCGCCAACCTGGAGCAGGTGCTCACTAGATTGAAGGAATATTTTGATCGTCGCTGTTATGCCTTTTAGTGTTCCGAGTCCCTGCTGGAACACTTCTTGTGTGTCAGTTAGCATTTTTGACAGTCGTCCAGGTGTGACGTCGTCATCCTTTTTGGCATCTACAGTCAGTGCTTGTATGGAATGCCAATCTAGCTGTATCTTCCGGATCCATTCACGTCCTAATAGTGGTGGTCCTCCATCTGGCAATACACATAGGTCCATTTTTGGTGTTTCCTTGCCGTTACATATAACATTCACCCTTATTTTTCCTTTGGGGTAGACATTTAGCCCCGTGTACATCTTCAAGACAATCTCTGTATCTCTCAAGGGTATATGTGAGAATAGCCGCTTGTAGTCCCTTCGGTTTATGACTGTTAGGGCTGATCCTGTGTCCAATTCCATTTTCGCTTGGACTCCGGCTATCTTGAGCGTGACCCAGATAGTTTGGTGATCCTCCGTTTTGATCACATTATGTAGTTTCAGACAACCCAGCACCTTGCTTCCGGAGTCTGTATCACTTTTCTGTTTGTCTGAACTACTCTCCGTCACTTTATGTACCTTCTTGTACTTCTCCTGTGGAGATTTCTTGCTGCTGGTTTTCTTTCCCGACCTGCAGACTCTTGCTATGTGTCCTACTTTTCCACACTGTCTGCACACTTTGTCCTTGAACCAGCAATCATTATGGTCGTGTGTTCTTCTGCCGCTGCGATAGCACTTCACTGATCCGTATGACATTTCATTTGTGCCATATTCTTGCGGTCTCCGTTGTATCTCTGCAGCGCCCCGTGCGGCTGCTTCGTGTGATACTGCCATGCTGAAAGCCTTGTCCAGCGTAAGATCCTTTTCTGATAGAAGCCATTTCTGGGTTCCTTCACTTTGAAGCCCACACACAAACTTGTCCCTTAAAGTATCTGCTAGTCCCGTTCCAAACTGGCAGTGTTTCGATAGCTTGCGCAGTTCCGTTAAAAGCTCAGCATTACTTTCATCTTTATGCTGGTTCCTTTTGTGAAACTTAAATCTTTCCGCTATCAGCAGCGGTGTGGGGTCTAAGTGGTCCTGTAGGATTGACACTATGTTTTCAAAATCCTTTTCCACAGGCTTCTCTGGGGTTACTAGGTTTCGCAGTAAGCCATATGTTTTTGCACCCATTGAATTCAACAATACCAGCGCTTTCCTGTCATCTGGCACTTCATTCGCCTTGCAGTACACTTCTATGTGTTCGACATATGTCGTCCAATCTTCGACTTCATTGTCGAACGCTGTGACACTGCCACTCTTCGGCATCCCTGGGTGTGGTTAGACTGGCTCAAAATGGCGTCTCCCGCGCTCTCCCTTCTTCTCCGCTGTGGCTCAAAATGGCGTCTCCCGCGCTCTCCCTTCTTCTGCGCTGCGGCTCAAAATGGCGTCTCCCGCACTTTCATTTCTTCCCCGCTGATGCTGCTCGCCCCCTGAACACTGCCTCTCTCTCTCATTGACGCCGCTCGGTCCTGAACAGCAGCTGCGCCCTGTGCGCTCTACCCTCTCTCTTCTCGCGTCGACGCCGCTCGGTCCTGAACAGCGGCTGCGCCCTGTGCGCTCTACCCTCTCTCTTTTCCCGTTGACGCCGCTCGGTCCTGAACACCGGCTGCGCCCTGTGCGCTCTACCCTCTCTCCGCTCCCGTCGACGCTGCTCGGCCTTTTCCTGTGCCGTCGGTCGGCTCTAGCTGCCACTGTGCGGAAAGGGTCTGCGCCGTACCTGTTGCCAGCCCGTTTCGCTAGAGTCTCCATTGGATGGTCGACGCCCGTGCTTCTGGAATCGGCCTTCTTCTGCAGAGTTGCAGGTAGGTTCGAATCTGCTTGTCGCCAATGTTAAATCCGTGTATCTTGAGGTTGTGTCCTTCAATAGCTTGACAAGAGACTGCAGGGAACAAGCAACAGGTGTTTACTGGCTGAGGGTTACTCTAAAACTAAACGTACAGATCCCTACTCAGGGTTTATATACAGGTGTGGTCACTGCTGGTACTACAGTATACAGGAGCTGTAAAAAGTAGTTCTCCCCTTAAAGGTACATACACTACAGGAAGGGGCGAATCTCGCAAGCGAAGCAGATCACCCTCGAATGGCAAAAAGTAGGAGGTGTGGCAAAATGTTGTTAATTGTTTTATTGAAGGCCGAGGATCGTGGTCATATTTTTGTTACTGTTTTGGTCATTGTCTCTAGATTGTGAGAGCCAGTTATGTCACTGACTTTTTTGGGGGGGTTTCTCTCTATTTCTTTGTCCTGCAGGAAGGGCACACAGTTTGTTAAATAAAGAAGTGTCTTTATTCAGAATGTGCATGTTTGCTCTTTGAACTAATTGTTGCCTTGACCGGCTTAGGGGTTGCGGCACGGTTCCATTCATGTTCTTTGAATGGCAGAAGCCATTCCCTCAGAGGGGGCCTAGAAGCGACTTGCTATAAGCCGCTGACGGACGGCCCTTGCACTTTGTGCCTCCCTCCCGTCTTGATGCTGCTGCTCCTCCTCCTCCTCCTCCTCTGCTGGTGCTCCAATGTCAGGTGGCATTGGCTGAGTCCTGAGGATTGCCAGGTTATGCAGCATGCAGCACACAACAACAAAGTGGGCGACTCGCTCAGGTGAGTACTGAAGGGCTCCTCTGGAATGGTCCAGACAGCGGAACCGTTGCTTGAGCACGCCGATTGTGTGCTCAACGATGTTCCTGGTAGCTTGATGGCTCTCATTGTATCGTTCTTCAGCAGGGCTGGTGGGCGAACGGAGCGGGGTCATCAGCCAGGTGCACAGAGGATAGCCCTTGTCCCCGAGAAGCCAGCCTCCTGGGTGAGCCGGGGCCTCGAAAAGGTCTGCCACAGAAGTCTGGCGCAGGATGAAGGCATCGTGGCTGCTGCCTGGAAAGCGGGCATTGACAGCGAGTATCAGCTGTCTGTGGTCACAGACCAACTGGACGTTCAAAGAATGGAACCCCTTTCGGTTGCGGAAATCCTCGGAATTCTCTTGCAGCGCCCGCAAAGCCACATGTGTGCAGTCAATGGCGTCCTGGACCATGGGGAAGCCCGCTATTCTTGCAAATCCCATTGCGCGCTCTTGCTGCTTGTCCAGGGTCATGGGGAAGGAGATTTGTGCCGTCTCCTTTTAAAGAGGGCATTCGTTACTTGACGGATGCAGCAATGCACCGCGAACTGGGAGATATTGGCAATGTCCCCAGTAGCAGATTGAAAGGAGCCGGTGGCATAGAAGTTGAGAGCCACTGTTACCTTCACTGCCACCGACAGAGACGTCCTGCTCCTCAGTTGAGGCTGCAGATCTGGCTGAAGCAGGTGGCAGAGCTCAGTGACCACCTCCTTGCTGAATCGCAGCCTCTGAAAACACTGCTCCTCAGACATATTGATGTATGAGAACTGGTGGCGGAAAACCCTGGGATGGTAAGGTCTCGTGTGCCAACACCTGTTGGCCCTCCTCCGTCTGGCCATGATTGACACTCTCTCTCTGCGTCTCTGAGCCCTCTCAATGTAATGGAGAAGCCCGACGTTCCCATCCATTGCAGCCCCCATAGTATGTGGCCACTCAAAGTTATGCCGGTGAAAAAGCAAACCAACTACAAAGTTCTGGTCAGAAGCCAAAAGTACCTCAGTGAGCACTGACTCAATGCAGAAATCTCTCTCCCTTTGTCTCTCTGCAAATCTCTCTCTCTCTCTCAGAAGGAGTGGTCCAAAAATGGCTACCACAAAGAAGCCAGCAATAGCCCCCTTTAAATAGCGCCCCCCCCAGGCCCACAGCGATTGGGAACCATTCCACTCAACCTGTCGTTGGGAGCGGCAGGCGGAGAGGAGGGGGACGCCACTGAATTTCCGGTCCGGGGCGCCCCAAGGGCGTTGCACTCTGAAATGACGTCAGGATCTGCGTGCGCAGCTGAGCGGGCATTGCGGTTTAGCACCGCCGCTAAATGTCCACTCAATTTCGCGAGAGGCGCAGGTTTCACGGTGCCCGGGCGCTAGCTGGCTCGCACCCCACTTATCGCCCTCTTAAGGCGCTAACGGGTGGCGCAAACAACTGAATTTCTCCAATGTGTCTTATACTATTATTCCCAGCAATATCCGTGTCCTGTATCATTATTCCCTGTAATATCCATGTCCTATATCATTATTCCCAGTAATATCTGTGTCCTGTATCATTATTCCCAGTAATATCCCGTGTCCCATATTATTACTCCCAGTAATACCCGTGTCCTATATCATTATTCCCAATCATACACTGTGTCCTACATTATAATTCCCAGTAAAATCCTGTGTCCCCTGTTATTATTCCCAGTAACATCCATGTCCACTATCATTATTCCCAGTAATATCCATGTCCTATATCATTATTCCCAGTAATATCTTTGTGCTATGTCATTATTCCCAGTAATATCCCGTGTCCTATATCATTATTCCCGGTAATATCCCATGCACCATATCATTATTCCCAGTAATATCCATGTCCTATATCATTATTCCCAGTAATATCGTGTCCTGTATCATTATTCCCAGTAATACCCGTGTCCTATATCATTATTCCCAGTAATATCCGTGTCTGATATCATTATTCTTAATAAAACCCCTTCTCCTCTATCATTATTCCCAGGAATACCGTGGGCTATTTCATTGTTCATAGTGTTATCTGTGTCCTACATCATTATTCCCAGTAATATAATGCATCCTATCACATAATTCCCATTAATATCCATGCCCTTTATCATTATTCCCAGTAATATCCTGTATCCTATATCATTAATCCCTGTAATATCTGTGTCCTGTATCATTATTCCAAGTAATATCCCGTGCCCCATTTCATTATTCCCAGTAATATCGATGTACCATATCATTATTCCCAGTAATAACACATATCCTATATCATTATTCCCAGTAATATCCCTTGTCTCATATTATTACTCCCAGTAATACCCATGTCCTATATGATTTCTCCCAATAATACCACGTGTCCTATATTATCATTCCCGGTAAAATCCTGTGTCCCATGGTATTATTCCCAGTAATATCCATGTCCCATGTTATTATTCCCAGTAATATACATGTCCCATGGTATTATTCCCAGTAATTTCCGTGTCCCATGTTATTATTCCCAGTAATATCCTTGTCCACTATCATTATTCCCACTAATATCCGTGACCTATATCATTATTCCCAGTAATATCTCTGTGCTATGTCATTATTCCCAGTAATATCCCGTGTCCTATATCATTATTCCCAGTAATATCTGTGTCCTGTATCATTATTCCAAGTAATATCCCGTGCCCCATATCATTATTCCCAGTAATATCTGTGTCCTGTATTGTTATTCCCAGTAATAACCCATGTCATTATGCCCAGTAATATCCCATGTCCCATATTATTACTCCCAGTAATACCCATGTCCTATATCATTATTCCCAATAATACCCTGTGTCCTATGTTATAATTCCCAGTAAAATCCCGTGTCCCCTGTTATTATTCCCAGTAATATCCATGTCCACTATCATTATTCCCAGTAACATCAGTGTCCTATATCATTATTCCCAGTAATATCTTTGTGCTATGTCATTATTCCCAGTAATATCCCGTATCCTATATCATTATTCCTGGTAATATCCCATGCCCCATATCATTATTCCCAGTAATATCCATGTCCTATATCATTATTCCTAGTAATATCCTGTGCACCATATCATTATTCCCAGTAATATCTGGTGTCCTCTATCATTATTCCCAATAATATCCATGTCCTATATCATTATTCCCAGTAATATCCCATGACCTATATAATTTTTTCCAGTAATATCCCATGTCCTATATCATTATTCCCAGTGATATCCATGTCCTATATCATTACTCCCAGTAATATCCATGTCATATATCATTACTCCCAGTAATATCCTTGACCTATATCATTTTTCCCTGTAATATCCCGTGTCCTATATCATTATTCCCAGTAATATCCGTGTCCTATATCATTATTCCTAATAAAATGCTTTCTCCTCTATCATTATTCCCAGGAATAACTGTGGGCTATTTCATTATTCATAATGTTATCTGTGTCCTACATCATTATTCCCAGTATTGCCAGTAATATCCTGTGCCTTTTTCATTATTCCAATGATACCCCATGTCCTATTTCATTGTTCCCAGTAATATCCGTGTCATGTATCATTATTCCCAGTATATCCATGTCCTATTTCATTATTCCCAGTAATATCCCATGTCTCATATCATTATTTCCAGTAATATCAGTGTCCCGTATCATTATTTCCAGTAATACCCCGTGTCCTATATTATCATTCCCAGTAACATCCCGTGACCCATATAATTATTCCAAGTAATATCTGTGTCCTGTATCATTATACCAAGTAATATCCCATACCTCATATCATTATTTCCAGTAATATCCGTGTCCTGTATCATTATTCCCAGTATATCCGTGTCCTATATCATTATTCCCAGTAATACCCCATGTCCTATTTTATCATTCCCAGTAAAATCCCCTGTCCCATATCATTATTCCCAGAAATATCCATGTCCTATATCATTATTCCCAGTAATATCCTGTGCCCTCTATTATTATTCCCTGTAGAACCCTGTGTCCGATCTCATTATTCACAGTAATATCCGCGTTCCATATGATGTTTTCCAGTAATATCTGTGTCCTATATCATTATTCCCAGTAATATCCCATGTCCTATATTATTATTCCCTGTAGTACCCCGTGTCTGATTTCATTATTCCCAGTAATATCCGTGTTCCATATGATGTTTTCCAGTAATATCTGTGTCCTATATCATTATTCCCAGCAATACCCTATGTCCTATAACATTATTGCTAGTAATATCCGTGTCCCATATCATTATTCCCAGTAATACCCCATGTCCTATTTCATTAGTCCCAGTAATATCCCATGTCCCATAACATTATTCCCAGTAATATAAGTGTCCCATATCATTATTCCCAGTAATATCCATGCCCTATATCATTATTCCCAGTAACATCTGAGACATATCATTTTTCCAGTAATATCCCCTGTCCTGTATCATTATTCCCAGTAATACCATTTCCTATATCATTATTCACAGTAATATCCCATGTGCCATATCATTATTCCCAGTAATATCCCATGTCCCATATCATTATTCCCATTAAGTTTCTTGACCTGTATCATTATTCCCAGTAATATTCCAAGTCCAATATCATTATTCCCAGTAATATCCCAAGTCCAATATCATTATCCCCAGGAATGTGAGTTGTATTATATAATTATCCCCATTAATATCCCATGTCCGATACTGTTATTCTCAGGAATATGCTGCAATCATTTATCATTATTCCCAGTAATATGCGTATCCTATATCATTATTCCCAGTAATATCCGTGTCCTATATCATTAAAAGCAGTAATATCCCAAGCCCAAAATTATTATTCCCAGTAATGCACCATGTCCTGAATCATTATTCCCAGTAATATCCCATGTCCTATATCATTATTCTCAGTAATATCCATGTCCTATATCATTATTCCCAGTAATAAATACCCGTGTCCTATATCATTTTTCGGTGTATTAACCCCTGTCCGATTTCATTTTTCCCAGTAATATCCATGACCAATATGATTTTTTCCAGTAATATCTGTGTCCTATATCATTATTCCCAGTAATACCACTTTTCCTTTATCATTACTCCCACTAATATTGCACATCCTATATCATTATTCGCTATTATACCCCGTGTCTGATTTCATTATTCCCTGTGATATCCCGTGTCCTATATCATTATTCCCAGTAATATCCGTGTCCTGCATTATTATTTCCAGTAATATCCCGTGTCCTATATCATGATTCTCAGTAAAATCCTGTGTCCTATATAATTATTCCCAGTAATATCCTGTGAAGGAAAAAGCCATATTCCAAGAGATACGCCATCCTATGAACAGATTTCTGATATTATTAATACATGACATACTGGCCTAGAAATTCGGTATAGCCGCGTTTGGGCCGCTAGTCCTGGCGATGCGCAAAGTTTAGTGCCACCTAGTGCGATATTGGGTTGCAGCGCCCCTAAAGGTGATTGCGGCGCTAAATCAGGCGCTGCATGCTACTCTTAAGGCGCTAACCAGGCAGCGCAACCCAATTTCGCGGCGGCAGGGCGCAGCAAAGGTGCTGTCAATAATCACTTTCCCTGAGACACACTGGCGCCAGCCAGCTCTTAAAGGGGCAGGTCAATTGGCATCACCAGACACACTCACTGCCTTGTAGGCCTTCAAAGCGGTGGGAGCCTACCTGTGACGCACCAGACTAGCAAGACATGGAAAGGGTGAGGCAGAGGGTGGAATGCCTCACTGATGGGGCATTGGATGCTTTGGTTGGCGCAGTGGAATCAAGGCCAAGGAAGATGGTCGGAATGTGATTTATGTTTTGGACAGTCTCCCGGGTGCGAGAGTCAGTTATGTGTCAGTGTATTAGTTTTGCTTTCTGTTGCCATAGCTTTCTCATGTTTGAAGGAACCACATTTTGTGTAATGAAACACTTTCTTCATTTACAATGGCCATGCCTTCTATTTACATGCATGCATCTTGCCCTTCACAGGCTTGGGGGTATCAGACCGGTTCCATTCCTGTTCTTGGAATGGCAGCAAGCATTCCATGAGAGGGGCCTAGAAGCTACTTCTGATCAGCCTCTGACGCGCAGCCTGAGAAGAGCCGCTCGCGTAGAAGTTCAGGCCAGCAGGCATCTTCTCAGCCGCCGACAGAGATGTCCTGCACCTTATCTGAGGCTGCAGATCTGGCTGAAGCAGCTGGCACAGCTCAGTCACCACCTCCTTTCTAAATCACAGCCTTCTGACACACTGCTCCTCCGGCATGTTCATGTAGGAAAACTGTTGTCGGAAAACCCTGCCAGCGTAAGGTCTGCTGTGGTGACGTCTGTTGGCCCTCCTCCGTCTGGCCATGCCCGCCCCCCTCTCCCAGCATCTCAGTGCCCTTTCCAGATGATTCAGCAGCAGGACGTTCCCCTCCAATGCAGCCCCCATAATAAGTGCCCACAGGAAGCTTCCCCATTGTCAAGGCTCACCAACAGCAAGGTGATGGTCAGAAGGCTGAAGATCGTCTGCCTGCGCTGGCTCAGTGGTCAAAAGGCTCTCAGTGTGCAGCTCAGCAACTCATTGTAGCTCTCGAGGAAGTTGTGCTCCAAAAATGGCTGCCGCTTTTAAACCACACCAGTCCCCTTTAAATAACGCTCCTCCAGCCTGAGAGCGAGTTGGTAAGGTCTAGGTAAGCTGTCACTATTACTGCCAGGTGCTACGGAGGGGGGCGCCACTGAATTTCCGGTCCGGGGCGCCCAAAAGGCGTTGCACACTCAAATGACGTCATAATCAGCCTGCGCCCATGAGCGGGCGCTAAGATTTAGCGCTGGTGCTAAATGCATGCTCAATATGGGGCAAGGCGCTAGGCGCCTTGCGCCCGCCCGGAAATTGGCTAGCGCTCCACTTCTCGGCCTCTTTAGGCGTTAATCGGTGGTGCTAACAACCAAATTTCTCCCCCACTGGGTTTAAAAGTCTGGAAAGCCTCGGCGACCCAAGCTGTGTCAATACAGGCTTCTGAGATGGGATGGTTTGATAACACAAAAGTTGTAAACACCACAAGCTTTTGAAATGGGAATTGATTGTTAATACTAAAAGAATGGCCCTATTGAAATAGCAGTTTGGCACTTCCAGAAGGTCTGGAGTTTGGGAGAAACACAATGGAATGACCCAAGTAAAGTGTTAAAAACTAACACATTGAACAGGAACACAGAAACATTAAAAGAGGCATGTGCCTTTGAAAAGATAACATTAAATAAAAGAAACACCTGCTGGTCAAATAGTTTTTACGTTAAACTTGGAAGACAGGGGACATAATTTTTAATACAACCATTGAGATAGCTCGAAAACAAGTAAACACCCTAGTTGAAGTGTCTTTAATTTACATGTTGTAAATATGATACCAACAGAACACTTTGAAGATATGACTTCAATAGATGACACCAAGCAATCACATGGTTTTTGTATTGAACTTGGAACACCACAGAGACACAACATCTGCTAATAACCAATTAAGCCTTGTACTATATCATTATTCCCATCAATATCCCATTGTCTGATACCATTATTCTCAGTAATATCCCACATCCTTTATCATTATTCCCATTCCCCATATCATTATTCCCAGTAATATCCATGTCCTATATCATTATTCCCAGTAATATCCGTGTCCTATATCATTATTCCCAGCAATGTCCGTGTCCTATATCATTATTCCCAGTAATACCCCATGTCCTGTCTCACTATTCCCTGCAATATCCGTGTCCTATATCATTATTCCCAAGAAGACCCCCTGTCCTATATCATTACTCCCAGTAATATCCGTGTCTGATATCATTATTCCCAGTAATATTTCATGTCCTGTATCATTATTCCCAGTAATATCCGTATCCTGTATTATTATTCCAAGTAATATCCTTGTCCTATATCATTATTCCCAGTAATATCCATGTCCTGTATCATTATTCCAAGTAATATCCCTGTCCTATATCATTATTCCCAGCAATATCCTTGTCCTATATCATTATTCCAATTAATACCCCATGTCCTGAATCATTATTCCCAGTAATATCCCGTGTCCTATATCATTATTCCCAGTAATATCCATGTCCTATATCATTATTCCCAGTAATAAATTCCCATGTCCTATATCATTATTTGGTGTATTACCCCCTGTCCGATTTCATTTTTCCCAGTAACATCCATGTCCTATATTATTATTCTCTGTAATACACCGGGTCCTATAACATTATTCCCAGTAATATCCCAAGTCCAATATAATTCCCAGCAATATCCCATGCCCCTTTACATTATTCCCAGTAATATCCGAGTCCTATATTATTATTCCCTCTAATACCCCATGGCCGATTTCATTATTCCTAATAATATCCGTGTCCTATATCATTATTCCCAGTAATATCCGTGTCCTATATCATTATTCCCAGTAATAGCCCGTGTCCTATTTCATTATTCCCAGTAATATCCTGTGTCCCATATCATTATTCCCAGTTATATCCTGTGTCCCATATCAGTATTCCCAGTAATATCCATTCCCTATATCATTATTCCCAGCAATATCCGAGACCCATATCATTTTTCCAGTAATATCCCCTGTCCTATATCATTATTCCCAGTAACACCCAGGCCTAGAAATTCAGTAAGGCCCCGCCAGCTGGCTAGCGCCCAAAAGTTAGCGCTGCGCGCGGAGCCAGTTGCGCCCGTCAGGTATTCAGTTTTTGCGCCCCAAGTCTGAACCGGGCGCTATTCCAGGGTGTGCCCGCCCCCGCTTGGGGCGCTGAAACTGAATTTCAGCGCTGTAGGTGCCGCTGCGCCACCCCCTGCGGAGCGGCAGGCTGCGGTACTGCAGGTCTCCTCCTTCTCTTAAGGGGGAGGTGCCTGCAACGGGGAGCTCGCCGCTTGATAGTGCCGGCAAATGAGCCCGGCACCACGGAGAAGTGCCGGGCTCGCGGAAAGCAGCCGGCAATGCCGCGGGGGGGGGCGGTGGAGGAGGCCGGGGAAGGAGGTGCGGCCAGCCGCACCTCCGCCTTAACTAGCGCCACTAAGGCTGCAGCACGGCCCGGTCTTCACAACGTTGTTTGCGGCCACTGCGGAAGAGGTGGCCGCAACTAAATATGGGGGTCGGGCCGGTAGCGGTGCGGAACCGGGGCACTACGCACACCAATGCCGTCATCGGTGCCGGCGCAGCGCTACCGGCTACCGCCACCATTACCGCAGCGCTGAATATCAGCGCAAACTCCTCTACTGGCGCAGAAGCCCTCTTTGGGCGGTAACTGGTCGCACACGCAACTGAATTTCTAGCCCCCAGTGTCCTATATCATTATTCCTAGTAATATCCCGTGTCCCATATCATTATTCCCAGTAATTTTCCTCACCTATATCATTAAGCCCAGTAACACCCTATGTCCTGTCTCACTATTCCCAGCAATGTCCGTGTCCTATATCATTATTCCCAGTAACACCCTATGTCCTGCCTCACTATTCCCAGTAATATCCATGTTCTATATCATTATTCCCAGTAATATCTCAAGTCCAATATCACTATTCCCAGTAAAGTCTGTTGCCGATATCATTATTCCCAGGAATGTGCCTTGTACAATATCATTATTCCCATTAATATCCCATGTCCGATATCGTTAATCCCAGTAATATCCTGTATCCTATATTATTATTCCCTGTAATATCCCGATTCCAATTTCATTATTCCAAGTAATATTCGTGTCCTATATCATTATTCCCAGTAATATCCATGTCCTATATCATTATTCCCAATAATATCCATGTCCTATATCATTATTCCCAGTAATATCCGAGACCCATATCATTTTTCCCGTAATATCCCCTGTCCTATATCATTATACCCAATAATATCCATTGCCTATATAATTATTCCCAGGAATGTGCCTTTTACTATATAATTATTCCCATTAATATCCCATGTCCGATACCAGTAAGCCCAGTAATATCCCGTGCCCCATTACATTATTCCCAGTAATAACCCTGTCTTATATTATTATTCCCTGTAATACCCTGTGTCCTATATCATTATTCCAAGTAATATCCGTGTCCTATATCATTATTCCCAGTAATATCCCAAGTCCAATATCATTCCCAGTAATATCCCGTGCCCCATTACATTATTGCAATTGTATTATCTGAGTCCTATATTATTCTCTGTAATACCCCGTGGCCAATTTCATTATTCCCAGTAATATCCGTGTTCCATATGATTTTTTCCAGTAATATCTGTGTCCTATTTCATTATTCCCAGTAATACCCCGTGTCCTATATCATTATTCCTAATAATATCCATGTCCTATATCATTATTCCCTGTAATATCTGTGTCCTATTTCATTATTCCCAGTGTCCCATATCATTATCCTCAGTAATATCCCATGTCCCATATCAGTATTCCCAGTAATATCCCGTGTCCCATATAATTATCCTCAGTAATATCCCGTGTCCCATATCAGTATTCCAAGTAATATCTATGCCTATATCATTATTCCCAGCAATATCCAAGACCCATACATTTTTGCAATCATATCCATGTCCTGTATCATCATTCCCAGTAATATCCGTGTCCTATATCATTACTTCCAGTAACACCCCATGTCCTGTCTCACTATTCCCAGTAATATAAGTGTCCTATATAATTATTCCCAGTAAGACCCCGTGTGCTATATCATTATTCCCAGTAATACCCCATGTCCTATATCATTATTCCCAGTCATATCCTATGTCCTATATCATTATTCCCTGTAATACCCCTTGTGCTATATCATTATTCCAAGTAATATCCATGTTTATATCATTATTCCCAGTAATATCCATGTCCCATATTATTATTTGAGCATTATCCATTGCCTATATCATTATTCCCTGGTATGTGTCTTGTACTATATCATTATTCACATTAATATCCCGTGTCCGATATCATTAATACTAGTAATATCCCGTGTCCCATATAATTTTTTCCAGTAATATCCGTGTCCTGTATCATTATTCCCAGTAATATCCGTGTTCCATATGATATTTTCCAGTAATATCCATGTCCTATTTCATTATTCCCAGTAATACCCCATGTCCCATATTATTTTTCCAGCAATATTGGTGTCCCATGTCAATATTCCCAGTAATATCCCATGTCCCATATGATTTTTTGCAGTAATATCTGTGTCCTGTATCATTATTCACAGTAATATCCCATGTCCAATTTCATTATTCCCAGTAATATCCGTGTTCCATATGATTTTTTCCAGTAATATCTGTGTCCTATTTCATTATTCCCAGTAATACCCCATGTCCTATATCATTATTCCTAGTAATATCCATGTCATATATCATTCCCAGTAATATCCATGTCATATATCATTCCCAGTAATACCCCATGTCCTATATCAGTATTCCAAGTAATATCCATGCCTATATCATTATTCCCAGCAATATCCAAGACCCATATCATTTTTGCAATCATATCCATGTCCTGTATCATCATTCCCAGTAATATCCGTGTCCTATATCATTACTTCCAGTAACACCCCATGTCCTGTCTCACTATTCCCAGTAATATCTGTGTCCTATTTCATTATTCCCAGTAATACCCCATGTCCTATATCATTATTCCTAGTAATATCCATGTCATATACCATTCCCAGTAATATCCATGTCCCATATCATTATTCCCAGTAATACCCTATGTCCTATTTCATTATTCCCAGTAATATCCCGTGTCCCATATCATTATTCCCAGTAATATCCCGTGTCCCATAACAGTATTCCCAGTAATATCCATGCCTATATCATTATTCCCAGCAATATCCAAGACCCATATAATTTTCCAGTAATATCCCCTGTCCTATATCATTATTCCCAGTAATACCCAGTGTCCTATATCATTATTCCCAGAAATATCCCGTGTCCCATATCATTATTCCCAGTAATTTTCCTCACCTGTATCATTATTTCCAGTAATATTCCAAGTCCAATATCATTATTGCAAGTACTATCCCAAGTCCAATATCATTATCCCCAGGAATGTGCGTTGTACTATTTCATTGGCGCAGAAATTCGGGTCGGGGGCTTCCCGCGGGTGCAAGCCCCCGACCTACACTTACATATCGCGCTGACATTTGAAGACTGGACCTGCTTGGATTTCCGGTCTGTGGCCCGGTTCAGCTCCCGGCGCGCTGTGCGTGCGTGATCCAGCGGCGTACTTAGTGCGATGAGCCGGCTGGGATCACGTGAGCACTGGGCAACCAATGGGAGTTTACAAAAGTCCATTCATGAGTTAGACATAAGACCTGTCAAACTCATGAAAAGTACGGGCGCCCAAAACACTACTTAAACTTTAAATAAAAGTTTTTAAAAATTCCAATAATTAAATTAACTATTAATAACTTTAAAAAACTAATTTAAACAATTATTCAAATTTCCGCCAAAATTTTTTTTTCAAGAAATCGGGTCCAAAAATTAACTTACCTTACTGTAAATTCTTTAAAAATAATAAACCTGTGGAAAAAATTTCCTAACTTTAATTATTAGACCACTTACCTTGTAAAACTAATTCCTTACGTCTGCTTTTTACATTTGTAAAAAGTGGAGGCCTTCACGCACAGACAAACCTATGAAAAAAACCGAAGTTCAATGCGTACGCGCTGCCTCCAACGTCGCAAGGGAACCGCCTCTTAACCCCTTGGTTCTGAGGAGAGGAAATGCCGGTTTTCCGCGCATGCGCTGTGCATGCTGAAATCCGGCACTTCCAATGGGCCCACGCGTGAGTACCCCGTCCGTACTCATGCGTTGGGACCGGAATTACTGGGCCATTATTCCCATCAATATCCCGTGTCCAATATGGTTATTCTCAGTAATATGCCGCATCCTTTATCATTATTCCGAATAACATCCGTGTCCTATATCATCATTCCCAGTAATATCCCATGCCCAATATCATTATTCCAAGTAACACCCCGTGTCCTATATCATTATTCCCGGTTAGACCTCGTGTCCTATATCATCATTCCCAGTAATATGCATGTCCTTTATCATTATTCCCAGTAATATTCATATCCTATATCATTATTCCCAGTAATATCAGTGTCCTATATCATAATTCCCAGTAATATCCCATGCCCAATATCATTATTCTGAGTAACACCCTGTGTCCTGTATCATTATTCCCAGTTAGACCTTGTGTCCTACATCATCATTCCCAGTAATATGCGTGTCTTATATTATTATTCCCAGTAATATCCGTGCCCTATAACATTATTCCCAGTAAGACCCCGTCCTGTATCATTATTCCCTATAATATCCATGTTCTATGTCATTATTCCCAGTAATATCCCCTGTCCTATATCATTATTCCCAGTAATATCAATTGCCTATATAATTATTCCCAGGAATGTTCCTTTTACTATATAATTATTCCCATTAATATCCCATGTCCGATAGCGTTAAGCCCAGTAATATCCCGTGCACCATTACATTATTCCCAGTAATATATGTGTCCTATATCATTATTCCCAGTAATATCCCAGGTCCAATATCATTCCTAGTAATATCCCATGCCCCATTACATTATTCCCAGTAATATCCGTGTTCCATATGATTTTTTCCAGTAATATCCATGTCCTATATCATTATTCGCAGCAATACCCCGTGTCCTATATCATTATTCCTAATAATATCCATGTCCTATATCATTATTCCCTGTAATATCTGTGTCCCATTTCTTTATTCCCAGTAATACCCCGTGTCCTATATCATTATTCCTAATAATATCCATGTCCTATATCATTATTCCCTGTAATATCCGTGTCCCATTTCTTTATTCCCAGTAATAGCCCGTGTCCTATTTCATTATTTCCAGTAATATCCCGTGTCCTATATCATTATTCCCAGTAATAGCCCATGTCCTATTTCATTATTCCCAGTAATATCCCATGTCCCATATCATTATTCCCAGTAATATCCCATGTCCCATATCAGTATTCCCAGTAATATCCGTGACTATATTATTATTCCCAGCAATATCTGAGACCCATATCATTTTTTATGTCATATCCATGTCTTATATTATTATTCCCAGTAATACCCAGTGTCCTATATCATTATTCCCAGTTAGACCCCGTGTCCTGTATGATCATTCCCAGTAATATCCATGTCTTATATCATTATTCCAAGTAATATCCATGTTTATATCATTATTCCCAGTAATATCTATGTCCTATATCATTATTCCCAGTAATATCTGCTGCCTATATCATTATTCCCAGGAATGTGTCTCGTACTGTATCATTATTCACATTAATATCCCGTGTCCGATACTATTAATACCAGTAATATCCCGTGTCCCATATAATTTGTTCCAGTAATACCCGTGTCCTGTATCATTATTCCCAGTAATATCCGTGTTCCATATGATATTTTCCAGTAATATCTGTGTCCTATTTCATTATTCCCAGTAATATCCCATGTCCTATATTATTATTCCCTGTAATACCCTGTGTCCAATTTCATTATTCCCAGTAATATCCATGTTCCATATGATTTTTTCCAGTAATATCCGTGTCCTATATTATTATTCCCAGTTAGACCCCGTGTCCTATATCATTATTCCTAGTAATAT
Source organism: Somniosus microcephalus (assembly GCF_052327205.1). Classification (NCBI taxonomy): domain Eukaryota; kingdom Metazoa; phylum Chordata; class Chondrichthyes; order Squaliformes; family Somniosidae; genus Somniosus; species Somniosus microcephalus. The sequence goes on along the minus strand of NC_140987.1, from coordinate 75,151,987 downwards.
CCATGTCCTATATCATTCCCATTAATATCCATGTCCCATATCATTATACCCAGTAATACCCATGTCCTATTTCGTTATTCCCAGTAATATCCCGTTTCCCATATCATTATTTCTACTAATATCTCATGTCCCATAACAGTATTCCCAGTAATATCCATGCCTATATCATTATTCCCAGCAATATCCGAGACCCATAGCATTTTTCCAGTAATATCCCCTGTCTGACTAACACCCCGTGTCCTGACTCAATATTCCCAGTAATATCCGTGGCCTATATCATTATTCCCAGTTAGACCCCGTGTCCTATATCATAATTCCCAGTAATATGCGTGTCCTATATCATTATTCCCAGTTATATTCGTATCTTATATCATTATTCCCAGTAATATCCATGCCCCATATCATTATTACCAGTAAGACCCCGTGTCCTGTATCATTATTCCCTGTAATATTCATGTTCTATGTCATTATTCCCAGTAATACCCCATGGCCTAGAAATTGGGTATAGCCCCGCCAGCTCGTTTGCACCGAAAATTTTGCGCTGGCCGCGGAGCCAGTTGCGCCCGTCCCATATTCACTTTTAGCGCCCCAAGGCGGAACCGGGTGCTGTTCCAGGGTGTGCCCGCCCCCGCTTGGGGCGCTGAAAGTGAATTTCAGCGCTCCCGGTGCCGCTGCGCCACCCGATGCGGTGTGGCAGGCTGCTGTACTGCAGGCCTCCTCCTTCGCTTAAGGAGGAGGTGCCTGCAACGGCCGGAGCCCCGATCGCGAGTGCCGGCAAAAGAGCCCAGCACAACGGAGAAGTGCCGGGCTCCACGGAAACCAGCCGGCAATGCCGCGGGGGGGGGGGGTGGAGGAGGCCGGGGAAGGAGGTGCGGGCAGGCGGCCGCCGAAAAAGCAGCCGGCCGCACCTCCACCTTAAAGCGCCCCGCTAAGGCTGCAGTAAGGACCCGGTCTCCCGATGTTGTTAGCGGCCGCCACGGAAGAGGCGGCCGCTACTGAAGATGGGGGTCGGGGCGGTAGCGGGGCGGAACCGGGGCACTGCGCACACCGATGACGTCATCGGTGCCGGCGCAGCGCTACCGGCTACCGCTGCCATTACCGCGGCCCTCAAAATCAGCGCTACCACCCCTACTGGTGCAGAAGCCCTCTTTGGGCTGTAACTGGGCGCAAAGCCCACCGAATTTCTAGGCCATGTCCAATATCGTTATTCCCAGTCATATCCCGTGTTCTATATCATTATTCCCTGTAATGCGCCGTGTGCTATATCATTATTTCAAGTAATATCCGTGTCCTATATTATTATTCCCAGTAATATCCTTATTATATATCATTATTCCCAGTAATACCCCATGGGGGAAAAATTCAGTTGGTTTGCACCTCCCGTTAGAGCCTTAAGAGGGCGCGAATGGGATGCAAAGCAACTAGCGCCCGAGCGAGGCGATATCTGCGCCTCTCGCGGAATTGACCGGACATTTTGCGGCGGCGCTAAACATTACCGCCCGATCTCCTGCGCACGCAGATCTTGACGTCATTCGAGCGTGCAACACTTTGGGGCGCCCTGGAACGGAAATTGAGTGGCGCCTCCCTCCTTTCCGCCTGGTGCTACCAATGACAGGTAGACTGGAACGCTACCCAATCGCTGTGGGGCTGGGGGGGGGCTGGTGGCGCTATTGAAAGGGAGCCTCTTCCTGGCTTTTTCTGTGGTAGACATTTTTGCACCACTTGTTCTGAGAGAGAGAGATTTTGAGAGAGAGAGAAAGAGAGAAAGAGAGACTTCTGCATTGAGTCAACGCTGTCTGAAATAGTTTTGGCTTCTGACCATAACTTGGCAGGTACTTTGGTTTTTGACCTTCATTACTTTGATTGCCAAGATACTATGGGGGCTGCAATGAATGGGGGCGTCGTCCTGCGCCATCAGATTTGGAGGGCACTGAGATGCAGAGAGAGAGTGGCAATCATGGCCAGACGGAGGAGGGCCAACAGGCCTCTGTACAGGAGACCTTACCCTCCCAGGGCATTTCGCCAACAATTCTCCTACATTAATATGTCTGAGGAGCAGTGTTTGCAAAGGCTGCGCTTCAGCAAGGAGGTGGACACTGAGCTCTGCCACCTGCTTCAGCCAGATCTGCAGCCTCAACTGAGGAGCAGGACGTCTCTGTCAGTGGCAGTGAAGATATCAGTAGCTCTGAACTTTTATGCCACCAGCTCATTTCAATCAGCTACTCGGGACATCGCCAATATCTCCCAGTTCGCGGTGCATTGCTGCATCCGTCAGGTCACAAATGCCCTCTATAAAAGGAGACGAGAGTACATAAATGTCCCCATGACCCCCGGACAAACAGCAAGAACGCGCAATGGGCTTTGCTAGGATAGCGGGCTTCCCCATGGTGCAGGGCGCCATTGACTGCACGCATGTGGCTTTGCGTGCTCCGCATGAGAATGCAGAGGATTTCCGCAACCGAAAGGGCTTCCATTCCTTAAAACGTTCAGATGGTCTGTGACCACAGACAGCTGATACTCGCTGTCAATGTCCACTATCCTGGCAGCAGCCACGATGCATTCATCCTGCGCCAGACAACTGTGGCAGAACTTTTCCAGGCACCGCATCACCCAGGTGGTTGGCTTCTCAGGGACAAGGGATATCCACTGTGCACCTGGCTGATGACATCGCTCCGTACGCCCAACACCCCTGCTGAGCTGCGGTACAACAAGAGCCATCAAGCTACCAGGAACATCGTTGAGCACACAATCAGCGTGCTTAAGCAATGGTTCCGCAGTCTGGACTATTCTGGAGGAGCCCTGCAGTACTCGCCTGAGCGAGTCTCCCACTTCGCTGTTGTGTGCCGCATGCTGCATAACCTGGCAATCCTCAGGACCCAGCCAATTCCACCAGGCCTTGGAGCACCACCAGAGGAGGAGGAGGAGGAAAATGAGGAGGATGATGATCAGCAGCACCAATGCGGGAGGGAGGCACACAATGTCGAAACTGGAAGGGCCGTCCGTCAGTGGCTGATAGCAAGCCACTTCTAGGCCCCTGCTTCTGCCATTGAGAACAACATGAATGAAACCAACCCGCAAGCCCTAAGCTGGCCAAGGCAACAATGATTGCAAAGACCAAACATGTACATTTTGAATACAAAAACTTTTTTATTTTACAAACTCTGTGATGTAATAAAACTCACTACGCACTTGGTTTGAGCATAAAGCAAGGTTTTAATCAACTTGTTTCAGAACATGGAGGTCTAGTTGTACTTCACTAGTACCTTGTCTTACAAAATGTCCCTGACAAGCTGGGGCCGACGCCCGAGTATTTATACTCCTTGGACGGCGCCACCAGCTGGCCGTCCAGCGTTATTTCACGAGTAGTTTCTTGATGAATGATGAGATTTAGAACATTCTTCCTGCCTAAAAGATTTGGAAGTCCGCCGACTTCCTCTTAGCGGATCAGGCGGACCACGAATAGCCGCAGTCTTTTAGATTTTTGTTTATGGCCGGAAGGCATGTCTCCCCGGACCGTGTCTTGGTCCCTGGGCCGCTTGATCCATACTGGTGGATCGACAGGGCCCGTGTTGCTCTGATCGACCCGAGGGAGGCTGGGGAGATCGTGACTCCGGGCACGGGTCCCTACAGGCGCAGAACTGGCTTCAGCCTGTTGGATAGCCAGGGATTGACCGGCGCCCTGGCCTCGGGTGGCCATCCCACGGGGAATGCTCGGCTCCCCGAGTGGATCCAGTGGGGCAGCTGGCAGATCTCTCGATACCCCAGGTAGGGCGTCATCTTCGGGGGAGCGCAGAGTTTCGGCATCATCCCCGTGGGTCCCTCTATCGGTTGAGTCCGTGGAACCGGCTGGACAGGGAGCCAGGTCCTGGAGTGAAATGGTGGACTCCCGACCATCAGCGTACCGCACATGCGCGTATGTGGGGTTGACGTCTGTGAGTTCTACCTCGTCGACAAGAGGATTGGTTTTAGATGATCGGACGAATCTTCGGAGCAGCACGGGGCTGGGAGCTGCCAATCATGATGATAGAGACGTCCCATGGGTGGAGCGACGCTGGAAGCTGAAGAATCGCTCATGAGGTGTGACATTGGTAGACGTAGAAAGGAGAGACCTGATGGAATGCAACACGTCAGGGAGCATAGTTTCCCACTGCTGGTTTGGTAGGTTGCGTGACCTCAGCGCAAGACGAACAGCGTTCCAAATGATAGCATTGTATCTCTCAACCTGTCCGTTACCGATGGGATGGTACGGTGTCGATTTACTTGTGGCGATTCCCCTTTGGGAGAGATAACTTTTGAGTTCGCTTGACATGAAGGAGGGCCCCAATCAGAGTGGATGAAATTGGCCGTACCGCAAAGGGAAAAGACTTGATCAAGGCATTTGATCACTGTGGAAGTAAGCATATTGGGATAGGGGAAAGCAAAGGGAAAGCGTGAATATTCGTCCACCATAGTCAGTAAGTAGGTGTTTCGCGTTCAGGAGGGCAATGGCCCTTTAAAGTCAATGCTGAGTCGCTGCATAGGCTGCATAGCGTGTGTGAGCGAGCCATCCGATGGACGGAAGAATTGCGGTTTTAATTCCGCACAAATTCTACAGGAGGAGCACGTTCTTTTCACATCTTCCGTAGAAAATGGGAGATTTTTCGATCGCACAAAGTGCAACATATGGGTAACGCCAGGATGGCATAAGTCAGTATGAAGATCCGCAAGAGTCGAAGTTGACATAGAAGAGCAGAATGCCTGCGTGAGGGTATCCGGGGCCACATTCTTTTTGCCGGGTCGATAATGTATGGTGTATCCAAAGGCGGCCAATTCCATCCTCCAGAGTTGTATTTTGTTATTCTTGATCTTAGTGCATTTCCGGTTATCCAGCATAAAGGCCACGGAGTGCTGATCGGTTATAAGTGTGAAATGGCGACGAGCGAGAAAATGACTCCATTTACGTACCGCTTCGATGATGGCCGTAGCCTCCTTCTCGACAGGAGGATAAAGGAGCTCGCTACTTTGCAAAGTTCTGGACAGAAATGCAACGGGTCGACCACCTTGATTCAAGGTAGCAGAGATCGACACATCCGATGCATCGCACTTGACCACGAAAGGAAGATTTTCATTAATGGAATGAAGCGTGGCTTTTTCCAGTTGTTGCTTGAGGAGGTTGAAAGCTAAAATAGCCGTTGCCTCTAATGGAAATGACTTTGCGTGAAGCAGGGGCTGGATCTTGTAATAGGCGAACATGCCGAGTGCCCGACGAAGAGAGCCGAGATTCGTAGGGGGAGGGAGCTCCTGAAGCGGATGAATCGCTCCGGATCCGGTTTGATGACACCGTTGCCCACCCAGTAGCCAAGGATGTTGACTGATGGTACTGATTTCACAGATTTGGACTTATTTAAGGTTAAGATGCGATGACGGAGAACGTCAAAAAATTTCTGGGGGTTGGCATCATGCTCCTTCTGGTCATGACCAGCAATGGTGATATTATCCAGATATGGAAAAGTGTCCGTTAAGTTCTCCTGTTTGACTAGGCTATCCATTGCCCGTTGAAAGACGGCCACCCCATTGGTGACCCCAAATGGAAGGCGACAAAACTGGTAAAGCCGACCATTGGCCTCAAAAGCCGTATACTTTTTGTCAGAGTCCTTTAACGGTACTTGATGGTATGCACTCTTTAAATCAAAAGTTGAAAATACCTTGTAGTTGGCAAGGTTATTGACCATGTCATCGATGCGTGGTAGTGGGTAGGCATCCAGGTCGGTATACTGGTTAATAGTTTGCGAGTAATCGATGCAAAGACGTTTCTTGTGTTGCTTCAGAGGATTTTTAACAACAACGATTTGAGCCCGCCAGGAAGATGAACATGGTTCAATGATACCGTCAGCTAGAAGGCGAGAGATTTCTGTCTCGATAAAGGATCGATCATCTTGGCTGAAACGTTGTGATTTAGTGACTATGGGCTTACATTGGGGGGAAAGATTGGCAAACAAGGAGGGCTCGTCGAGCGTAGCCGCCGAAAGCGCACAAAACGGTACTTTGGAAATAGTAAGCTCCGGCTTTGACCCTCCAAACTCAAAAGTGAGTCTTTTGTGTTGTTTCTGGAAATCCTGTCCCAGGAGTACATCACTGCATAGGTTCTTGAGCACCCCGAGCCGGGTGGAGAAATAAGTGCGGCCGTTGAGAATAAGGTTGACAAGACAAAAGCCGTAATAATTGGTGGTCAGTGTTGTCAGAGCCATTGCAATTTCCCTGTCCGATGGGTAAATACGCAGTTTTAACTTACTGACAGCCCGCTCACTAATGAAGCTGTCAGAACTGCATGAGTCGATTAGTGCACTCAAAATGTGTCCATTTACCGAAACCTTCGTGGCTGCATGGGACAAACTTTGGGGAAAAACAGCTGTGATGGGAGGAGGGGCAGTTTTACCCTTGACAGCTGTAACCTTAGTAGTGGTTCTTGGGGGAGGAACAGTTTTATAGATTGCAGCTGTAACCTTAGTAGTGGCTCTTGGGGGAGGAGCAGTTTTATAGATAGTAGCTGCAAAACCAACAGGAGCTCTCAACCGGTATACCTTAGAAAAATGGCCTTTCTTGCTGCAATGATTGCAGGTTGCGTTACGAGCAGGACAAAATTTCCTATAATGGCACGCACCTCCACGGAAGAAATACTTCCTTCCAGATTGCCAAGATGCCACTAGGGCAGGGTCGTCATAAGTGTAGGTTTCTAGGGTAGGGTTGTCATCAGCCGGGTTGGAGTCATCATCCGTGAGGGCTTCCACCCGCGGCCTATCGAAAGAGTCACTAAAAGTGATAGCAGCAGCCCATGCACATGGTGAAAGATAGGTGTCTGCATTCCTCTTTGCTAAATCCAGAGAACATGCCTGGTCATAGGCAGCCTGTAACTTGAGGGTTTTATTCTCCAACAGACGCTGACGTATGAAGGGAGACGCAATCCCATTAATAAAGGAATCACAAATTAACTCCTCCTGGTACTGCTCAGCTGTAATAGCTTTAAGATTACAATCCTTGCTGAGTCTGCGAAGTTTCTGAAGGAATTTGTCAAGTGATTCCCTGGGTTGTTGTCGCGTTGTGGCCAGTAGATGCCGAGCAAAAATTTCATTTGGGGACTTGACATATAGCTGCTGTAGTATTTGGATAGCGGCGTCATAGTCTACACAGTCTTCGATATAATCAAACACATGAGGAGATACACAATTAGCAACTATCTCTAATTTATCAGGGACATTCTCACCACACACCCTGAGGAAGTTGCTGAAAGTACGATACCAGTGTTTCCATACCTTAGCGGCTGTAAGTGAATTTGGGTCCAGGTCGCGACGGGCGGATCTGAGTAGTTTCTCCATGATGGATCGATTACTTGTCTGAGTTCCCTTCTATGGTTCGAGTCGTAGCTGGCTGTTCCCGAATCACCCAAAGCGTGGAGTCGATATCAAGTTGATTAAATTGACGTAATAAAACTCACTACGCACTTGGTTTGAGCATAAAGTAAGGCTTTAATCAACATGTTTCAGAACATGGAGGTCTAGTTGTACTTCACTAGTACCTTGTCTTACAAAATGTCCCTGGCAAGCTGGGGCTGTCGCCCGAGTATTTATACTCCTTGGACAGCGCCACCAACTGGCCGTCCAGCGTTATTTTAGTTTCTTGATGAATGATGAGATTTATAACACTCTGTGTGTGTCATTTAAACATGACAAACTAATAGAAAGAAACTAAAAAAAAACAGTCATTAACATAACTGGCTCTCACAACCTGGAGATAATGTCGAAAACACTAAAAAAAATTTGACCACGAGCCTCGGCCTTTAATAAAAAAATGAACAACATTTATCACACCTCCTTCTTTTTGCCCTTTGAGGGTGATCTCCTTCCCTTGCGCACTTCCCCCTTCCCACCCTACAGCTCCTCCATAATGGGATCCCAGTGGCTGCAGCAAGGCTGGTGGAAGGCTGCTGATTGTCACAACCTGAGACTGCAGATGCCCTTGAAGTACGGCCTCGACCTGCTCTGGGCCTGGCAGGCCCGGCTGCAGACTGCACCAACTCTGCATGGGCGGCAGCAGTCTGTCCTACAGGCAGTGGCAAGTGCAGTGGAGAAGTGACAGTGGTGGCAGCAGGAATGCTGTCATCTTGAGAGAGGACAGCAACTCCCTGCTCGACCGACATACTGGCACTCCCACGGGGCAGCACTACAGCATCCGGAGCAATCTGCTGGAGTACAGATTGCAGGCCTGCTGTGGCGCGGTGAGAGCCCCGGGGAAATGTGTCCGAACCAGCGAGGATGGCAGCAGTCAGTGCTCGTGTGGCCTCAATCTGAGTCTGCATGAGAACAGTCAGAGATGGGCTCATGGCAGCCAGTGACTCAATTGCAGCACTAAGCATTTGCATGGCATCCGCCTGTGCTACTGCGAAGTGCTCCACACTGCTTGCCAGTGATTCAATGCATTCGGGCACCCTTCCCACTGCACCCATGAGCTCAGTGTGCCTGTGCACTGCCTGGGTGTTCATTTCTGTAATACCCCGTGTCCTTTTTCATTATTCCCAGTAACATCCGGGACCCATATCATTTCCCCAGTAATATCCCCTGTCTTATATCATTATTCCCAGTAATATACAAAGTCCAATATCATTATCCCCAGGAATGTGCGTTGTACTATATCATTATTCCAACTAATATCCCATGACCGATACCGTTATTCTCAGGAATTTGCCGCATCCTTTATCATTATTGCCAGTAATATCCCATGCTCCATATCATTATTCCCAGTAATATCCATGTCCTATATCATTATTCCCAGTAATATCCGTGTCCTATATCATTATTCCCAGCAATATACGTGTCCTATGTCATCATTCCCAGTAATACCACTTTTCCTTTATCATTACTCCCACTAATAGCCCACGTCCTATATCATTATTCGTTATAATACTCCGTGTCTGATTTCATTATTCCCAGTAATATCCGTGTCCTATATCATTATTCCCTGTAATATCCCGTGTCCTATATCATTCTTTCCAGTAATATCCGTGTCCTATATCATTATTCCCTGTAATATCCCGTGTCCTATATCATTATTCCCAGTAATATCCGTGTCCTGTATCATTATTCCCCGTAATACCACTTTTCCTTTATCATTACTCCCACTAATAGCCCACGTCCTATATCATTATTCATTATAATACTCCGTGTCCTATATCATTATTCCCTGTAATATCCCATGTCCTATATCATTATTTCCAGTAATATCTGTGTCCTATATCATTATTCCCAGTAAGACCCCGTGTCCTATATCATTATTCCCAGTAAGACCCCGTGTCCTGTATCATTATTCCCAGTACTATCCGTGTCCTGTATCATTATTCCAAGTAATAACACTTTTCCTTTATCATTACTCCCACTAATATCCCACGTCCAATATCATTATTCGTTATAATACTCCGTGTCTGATTTCATTATTCCCAGTAATATCCGTGTCCTATATCATTATTCCCTGTAATATCCATGTCCTATATCATTATTCCCAGCAATGTACGTGTCCTATGTCACTATTCCCAGTAACACCCCGTGTCCTGTCTCACTATTCCCTGTAATAACCGCATCCTATATCATTATTCCCAGTTAGACCCCGTGTCCTGTATCATTATTCCCAGTAATATCTGTGTCCTATATCAGTATTCCCAGCAATATCCGTGTCCTATATCATTATTCCAAGTAATACTCTGTGTCCGCTTTCATTATTCCCAGTCATATCCCCTGTCCCATATCATTATTCCCTGTAATACCCCGTGACCTATATCATTATTCCAAGTAATATCCATGTCCTATATCATTATTCCCAGTAATATCCCAAGTCCAAAATCATTCCCAGTAATATCTCATTCCCCATTACATTATTCCCAGTAATATCCATGTCCTATATAAATATTCCCTGTAATACCCTGAGTCCTATATCATTATTCCCAGTAATATCAGTTGCCTATATAATTATTCCCAGTAATATCCCGTGTCCTATATCATTATTCCCAGTAATAAATTCCCGTGTTCTATATCATTATTCGGTGTAGTACCCCCTGTCCGATTTCATTTTTCCCAGTACTATCCATGTCCCATATGATTTTTTCCAGTAATATCTGTGTCCTATATCATTATTCCCAGTAAGATCCCGTGTCCTGTATCATTATTCCCAGTAATATCCGTGTCCTGTATCATTATTCCCAGTAATACCACTTTTCCTTTATCATTACTCCCACTAATATCCCACGTGCTATATCATTATTCGTTATAATACTCAGTGTCTGATTTCATTATTCTCAGTAATATCCGTGTCCTATATCATTATTCCCTGTAATATCCATGTCCTATATCATTATTCCCAGCAATGTACGTGTCCTATGTCACTATTCCCAGTAACACCCCGTGTCCTGTCTCACTATTCCCTGTAATAACCGCATCCTATATCATTATTCCCAGTTAGACCCCGTGTCCTGTATCATTATTCCCAGTAATATCTGTGTCCTATATCAGTATTCCCAGCAATATCCGTGTCCTATATCATTATTCCAAGTAATACTCTGTGTCCGCTTTCATTATTCCCAGTCATATCCCCTGTCCCATATCATTATTCCCTGTAATACCCCGTGACCTATATCATTATTCCAAGTAATATCCATGTCCTATATCATTATTCCCAGTAATATCCCAAGTCCAAAATCATTCCCAGTAATATCTCATTCCCCATTACATTATTCCCAGTAATATCCATGTCCTATATAAATATTCCCTGTAATACCCTGAGTCCTATATCATTATTCCCAGTAATATCAGTTGCCTATATAATTATTCCCAGTAATATCCCGTGTCCTATATCATTATTCCCAGTAATAAATTCCCGTGTTCTATATCATTATTCGGTGTAGTACCCCCTGTCCGATTTCATTTTTCCCAGTACTATCCATGTCCCATATGATTTTTTCCAGTAATATCTGTGTCCTATATCATTATTCCCAGTAAGATCCCGTGTCCTGTATCATTATTCCCAGTAATATCCGTGTCCTGTATCATTATTCCCAGTAATACCACTTTTCCTTTATCATTACTCCCACTAATATCCCACGTGCTATATCATTATTCGTTATAATACTCAGTGTCTGATTTCATTATTCTCAGTAATATCCGTGTCCTATATCATTATTCCCTGTAATATCCCGTGTCCTATATCATTATTCCCAGTAATATCCGTGTCCTGCAACATTATTTTTGGTAATATCCCGTGTCCTATATCATGATTCTCACTAATATCCTGTGTCCTATATAATTATTCCCAGTAATATCCGTGTCCTGTATGCATATTCCCAGTAATATCCCTTGTCCTAAATCATTATGCCCAGTAATATTCGTGTCCTATATCATTATTCCCAGTAATATCCATGTCCTATATCATTATTCCCTGCAATACCCCATGTCCTATATCATCATTCCCAGATATCTGTGTCCTATATAATTATTCCCAGTAATATCGTGTCCTATATCATTATTCCAAGTAATATCTGTGTCCTATATCATTATTCCCAGTAATATCTGTGTCCTATATCATTATTCCCAGTAATATCCATGTCCTATATCATTATTCCCAGTAATATCCGTGTCCTATATCATTATTCCCAGTAATATCCATGTCCTGTATCATTATTCCCAGTAATATCCCGTGTCCCATATCATTATTCCCAGTAATAAATTCCCGTGTCCTATATCATTATTCGGTGTATTACCCCCTGTCCGATTTCATTTTTCCAATAATATACGTGTCCCATATGATTTTTTCCAGTAATATCTGTGTCCTATATCATTATTCCCAGTAAGACCCCGTGTCCTGTATCATTATTCCCAGTTATACCACTTTTCCTTTATCATTACTCCCACTAATATCGCACGTCCTATATCATTATTTGCTATATTACTCCGTGTCTGATTTCATTATTCCCAGTAATATCCCTGGCCTATATCATTATTCCCAGTAATATCCGTGTCCTATATCATTATTCCCAGTAATATCCGATACCCATATCATTTTTCCAGTAAATCTCATCGTTTATCATTAATCCCAATACTGCCCCGTATCCTATATCATTATTCCCAATAATATCCCGTGTCCCATATCTTTATTCCCAGTAATATTCCATATCCATATCATTATTCCCAGTAATATCCGTGTCCTATATCATTATTCCCAGTAATATCACGCATCCTTTATCATTATTCCCAGTAATATCCCCTGCCCCATATCATTATTCCCAGTAATATCCGTGTCCTGTATCATTAGTCCCAGTAATATTCCGTGTCCTATATCATTATTCCCAGTAATACAACTTTTCCTCTATCATTACTCCCAATAATATCAGTTTCATATATCATTATTCCCTGTAATACACCTAGTCCTATATCATTATTCCCAGTAATATCCCGTGTCCTATATCATTATTCCCAGTAATATCCCACATCCTATTACATTAATCCCAGTAATATCCCGTGTTCTATATAATTAAACCCAGTAATATCACCTGTCCTATAGCATTATTCCCAGTAATATCTGTCTCCTGTATCATTATTCCCAGTAATATCCATGTCCTCTATCATTATTCCCAGTAATATCCGTGTCCTGTATCCTTATTCCCAGTAATATCCCAGTCCTATATCATCATTCCCAGTAATATCCATGTCCTATATCATTATTCCCAGTAATACCACTTTTCCTATATAATTATTCCCAGTAATATCTGTCTCCTGTATCATTATTCCTAGTAATATCCACGTCCTGTATCATTATTCCAGTAATATCCCGTGTCCTATATCATTATTCCCAGTAATATCTGTCTCCTGTATCATTATTCCCAGTAATATCCATGTCCTATATCATTATTCCGAGTAATATCCCCTGTCCTATATCATAATTCCCAATAATAACCCACATCCTATATCATTATTCCCAGTAATATTCCGTGTCCTATATCATTAATCCCAGGAATATCCCCGTCCTAAATCATTATTCCCAGTAATATCTGAGTCCTGTATCGATATTCCCAGTAATATCCCGTGACCAAATTCAGTGTTCCCAGTAATATCCGTGTCCTGTATCATTATTCCCAGTAATATCCGTGTCCTATATCATTACTCCCAGTAATATCCGTGTCCTATATCATTATTCTCAGTAATACCACTTTTCCTATATAATTATTCCCAGCAATATCCGTGTCCTATATCATTATTCCCAGTAATATCCGTGTCCGGTACCATTATTCCCAGTGATACCCTGTGTCCTATATCATTATTCCCAGTAATATCCCCTGTCCTAAATCATTATTCCCAATAATATCCCCATCCAATATCATTATTCCCAATAATATCCCCATCCTATATCATTATTCACAGTAATATCCCATATCCAATACCATTTTTCCCTGTAATATCCGTGTCCTGTATCATTATTCCCAGTAATACCAGTTTTCCTATATCATTACTCCCAGTAATATTTGTGTCCTATATCATTATTCCCTATAATACCCTGAGACCTATATAATTATTCCCAGTAATATGTATGTCCTGTATCATTACTCCCTGTATTATCCCGTGTCCTATATCATTATTCCCAGTAATATCCCGTCCTATATCATAATTCCCAATAATACCCCCTGTCCTATATCATTAACCCCAGTAATATCCCCATCCTATATCATTATTCCCAGTAATATCCGTGTCCTGTATCATTAGTACCTGTATTATCCCATGTCCTGTATCATTATTCCCAGTAATATCCCATGTCCTATATCATTAATCCCAGTAGTACCACTTTTCCTATATCATTATTCTCAGTAATATCTGTGTCCTATATCATTGTTCCCAGTAATATCCGTGTCCTAAATCATTATTCCCAGTAATATCCATGTCCTGTACCATTATTCCCAGCAATATCCCATGTCGCGTTGGGACCCGAATTTCTGGGCCATTGTAACTTGGTTCTGCCTTGTAGGTTGAGATGGTTTTAAAAGCTTGGCTACATATTCATATCTTACACATGTTCATTAGTTTGCACTGTAAGTTAAAAAAAATGAAGAAACTTGTAGGTATTCCAGGAATATGGAATGCAAAATGAATAATTGCAGTTTTAGATTAATTTCTTCCAAAAGCTTATGCAGCTATGTAGAGATAAGTATAACAGGACATGAAAGAGAACAATAATAAACACAGTTTGCAGCTTGTAACCTGATATTGTAAATTATGGGCTATTATTCTGCATGTGTTTTAATTGAGCTGTGTCTCAGTATCACTGCATAGATACCGTATGAAGAATCCATGGAGTCAAGAACATTCAAAGATAAGATTCAACAGCCTTGAAATTGATTCATGTCGGCAGGCCAGTGTGAACTGGGCACATGGAATATCCCTGCACCAGAAGGGGTAGGCCCGAGGGAGCCTTGGACATCCCTGCTAAAATGGTTGCAGGCACCAAGTAAGCGGGAATGGAACGATAAATTTGCTCCCTCTATTTGTAATGCTCGTACGCCTCAACCCGTGGGTGGGGTTAAAACTCCACCTCCTGTCTTTTGAATGAGATGTTAAGCTGAGACCCTCTCTGGCTGTTCTGGCACAATTGAAAGATCTTCTGGCCGATATTCCTCCCTCAACCAAAAACAGATTAACAGCTCATTTAATTTGCTGTTGTGGAATGTTGCTGTGCACAAATTGGCTGCTGCGTTTGCCTACAACAATGATGGCACATGAAAAGTAATCTACTGGCTTGATAACCACCATCCTAAGGCTGCGAAAGTCACCATATAAAGGCAAGATCTTCTGAAAGCTTCAAGGCAAAGGGAGGATCCTTTTGGGAGTTCCGTAGGAAGAAGAGAACACTCTACGCAACCCCACCTTACTGCAACTTGTTGGACACATCCAAGTGTGTTCTTGGTGCAGTGCCACTGCATTAACTGCTTCAGTGCTGAACTAAGTTACTCATTCTTTAACATGTGAGGTACTGATAGGCCTTTGACTATTAGCCGCTACTATGCACACACTCTTCTCCCCACCCAAAGTCCAATACTGTTACTTAACCTCTTTAGATATCTTCAGGGTAAATTTCTGATTTGGTGTCAATGGCAAAATCGTGGGGCTGTAATGGTGAAAAATTTGCCTCCATGCAATTTTACATGACAATTTCTAATATTAATTGATGGTTTTTAGACCAGGTTTAAACAATTCTCAATAACGTGAGAGCAATGTAATATCTTCACAGACACACATCCTCTTCTCCGATTGCACAAATTCCTCAAGCATCAGCCGTTGCTTATAAACAGACAACAGCAGCAGCTGGAGAAAAACAGGAAGGACATGTTGAATCAGTTGGGAGGCAGCAGTACACTCCCAATAGAGTCTCGAGGGCATATACCATGACCCGACTAACCAAAGCTCAATGTCTCAGGTAGTTTAGCTTCAGCAGATTACTGCTGAATCAACAATGCCAGGATTTACTGAGTGAGTTAGTATTGCCTTCTGTAATTTAAGTGGCCACAGTCAATGCTTATGTTATTGATTTATTTTAAATATCTTTTGCGATTATGCCCAGATTATTCAGTCAGTCTAACATGGCCATGCCTTGGTAGTCCTTCACGCGCTATATTTTCCCATTTTTGTGCTCATCAAAGTGAGTCCTGGGAATGGAGGACTTTTGATTTTGGGCATGCAGTGTCAGCCCCAAGCACTCCAAGACTTGATACAGCACAGTTAGATAGGAACATTAGGAACAGTAATAGGCCATTCAGCCCCTCAAGCCTGCTCCAACATTTAATAGATCGTGGCTGATCTGTACGTCAGCTCCATTCACTCGCCTTTGCTCGATATCACATACCCAACAAAAATCTATCGATCTCAGTCTTGAAAGCTCCAATTGTCCTAGCAACCACGGTCTTTTGGGGGCGAGAATTCCAGATTTCTACTGCCCTTTGTGTGAAAAAGTGCTTCCTGATTTCACTCCTAAATGGCCGAGTTCTAATTTTAAGATTATGGCTGGAATTTTGCCTACCTGGGTGGGTCCGGTGCGGGCGGTGTCCGTGGGGGGTCGTGACCCTGCTGCTGGCTCCATCCCACTGTTGAAAATGAACTTAACTTAATGGGGCCTATTAAGCTCACCTAGCGCGTTACCTGGCTCAATTAGATGGAGTGGGTCTGATGACATCATTCATGACACGTTTTCAGCCAGGATCTTTAAAAGGGACCATGGCCACATTACATTTGAAGTTTAATCTAACATAGTGCTGTCAGTGCACTACAGCATTGGAGTGCTGCAAACACTGACAATGACTGCACAGAGGCAGAGGGCTGCACCCTGGTTCTCCAATGACTCCCTCCATATGCTTCTGGAGGGAGTCAGAGCATGCAGGGAGGTCCGATGGGCAGAAGAGACCTCCCCAGGAGACCAAGACAGCCTGGTTGTCTATTGCAGAGGAGGCCACAAGCAGGGATGTGGTCAGGAGGACCTGGGTGCAGTGCCGCAAATGTTTCAATGATCTCATTAGATCAGGAAACATTAGTACAAAGCCACACTCAACTTCATCCTGCTGTGCCTCTCATCACATCCCCATCACTCTGCCTTCCCTACCCTATTCCTGCACATCCTTACTCACACCAGCAAACCTTGCATCTCCACCCATCCCTCTTTCTCTACCTACATTATCACATCCCCATCTCACTTGCCACCCCTCACAATCACCCTCATCCTAATGCAATCATACCAACAAACAACACACAAGGTTAGCCACTTGGGTGTTTTATCAAATGTTTAAGTAAAGTTTCTGTTAATGTGGTGTCAAACATAAAAATCTTTATTTTCAACACTTTCTGGTCTTGGACAGATTTGTGTGCACCTTTGAAAGTGGCTTAGTGAGTTGCAGTGAATGGTGAGATATAATGGTATCCCCTGTAATGGTGATGAGTGTGAAAGGAATGGCTTGGTCATTGTAGGGATGCTTTATCAAATCAACTTTTATTGTAATTGTTAGTGCACAAGTGCAGTACAATGAAAAATTATGGTGTTGGTGTGGGGTGGTGTTAACCTGGCACATCATGTTGCAGCCATATGCGTGTACAGTGTAAAGTTAACTAAATCTGGCCATGATGAAGCCATCCCTGACCACCTGGGCAACAATGTGGTTGGGTGCTGATGCCCTCTGTTCTGTGCAGCATCAGGTGATTGTGGAGAAGGTTGGTGTTGCTGTTGGTGCTGCTGGTGTGCCTGGTGCTGCTGGTGTTGGGGCTGATCGTGATCCGGTTCTGAGGACCAAGGTGAGAGAGTATAAAAGGCACCCATGCTGATGGAATAGATGGCAGGTGAAGTAGAGATGACAGAAGCATTCTGTCAATGGTGAGAGAGTTCTTCCAATGAGGTGGATGGAGACTTTGCTGGAAACACTTGCGGCCTGCAGAATCTGTGCTGGAAATGGACTGAGCACCCGCTTCTGCCTGAGGAAAGTGATCATCTGCCAGGTGGGAGCTTTTACTGTACATTTGATGCTGTCAAGTAATCAGCTGGAGCAATGGCTACAGAACTCCCGCCTTAGGTTGACAGACGTGGTTCCCAAGCTGCGTGAATCCCGTGGTCATGCAGAGAAATTTAAAAGGTAAGTGGAAAAAGTATCTTAAGTGCCTGTAACACAGGCAGCCAATTGGCTATCACTCGTTTTGCGTTGCTGCTCAAGGCCAATTTCACCCCGCTCCGTTCTTTAACCATGCAGTTTAAATAACATCATCAGCCTGGTGAATCAGATCAAAGGTTATAATGCACTACTGCTGAAAACTGCCCCAGTTTAACAACTCAACTGAAAAACGGCACCTTCAGTACTGCGTTGGAGTGTCGGCCTAGATTATGTGCTAGAGTGAGTCTTGAACCCACAACCCGCAGGATTCAGGCAAGAGTGCTACCAATTGAGCCAAGCTGACAATGAAAGGGGTGCTGCCTCGCTCCCATGCTTGCAGCGGGGAGCCACGACCACGGTGAGCGTGGGTCAGGGAATCAAGGCAACAGTGCTGTCTATGACCCATGCTTCCTTTGAGAGTAGTTTCCTGCTGTGGGCATTTGGTCTTATGTTTACCTCTGGACTCAAGGTTTGCCATTTCTATATGCCCTTATCCACTTGCACTGCCACCTTTAATGTCCTTTGTATGTGCACATGAAGGTGTCTCTGCTCGTCTCCTCCATTTGAAACCTTACTACTTTAGGTTTCTTTTCTTACTTCCAGAACATAATACCCCACAGGCCCAATGTTCCAGTTGGGCCAAGGTCCAAGAACGGGTGGATTAACCGCTTTCATTTTCTTTTTTAAATGATTTTTGCTTTTTGGAAAACTGTGGTGAGAGAAACACATTCTTATAACATTCATTCAAGGGTTAGACTTGTTTAGGCAAGTGGAGTTCTGTGGATTTAAGTTACTGGTGTCCTGCAGGGAGTGTCAACGCCCATTGCTATTTTAAAAAGATTTCTGGACCAGCCCTCCTGAGCATGGCTAGTAGATTCTTGATGTGTCTCATCCCTGGTTTCACGCCCCTCCAAGGAATGCTATTTTTATTTTCTTGTATGGAAGTACAGGCTGCAGCTGAAGGAAACTATATTAAGGACACATACTGGGAATTTCTCTTGTTTATTAATAAACTCAACTTCACATACTAACAACAGCAACATCCTGAATGATTATTTATATTATCATTTTTAAAAACAGTACTGTAAAAATAGCTTATGATTCAGAATCTATATACAGTGCTGGGTATAGATTTAATATAGAGGTTTTATTACTGTTACACAGTATCTACTGCACTTTCATATACCTCATTAAATTGAGGAGTGATATATTTAATATACCACATTAAATCAAGGGGTGGTTTATTTAATATACCGCTTTAAATTAAGGGGGCTATAGTTAATATACATAATTAAATTATATTAAATTGAGGGTGCTATATTTAATGTACCACATTAAATTGAGGGTAGTTGTTGTGTATGTACCTTTAAGAGAATAACTGGTCTCAGACTGCAGTACCGGCAGTGACCACCCCTGTATAAAAGGCGCTAGTGAGCCTCTGTTTTTTTAGTTTCACTATTGACTTCCAACAGTAAAGACGTGTTTTGTTTAACTCTGCTGTCCGTGTCTCAATCATTCACGGACATAATACTGGCGACGAGCAGATACGAACCTACCTACAGTCTGCACCACCTCCTGGGATCCATTCCTACAGCGAAGTGAGCAGAGGTCGAGGCCAGAAAGAAAAGAAAGTAAGAGGCAGTAGAAATGGGCGTCGACCGTGGGCATCCGCCCTGTGTTGCAGAGTTGAAGATTGTTGGAGAAGCTGTCGGATGCGGGGCCTGGTTCCTGTCGACGGTGCTTCAGCTAATCGGGCTGGTGGCAGGTAGTGCACTGATCCTTCCTGGGCTGCGGCGGTTGCGAACTCGAGCGGGTGGTTTGCAACGGGGCCGAGCAGCGTTGTCGGGAAGAAGAGAGAGAGAGGGTGGAGCACACAGGGCGCGGCCGGTGCTACGAAGCCGGGCTGCGTATAGACCCGCGAAGAGGGAGGCAAGAGTCCCACAGGGTTGTTCCACGACGGGAAAATAATTAAAAAAAAAAATTAAACGCGCAAGAAACCGTGGAAAGCAGCGTTAACAACAGCGGGGAAGAAGGCAAAGCGCGGGAGGTGCCATCGTAATCAGCGGGGAAGAAGGCAAAGCGCGGGAGGCGCCATTTTGTTAAATCGGGGAAGAAGGCAAAGCACGGGAGGCACCATTTTAGATTTGCAAGATGCCGAAGACTGGCTGTATCACTGCTTTTGATAATACAATAGAGGACTGGACCACGTATGTGGAAAGAGTCGAGGTATATTTTGAAGCAAACGAAATAGTGGAGGAGAAAAAGGCATTGATATTGTTAAACTTAATGGGCGCTAGAACGTACGGCCTATTGCGGGACCTGATTACTCCAGCCAAACCGAAGGCGAAGAGTTTTAACGAAATTGTTGCTGTCCTACAGGAACACCTAAACCCTGCACCGCTGTTGATAGCAGAAAGATTTAAATTCCACAGGAGAACTCAGCACAAAGATGAGAGCAATGCTGAGTATCTTACGGAACTACGCAAGCTATCAAAGCACTGCCAGTTCGGAGCAGGACTGGCAGATACCCTACGGGACAAATTTGTCTGTGGACTCCTGAGTGAAGGAACACAGAAGAAGTTACTCTCAGAGAAAGAGCTGACGCTAGATAAGGCTTTCAGCATGGCAGTATCGTATGAAGCAGCAGCCAGGGGAGCTGCAGAAATTCAACAAAAACCACAGGAATACGGCACCCACGAAATGACACGAGGATTTGCAAAATGTTATCGCTGCGGCAGAACTAACCATGACCAGAAGGACTGCTGGTCCAAAGACAAAATATGCAGGCAATGCGGGAAGATGGGACACATTGCACGAGTTTGCAGGTCTGGGAAGAAGACCAGCGACAACAAAAAGGCTACTAAGGAACCGTACAAGAAAGTACAAAAGATGACGGACAGTAGTTCCGAAGACCAGATGAGCGATAGTGAATCCGGGAACAGGAGACTAAGCTGTCTCAAACTTCACAATGTAATCGCAAAAGAGGATCACTGAACCATTTGGGTCACCCTCACGATAGCAGGGTCCCAAGTTAAAATGGAATTGGATACAGGATCAGCGCTAACCGTCATGAATCGACGAGACTACGAGCGGCTATTTTCACACATACCCTTGAAAGAGACATCCATCGTCTTGACGACGTATATGGGGCAAAAAGTATACCCCAGAGGAAAAATAAGGGTGCCTGTCGAATATAACGGCAAGAAAATACGGAAATTGTATCTCTACATACTGCCAAATGGTGGACCACCGTTATTGGGACGGGAATGGATCAGGAAGATAAACTTAGATTGGCACTCCATTCATGCAATGACGGTGGACGGTAAAAAAGATGAAGACGTCACTCCTGGACGATTGTCAACAATCTTAACTAACGCCAAAGAGGTATTTCAACAAGAACTGGGCACGCTTAAAGGCGTAACCACCTCGATAAAAATAGAAGAGAATGCAGTTCCCAAGTTTTTCAAAGCAAGACCGGTACCATATGCAATTCGCCCAGCCGTCGAGGCAGAGCTGGAGAATCTGGAGAAGGCGGGCGTGTTGTCTAAGGTTGACTGGAGCGAGTGGGCGACACCCATCGTTCCTGTCATGAAGAAAACGTTAAGCAATAAGTCCGGGGAGCCAAGGAAGATTCGCATCTGTGGGGATTTCAAGGTGACGGTGAACCCAGTCCTTCACACAGTACAATATCCTCTTCCAAGGATAGAAGACATCTTCGCCTCTGTCTGGAGGGAAGCGTTTTACAAAAATTGACCTAGCACAAGCATATTTGCAGATGGAGGTTGAAGAGTCCTCTAGGAAGTATCTCACGATAAACACTCACAAAGGTCTTTACCAGTATCATCGATTGGTATTCGGAGTAGCATCGGCTCCGGCGATATGGCAAAGAGCGATGGAACAAGTCCTGCAAGGGATTCCGGGGACTCAGTGTTACTTGGACGACATCCTTGTGACGGGTGAAGATGACAGTGAACACCTTAACAACCTAGAACAGGTGCTCACTAGGCTACGGGAACATGGGCTGCGAGCCAACCGCCCCAAGTGCGAATTTTTTAAGAAACAGATATCGTATTGTGGCCACGTGATTGATGAAGAGGGGTTACATAAGTCCCCTGACAAAATTGAAGTGGTTGTTAAGGCCCCAGCGCCTGAAAATGTGTCGCAACTGAGGTCATTCCTCGGATTGGTGAATTACTATCATAAGTTTTTGCCAAATTTGTCGACAATTCTGCACCCACTGAACGCCCTGCTACGAACGGGGGTAGCATGGAAATGGAGCGATGATTGTAAGCGTGCTTTTCAGAAGAGTAAGGACTTAATCACTTCAAGGGAAGTATTGGCTCACTACAACCCAGCACTGCCGATCAGACTGGCGTGTGATGCGTCTCCCTACGGCATTGGGGCGGTACTGTCACATAAATTCCTTGACGGTTTAGAGAGGCCGATAGCTTTTGCGTCACGCTCGTTAACTTCTGCCGAGCGTAACTGCGCCCAGATTGACAGAGAGGCCCTCAGCCTAGTGTGGGGGGTGAAGAAGTTCAATCACTACCTGCACGGTCAAAAATTTACTCTACTAACCGATCATCAACCTCTTGTCTCCATTTTCAACCCTCAGAAGGGCGTACCGATAATGACAGCACAACGGCTGCAGAGATGGTCCCTTTTCCTAGGGGCACACCAATATGACATCGAGTACAAAGCAACTAAACAGCATGGAAATGCTGATGGATTGTCACGCCTACCGTTGCCGACGGTGGAAGAAGACCTTGCAGTGGATCCAATGGAGTTATTCCACTCGACCATAGTCGAATGTCTCACTGTGACGAATGCAAACATAGAAAAGGAAACACGGAATGACCCGACACTATCACGGGTCTATGATTTAATGGTGAAGGGATGGCCAGCACATGGCGAACCACTGCTGCCAGCATTCTCGCCGAGAAGAGAACAGCTGTCAGTGTGCAGAGGAACCTTGATGTGTGGATCCAGAGTAGTAATTCCACCTAAGTTGATGGATAGAGTGCTCAATGAGCTTCATGAGGGTCATCTGGGTGGGGTAAAAATGAAGAACTTAGCCAGAGCATTTGTGTGGTGGCCGGGAATTGATAGAGAAATCGAAGAGGTGACCAAGAGCTGTGCAGGATGCCAGAAGGTCCAAAACGCCCCACCACAAGCCCCTCTGCATCCATGGGAGTGGCCCTCATCTCCATGGCAAAGGGTGCACATTGATTTTGCTGGTCCCTTCATGGACTCGATGTTTTTAATTGCGGTGGATGCACATTCAAAGTGGCCAGAGGTAATAAAAATGTCCTCAACCACCACGGAAAAAACTATCACAGTTTTACGAACCATATTCGCCAGAAATGGGCTGCCTGAACAGATTTGCTCTGACAATGGACCACAGTTTGTGTCTGAAGAGTTCCGGAGGTTCTTAAAGAACAATGGTGTTAAGCATTACGCATCTGCCCCATATCATCCAGCCACTAATGGATTGGCCGAGAGGTTTGTCCAAACATTCAAGAAGGCTATCAAGGCAATGTGTAATGAAGATATACCCCTACAACACAAGGTGGACAACTTCTTGTTTGCCTACCGGAATGCGACACATGCGGTTACCAACCAAACTCCAGCCATGATGTTCTTCAATCGAAGACTACGATGCCGCTTGGATTTGGTTAAGCCAAACGTCCGAAGAGATGTGGAGAACAGGCAGTTTCAGAATATGAATGAAAAACCGACCAGGAGTTTTAAGATAGGTCAACCAGTTTTGGCCCGGGACTACCGCACTGAGAAATGGCAGCCAGGAACGATTTGTACACGACAAGGACCTCTCATGTATACCGTGGACATTGGGGAGAACATTGTAAGACGCCATGCTGACCAGATTCTAGAGTCACTGGAAAACGTCAACTCCACACCACGATCTGATACACCTGGTAATGAAATCGACGTTCCAATTGCAACTACCGCAGAACCGGTAATATTGGGAGCAGATGAACCAAACAACGACATTGATCCCGACTCAACATTGCCAGAAGCACCTGATACCCCAAAGAGGCGTTATCCAGACAGAATCAGGAAGCCTCCTCAAAGACTGAACTTATAATTGCTTAACCTTAACCAATGTATCTTGCAACAGTCATTGTGATTGTAATTAGTTATCATTTAGTTGTTAAATGAATATTATGTACTGTTTATCTGAAAGGGGAGGAATTGTTGTGTATGTACCTTTAAGAGAATAACTGGTCTCAGGCTGCAGTACCGGCAGTGACCACCCCTGTATAAAAGGCGCTAGTGAGCCTCTGTTTTTTTAGTTTCACTATTGACTTCCACCAGTAAAGACGTGTTTTGTTTAACTCTGCTGTCCGTGTCTCAATCATTCACGGACATAATAGTAGTATACTTAATATACCTTGTTAAACTATATTAAATTGAGAGATGTTATATTTATTATGCCACATTAAATTGAGGAGTGCTATATGTAATATATCACATTAAATTGAGAGGGGTTATATTTAATATACCAAATTAACTATATTAAATTGAGGGGTGTCATATTTAAAATACCATTCAATTGAGGGGTGCTATGTTTAATATACCTCATTAAATTGATGAGTGCTACATTGAATATACCGCATTCATATACCAGGTTAAATTGAGGGGTGCTTTTTTAATATAGCACATTAAGTTGACAGTCTTTTTCCAAAGTGTCAGTCTTATCCTTCCACCCATCTCTCTATATCCAATTTCCACAAGAGAGAATTAGTTTAATCAAGGAACCACCGTGTACAGAGACTTTCTACCCATAAGTTTGGGTTAACTTGAGCAGAGATGCCAGAGTGAAGGGATGGTATTATAACTGACTGCACTATCTTGTTGTCTGTCAATAAACCTCCTTAATTAAACACAACTAAGAATCCTTTGGAAAGTTTGCCAGAGGCTGGCTTTGCCCACTGTTTTTGGAAGCAGGACCCAGTGCACTGCACAGGACAAAGGGGAAGCTCCTTTTAAGTTCCTTCTGACTCTGCCTCTACTCCTGGGTGAGTCTGGGTTGAATAAATTGGACCCCAGACTCAGCAATCCTCTCGCTGTCCTCTACAGCCTCTTCATGTGACGGTTATAATGTGACATCTTGTACACGAGCAAACACAATGGGTGCAGCAAGTGAGACAAAAGCAAGACGCAAACTTACCGAAGAACTTGGAAGTTATTGCTGTGTCTTTCAAGTTCAAGGTAAGTTTGCATTGCGATGCATAGTATTTCTTTAAAGAATTTGCATTTATATAGTGCCTTTCACAATCTCATGACGTCCCAAAGCGCTTTACAGTCAATGAAGTACTTTTGAAGTGTAGTCGCTGTTGTAATGCAGGAAAAGCAGGATCAATTTGTGTACAGCAAGCTCCCACAAACAGCAATGAGATAATGACCTGACAATCTGTTTTTTTAGTGATGTTGGTTGAGGGATAAATATTGATCAGGACACTGGGGAGGATTCCCTTGCTCTTCTTCAAAATGTGCCATGGGATCTTTTACGTCCACCTCAGAGGACAGACTCTTTAATAATATTTCCTTAATTCTGCACTGTCTTGTTGAAAAACAGATGCATGTGACAAGGCTGCTGACCTCAACATACCAATCTACCCCGAGTGCCAACCAACAATACATTCCTCCAGCATGAAATAACCAAACCTTCGGCTAATGATCAGCCTGACAGGAAATGAATAAGATCTGGTCCGTCACTTTATAGTGCATAAGTGAAGGGTCTTGTGCAAGGGATGAGTCAGTTGTACAAACATATTTCAGGTTATGAGATTTTTAGACAGGTTGGGACACAAATATTGTTTTCAATCATTTTTCATTGGGTTTGGAATGACGTAAGTCTATAAAAATGTATACAACAAGAAAAGGCTATTGATCCTGTAATGTCCGTGTGTAATTGAGACACGGACTGCAGAAGTTGGTTATAACAGGTGTTTACTGAATGGAGACAAAACTGGAACTACTGTACAAAGTTACTGCACAGGCTTATATACAGGGGTGGTCACTACTGGTACTGCAGTATACAGGGGCTGCAGAATATAGTTCCTTCTTCAAGGTACATACACTACAATTCCTCCCCTTTTAGCTAAACAGTACATAACATTCAATTAATAATTAAATAACATATTTACAATTACAGTTGCTATATACATTAGCTGAAGTTAATCAATTATAAATTCAGTCTTTGAGGAGGCTTCCTGATTCTGTCCGGATAACGCCTCTTTGGGGTATCAGGTTCTTCTGGCAAAGTTGATTCGGGATCAACGTCGTTGTTTGGTTCATCTGCTTCTAATATCACCGATTCTGAGGTAGATGCAATTGGTACTTCGGTTTCATCACCAGGTGTATAGGATCGTGGTGTAGATTTGACGTTTTCCAGTGACTCTAGAATCTGGTCAGCATGGCATCTTACAATGCTCTCTCCAACGTCCACGGTATACATTAGAGGTCCTTGCCGTGTGCAGATCGTTCCTGGCTGCCATTTCTCTGTGCGGTAGTCCCGGGCCAAAACTGGTTGACCTATCTTGAAACTCCTGGTTGGCCTTTCATTCATATTCTGAAACTGCCTGTTCTCCACATCCCTTCTGATGTTTGGCTTAACCAAATCCAAGCGGCATCTTAGTCTTCGATTGAAGAACATCATGGCTGGAGTTTGGTTGGTAACTGCATGTGTCGCATTCCGGTAGGCAAACAAGAAGTTATCCACCTTGTGTTGTAGGGGTATGTCTTCATTACACATTGCCTTGATAGCCTTCTTGAATGTTTGAACGAACCTCTCAGCCAATCCATTGGTGGCTGGATGATATGGGGCGGATGTGTAATGCTTAACACCATTGTTCTTTAAGAACCTCCGGAACTCTTCAGACACAAACTGTGGTCCATTGTCGGAGCAAATCTGTTCAGGCAGCCCATTTCTGGCGAATATGGTTCGTAAGACTGTGATAGTTTTTTCTGTGGTGGTTGAGGACATTTTTATTACCTCTGGCCACTTTGAATGTGCATCCACCGCAATTAAAAACATCGAGTCCATAAATGGACCAGCAAAATCAAAGTGCACCCTTTTCCATGGAGATGAGGGCCACTCCCATGGATGTAGAGGGGCTTGTGGTGGGGCGTTTTGGACCTTCTGGCATCCTGTACAGCTCTTGGTCATCTCTTCGATTTCTCTATTGATTCCCGGCTACCACACAAACGCTCTGGCTAAGTTCTTCATTTTTACCCCTCCCAGATGACCCTCATGAAGCTCATTGAGCACTCTATCCTTCAATTTGGGTGGAATTACTACTCTGGATCCACACATCGAGGTTCCTCGGCACACTGACAGCTGTTCTCTTCTCGGCGAGAATGCTGGCAACAGTGGTTCGCCATGTGCTGGCCATCCCTTCACCGTTAAATCATAGACCCTGGAGAGTGTCGGGTCATTTCGTGTTTCCTTTTCTATGTTTGCATTCGTCACAGGTAGACATTCGACTATGGTTGAGTGGAATATCTCCACAGGATCCACTGCAGGTGCTTCTTCCACCGTCGGCAATGGTAGGCGCGACAATCCATCAGCATTCCCATGCTGTTTAGTTCTTTTGTACTCTATGTCATATTGGTGTGCCCCTAGGAAAAGGGACCACCTCTGTAGCCGTTCTGCTGTCATTATCGGGACGCCCTTCTTAGGGTTGAAAATGGAGACAAGAGGTTGATGATCAGTTAGTAGAGTAAATTTCTGTCCTTGCGGGTAGTGATTGAACTTCTTCACCCCCCACACCATGCTGAGGGCCTCTCTGTCAATCTGGGCGTAGTTACGCTCGGTTGAAGTTAACAAGCATGACGCAAAAGCTATCAGCCTCTCTGAACCATCAAGGAATTTATGTGACAGTACCGCTCCAACGCCGTTGGGAGACGCATCACACGCCAGTCTTATCGGTAGTGATGGGTTGTATTGAGCCAATACTTCTCTTGAAGTGATCAGGTCTTTACACTTCTGAAAGGCCCGCTTACATTCATCGCTCCATTTCCATGCTACTCCAGTTTGTAGCAGGGCGTTCAGTGGGTGCAGAATTGTGGACAAATTCGGCAAAAACTTATGGTTGTAATTCACCAATCCGAGGAATGACCTCAGTTGCGACACATTTTCAGGCGCTGGAGCCTTAACTACCGCTTCAATTTTGTCAGGGGACTTATGTAACCCCTCTTCATCAATCACGTGGCCACAATACGATATTTGTTTTTTTTTAAACTTGCACTTGGGGCGATTGGCTCGTAGCCCATGCTCTCTTAGTCTAGTGAGCACCTGCTCTAGGTTGGCAAGGTGTTCACTGTCATTTTCACCTGTCACTAGGATGTCATAAGAACGTAAGAACATAAGAAATAGGAGCAGGAGTAGGCCAATCGGCCCCTCGAGCCTGCTCCGCCATTCAATAAGATCATGGCTGATCTGACCCTAACCGCCAATCCACTATCACAGAACCATCTCCTGAATCTAACAGAATTAGACACACGAAATAGGAGCAGGATCAGGCTACACAGCCCCTGGTTCCGCTCCGCTAGCCAACACTGAGTTTCCGGAATCCCTTGCAGGACTTGTCCCATCGCTCTTTGCCATATAGCCGGAGCTGATGCTACTCCGAATACCAGTCGATTATAGTGGTAAAGACCTTTGTGAGTGTTTATCGTGAGATATTTCCTAGAGGATTCTTCAACCTCCATCTGCAAATATGCTTGTGCTAGGTCAATTGTTGTAAAACGTTTCCCTCCAGATAGTGAGGCGAAAATATCTTCTATCCTCGGAAGAGGATACTGTACTGTGTGAAGGACTGGGTTCACAGTCACCTTGAAGTCCCCACAGATGCGAACCTTCCTTGGCTCCTCAGACTTATTGTTTAACGTTTTCTTCATGACAGGAACGATGGGTGTCGCCCACTCGCTCCAGTCTACCTTAGATAACACGCCTGCACTCTCCAGATTCTCCAGCTCTGCCTCGACGGCTGGGCGAATTGCATACGGTACCGGTCTTGCTTTGAAAAACTTGGGAATTGCATTCTCTTCTATTTTTATTGAGGCGGTTACGCGTTTAAGAGTTCCCAGTCCTTGTTGAAATACCTCTTTAGCGTTAGCTAAGATTTTTGACAATCGTCCAGGTGTGACATCGTCATCCTTTTTACCAGCCACAGTCAGTGCCTGAATGGAGTGCCAGTCTAAACTTATCTTTCTGATCCATTCACGTCCCAATAATGGTGGTCCACCATCTTGCAGTATGTACAGATACAATTTCTGTATTTCCTTGCCGTTGTATTCGACAGGCACCCTTATTTTCCCTCTGGGGTATACTTTCTGCCCCGCATATGTCTTCAAGACAATGGATGTGTCTTTCAAGGGTATGTGTGAGAATAGCCGCTCGTAGTCTCGTCGATTCATGATGGTCAGGGCTGATCCTGTATCCAATTCCATTTTGACTTGGGACCCTGCTATCGTGAGGGTGACCCAAATGGTTTGGTGATCCTCTTTTGCGATTACGTTGTGTAGTTTGAGACAGCTTAGTCTCTTGTTCCCGGATTCACTATCGTTCTTCTGGTCTTCGGAACTACTGTCCGTCATCTTTTGTACTTTCCTGTACTTTTCCTTAGTAGTCTTTTTGTTGTCGTTAGTCTTCTTCCCGGACCTGCAAACTCGTGCAATGTGCCCCATCTTTCCGCATTGCCTGCATGTTTTGTCCTTGAACCAGCAGTCCTTCTGGTCATGGGTTGTTCTGCTGCAGCGATAACATTTTTCAAATCCCCGTGTCATTTCATGTGTGCCGTATTCTTGTGGCTTTTGCTGTATTTCCACAGCTCCCCTTGCTGCTGCTTCGTATGATACTGCCACACTGAAAGCCTTATCTAGTGTCAGCTCTTTCTCTGAGAGTAACCTCTTCTGGGTTCCTTCACTCAGGAGTCCACAGACAAATTTGTCCCGTAGGGTATCTGCCAGTCCTGCTCCGAACTGGCAGTGCTTTGATAGCTTGCGTAGTTCCGTAAGGTAATCAGCATTGCTCTCATCTTTATGCTGATTTCTCTTGTGGAATTTAAATCTTTCTGCTATCAGCAGTGGTGTAGGATTTAGGTGTTCCTGTAGGATATCAACAATTTTGTTAAAACTCTTCTCCATCGGTTTGACTGGAGTGATCAGGTTCCGCAATAGGCTGTACGTTCTTGCGCCCATTAAGTTTAGTAATACCGATGCCTTTTTCTCATCGGCTACTTCATTTGCCTTGCAATATACTTCGACTGTTTCCACATATGCGGTCCAGTTTTCTATTTCATTATCGAAGGCAGTGATATTGCCAGTCTTCGGCA
Organism: Somniosus microcephalus; assembly: GCF_052327205.1. NCBI lineage: Eukaryota > Metazoa > Chordata > Chondrichthyes > Squaliformes > Somniosidae > Somniosus > Somniosus microcephalus. The sequence continues at coordinate 75,121,939 of NC_140987.1, read as the reverse complement.
TCTTGGAGATCTAAGATGGCACCTCCCGCGCTTTGCCTTCTTCCCCGATTGAACAAAATGGCGCCTCCCGCGCTTTGCCTTCTTCCCTGATTGAACAAAATGGCGCCTCCCGCGCTTTTCCTTCTTCCCCGCTGGATTAAGATGGCGCCTCCCGCGCTTTCTGTCTTTTCTGCTGCTGCCAACGCTGTTGCTGGCGTTTTTATGCCTGGATGGCGACGCCCTATGGTCTTCGCGCGCTTCCCCCCGCGCTGCTGCCAACGCCGCTCTCTGCGGTCCCCGTGGCAAACTGCAGCTCCTCGCGGCTTTCTGCACTTCTAATTTCTTTTTCTTTTATTTTAATTACTGTTCCCGTCCTCAGAGCAGACCCTATGGGACACTTTCCTCCCTCTTCTTGGGTCTGTACACTGCCCGGCTTCGTAGCACCGGCCGCGCCCTGTGTGCTCCACCCTCTCTCTCTCTCTCCTCTTCCCAACAACGCTGCTCGGCCCCGTTTAAAGCCATCCGATCGAGCTCTAGCCCGCCGCAGCCCAGGAAGGATCAGTGTACTACCTGCCACCAGCCCGATTAGCTGGAACACCATAGACTGGAGAACCAAGCCCAGCTCTCGACAGCCTCTCCTGCAAATCTTTGAATTCGATGAATCAGAGGGCGGTTGCCCACGGTCGATGCCCGTTTCTTCTGTTTGTTTTTTCTTTTTGGATTTCTTCCTTCTGGCTTCGACCTCTAATAACTTCGCTTCAGGGATGGATCCCCGTGAGGTAAGTTCGGATCTGTTCATCGCCAATATAATGTCCGTGTGTAATTGAGACACGGACTGCAGAAGTTGGTTATAACAGGTGTTTACTGAATGGAGACAAAACTGGAACTACTATACAAAGTTACTACACAGGCTTATATACAGGGGTGGTCACTACTGGTACTGCAGTATACAACGGCTGCAGAATATAGTTCCTTCTTCACGGTACATATACTACAGATCCAACCATGCTCACTCTTTCCAAAGATCAAGTATAATCTATCCTATGCTATTGAACAAATCCCTCACCTTTAAAGGCCAACCATGCTTCCACTAGTCTACTCTGGCAAGTTTCCTGTCCGACAGAGAACATTTTTCCACAGTTTCCCTCACCATCCCCATCCCCCCAGCCCTATGGCGCAACAACGATCAAAGTTTTGTGGAAAGTTTGTTCATCTCAGTCTAAACTCAGAACTAGCCAGCTGCAGCAGTAGCGGATGTGGTGAGATCATCTATAAGGCCCCCTCAGGAGCCAGCGCAAGATGGTACAAGGGCACCCCAAACTCAAACAGCAAGTCTCTGAGACCCAGCAGACAGCCGTCACACTTACTCCCTTCATTGGCAAGTCGCCTAGAAAAGGAAAGGAATTTCTATTTCAGTGGCACCTTATGTCCTCAAAGGGTTTTACAGGCAATTCCTTTTGTTTGAAGTGTAACCACTGTTGTTATATGAGCAAACACAGCAACCAGATAGCACACAGCAAGATCCCACAAACAGCAAATGAATGGCCGGATCATTTGCTCATGGTGGTGTTGATTGAGGGAAGAATGCTGGCCAAGGCACTAGGAGAGCTTTGCACGTTTTTCAAATAGTGCTATGGTGGTGGTGGGGGTAAAATTCCCATGGCGGTTCTCCCGATCTCCCACTGTAACCCTGGAGAAATGCCATTTACGTCGAAGTTAAGGCTGGGAATCAGAAGAACTCCCATGGGAATTTTAACCCGGAATCTTTTATGTCCACTTGAGCGGGCAGCTTGGTTTAACATCTCATGCAAAAGACAGCACCTCTGACAGTGCAGCACTTCCTCAGTACTGCACTGAAGTATCAGCCCAGATTATATACTCAAATCTGTAGTGAGGCTTGAACACACAACCTTCCAACTGGAGAGATGGAAAGTGCTACCACTGAGCCAAGAAACCACTGCTAAAGTGTTAAAACCGTGGGCACGGTACACAGCACTAAAGAGAAGTAACTGGCAAAAAACACCCAAATCACAGACACATAACAGGAATAGGAGTAGACCATTCAGCCCCTCGAGCCTGTTCCACCATTCAATCAGATCATGGCTGATCTGTATCTTAACTCCATCTACCCACTTTGTTCCATATCTCTTAATACCCTTACCTAACAAAAATCTATTGCTCTCAGCCTTGAAAATTTCAATTGTCTCACCATCCACAGCTTTTTAGGGGAAGCGAGTTCCAGATTTACACTACCCTTAGTGTGAAAAAGTGCTTCCTGATTTCACTCCTAGCTCTAGTTTTATGATTGTGCCCCCTTGTTCTGTTATTCCCCCACCAGAGGGAATAGAGTAATAAACTGTAGCCCAGAATGTGCCTGTAATGTCATTTTAATAGACAGGAACATCACTAAGAATCCTTTGCCAAGTTTTCTTCTGATCACACAGAATAATGTACCAACACTGCAAAGGGTGGGCATGGATTGTATTTGAGGTAGTGCTGAGGTGAATAGTGACTGCACACAGGAGGGGGTAGAAATTAGTCTGACCCATTTTCAGGCCTAAACTCGGCGCTGCACGAGCAGCACACACCTGAACAGATAGGCCTGAAGTCTGAAAATTGAGCCTCAAACCTCATCTAAATATTTCGGGTGAACTGCCAGCACCTCCACAGGCAGCACACCCCTCTCCAGCATTGAATTTAGGGTAGCTGCTCTCAGGTAAGTCCCAGGAAGAGAGGGAGGAGGACAACAGCGGGTGAGGTGGGGGTCCGCTAGGAGTACTGGGGAGTTGGGAAAAGCACTCCTGCTGCTCCTGGCTCCACATTAAAGTAAGTTAAAAACAAACTTACCTGTTTGTTGGCAGCCGCTGGTTAGGCCACAGCAAACTCCTGAAAATCTGAGGCACTACACTTGCACCCTCGTCACTGATGAATTTCTGCAAGGGGTCCTTAAACAGGCATTAGGTCTCGCATTATCATATTCAAAGAGCTTGACGTATGTTTCAGGCATCCATCCAGGATGACTAAAAAATGGGACCCACGAATTTGGCCGTGGGACCAATGCCTGCGCAGATTGGGCCAGACCGTCCCTCTGCTAAATTGGTCAGCGTTGCACCTGTTTTACGCCCAAAAATCGTGTGCAACGCATAACAATTTCTACCTAGGTTCATTTAAGGAATAGCTCAGGTACTTTGCTAAATGTTTCTCCTATGAGTACCTAGCAGAGTAGCCTTCTTGGTTGTACAGGTGTTTCTGCAGTGACACCCTGTTGGCCAATGTTTGTGTCCCACTCTGGTCTTACCTGCTCCTCCATGGTTGGATCACTGTGTACTGCAGAATTGTGTGACACGCTGTAGGCCTCAATAATCTTGGAGATACTCGGATCTGCACATGAAAACTGTGAAAATAAGAATGCGGAGCTAAGTTTGAGGATTTAATTCCTCTGGCACAGAACTTTGGGACTAAGGTGGAGTAATTACAGAGATAGGCAGGTCACTGGAACTGAAGTGGGGTCATGGGGGAGAGAGGCAGGGCACTGGGACTAAGATGGGATCGTGAGGAAGAGAGGCAGGGTACTAGGACTAAGGTGGGTCTTGGGGGAGAGAGGCAGGTCACTGGGACTAAAAGTAGTTGAATAGAGTGCAATTTCCATTGATTTCATATCTGTACCCCAAATAAACTTTACATTATAAATAGTGCAGGCAGTGAGTAACATATAAGGGCAGAATCAATGAAATGAAAATCGGGGGTTTCTATAAAGGGTGAGAGATCCATTCGACCAGTTTACAGCCCAGACGGTGAATGTTCAAATCCTAAACTGCTTCTAAAACTTCATAATAGCGAAAATGAGTAACTTTCCAGTGAAAATGAGTAACTTCCCAGTGATATGAATCACAGCAGATTCCTGTTTAGACAGAAATCATTTTCTAGTTAAGTAGTCCAGGACAGGGGGTGAAATTGGGTATCGCCCCATTTGAGGTGCTAACTTTTGAAATTTTGAAAATTTAGCACCATGCACTAAGGTTTCTGAACTCCTAGTAAGTTGGGTGTTAGCACCCCAGGAAGGAAGTGGGGCGCTAAATCAAGCGCTAATGGCCTCAGTGGGGTGCTACAGGGGCGCTATCAGCAGAGCGCTAATGAATTTCAGGTGCAATGCATTCAGCAATGATCCTTCACACTGGTTCCTTCCAGCTCTTAAAGGGGAGTTTGCATATTGTGCAGATGCTCATTTTCATCATTGCTGGCTTTGAGGCGACCTGCGAGCAACTGAATCCCTTGATGGCTGTGGCTGATCCCACTCCCAGGGAGAGAACTTGTCGGTTCACAGACGTGGCCTTGGAGGCATTGGTGGCTGGAGTGGAGCGAAGGAGGGCAATGCTGTTCCCGGCCACTGGAAGGAGGCCATCGCCTCAGGTGTTCAGGGCAATGTGGAGGGAAGTTGCCCAGGAGGTCTCGGCCAGTGGTGTGGTGGAACGCAGCCTGACACAGTGCCGCAAGAAATTCAACAACCTCAGTCGGGTGGTCAAGGTGAGTACATGCGTTAACAGCTCCTACATACCAGCATCTGAACCTCAGTCTGTGCACGCTGCGCAAACAACCACACCACCACCACTCACCCACCAAGTATCTTCACATACTCAAACTCACATCCACATCTCATGCCTTGCCTACAATCACAGCTATTCAACGACGGCAGGCATATCTCCCAAACACATAGCTGGACTCTGACTCAAACACATAGAAACAGAGAAACATAGAAGATAGGAGCAGGAGTAGGCCATTCGGCCCTTTGAGCCTGCTCCGCCATTCAATGAGATCATGGCTGATCATCCAAATTCAGTACCCTGCCCCTGCCTTCTCCCCATATCCCTTGATCCCTTTAGCCTTAAGAAATATATCCAACTCTTTCTTGAATATATTTAATGAACTGGCCTCCACCGCCCTCTGTGGCAGAGAATTCCACAGGTTCACCACTCTCTGGGGGAAGAAATTCCTCCTCATTTCAGTCCTAAATGTCCTACCCCTTATCCTTAGACTATGACCCCTGGTTCTGGACTCCCCGACCATCGGGAAACATCCTTCCAGCATCTAGTCTGTCCAGGCCTGACAGAATTTTATAGGTTTCGATGAGATCCCCTCTCAATCTTCTAAACTCCAGTGAGTATAAGCCCAATCGACACAATCTCTCCTCATACGTCATTCCTGCCATCCCAGGTATCACCCTGGTGAATCTTCGCTGCACTCCTTCCATGGCAAGAACGTCCTTCCTCAGATAAGGCGACCAAAACTGCACACAATACTCAAGGTGCGGTCTCACCAAGGCCCTGTACAACTGTAGCAAGACATCCTTGTTCCTGTACTCGAACCTTCTTGATACGAAGGCCAACATACCATTTGCCTTCTTAACCGCCTGCTGCACCTGCATGCTTACCTTCAGCGACTGGTGCACAATAACACCCAGGTCTCTTTGCACTTCCCCTTCTCCCAATCTATTGCCATTCAAATAATAATCTGCCTTCCTGTTTTTGCCACCAAAGTGGATAACCTCACATTTATCCACATTATAGTGCATTTGCCATGTTTCTGCCTGTGATGAAATATTTCCATTCATCACTGCCTGTGACTGAGATCGGTTTCAGTGTCATTTCCCTTCCCCCAGACCTCATTGTATTGTGTACTGGAATGTGCTGTATTGTATACTGGAATGTGCTGGAATGTGCTGTGTGTAGGGCTCCGCCCATACCTGGCCCCGTTTGTAAGCTAGCTTCAGTCTAGCCCCAATCTCCAGAAGGACGACATCTCTCTCGCTTACGTGTTTCATTCTAAGTTAATAAAAGCCTTGTTTTGTTCTGCTACCTTCGAGTCTCGGAATTATTGAGGCACATCACTGCCCAATCACCTAACCTGTCCAAATCGGACTGGAGTTTCAAGACATCCTCCTCACAGCATACCCTCCCACCCAGCTTTGTGTCGTTTGCAAATTTGGAGATATTACATTCAATTCCCTCGTCCAGATCATTAATATATATTGTGAACAGCTGGGGTCCTAGGACCAATCCTTGCGGTACCCCACTAGTCACTGCCTGCCACTCGGAAAACGACCCGTTTATTCCAACTCTTTGCTTTCTGTCCGCCAACCAGTTCTCTATCCAAGTCAATACCTTGCCCCCAATCCCATGTGCCTTAATTTTGCACGCTAATCTCTTATGCGGGACCTTATCAAAAGCCTTCTGAAAGTTCAAATACACCACATCCACTGGTTCTCCCTTATCTATTTTACCAGTTACATCCTCAAAAAATTCCAGTAGATTAGTCAAGCATGATTTACCTTTTGTAAATCCATGTTGACTTTGTCCGATCCTGTCACTGCTTTCCAAGTGCTCTGCTATTACATCTTTTATAATGGACGCTAGCATTTTCCCCACTACCGATGTCAGGCTTACCGGTCTATAATTCCCCGCTTTTTCTCTGCCACCTTTTTTGAATAGTGGGGTAACGTTAGCTACCCTCCAATCCATGGGTACTGTTCCAGAGTCTATTGAGTTCTGGAAGATGACCAGCAATGCATCTACTACTTCTAGGGCCACTTCCTTAAGTACCCTGGGATGTAGATTATCAGGCCCTGGGGATTTATCGGCCTTCAGTCCCATCAATTTTCCTAACACCATTTCCCTACAAATACTGATTTCTTTCAGTTCCACCCTTTCATCAGACCCTATGTTCCCTGGTATTTCTGGGAGGTTATTTGTGTCCTCCTTTGTGAAGACAGAACCAAAATATGTATTTAGTTGGTCTGCCATTTCTTTGTTCCCCATTATAAATTCCCCCGATTCTGACTGCAAGGGACCTACGCTTGACCTCACCAATCTTTTTCTCTTCACATATCTATAAAAGCTTTTACAGTCAGTTTTTATGTTCCCTGAAAGCTTACTCTCATATTCTATTTTCCCTTTCTTAATTAATCCCTTTGTCCTCCTTTGTTGAATCCTGAACTGCTCCCAATCCTCAGGATTATTGCTTTTTCTGGCCAATTTGTATGTCCTCTCCTTGGATCTTATGCTATCCCTAATTTCCCTTGTTAGCCACGGTTGAGTCACCTTTTTTGTTTTATTTTTATGCCAAACTGGGATGAACAACTTCTGTAGTTCATCCATTCGGTCTTTGAATGTTTGCCATTGCCTATCCACCGTCAACCCTTTGAGTGCCATTCCCCAATCAATCCTACCCAACTCACTCCTCAGACCATCATAGTTTCCTTTATTTAAATTGAGGACCATAGTTTCTGAGTCAACTACTTCATTCTCCATCTTAATGAAGAATTCGATCATATTATGATCGCTCCGACCCAAGGGCCTCGTACAACAAGATTGCTCATTAATCCTTTCTCGTTACATATAACCCAGTCTAAGATGGCCTGACCTCTGGTTGGTTCCTGGACATATTGGTCCAGGAAACCATCCCGTAAACACTCCAGGAATTCCTCCTCCACAGTATTGTTACTAATTTGGTTGGCCCAATCTATATGTAGATTAAAGTCACCCATGATGACTGCTGTGCCCTTTATGAACTCTTCTTTAATTTCCCTTTTAATGCCATCCCCAACCTCCGACTTACTGTTTGGAGGTCTATATACCACTCCCACTAATGTTTTTTTCCCCTTAATATTTCTCAATTCTACCCATACAGATTCCACATCATCAGAGCTAATATCCTTCATTACAATTGTGTTAATCCCTTCTTTAACCAGTAATGCTACTCCTCCTCCCTTTCCTTTTTGCCTATCTTTCCTGAATACCGAATACCCCTGGATGTTGAGTTCCCAGTCTTGGCCATCCTTGAGCCATGTTTCCATAATCCCAACCAAATCATATTCGTTTACCTCTATTTGCGCAGCCAATTCATCCACCTTATTACAAATGCTCCTCGCATTAAGACACAAAGCCTTCAGGCTTGTTTTTTTAATGCTCTTAGACCTATTAGAATTATTGTTTACTGTGGCCACGTTTGATTTAAACCGTTGATTTCTCTGACTGCCACTTTTGTTTTTCTCCTTCCTATCTTTTGCTTTTATCCTCGTTTCCCTTTCCTCTGTCTCCCTGCTCAGGTTCCCAACCCCCTTCCATTTTAGTTTAAACCCTCCCCCACAGCACTAGCAACCACTCCCCCTAGGACATCAGTTCCAGCCCTGCCCAGGTGCAGACCATCCGGTTTGAACTAGTCCCACCTCCCCCAGAACCGGTTCCAATGTCCCAGGAACTTGAATCCCTCCCCCTGGCACCATTCCTCTGGCCACGTATTCATCTGAAGTATCCTTCTATTTCTACTCTGACTAGCACGTGGCACTGGTAGCAATCCTGAGATTACTATCTTTGAGGTCCTGTTTTTTAATTTACCTCCTAACTCCCTATATTCCGCTTTTAGGACCTCATCCCGCTTTTTACCTATATCGTTGGTGCCTATATGCACCACGACAACTGGCTGTTCACCCTCCCCTTCCAAGATGTTCTGCAGCCGCTCGGAGACATCCTTGACCCTTGCACCAGGGAGGCAACACACCATCCTGGAGTCTCGTTTGCGGCCGCAGAAACGCCTATCTATTCCCCTTACAATTGAATCCCCTATTACCATAGCTCTACCACTCTTTTTCCTCCCATTCTGTGCAGCAGAGCCACCCCTGGTGCCAGGAAGTTGGCTGCTGCTGCCTTCCTCTGATAAGCCATCCCCCCCAACAGTACTCAAAGTGGTATATCTGTTGGAGAGGGGGATGGCCACAGGGGACCCCTGCACTACCTGCCTGCGCCTAGTCCTCTGCCTGTTGGTCACCCGTTCCCTTTCTTCCTGTCCAACCTCTACCTGTGGTGTGTCCAACTCCCTAAACATGCTATTCACGATGTCCCGAGCATCGTGAACGCTCCAGTATGCATCCAATCGCAGCTCCAGCGCCACAATGCGATCTGTCAGTAGCTGCAGCTGGGTGTACTTCCTGCACATGTAGCTGTCAGGGACACAGGAAGTGTCCCTGAGTTCCCACATATCGCAGGAGGAGCAGATCACAGGGCCAGGCTGTCCTGCCATGACTTACCCTTTAATTAATTGAGTTTAAATTAAATCAATCAATCCCACTAATTACACTATAGTTAAATAGTTTACCAACAGTCCCCGCTACACCAGAGAGAGCTTAGAAACTATAAACCAGAGTTAAAGTTTAAAAAAAGAGAGAAATACTCACCAACCAATCACTTACCTGCTTCCTGCTGACGTCACACTTTGATTACTTTTTACCTCTGTCCCCCGCTGCTGAATTGGTCGGGCCTCGCTCCTCGCTGCTGGTTTTATGCCTTCGTTTCTCTTGCAGGCCAAGATGGCCCACAATAGGAGGGAGCAGCAGAGAACAGGCGGGGGTGATGCGCAGCTCCAGCAGCTCTCAGACTTTGAGGAACGAGTGTTGCGACTCATTGGGTAGCAAGTGGTGGGTGCCCTGGCCGTTGGCAACGTCGACCCCATTGGGGGCAAAAATAGTATCTTCAGCCCCTCTCCTTCTCCCATCCCACTTCCCCCTCACACCACAAACCTTTCTCACTTTCCACCTCCTGAGAATGTCTGAATTCCTTGCTCCATTCCTGCCCCCCTGCCCTCACCTTAACGCAAGTGTCGTGCCTTTATGCTTTCAGATAATCAGCAACCAGATGACCAGCTTATTCCCTGAGCCCCCCACGGAGAGTGAGGAAGGAGAAGGGGAGGAGGAGCAAAGCACCGTGTCACTGCATCTCTCACCCACAGGCACCACCTCAGATACTGGTACTACGTGATCTTTAGAGGCAAGTTTAGTAGAGGGGTCTGCACTGGGTGACGCACCGGGGACGAGTGGGCTGCAGCAAGGCCACAGGGAAAGGGTAGCTCGGGAGCTGGCTCCTCAGAGGGCGAGTTCGCACGCAAGTTCTGCTGCACAGGACTCAGATGAGGACCTCGATGGGGAGGCATTTACAAGAAGGGTGATGGCCATGCACACCGAGATGATAAGTGCAATGGCAAGGGTGCCTGAGAGCCTCTCGGCAATGGTAAGGAGGGTGGAGGAGTCCACCTCCAAATTGCACAGAGCTCTGCGCACACCATGGAGCCCATCATTTCCACTGTGCAGAGGATATTGGACTCCCAGAGAGACCGTGCAGATCCAGACCTCATGACACGCATCATGTGTGATGTGGCAGCTTCCATTGCATCACTGGCGGAAGCTACGCAACATCTTAGTGCTGTAATGCAGTCAATGGTTGCTGCTCTCGAGTCTCAGACTGCACTCATGCAGTCTCAGCTTGATGCCATGAACTATCTGACTGCTGCCATCGTCGCTGGGTCCACCACAGTCCACTAGGGCTTTAACAGTGTTGCAGCAGGCCAGCAATCTGTGCTTCAGCAGATTGGTAGGGATGCTGAGATGCTGCCCCGGGGGAGTGGGAGTGGGTCAGTGGAGCAGGACCCTGCTGTCCTCTCTCAGATTGACAGCATTCCTGATCCCACCACTGCCACTCCGCCATTGCACTTGTCGCTGCCCGCCATCCAGACAGCCCAGACTGCTGCCGCCCAGCCTGAGGTGGTGCAGTGTACAACTGGGCCTTCCAGGCCCAGAGCTGGTCGAGGGCATCCTGCAAGGCCATCTGTAGTCTCTGGCACTGACACTCAGCAGCCTTCCACCAGCCCTGCTGCAGTCACTGGGGAGATACTACATAGGAGCACTAGATTAGGAAAGGGGACTATAAAGAGGGGAGGCAAGGGTTTGCACAAGGGTGATTGGTCAATATTATTGTTGTATATAGGTGGTTAATGGTTTTGATTCATTTATTACTGGAATGTTGCAGATTTGGTGCTGTGTCTCATTTTAGTTCTAGGGTGTGGTATGGAATCACAAAGTGATGGAATGATGGCGACGTGCTCAGCAACCGGAAAGCGGACTCGAAGTCACTGGAAACGAAATCTGATGAGGCGGTCACAGACCGACCTTGCAGAATGCTGATTGAGTGGCTGCCTCCTCCATCACTGCTTTTCGTCCTCCTGATTCTCTTCCTCCTCCTCCTCCTCCTCGTCCTCCTCCTCCTGAGGTGGTGGAGTTATGCCTGGTGGCAATGGCTACGCCCTCATAATGACCAAGTTATGCAGCATGCAGCATGTAATGATCAGTAACATGTCATTCTATAGTGGACACTAGGTGGAGCCGTAGAGCTGTGTAGAGCTGTATATAGCTGTATGTATATAAGACTATACTACCCAGCTGTATAGATATTAAGACTACATTACCCATGAGGCACTAGGCTACCCACAAGGCAACAGTCAAGATGGCAGCCTGCACACAGGAGCACACATGCTGCATCTCTACAGATACTGTACCTAGAAAACGTGTACTGAATAAATGACTAGCTAGAAGCTAGCTGTGTTCATAATAAGAATGTCTAGTTATTAATGAACATAAGATGGTACCAGGATGGTGAAGATCTGCTGAAAATTGTGAAAAGCGACATGGAGAATTTGAAGCCACCAGAGCGTTTGAATCTCGAGGGAAATGTCGACTACAATTGGTGGATTTTTAAACAACAATTCGAACTCTACATTGCAGCCATCGGGTTCGGTATGAAGCCAGATGCAAGGAAGATAGCGTTGCTGCTTACGGTTGCAGGCCCACAGGCGATAGAGGTATTTAATACATTTGTATTTAATCCAGAGGAGAACAGAGAAAAATTAGAAGATGTGCTAGAAAAATTTGATGCACATTGCTCTCCCAAAAAGAATGAGACCTATGAAAGATACATCTTCTGTTCTCGGACACAGCAGCAAAATGAGACTTTTGATAGCTTTATAACTGATCTGAAACTGAAAGCACAGACATGTAATTTCTCTGAGCTCAAAGCATCCATGATTCGTGACCAGATTGTGTTTGGTATTCATGATAAAAAGTCAGGGAACGTCTGTTGAGAGAAACCGAATTAAATTTGGAAAATGCGGTGAAAATATGCCAAGCCAGCGAACTAGCTCGAAAGCACGCGAAGACTTTCAGTGAAATCAATAATGATGCGATTGTAATGAGTGATAATGCTGCTGTCGGTGCTGTGTCCTACAAGGGGAAGAAATGTGGGCAGAACACAAATGAAAAGCAATCGGAGGATGACATTTTTAATTGTAAATGCTATGGTTACAAACACCAGTTAAGACAATGCCCAGTGTTTGGAAAAATGTGCACAAAGTGTAATGGAAAGAATCACTTTGCCAAACAATGCTTTTCAAAAGTAAAAACAACGAAAGGGCAACAAGTTAATGTGATTGAGGACACTGATTTAAGTGAGACATTTTTTGTAGGAATGGTGTCATGTGACGATATCAAAAAAGATACAGAAAATGTGCAGCCCTCAGAAATGGACAATGCTGAACATAAAGTCAATGCAGTAAAAGTGGACAAATGGATGATCCCACTGCAGATAAATGGAGCATTAGTTACATTGAAACTGGACACTGGGGCAAAAGCAAACTTAATTAGTATGAGTGACATAAAAAATATGAAAGAAAAGCCCAAAATACAGAAAAAGTCAGTACTACTGAAGAGCTATAATGGACAGAAAATAGATAGCTTAGGTGTATGCAGACTTAAAGTGACAGTCAAAGACAAAGTGCATCATCTCATATTTTCTGTTGTGGCTGAAAGACTTGATTCGATACTAGGTCACAAAGCTTGTGAAGACTTAGAACTGGTCAAGAGAGTCTACCGTATAAACTGTGCCATAAGCAGACCAGATGACTCAGGTGATGAAGCAGAGAGCCCATCAAGGATGAAAAGGCCAAAGGGTATCCATGTCGTCAAAAAGCCTAGTTTCTCCAAGAAGAAAGAAAAAGACTTTAAGGTCAAAGAGAAGCCAAAGGAAGAAAAGCACAAAGAGGAAAAACACAAGGAGGAAAAGTCCAAAGATATAACCACAGCAGATGTTGTTAAGCAGTGGAAAGAGAAAAAGAAAAAGAAGAAGCCTGCACCAGAGCAGGAAGCAGTTCCGGTGGATACTCCTTCTTTCCTCAGGCCAATCTTTGGTGTTCCATTAGCCGAGGCTGCTGAGAGGACTATGCTGTATGATGGGATCCAGCTGCCAGCAGTTTTTCGAGAGTGCATTGACTACATTGAGAGTTATGGCATGAAGAGTGAAGGAAACACTGAAACCCTCTCCAAGCAAAGATCGCAAGGAGACCTCGATCTATACAAGAGCAGATTGATGACAATGCCGCAACTGCATCTTGTCATTCACTGCCAGAACAATCTCATGAAGACACATCAGACTTACCCGTGTTGAGAAGATCCACACGTGAAGTAAAAAAGCCTGATAGACTTAATCTTTGAGTACAATGTAAAGCTTTGAAAATGTGTTAACTGTTTTGAAAATGTTTATGTTCATAGAGCACTAACAAAAGTGTTACTGATATTATCTTTATTGTTTTCTTGAAAGTTGATTGATATTGATTTTGTTAAACCTCAAAGAAAGGGGGATGTAATGATCAATAACATGTCATTCTATAGTGGACACTAGGTGGAGCCACAGAGCTGTGTAGAGCTGTATATAGCTGTATGTATATAAGACTACACTACCCAGCTGTATAGATATTAAGACTACATTACCCATGAGGCACTAGGCTACTCACAAGGCAACAGTCAAGATGGCAGCCTGCACACAGGAGCACACATGCTGCATCTCTACAGATACTGTACCTAGAGAACATGTACTGAATAAATGACTAGCTAGAAGCTAGCTGTGTTCATAATAAGAATGTCTAGTTATTAATGAACATAAGACAGCAGACGATGACAAAAAGTGACACCCGCTCTGGCGAGTACTGTAGCTCTTCTCCCGAGCGGTCAAGGCGCGGAACAGTTGCTTGAGCACCCCGATAGTCTGCTCAATGATGTTCCTAGTGGCAGCATGGCTCTCATTATATGAGTGCTGGGCACGAGTGTTGGGGTTGCGGAGGGGAGTCGTGAGCCAGGTGGACAGCGGAGAGCCCTTGTCTCCCAGCAGCCAGCCACAAGCTTGATGTGGTGGCTAGAATAGATCTGGCACACTGGTTTGGCGCAGGATGAAGGCATCGTGGCTGCTGCCAGGATAGCAGGCATTGACGGTCAGGATTCGCCATGTGTGGTCACACACCAACTGCACATTAAGTGAGTGGTAGCCTTTGCGGTTACGGAATACCTCAGGATTGTTATGAAGTGCCCGCAAAGCAACTTGGGTGCAGTCAATGGCGCCCTGCACCATGGGGAAGTCTGCTATCCTGGCAAAGCCACATGCACGCTCGCGCTGCTTCTCTCCGGTCATGGGGAAGGAAATGTAGTCCCTTCTTCTTCTGTGCAGAGCATCTGTGACCTCGTGGATGCAGCAATGGAATGCAAACTGGGAGATTTGGAGATGTCGCCTGTCGCACACTGGAATGATCCGCTGGCATAGAAATTGAGGGCGACAGTGACTTTGACTGCCACTGAGAGAGCTGTGGTCACCCTGATCTGAGGCTTGAGGTCTGGCTGCAGGAGGTGGCAGATCTCTGTGACCACATCCTTGCTGAAGTGGAGCCTTCTAACACACTGGTTCTCAGTGAAATTCATGTAGGAGAACTGGTGCCGGAATACCCTGGGTGGGTAAAGCCTCCTGTTGAGAGCCCTGTTGGCCCTCCTACCTCTGGCCACATTTTACACTTTTTCTCTGTGCCTCAGTTGCCTCTGATGTTGATGCTGGAGGGCGAGGTCCAGTACAGCCCCCATGAGAGGATCCAAATATTGCACTTTCAAATCTCCCTTCAATCAAACTGAAGAATCTTTATGTGCCAGAACACTCGTTAAAATGCAAAATGCTGAAATCGGTCAAAAGGCCTCTTTGCCTATGTGAAACTAACAACGCAGCATTGTTGGCCACTGAAAACCATACTGGATGTGGACACCTTTAAACCTCACTCCTCCAGGGCACATCCGACTGAAAGCCACCTCCTCTGCCTGTTGTTGTTAATGGCAGGGGCACAAGCAGGGGACGAGAGGGCATTTTTCATTCGGGGCGCTACTGGGGCGCTGCGCATGGCAATGACGTCACAATCTCCAGGCGCAGGAGATCGGGGGCGCAATGTCTTACTGCCGCCGCAAAACTCCCGCGAATTTAGCGGGAGGCGTTGATATCGCCGCGCCCAGCCGCAAACCCATTTGCGCCCCATTAGTGCCCGCGCCCCTGGAGGCGCTAACGGGAGGCGCAAAGGTGCCCAATTTCTAACCCAGAGTATCCAAACTGCGACCTCTGAGCCTTGCCAAGCTGGCCGTCAAAACCCAAGCTACTCAATCCTGTTTATATTTGTTGCTCGTTAGTTAGTCCTGTTTGAATTTTGTGGGCCTGGTGGTTCTTAGCGCTATTATCTCATTGTTAGATAAATCCTAAATCAGGACACCATGGCCTAGAAATTGGAACTTTAGCGCCGGCCATTAAGGCTGGTTTTGAAGAAAATATGGCAGCCCCCTTTACTTCCGCCCACTTCCAGTGCGGAATGCGGCAGCCGCCATATTGGGCAGGTCGGCAGCGCTGCCGTTGCCTGCGTCGCTCAAATATTTTAATGATCAAGAGCGTGAGGTCAATCGGCGTGCTACGCTGAATTGATGCACGCTGAGCGACTTTGGATGTCGCCGCTCCTTTTACCACCCTCTCCAAAGCACCCCCGTGCGTGCAGCCATGGCCAGCGCATACACCCGGGATAAAGCGGCGGAGATATTTAGATCTCTGAGAAGTCTTCAATAACTTTAAAATATGACAGGTTGGTGTATTTTTAGGCTTTGATTTATCTTGCATACCCTCTCTGTCAACCTACAAAACACAAGAAACATAACCGGAAACATTGCACTTCACTTTTATACATCGCGATATCCTGATAACGCCGCACAGACACTTTAGACCCGATCTTCGACCTCCTGCTGATCTTACCCCCTGAACGAGCGCATTGCACGGTACGTTCCGTGCTGCTCTCATTTAAACCAGTCGGCAGAACCAAAATAACAGTGTTCCCTGTGCTCTTTTTATGGGCGGAAGTTAACCTTGGCCCGCGGTGGCACCGCCCATTTTCAGGCTTTATCAAATTTCTAGACCAAAGATTTAATATAATTGGCAATTATAAATTGGAGATATGGAGGGGGTTAATTTTATCACCCAAAAATGGGCGGGTTTGGGTCGGGTGGGTGGTTAAAGTGTTAATAATGAGTCCTGACGCCAACCCACCTCCAACCTGCCCACTCCTGGGTTTACTGAGGTGGGACAAGTGGCAGCCAGCTGAAAGCCTCAGATTTAACCTGCTCAGCAGCTGCAGCGAGGCGAGTGCAGCCTCGGGGAGCACTCCTTGTGAGCCGGGAGGAGCAGGAGTGCTTCCTCCTGGTCTCTCAAGCTCCCCCACCATCAGAGTCCCCGGGATCGGAACTCAGCCCGTGATCGGGGATCAGACCCCCCCCACCAGGGTCAGGGATCAGGCCCCTCCCCACCGCCCCGGGGTCAGGGATCGGATCCCCTAGGGTTGGTGATCGGACCCCCCCACCGCCCCCCCCCCAGGATCAGATCCCTTGCCCCGGGTCGGGGCTCGGACCTATCTGGGGCTGCGGCCTCTTCTCCAGCGTTCCCCACCCGACTGAGAGCCAAGCCTTTCAGTAAGGCTGACTTCCATACAAGGAATTGTCAGTGACGTCACATGTTAAAACTCCATAGCATGTGGGGAAACCCAGACGTGCTACCAGGCCCCCCCGCGAGTCCAAAAGTTAAAATTCCCCCATAGGATTCACTGGAGCATAATCAGACAAAAATTGACATCGAGTCAAAGAAGGAGATATTAGGACAGGTGACCAAAAGCTTGGTCAAGGAGGTTGGTTTTCAGTAGCGTCTTAAAGTAGGAGAGAGAGGTGGAGAGGCAGAGAGGTTTGGGGAGGAAATTCCGGAGTTTACGGCCTAGACAGCTGAAGACACAACTGCTAATGGAAGTGGGGATATAGAAGAGGCCAGAATTGGAGGAACGCAGACTTCTCGGAAGGTTGTAGGGCTGGAGGAGGTTACAGAATTAGGGAGGGGTCAGGCCATGCTGAGAATTGAACACAAGGATGAGAGTTTTAATATTGAGGCATTGCTGGAATGGGAGCCAATGTAGGTCAGTGAGCATAGGGGTGATGGATGAATGGGACTTGGTGCGAGTTGGGATACAGGCAGCTGAGCTCAAGTTTGGAGGGTGGAAGATCGGAGGCTAGCAGGAGAGCATTGGAATAGTCAATAGCAATTTGACCACCATACTGACAATTGCAAGTAATCCTAAGCCCTCAATGTGAAAGTTCCATCCGCGAAATGACACACGCCACAACTACAGCAGTACCATCAGATTTTTTATTTACTTAATTTATCTGATGGCTTTTTCACAGAAAACATCAAATTTCAGTGACTACCCTTGTGACTATTTGTGCAGTATCTTTCTCTTACGATTGCTCCTACATGGTGCTTCCCCTGTGCCTTCAGCAGATGTGGAGGCCCCTTGCTCACTTTCCTGCTGCTCCTGTCTCGACACCTTTGGCGGGCATCCTCTGGGGTTGCGAACCTGTGAGGGCTCGTCAACAATCTGCTGCTCCTGCAGCTAAGCAGGGGTTGAGACGCTGATCTCAATTGGGTGTGGACTCTGGTGGGGCTCTGACCGAGGGCTCTGCAGTGGCATGGAAGTGTGAGCGCTTGGAGAGGAGCCCCCACTTCCTTGATGTCAGCCAGCAACTTCCCTCTCATGGGTCAGGTCCCTCTCAGCACTTGCAAGTGGCTTCAGAGCACCTTGCTGCACATCAGGGGGGCCGTATCTGCACTGGCAGTCCTACTCAGAAGGACTTCAATGAAGGTTTGGTTTCTCTGTTCAACAGATGACCATCGCTCCTCCAGAGATGTCATTCTATTCTGAACACTCACCATGTTTTCTGCACTCTGGCGACTTATCACCTCCATGGAGCTTGCCATCCTTTCCATGGTGATGCGTTCATGCACCAATGACTTCACAAAGGCTCTGCTCATGTTCGCTATGGACTCCTCCATTCGCTCCACACTCGCAGCGACCCTGGAGACAAAACCTGCCAGAGACTCCTGCATCTGTTCCTGGAGTTCCAGCACCGCTGATCTTATGGATGGACCCAGAGGCAGAGGGTTGACATGCAGCTGAGTCGAGCTGGCAGAGTCCTGCACCCTCCGACTAGGACTCTCCACTGCTGTCCCTGTCTCCACAATCTGCTGATGCTCACTTGTGAGCTGTGATACATCAGTGCGGCATCGGCAGCGGGTGGAGGCGGAGCTGAGCGGCAGAGCGACTACAAGAGGCCCCAGAGGCTCAGGTGGGCCCCAGTGCGGCATCGGCAGCGGGTGGAGGCGGAGCTGAGCGGCAGAGCGACTACAAGAGGCCCCAGAGGCTCAGGTAGGCCCCAGTGCGGCATCGGCAGCGGGTGGAGGCGGAGTCGGGACCAGTGGGAGCAGCGAGGAGGAGCTCGGGAGAAAACCCAGCGACCAGCGAGGCCCGAGACCAGTCGGGAGCAGTGAGTCGGAGCCCGGTATAAAAACCGGAGAGAGGCGAGGCCCGAGACCACAGCTGGGGCAGTCGGGAGAGCAGGAGGCCAGTAACTGCTGGGGCAGTCGGGAGAGCAGGAGGCCAGTAACTGGTGAGTTTAAAAGCTCACCTTTCGCGGGCTTTTTCTTTCACAGCTGGTGCAGTCGGGAGAGCAGGAGGCCAGTAACTCTTATATAGGTGGAGCTGTTGCTAAACCCGAAACACTACAGTGTAGTGTCTCCCACCCTTCCACTTCCTCTAACCTTTTAGGGGTTAGGGGAAGTTGAAAAGGTAGGTTCAATTTATTTTATTTCAGGAGCCTAACCTAGGTGGAGAAGGTTCCAGGACAGGAGGCGGCAGTGAAAATACAACACCAGAAAACAGGTAGGTGACTGGTTGGTGAGTACTTTCACAAACTTATTCTAAGTAGAATTCAATAATTAAGCTAAATCGTAGTAAATAAAAGGGTATTGTAAGGGTTAAGTCATGGAAGGGCAGCTCGGACCCGTGTCATGCTTCTCCTGTGCCATGTGGGAAATCAGGGACACTGTCCCTGACAACTATGTGTGCAGGAAGTGTGTCCAGCTGCAGCTCCTAGCGGACCGCATGGCGGCGCTGGAGCTGCGAATGGACTCACTCTGGAGCATACGCGATGCTGAGGATGTTGTGGATAGCACATTCAGTGAGTTGGTCACACCGCAGGTAAAGGCTAGCTCAGACAGTAAATGGGTGACCAAAAGGCAGGGTAAAGGCAGGAAGGTAGTGCAGGAGTCACCTGCGGTCATCTCCCTCCAAAACAGGTTTACCGTTTTGGGTACTGTTGGGGGAGATGACTTATCAGGGGAAGGCACCAGCAGCCAGGTTCAGGGCACCATGACTGGCTCTGCTGCACAGAAGGGCGGGAAAAAGAGGGATAGGGCTATAGTGATAGGGGATTCAATTGTAAGGGGGATAGATAGGAGTTTCTGTGGCCGAGACCGAGACTCCAAGATGGTATGTTGCCTCCCTGGTGCAAGGGTCAAGGATGTCTCGGAGCGGGTGCAGAGCATTCTGAAGGGGGAGGGGGATCAGCCAGTTGTCGTGGTACATGTAGGTACCAACGATGTAGGTAAAAAGAGGGAGGAGGTCCTACAAGCTGAATTTAGGGAGTTAGGAGCTAAATTGAAAAGTAGGACCTCAAAGGTAGTAATCTCTGGATTGCTACCAGTGCCACGAGCTAATAAGTTTAGAGGGAGTAAGATAGATAAGCTAAATACGTGGCTTGAGCAGTGGTGCAAGGGAGAGGGATTTAAATTCTTGAGGCATTGGAACCAGTTCTTGGGGAGGAGTGACCTGTACCAAGGGGACGGTCTACACCTGAACTGTGAGGGAGCCGATGTCCTCGGGGTAATATTTTCTAGGGCGGTTCGGGAGGATTTAAACTAATTTGGCAGGGGGATGGGAACCTAGGTAGTGGAAAAGAGGGAAGTCATATGAAGTTAGAAATAGATGGTAGAAAGGTGAGAAGCAATAAGCAAAGGAGAGAAACACAAAGGGCCAAACTAATTCATAATGAGAGTGTGAAAAAAGCAAGCCTGAAGGCTTTGTATCTTAATGCTAGAAGCATTAGGAACAAGGTGGATGAATTAGTTGTGGAAATAGAGGTAAACAAGTATGATTTGATTGGGATTACAGAAACGTGGCTGCAGGGTGGGCAAGGCTGGGAACTTAACATCCAGGGATATACAATATTTAGGAAGGATCGGCAAAAAGGTAGGGGAGGTGGGGTAGCATTGCTGGTAAAGGAGGGGTTTAATGCAATGGAAAGGAAGGATATTAACTCGGATGAAACGGAATCTGTATGGGTAGAAATGAGAAATAGCAAGGGGAGGAAAACGTTAGTGGGTGTGATATATAGGCCTCCAAATAGTAATATGGAGGTGAGGGAAGGCATAAAAAGGGAAATTAGAGAAGCGTGCGATAAGAGCACAGCTGTCATCATGGGTGACTTTAATTTACATATTGATTGGACTACCCAAATTAGTAAAAATTCTGAGGAGGAGGAATTCCTGGAATGTTTTCGGGACGGTTATCTGGACCAATATGTCGAGGAGCCGACTCGAGATCAGGCCATTTTAGACTGGGTATTGTGCAATGAGAAGGGACTTATCAGCAATCTTCTTGTACGAGGCCCCTTGGGTCAGAGCGATCATAATATGATCGAGCTCTCAGTCGAGATGGAGAGTGAGGAATTTGAATCAGAGACTAAGGTCCAGAACTTAAATAAAGGGAATTACGAGGGTATGAGACGGGAATTGGGTAAGATTGATTGGGTGGTGTTTCTGGGGGGATTGACAGTGGATAGACAATGGCAAGCATTCAAAGATAGAATGGAAGAATTCCAGAACATGTTTATACCGGTTTGGCATAAAAATAAACCTAAAAAGGTGACTCAACCGTGGATAACGAGGGAAATTAGGGACAGCATAAAATCAAAAAAAAGGGCATATCAACTGGCAAAAAAAAGCACCAGACCGGAAGATTGGGGGCAGTACAGGATACAGCAAAAGAGGACAAAGGGATTAATCAGGAAGGGGAAAATAGAATACGAAAGTAAACTTGCAGCAAACATAAAGACAGACTGCAAAAGCTTTTATCGGTATATCAGGAGGAAAAGACTGGTAAAATCCCAAGTCGGTCCCTTGCAGTCCGATTCGGGAGAATATATAATGGAGAATAAGGAAATGGCAGACCAATTAAACTCATACTTTGGTTCTGTATTCACAAAGGAGGACACAAATAACCTCCCAGGAATATCGACAAACATAGGGACTAATGAGAGGGAGGAGCTGACAGAAATTAGTATCTCTAGGGATATGGTGTTGGGTAAGTTGAGGGGACTGAAGGCCGACAAATCCCCGGGGCCTGATAAACTACATCCTAGGGTACTTAAGGAGGTGGCCCTGGAGATAGCAGATGCTCTAAGGATCATCTTCCGGAACTCCATTGACTCGGGAACAGTACCCGTGGATTGGAGGGTAGCTAATGTTACCCCAATATTTAAAAAGGGGGGTAGAGAGAAAGCAGGGAATTATAGACCAGTAAGCCTTACATCGGTTGTGGGCAAAATGCTAGAGTCCATTATTAAGGATAAAATAGCGGAGCACTTGACAAATGGGGAAAGGATCGGACAGAGTCAACATGGATTTACAAAGGGTAAATCGTGTTTGACTAATCTGCTGGAATTTTTTGAGGAAGTAACTGGTAAAATAGATGGGGGAGAGCCAGTGGATGTGGTGTACCTTGACTTCCAGAAAGCCTTCGATAAGGTTCCACACAAAAGATTATCATGCAAAATTAAGGCTCATGGGATTGGGGGCAAAGTATTAACGTGGATAGAGAACTGGCTGGCGGATAGAAAACAGAGAGTTGGAATAAACGGCTCGTTTTCGGAGTGGCAGGCAGTGACCAGCGGGGTGCCGCAAGGATCTGTCCTGGGACCCCAGCTGTTCACAATATATATAAATGATCTGGATCAGGGAATTGGATGCAATATTTCCAAATTCGCTGACGACACTAAACTAGGAGGAGGGGTGGGCTCTGATGAGGATGTCAGGAGGCTACAGTGCGATTTGGACAGGTTGGGGGAATGGGCGGATACGTGGCAGATGCACTATAATGTGGATAAATGCGAGGTTATCCACTTTGGGGGTAAAAACAGGAGGGTGGATTATTATCTAAATGGCAATAGATTGGGAGATGGGGAAGCGCAGAGGGACCTGGGTGTTCTTGTGCACCAGTCACTGAAGGAGAGCATGCAGGTGCAACAGGCGATTAAGAAGGCAAATGGTATGTTGGCCTTCATATCAAGGGGGTTCGAGTATAGGAATAGGGATACCTTACTACAGCTGTACAAGGTGCTGGTGAGACCGCATCTGGAGTATTGTGTACAGTTTTGGTCGCCCCATCTGCGGAAGGATGTTCTTGCCATGGAAAGAGTGCAGCGGCGATTCACCAGGCTGATACCTGGAATGGCGGGAATGACCTACGAGGAGAGATTGAATAGTTTGGGCTTGTACTCACTGGAGTTTAGAAGATTGAGAGGGGATCTCATCGAAACATATAAAATTATGGCAGGCCTGGACAGGCTGAATTCAGAGAGAATGTTTCCAATGGCAGGGGAGCACAGAACCAGGGGCCACAGTCTAAAAATAGCGGGCAAATCATTTAAAACAGAGATGAGGAAGAATTTCTTCACTCAAAGAGTGGTGAGCCTGTGGAATTCCCTGCCACAGAGGGCTGTGAAGGCTAATTCAATAAATATTTTCAAGAGAGAATTGGATATATTTCTGAAGGCTAAGGGGATTAAGGGTTACGGAGAAAAGGCGGGGACGGGGTACTGAACTGGTAAGATCAGCTATGATCTCAGACGAAGATCAGCCATGATCTCATTGAATGGCGGAGCAGGCTCGAAGGGCCGAATGGCCTACTCCTGTTCCTATCTCTATGTTTCTATGTTTTAACACTACTCTATGTCCCGAAGGTCCCACCGAGGTGTGAGTGTCTGCGCTGGTGCTGGGTGCGCTGAATTCTGCTGACGCTGCACCCTCAGAGGTTGCAGCTTCCTCTGAGGAGTCTTGAGGCTCATCCTGTTCCTCCTAGCTAGTGGGGACGGGTGCTTGCGATGGTCCTGTGGGGGAGTAAAGGAAAGAGCCAGAGATGTGATGCCAAGGTTACATGCACATTGCTCATTAGTCTATCTGTTAGAGCTTCAGAATCATTATCAGCGACTCATGCAATGTCAATGAGAGAGATGGAAAACGATTCTGTCACCAGCTTGCTGTGATGCACCCCTCTGTCCGTCCCCCACTTGCGCATCCTCCTCCACTCCTACGATCTCCAGGACTGCCTCCTCCCAGGGGGTGAGGTGGGCTACTGAGGGTGGCCCTCCTCTTGTCCTCGCTCTTTCTCGCTTATTGTGAGCTCTCTTTTCCTCCAATGTGGGAGACAAGTGGAGGCTGAGTGAGAATGAAGGAGTGAGTGTAGAGATTTCATAGCTTAGATACTTAGAAGGAGACAAAGATGGAGTGAGGTGGCAAGACCAAGGGCCCTCCCTGTGTGTTGTCAGTGTAGGATTCTCAAAATTCCCACATTTCCCAAGTTATCAATAAGGGACCCTGAAGGACAAGTTAATAAGGGTACCCTAAAGGGAATGACTTTTGGACTTTATGGCAAAACCTGCAAGGTTAAAGCAGGACCCTGCAAACTGTAAGTCAAGTTCAAAGCCTTAAAACCTGACATGCCTGGGCCTGTGGGAGACAGCTTTGATTTGTTATTTTGAAACCAGACAACTGGATGAGACAGAATATGCATTCTTCCCTTTAAAACAAATCAACTCAGGAAAAGACTTGATCTTGCACAAACTTAAAGCCCATCAAACCTCTGCATAAATAATCGTTTACAGTTCGAACCAGCTACCAAGCCAGGAAGACACCGATTAACATTATGTATAAAAAACACCCAGACATTAAAAGCCGTTTAGCAATGAGACAACCGCCCAAAACCTAGTTAAGGTGAATGGCTATAATCACCTTAACGAGCCTGCCAAAAATCAGACGAAGAACTAACCCTGATTTGGCGCGCAGATAACAAACTCAAAAACAGCATCATTGTAGGCCCACCGGTAACCAAAAGAAGCTAGCTATCGACACGACACCAGAGGGGGCCAAGTGAAGCCAACAGGAAGGCTCACGCAACATCACGGCGAGGGGGCATGGTGGTGCAGGCTCAACCGAAGACGACTAGGCCGCAACCGCAGCCTTACACGAGGACTGACCATGAGCACCGCGGTAACAAAGAGGGCCGGGTAAGCCATACCTTCAGATCATTACCACTACACAGGTAATGATCTAGGCCACTGCGACCGAGCCAACACCGAAAACCACCAACCAAACCCCAGTCACCACAAAACCCGACGACCAGACCACCACCAGAAGAATAAAACCCGAAGTTTCCACTCTACAAGCTAAAGTACCCAACAAAGATTTTATTCTCCCTATTTCTGACTGAGGAAGGTGGGTACTTACCAGACAAATCCACAACCGCGCCCATACCGCATCTGCGGACTCCACCCAACTGAAGAACCTTCGCAGATTCTAAGACTGGGATCACATGGCGAAGGCAGGCCCCAAAGGACACAAAGAGCGAACCCCAAAAACGCAACCGGCTTAACTGACAGGATTCGAACTGTCAAGAAACCCTCATTTGTGAGCATAATCCCTGGCCCCTTTTTAGCACAATTTAGTTAGATATTGGGGGTGGGACAAGGGTAGGGGGATTATTCATGTGATTTTTCCCTCATTGTGCCATGTGTTCCCCATTCCTAATTAAGTGTACTCTTGAATGCCTGTAACCATTTCAGTAATCTAAGTGTAATTCTTCAATGTTATAATTTTATTGTGACTCTAATAAAACACAGTTTCCTTGCACCAAACCAGTTGTCTACTCCAATTCTGTATCGCAGACTGTACCTAAGTCCGGAGTCTAGAACCCAAGGGGTGTGGGAGCAATTCGAACCGCTCAAAACAGTCAGAAGCAAAGCTGACTCCACACACCACCCCCTACAGAAATGGTGACCGCGGCAGGACTCCGGTAACAGGGGTGCGATACAGTAGACACTGATTCGGAAGAGCAAACTGTAATGGAAGAGAGGATTTCAAATTATGTTTTCAGTAAGGTGAATATCACTAAGAAGTGGATAACTAATCTGTTAAAGGCTGGGCGTCCGGTAGATGCTGCTGCTAAATGGACAGAAGGGAAGAATCATAAGAAACCCATAGAAAAAGCAGTCTGGCTGATGTGCTTCAAGAAACAGATCCAGCTTTTGGACAGGCTCGTTGAAGCACAGGCAGCCGAGATACGGGAGTCAGCCCTAGAAGTCCAAACAAGGACTCTAGCAGGGGAGAAGTTACTGGCAGGATTGCAAGCTCTGAACCAGGAAAGGGTGCAGTTAATGGGGGAGCATAAGGCCAGGCAGGAATATTTACAGTGTCAGGTCACCGAGGCCAAGAACAATGAGCTGAGGTTGCGAGAAAAGAATGCCCGCCTAGCAAGACAAGTAAGAGAGCAGGAGGAGAAAGTTAGAGACATAAAGGCAGCCTATAAGATAGCGAGTGCACAGGGGTTTTAAGATGCAGATCATGGCCCCTGCCAGGAACAGATAGAGAATCTGATCCTTGCTCTAAGGAAGGCAAAGGGCATTGCGTGCCTCATAAGCCCGAAGGCAGCCCAGGTCGACTTTACAGGGAACGAGGGGAGAACGGTTCAGACACCACTGGTAGTGCCAAGGGATGACCCGATTGAGGAGCAGGTGGACCCACGACCACCACCCATAGCACCAGGTTTCAGCGAGGTCTGGCAGCAAGGGGGGGTGGAGTTAGGGGTAGAAGCTGAGGTGGAAAAACACCCGCAAGAGAGGCTGGGACCGGGGCCGATGTGCCCGGCCCGGCAGCAAAGGTTTGGCCCACCCACTGATGGCGGGGAGGAGGGACCCCTCCAAAACCAGTTCGTAGTTCCCTATGGCACCCAACAGCTTAGGGCCATACCAAAACTCGCAAAAAATGGGGACCCCTCGGTCCACTTCAGGGAAGTGGAACAGGCAGCCAGCATCAACGAGTGCGATGATGCCGAACAGGCCAAAATGTTGCTATTCTCCCTGGAGAGTAAGCTCCTCCAGTCCCTCTCTGACCAGTGTAAGAAGGGACAGTGCGAGTATGGGGAGCTCAGGGAGGAAGTTCTTGAGGCTATGGGGATGAATGAGGGAAGTCCTTTCTCCCGACTGGAGAAGACAGTGCGGCTCACTGTCAGGGTGGCTGTCAGGGCGCCGTGTAGACATGGGCCGTGTTGTCAGAGCAAGGCTGGTTCTGGACCCAAGTGCAGGCAGACGAGGCGAGAAGCAGGTATGCAGTCTTAAATAACAATACTTTACTAGAATCACACAGGTAAACAGTTACAAACATAAGAGCTCAAGACAAGCTACCACATAGGCAAATGGCTAGTCAAGATAGGAATTCAAGACAAGCTACCATGAGGCAACTGGCTTGTCAAGACTGAGCTCAAGACAAGCTACCACAGGGCAACCGGCTTGTCAAGGCTGAGCTCAAGACAAGCTACCACAGGGCAACCGGCTTGTCCAAACTGAGCACCTTGTCAAGACTAAGCAATTTGTCAGCACCTTGTCAAGACCGAGAACAAAGGGAAGAACCACAGAACTTAAATACAAGCAAAAACATAACACAGATAAACAGTTATAGACATAGGAGCTCAAGACAAGCAACCACTAAGGCAAACGGCTTGTCAAGGCTTAGCCCAAGACAAGCTACCCCTAGGCAACCAGCTTGTCAAGGCAAGCTACCACAGGGCAACCGGCTTGTCAAGACTGAGCTCAAGACAAGCTACCACTGGCAACCGGCTTGTCAAAACTGAGCACCTAGTCAAGACAGAGCACCTTGTCAAGACTGACTCCCTTGTCTAGACTGAGCTCAGAGGGAAGAAACCACAGAACTTAAATACAAGCAAAAACAGGTGAAACCAATAAACCTAATAAAAGGCAGTTAAATAATAAACACAGGAGAAAGTAGTCACAATTAACAAAGGGAAACCAACCAGTGAAGGTGCCATTTAGGGGTTACTGAAGGAACTGACCGGCACCTCACAGGACCCCCTCCCCTAGGAACGGCTCCTGAAGTTCCTCCTGGACGATCAGGGTGGCGATGGCGAAAATCCCTGATGAGTTCAGGATCCAAAATGTCCCGGGCCAAAACCCAGGAATGCTCTTCAGGACCATAACCCTCCCAGTCGACCAGGTATAGAATATTCCTCCTAACCCGGCGACTATCAAGGAAGCGACGGACCGTGTAGGCTTGCTGACCTTCAATCATGTGGGGCGGGGGGGAAGTCTGGAAGCAGGAATCAAAGGACTGATAAGGCAGTACTCATGGTCCTGGTGTACAAAACTCTGTGCCTGTATGGCCAAAAAAGCGTAATTTAGCACAGTCATTGCCTCTACATTAAAACACTCAGCTTCAAACATTTAAAAAAACAACACGAGATCAATTACTCAAGACAGAACTACCAAGAGCACATTTAACAAAACAAAAAACCCCCAGAAAGCTTGCTGCCCAAGAGCAGTGGTGAAATGGCCAATACACCTCCTGCAATTTGGGTAACTAGCAACATGAGAGCAAACAAGCAGCAAAACATTGCTCAAAACAAACCATAAAGCACATAACCAGAAACGGACAATTATAAAATGGCCCTCGTTTCATTATAAAGACATCAGGCACAGGATAATCATTTAAATGAAAATAGAGCATATGCTTAAATTATCCACACTTCTATATTATAGTGGTATGGATACCCAAGGGGGGAAAAGACTTAAAAGGCTCAAACTTGATAAATCCGAAGTCACAGTCACACGTGTACAACAGTAGCCAGCCACACACCCTCCTGGGCATTTAAAATTAGAAGTCAAAAATGAAAAAGTCTGTATTAGTACACATAGCGAATTTTCTTGGCTTTTCAAGCAATGATATTTCCCATTCCGACTGATCACGAACTGCAGATGTTCAGAAATCTCAAGACAAAATCATCCTCCTCATCCACTAGCGGCAGGTACATGTCGTGGCAATTATATGACCAATAATCTTTGTAAGCGACGGAGCCATCATTTTCCAGAGTTAGCACGCTCAATGGATTATATTCCGAAGGGACGCAGAAGGGCGAGGAAAGCACCTTAACGGATGAGAATAGAACAAAATTCCTCCATCGCTGCTGGGTCCATACTGGCTCAGTCCTACTGTCCGGGTTGCTGTTGCGGCACCGTGTAGACACGGGGCTGTGCTGTCAGGGCGAGGCTGGTTCTGGACCCAAGTGCAGGCAGACGAGGCGAGAAGCAGGTATGCAGTCTTAAATAACAATACTTTACTAGAATCACACAGGTAAACAGTTACAAACATAAGAGCTCAAGACAAGCTACCACATAGGTAAATGGCTAGTCAAGATAGGAATTCAAGACAAGCTACTTTAAGGCAACCAGCTTGTCAAGACTGAGCTCAAGACAAGCTACCACAGGGCAACCGGCTTGTCAAGGTAGGAACTCAAGACAAGCTACCATGAGGCAACCAGCTTGTCAAGGCTGAGCTCAAGACAAGCTACCACAGGGCAACCGCCTTGTCCAAACTGAGCACCTTGTCAAGACTAAGCAACTTGTCAGCACCTTGTCAAGACCGAGAACAAAGGGAAGAACCACAGAACTTAAGTACAAGCAAAAACATAACACAGATAAACAGTTATAGACATAGGAGCTCAAGACAAGCAACCACTAAGGCAAACAGCTTGTCAAGACTTAGCCCAAGACAAGCTACCCCTAGGCAACCGGCTTGTCAAGGCAAGCTACCACAGGGCAACCGGCTTGTCAAGACTGAGCTCAAGACAAGCTACCACTGGCAACCGGCTTGTCAAAACTGAGCACCTAGTCAAGACAGAGCACCTAGTCAAGACAGAGCACCTTGTCAAGACAGAGCACCTTGTCAAGACTGACTCCCTTGTCTAGACTGAGCCCAGAGGGAAGAAACCACAGAACTTAAATACAAGCAAAAACAGGTGAAACCAATAAACCTAATAAAAGGCAGTTAAATAATAAACACAGGAGAAACTAGTCACAATTAACAAAGGGAAACCAACCAGTGAAGGTGCCATCTAGGGGTTACTGAAGGAACTGACCGGCACCCTCACACTCGCAGGGGAAACCCCGCAGGCTTTCGCAGACAGGTTGTGGCCGGTGTATAGGAGTGCCTGTACTGGGGCACCTGACCGGGCTAACCTGGACCAGGATCCACCGGCCCACTGGCTCCTTTGCCTGGTGGCAAACAGCTTGCCACAGGTCAGGGCCAAGGCAGAAATGTGGTTTGACCCAAAGCATCCCCTGACTACCGAACTGACAGTGATCAGACAATTGACCCTGGCATACCGGAATGGTAAGGGGACCAATGCACACCCACCGAAAGGGAAGGTGCATGAAGTGAAACCTGGACAGGGTAGGAAGGAGTGGCATCAGGAAGGGAATAACGCTACAACCCAAAGCTTAACTGTTACGGGTGTGGGAAGGATGGACACTGGAGGAAGGAGTGTAGAAATCCTTGGAAGGATAACAAGGGAAAGAATTCCTCAGCCCCAGCCCAAAAGACAGAGATAGGAATCCCTCCCGCCACGGTTGAGTCATTTTTGGATGCAATGAGGACCCTATTGACTGGCCCAGGGAAGGTAGCAGCCACTACCGGTGCTCTGACCCCATCAGCCCCATCCAACCCACAGCCCTGACTAGAGCCAGCGCAGCCCGTTTACCTGTGTACCCTTAAGTACGACTTATGGAAGAGACCCCTCATTGAGATGGAGGTAGAAGAGGTGAAAGGGACCTATCTGTTGGACATGGGGGCATCATGCACCGCTAACCCCACCACCTCACCTCTAACTAACGGGGTCCCATACAGTCTGTCGGGATTCACAGGTAAAGAACAGGCAGGCTCATTTTCCATCCCGCTGTCCATTCACTTAGGAACACTCCGCTCTAAGTGGACCTGTGTCCTAATGAAGTGGGAAATGGAGGGTGGAAAAGGGATCCTGGGAGCCGATTTTATTGTAGGCCACGGGATCCTAGTGGATTTAAGGAATCATTGCCTATGGGGGGCAAATACAGGAAAGGAAGGCGGAGTAGTAGTCATCCCAGGGAAACAGGGGAAGGGGACTCTGTGCACCATGAAGCCTAAAGAGGGTTATAACCTCGAGCTCATGGTCAGTAACACCCCAAAGGAGTTCCAGGCATTTGTGTGAGCCCACCTAGCCACATTTGCCACACACAAGCACGACTGTGGGAGGGTCAACGGGTTCGAGGTCAGTGTAGATGGGGACCCCATGGCCCGACCATAAAAGCAGTACAACTTCCCCAGGGAAGTGGAGCCAGACATGGAAGCAGCCATGTCCTCCTTAGTGCAACAGGGGGTCCTGAGACCGATAGCCACCCACGTAAACTCTCCACTGTGGCCGGTTAGAAAACCGGACAACTCCTGGAGGGCCACAGTGGACTATCGGGTGCTCAACAGTAATATCCCAGCCTGTGCACCCTCAGTAACAGCAGTTGCCGACCTGATAGGAAGTATCCCAGCATCCGCGACCACTTTCATGGTGCTGGATATTTCCAACGGGTTTTGGTCCATCCCTTTAAGGAGAGAGAATCAGTACAAGTTTGCCTTTACTTTCAAAGGGCAATGGTACACTTGGAACTGTTTGCCTCAGGGCTTCCACAATAGCCCTAGCATTTTCCACCAATGCATGGCAAACAGTCTAAAGGGCTTCAGCCAGCCCAGGCAGCTGGTACAGTATGTGGATGACCTGCTCCTATTCACCGATTTGAGGGAGGAGCATGGCCCACCACTACTGGCCGAACTGCTGGAACTGCTCAGGCAGGAAGGCTTTAAAGTGAACCCTAAGAAAGCACAGATCGGCCAGCAGGAGGTGAAATTCCTGGGCCTGACCGTACGTGCTGGGGAAAGGGCCATAGATAAAGCTAGAAAGGAAGCAGTACAGGAGTTACCAGTCCCCAACAGAGTCACGGGAGTGAGATCTTTTCTAGGGCTAACCGGGTTGATGTGCCTCAATAAATCCGAGACTCGATGTTAGCGAAACAAAACAAGGCTTTTATTGACTTAGAAGGTAACACACAGGAGAGAGGTATCTTCCATCCAGAGCTCTGCCGTACTGGATGTGCTGCAGGCTGGGCCAGCTTACATAGGGGCCAGGTATGGGCGGAGCCCTACACATAGTCCAATACAATGGGCCAGGTATGGGCGGAGCCCTACACATAGTACAATACAATGGTGAGGAAATGGAACAGAGGTAAGGGAAATGAAACTGAAACCAACCACAGTCATAGGCAGTGATGAATGGAATATTTCATCACACGGGTAAAGCAGAGACATTATTGAGGACTGTGCAGCCACAGCAGCCCCTCTGCTCCGACTCCTACATAAAGGAGTGGAGTGGGTTTGGGACGAGGGTTGCCAGGCAGCATTTGTCAGGCTGAAGAAAGATCTGCAGACCGCACCAGCTCTAGGGGCCATAGATGGGGGGAAAGAGTTCTTGCTGGAGGTAGCAGCCAGCGGGGACAGCCTGAGTGCTGTGCTGCTCCAAGAGCGGCATGGCAGGCTGAGGCCGGTGGTCTACTCCTCCAGGATACTTACGGATGTGGAGAAGAGGTACTCCAATTGTGAGAGGCACCTCTTGGCCACACATTGGACTGTGAAAAGATTGCTGATCTTTACAGGCAGCTCTCCCATCACCCTCCTCACCCATCACACGCCCACCCAGATGCTCCTGGACGGGAGAATCAAGGATGGGACAGTGAGCAGTGCCCGCATTGCTCGCTGGACCCTGCTACTCTCACAGATGGACCTGAAAGTAAAAGGGCTCTGCGAGCCAAAGCTCGCAGCTAACTTGGTATATCCTGGAACAGCCCACCGGTGTTCCATAAAAGGGGTTTGGGAAGTAGACATAGGTTTGCGGGCCGGGATACACCTCACAGGCCGCAAAATCTATGTGGATGGCTCTAGTACAGTATCTGCTGGTGAGCGACTCACAGGGTGTGGAGTTTATGACCCAGCGGCAAACGTTGCCCTGGCAATTAAGCTCCCCAGCACCATGAGCGCCCAGCAGGCTGAACTATCCGCGTACGTTGTTACAAACCCTGAAATCTTCCCCACCCCATACACGATTTGCTAGGACAGCATGTTCACCTGGCCATCTGGTCTCGCCGCGGATACACCTCCGCTGACGGGAGACCCCTCACAGTGAAACCCCTGCTGGAGAAAATCTTAGCAGCAGTGGGGGAGGAAGGGGAGATTTTCATCCATAAGGTGAAAGCCCATTCCTCCACAGAACCCCGTAGTCAGGGCAACCAGCAGGCCGACGTGCTAGCTAAGGAGGGTGCCCGCACAGGCACTTTCTGGGACCCATATGGGTCCAGTCCTATAGCAGCAGTCAGGGGTAGTAATGGGACACAAGGGAGTGCAGGGGTAGTTTTAACCCCGGACCTTAAGACGGTCCAAACCCAAGACCCTGTCCTCAAGGCAGTCCTCAGTGCAGTGGCTGAGGGGAAAAGGGTAGAGGGCCCTTATGGCACAGCAGCCCTCTCTGTGAAGGAAGGGATGCTGTTTAGGGGAGAACAATGGGTAGTACCACAGCAGCACAGGAGGGAATTCCTTCAACTGGCCTATGAGGGTCCAGGAGCAGGGCATCCCGGGCCTGAGACCACCTGGCAGCGGGTGGAACAGGCGGGATGGTGGCCAGACTCAGGGAAGATGTCCGCAAGTTCTGTGCCAGCTGTCTGGTGTGTGCTGCTAACAACCCTGACCCCCACAAAAGGAAGGTGACTATGGGACACATCAGGAGGGTAGAGGGACCATGGCAATCGATCCAGGTCGACTACATCGGGCCCCTACCCACCACCCAGGGAGGCTATAAGTACTGCCTAGTCTTGGTGGACGTGTTCACAAAGTGGGTAGAAGCCTTCCCCTGCCGAACAGCCACAGCTCTGGGTACAGCCAGGATCCTGGTCAGGGAGGTGTTCTCGCGATGGGGGCTACCACAGTATGTGGAGTCCGACCAAGGGAGTCACTTTACTGGGCAGGTCATGCCCTTATGGTACTCGGCATTGAGGGGAAATGGCACGTTGCACACAACCCACAGTCCTCAGGGATTGTGGAGAGGATGAACAGGACCTTGAAAGAAAGGCTGAGGAAAGAGATGGTAGACTCACCTAGGAAATGGGCAGAGGACCTACCGTTGGTCCTGATGGGGATCCGAGCCAGCCAGTCAAAAAGCACAGGGTATTCCCCACACGAGCTGATGACTGGCAGAGTTATGCGGACCCCCACCCATGTACTAGCCCCAGTGCTCACAGAAGGTCAGCTCAGGGAGGTGAACCAGGACAGTTTCACCAGGAACCTATTTGAGCACCTTAAACAGGTCCACGGGCAGGCGGCTGGGAACATGGGAAAGCAGCATCGGAGTAACCGATTGCTGTTAGAACCCCGAAAACACCACGAATGGGAGATAGGGGATCAAGTCATGGTTAGGAATTTCGCTCGGGTAGGAAGTCTAGAACCGTTATACATGGGTCCCTACAGCATTGTAGACAAGGCAAGCCCCATGGTATGCGCCATAAAGATGCCTCGGCGCATCAAATGGTTCCACATTAATCAATGTAAATTGTTTAAGGCCGAGAGAAGGGAACAGCCAGTTAGGGCAAGATCTGAGGATCGAAATCCTCAGTCTGCAGCAGGAGCAAACTCATAGACTGCACAGGCAGGTGCTGTGGCCTGTTTTAAGGGAAGGGCCATCCCACCCACTGTTTGGGACACTCCCCCACTCATCTGGGACTTAGACGAGGTGGGACCTGGGGGCGAGGACCCTCAGCCTGCAGCATTAGGCTGCAGAGAGCTACCTGCCCCTAACCCAGGTTTAGGAGAGGTGGAATGTGAGGGCCAGGACCCTCAGCCTGCAGCATCAGGCTGCATAGAGTTGCCTGCCCCTAGCACAGGTTTAGGAGAGGAAAAGCCTGAGGATAAAAATCCCCAGCCAGCGGTAGTGGAAAGTTCGCAGACCGCACAGGAGGGGGCAGTGGCTCGTGTTAAAGACCCACCAGCCGGAAAACCCCCACCAGCCAAAGTCCCTAGAAGGTCCCCACGAATGCCATGGCCAAAGAAACCGTGGTCACCGGCTCCCCAGTTTAAAAGGGCAGCCTCTCGAGTCAGGGATCGATCTGAGGGCAGAGGTCCCCAACCAGCAGCCACAGGCTGCGAGGGACCAAAAGTACAGGACAGAGCAGCCACACTGAAGGGAGTAGTGTGCTGCAGCCCGAACAGGGATTAGCCTGGCCACCCGGAGACGGGCGGCGGATGTACCTAGCTTCTATAATGTAATTTTGGGATTGTTAAGTTTGGGTGTTTTAGTTTAATTTTAAACAAGGTGATTGGTAGTTTAAGTGTTATTGTTTTAAGAGTGTTTGTATTGAGTCGAGGTCGCAAGACTCAACTATGCTTTACCCAAGCCTGAGAATCTTCTCGGGACTTGGCTATATGCTCTTGTGTCTCTTTACAGAAGGGATTTCGAAATGAAGGGGGGCATACTCCTACTCGCCCTGATAGGAATGTGCACTGGGAAGCGAGGTGACGTGGAGGACTCCCACATCTATGGGTGCTCAGGAGAGAGAGCATCGGTTGTGACTGCTGGGGGCGGCGAACGAGGCGTGGAGGAGCTCGCTATCTATTCCCACGAGGGAAGATGGCCAGGGTGGCTGGGATCTAACTCCACCCGGTACACCAGCCAGACCGCGTTCACCTACGGGGAGGCCTCCCTCCCCTGCCCCAGCGTACAGGTTGTGGCCACACGGGTCGGGGTCACTGAGGGGAAACGCGTGTGCCTGACCTGCAGAGGACAGATTCCCCTGGGAAGGTGGTGGTGGCTCAGGAAGCTGAGCAGAGACATGGAGGACCGTACAGCTGACTGGGAACGACTGGGGAACGACACCACGGTCACAGGGACCCAAGGGGGAACTAGTGTCTGCTGGGATAAGTGGTGGGAGTCGGAACAGGGAATTTATGTCTGCATGTGGGGGTTGCAAAGGTCCTGCCCCATGGACATATCCATCATCTTTTCTGCATCATGGGGGTGGAATGGGATTCCCACCTACACACTTGTATAGTCCCACGCTCCCCAGCCCCAGTTAAAGCCACTGAACTCATGGCACGCGCCCGAAAGCCCCTGCCCACGATCCAGACAGCAAGGACATATGTAGAGAGGTGCCCTGCCACCACCAAGGGACCAGGGAATGGGCCGGTACTAGTGCCGACCGAAAAGGTGCTATGCCAGGGGGTACACTACGCGGTAGCTTCCGTGATTCTAAACCTTACTGAGGTGCACTTACCTGAGTGGTGCCCCGCAGAGACAGAACAGCTATACCAGGCCCTGTTAAGAGAAATGTTTAGGAAATTCTACGAGTTTGATTTTGCCAACGTAGACAAAACAGAACTGTACACTACACATAATGCGGGGAGAAAAAGGGGAACCTGGAATTATGTTTTTACAGCATATAACACAGGATCCTCTGTTATAAACAGCCTGGATGACATAGAATTGCACACACAGATAAACAGTTTAAAAACACAATTACGGAAAATCTTAATGGATGAAAATACAGTAGTAGGCTCAGAGTTACACGATCCATTTAAAAGAGATCATTGCTGAGCTGGAGAGGCACACAATAACTGTAAATGCCCTTATACGAGAGGACAGGAATGCTTCAGATCAGGCTGCACAGAATGAGGTGTGCGTAGTGTACGGGGCATGGTTGCTGGGCGAGGGCCTCAGTAACCTGAAGGATCTAAAATGAGGTTTAGTCCCCTCCTGGATTAGCAACAAGCACCTCGCAGCCCTCCACCCATTTGAGAATTTATTAAGCCCATGTCAACTCCGGCTAGCTTCTGAGGCCTACTCTTTCCCAGTAGATTGTGGACGTTCCAATCACACTATCATGGGGATAGTAGTGAGGATGCTGGTCATGGGTGGGACAGCCCAACCCGCACCGGTATACAGGGTGGAGAACATTGGGATCATTCAAAGGGGTGCACACATCCGTTTCACAGCGGTCCCACCTTATGTCATAAAGTGGGAGCACGCTATGACAGGTACTGACCTCTCGGGGTGCCGGAGCCAGGGAGCACACATAATACTGTGTCCCCAGCACTTGAATGCCTATTCTAAACCACAGTGCGGGTTTAAAGCTGCTGGTGCAAGACCTATAAACTGTACCATGGAGGTAATGGCTCAAGACCATGTTCCCCCGCAGATAGCATATAGAGGAGGTGGGACATATTGTGTCACCACAAGTGCGCCCCACTACCAGTTTGGACAGCATAGCTGGTATCTGGTAAGTGACAGCAGTTTCTGCTTTAAACCCGAGGCAGAAGTTCAAGTGGCCCAGGAACGGATTATCCCCATTCCTGAACCCTCCACTGTTCACCTCACTGTAACAGAAAATTTTACCAACCTGCAAAAATATGTAGCACATTTCGGCTACAAAATCCCCCCTCTCCCAGAACATCTGATCAAGTTACTAAAAGCAGGAGTCGTCTCACAAAAACATTTCTATACTTTAGAACAGAAAACAAACGAGATAGAGGGAGAGATTCAAGGTATCACAGTCCCACCCTGGTGGGACATTTTTGAAAACAGAGGTCCCTTCATGGGTTAGAATGGCTTCCCACATCCTCGTGGTTTGCCAGCTGGGAATAGTATTGTACCTGTTGTGCACTCAGTGCAAGGGAAAAGGCCAAACACTAGAATTCCGAAACCAAAGGACTTGGAAGAAGCATTATGTTAAGGTGGAGAGAGATACACCTGTTTGAATCTTTTTATTTTGTGTTTCTGAATAAAGATAGTTTTTTTTTGTGTTTTTGTTATTTTTAATAAAGACTTTGACGTGTTATTTTTAATAAAGATGTATGTGTACCAAGTGGTGCAGGGGTGTTGGACCCCCTCCATGCTTGGATGTGTGTAATCAACTATATTCTGCCTATGTATACTTATGTACACTACTCTTTTTAAAGAGTGGGGAATGTATGTGTCATGGGATTTTAGATAGGTAATTACAGGGAAGATTGGCTATGGAGGGTCAGGAATTTTGCTCACCTTGTAAGTATGATACTTGAAGTCAGTTTCAGTATCACGGGGGGTATGTAGAATTCTCAAAATTCCCACATTTCCCAAGTTATCAATAAGGGACCCTGAAGGACAAGTTATTAATAAGGGTACCCTAAAGGGAATGACTTTTGGACTTTATGGCAAAACCTGCAAGGTTAAAGCAGGACCCTGCAAACAGTATGTCAAGTTCAAAGCCTTAAAACCTGACATGCCTGGGCCTGTGGGAGACAGCTTTGATTTGTTATTTTGAAACCAGACAACTGAATGAGATAGAATACGCATTTTTCCCTTTAAAACAAATCAACTCAGGAAAAGACTTGATCTTGCACAAACTTAAAGCCCATTAAACCTCTGCATAAATAATCGTTTACAGTTCGAACCAACTACCAAGCCAGGGAGACACTGATTAACATTATGTATAACAAAACACCCAGACGTTAAAAGCCGTTTAGCAATGAGACAACCGCCCAAAACCCAGTTAAGGTGAATGGTTATAATCACCTTAACGAGTCTGCCAAAAATCGGACAAAGAACTAACCCTGATTTGGCGCGCAGATAACAAACTCAAAAACAGTATAATTGTAGGCCCACCAGTAACCAAAAGAAGCTAGCTATCGACACGACACCAGAGGGGGCCAAGTGAAGTCAACAGGAAGGCTCACGCAACATCACGGCGAGGGGGCACGGTGGGGCAGGCTCAACCAAAGACGACTAGGCCGCAACTGCAGCCTTACACGAGGACCGACCATGAGCACCGCGGTAACAAAGAGGGCCGGGTAAGCCATACCTTCAGATCATTACCACTACACAGGTAATGATCTAGGCCACCGCGACCGAGCCGACACTGAAGACCGCCAACCGAACCCCAGCTGCCACAAAACCCGACGACCAGACCACCACCGGAAGAACAAAACCCGAAGTTTTCCACTCTACAAGCTAAAGTACCCAACAAAGACTTTATTCTCCCTATTTCTGGCTAAGGAAGGTGGGTACTTACCATACAAATCCACAACTGCGCCCATACCGCATCTGCGGACTCCACCCAACTGAAGAACCTTCGCAGATTCTAAGACTGGGACCACGTGGCGACGGCAGGCCCCAAAGGACACAAAGAGCGAACCCCAAAAACGCAATCGGCTTAACTGACAGGATTCGAACTGTCAAGAAACCCCCATTGGTGAGCATAATCCCTGGCCCCTTTTTAGCACAATTTAGTTAGATATTGGGGGTGGGACAAGGGTAGGGGGATTATTCATGTGATTTTTCCCTCATTGTGCCGTGTGTTCCCCATTCCTAATTAAGTGTACTCTTGAATGCCTGTAACCATTCCAGTAATCTAAGTGTAATTCTTCAATGTTATAATTTTATTGCGACTCTAATAAAACACAGTTTTCTTGCACCAAACCAGTTGTCTACTTCAATTTTGTATCGCAGCCTGTACCTAAGTCCGGAGTCTAGAACCCAAGGGGTGTGGGAGCGATTCGAACTGCTCAAAACAGTCAGAGGCAAAGCTGACTCCACACACCACCCCCTTCATCAGTTGTTTTCATAGCATCACAGTGATAGGGAGTGTGAGGGCTGCATATTCGAATAGTTAGGTGAATGTGACCATAGAGAGAGAGGGAATGGGTAAGGGTGCATGGATGTCAGTGTCGAGTGGGATGTGGAGGAAGAGATTGCTAAAGCTGAGTGCTGGTGAGGAAAGGCAATGGGGATCAGATTGAGGGTGATGGGAAATTCATACTCACTTTTCCAGTGCGCAGAAGGTCATGAAATCTCTTCCTGCATTGAATCCAAGTTCTGTGGGTTACTGATAATGAGTTGACCTCCTCTGCCACCTGGACCCACACAGCCTTGGTCTGCTGGGGAGGCTTCTTCCTCCCTGAAGAAGGGAAGAGCACCTCTTTATGAGCTCTTGCTCCCTCAACTAAAGCCTGCAAGGCAACGTCATCAAACCTCGGAGCAGCCCTAGCTCTCTGGCTGACCATTCTTCCTCCAGGCCCCTGTAGCATGAAAGGCCAAAAGGTTGGCAGTCTGCAGAAGAAGCAAGGCTTGTTGCAGACCTTAAATGCAGCAGCAACGATGAAGTCATCGGAGGCGACTTTCAGACATTTGCCATGGGTTTCCACACGTTGGAACTCAATTGGCCAATTAAGTTAAAATTGCATCAATCTCCCACATCGATTTAGATTCGGGTGGATAACACGAAATGCGGATTATGCGACCCCAGCCCGCCCCTGAATTAAAATCCAGCCCAGTGTCTTTGAGACTTATACAGTCTCATGCCAATCACAATAATCACTTTGTCCACATACCTAGTAATGTAATCTCACCCACAGCCTGTTATTAGTCATTCTTGCACTCAGTGTAATGTTATCTTTAGGTTATCATCATTGCTTAACCACTATACCCCAGCACAAACCCTTCCCTTTTTTCATCATCTTTCATGCTCCTGGGTCTATTCATTCACAGGACTGTCATTGTTCCGTTCCTCTCTATCACATATTTATTCACACAGATTCCCGGCAGCTTTCAGAAACCCTTCACCTCATCTGCACTGTCAATGTTTAGTCATTAATGTAATGTACTTAACTATTGATTTAGCAATAGAGAGAGAGAAATATAAAAAGAAGGAAGGAAGGAACAAAGAGATTGCATAAATATCGGGGGCGGTCTTCATCATTGTTGCTGGGTCAAAATCCTGGAACTCCCTACCTAGCAGCACTGTGGGAGTACCTTCACCACACGGACTGCAGTGGTTCAAGAAGGCAGCTCACCACCACCTTCTCAGGGCAACTGAGGATGGGCAATAAAATTACATTAAAATTAATTAAGAAAAGGACTGGCTCCCCAAGAGACCATGGGATTCTTGGGGATTCTCACGGAAAAAGAGGGGGTCGATAATACAGCCTTACGGAACCACTCCCGATTTCCCATACGACAAGTCTGTCCCTGATTCATACAGTACCTTATCCCATCCTCAGGGCAACTCAAAGTGCTTCACAATCAATGAATTACTATTTGGAGTACAGTTTCTTTTGTTATGTAGGCAAACGTGGCAGCTGATTGCTTATCACGAAGCTCCACAAACAGCAAATAGGATGAAAGGCCAGTTAATCTGTTTTTTGGTGCTGCTGATTGAGATAGGACTGTTGCCCATTAATAAAGCCTGACCTAGAAATCCAGCCGCACAACACCAGTTTCTCGGGTGCTAAACAGCCTCCTAAACCTCAAACAAGGCAGGCAGGAAGTACACGCTCATTCAGGAAAACCAGGTCTGCGTGCAGCCTAACAGATTGTCCTTAGAGGGATCGCTGCAGGCCGCAGTCAGCAAGTTAAGTGTTTAATATATATACTTACCTGAATGTGGAGCTGGGAGGAGCAGGAGTTCTGCTCCCAACCCCACATGCAAAGCACGAGGGCCACTGCCAGCCGCCAGTCCTGCTGCTGACATTACAGCGGCACAATCGTCAATCTCGCTTCGCCGGAGAGCTGCGTGGAGATGCCTAATGGGTGTCCGCAGCTCGCTGGCTCAATGATAATGAGACCCAAGGCCCAAAATCAGGTGCACCTCGGGCCTCACCATTCAGGTGCAGGGAATGTCCCCTGCACCCCCCGCGAATGGGAGTGCTTGAATTTCTAGGCCCCTACCTTTTTCCTTATTTAATGCCTGCTCCCAATGCAAGCACAGAATTTGCTTTGACCAAAGTAAGTGCAAAGCGTCTACACCGATCCTGCTTATTGTGGAGGCGCATGTGCTACAGGAATTCATTTTAACATGATCACAGATAAGCTCTTGCACTGGTCCTCATTTACGGGGGCTGTGGTGTTGGCAATTTGGAGGACGTAATTAAATTTGGCAGTTACATGGTTTGGTCAGGTCAATGGAAGGTTAACAGTCCATCAGCGGTACAGATCGCCTGCTGCTGCACGGCACAACACACAGCCATTTACAGATGTCATACAGGTGTTTAAGCCTAGGTCATTTTGGACTTTGCACCAACGACCATTAAAGTGCCTCCCTTTTTATGTTTTAACAGTAGCTTATTGGCAGATCATGAATTATCTGGAAGGATAAACAGCAAAGGAGACTATGGATTATCCCTTTATCAAGTGCTGGTGGAATCAGCGGTGGTGCTTTGAAAAGCTATTAAAGGGGTGATCATGATATTAAAATAATGCAACAGGGAAAAAGGAGAACGTAATGGGGGCAGAAACTGAACTAAGCACTCAGGAGAGAACAGGTGAAGGAAGGTGTGGAGGGAATAAATGGAGAACAAGAATCAAATGAGAAGGGCAGAAATGCGACAGAGATATCTGCCCGTCTTCCCGCCTGTCTTTCTATCTATTGCACTCTTGCTTCTGAGTTCAAGCCCCACTATTTTAAACTGACATTCCAAGTGCGGTACAGACAGAATGTTATATTATTGGAGGTGCCAGGGCCCTACCTGCCTCTTCAGGTGGAAGCGAAAGATGTTCAGTATCCTGATTAACATTTATCCTTAATGAACACCACTCCAAAAAGTTTATGAGATATTGGCTGTGTATAATTTGCTTTGTAATTCATTGCATGTCAACCATTTTGAGACAGTTTGAAAATGTGATAAAGCACTATATAAATGCAAGTTCTTTCTATCTGTAATATAAACACTTTGGGCTAAAAATTTGGGGCCTTAATACCACCCGTTTCCGGCAAAGAATTGCCAGCTGCTAGCAGTTTGTGCGACATCCTCCATTTTCCCCGGCCCGGTAATGCTGCCGTTAAGAAGTATCGCCCTGCAAAGAACTATGGTGGAGTGGTGACGTGCACGCCGACTTAATGTCACCACGGTGAACTTCGACCCTAGTGCTGAGTTCAGCGCTGGGTCCTAAGCACACTAGGTAAACCCAGCGTGGAAGCAGACTCACAGAGGCGCTGTCAGCACCTCTTAAAGGGACACACATATCTTTCAGGTAAGTTTGCATTTAAGCTTTTGGACTGGGTTCTTTTTGATTTTACTGAAGTAGTGGCTTGCTGCAATAGATGTTAAAAGTTTTTTAAGTGTGTAGGGAGTGCTGCTGAACGCATGCAAGGCCTCGGATGGTAAAAGAAGGCCTCTGAGAAGAGAGAAAATGCTACCAATACTCAGGCAACATCCGTGGAGAAAGAAACAGAGTTCATGTCTCAGGTCAAGATGCTGCCTGACCTGTTGAGTATTTCCAGCATTTTATGCTTTCATTTCAGATTTACAGCATCCGCTCGCAGAGGGTAGAGGAAGACGCAGACGAGGAAGAAGCCAAAGAGGAGGAAGCAGAAGAGGAGGAAGCAGAAGGAAGGATGCAGCCTGGGCAGCCCCTTTCTGGCCGGGATATCCGGGATGGAATCATCCACCTGCGGTCTCAGTGGCCACAACCCCAATTCCCCTTTCAACATTAGTCCCACACCTTCCCATCCCTCTGTTACCGACCATCACAGCATCCTCTTGGCCACAATGCTGAAATAAAAGCCACCACAAAGCAAAGCTTTCCAATCCAACTTTATACATCTATCCATCCAATACGATATCAAGAAAGCAACTCATCACCCTTATACATTCTCTTAGTGACAATCTTGTGTGTGCCTTTGCCT
Source organism: Somniosus microcephalus (assembly GCF_052327205.1). NCBI lineage: Eukaryota > Metazoa > Chordata > Chondrichthyes > Squaliformes > Somniosidae > Somniosus > Somniosus microcephalus. The sequence goes on along the minus strand of NC_140987.1, from coordinate 75,078,975 downwards.
ATCCTACTGATGTCACGCAGTGCTACCCCAGTGGCTGCAGCATGGCTGGTGGAAGGCTGCTGACTTTCAGTGGGGGACACTACAGATTGCCTTGCTGGTTGACCTTGAGGAGCTGGTGGCTGGCAGTGTCAAATCAAGTGAATCATCTTCTTCTTCTTCCCTTCTCCTCCACTGGCTGGGCAGGCTGCATTTCTTGGGTGTGTGAAATAAGGAAGGCACAAGGGTGGAGTTGTGGTGAGGGGAGGGCGGGAAAGCAAGAGGTGCATGTGAGAAGGAGGATAACATATGAGGATACCAGCATCTTGTATCCTTTCTGCCCGCCCCTGCCAAGAATGGCCTGCACTGTCTCCTCCAAGGAGGTGAGGTGAGGCTAGGAATGGGAGATGTGCCTTGTGATTGGTACAGATTGTTGGTAGGTGAGTGATTGCGGGAGTCATGCATTGAGCAGTGTGTGAGGCTAGTGATTCAGTTGGTAGGAGACAGCTTTTGAAGAGGCATTCACTGACCTTGACCAGTGGTCTGAGGTCACAAAGCTTCTTTGGGCACTGGAGCCAGGTGGTGGGGGCAACACTGCTGGCAGTGACGGCCTCGGTGATGTAGCCCTACATCATTCTTTCTGGAGAGCCTCCTGGCCCCTGTGGGTAGAGGACCTCTCTTGCAGTGTTGACCCCCTGCACAAAGCTGGAGTGCTGTGTGCATGACCCTGGGTGTCCCTTCCCTGGCTTACTGAGCCATTTGCTTTAGTGCTGAAGCACTTTTCCCATTTTTTGAGGTTTGGAAGGGAATTCAACTTTAAGTGCTGAAGACTCCCATTTGGGACTTCATTTTAATGTTAATTTTTTTTAAAGGCAGTAAGGGCTGAAAGCTGCATTTTTTCACTTCATTTTAATTTTTATTAGTTCTGAAAGCATTGCCCCTTTAATTCATAGCCCTTTTAATTGCCCACAATTCCTTGCGAACGCCACAGCCTCGCTCCCAGAGGCTTTTAGAAGCTGGAACGCCACCTCTGGATGGGAACTTTGACTTCCATGCCTGCACTAATGCCACCAGGAGGGCATTACACAGTAAGTTAACACTGGGCTAAAAATCTTTAGCCCCCAGCGCAAATTTTTCTCAGGTAGCGCTGCGTCCATTTTCAGCAGCCGTTAACCCACGTTGCCGGCGACAACTCTCATGGCGGCCATGAATTGTTCCCCCTTTATCTTTATGCACCTACTCCCTGTCTGGCACACACTGCCCAATGCAAATTACTCTGTCACTGTCAGACTTTAAAAGAATTATAGTGAAACAAAGGGACATATACCTACACATGAGCAGCAGAATAGTACATTATGTTTTACATGATATAGTGTTTCTAACCCTATAAAAACAGTAGTATAATAAACCAATATGGCTGCGTGCACTTCCTGCCTGTCATGTTATACTGTGTCACTACCCGAGTAGCTCAAATTTCAGAGTCATAAGAGAGCAACAGAACTAAACAGGTTAAGAATTTAGCTATCAGAAAGCGGTAAATAGAAATGAAAACCATTAATCGGGAAGTTTAAAAAAACCCTAAACATTAAAAGTAGGACGAGCAGCAAAAACCACTCAGAGGAAAGAAGCCAAACTAATAAAATCACTCAAAATATTTTTGAAGCTATTTTTGACCTCCTTGCCGAATCTTCATTATCTGAGAAATTTAGTACTGGAAATAAGATTTGTAACTTAATAGAAATTTACGTGAAAATAATTAAATGGTTGCATTTCCTGTTTATAACATGTGCCCAGGGACATTTTCCATTTGCGCTCTGTGCCTCTCTGAGAACCCCAGGGATTGAGTTTAGGGCCTAGAAATTTGATTAAGCCCGAAAATGGGCCAAGGTTAACGGCCGCCCGCAAAGAGAGCACAGGCAGCATCAGCGCAGCACATCACCTCCCGTGCAACCCGCTCTTTCCGGCGGTAAGATCAGCAGGAGGCCGAAGGTCGGGTCTAAAGGATCTTGTTGTGCATGTGCCTTTAAGAGAAGAACTCATTCTATACTTCAGTACCGGCAGTGACCACCCCTGTATATAAAGCCATAGCAGGCTTCTGTATTTCAGTCTTAAGTTACCCTCTGTTCAAGTAAATACCTGTTTTATTGTTCTCCTGTAGTCCGTGTATTATTTATACTCGGACATTACACTGGCAACGGGCAGGTTCGAACTCACCTGCAGTACTGCATCACCTCACGGGGATCTTTTCCCTGAAGAGAAGCTTCTTGGAGGTCGAAGTCAGAACGGCGGGCGTCGACCGCGGGCAACCGCCCAGGGATCCATCGGAGAGTTGCAGGGGAGGCTGTGGAGAGCTGGGCCTGGCTCCCCAGTTGAGGTGTTCCAGCAAGTCATGCTGGTAGCAGGTAGTGCGCTGACCCTTCCGGACTGCGGCGGGCTCGGGCTCGATCGAGCGGCTCTGCTAAGGGGCCATGCAGCGTTGTCGGGAGGAAGAGAGAGAGAGAGGGTGGAGCGCACAGGAACTCAAGAACAGGGCAGCGTGGAGAGGATAGAACGCGGGGAAGGAAAAGTGATACGCGCCGAAGCCGCGGGTCACCGCCATTACCCTGTAGAATGCTAGGAGCAGCGTGGCAGCAAGGGGAAGATGGAAAAAGCGCGGGAGGTGCCATTTTATTACACTGGGGAAGAAGGAAAAGCGTGGGAGGTGCCATTTTATTCCATTGGGGAAGAAGAAAAAGCGCGGGAGGCGCCATTTTAAATCACTCAAGATGCCGAAGAGTGGCAGTATCACTGCTTTCGACAACGAGGTAGAAGACTGGACCACGTATGTGGAAAGAATTGAAGTGTACTGCAAGGCAAATGAGGTGGCCGATGGAAAGAAGGCGTCGGTATTATTAAATTTGATGGGCGCGAGAACGTGCGGCCTATTACGGAATTTAATTACCCCAGCTAAACCAATGGAGAAAAGTTTTGAAGAGATTGTTAATATCTTACAGGAACACCTAAACCCTACGCTGCTGCTGATAGCAGAAAGATTCAAGTTTCATAAAAGAAACCAGCACAAAGATGAGAGCAATGCTGACTATCTTACAGAACTACGCAAGTTATCGAAGCACTGCCAGTTCGGAGCAGGACTGGCAGACACCTTGCGGGATAAGTTTGTCTGCGGGCTCCAGAGTGAAGGAACCCAGAAACGACTACTTTCGGAAAAGGACCTGATGCTAGAACAGGCTTTCAGCGTGGCAGTGTCCTACGAAGCAGCAGCACGGGGAGCTGCGGAAATACAACAGAAACCACAGGAATACAGCGCTAACGAAATGGCGTATGGAGCAGAAAAGTGCTATCGCTGTGGCAGAACAACCCATGATCAGAAGGACTGCTGGGTTAAGGACAAAGTATGCAGGCAATGTGGGAAAATGGGACACATAGCAAGAGTCTGCAGGTTGGGAAAGAAAACCAACACTACAAGAACTACTAAGGAAAAGTACAAGAAAGTAAAGAAATTGACAGACAGTAGTTCGGAAGATCAGGAGAGTGATAAGGACTCCGGAAGCAGGAGACTAAGTTGTCTAAAGTTACACAACATGATCGCAAAGGAGGATCACCGAACCATTTGGGTCACCCTCATGATAGCAGGGTCCCCAGTAAAGATGGAATTGGACACAGGATCAGCCCTAACTGTCATGAATCGACGAGACTATGAGCGGCTATTCTCACACATACCCTTGAAGGACACGTCCATTGTATTGAAGACATACATGGGGCAAAAAGTCTACCCCAGAGGAAAAATAAGGGTGCCAGTTGAATACAATTGCAAGGAAACACAGAAACTGTATCTATATATACTGCCAGATGGAGGACCACCATTATTGGGACGTGAATGGATCCAAAAAATACAATTGGATTGGCATTCCATTCAGGCGCTAACTGTGACTGATAAAAAGGATGATGACGTCACACCTGGACGACTGTCAAAAATTCTAACTGACGCGAAAGAGGTGTTCCAACAAGGACTTGGGACTCTAAAAGGAGTAACGGCAATGATAAAAATCGAAGATAACGCAAACCCAAAATTTTTTAAGGCCAGACCGGTACCTTACGCGATCCGCCCAGCCATTGAAGCAGAGCTGGAGAGTCTGGAGCATTCGGGTGTGCTGTACAAGGTGGACTGGAGCGAATGGGCCACACCCATCGTTCCTGTAATGAAGAAATCATTGAGCAGCACGCCTGGGGAACCGAAGAAGGTTCGCATCTGTGGGGACTTCAAGGTAACTGTGAACCCAGTCCTGCACACAGTACAATATCCACTTCCATGGATAGAAGATATTTTCGCCTCACTATCTGGAGGGAAACGCTTTACAAAGATTGATCTGGCCCAAGCGTATCTACAAATGGAGGTGGAAGAAGCGTCTAGGAAATACCTCACGATGAACACTCACAAAGGCCTTTACCAGTACAATCGACTGGTATTCGGGGTAGCATCAGCCCCAGCTATTTGGCAGAGGGCGATGGAACAAGTCCTGCAAGGGATCCCGGGGACCCAGTGTTATTTGGACGACATCCTGGTTACGGGCGAAAATGACAGTGAACACCTTGCCAACCTGGAGCAGGTGCTCACGAGATTACAGGAATATGGGCTACGAGCCAACCGCCCCAAATGCGAGTTCTTCAGGAGACAAATCTCGTATTGTGGCCACATGATTGATGAGGAAGGGTTGCATAAGTCGCCGGACAAGATTGAGGCTGTAGTCAAGGCTCCAGCACCGGAAAATGTGTCGCAACTGAGGTCGTTCCTCGGGTTGGTGAACTACTACCATAAGTTCTTGCCGAATTTATCCACAATTCTGCACCCACTGAACGCCCTACTGCAAACTGGAGTAACATGGAAATGGAGTGATGGGTGTAAGCGTGCCTTTCAGAAATGTAAATGCCTAATCACTTCAAAAGAAGTATTGGCCCACTACAATCCAACACTACCGATTCGGTTAGCATGTGATGCATCTCCCTATGGCATCGGAGCGGTGCTGTAACACAAATTCCCTGACGGTTCAGAGAGGCCAAGAGCCTTTGCGTCGCGCTCGTTAACCTCAGCCGAGCGTAACTACGCCCAGATTGACAGGGAGGCCCTCAGCCTGGTGTGGGGGCTGAAGAAGTTCAATCACTATCTGCACGGGTAGAAATTTACCCTACTGACTGATCATCAGCCCCTGGTCTCCATTTTTAACCCAAAGAAGGGCGTTCCGGTGATGACGGCGCAACGGCTGCAAAGATGGTCACTTTTTCTAGGGGCACATCAGTACGACATAGAGTACAAGGGTACGAAACAGCATGGAAACACTGATGGGCTGTCGCGCCTACCATTGCCTACAGTAGAGGAAGCACCTGCAGTGGACCCTGTTGAGATATTCCATGCGACCATAGTCGAATGTCTACCTGTTACAAACTCAAGTATAGAGAAGGAAACCCGAAATGACCCGACACTCTCTCGGGTCTATGATTTGACGGTGAAGGGATGGCCAGCACATGGCGACTCACTGTTGCCAGCATTCTCGCCAAGGAGAGAACAGCTGTCAGTGTGCCGGGGGACCTTGATGTGTGGATCCCGAGTGGTAATTCCACCCAAGTTGAGAGGTAGAGTGCTCAATGAGCTTCATGAGGGTCATCTGGGAGGGGTAAAAATGAAGAGCCTAGCCAGGGCATTTGTGTGGTGGCCGGGAATCGATAAAGAAATCGAGGATATGACCAAGAGATGCACAGGATGCCAGAAGGTCCAAAACGCTCCACCACAGGCCCCGCTACATCCATGGGAGTGGCCCTCATCTCCATGGCAACGGGTACAAATTGATTTTGCTGGTCCAGTTATGGACTCAATGGCCTAGAAATTCAGTTGCGTTCGCCAGCCGTTAGCGCCTTAGGAGGAGTAGATCACGAGTGCTAGGCACTTAGCAGCCGGGCGCAGAATGATTTGCGCCTACGCCCAACTTCAGTAGACATTTAGCGCCGGCGCAAAGTGTTTGCGCGCGCTCAGCTGCGCGCGCAACTTATGACGTCATTTCGTCGTGCAACGCCCTTTGTGCGCCCCAAACTTCAGTCGCGCCCGCCCAATGTGGGCGTGGCGGTGTTAAGAACTGTGAAATGGAACGCAGCAGAGGCCCTGCGGGCCTCGGGGAGCGCTAATTAAAGGGCACTTAGACTGAACTATAAAGGCCAGCCATTTTGCTGCAATGACTTTAGTGCAACGGATTTCTGGACAGAGACCAAGGAAGAGACCTTACCGATTTGGCCCAACATAGGAGAGGTATTTTTGGCTTCTGGCCAGAGCTTGGAAATTTGACTGATTGTGATTTCACTGTTTGCAAGTATATTATGGGGGCTGCATGGGGTTCCAACCCTCAGTTCCAGCATTATGTGCGAAGGGCTCGCAGACGCTGTGTGAGAGGGGCAGCCATGCCTAGACGCAGAGGGGGCATCAGGCGTCGGCAACGTAGGCCTTACCCACTCAGGGAATACCGCCAGCAGGTGTCCTATCTCACCATGACTGCCGCGCAGTGTGTTAAGAGGCTGCGCTTCAGAAGGGAGGTGGTTGCAGAGATCTGCCAGCTGCTTCACAGAGATCTGCGTCCACAGCTGATGTGCAGGACGTCTCTGTCGGTGGAAGTGAAGGTCACGGTGGCTCTGAACTTTTATGCAAGCGGGTCCTTCCAAGCCGCTGCTGGGGACATAGCTAACATCTCCCAGTTTGCCGTGCATCGCTGCATCCGGCAGGTCACCGATGCCCTTTTCACAAGGAGACACCAATTCATCTCCTTCCCCGTGACCCTAGAGAGGCAGGAGCAGCGTGCAGTCGGATTTGCGAGGATCGCCGACTTCCCCATGGTGCAGGGCGCCATTGACTGCACGCATGTGGCTTTGCGGGCACCTATCGACAATGCCGAGGATTGCCGCAACCGGAAGGGCTACCATTCCCTCAATGTACAGCTGGTGTGTGACCACAGGCAGCGCATCCTAGCTGTCAATGCCCGCTTTCCAGGCAGCAGCCACGATGCATTTATCCTGCGACAGACTACTGTGGCTGACATGTTCCAGGCACAGCCTCCCCCAAGAGGATGGCTTATCGGGGACAAAGGCTATCCTTTGTGTACATGGCTCATGACCCCGCTCCGCGCGCCCAGGACCCCTGCTGAGGAGGCATACAATGAAAGCCATCAAGCCACAAGGAACACCATAGAGCAAACGATTGGCGTCCTCAAGCAACGGTTCCGCTGCCTGGATCGCTCCAGCGGATCTCTGCAGTATTCGCCGGATAGAGTCTCCCAGTTCGTCGTCGTTTGCTGCATGCTGCACAACCTGGCTATCCGCAGGACTCAGGCACTGCCACCTCACGTTGGACCACCACCTCAGGAGGACGAGCAGGAGGACCATGAAGAGGAGGAGGAGGAGGAGTACCAGCCCAGGAGGGAGCCACAAGGTCCAAGGGCCGTCCGTCGGCGGCTTATTGAATGACACTTCTAGGCCCCCTGTCAGGGAATGGCTTGCGGCAATGAACGCACATGAATGCAGCCGCTCCGCAAGCCCTCAGCCGGTTAACGCAACAAGCAGTTGAAACATCACACATGGACAAGCTGAATAAAGAAAAAGCTTTATTGAACAAACTCAGGGCCCTTCCCACATGAAACCGAAAAACAGACAACACCCCCAAAAAACACTCAAATACATATCTCACTCCCACAACCTGGGGAGGAATAACAAAACTTGTCCATCCAAATGGCCTTCATCCTCGGCCTTACCAAAAGAACCCCCCCCATAGACAAGACAACCACCCCCATATAAAAAAACATTTGCCAACACACTCTACTTTGTGTGCCGAGAGGGCGAGTCCTTGTCCAGGCTTTTCCGGCCCCTGGCCGACCTGCTGCTCCGCCTCAACCTGGGCCCTGTGGGTGCTGCAAGGCTGGGGGAAGGCTCCTGAGGGGCACATTGCGTGACGGCAGATGCCCTTGGGGGTTGGCCTAGACGAGCTCTGGCCCTCGAGGGGCCGGCTGCTGACTGCTGCAGCTGTGGCTGGGCAGCATCAGTCCCTCCAGCAGCTCGTCGCAGCTTCGCTGGGGGAGTGGCAGTGGCGGCTGCAGCAATGGGGGCAAGCTGGCTGATGCCAGGCGCTCGCTGCTCGCCTGAGACATTGGCACTCGGACGGGCTGGCACTGCAGCAAGCGCAGCAATCTGGTGAAGGCCAGACCGCTGTGCTGCTGCAGCGCGGCGGGTGCCCTGGCGATGCCTGCCTGACACAGCGAGTGTGGCAGCAGTGAGTGCCCGTACTGCCCTGGTCTGTGCCCGCATCAGACCAGCCAGTGACTGCACGGCACCACTGATCAACTGTCCACTCGCTGCCTGTGCTGCCCTGAATTCGTCCCGACTCGCGTCCTGTGCTGCCCTGAATTCGTCCCGACTCGCGACCTGTGCTGCCCTCAATTCGGCCTGACTCGCGTCCTGTGATGCCCCGAATTCGGCCCGACTCGCGTCCTGTGATGCCCCGAATTGTTCGAGACCCCTGGCCTGTGCTGCCGCGAGTTGTTCGAAACCCCTGGCCTGTGAGGCCCCGAAATCGGACACACTATGAGCCAGGGACTCGATGGCCTCAGGCAACCGTGCCACAACCCCCATGAACTCGGTGTGCCGACGATCCGAGTCCGCAGACATTTGATCAAGGAGGCGCACCTCCTGGGCGAGGACCGTCTCCGGACTGGAGGCCGGACTCTCCCTCTGGGGAGAAGGCCGCCGAGCTGGCCGACCCTTCCCGCGTGGCTGGACGCCACTGGGCCCAGCAACTACACTCCCCTGCAACACTTTCCCCTCTGGGGAGAAGGCAGCCGAGCTGCCCGACCCTTCCCGCGTGGCTGGACGCCACTGGGCCCAGGAGCTACACTCCCCTGCAACACTTCCCCCCTCTGGGGAGAAGGCAGCCGTGCTGCCCGACCCTTCCCGCGTGGCTGGACGCCACGGGGCACAGGAGCTACACCCCCCTGCAACACTTCCCCCTGGCTTTCCTCCAGGGAAGACGTGTCCCCTCCATTGCCATCCCCTGGCGCGGAGGAGGGTTCCCCCGATGTGCCGCCTTCCTCTTGCTCCTCCTCGTCCTCCTCTTCCGAGGGACTGACACTCGCAGCTTCAGGGACCTCCTCCTCACCAGCTGAAAGCAGGAAGGCACAAGAGTAGCTTTAGAGTGAGGACAGGGCGTCAGCGAGGGAGGCATGAGTGGTGGCATTCTGCGCATTGGTCGGACAGTGGCAAAGGATGTAGATCTGAAGCGCAAGGGGAACGAGAGAGGTCCAAACAGTCATGTCCTTGCCATTGGGGCCCAGCACAGGGTCGGCATCTCCAATTGCAACGGGGCCAATCACCCGGGCACCCATGAGTCGACCCACGCGCTCCTCCAGGTCACTGAGCTGCTGGAACTGGGCACGGCCTCCCCCGGTGACAGTCCGGCTCTTCAGATTCTGGGCCAGCTTGGCCTGCAAGAGAAAGGACGGCCTCTAAGTACAGTGTGGTGCCCTGTTGTTGTGTGCACTGCCTCCCATGGTCGAATAGCTTGGCCAGTGTGGTGCCCTGTTGTTGTGTGCACTGTCTCCCTGGCACCAGTACTGGGACAGGAGGGAGCTGTTCCGTTGGGACGGGCTTCACTTGGCCAGTGCTGGGACTAGAGTCCTGGCGGATCATATAACTAGGGCTGTAGAGAGGGCTTTAAACCAACTAGTGGGGGGGAGGTTCCTAGAGAGCAAATAATAAAAATGACAACAGAGAAGGTCAAAGACTTAGGTAGCAGTGGGGAAATTTAAAACCAGAGCGTGTCAGGAAGGGGTAGAAGGTGTGGAGTAAAAGGTAAAGTAATAAAAAGGGCAATAGCAGGAACTAAGTGTCACAAAACATATTTGAAAGTTCTCTATCTGAATGCACGTAGCATTCGTAACAAAATAGACGAGTTAAAGGCACAAATAGCTACATATGGGTATGATCTTGTGGCCATTACAGAAACATGGCTGCAGGGTGACAATGCCTGGGAATTAAACATACCAGGTTATTTAACAATCAGGAAGGACAGGCAGGAAGGAAGGGGAGGTGGGGTGGCTATGTTAATAAAGGAAGGAATCACTGTAATACAGAGAAATGATATTGGGTCAAAGGATCTGGATAATGAAACAGTTTGGGTGGAGATAAGGAATAATAAGGGGAAAAAAACACTAGTGCGTGTAGTATATAGGCCTCCGAACAGTCGCAACTCGATTGGACGGAGTATCAATCAGGAAATAGTTGAGACTTGTAATAAGGGAACATCTATAATTATGGGGGATTTTAACTATCATATAAATTGGACGAATCAAATTGGGCAGGGCTGCCTTGAGGATGAGTTCATTGAGTGTATTAGGGATGGGTTTCTTGAGCAGTATGTAACTGAACCAACCAGGGGGCAAGCAACCTTAGATCTGGTCCTGTGTAACGAGACAGGATTAATTAAAAATGTCCTAGTAAAGGATCCCCTTGGAATGAGTGACCATAACATGGTTGAATTCCATATTCAGTTAGAGGGTGAGGAGGCTGTATCTCAAACAAGCGTGCTAAGCTTGAATAAAGGAGACTATGAAGGTATGAGAGCGGAATTGAGTAAAGTGGATTGGGAAAATAGGTTAAAGGATAAGACGATACATGATCAGTGGTGTACATTTAAGGAGTTATTTTACAAATTCCAAAAAAAGTATATTCCACTGAGAAAAAAAGGGTGTAAAAGAAAAGACAGCCATCCGTGGCTAAGTAAAGAAATTAAGGATAGTATTCGACTAAAAACAAGGGCATATAAGGTAGCCAAATCTAGTGGGAGGATAGAGGATTGGGAAAACTTTAAAAGACAGCAAAAAATAACAAAAAGATTGATTAAGAAAGGGAAGATAGATTATGAAAGTAAATTAGCAAAAAATATAAAGACAGATAGTAAGAGTTTTTATAGTTATATAAAAAGAAAAAGGGTGGCTAAAGTAAATGTTGGTCCCTTAGAGGATGAGACCGGGAAATTAATGGTGGGAAATATGGAGATGGCAAAAACACTGAATGAATATTTTGTATCAGTCTTTACAGTAGAGGACACCAAGAATATCCCAACACTTGACAAGCAGGGGGCTATAGGGGGGGAGGAGCTAAATACGATTAAAATCACTAAGGAAGTAGTACTTGGTAAAATAATGGGACTCAAGGCGGATAAATCACCTGGACCTGATGGCTTACATCCCAGGGTTTTGAGGGAAGTGGCGGTAGGGATTGTGGATGCATTGGTAATAATCTTCCAAACCTCCGTGGACTCAGCAAAGGTCCCGGCAGACTGGAAAACTGCTAATGTGACACCCTTATTTAAAAAGGGCAGTAGACAGAAGGCTGGAAACTATAGACCGGTTAGCCTAACATGTGTGGTAGGTAAAATTTTGGAGTCCATTATTAAGGAGACAGTAACAGGACATTTGGATAATCATAATTTAATAAGACAAAGTCAGCATGGTTTTATGAAGGGGAAGTCATGTTTGACAAATTTGCTGGAGTTCTTTGAGAAAGTAACATATAGGGTGGATAAAGGTGAACCAGTGGACGTAGTGTATTTAGACTTCCAAAAGGCATTTGACAAGGTGCCACACAAAAGATTATTGCTTAAGATAAAAAATCACGGGATTGGGGGTAATATTCTGGCATGGATAGAGGATTGGCTATCTAACAGAAGGCAGAGAGTTGGGATAAATGGTTCATATTCAGACTGGCAATCAGTAACCAGTGGTGTTCCGCAGGGGTCAGTGCTGGGTCCCCAACTCTTTACAATCTATATTAACGATTTGGAGGAGGGGACCGAGTGTAACACATCAAAGTTTGCAGATGATACTAAGATGGGAGGGAAAGTAGTGAGTGAGGAGGACATAAAAAACCTGCAAGGGGACATAGACAGGCTAAGTAAGTGGGCAGAGATTTGGCAGATGGAATACAATACTGGAAAGTGTGAGGTTATGCACTTTGGCAGGAAAAATCGTAGAGCAAGTTATTATCTTAATGGCAAGAAACTTGAAAGTACTGAAGTACAAAGGGATCTGGGGGTCCTGGTGCACGAAACTCAAAAGGTTAGTATGCAGGTGCAGCAAGTGATTAAGAAGGCCAATGGAATGTTGGCTTTCATTGCTAGGGGGATAGAATATAAAAACAGGGAGGTATTGCTTCAGTTGTACAAGGTATTGGTGAGACCGCACCTGGAATACTGCATACAGTTTTGGTGTCCATACTTAAGAAAGGACATACTTGCTCTCGAGTCAGTACAAAGAAGGTTCACTCGATTAATCCCGGGGATGAGGGGATGGACATATGAGGAGAGGTTGAGTAGATTGGGACTCTACTCATTGGAGTTCAGAAGAATGAGAGGCGATCTTATTGAAACATAAAAGATTATGAAGGGGTTGGATCGGGTGGATGCAGGGAGGATGTTCCAGATGATGGGTGAAACTAGAACTAGGGGGCATAGTCTTAGAATAAGGGGCTGCTCTTTCAAAATTGAGATGAGGAGGAACTACTTCACTCAGAGGGTGGTAGGTCCATGGAATATGCTGCCCCAAAAAGCTGTCGAAGCTACATCATTACATAAATTTAAAACAGAAATAGACAGTTTCCTAGTAGAAAAGGGAATTAAGGGTTACGGGGAGCGGGCAGGAATTTGGACATGAGTCTAGGTTCGGATCGGTCATGGCCCTGTGGGTAGCGGAGCGGGCCCAGGGGCCGTGTAGCCTGATCCTGCTCCTGTTTTCGTGTGTCTAATGCTGTTAGATTCAGGAGATAGTCCTGTCATAGTGGATTGGCGGTTAGGATCAGATCAGCCATGATCTTATTGAATGGCGGAGCAGGCTCGAGGGGCCAATTGGCCTACTCCTGCTCCTATTTCTTATGTTCTTATGTTCTTATGGTCGAATAGCTTGGCCAGTGTGTAAAGTGCAGAAAGTGCAATTGATGTTCATGCCAGTGCCATAGCTGCTGGATGAGGGCTGGCCATTAGGCCTTTGAGGTCCCTTTGCCCATAATGTGAGGTGCACATGCAAGGATGAGGAGGACACTGGAAAGGGTACTCACCCTGACAATCCGAGTGAGGTCGTTAAACTTTTTCTGGCATTGGACACCAGTCCTGGGGACATCGCAGATGGCTGTGACCCTCTGGGCGATATCCCTCCAGGCTCTCCTGTACACCCTCTTGGGAGGCTTCTTGCCACTGTCCGGGAACAAGATATGGCTTCTCTTCTCCAAAGCCCTAACCAGCACCTTTAAATCATGGGCAGAGAAGCGCTGCACTCGCTCACGGGCCCTCTGCATCCTTCCTGGCGCTATTTCTCTCCAGCAGCAGTGTTTAGGCCTAGCTGGAGGGCTGCAGTATCCAGGGCGTGGCAGCAGAGCAAGTCGACCCTTCCCCGTTTAAGAGCTGGCCGGCGCCAGGGTGTCTGCTGTCAATCAAAACATGACCGCACCTGCGCTGCGCCCGGCCTCGGCGGTATCAGCCTGCACCGCCGGCTTAGCGCCTAAAGATAGCCGTGCAACGCCAGTTTTAGCGCTCGAGCAAACTCCTTGGTCAAAGCTACTGAATATCGGCGAAGTGGCCTCCACTTTCCGGCGGGCGCAAACTTTAGCGGCCGCCCGACTTTACCGCCACAAAAGTGGCTATACTGAATTTCTAGGCCAATGTTCCTAATTGCTGTGGACGCCCATTCGAAATGGCCAGAGGTCATCAAAATGTCCTCCACCACCACAGAGAAAACTATTGCAGTCCTACGGACCATCTTCGCCAGGAATGGCTTGCCAGAACAGATTTGCTCCGACAATGGGCCACAGTTTGTGTCAGAGGATTTCCGGAGGTTTCTGAGGAATAATGGGGTGAAGCATTACACATCTGCCCCATATCATCCAGCCACAAATGGATTGGCTGAGAGGTTTGTTCAGACCTTTAAAAAGGCCATAAAGGCAATGCATAATGACGACATACCACTACAACACAAGGTGGATAATTTCTTGTTTGCTTACCGGAATGCGACACATGCAGTCACCAACCAAGCTCCAGCCATAATGTTCTTCAACCGAAGGCTAAGATGTCGCCTGGATTTGCTCAAACCAAACATAAGACGAGATGTTGAGGATAAGCAATTCCAGCACATAAATGAGAAGCCAACCAGGAGCTTCAATATAGGGCAACCAGTCTTGGCCCGCGACTACTGAACAGAAAAATGGCAGCCAGGAACGATATGCACACAGCAGGGACCACTAATGTACACAGTGGACGTTGGAGAGAGCATCGTGAGACACCATGCTGACCAGATTCTAGAGTCACAGGAACAAGCCAAACCCATACCATGAGCAGGTACACCTGGTAATCAACCCGAAGTACAGATTGCGTCTACCTCAGAAGCAGTGGTATAGGAAGCTGACGAACCATCCAATGACAATGAGCCAGAATCAACTCTGCCGCAAGAACAGGATACTCGAGAAAGGCCCTATCCAGTCAGGATCAGGAAGCCTCCTCAAAGACTGAACTTATAAATGATTATTTCAGTTGATGTATATAGTACAGAGAAAATTGTAATTGTAATTAGTTATTATTTAGTTGTTAAATTAATGTTATGTACTGTTTATCTAAAAGGGGAGGAATTGTTGTGTATGTGCCTTTAAGAGAAGAACTGATTCTATACTGCAGTACCGGTAGTGACCACCCCTGTATATAAAGCCATAGCAGGCTTCCAGCATTTCCTGCCTGTGCAGCTGCCTCAGTCAGCAGGAGGAGAAGGAGCAGACAAACTAGGAGAGTGGAGAGTGTAAAGTGGTGGTCTCCTGACCAGGAAGAGGAGGATATCGTTAGACCACCACCACCTCCATCTCCACCATTATCACAGCAACTGAGATGCCTGGAGAGAGAGGACAGAGGAGGAGAAGGAGAAGGGAGGCCAGCAACAACACCAACCAGGGGAGAGGCCTTTCCCATTACTGCCTCCCCAAATTGGCCTCCATTCCAGGAGAGAGGGGAGAGAAACAACCAACAACTACCAACTGTTTGGAAGGAGGGAAGAACAACAGCATCTTTCAGGTGGGTGTTATTTGGTGCACTCTCCCAAAGACTTTGTATTTTAGGTGGGGGGAGAAAAGAAGAAAAAAGGGCTGGATCATCAAGGGGTGTGTGTGTGTGTGGCTCTTGTAAAACACTAGGCCACACACACCACTAATTAAGCACCCCTTCCTATTGCCTGACCTGGGATAGCTGGAGCTGCCTAGGTGATCAGCCCAATTGTACATCGTTAAGACCTGGTGTGGGACTGAGCCTGGGGTGTCTCCAGCTTTCCCAGGTGAAGACATCTTCTCACCCTGCTAGAAGACCACCTTCAAAGACTTTAATTTTTCATCAGAGAGTGCACCCCTGCCGACACCCACCCACCCACCATCCTGAGTGGCGACCCTGCTTTTGCGGCCTCCCTCCTTCCCACCCCCCCTCTCGCTCTCTCTTTGTCTTTCTCTGCCTTTCTCTCTGAGGCACCTCATTTCATCCTTAATTATTAATTGCCTATTGAGCAGAGGGGAGAAGGCCCCTCTCCCAATTTCAATCAATAAGGGGGAGAGGTGTGCCTTCAATTTAAACAGCTCCCTCTGCTCAATTAAGGACCAAAAAAAATACCTGAAGCCACATTAACACCTTCAGGCCTGTGACTTGGGGTGAGTGTAGCCCTTTTTTAGAAAACACCCCAGAATGGCGACTGCATCTTCGCCAGTGACGGGGCCAGCCAAGGCGTATGCGGGAGTGGCAGCCACAGCCACAGCTGCTCCCAGTGCTTCTGCTGCCCCGTCACCATTCAGACTAATAACAAAAAAGTTTGGGGTGAAGAGCTACACTCACCCCACTATGACCATTGAGGCCTGCGTTAAAGCCATGGCTGGGGTTGTCGGCCCCTCAGCCATTGTCGCGGCCTCAAAAATATATGGGAAGGCTGTGTTCTTCCTGGGGTCGGAGCGGGCGGTGTCCCTGGCTGTCACCAAGGGGCTCACCGTGGGCGGGACCTTCCTGCCGGTGGACCCCCTCGAGGCCACCACGCAGAGGGTGGTTATTTCGAACATCCCGCCCTATGTTCCTGGTGAGCTCCTCCTTCCCCATCTACGTCAACTTGGGGAGGTGAGGTCGGGGATCACACCCATCCCGCTCGGTTTCCGGGAGGCCAGCCTTCGCCACGTCTTCTCCTTCCGGCGCCAGCTGTTCATCCAGCTGGCGCGGGATGAGGACACTGACGGGGCATTCGTCGTCCACCACGAGGGGACCGCCTATCGTGTCTTCTGGACGTTGGATGGTGTGCGGTGCCACGCCTGCAAGGAGGTGGGGCACATCCGGCAAAACTGCCCCGCATCCAAGGCCGCCGGATCATCTCGTGCGGCCGAGGCTGGCGCCGCCGACGCTCCTCCCCCCGGATCTGCCCGCGCGTCGGGAACATCTGATGCGCGGTCGACGTCGGCGGCCGATGCCACCAAGGCCTCCGGCGGGGGGGAGGGAGCGTGTCCGGCTGGAAAGAAGGCGCGGCGGAAAAATAAACACCTTAGGGCGGGACCCCCCGTGGATGGCCAGCCCTTGCCCCTTCAGCCCCTTACACCCGTGCTCCTCGCGGAGTTAATCGGGACAGACGCGAGCGGGAGGGGCCTCGTGCCCGAGCCTGTGGCCGCAACCGCCGTAGCGGAAACGCCATTACCTGCGGCCGGGCTCGGGCCCGAGGAGCCCAACAAACCTGCTCCGCCGGAGGGAGCTGAGGAGGAGACCTCTGCAGTCATGGAGGTCTCCCTCGCTCCCTCCGTGCTAAAAAGAAGGCGTGACCCCCTGGAAGAGGAGGAGGACCGGGAGGAGGAAGGTCCCTCCGAGCAGGGGGAGTCGTCGCCCGCCGCGGGTATTGCGCCCCCCCCGCCCCCCGCTGTCGTCATCACCAGCGATCGGCAGGGGTCGCCTGTCCCTCGGGAGGCTGAGGCAGATGTGTCTGTCCGACGCGTGCCTCCCGGGGATGGGGACGAGGCCCTGTCCGTGGGAGGGGTCGCGGAACAACCCGCGGCGGTAATTGAAATTGACCTTCTATCGGTGCCGTTAACCCTCACCGGGTCGGGTGGCCTGGGGTCTGGGTCGGGCGAGCTCGAGGATAATGAGCTCGCCCAATGCGACCCGGACATCTCCCAGGGGCTGCTCGTCCTGGTAGAGCTTTTAATTCAAAACCCCCCATCCGTTGGGTCGGAGGTTGGTGGCGGGGAGGAGGATGGCCCCCTGGCTGCGTTTCTGGTGCCGGACGTACTGGAGGAGCTGGGAATTGTTCTCTCCCCGGTTTCTCCGGTCGTTCCGGCGTCTGAGGCGGAGGGGAGCTCTGAACCGCCGCCGTCTTCTGGCCCAGCACCCCTAGAGGAGCCCAGGGAGAAATCCTCTGCCGCCGGTCCTGGGGGTGGGATTCAGGCGGAGGCGGGGCTGGCTGGCGCGGCCGAGCCGTTCGCTTCGCACTGCGCGGCGGACGGGTTGGCCGCTGGCGACGACCCCCTGGAGGAGAATGGGAACTCGGTGATGGGCACGGAGGACGATTCGGACTCCAGCGCCGACGAGGCGATGGATGGCCTCGTGCCCCTTGCCGAGTCTCCCCTCATTCTCGTAAGGGAACTCCGGGATTTTATGGCCACGTGCCTGGGTCAGCGCAATAAGGTCCGGCTGGCCCTCGATAGGTGGCCGGAGCTGGCGCTGCTCATCGTATCCGTCCGCGCCGCCGTTAAGATCATGGGCGCGGACGAGGGTGTGAACCCGCTCGAGCTGCGTCGGCTCACAACGTTTCTCACTGGGCTGCTGAGGAAGTGGCGGCTGACCAGCGGCTGAGCTTCCTCCCCCCATTAGGTGTAGGTAGAGGTTGCACTATGCTTCTGACATGAAGATAACCATAGCCAGCCTCAACATCAACGGCAGCAGGGAGGCGCGCCGCAGATTCAATAACTTCTCGGTCCTTCGGGACGGGAAGTATGCGGTGTGCTTCCTGCAAGAAACCCACACCGTTCCGGGAGACGAAACCACGTGGCTCCTGGAGTGGCAAGGAGGGGTCAGCATGAGTCACCTCTCCAACAATTCCAGCGGGGTGGCTATCTTGCTGGCCCCGCATTTTCAGCCGGAGATCTTGGGGGTCAAGGAGCACGTGCCGGGCCGCTTGCACCAGGTCACTGTTCGCCTGGGGGGCGTGCCGCTCCATCTAGTGAACGTGTACGCCCCTCAGACCGGTGCGCAGCAAGTGCGCTTCTTCGAAGAAGTGTCCGCTCTGTTGGGCTCCATCGACGTGGGCGAGTGCGTCATCCTCAGGGGGGATTTTAACTGCACCCTCGAGGCGAGGGACTGTTCGGGTCCCCCGCGAAGCCTGGCAGCGATGGAGAAGTTGAGGGACCTGGTTGGGCCCTTCGACTTGGTGGACGTCTGGCGAAATCTCCACCCCGACTCCAGCACCTTCACTAGCGTGAGGTCTGGGGGAGGAAGGTCCAGAATCGACCGCCTTTACATTTCCCGGGCGTACGTCTCCTGCGTTCCGGCGGCTTCCATGTGGCCGGTGCCGTGCACGGACCACCAGCTGGTGTGGGCGGAGCTCGCTCCGCTGCGCGCGCGGGGGGGGTCCGCGTACTGGCATTTTAACAACCTGCTGCTGGAGGACGCGCGGTTCCGGGATTCGTTTCGTCTGTTCTGGGCCGACTGGAGAAGGAAGCGGGGGGGCTTCCCCTCCTTGAGGCTATGGTGGGATGTGGGCAAGGCTCACATCCATCTCTTCTGTCAGGAGTACGCGAAGGGGTCGACCAAGAGGCGGGAGGCCCGGGTCGGGCGGTTGGAGAAGGAGGTGCTCAACCTGGAGTCCTGTCTCGGTCAGGTCGTCGAGGACCCGGCCCTGCGGAAGGTGTATGAAGAGAAGAAGGGCGCGCTGAAGGACCTGCAGCTCGTCGGGTCCCAAGGCGCGTATGTGAGGTTGCGGATCCAGCTCCTGCGGGACCTGGACCGTGGCTCCCCCTTCTTCTACTCGCTGGAAAAAAGACGGGGGTTCCATAAGCAGCTCTTGGGGCTGCTGGCCGACGACGGATCTCTGGTCTCGGATCCGGAGGGAATCAGCGCGGAGACCCACGCCTACTACGGGGCTCTGTTCTCTCCAGATCCGTCCAGCGAGGATGCATGCAGAATTTTGTGGGAGGACCTGCCGAAGGTCAGCCCGGAGGGCGCCGAAAAATTGGACGCTCCGCTAAGCCTGGCGGAGCTGACCGGCGCCCTCCGCCAGCTCTCTAGGGGAAAGTCCCCGGGGCTGGACGGGCTGACCGTGGAGTTCCACAGGGCGTTCTGGGACGTCTTGGGGGGCGACTACGCACAGGTCCTGGGGGAAAGTTTGGCGACCGGGGAGATGCCCCTCTCTTGGCGCAGGGCGGTCATTGTCCTGCTGCCTAAGAAGGGTGATCTCCGCCTCCTTAAGAACTGGCGCCCGGTCTCTCTCCTCAGCACGGACTATAAAATCTTTGCCAGGGCCATGTCTGCTCGCCTTGGCACCGTGCTGGCCCACATGATCCACCCCAACCAGTCCTACATGGTCCCGGGCCGGACCATCCACGATAACATCCATCTGGTCCGGGACCTGGTCCACCACTCCCAGAGGGCTGGTCTGTCGGTCGCCTTCCTTTCCCTGGATCAGGAGAAGGTGTTCGACAGGGTGGATCACGAGTATCTCTTCGGGACTCTGTGCGCATTCGGGTTCGGGACGCATTTCGTCGCCCGGATCCGACTTCTGTACGCCGCCGCGGAGTGTCTGATTAAAGTTAACGGGTCCTTGATGGCGCCCCTTCGCTTCAGGAGGGGGGTGCGTCAGGGATGCCCCATGTCCGGTCAGTTATACGCCGTTTGCGTGGAGCCATTCCTGCACCTCTTGTGGAAGAGGTTGACGGGACTGGCTCTGCAAGGGCCGGGCGTGGAGGTGGTCCTCTCGGCTTACGCCGATGACGTGCTCCTCACGGTCACGGATCCCGCTGACTTGCGGAGGATGCGGGAATGCCAGCAGATTTACTCGGACGCTTCCTCCGCCAAGATCAACTGGGAGAAATGTTCCGGACTCCTGGTGGGTCAGTGGCGGGTGGACTCCCTGCCGAAGGAGTTCAGGCCTTTCGCCTGGAGCACCACGTACCTCCTCTATTTGGGAGTCTACCTTAGCCCTGCCAAGGACGCCTGGCCGGCGAACTGGCAAGAGCTGGAGGGCAAAGTCACCGCTCGCCTAGGACGCTGGACAGGACTGCTCCGAGTGTTGTCCTACAGGGGTCGAGCGCTGGTCATAAACCAGCTGGTGGCCGCCATGTTGTGGTACCGGTTGGTCACTTTGATCCCTCCCCCTGCGTTTGTCGCCAAGATGCAGAAGAAGCTCATCGACTTCTTCTGGGACAAAAGGAAGCACTGGGTCTCTGCTGCGGTTCTGTGTCTCCCGCTTAGGGAGGGCGGTCAGGCGCTGGTGTGCCTTCGCACCCAGGCTGCGACTTTCCGTCTTCAAACGCTGCAGAGATACCTGTACGTCGAGAATCCTCCGAGATGGTGTGCGCTGGCGACGTTTTTCTTCCGCCAGCTGCACGGCCTCAATTACGACACGCAGCTCCTGTTCGCGAAAGTTGGCGGCAGGCGTGCTGGCCTGCAGGAGCTGCCTGTCTTCTACCAGGAACTACTATGGGTTTGGAACTACGTCGCTTCCAGGCAGAGCTCTCCCCCATCAGGAGCGGCAGCTCTCCTTCGGGAGCCGCTGCTCAGGAATCCGCACCTCCACGAACGCGGTTTCGGGTGGCTGACGGAGGGCAGGGCTGTGCCTGGCAAGGTGACCAGAGTTGGGGACCTGCTCGATGGCGGAGGAGCGGGCTGGATGGCGCTGGAGGAGCTGGCGCGGTGCCTGTCCTGGGCCAACGTCCGGCTCGCGGTCGAAGCCATCGAATCGGTGAAAGCGGCACTGGGCCCCGACTCCACTAAGTGTATCGAGGCGGCTCAAGCATGTGGGGCGATCCCGTCCGAGCTTACCCCCGTCCGGACGGAATTCCTCATCGGCGCCCGGCCCCGAAACTCCCCTCGGGAACCGGCGCCTCACAACTTGAGCCATCTCGAGGAAATACCCTCCGTGCCTTTTCATTCCGTGCGGAGTGGTTTCCTGTACGGGTTGCTCCTGCACACTCTCCACTTTGCCATCTTCGTCTACCGTCCGAACACGCCTTGGCGTGGCGTCTTGCCGACTGGCGGTGGCGGAGGTCCCCAATGGAGGGCTCTCTACGCGGGAGTCCTCCCTTGTTCCATCGGGGACTTGGCCTGGAGGGTGTTGCACGGAGCGGTCCAGTGCAATAAGGTTTTAAGTAGGTTCACGGACTCCCAGGCCGCCTGCATTTTTTGCGGCCTGGAGGAGTCCATGTTTCACGTTTATATGGAGTGTGAGAGGTTGCAGCCCCTCTTTCACTACTTGAAGGGGCTGCTCCTTGATTTTTGGTTGCACTTCAGTCCCACGCTCTTGATCTACGGTCACCCGGTGCGGAGGGGAGCGGACAGGTTGGAGGACCTCCTTGTGGGCCTGCTCCTGGGCCTGGCTAAAAGAGCCATCAATTGGTCCAGGCAGCGGGCGGTCGAGGGGGTTGTCCAGCCGGATTGCCTGCCTCTCTTCCGCGGCCATGTTCGCGCCCGGGTGGCCCTAGAGATGGAACACGCGGTGCCCGCCGGTGCGCTTGAGTATTTCCGCGACCGGTGGGCGCCGCGGGGACTGGAGTGCATCATCAACCCGGATAACCAAATTTTAATATGATTTGTTAAGTTTTAGTTGAACTTTTATTTACAGTCAATTTTTTTTTTTTTTGGTACGAACAAAAAGAGCACCCTCTGTTCCAACATTTCTGGCTGTGCAGCTGCCTCAGTCAGCAGGAGGAGAAGGAGCAGCCAAACCAGGAGAGTGGAAAGTGGTTGTCTCCTGACCAGGAAGAGGAGGATATCAATAGACCACCACCACCTCCACCTCCACCATCATCACAGCAACTGAGGTGCCTGGAGAGAGAGGACAGAGGAGGAGAAGGAGAAGGGAGGCCAGCAACAACACCAACCAGGGGAGAGGCCTTTCCCATTACTGCCTCCCCAAATTGGCCTCCATTCCAGGAGAGAGGGGAGAGAAACAACCAACAACCACCAACTGTTTGGAAGGAGGGAAGAACAACATCATCTTTCAGGTGGGTGTTATTTGGTGCACTCTCCCAAAGATTTTGTATTTTAGGTGGGGGGTGAAAAGAAGAAACAAGGCCGGATCATCAAGGGGTGTCTGTGTGTGTGTGTGGCTCTTGTTAAAAACTAGGCCACACACACCACTAATAAGCACCCCTTCAATTGCCTGACCTGGGACAGCTGGAGCTGCCTAGGTGAAGTCCAATCACATCGTTAAGACCTGGTGTGAGACTGAGACTTAGGGCATCTCCAGCTTTCCCAGGTGAAGACATCTTCTCCCCCTGCCAGAAGACCACCTTCAAAGACTTTAAATTCCCATCGGAGAGTGCACCCCTGCCAACAGCCACCCACCCACCATCCTGAGTGGCAACCCTGCCCTTGCAGCCTCCCTCCTTCCCACCGCCCCTCTCTCTCTCTCTTTGTCTCACTCTGCCTATTTCTCTGAGGCACCTCAATTTCATCTCTTTTTATTAATTGCCTATTGAGCAGAGGGGAGAAGGCCCCTCTCCCAATTTCAGTCAATAAGGGGAGAGGTGTGTCTTCATTTTAAACAGCTCCCTCTGCTCAATAGAGGACCAAAAAATACCTGAGGCCATTAACACCTTCAGGCCTGTGACTTGGGGTGAGTGTAGCCCTTATAAAAACACCCCATAATGGCGACTGCATCTTCGCCGGTGGCGGGGTCAGCCAGGACTTATGCGGGAGTGGCAGCCACAGCCACAGCTGCTTCTGCTGCCCCGTCACCTTTTAAACTTATGACAAAAAAGCTTGGGGTGAAGAGCTACACTCACCCCACTATGACCATTGAGGCCTGCGTTAAAGCCATGGCTGGGGTTGTCGGCCCCTCAGCCATCGTCGCGGCCTCAAAAATGTACGGGAAGGCTGTGTTCTTCCTGGGGCCGGAGTGGGCGGTGTCCCTGGCCGTCGCCAAGAGGCTCACCGTGGGCGGGACCTTCCTGCCGGTGGATCCTCTCGAGGCCACCGCACAGAGGATCGTCATCTCGAACGTCCCACCCTATGTTCCTGGTGAGCTCCTCCTCCCCCATTTATGCCAACTTGGGGAGGTGAGGTCGGGGATTACGCCCATCCCGCTCGGCTACCGGGAAGCCAGCCTTCGCCACGTCTTCTCTTTCCGGCGCCAGCTCCCCTCGTCGTCCACCACGAGGGGACCGCCTATCGCGTCCTCTGGACATCGGACGGTGTGCGTTGCCACGCCTGCAAGGAGGTGGGGCACATCCGGAAAAACTGCCCCGCCTCCAAGGCCGCCGGATCATCTCATGTGGCCGAGGCTGGCGCCGCCGCCGCTCCTCCCCCCGGATCTGCCCGCGCGTCGGGAACGTCTGATGCACGGTCGACGTCAGGGTCCGATGCCACCAAGGCCTCCGGCGGGGGGGAGGGAGCGCGTCTGGCTGGAAAGAAGGCGCGGCGGAAAAATAAACTCCTTAGGGCGGGTCCCCCCGTGGATGGCCAGCCCTTGCCCCTTGCGCCCCTTACACCCGCGCTCCTCGCGGAGTTAATCGAGGCAGACGCGAGTGGGAGGGGCCTCGTGCCCGAGCCTGTGGCCGCAACCACCGCAGCGGTAACGCCAATACCTGCGGCCGGGCTCGGGCCCGAGGAACCCGACAAACCTGCTCCGCCGGAGGGAGCAGAGGAGGAGGCCTCTGCAGACATGGAGGTCTCCCTCGCTCCCTCCGTGCTAAAAAGAAGGCGCGACCCCCTGGAAGAGGAGGAGGACCGGGAGGAGGAAGGTCCCTCCGAGCAGGGGGAGTCGTCGCCCGCCGCGGGTACTGCGCCCCCCCCCCCGCGCTGTCGTCATCACCGGCGATCGGCAGGGGTCGCCTGTCCCTCGGGAGGCTGAGGCAGATGTGTCTGTCCGGCACATGACTCCCGGGGATGGGGACGAGACCCTGCCCGTGGGGGGGGTCGTGGAACAACCCGCGGCTATTGACATTTTATCGGTGCCGTTACCCCTCGCCGGGTCGGGCAGCCTGGGGTCTGGGTCGGGCGAGCTCGAGGAAAATGAGCTCACCCAATGCAACCCGGACATCTCCCAGGGGCTGCTCGTCCCAGTGGAGGTTTTAATTGAAAACATCCCATCCGCTGGGTCGGAGGCTGGTGGCGGGGAGGAGGATGGCCCCCTGGCTGCGTCTCTGGTGCCAGACATACTGGAGGAGCTGGGAATTGTTCTCTCCCCGGTTTCTCCGGTCGTTCTGGCGTCTGAGGTGGTGGGGGACTCCGAACCGCCGCCGTCTTCTGGCCCGGTGCCCCTAGAGGAGCCCAGGGAGGAATCCTCTGCCACCGATCCTGGGGTGGGATCCGGGCGGAGGCGGGGCCGGCTGGTGCATGACGGACGGGTCGGCCGCTGGTGACGACCCCCTGGAGGAGGATGGGGACTCGGTGATGGGCACGGAGGACGATTTGGACTCCACCGTCCACGGGGCACTGGATGACCTCGTGCCCCTCGCCGAGTCTCTCCTCATTCCCAACTAAAATACAAAGTCTTTGGGAGAGTGCACCAAATAACACCCACCTGAAAGATGATGTTGTTCTTCCCTCCTTCCAAACAGTTGGTGGTTGTTGGTTGTTTCTCTCCCCTCTCTCCCACTCCTGAAGTAGAGGCCAATTTGGGGAGGCAGTAATGGAAAGGCCTCTCCCCTGGTTGGTGTTGTTGCTGGCCTCCCTTCTCCTTCTCCTCCTCTGTCCTCTCTCTCCAGGCACCTCAGTTGCTGTGATGATCCACCCTATATGTTACTTCCTCAAAGAACTCCAGCAAATTTGTCAAACATGACTTCCCCTTCATAAAACCATGCTGACTTTGTCCTATTAAATTATGATTATCCAAATGTCCTGTTACTGTCTCCTTAATAATGGACTGCAAAATTTTACCTACCACAGATGTTAGGCTAACCGGTCTATAGTTTCCAGCCTTCTGTCTACTGCCCTTTTTAAATAAGGGTGTTACATTAGCAGTTTTCCAGTCTGCCGGGACCTTTGCCGAGTCCAGGGAGTTTTGGAAAATTGTTACCAATGCATCCACAATCCCTACCGCCACTTCCCCCAAGACCCTAGGATGTAAGCCATCCGGTCCAGGTGATTTATCCGCCTTGAGTCCCATTATTTTACCGAGTACCACTTCCTTAGTGATTTTGATCATGTTTAGCTCTTCCCCCACTTTAGCCCCGTTTGTCCAGTTTTGGGATATTCTTAGTGTCCTCTACTGTAAAGACTGATACAAAATATTCAGTGTTTTTGCCATCTCCAAATTTCCCACCATTAATTTCCCGGTCTCATCCTCTAAGGGACCAACATTTACTTTAGCCACCCTTTTTCTTTTTATATAACTATAAAAACTCTTACTATCTGTTTTTATATTTTTTGCTAATTTACTTTCATAATCTATCTTCCCTTTCTTAATCAATCTTTTTGTTATTTTTTGCTGTCTTTTAAAGTTTTCCCAATCCTCTATCCTCCCACTAGATTTGGCTACCTTATATGCCCTTGTTTTTAGTCGAATACTATCCTTAATTTCTTTACTTAGCCACGGATGGCTGTCTTTTCTTTTACACCCTTTTCTTCTCAGTGGAATATATTTCTTTTGGAAGTTGTAAAATAACTCCTTAAATGTACACCACTGATCATGTATCATCTTACCCTTTAATCTATTTTCCCAATCCACTCTACTCAATTCCGCTCTCATACCTTCATAGTCTCCTTTATTCAAGCTTAGCACGCTTGTTTGAGATCCAACCTTCTCACCCTCTAATTGAATATGGAATTCAACCATGTTATGGTCACTCATTCCAAGGGGATCCTTTACTAGGACAATTTTAATTAATCCTGTCTCGTTACACAGGACCAGATCTAAGGTTGCTTGCCCCCTGGTCGGTTCAGTTACATACTGCTCAAGAAACCCATCCCTAATACACTCAATGAACTCATCCTCAAGGCAGCCCTGCCCAATTTGATTTGTCCAATTAATATAATAGTTAAAATCCCCCATAATTATAGATGTTCCCTTATTACAAGCCTCAACTATTTCCTGATTGATACTCCGTCCAACAGAGTTGCAACTGTTCGGAGGCCTATAGACTACGCCCACTAGTGTTTTTTTCCCCTTATTATTCCTTACCTCCGCCCAAACTGTTTCATTATCCTGATCTTTTGACCCAATATCATTTCTCTGTATTACAGTGATTCCTTCCTTTATTAACATAGCTACCCCACCTCCCCTTCCTTCCTGCCTGTCCTTCCTGATCGTTAAATAACCTGGTATGTTTAATTCCCAGGCATTGTCACCCTGCAGCCATGTTTCTGTAATGGCCACAAGATCATACCCATATGTAATTATTTGTGCCATTAACTCGTCTATTTTGTTACGAATGCTACGTGCATTCAGATAGAGAACTTTCAAATATGTTTTGTGACACTTAGTTCCTGCTTTTGCCCTTTTTATTACTTCACCTTTCACTCCATACCTTCTGCCCCTTCCTGACATGCTCTGGTTTTCAATTTCCCCACTGTTACCTAAGTCTATGACCTTCTCTGTTGTCATT
Source organism: Somniosus microcephalus (assembly GCF_052327205.1). Classification (NCBI taxonomy): domain Eukaryota; kingdom Metazoa; phylum Chordata; class Chondrichthyes; order Squaliformes; family Somniosidae; genus Somniosus; species Somniosus microcephalus. Next base: position 75,052,176 of record NC_140987.1, on the reverse strand, counting down.
TTTATTATTTGCTCTCTAGGAACCTCCCCCCCACTAGTTCGTTTAAAGCCCTCTCTACAGCCCTAGTTATATGATCTGCCAGGACTCTAGCCCCAGCACTGGCCAAGTGAAGCCCGTCCCAACGGAACAGTTCCCTCCTGCCCCAGTACTGGTGCCAGTGTCCCAGGAAGCAAAACCCATTTCTCCCACACCAGTCTTTGAGCCACGCATTTAACTCTCTAATTTTATTTGTCCTAGCCAAATTCGCTCGTGGCTCAGGTAATAATCCAGAGATTATTACCCTTGAGGTTCTGTCTTTTAATTTGACACCTAGCTGCTCATACTCCTTTAACAGAACCGGCTTCCTAGTCCTATCTACGTCGTTTGTACCAACATGGACCACGACAACTGGATCCACCCCCTCCCACTGCAAGTTTCTTTCCAGCCCAGAGGAGATGTCCTTAACCCTGGCACCGAGGTAGGCAGCACAGCCTACGGGACTCTCGCACTCAGCTGCAGAGAACTCTATCTATCCCCCTAATAATACTATCCCCTACCACTACAACATTTCTATTTACTCCCCCCTCTTGAATGGCCCCCCGCTCCACGGTGCTGTGGCCAGGTTGCTCATCCTCCCTGCAGTCCCTGCTCCTGTCCCCACAGGGAGTAAGAACCTCGAACCTGTTGGACAAGAGCAAGGGCTGCGGCTCCTCCAACACTACCTCCTGGATCCCCGTACCTGCCTCACTCGTAGTCACACCATCCTGTCCCTGACCATGGGCTACATCTGAATTAATTAACTTCATAGGTGTGACCATCTCCTGAAACACAGAGTCCAGGAACTTCTCCCCCTCCCTGATGTGTCGCAGTGTCTGAAGCTCAGACTCCAGCTCATCAACACGGAGCTGGAGTTCCTGTAGCAGCAGACACTTGTCACAGACGTAATCACCGTGAGCCTCAATGGGGTTCACCGGCTCCCACATCTCGCAACAGTAACACATCACCTGCTCCATTCTATGTAATTAATTAAAATTTTTATTGTTAGTTATGGACACCCTCTGCCCGATTTTCGATGCTAGTATCCCCTTTAATTTATTGGATTTAAATTAAATCAATACCTCTAATTACACCAGTTAAATGGTTCACCAACAGTCACTCTGCACCAGAAAGGCCTTATTTACTGCAACCCACAGAGTTAAAGTTTGAAAAGAGCACCTAACACCCCACTTATCCTAACTCACACTTACCCAAACTCACAGCACTCTCTACTGACCTCGCACTAGCAATGGTCTTTTTATACTGTTTGTTTGTTTACAGCCAAATGATCACCCCTGCTGATTGGTTAGAAAACTGGTTTTCACTGCCTGCTGTGCCAATTTACTCCTACTGCAGTGTAACCTTGTTTTACTCTGCTTAAACCAACAGAATCCCAAATACTTAACTTTTCCCCTTTACTTAAACTGCTTAAGTAATCTTATCAAGAATGATTTAAAGAGAAATAACAATTAAAGAACTCTCGCACTTACCCAAATTCACAGCACTCTCTGCTGACCTCGCACTCCGTTGACAGAGAGGTTATGCAAGATAAGTGAAAGCATAAAAATAGACTAATTTGTCATATTTTAAATAATGTAACCAATATTTCTGATTCTACGCCCTAGAAATACAAATAAAAACAACTTATTCTCTTAATACACATACATAGTGAATAAGCTTTGTTATTGCAGAGGCTTTTCACTGTAAGTCTTTCTCTCTAGAAAGTACCTGGATAAGTATTTTGAAAGGGCAATGGTATACTGGAATTGGGAGATTTGTTTGCAATACTGGCTGTCAGAGCCGGCACAGGTGCTCCATGATTCCTCCCTGAATAGACCAAGAGATGTGAAAAGTTTACTGGATACCCTGAACCCATGAATATCGATGCGAGTAAATGCAGATGTACAAATTCCTTCAGAAACAGGAAAAAGTCGTTAGGTCTCCTTTCATTGAAAAAGTAACAAGCACACATCAGAGGAACAGGATGCATGTCCAATACGGACGTTTGTAACAATAACAGTAAACATTTACAAAGCCCAAATATCATTTCATTACCAGCTTACTGATACCACTGCAAGCAGCAGTAATGGATCAGGCCCTTAGATGCAGTACAAGTCCCCCAGACTATTTGTAACCAGGTGCTGTTCTGTACACATTCTGCCAGAACTCACTGAGCTGCCCCAGTTGAGTGCTGGCATCTAACGTGAATAGAACAGGCATTCAATTTGCTGATGTGTTTCTGCAGGCATCACCATGAGCCATCTCACTGGACTGGACATACTCAGCAGAGTAATTGAAGACTTTGGCGGAGATATAGATCTCTGCCGTTTTCTCCCGGCTCTTCGCGCTGCCAACGGTTGCACACACAGATAGGGCAGTAAGAGGAGTGGTGATATCCAAAATCACTGAGCGTGTGTCAATTTGGCGTTGCACGCCGATTGACGTCACGCTCCTGGTCATTAAAATATTTGCAGCGAGTGCAGGTAACTGTAAGATTCTCAAAATTCACAGATCCCCCAAAGCTAGAAGAAAACCCTAAGGAAAATGACTTTAGACTCTTTCTAAACAAGTTTCAGGATGATAAAATAAAAAGGCATGTTTGGACTTGTACAGGGAGAAAAGGCTGCAACAGGAAATGGGATCAACCTCTGTAAAGACAGTTTGGATATTGGAGTAAAATCAAATTGTCTGGGGAACTGTGTAACCTCAATTCATCCTAACAATCAATCCACGAAGGAGCAGTCCCCACCCAAAACATAGGACCCATCCAAAACATGCATAATGCAAATCACCTCACCAACCTACATAGAAATCTTAGGCTCAGACAGGATACTCGAAACCTGAATATAACTATGACAAAAAACTAGGCGATCAACAACTCATTGACTAAACAGTACAACATCCCGAAACCATACTTCACATTTTTTTAATCAAGTTACCTTAACGAGCCCGCCCAAATCAAACAACAAACCGGGACTGGTTTGGCGCGCAGATTAGGAAGCCACAATTAGTATAATTAAAGGCCTGTTTTCTAAAGAAAGCAGACTCTCCAGAAGTTGGAGACAAGTCAAGAAGTTCTCTCTCAGAAGGCTCGCCCCAGAAGCAACACACAAGAGAAACCGAAGCATCGAAATGGGGCAGCATTCTACCGTACACCCAAGTTCAACAGCTTCTGTGACCCAGGACATCGTCGGACATCCCATGGCAACAAGAGCCTTATGAAACTACCAACAAAATATTACCACCAACCAATCCGGTAATATTGAGCCACCGCGACCAAAGAAAAACAACTCAGGAGAAAACCGAAGATTCGAAAGTTTCCACTCTACAATCTATTCCGGACTTACCCCGGGCAAGATTTTTACTTAAAAGGAACTCTAAACCCTATCTCTACCAAAGAAAAGTGGGTACTCACCCCATAGATCCAAAACGCACCCTACCGCATCAGCGGACTCGCGAAGACTGACCAGCAGATAGTCGAAGTCCTCTACTGTGTATGGGGTACGGCAGACACCGACCAACACATCCAGCAAACCTCAAAACCGTGAACCAGCTCAACTGTCAAGGATTCATTTTGGTGAGCATTATCCCTGGTCCTCTAGAGTCCAACTTAGCTAGGAAGTGGGATTGGGAGGGGTGAGGTATTTTTTTTACTGTATTTTCCCTCGTATGTATCGAAGTGTTCCCCATTTTTATTAGAGTAGAAGATTGCTGTGTTATATTTTCTTTCTTGAATAACGATCGAAGTTTCTTGCACCAAAACCAGTTGTCTGCTGCACTTTTGTCACAACCCCCAAATAAGTCCAAGGTCTAGAATCAAGGGAGTGGGAGTGATTCGAACTGCTCAGATGTCAGAGGGGAAGCTGACCCGCACATCACCCCCTACATAATGGCGACCATGGCAGGACCTTGGCAAAAGGGATGTGATACAGTGGACACTGTTTTTGAGGAGAGAACTAAGATGGAAGAGAGGATTTCCTCTTACGTGTTCAAGAGAGTAAATATCACAAAGAAATTGGTGCTCAGTCTGTTGCGCGCTGAGCGTCCGATAGACACTGCAGCCAAATGGACTGAGAGCAAGGACCATAAGAGATATGTGGAGAAAGCAATCTGGTTGGTATGCTTCCAGCGACAGATCCAGCTTTTGGATATTGATATGGATATAAATGCATTGAGACACTGGCAGCAGAGCTACAGGAATCAGTTCAACAGTCTCACGCAAGGGATCTAGCAGGGGAACGTTTACTGGAAGAACTAAACGCACAAAACCGGGGAAAAATGCAGCTAGTGGAAACACAGAGAAACAGACAGGAATACTTTTGGTGTCAGGTTACCGAAGCCAAAAATAATGAACTGGTGTTACAGGAAGAGAACGCCCGCCTCGCCAGGCAAGGAAGAGAGCAGGAAGAGAGGTTGAGAGACGTCCAGGCAGCTTACAAAATAGCAAGCACTATGGGGTTTGAGGGGGGAGATCACAGCCCCTGTCAGAAACAAATCGACAGTTTGAACCTTGCTCTGTCCAGGGCTAAAGGCATGGTATGCCTAATAAGCCCGGGTGCGGCCCGCGTGGACCTGGGAGAGCAAGGGGAAACTGTTTGGACACCACCTGTGGCGCCGGGGAATGATTCGGTTGGGCAGCAGGAGGGACGGACGATTTGTGAGGCCGGCAGGGAGTGCACACCACCACCACCTGTGGTGCCGGCTTTTAACTCGGTTTGGCAGCAGGGAGAGGTGGGCGAACCAATGCAAGAAGGGTCAGAGTCGGGGCCGATGTGCCCGGTCCGGCAGCAAAAGTTTGACCCGCCCGGCGGTGGTGGGGGTCAGGGACCCCCTGAAAGCCAATTTGTGGCTCCCCACAGCACCCAAGAGCTTAGAGCTATGGTAAGCCACCTGAGTAAGCTCACTCAAAAAGGGGACCCCTCGGTCCACTTCATGGAAGTGGAACAGGCAGCGGGCATTAACAAGTGCGATGACTCTGAAATGGCAAAGATGCTACTTTTCTCCCTGGATAGCAAACTCTACCAGTCCCTCTCTGCGGAGAGCAAGAAGGGGCAGGGCAGATACGCTGTTATACGGGAGGAAGTTCTGGAGGCCATGGGCATGAATGATGGAAGTCCCTTCTCCCGGATGGAGAGGACAGTACAGCTCACAGGGGAGACCCCACAGGCTTTCGCAGACAGGCTGTGGCCTGTGTACAGGAGTGCCTGTAGTGGGGTTCTCGACCGGGCTCACCTGAACCAGGATGAGCTGGCCCAATGGCTCCGAAGCCTGGTGGCAAACAGCTTGCCGTGGATCAGAGCCAAGGCTGAGCTTTGGGTCACCTAGGAGACAGTTGTCAGACAACTGACCCTGGCTTACCGGAACGGTAGAGGGACAGAAGAGCACCCACCTAAAGGAAAAGTACATGAAATAAAGCCTAGTCAGAATAAAAAGGAGTGGCACCAGGAAGGAGGTAACCCTTCCGATACGAAGCGTAACTACTTCGGGTGCGGGAAGAATGGGCATTGGAGAAGAGACTGTAGGAATCCGTGGAAGGAAATAACTCCCCAGCTCCTGCCCAAAAGACCGAGACACCGACCTCTCCCCCCACGTTTGACTCATTCATAGCTGCGCTCCGAGCTTTATTAAATGGCCCAGGGAAGGTAGCCACCGCCACCGGTGCTATAACCCCATCTGCCCCATACAACCCAGACCTATGACTAGAGCCAGCGCAGCCTGTCTACCTGTGTCCCCTTGAAAGACGCACACAGGAAGAGACCTCCCGTAATATGGGGGAATACCTGCGGTGCCAGGTTACGGAGGCCAGGTTAAATGAGCAGGCCTTACGGGAGGAGAACGCAAGATTAACAACGAGAGCTGACGGTTTGGAGCATCAGCTAAGGGACGTTAATGTAGCTCATAAGTTGCTAGAAGTAGGGGTTATGAAGACTCTGATCACGGGCCCTGCGAAGAAAGGATTAAAAAATTGACCCAAGCCTTGTCTGGGGCCAGAGGCATGGTCTGTTCAATGGCACTAGGGGAAACCCGGGTGGAGTGGGACGAGGAGGGTCAGGAAGCAGAGGATAAGGTTAAGGACAGAGATCCTCAGCCAGCAGCTGTGGCAGACTCACAGACCGCACCGGTGGGGGCAGTGGCTTGTGTCACTGGAGGGGCCATCCCACCAATTATTTGGGACTCGGACGCACCCCCGGTAGCCGGAGCCATAAGAAGGTCTCCTCGCACACCACAGCCAAAACTATTGTGGTCACCAGCGCATCAGTTTCAATGGTTCAGCCCCGGAAGGGTCGCGACCTGTAAAACAATGGCTAAGGTCAGGGATCGTTCTAGGAATAGGGATCCCCAGCCTGCAGCCTCCAATGGTGAGGGACACACAGGAGAGGTAGCATTGGGCAAAGAGAACGAGAGGGGTCCCCAGCCTGCGGCCTCAGGCTGCGAGGAACCCACAGAACAGGACAGGGACTCAGCAGCCACACCGAAGAGGGTAGTGTGCTGTAGTACAGGAGGGGACACTCCCCCGATCATCTAGGATTCAGAGAAACCCCCAGCTGTTTTAAGAAGGACTCTTCGGGTCCTGCGGTACAGGCCACCGTATGCCCAGGCGTATAAGCTGCCCAGAAGCCACAGAAGACAGAGGCCGAACAGGAATTAACCTGGCCGCCTGGAGACGGGCGGCGGATGTACATAGCATTTCTGATGTATTTAGGTGTGTTTTTTTACAGTTTTGGTAGCTTTAGGTTTATTATTGAATTATCTTCGAAGTAAGTTTAAGTTTTGAAACTCGATCACTTTGTCAAGCCAGAGAACCTTCTCGGGACATGGCTATCTGTTTTGTGTGTCCCTACAGAGAGGAAATCGGCATGAGAAAGGTTCTGCTCCTGCTCGCCCTGGTAGGGGTGAGCATCGGTGACCGAGGTGACGTGGAGGACTCCCACATTTATGGGTGCTCGGGAGAGAGAGCGCCGATCGTTACCGCTGGGGGTGGTGAACCGGGTGTGAAGGAGCTCGCTATTTATTTCCATGAGGGAAGGTGGCCAGGGTGGCTGGGGTCTAATACTACGCAATACACCAGCCAGACCGGGTTCACCTACGGGGAGGCCTCCATCCAGTGCCCCAGGGTACAGGTCGTTGCTACACGGAACAATGTCACTGAGGGGAAACGTGTGTGTCTTACATGCAAAGGACAGATTCCCCTGGATAGATGGTGGTGGCTCAGGAAGCTGAGCAGGGACCTAGGAGACCATACAGCCGACTGGGAACGACTGGGGAACGACACCTACCGGACGATAACGGGGACCCAAGGGAGAGCGAGTGTGTGTTGGGATAAGTGGTGGGAGTCGGAACAGGGAATTTACATCTGCATGTGGGGATCAGAGAGAGCCTGCCCCACAGGCATATCCATCATCTTCTCCAGGCAATGGCAAGATAACCGGGAAGGGGATGGGGTGGATTCTAGCCTGCATGCATGCGCGGTCCCACAATCTCTGATCCCAGTCAACGCCACCGAACTCATAGCACGCACCCGAAAGCCCCTGCCCACGACCCCGACAGCACGGACAATACTAGAGAGGTGTCCTACCACCACCAAGGAACCAGGGAATGGGTTAGTACTAGTGCTGACCGAAAAGGTACTATACCAGGGGTACACTATGTAGTAGCTTCAGTTATCCTAAACCTTACCGAAGTACACTTACCTAAATGGTGCCCTACGGAGACAGAACAGCTATACCAGGCCCTACTAAAAGAAATGTTCAGGAAATTCTACGAATTCGACTTTGCCAACGTAGACAAAGCAGCGCTATACACATTACACGCTGAGTACACTATGGGCGCGGGGAGACAAAGAAGGGGAACCTGGAACGATATTTTCACTACCTACAATACAGGATCCTCTGTAATAAATAGCCTGGATGATATAGAATGCAAACACAAATAAATGGTCTAAAAACCCAACTACGAAAGATCCTAACGGAAGAAAACACAGTGGTAGGCTCAGAGCTACATGAGGACCAAGCTATGACGGTCCATTTGAAGGAAATTATTGCTGAGCTAGAAAGACACGCAAAAACAGTAAATGTACTCATACGGGAGGATAGGAATGCTTCGGATCAGTCTGCACAGGTGTGTGTGCTATACAGGGCATGGTTGCTGGGTGAGGGCCGCAGCAACCTGGAGGATTTAAAACAAGGTTTAGTCCCCTCCTGGATCAGCAACAAGCACCTCGCAGCCCTCCACCCGTTTAGCAGTTCGCTAAGCCCGTGTCAGCTCCGCCTAGCCTCTGAAGCCTACCCTGTCCCAGTAGATTGCAGGCGTTGCAATCACACTATCATGGGGATAGTAGTGAGGATGCCGGTCATGGGTGGGACAGCCTGACCCACACCGGTATACAGGGTGGAGAACATTGGGATCATTCAGGGAGTTTCGCAGCGGTCCCACCTTATGTCATAAAGTGGCAGCACGCTATGACAGGTACTGACCTCTCCGGGTGCCGGAGCTGGAGTGCACATATAATATTGTGTCCCCAGCACTTGAATGCCTATTCTAGACCACAGTTCAGGTTTAAAACTGCTGGCGCACGACCTATGAACTGTACCATGAAGGTAATGGCACAAGGCCATGTTCCCCCACAGGTAGCATACTTAGGGGGTGGGGCATATTGTGTCACCACAAGTGCGCCCCACTACCAGCTTGGACAGCACATCTGATGTCTGGTGAGTGACAGCAGTTCCTGCTTTAAACCCGAGGCAGAAGTTCAAGTGGCCCAGGAACGGATTGTCCCCATTCCTGAACCCTCCACTGTTCATCTCACTGTAACTGAAAACATAACCAACCTGCAAGACTATGTTACCCACTTTGGCTATGAAATTCCCCCTTTATCCGGACATCTTACTGCCCTACTCAAAGCCGTAGAAGTATCACAAAAACACTTCTATACTCTAGAACAAAAAACAGTCGAGATAGGGGGTGAGATTTCGGATATCATAGTTCCACCCTGGTGGGATATTTTTGAAAATATACAGGTCCCTTCCTGGATCAGAATGGCCTCCCCTATTTTAGTGGTCTGCTAGCTCGGTATAGTTTTCTACTTACTATGCACAAAGTGTAAGGGGGGGGGCAGAAAGCTCCGATCCCGACATGAGAGGGTATTGGACGAGCATTACAATAAAGTTTTTGATCATGTATTGGACGAGTCTTAATCGTCATTGTAATAAAGTTGGTGACCGCATATTATTTTACTATATATGTACCATATTTTCTGAGTGGTGCAGGGGTGTTGGACCCCCTCTGTGCTTGGATATGAATGTAACTAAATTTTACCTGTGTATGCATCTGAACACTACATTTAAAGGGGAATGTATGCTGTGGGTCTTAGATAGGTAAACTACAGGGGGAGGGTTGGCTCTCGGGGATCAAGAATTTTGCTCACTTAGTATGACACTCTAGCAAGTAAAGTATCACAGGGGGGATTGTAAGATTCTCAAAATTCACAGATCCCCCAAAGTTAGAAGAAAACCCTAAGGAAAATGACTTTGGACTCTTTCTAAATAAGTTTCAGGATGATAAAATAAAAAGGCATGTTTGGACCTTTACAGGGAGAAAAGGCTGCAACAGGAAATGGGATCAACCTCTGTAAAGACAGTTTGGATATTGGAGTAAAATCAAATTGTCTGGGGAACTGTGTAACCTCAATTCATCCTAACAATCAATCCACGAAGGAGCAGTCCCCACCCAAAACACAGGACCCATCCAAAACATGCATAATGCAAATCACCTCGCCAACCTACATAGAAATCTCAGGCTCAGACAGGATACTCGAAACCTGAATATAACTATGACAAAGAACTAGGCGATCAACAACTCATTGACTAAACAGTACAACATCCCGAAACCATATTTCACATTTTTTTAATCAAGTTACCTTAACGAGCCCGCCCAAATCAAACAACAAACCGGGACTGATTTGGCGCGCAGATTAGGAGGCCACAATTAGTATAATTAAAGGCCTGTTTTCTAAAGAAAGCAAACTCTCCAGAAGTTGGAGACAACTCAAGAAGTTCTCTCTCAGAAAGCTCGCCCCAGAAGCAACACACAAGAGAAACCGAAGCATCGAAATGGGGCAGCATTCTACCGTACACCCAAGTTCAACAGCTTCAGTGACCCAGGACATTGTTGGACACCCCGTGGCAACAAGAGCCTTACGAAACTACCAACAAACTATTACCACCAACCAATCCGGTAATATTGAGCCACCGCGACCAAAGAAAAACAACTCAGGAGAAAAACAGAAGATTCAAAAGTTTCCACTCTACAATCTATTCCGGACTTACCCCGGGCAAGATTTTTACTTAAAAGGAACTCTAAACCCTATCTCTACCAAAGAAAAGTGGGTACTCACCCCATAGATCCAAAACGCACCCTACCGCATCAGCGGACTCGCGAAGACTGACCAGCAGATAGTCAAAGTCCTCTACTGCGTATGGGGTACGGCAGACACCAACCAACACATCCAGCGAACCCTGAAACCGCGAACCAGCTCAACTGTCAAGGGTTCATTTTGGTGAGCATTATTCCTGGTCCTCTAGAGTCCAACTTAGCTAGGAAGTGGGATTGGGAGGGGTGAGGTATTTTTCTACTGTGTTTTCCCTCGTATGTATCGAAGTGTTCCCCAATTTTATTAGAGTAGAAGATTGCTGTGTTATATTTTCTTTCTTGAATAAAGATCGAAGTTTCTTGCACCAAAACCAGTTGTCTGCTGCACTTTTGTCACAATCCCCAAATAAGCCCAAGGTCTAGAATCAAGGAAGTGGGAGCGATTCAAACCACTCAGAAGTCAGAGGGGAAGCTGACCCACATACCACCCCCTACAGTAACGGCAGCGCTGCTGATCTGTTCAATATGGCGGCCGCCACTTTCTGCGCCAGAAGCGAGGCGGCCATCATTTCTCTTCAAAACCAGCCTTAACGGCCGGCGCTAAAGGTTCCAATTTCTAGGCCCATATCTTCTCAGACATCGCTGGCAACATTAGGGGCAAAGGGCCCTAAATTCATCATTGCTCTAAAACGGGGGTAAAATGGTCGATGCGCGCCTGTGAGCTCAGAGGCCACGCGAAATTCATCTTCATTGATGTCAATGGAAATGAACACCAGGCGGAGTGTAAAACGGGCTGCTGATTCATTATCAGTCATTTTGCGCCACCGCCCAAGGTGAATCTATACCCCATTATGTTTATTTGTTTTTCCTGATTACTTCAAACAATACAGCGAGATAGCTGGACAACATGACTGTCCTTTCATAGAGCCTGAGAGGACTTGCTGTTTGTATGCTCTTGAGAATGAAACACGCCCCAGGTGAAAAGGTTTAGGTGAGGCGTGAATGTACCACCCTGGTGAGTCATTTTCCTGAACAAATAAATCAGGGAACAACTCAACAATTTACAGTAATCTCGAATCTCAAAGTGGAACCTTGATATTTTGTAATGTATTCTAAATAATTGCAGCTGCTTCCTTTTAAAAATTTATTTACACTGAGAATCTGAAAACAATTGTTCATATAACAGATAGCTACTTAGCTGCTCTCCTATATTATATGCAGAGATTAATCTAATCTTGGTATTCATTTATTTATTCATCTATCTGCGGTGGGCAAGGATTTATTTTCAAGGAGCCAGACAAAAAAAAAGTTATCAGCTGTCAGCCTTGGTTCAGTGGCCGCTCTTTTGCCTCTGAGATAGAAGTTTGTGGATTCAAGTCCCACTCCAGAGACTTGAGCATAGAATCTAGGCTGACACTTCAATGCAGTACCGAGGGAGTGCTTTTTTAAGTGCAATTTCTGCCTCAATAAGATATTTTCTGTTGTATATTGGCTTTCTATCTCTTTTTAATGCTTTTTTTTGTGAAACATGACATAGAAAATATATTTGCATACAGACATGTGTGAGGGATAAAACACACACTAGGAGTACTGAAAAACTATTTATTTTCAGGAACCAATCATTAACACTCACGTCTCTGTTTGAGGAGATTGCTTACAAAGCTTTTCCTAATTCCTTACAGTGGAGATGTGCACACATCCCCTACTCCCACACCCCAGCACTCCCATACAACAGCAGAACCTTGGACTCACCATGAGCAATGTCACAGAAGATCTACTAGCATAATAATATGCTGTTCATTATTTGCTATAAGATATCTGCAATTACAAGCTGGGCTATCCTCCATTCAGCATGAGCAATGCCATAGGAAATCCTCTAATAATACGTAAAATACAACATTCAACATCGGGTGACATTTATCATCATAAGATATTTTCTGTTGGATATGGAATAGGTTAATCGCTGGTAGAAAACAGGCTTGAACCCCGATTTTAACCTAACCCACCCAACGGGAACGAGGCGGGTTCAGGTCAGATGCCCAATTATCTGCTCCATTGACATCAACGGAACATCTAGCTTCTATGGTTCAACTACTCCCTGTGGCAACATGGAAACATAAGAACAGGAGGAGGCCATTCAATTAGATCATGGCTGTACCTCAACTCGATTTACCCACCTTGGTTTCATAACCCTTAATACCCTTACCTAACAATAATCTATCAATCCCAGTTTTGAAATTTTCAATTGACCCAGCCTCAATAGCTTTCTGGGGGCGACAGTACCACATTTTCACTATCCTGACATCACGCCTGAACAGCCTAGCTGTAATTGTAAGGCTATGCTCCCTTGTTCTGGACTCCCCCATGAGAGGAAATAGTTTCTCTCTATCTAGCCTACCAATTCCTTTATTCATCTTAAACACCATAATTAGATCACCCCTTAATCTTCTACACTCAAGGAAATAAAAGTCCAGTCTATGCAACCTGTCCTCATAATTTAGCCCCGGTATCATTCTGGTGAATCTGTGCTCACCCCCTCCAAAGCCAATATATCCTTCCTGATGTGCGGTGCTCATAACTGAACGCAGTACTTTAGATGTGGTCTAACCAGAGCTTTATATATCTGTAGTGTGGCGTACCGATCACAGAAAGGACACAATCCGCTTTTCGGTCCGTAGACTATAAATCAGGCGTCATGCCTTTAAGAAGGATCACACCTTTAAGAAACTCGATCTGCAACATAGTTAAGCCCAGAGCGGGGGAGTGGCAGTCGAAGCTGTGGACTGATGAAAGGCAGTCGGACTTGGTGTATTCTCTGACGCCATTTTTGTGTTCAACATGCAGTCTCAACAATTAAACCTTTTCTGTTGAACCTCTCCGAGTTCAGTATTTTTTGCTAGGAATACATAGACTCCTACATTGGTGACCCCGACGCTCAGGACGACTCCTAAGCGTAACCATGGCTGACACAAACGCAGTTTCTGTGAAGCTGCCAGAGTTCTGGGAGAACCTAGCCACCGCTTGGTTCCTTCAAGCCGAATCGCAATTCCGACTCCGCGGCATCACCGCCGACGCAACCTCCTCGCCTCCCTGGGCAGCTCCACAATCACGAAAGTCTGGACAACACTATAAAACCCTTCGGAGGAAGGCAAGTATGCACATCTCAAGGCCACGCTCATTAAAAAATTCACAGCCTCCCAATTGTTGCGCAACTGCCACCTCCTCGACCTCCCGGGCCTCGGTGACTCCACGCTGTCAGACTTGCTCTCACACATGCTTGCTCTGACCGACGAGAAACCGCCCGGCTCCCTCTTCCGCGCGCTCTTTATCCGCCAACTACCTCCCATCATCCGCCCGGCGATCGTGGCGTCCAGCCTCACGGACCTCGAGGCCCTGGCCGACGAAGCCGATAAGCTCCTGTCCGCCGGCTCCAACCACGCCGTCACCCCCGACCTGGCCTCCGCAGCGTCGGTGCGCGCTCCACCCTCTATTGTGTGGCCACACAGCTCGGCCACGAGGCCCCCCAGGCCCCCACGTCCCCCAAGCCCTCCGACCCAGGGCTACTGCTACTTCCATACCCGGTTCGGCGCACGGGCACACCGCTGCAGCCATTCCTGCACGTTTCCAACCGCCCCCACACCGGCCTACACGATGGCCGTGGGGCAAGCAGGCGCGCTGTTGTACGTTACGGACAGCGCCTCCTGACGCCGTTTCCTATGCAACACGGGCGCGCAGCGCAGCATCATCCCCGCGTCCGCCCTCGAGATCCAGCGAGGCGGCCACGGCCCTGCGCTGGCTGCCACCAACGGCACCGACATCCGGACGTACGGCACCCGCACCGTCACCATCGACCTCGCAGGCCGCCGCTACTACTGGGAGTTTATCACCGCCAAGGTGCTCTCCCCGCTCCTCGGTGCAGATTTCCTGTGCGCCCACGGCCTGTTGGTCGACATGCCTCGGCGCCGCCTCGTGGACATGAACACCATGTCACCTATCCCGGGCGCCATGGCCCCCCCCAACCCGCCGAAATGGCGTGGCAGTACCGCGCCCGCTCAACGGACGACTACTCAGCACTCCTGGCTGAGTTCCCAGCCCCCACCAACCCGACCTTCTCCGCGAAAGTTGCTAAGCACGGGGTAGAACACTTCATCCCCACCACAGGCCCACCGGTGTATGCCCACGCCCGCAGGCTGGACCCGGCCAAGCTGGAGATCGCGCGGACTGAGTTCGCCACAATGGAACAGCTCGGCATCATCCGCCGCTCCAACAGCCCCTGGGCCTCCCCACTCAACATCGTCACCAAACCCGACAGGGGATGGCGCCCCTGCAGGGACTACCGGCGCCTAAACGACGCCACCACGCCGGATCGGTACCCCATACCGCACATTCAAGACTTCTTGGCTAGACTGGCCGGCCGCTCAGTCTTCTCCAAAGTCGACCTGGTGCGCGGTTACCATCAGGTGCCAGTCCACCCAACGGACGTTCCCAAGACGGCCATAATCACCCCTTTTGGGCTATTCGAGTTCCTCCGAATGTCCTTCAGCCTCAAAAACGCGGCCCAGGCCTTCCAGCGGCTCATGGACTCGGTCCTCCGGGACCTGAAGTTCCTCTTTGTCTACCTGGATGACATCCTGGTAGCTAGTTCCTCCAAGCAGGAACACATCGAGCACCTCCGCACCCTGTTCCAGCGGCTCAGTGAGCACGGGCTCATCATCAGCCCAGCCAAGTGCCAATTCGGCCTCAGCAGGATTGAATTCCTCGGCCACCACATCACGCAGGACGGAGCCATTCCCCTGCCTGCCAAGGTGCAAGCCATCCAGCAGTTCCCCCGGCCTACCACCATCAAAGGCCTCCAGGAGTTCTTGGGGATGATCAACTTTTACAACCGCTTCATTCCTGGAGCGGCCTCCCTCATGCGGCCCCTATATGAAGCCCTCCGGGGTAAGAAAGACAGAATGGCGATCAAGTGGTCGACGGACATGTTGACCGCTTTCGATTCGACCAAAAAGGCGCTCGCCGATGCCACCATGCTCGCTCACCCACAGCCCAATGCCAGGGTGGCCCTCACCACGGATGCCTCCGACCACACGGTCGGCGCCGTATACGAACAGTGGGTCGACGGGGCCTGGCAACCACTGGCCTTTTTCAGCTGCCAACTGCGCCCCCCGGAGGCCAAATACAGCGCCTTTGACCGCGAGCTCCTCGCACTGTACCTGGCAGTCCGCCATTTTAGATTTCTTCTGGAGGGCCGCCCCTTCACCGCGTTTGTCGACCACAAACCCCTGACATTCGCGATGGCAAAATCTGCGGACCCGTGGTCAGCCAGGCAACAACGCCAGCTCGCTGCGGTGTCCGAATTCACCATGGAAATCCGGCACGTCTCCGGTCGAGACAACGTGGTGGCCGACTGCCTATCCCGCCCCGCCGTCCATGGCGCCCACCTGGCAGTGGACTATGCTCAACTGGCAGCGGAGCAACGCACCGACCCCGATCTGCTCTCCGCGCCCACAACCCTCCCAGGGCTGCGACTGACCGACGTCGCCTGCGGCCCATCCGCCGTCACAGTCAAATGCGACACCTCCTTGGCGCAACCCCACCCCGTAGTCCCGGCGTCCTGGCAAAAACGGGTGTTCGACATCATCCACGGCCTCTCACACCCCGGTACCCGCGTGTCCATTAGACTGGTGGCCAACCGATTTGTCTGGCGCGGCCTGCGCAAAGATGTGCGCGTCTGGTCCAGATCCTGCATAGCTTGCCAGCGTGCCAAAATCCACCAGCAGGTCAAAGCCCCACTCGAGGAGTTCACCGTGCCAGAAAGAAGGTTTGACCACGTCCACATCGACCTCGTCGGCCCCCTGCCGCCATCACAAGGTCACACGCACCTGCTGACAATCGTGGACCGTACCACCTGCTAGCCCGAGGCCATTCCACTGACGTCCACCACCACCGCCGACATCGCGAGGGCGTTCATCGGTACCTAGGTCACTCGGTTCGGCGTCCCCTCCGACATGACGTCGGATAGAGGCCCGCAGTTCACCTCTGATCTGTGGGCTGCCATCGCCCGAATCCTCGGGGTGGCCGTTCACCGCACCACGGCTTACCACCCCCAAGCCAACGGACTGTGTGAGCGATTCCACAGGTGCATGAAGGCGTCCCTCCGCGCCAGCCTCGAGGACGATGCTTGGATCGACCGCCTCCCATGGGTGCTACTTGGCCTACGCTCCGCGGTCAAGGAAGACCTGCAAGCCTCGGCGGCGGAACTCGTGTACGGCCAGCCGCTGCGCGTACCCGGAGAGTTCCTGCCCACCGCCACGACCCCCTGGTCGGCTGACCAGCAACGCCGTGCTTTCGCCAACCGAGCACAACAGTTCGCTCCGGTACCCATCGGCCAGCACGGCGAACCAGCAACCCGCGTACCACCTAGCCTGCACATGGCCAAATTTGTTTTCGTGCGCCATGACGCCCACCGAGGACCTCTACGGGCCCCATACGACGGACCCTACAAGGTACTCCAGACGGGGAACAAGTTTTTCCTTCTCGAAGTGGGCGGCAGAACTGACAAGGTGTTGGTCGACCGGCTCAAGCTGGCGCACCTAGAGTCCGACGAACCCGTTCAAGTGGGCCAACCCCCACCGCGGGGCAGACCGCCTAAGAGCCCGACGCGTCTGACCGCCCCACTCCCGACACCAACCGCCAAGAGCCGTTCCGGCCGTGCCATCAAGCCACCACGCCGGTTTGTACACTCCCTGCTAGCGGATTCTGGGGGGAGCTGTGTGGCGTACCGGTCACAGAAAGCACACAATCTGCTTTTCGGTCCACAGACTATAAATCAGGCGTCATGCCTTTAAGAAGGATCACACCTTTAAGAAACTCGATCTGCAACATAGTTAAGCCCAGAGCGGGGGAGGGGCAGTTGAAGCTGTGGACTGATGAAAGGCAGTCGGACTTGGTGTAGTCTCTGACGCCATTTTTGTGTTCAACATGCAGTCTCAACAATTAAACCTTTTCTGTTGAACCTCTCTAAGTTCAGTATTTTTTGCTAGGGGTACGTAGACTCCTACAGTAGCATAATTTAGACACCTTTGTATCCCAGCCCCTTTGTGAAAAAGGCAGGTATTCCATTAGCTTTTCAACTTTTTTTGTACATGGACCCCTAAATTCCTCTATTCCTCCACAGTTTCTAGCTTCTTAGCATGTAGAAAATACTCTGATCTATCTTTCTTAGGTCCAAAGTGGATGATCTCACACTTCCCCACACTGAACTCCATCTGTCATAGTTTGCCCACTCACTTAATCTATCAAAGTCCCTTTGCAACTTTCTGCTCCCATCTACATTACTTACTGTGCCACCTTAGTGCTGTCAGCAAACTTGGATACATGACTCTCTATTCCTTCATCTGTCATTGACAATTATAGTGAAAAGCTGAGGCCCCAGTACAGATTCCTAGGGGACACCACGCGTCACAAAGACTACATACCCATTATCGCTACTCCCTATCTCCTACTTCCTAACCAATTTCCTACCCATTCTATCTCTGCATAATGAAATTTCTCCTAGCCTCCTTCCCCACCCACAGTGGCAATTTTAAATTAATGACCCCTTATTACTGACTGTCCTAGCAGAGGAAATAGACTTTTCCTATTCACCATAATAAAACCCATCATAATTTTTAAAACTTCCTTTTAGCCTTTACTACTTCAGTGGAAATAGTCCCAGTAACTCAAGTCTTTCCTTATAAGTATAGTTTCCCATCCTTGCCTGATGAGTCTGTACTGAATGCTCTACAGGGCTATAGTCCTTTCTATAATGGGGTGGCCAAAACTGCACACAGTACTCAAACTGTGGTTAACCACTCTCCTGTACAAACTTATCATGAACTCGTTTCCCTTGTACTTTGTACTCCTACATATGAGACCGAACATACTTTATCTACCTGTACTCACACTTTCAGGGAATAGGGGGAGAAATTCGGTGAAGCTGCAAATGGGGCGCCCAGCTCGCCTGGGCACCGGAATTACCGCTGCGATCGGAGCAGTTGCGCCCGCTGGAAATTCATCTTGAACGCCCCAAGAGGGACTCGGGGTGCTGCTCGAGGTGTCCCGCATCCCTCTTAGGGCACTGAAACTGAGTATCACAGCGCAAAGTGCCGCAGCGCCACACGCTGCGGCACAGCGCGCTGCGGTACTGCAGGCCTTCCTGCCCTTCTTAAGGGGGAGGGGCCTGCACCAGCGCGATGAGCAATCGCGAGTGCCGGCAAAAGAGCCCAGCACCGAGGAGAAGTGCCGGGCTCTCGGGACACAGCCGGCACTGCCCGGGGGGGATCAGGAGGCCGGGGACGGAGGTGCTGGCAGGCGGCCACCGAATAAAATGGCGGCCCGGCACCTCCACCTTAATTTGTGCCACTGCCGCCACAGGTAGGCCCCGTGAACTGGGCGTGATTTGCAACCGGCGTTACAGAGGCGGGCGCTAACAAATATCGCGATCGGGGCCGAAGCGGGGCGCTGCGCACACCGATGACATCATCGGTGGTGGCGCAGCGCAACAGGCTAACGCCGCCATTAGCGCCCCGCTAAATATCGCGGGAGGCGTGGCCAGTGGCGCTAAAGCCACTGAGTGCCCTCTTTAGGCGTTAACTGGTGGCGCAGCCCACCGAATTTCTAGGCCATGTATTTAAACCTCTAGATCTCTGTTCATCCCCAACCTTTAGTGTCTTTCCATTGAGTGTCTACTCCCATTGCTTGTGTTATTCTCTCAGAATGTATTGCCTCACACTTATCCACATTAAATTGCATCTGATACCTTTCTGCCTATTTGGCTACCCTGCCTATGTCTTCCTGAAGTCTTTACAGTCCTCCTCAGTCTTTGGTAAACGTTCAACTTATGTGTCATCAGCAAATTTTAAGATTGTGTTTCCTACGTCCAAGTTCAAATGATCTATATATACTGATAGTAAAATTGGACCCAGCACTGACTCCTGGGATACACCACTTCGAACCCTTCTCCAATCCGAACAAGATACACGGGGCCAGAAATTGGTCCAGGCTCATTTTCGGGCCTGAAATCGGCAGCGAGCGCCAGAAGCTGAAGGTCTGAGGCTTGCACAAAATTGGGCCTTGGGCCTTATTTTAATAATTGCAGTGAACTGCCGGCACTTGTCGCAGCTTGCTGGTTTCCACATGATCAATTTGGGCTGGTGCCTCATGGACAGCTGCCCTCAGGTAGGTCCTGGGAGGGGAGGGAGGAGAACGGGAGGGGGACTAGCATGGGCCGGCAGTGGCCCTCAGGAGTGCTGTGGAGCTGGGAGGAGCACTCCTGATCCTCCTGGCTCCACATGAATATAACAAATTTAAAAAAGCACCTGCTTGTTGGTGGCCGCTGGTTAGGCTGCAGCCTATTGATGGAAAACCCGAGAGGAGCAGGTCTGCTCTGCTCAGTGCTGCCTGATTTCTGGAGGGGGTCCTTAAACAAGTTTTATGTCCTTCATTATCATGTACAAGGACCCTAACGCCCGCTACAGGAGGCTGCCCAGGATGCCTGAATATCGTCCGAGGCCAGTCTGGCCTTCAGACGTATTTCAAGCGATCTTGGGATGTGGGATATAACCCCTCAAAATTGGTCCTTTTTGTCCCCATTTTCTACTGGGAAAACAGGTGCAGTGAAGACCAATTTCTCCCCCATTAACCATGTAGCTTTGTTTCCGGTCTGTCAGCCAACTTCCTGTAAGAATCACTATTAACAACAATTTTTATTTATGAAACACCGTTAATGCAGAAAATATCTCAAGGCCCTTTAAAGAGAGGAGAAAAAGAATAGATAATGTAGGAATGTATAATGAGCCATGGTGCAAGTTAAGAGAGATAACTAAAAGCTTGGCCAAAAAGATGGGTTTTGAGAAGATTTTTAAAGGTAGCAAGAAAATTTGGGCTACATTAACTATGCTATACTACTATATATTGGTATGGCTCAATTACTTTGCATTACCATGCATGGATATGAATACCAATTACTTTACATTAGTAGAAATGTCTATCCAAGAAGGTTGCAGGTGTCAGCCATGTCTGCCTGAATAATTTCACACAAGCTAACCTGAATTTAGACAATACCTTGAGGCAGAAAAGCCTTTGTTTCTCTCTGCGTTCTTTTCTTTGCAGAAGACGAGCTTCAATTGATGCCAGGAATAATATGCTCCCTATAAGAAAGAAAGAAATTGCATTTATATGGCACCTTTCACATTCTCAGGATGGCCCAAAATGCTTTACAGTCATTACTTTAGAAGTGTGGTCACTGTTGTAATGTAGGGAAATGCAGCAGGCAATTTGTGCACAGCAAGGTCCCACAAACATGTGGTAAAGGAGCAACTATGCTTTATTTTCGTCGTGTTGGTTGAGGGATAGATGTTGGTCCAGACACCGTGACAACTCCCCTGTTCTTCAAATAATCCACCTGAGAAGGCAGATAGAGTCTCAGTTTAACAGCTCATCTAAAAGATGGTGGCACCTCCAGCAATGCAGCACTCCCTCAGTTCTATAACCTAGACTATGTGCTTAAGGCCTAGAAATTCATCTCGGGCGGTGGCGCAAAACGTGCGGTATCACATCGGCCACCCGTTATACGCAGCGCCTGATGTTCAGTTACATTGACTCGGGCGGTGCCGTATAACGGGCAGCCAATCCAATACCATCCATTTTGCGCCACTACCCAAGACGTATTTCTAGACCTAAGTATCTGGAGTGGGGCTTGAACCCACAATTGACACCATGAGATAGAAAGGGGCTGAAGGGCCTTCTTCATCCCGACCTGCTTTCTGACATACAAAGTTGGGGAAACTGCTTCAGCTTTGGTCACACAGGTTATGATGCGATCGGAGTCCTTTGAGGTGTCGCTACCTCATAAGGCACTCCAACCTATGTGTACCTTGCGTGGTAGATTTTACAAGTTAATGCTGCTGGTTTGGAGCTTTGTATGCTAGGTGGTCAATTTTCCCTCCATTCTGACCTCCACGCCCAGCTTCCTGATATGTACTTCCTTTCCATGTTGCCCCATGTCCCCATGTAAATATTACAAGATTGATATTTTCACATTCTACTACAAATGTCACTTATGCTCATTGCTGTCTGTCATGTCTTTCTTACTTAACATTTCTGCTTCACTGTGGCAACTATGCAAGTAAACATACATTGGCTTGTTGAAGAATGACAAGTTTTATGCCAAGCCAAGTAACTGATGATGAATAGTATTTAATTAGAGTTGTCAACTGGGCTATAGTAAATCAAGAGAATAGCAAATGGCCTGTTTGCCTCTGGGACACAGCTTTAAATCCCTACACATAACAGAGTGAACTGATCAATACAGTAATGACTCTGTGGATTGACTGGCCTGGTTTCACTACAATAGGTAATCAATATTTCATCATTGCCAGTTTAAAAAAATGTCCCAGATGTGTCATGGTGGCATGAAACAAAACTGTCCTGATGCATCTTTTCTTCATTTTGTGAGACATGCAACTTATCCTTTAAAAGAATCTTCACTCCCAAGATTTTTAGCACATTCATCTATTAAAGATGTTTCCACAGGCACAACCGAATGCAATAATTGCCAACAGGGCTTGTTATCCCAAAGGATGGATGAGCATTGTCAGTTTTAACCTTGATTTCTAACATGTGTAGAATCTAGTATTAAATACCTCAGCTGAGGGCTCTCAGTGGGTTTACAGTCCTTGTACTCTGATAGTTCTTTGTTTACATGTGTCACCCCATCCTCTTCCATATCTTTGTATACACAAGCATTGTTCAGCCGCCAGATAAAACCCATCATTGTGGTGTATGTAACCTGTACCACCTTAAGAGAACTACCTTAAGAAGATGGACTACTTTCTCTTGCTACTGTATATTGTAGTACCGGTGGTGACCACACCGGTATATAAGCTCTGTGTAGTAATTTGTAAAGCAGTTCAGCCCTGACCTTCAAGTAGTAAAGACCTGTTTAAGTTTTTCCTGTTGTCTGTGTCCAGTTATTTAAAATAAATATATCTGGAACACACAGACTCAACAGTGGCGACGAGTCGATCTTACCCAGCGGCAATTGCATCCAAGGCAGCTTCGTCCCCAGAACGGGCGTCGAGAAGAGGCATCCGCCCTCATCATCCTGCTGAGCACCGCATTCGCACGGGAGGCATCGAGAACCCGGTTTGGAATTGCTGACCACGAAGTCCACCATCAGCGACAGGCAGTGATCATCCTTCTTCCACGGCGGTGGGTAAGCCGATCTAGCGACACGGGCAGAAAGTCGGCCGTGTTGTCAGTGGAGAAGGGGGGCGAGACCGGAGGAAAAAGGGCGGAGAACTCGACCGCAGCTGGTGTAAGGGGCCGGGCTGCAATCGGAACAGACGCGCAGCAAGAAAGGAAGCGCTAATACCCACGAGGACAGCGGGGAGTAAAAGCAGCAGCGTCGGGGGAAATTAAAGACCGCTGGGGGGCGAGAACGGCAACAGCGCAGTAATCGCCATTGTAGCCAGCGGGGGAAGAAGCCAAGCGCGGGAAGCCGCCATTTTAGTCGGCGCAGGAAGAAGACAAGCGCGGGAAAAGCCGCCACTTTGGAAAAAAAAATACTTAAAGAAACTTACAAGGATGCCTAAAAACGGTAACATCACTGCTTTTGATAGCGATGTCGAAGATTGGGCCAATTATGTGGAGCGTATTGAAGTTTATTGTACAGCAAATGAGATACCGGCTGAAAAGAAAGCACTAACCCTATTAAACTCGATGAGTGCGAAGACGTACGGGTTATTAAGGCACCTTGTAACACCAGATAAACCGACGGATAAGACTTTCGCGAATATTGTTACTATCCTGCAAGAGCATTTAAACCCCACGCCGCTGCTGATAGCGGAACGATTTAAATTTTACAGAAGAACGCAGCTGAAAGAGGAAAGCAACACTGAATTCTTAATTGAACTGCGCAAGCTATCAAAGTACTGTCAGTTTGGTACAGGACTAGCAGATGCTCTGAGAGATAAGTTCGTGTGTGGACTATTAAAAGAAGGAACTCAGAAGCGACTGCTAGAGGAAAAGGACCTTACGCTAGATAAAGCTGTCACCATTGCAGCATCGCACGAGGCGGCAGCACGAGGCACCGCGGAAATGCAGCTAAGGCCATCGGAACTCAGCACCAATCAAATGGCATTGGGTGCAGTAAAGTGCTATTGTTGCGGAAGGACAACGCACGATCAGAACCAGTGCTGGTTCAAAGATCAAGAATGCAGAAAATGTGGCAGACTTGGTCACATAACGAAAGTATGCCGGTCAGGAAAGAAGACCAGCAACAAAAAGTCACCACAGAAGAAGTACAAAAAAGTACACAAGGTGACAGAGAACAGTTCGGATGAACAGAAGACGGATTCAGACTCCAGCAGTAAGGAACTGGGTTGTCTAAGAATACATAATGTGGGTAACACAGCAGACCACCAAACTATTTGGGTTACACTCCAGATAGCAGGAGTTCAAGTGAAGATGGAATTGGACACGGGATCGGCATTGACAGTCATGAATAAGCAAGATTACAAAAGGTTATTCTCACACATTCCCCTAAGGGATACGGAGATTGTATTGAAAACATACACGGGGCAAAGAGTGTACCCCATCGGAAAGATAAAAGTAAAGGTGGTCCACAAGGGTAAAGAAAGCAAAGGAATGGACTTGTATGTGTTACCTGAGGGAGGTCCACCACTACTGGGACGGGAATGGATCAGGAGAATAAATATGGACTGGCATTCCTTAAAAGCACTAACTGTAGATTCCGGTAAAAAGGACGATGTCAAACCTAAACGACTGTCCAGAATATTGGACGATGCTAAGGAGGTGTTCCAACAGGGACTGGGAACACTGAAAGGAATTACGGCAAACATCAAGGTTGAAGAACATGCAAACCCGAAATTTTTCAAAGCCAGACCGGTACCTTATGCGATACGACCTGCTGTGGAAGCTGAGCTGGAAGGGCTAGAACGTTCAGGAGTACTGTCAAAGGTGGACTGGAGCGAATGGGCCACGCCCATTGTTCCCGTCATGAAGCGTTCATTGAGTAACAAGCCGGGGGAACCGGGGAAGGTTCGCATCTGTGGCGATTTCAAGATCACTGTTAATCCGGTTCTTCACACGGTGCAATATCCGCTTCCGCGGATTGAGGATATCTTCGCTTCGTTGTCTGGCGGGAAACACTTCACCAAGATAGACCTGGTGCAGGCGTACTTACAGATGGAAGTTGATGAAGCGTCACGCCAGTATCTCACGATCAACACGCATAAGGGCTTATATCGGTATAATAGACTGGTTTTTGGAGTGGCATCGGCTCCAGCGATTTGGCAAAGGGCCATGGAGCAGGTATTACAGGGAATTCCTGGCACACAATGCTATCTGGACGACATTCTTATTACAGGAGATGATGATGAGGAACACCTTGCTAATTTGGAACAGGTGCTCACCAGATTGAAAGAGTATGGACTTCGAGTTAATCGCCAGAAATGTGAGTTCTTTCAGAAGCGAATCTCGTACTGTGGTCACGTCATTGACCAGGAGGGGCTTCACAAGTCACCTGACAAGATCGAAGCTGTTGTGAAGGCTCCCGCTCCGGAAAATGTATCCCAGTTGAGGTCGTTCCTAGGGTTGATTAACTATTACCATAAGTTTCTGCCAAATTTATCCACGGTGCTACACCCGCTGAACGCTCTTTTACAAAAGGGAGTGCCATGGAAGTGGAGCGAGGACTGTAAGCGGGCTTTTCACAAAAGCAAGGCATTGATCACCTCTAAGGAAGTGTTGGCTCACTTTAACCCAACGCTGCCTATTCGTTTAGCTTGTGATGCTTCTCCATATGGTATTGGGGCAGTGCTATCACATAAGTTGCCAAATGGCTTGGAAAGACCAGTCGCGTTCGCATCCAGATCATTGACCTCCGCTGAGCGCAACTATGCTCAGATAGATAGGGAGGCTCTCAGCCTCGTGTGGGGAGTAAAAGAATTTAATCATTACCTGCAAGGCCAAAAGTTTACGCTGCTGACAGACCACCAGCTGTTGGTTTCCATTTCTAACCCTAAGAAGGGTGTTTCGATGATGACAGCGCAGAGGCTCCAGAGATGGTCCCTTTTCCTAGGGGCACATCAATATGAGATCGAATTCAAAGGTACAAAGCAACATGGTAATGCTGATGGGCTGTCGCGCCTGCCACTACCTACAGCGGAAGAGGCACCGACAGTTGACCCTGTTGAGTTATTTCACTCGACCATCATCGAATGTTTACCAGTCACCAATGCGAGTATTGAGAGAGAGACCAGGAACGACCCGACACTGTCTCGGGTCTACGAATTGACAGTGAAGGGATGGCCAGCACATGGCGAACCACTGTTACCGGCATTCTCAGCAGACGAGAACAGCTGTCCATTTGTCAAGGAACATTGATGTATGGAACAAGGGTGATTATTCCTCCTAAATTAAGGGAGAGAGTTCTAAAGGAACTGCATGAAGGTCATCTGGGGGGAGTCAAGATGAAAAGCCTTGCTAGGGCTTATGTGTGGTGGCCAGGTATCGACAAACAAATAGAGGATCTGACTAAAAGCTGCTCAGGGTGCCAAAAAGTTAAAAATGCACCTCCAATTGCACCGCTGCATCCATGGGAATGGCCTTCAACCCCATGGCAGTGTGTACATATCGACTTTGCAGGTCCATTCATGGATTCCATGTTTTTGATAGCGGTAGACACACATTCTAAATGGCCAGAAGTGATTAAGCTGGCGACCACTACCTCGGAAAAGACGACCGCAGTTCTAAGAACCATATTTGCAAGAAATGGATTGCCAGAACAGATATGTTCAGACAGCGGACCGCAGTTCGTGTCAGAAGAATTCCAGAAATTCATGAAGAAGAATGGGGTGAAACACTATACATCTGCCCCATATCATCCGGCTACAAATGGGTTGGCCGAAAGATTTGTACAAACGTTCAAAAAGGCGATAAAGGCCATGAGCGAAGACCATATTCCACTACAACACAAGGTGGACAATTTCCTAATGGCATATCGAAACGCCACACATGCAGTGACAAATCAAAGTCCTGCCATGATGTTTTATAACAGGAGGTTGCGGTCCAGGTTGGATTTGTTAAAACCAAATGTGCGTAGGGAAGTCGAAAACAAACAGTTCCAGCATGTAAATAACAAGACCACTCGGAGTTTCGAAATAGGACAACCAGTGTTAGCCCGGGACTATAAGAATGAGAAATGGCAATCTGGAACAATTCGTGCCAAACAAGGACCCCTGATGTACACGGTAGAGATTGGTGAAAACGTAATACGACGTCATGCTGACCAACTTGTAGAATCGAGAACAAGGGTCGAACCCATGGCTACGGCAGAGACACCAGTGGAAGAAATTATTGAACCTGTAGCATCTACCTCAAACGCGAACGTACATGAGGATGTTCAATCCATAAGAGATCAATTAGAGGAGTCGCCCCAGCAACCAGAATCAGAGACCCCTGAAAGGCGTTATCCAACTCGGATCAGGAGGCCTCCTCAGAGACTGAATCTTTGAACAGTTGCATGAAAGTTGTATATATGTTATCCATGTTATGTTTAAATTGGGATGTACACTGTTAAGCTAAAAAGGGAGGAATTGTGGTGTATGTAACCTGTACCACCTTAAGAGAACTACCTTAAGAAGATGGACTACTTTCTCTTGCTACTGTATATTGTAGTACCGGTGGTGACCACACCGGTATATAAGCTCTGTGTAGTAATTTGTAAAGCAGTTCAGCCCTGACCTTCAAGTAGTAAAGACCTGTTTAAGTTTTTCCTGTTGTCTGTGTCCAGTTATTTAAAATAAGTATATCTGGAACACACAGACTCAACAATCATGAATGATTTTCACTGAACATATTGAAGACTCACAGGGGTTTCAAGTGGAAAGTAGTTGTTTTGGATGGATTGGAACATGCCTTCAACGTCCAAACTGCAACCTATGGGTCATATGCTTCCCACAAGTGCTAGCAAGCCAGCCCTATTTGATCTTATACTTCTGACTCTGCCCTGAATTCTGTGGGCCTGGAGGTTTGGAAAGGGCTGTTCTGTGCGCTGTTGACTCATTGGTGGATAAATCCGAAGTCAGAATAAGAGATCTGTTAATGTCAGCAACTGGAGATAGCTGGGCATTAATGGGAACACAGTCTGAAACAACAGCCTAGCATTTGCTTGGTTATGCCCCATTTTTAGTTTCAATGGTATGTAAGTTAGGTAGGTTCCACAACCACCGGGCGATCCACTCAGCCAGATAACCATCCCGGCAGTGAAGGTGTAAAATACTGCCAATAGATCCTATTATTGTTTCTCATCTGGGGGAAACAGACAGTACTTTGAAAGTTCTTCCTCCTTGGTCAAGGATGGTGAAACTGGCCATCGATGGAGTCTCCTCCATTGAGATAGCAAATTGAACAACCAATTTATTTTTAAACACGTCTCTCTCCCTTTCCATTCTTTTGCCTTCTTACCCAAACAACTTTACTCTTTTTGCTCCCCCTTCTTCTCTCTTTGCCTATTCCTGTCTCTGCAGTCAGTGGTTGTTACAGGTTTCAAAATGCAACCTAATAAATCAGGCCAGAGAACGTGCAATGTTAAAGCTATGCACAGCATGGTGTGTCTGTGAGTAAGTCCGGGTGGAAGGCAGTGAAAGGGATCAGGAGGGGGCCGAGGGCAGGCTAGCAGCGGTCTGCAGTTGATTTGTGGAGCCAGGAGCAGCACTCTTGCTTCTTCCAATTCAACAAAAAACAGAATTTTGGAAGTTTTGAGGCCTTCTTTTTGAGGACCACTGGTAAGGCAGCTCAAGACCTGGAAATACCATCGCAAGCTCCGACTATCCTAAGCGAACTTAGGAGACTGGGTCTGAAATGGGTGCGACAGCCTCATTTCAATATAAAAGAAATATACCAATTTAGCAGCGGCCTGAACGCCCTTTATGCCAGTAAAATGGGCACAACGATGTTGAATTTAGGTCCCCTTAACTGGTCATTCATCTCATTTGTTGTTTGTGGAATCTTTCTGTGCACAAATTGGTTGCTGAGTTTGCCTACATAATAGCAATGACTTCGAAAAGTAGCTAGTTGTTTGTAAAGTACTTTCAGGAATCATGAGGGTATGATAAGTCATTACATAAATGCAAGTTTGCTATTTCTCATTAAAAAAATATTAACAGGCAAGAAAGGTACACACTGAATATGTTGTGAAATATTATATGAACGGCTGATAAAACTATTTGCAGTCTGTTCCTCAAACTGAGGAAGTAATCTGCTTACATAAGAACATAAAAACATAAGAATTAGGAGCAGGAGTAACCCATACAGCCCCTTGAGCCTACTCCACCATTCAATAAGATCATGGCTGATTGACCTCAACTCAAATATCCCACCCGATCCCCATATCCCTCGATTCCCCGAGAGTCCAAAAATCTATCTATCTCAGCCTTGAATATACTCAATGACTCAGCATCCACAGCCCTCTGGGGCAGAGAATTCCAAAGATTCACAACCCTCTGAGTGAAGAAATTCCTCCTCAACTCAGTCTTAAATGGCCGACCCCTTATCCTGAGACTATGCCCCCTAGTTCTAGACACTCCAGCCAGGGGAAACAACCTCTCAGCATCTACCCTGTCAATCCCCCTCAGAATCTTATATGTTTCAATGAAATTACCTCTCATTCTTCTAAACTCCAGAGAGTATAGGCCCAATCTACTCAATCTCTCCTCATAAGACAACCCTCTTATCCCAGGAATCAATCTAGCTTGCTTTGCATTTAAGAAAATACACTGATTCCATTATTGTTGTGCCCTACACTTCTTCTGAACCTGAGGCAAGGGTGGGAGACACATGTGTGTGACACATGCCGCCCTGTGTACACATGAAGTCAGCATTTTTGCATTTCCATTAAAATTTGAATCAGTTCAAAGAAAAACATAATTGTATTTCTGGATAGAACCAACTCTTACAGTTATTACAAAAGCAAAATATTGTGGATGCTGGAAATCTGAAATAAAAACAGAAGATGCTGGAAATACTCAGCAGGTCAGGGAGCATCTGTGGAGAGAGAAACAGAGTTAACATTTAACGTCGATGACCCTTCATCAGAATTGACCTGAAATGTTGAGAAACTCTGTTTCTCTCTCCACGGATGCTGCCTGACCTGCTGAGCATTTCCAGCATTTTCTGTACAGCTGTTATTGTTGTGTCCGGGTATAATAAGACACAGACTGCGGAGAACGGTACAACAGGTGTTTACTCAACGTGGCTCACAGTGGAACTGCCTGTACAGATTACTTCTCAGTGCAATATACAGGTGTGGTCACTGCCGGTACTACAGTATACATGAGCTGTAAAAAGTAGTTCCTCCCTTAAAGGTATATACATTACAATTCCTCCCCTTTTAGATTAACAGTACCATAACACTCATTTAACAATTAAATATCAAACTAATTACAATTAACACTTTAAACATGCAACATTAGCTGAAAATAGTCCATTTATATATTCAGTCTTTGGGGAGGCTTCCTGATCCTTTCTGGATAGCGCCTTTCCCGAGTGTCTTGCTCTTGGTGCGGAGGCGATTCTGGCCCCCTGTCGTCGGTTGGTTCATCAGCTTCCGATGCTACTGTTTCTGGGGTAGATGCGACCTGTACGTCGGGTTCATCACCAGGTACGTATGGGCGAGGCATGGGGTTGACTTGTTCCTGTGACTCTAGGATCTGGTCAGCATGGCGTCTCATGATGCTCTCCCCAACGTCCACTGTGTACATTAGTGGGCCCTGCCGTGTGCATATCGTTCCTGGCTGCCATTTTTCTGTTCGGTAGTCGCGGGCCAAGACTGGTTGCCCTACATTGAAGCTCCTTGTTGGCTTCTCATGGATGTGCTGGAATTGCTTACTCTCAACATCTCTTCGTACGTTTGGTCTGAGCAAATCCAGGCGAGATCTTAACCTTCGGTTAAAGAACATCATGGCTGGGGCCTGGTTGGTGACTGCATGTGTCGCATTCCGGTAGGCGAACAGGAAATTGTTCACCTTGTGCTGCAGCGGAATGTTGTCATTGTACATAGCCTTTATTGCCTTCTTAAAGGTTTGTACGAACCTCTCAGCCAATCCATTTGTGGCTGGATGATACGGGGCGGATGCGTAATGTCTTACCCCATTCTTTTTCAAGAACCTCTGGAACTCTTCGGACACAAACTGTGGTCCGTTGTCGGAGCAAATCTGTTCTGGCAAGCCATTCCCGGCAAAAATGGTCCGTAGTGCTGCAATAGTTTTCTCCGTGGTGGTGGAGGACATTTTGATGACCTCAGGCCATTTCGAGTGCGCATCCACGGCTATTAAAACATTGAGTCCATGAATGGACCAGCAAAATCAATATGCACCCATTGCCATGGAGATGAAGGCCACTCCCATGGGTGTAGAGGGGCCTGTGGTGGTGTATTTTGGACTTTCTGGCATCCTGAGCAGCTCTTGGTCAGGTCCTCGATTTGTTTATCGATTCCCGGCCACCACACATAAGCCCTGGCTAGGCTTTTCATTTTTACCCCTTCCAGATGACCCTCATGAAGCTCATTGAGCACTCTATCCCTTAACTTGGGTGGAATTACCACTCGGGATCCACACATCAAGGTCCCCCGGCACACTGACAGCTGTTCTTTCCTTGTCGAGAATGCTGGCAACAGTGAGTCGCCATGTGCTGGCCATCCCTTCACCGTCAAATCATATACCCGAGACAGTGTCGGGTCATTTCGGGTTTCCTTTTCGATACAAGCGTTAGTTACCGGTAGGTATTCAACTATAGTCGAATGGAATATTTCGACAGGATCCACTGCTGGTGCTTCCTCCGCAGTAGGCAGTGGCAGGCGTGATAACCCATCAGCATTTCCATGCTGTTTCGTGCCCTTATATTCAATCTCATAGTGGTGCGCCCCTAGAAAAAGTGACCATCTTTGTAGTCGCTGAGCAGTCATTACCGGAACGCCCTTCTTCGGATTAAAAATGGAGACAAGAGGCTGGTGATCAGTCAGCAAGGTGAATTTCTGCCCGTGCAGATAGTGATTGAACTTTTTCACTCCCCACACTAGGCTGAGGGCCTCCCTGCCAATCTGGGTGTAGTTACGCTCGGCTGAGGTTAGAGATCGTGACGCAAAGGCTATTGGCCTCTCTGAGCCGTCCGAGAATTTGTGCGACAGCACCGCTCCAATGCCGTAGGGTGACGCATCACATGCCAACCAAATTGGTAATGCTGGGTTGTAATGGGCCAATACCTCTTTCGATGTGATTAGTGTTTTGCTCTTCTGGAAAGCTTGTCTACATTCGTTACTCCACTTCCATGGCACCCCAGTTTGCAGTAGGGTGTTCAGTGGGTGTAGTATTGTAGACAAATTTGGCAAGAACTTATGGTAGTAGTTTACCAGCCCGAGGAACGACCTCAGTTGTGACACATTTTCCGGTGCTGGAGCCTTGACTACTGCCTCAATCTTCTCTGGGGACTTATGTAACCCCTCTTTATCGATAACGTGGCCACAATACTAGATCTGTTTTCTAAAAAACTCGCATTTGGGGCGATTAGCTCGGAGCCCATATTCCTGCAATCTAGTGAGCACCTGCTCCAGGTTGGCAAGGTGATCACTGTCATTTTCGCCCGTGACCAGGATGTCGTCCAAATAACACTGGGTCCCTGGGATCCCTTGCAGGACTTGTTCCATTGCCCTCTGCCAAATAGCCGGAGCTGATGCTACCCCGAATACCAGCCGGTTGTATTGGTAGAGACCTTTATGGGTGTTGATTGTGAGGTATTTTTTTGATGCTTCTTCTACCTCCATTTGCAGATACGCCTGGGCCAGATCAATCTTAGTGAAGCGTTTCCCTCCAGATAGCGAGGCGAAAATATCTTCAATCCGTGGAAGTGGATATTGTACGGTGTGAAGGACCGGGTTCACTGTTACCTTAAAGTCCCCACAGATGCGAACCTTCCTTGGTTCCCCAGGCGTGCTGCTCAACGACTTTTTCATCACAGGGACGATGGGTGTAGCCCACTCGCTGCAGTCTACCTTGGACAGTACACCTGAATGTTCCAGACTCTCCAGCTCTGCTTTGACGGCTGGGCGGATCGCATAAGGTACTGGTCTGGCCTTAAAAAATTTTGGGCTTCCGTTTTCTTCAATTTTAATCATCGCTGTCATGCCTTTTAGTGTTCCAAGTCCTTGCTGGAACACTTCTTTCACGCCATTTAGGATCTTTGACAGTCGCCCAGGTGTGACGTCGTCATCCTTTTTGTCAGCCACAGTCAGTGCCTGTATGGAATGCCAATCCAGTTGTATTTTCCGGATCCATTCACGTCCCAGTAATGGTGGTCCTCCATCTTGCAATACATTCCTTACCGTTATATATAACGGTCACCCTTATTTTTCCTTTGGGGTAGACTTTTTGCCCCGTGTACGTCTTCAAAATAATGTTTGTGTCTCTCAAGGGTATGTGTGAGAATAGCCGCTCGTAGTCCCGTCGGTTTATGACTGTTAGGGCTGATCCTGTGTCCAATTCCATCTTTACCTGGACTCCTGCTATCTTGAAAGTGACCCAAATGGTTTGGTGATCCTCCGTTGTGATCACATTATGTAGTTTCAGACAACTCAGTTCCCTGCTTTCGGAATCGTTATCACTCTTTTGTTTGTCTGAACTATTCTCCGTCATCTTATGTACCTTCTTGTACTTTCCTTTGGTAGGTTTCTTATTGCTGGTTTACTTTCCCGACCTGCATACTCGTGCTATGTGTCCTACTTTTCCACACTGTCTGCACACTTTGTCTTTGAACCAGCAATCATTCTGGTCGTGTGTTGTTCTGCCGCAGCGATAGCACTTCTCTGTTCCATATGACATTTCATTTGTGCCATATTCTTGCGGTCTCTGTTGTATCTCTGCAGTGCCCTGTGCTGCTGCTTCATATGATATTGCAATGCTGAAAGCCTTTTTCAGCGTAAGGTCCTTTTCAGATAAAAGCCGTTTCTGGGTTCCTTCACTTTGAAGCCCACACACAAACTCGTCCCTTAAGGTATCTGCCAGGCCCGCTCCAAACTGGCAGTGTTTCGATAGTTTGCGCAGTTCTGTTAAATAATCAGCATTGCTTTCATCCTTATACTGGTTCCGTTTGTGAAACTTGAATCTTTCTGCTATCAGCAGCGGTGTGGGGTTTAAATGTCCCTGTAGTATCGTTACTATGTCTTCAAAACTCTTTTCCATTGGCTTCGTTGGGGTTACTAGATTTCGTAATAAACCATACGTCTTTGCAGCCATTAAATTTAATAATACCGACGCTTTCTTGTCATCTGACACCTCATTTGCCTTGCAGTACACCTCTATTCGTTCAACATATATAGTCCAATCTTCGACTTCATTCTCAAATGCGGTGATACTGCCACTCTTCGGCATTTTGGGTGTGGTTTAAAATGGCATCTCCCAATGGCTTAAAATGGCATCTCCCACGCTTTCCTTCCTCCCGCGCTGCTGCCAACGCCGCTCCCGGTGGTTCTCGTGGCAATGGCTGCACCCTGTAGGTTTCGCGCGCTTCTCCTGCACTGCTGCCAACGCCGCTCTCGGCGGTCCTCGTGGCAATGGCGGTACCTTGTGGGTTTCTGCGCGTCTCTCTCTCCCTCTCTCTGATGCTGCTTGGCCCCTGAACACCAGCTGCGCCCTGTGCGCTCTGCCATCTCTCTCTCTCCCCCGTCGACGCTGCTCGGCCCTTTGCTGTGCCGCTTGGTCGGGCTCTAGCCCGCCGCTGTCCGGGAAGGGTCTGCGCACTACCTGTTGCCAGCCCGTTTCACTGGACCACCTCGACTGGCCTGGCTCTCGACAGCCTCCCCCGCAATTCTCGAGTCTCTGCTGGATGACTGGGTGGTTGCCCGTGGTCGACGCCCGAGTCTCTGGCCTTGACCTCCAATCCACTGATCTCCAGGAACGAATCCCCGGGAGGTGATGCAGAGTTGCAGGTAGGTTCGAACTTGCCTCGTCGTCAATGTTGTGTCCGGGTATAATAAGACACAGACTGCGGAGAACGGTACAACAGGTGTTTACTCAACGTGGCTCACAGTGGAGCTGCCTGTACAGATTACTACTCATTGCTATATACAGGTGTGGTCACTGCCGGTACTACAGTATACATGAGCTGTAAAAAGTAGTTCCTCCCTTAAAGGTATATACATTACAGTTAGTTGCTCCCTTGTCTGGGGGGGGAGGGTGCTTTGAATAAATGTCTTAAACACTCTCCCCTGGAAAGTCCATGAGGATTCCCCAGTGGGAGCTTGGTGGATCCCTGGAGGAATGCTGCAAGCCGCGGTAGGATTCGCAAAATCCAGAAAATACAGTCTAGATTGGTAAAACCCCTGAAATGGCCACATTGTGAGAACACACGATGGAGTTGGCAGTTCTCATGGCTCAGTTCAAAAGGACACACCAGCAGTATCTTCCAGCAGCCTGAGTCATCACCGATTAGAAGATTCCAGAACTTACTGCTATTGATATGATAATATGGTTACAGCAGTAATGAACTCGTAAACAAAAGTATTTGCACCTGGAGGTGCGCTAATTGCTAGCAAAACGCAAACCCATCTCTGAAATCGCTGAGCACAGAAAAAAAAACATTATCTGTACCAAACTCAGAGGGACACAGGACAGATCCCATCAGTTTCATTTACAAGACATTAAAATAAAGTACTTGCTTTTGTCAAAGCAGCCTGCCCATTACCTTGACAAAAGAAAACCCCTGATTTGGCGCCGAGATAAGGGCAAGGAAACAGTATAACTGTGGAGGGAAAATCGACAGCAAGACATTCATTCAGTGAGATTCAGACAGATCCATCACAGATTCACACAGACACGAGGTCAAGGACAGAACGAGGAGGATCCACAAGATTGTGCAGGAGAGCAGATTCAGAAGTTCAGTCCAGATCCAAGACCATCAGGAGTTCGAAGGCCGAGTGGAGAGGAGACGGTTCGAGGAGTTCGGAGGACTTTCAAGATTGTGCAGGAGAGCGGGTTCAGGAGCCGGTCCCATGAGGAAGATCGGAGATCCCGGACGTCACAGGAGTACCAAGATCAAGGACGGTTTTAAAACTCTGGTGAGCATAAAGGCCCAACTCTACCTAGCTGACCTAGTTGAGGTATATTTTAGCAATGGGAGGGTTTGTAACATTAAGGGTTTTGTAATTCAGGAGTGTGATTTATCCCTCGATGTGTCCGTGCGCTTTTCCCACCCCCGTTTTAGTATACCGCTGATTAAAAATTGTTGTATGATTTAAGATAGTTAAAGTTATTCCTTGTGTGTTAAATTTTAGTTCCCATTGGGAGACGTGCTAATGATTTTTGTCTAAATTGATTCTTGCATTCTCTGTGTTTATTCTCCTTGAAAATAAAGATATTTCTGATTTAAAACTCACCTTGTCTCACCTGATCCATTTGTCTTCCGAGTCACAAGTTGGGTCACACATCAAGGTGGTCTGGCAATAAGCCCAGTGTCTAGAACCGGTGAGGGGGGAGCGCTTTGGAACCGCTCACGATCAATGTGAAATCAAAAACCGATCTCGCACACCACAAGCTCGTTAAAACGACCCCTTACAGAATGGTGACCCAGATGGGACACTGGCTACAGAAACCTTGTGTGGTGGACAAAGACTCGGGTGAGACAGATGTTATGGAAGATAGGTTAGCCTCCTACGTGTGTGGTAAAGTAAATGTAGCGAAAAAATGGGTGTATGACCTGTTAGGAGCCGAGCGTCCCCTAAAGGCAGCCGCCCAGTGGACGGCTAGTAAAGAGCACCGCAAGGGCATTGAGAAAGCGGTGTGGCTTATGTGCTATAAAAAGCAGGTTCTGGTACTGGACCACGCGGTGGCCAGTAAAGAAACCAAGATTAAGCATTTGTCCCAAGAGCTGCAGGAAAAGGTTGCAGCGGAAGGGAAAGTGTTAGTGGCCCTGGAGGCAATAAGCCAAGAGAGGGCAGCGATGGTCCGGGACCATCGGGGGAAGGTAAAAAGGCTGGAGGGCAAGATAGCTGAGCTGGAGGGGAGCGCTAGGTTCAGGGTAGAACACGTAGAGTATCAAGCAAGAGAATCCAGGGAGAAAGAGAGGAGATTAAAAACGGAGATTAGCCGCCTTACAGGGGAACTGAAGGCACAGGAGGAAAAAGTAGGCGAAGTAAAAGCAGCCTATAAGCTGGCCTGCGCTCAAGGGTTTGAGGAGGCAGACCACGGCCCCTGTAGGCAGGAAATAGAAAGCCTGAATCTGGCATTGGCCAGGGCAAAGGGGATGATATGCCTCATTAGCCCCAAGGTCGGCCAGGCTGAGTTCAACGGTAACCCAAGCAGGGAAGTCCCGCAGGCAGCCCCCAGAACAAAACGGGTTAGGGAACCAGAGTTTTCACAGCCAGCACCCCTAGCCCCTAGTTTTCCAGAGGTCTGGGATCAGGAGGGGGTGGAGGATGAAGAACCCAAGGTAGACCAGGGTAGCCCGAGAGAGAATCAGGGACCGGGACCGGTGTACCCCGTGACACAACGGAGGTACGGACCACCTGGTGATGACGGGGAACCTGGGGACATCCAGAAGCAGTTCCTGGTGCCACACGGTACGCAACAATTGCGTTCCATGGTGAGCTACATCCCCAAGCTCACCATGAAGGGGGACCCTTCTCTGCACTTTAGGGAGATAGAGAAGGCGGCCTGTGTGAATGACTGCGACGAGGCAGAAAAGGCCAAAATGATGCTGTTCTCCCTGGGTAGCGATCTCCTCCAGACGCTACCCAATGAGTGTAAGAGGGGTCAGGAGAATTATGGCAAGCTCAAGGAAGAGATCCTGGAGGCCATGGGGATGAACGAGGGGAGTCCGTTCTCCCGGGTAGAGAAATCAGTCCAGCTCCCCGGGGAATTCCCGCAGGCGTTCGCGGACAGGCTGTGGCCAGTCTATCAGGATGCGTGCCCGGGAATGCCGGCGCGAGCGCGCCTGAACGGGGAACAGTTAGTTCACTGGCTAAGGTGCCTTATGAACAACTCCCTGCCCCGCGTTCAAATGCAGGCAATGGCCTGGTTCGACCCCCGAAACCCTCTGACCATGGAGGCGACGGTAATCCGCCAACTCACTGTCACCTTTAGAAACGGGAGGGATAGTGAGACACCCCAGCAAAAAAGGGAGGTTTGTGAGGTCAGGCCTGGTGACCAGCCCCATAAAGAGTGGCGCCAGGAAGGGAGCCGTCCCAACCAAAGCAGGTAAACGTGCTATGGTTGCGGGAAGGAGGGGCATTGGCGCAGGGACTGTAAGAATCCCTGGAAGGACACAAGGGAAAAGGTTCCCACAGCCCCAGTCCAAAAGGCAGAGACAGAAATTGCTCCCGCTGGGATCGAGTCATTTTTAGAGGCCATGCGGTCTCTTCTGACTGGCCAGGGAAGTACAGCTGCTGTAGTTCCCTCCCCCACCTCTGCCCCCCCACAATGACTAGAGCCAGCGCAGCCTGTCGACCTGTGTCCCCCAGAAAGACATGCACAGGAAAAGACCTCCAGTAAAATGGAGGAATACCTGCGGTGCCAGGTTGCGGAGGCTAAGTTAGTTGAGCAGGCTTTAAGGGAGGAGAACGCATGGTTAACAGCGAGGGCTGGCAGTTTAGAGGGTCAGCTAAAGGTTTTTAAAATGGTTCATGAAAATTTTCAGCCACCAGCAGCGGGTGGTGAGGGGATACCTGCCCCCAGTACAGGAGTGGGTAGGGAAGAGGAGATAAAACTAGATTATTGGCTAGCTGCCAGGTATATTATACAGTGCAAGCTGTTTAAGCCGGAGGCAGGGAAACAGACAGCAGGGGCTAAAAAGGCCAGTAAAGAGTTAAACGCTGTAGGGGAGCTGCAGCCACAGGTCACACAGGCTGGACGTGCAGCCTGCGTGAGGGGAGGAGTGGTCTCATCTAAACGGGAGACTCCCCCATTGTTCTGGGACCCAGAAGGGGAGGAGCTGGAGGTCTTAGGTCCTGTCCCTGGTTACCCAGAAGGGGAGGAGCCGGAGGTCCCAGGTCCTGTCCCCGATCACCCAGAAGGGGAGGAGCCGGAGGTTTTAGGTCTTGCCCCTCAGTGTAGCATTAGAGAGGTGGCGTCTGGGGGCGGGGACTCTCAACCTGGAGTCCCAGGTAGCAAAGAGGTGCCTGCCGCTGACCCAGAGCCTAGGGAGGCGGAGCCTGCGGGAGGAAGCCCACAGCAGGCAGTCGTGGGGAAGCCACGAACTGCAGCCAGGGCCAAAACTACAGCCAAGGGTCTGACCCATGAGGAAACCTCATATGTGGTGACCGTCAGATGGTCAGATAGAAAACCGCAACCGAAGAAGGTCTGGTCGCTGGTTTTCACAAAAGGAAACCCCCGTAAGAAAGCTGCGGGAAATTTAAACAGTCCACAGCCAGCAGCCACGGGCTGCCTGGGACTAGCAGCTGAGACTGATGTGGGAACGCCGCAGGGGGAGGCCTGCGACAGTCCCCGCAGATTATAAGCTGGCCGTCCGGAGACGGGCAGCAGATGTACATAGATATATATAGTTTTGGAGAATAAGGTTTAGTTTATTGTAATTTTAGAATAAACGGGGAGTCGCCCATGTAATTACCGTGTTTTTATTCCATTGGATTGTTTTGTACATTGGATGGTTTTGTATTATTGAAATAAGATTATGTTACGACTCTAGGCGAGTCTGTACATTGTTTGAATGTTTTCTCCGATAGGAGATGTTTACTCAACTTCATTGTCGGAATGAGGAAAGTGCGTGGGCGAGGTACACTCCATAGTAAGGTAAACTATGGGGAAGGTCAGTTGGGGAGGGAACGGATTTGTGCTCACCCAAAGACACATGATACAAAGACGATTTGAGATGTTCATTGTATCACAGGGGGGACTGTAGGATTCGCAAAATCCAGAAAATACAGTCTAGATTGGTAAAACCCCTGAAATGGCCACATTGTGAGAACACAAGATGGAGTTGGCAGTTCTCATGGCTCAGTTCAAAAGGACACACCAGCAGTATCTTACAGCAGCCTGAGTCATCACCGATTAGAAGATTCCAGAACTTACTGCTATTGATATGATAATATGGTTACAGCAGTAACGAACTCGTAAACAAAAGTATTTGCACCTGGAGGTGCGCTAATTGCTAGCAAAACGCAAACCCATCTCTGAAATCGCTGAGCACAGAAAAAAAAACATTATCTGTACCAAACTCAGAGGGACACAGGACAGATCCCATCAGTTTCATTTACAAGACATT